>NC_086177.1:24957500-26457500 GCF_023053635.1 Elgaria multicarinata webbii
GCCACCTTTTTTCATTCCCTCCAGTTTCACCCCATGCCACTGGTCCATCAGCCTGACATTGTAGAAATGTTGCTGATTAAGCTTTTTCTAGCACCGAGGAGATAAGGAAGGGTGTGGAGTTTGTGTGTGTGTGCTGGATAGGGCCAAAGTACAGTTACATACAATTGTTTGCAGTGGAGGCTAGTGTTCCCAATTTTGGTGGGGCTGTGGATACATCCTGGGTTTCAGTCAGAACCAGCCTGGTCTCTAGAGGAACTCCCCAAGGTGCTGAAACTATTTTGTACGGATGTTTCAGCACCCTGGATAGCTTCTTTAAAGTTCTGGTTAGTTCTCACTGAAACCCAGAGTGGATTCACAACTCCACCGGAATTGGAGTCACCAGCCTCCACTGATTGTGTGTAAGAAAGACAGGAAGTCATGACAGCCTAATTTTTTCCTGAAAAGCAGCAGTAGAAGTGGAATGACTTCATGGGTATGAATTGCAGGAAGCCAAGGAGGCCACAGGCTGTCAGAAACAGAACACTCACACTCCTCAGTCAGCTCATAAGTGAGGGAAGCACCCATGAGAATCTCTCCAAAATTTCTTCTCCTTTGAATTTCTTTTTGAGACCCATTTCTTTTCTATCAAATCAAATGAGAACGGTCACAATTTTCATGGGAGACATTTTTAGCACAGCACTAACTACCACTTCCTCTTTGAGTTTCAGATACGTGTTTACCTTTGAAAACAAATATTTGGAACCATGCAGTGTGAAAGCAATTGTGTGTGTGGGGGGGGGGGTCCACTTGCACTGGCTGCCTGTATGTTTCTGAGCCCAATTCAAGGTGCTGGTTTTGACCTATAAAGCCTTACACGGCTTGGGACCATAATACCTGACGGAACGCCTCTCCCGACATGAATATACCTGGTCACTATGTTCAACATCTAAGGTCCTCCTCCGGATGCCTACTCTGAGTGAGGCTCGGAGTGTGGCAATGAGGGACAGGGCCTTTTTGGTGGTGCCCCCCAGATTATAGAATGATCTCGCTGACGAGGCTCACCTGGCACCAATGCTGCTATCTTTCCGGTGCCAGGTTAAGACTTTCCTCTTTGCCCAGGCATATGGCGGCACATCTGAATCACCCACATGCTTAGTTTTGTTAACGGTTTTTAATGCTTTATGTGTGTATGTTCTGTGTTTTAGAATTTTAAATTTTGTATACTTCTTTTTAATCTTAATTTTAGAATTTCTGTAAACCGCCCAGAGAGCCCTGTCTATGGGAGCAGTATATAAGTGCAATAAATAAATAAATAAACAGAAAACCAATGGAAAAGCAAAAGACAGGTGGAGGGTTGAGCATCCCATCCCTCTATTGTTTTTTCCACTCAAAATTGCTTGATTTATTTTAATAAATAAATGTATTTAAGTGATTTTGAAGTTTTATTTATTTGAAGGTTTAAAAGGTAACTTTTTGGGAAATTCCTTCTAGGCGAAGTACCACAGAACATAAAAAAAAAAGCATCCATACCTGTTTCTAGAGTGGGGCGAAGTGCTGCACGCCAGCAGCCTGACCCTGTTTGCCATGCAACCCTATCCTCCTGTAAGTTTGCATAAATAGACCTGTTTATGGCCACATTTATGCAAAACGGCAATTTACGCAAAAGGCTGAGCCACCATTTTGTGCAAAATGGCGGCATGTTGGAACACCAGGGACTTCTGCACTTGCCCGACTCAGTGCATGCCAATTTGGGCAAGCACAGGGCTCCATCAACTGGGGGCAAGTTGGCAGGAACCCGCCGAACTTTAGCCCCCAACCAAATCCTCACAACAACGCTAGCTATTTCTCCACTGCCAGCAAATATTGGCATGTTATTGATAGCATGTGTAAATCTATATCAGCTCAATTGCTCTTTCTTAATATACCATAGACTTCATAATGGCACAATTTCATATAGTAGAGCATTTTCAGTTTCTGTATTAAATCTGGTATTGTATTTTAAATCTTTGCTGCTAGGTTCTCTTTGGTTATTTTTTAAAAAACATTTTCTACCATAGTTTTAAGTGTTGTTGTATCATACGTTACTGTGTTGTATTTTATGGTTTTAATTGCTGTGAACCATCTGGAGCACTTCAACTATCGGGCAGTATAGAAATGTAATAAATAAATACACTTATGAAGCAAATATCTTGAAGAACCTTTTCCTAGGCAAAGAGCACATCTGTTTTTCTTTTCTCGTTGTACTAAAAGGATAACTTCTAACCTCACCATTGTTTCTGCGTTCTCTGCAAAAGGAACCTTTTCTGTAATCATTTACATAATTGCTGTGTCGGTGCCAATACATTGTTAAGAGCCTATGAAGGGGCAAACTCTGCAAGGACGCACTTGGTGTAAGAACTTAACAGCAATGACTCCATATGCCATTACCGCTTTCAAACAGATTATAAAAACAGTGACACTTCTTTATTGCTTAGTGGTATTTCCAATAACTTCTTTTATTGGAGCTATAACTTTAAAAGCCAGATTGTTTATGTAATGTTTGAGATTCCTTTATCTATACCTGGCAAATATTTTCAAAAATTCAACGGCTTGTTTTGTAAATAGGGGTGAGTGGGTGCACAAGTATCCTTGAAAAAGATGCAACTTCCAATTAAGAAGGTGGGTTTGGCTTTCTGGACTTGGCTTTATATCATCTGGCATACTTGACCTTTACTAAGTTTTTGTGTGTGTCCCCCCCCCACTTAGATCAGATTTTCCGTCTTTGTCAGCATGTTAAAACAAATAGTGTTCCTCCCACAGTACCTCTGTTGAAATTTATGTATAATTCTTAGAAAGCTGCATTTCTTCATATATATGTATGTGTACATATTTGACATTAAAAGCCCTAAACGGTTTGGGGCCAGGTTATTTGAAGGAACGCCTCCTCCCATATGTAGCTCAGACCTTAAGATCAGCTACAGGGGCCCTTCTCCGTGAACCCCTGCCAAAGGAAGTGAGGCAGGTGGCTACTAGGAGGAGGGCTTTCTCCGCTGTGGCACCCCGGTTGTGGAATGAGCTCCCCAGAGAGGTCCACCTGGCGCCTACACTGTACTGCTTTCGTCGCCAGCTGAAGATGTTTTTATTCTCTCAATATTTTAACACTTAATTTTAACTTAAATTTAAATCTTACTGTTTTAACTCTGTATTTTAATCTTATATCAATTTTGCTGTGTGGTTTTATCTTGGTTGTGCTTTTTATACTGTTTTTTGTAATTGTGCATTTAACCTGTTGGTTGTTTTATTGTGGTTTTAATTTTTGTGAACCGCCCAGAGAGCTTCGGCTATTGGGCGGTATAAAAATGTAATAAATAAATAAATAAATAAATACACATGCACGCACATGCACACACACACTCACACACTTCATATTCATGCATTGAAACTGATATATTGTAATTTATGTAATTACATTTTCCTCGTTTTTGTTTTGTTTTGTTGAAATTTCACAATAAAAAGCAATTAAAAACCACCTTCAAAAGCCACATGCCTGCCTACTAATCTTAACCCTCATTGTCCAGATGAGACGAAATGCATTTTGAAGTTAAACGTGGAAGAGCAGGTCTTGTGAAAAGTTGGCAGTGCTGGTGACACTGGCAGCAGTTTAGATAGATACACCCTGTTTATGGTACAATAAATGTCCAAGGTTGCAATACAATGATACACTGTTTTTCTCCAGTAGAATATGACTTAAGGCATGACTTTCTTTTGATCTCATAGTAGTAGAACTAAGGTTATCCCATGAAGCTGAGTGCTGGAAGAAGGAGTTACTTCTGCACAGAGCCCATAGTTTAACTATGGAATTTGATACCACAAGAACCATTTGAGTCGATGACCCTCACTACACAAGTTGTAGTGATGGCCATCGACTCAGATGACTTTCAAGGGGGATTCATGGAGGAGAAGTAATGGCTACTAGTCAAGATGGCTATATATTCCTTCCAGTATCGAAAGCAGTATGCTTCTGTACACCAGTTTCTGGGGAACATGCACAAAAGGGTGCTGTTGCCTTTGTGTCCTACTTGGGGGCTTCCCATAGACAACTGGTTGACCACTCTGTGAACAGAATGCTGGACCAGATGGACCCCGGGTCAGATTCAGCATGGCTCTTATAATTCAATTGCTTTCAAAGCGACAGTTAAGCACATGCCAATATCAATGGGATTGCCAGGTGCTCAACTTTGGCTGGATTGTGTCTATACAGAGTAAGGAGTTTTATAAATATTATAAGAAGAGCCCTGCTGTATCTGTCCAAGATATCTCTCTTACAGCTTCCAGTTTCAAACGGTGGCCTTTAAGATACTTCCAGGAAGACCATGAGTTGGGTGTAAAGGCAACAGCCCACTCTGCTTTTCTTTATCTGGGTTTTCAGAGGAACATACACCCACAAACATGGTATTTTCATTAAGCTATCAAGGTATATATACTCATAATAATACTACAATTGCATGTGGATAAGTTGGGGTGTTATGAGAAATTGAGAAAGGCTGATCACATAAGCAAATAACCCAACTTGATCCCTGGGAGCAGATTTTGGCAAGCAAATGGCCGCCAACCGTAAGTAGGGTTGGGTGGGGGGGGAAAACACTCCATTGAGAGATGTTGTTATTGTTTATGGATTAATCCGATTTACACCTCCCAGAATGAAATGCAGATCTGAACGCAATTTGCAGCCAGAAATCCGAGAAGCACAGAGGTCTCTGGCATTGTTTGAAAAACTCTTAATCCAATCAAAGGAGGCATGGAAAGGGTCACTATCTACTATTTAGAATTCACCCATCCCTAAACCTGAACAGTTTTCTGCCCTGAATCTGCTTACCCCCCACTATGCCTGCAAAGGTAGATCAGCAGCTGGCCCATGCTAGGGACGTCAGATGAATGAGGTTTGGGCATTGAGTTCGGCAGCTTTTCATCAGCTGGGGCCCCCAGATGCCAGCTCATGGTTCCCTTTTTTTGCCTGACTCGGCACCCACCAATTCAGGCAAGGTTTCAGTTTCCTGCTTTTCCATGAGCCACCATTTGCATAAAATTGGAAGTAGGTTATTTACAGAAATCACCATTTTGCACAAAACAACGGTCATAAATAGTACCATTTGCACAAAATTGCAAGTGTAAATGGCCTAATTAGTTTTGCACAAATGGTACTATTTATACCTGATTTTATGCAAAATGGCAGCTCACAGAAAAGCAGGAAGCCACTAGTTCTCACCAGGTGACCATAAACCATCTGGCAGCTTGCCCCGTGCACCTTCCAGGGTTGGGCAAGAGTCAGGAGTCTGATGAGTAGTGCACGAGTCGTGCACCAAGGAATTCACCCATCTCTACCCCCCCCCATGCAGTTTTAGCAACTTTCTCCATGTAATTCTAACTCCCCCTTCCCTTTTGTGGCAGCAAAGAAAGACACCTACATGGAAAATCGCATTGCAGACAAGTTAGGGCTGACAGCTTCCAACTGGAGCAGTTTACAACATGATCCTATGTACCTCTGATCTTACTCAGAGGTAAGATCTACTGTGTTGCATAGATGACTTTAGGATTGCAACCATAAAAGCCTTCATGTGATGACTTTAATATGTGCAGTGGCCCTAGGGAAAATACTGAACTTGCATTTCCTTTTCTTTGTTTAATTGTCAAATTACTCCTTGTAAGATCATTATCAAATAAGCTCTGAGTGGGAATAATATTCCTATTGATTTATGTGTTTATTTACTCTTAGTCTAACAGCAGGGCGGCATGTTCTACTCACCATGGGGATGCTGCTCAAAATGTCATTCCTGCAGAGATTTCTCCATATGTGCACCCTGTAACGTTTAGAAGGTTTTGCCTCATGGAATGAAGGCTTCACACTGTCACTTTCCTTGCTCCTTCTTCCAGGTAACTGACAAGGATGGGGTACTCAAGGATGTATCTATTAAAGTTGTGTTCAAGTCACTTCTCAAGTTCTATCTGTCATTAGAGAAATTGGAAGGACCATTTCACCAAATTTCTCTAACGATGTCTCACAGGTAGGCATCGCCATTGGCAAGGGTTGTACAACAGCTTCTTTCGTCCTTCCTCTTTCTTTCTTTTTTCTAAGACTTTTTGGTTCTTTTGCCCTGCCCCTGCAAGTGGCAACAGCATCAACTCTGTTGGCGGCTGGGCCCCCACTTTGCATCCTCCACAAGGCCCCATATCCCCAACATCACTCCAGAGCATTGAGGGGAGAGAATGCAGCCACCACCAAAAACTAATGGTGAAGAAAATATGGAGAAAATTCTAGAAAGTATCCTTTTATTTCTATAAGGTAAGTAAAGGAAAATCGCGGGAATTTCCTTAAAGTTTCCCTTCCTCATGAACGGGGCTTCCATTTTTATGCTCCATTCTCAGGGTACTTTATAATTTATTTTGAATGTATGTTGGTGGTGTTTTTGACCTTAACTAATCACTGTGATGTAGCAGTCTATTTTTCTTTCTCTTACACATCTCACAATGGCTCTACAGTGTCCCAAGCTGCCTACACTTCTTGATCAGAAAAGGCCCAATGGGAGGAATAAATTTATGATGTCTTTCCTTGGGTGGGAAGTCCGGGAAGCTAAGGAGGCTGCAGGTTGTCAGAGAGATGACTGTACAATGAAAGACAGAGCATTCACACACACTCCTCAGTCATCCTGAACCTCAATCTTGAACCAAACCCATGAACATTTCTATGAAATTTCTTCTCCTTTGAATTTATTTTCGAAATAATTTCATTTGTGGGTGAAGGTGGACGCATGAAATAAGACACAGACACCAGAGCTTGGGTAAACTAGGGCCTCTTTATTTAATTTAGTTTAATCCATCCCTCCATGGATCTGCACGTGAAAGTGAGGGAATTAAATCCTTATCTCAGGCCACTTAAGGGCGAGCCACTCTCCAAAGCAAGGAGTTGGGAATTCCGACTTCCTGCTTATGTGACACTTTGCAAATGTGGGGAGATCACCCCACGACACCCCCGCTCACTGCCATAAGGGACAGCGAATAGGTGAAGACAGGATGATCTCCAAAGGCACACTGTATCCTGACACATGGGCCACTTAGCCCCCTAGGAGCAGGTCCTCCGGATATGCCATCACTCAAATGAGTGCCAGAGTGCTCACTGCCCCTATCTGATACAGTAAATTCCCGCACATTCCCTGCCAACAAATTAACCTAATTATACACCCTCCATAATAACGCCATCAGTATGAAGTAGGCAAAAAACATACAGGAAAAAAATCCTACTTAGCCCTCCCCCCAAAGGGAGCGACTGGCTAATCCCATACTAATAACAAGGCGGGAGGGTGGGAGCCGAAATTGAAAGAGGCCGAGCCTCAGAGGGGTGGTGGTGGCCTTTTATAGCTGCGGCTCCGCCGTGCTTCACGAGGCTCACATTGTGAGCCTCCTGAGCTGTCTCCTTCCTGCCCCACCCAAACCTACAACGGCTGCTTTCCCGCCCAAAAAAAATCTGCGGGAAGCAGATTTCTATCAAATTGAATGAGAATGGACAAAATTTTAATGTGAGAACTTTTCAGCACAGCACTAGTATCTATGCCAGAAATATGTATTGATATTCTACTACTTTAGCTGTCATGACTTTCCCTGAAGCGTCTCAGGAACTGTAGGGTTTTGAAGGGCCCCGGTTTCTTCAAGGACAGGGCCTGACTGAAAGACCCAGGAAAAGTATAGGTGAATGGAGGGTAAGTTGTAAGCAAGCACAATTTGTGACATTGCACAACATCATGATTGATCACGGGTCACATCAGATAAGGCATCAACCTTAGCTTCCAATTTCCTGGCTTTGTGGAGTTTGGATCATGGTGAAAAAGCCTTATTTTCTGGTCTTTTATAACAGCAGGTTGTTGTTTTTATGTCTGAGGCCGTTTCTACACCTGCCTTTTCCCCCAGGATCATCCCTGTGGATGCAAATGACACACAGGGGATCCCGGAAGCAGGCAGGGATGATCCCTCCGTTTTCCTGGGATAATCTTTAGGTGTAGAATGGGCCTGAATATATTTCATGAACTGTTAATGAATTGTTGAATTGTCAAAATTAGATTATAATATATTACCATTTTTAATTATGTGTGACAGCTACTGTACTGTTAATGTATTTGGATTGTTGACACTTTATTCTCCATGAACAGCTTTGTTCCATGAACAATGTATTTGTGGGAAATGTGGCATCTAAATAAACTGCCCATGACTAATCATGGTGGAGTCTCACTTGAAAATTCAACTACCTCTCCTTCCAATACAAACATACTGGTGAATACATGCCTCCAGGAACAACCCTGGCTTAGAGCACAGGTAAGCAAGGTGTTTTGGGCTACAACTCCCATGAGCCCTAGTTAGCATAGCTAATGGTAAGGGATGATGGGAGTTGTAGGTAAAAACACCTAAGGGCCACAACTTGTCAACCCCTGGCTTGGGGGTCTTCCGAAATTTGCAAAAGGTGTAATCTGTCAATCGAATAGTTCATGTATTTCTAAGCCAAAGACCAATTTCCAGCAAGTGTTGGATTGAATCTGAAACAAGCAAACTCAAAGAAAGTGTGCTGTGTTTCAAGGTGAGGAAGTAAACTAGTGCCAATTATAATATTGAAGAATAGAGCCCATACTTCATGACCAGTTACATCTTTGCTTAAACACCCCCACCTTTCTTCTGCTGGTGGGCTGTTGAGTAGCAGCCACAATGCCAATCAGTCACATTCTTTAGAAATGTCAATTACTGAGATGGTAGCACTTCAAATTTATATCCTGGATAAGTGAGGAATACTTGACATTCATTTTCTATGGTGCCACATACAAAGCCAGGTTACCAATACGTAGGTGGTTAAAGGGTAGAGAACATATGTAAACACTACACAATGCTATATAAACAGCACATAACGAGATGCTGCAACAGCTCTAGAAAATATTTTTTTTAGGAGCTGTTGGGTGGCATCGTTAACAATGGGATGGCATTTGTTAGACATGTGGATAAAAAATCTTTATTAAAAAATCAGAAATACATTGATTGCTCAAAGGGAGTCGAAGACCTAGGGCTGTATTTTATATGGAACCCATGAACTTCTCTCTCAATAGTCTATTAATTTATTAAAATATTTTAAAAGCACAAAGTTAATGCATAAGCTATATTATCTTAAAGTATACAGTTGATAGCATACAATAACACCAATACTAAACAAAAAAGCTACAAAACGTGAGCCTCATTTAAGCAAATTACTATGTACAGAGCCTGCAGTAATTGCGCATCTCTTGTAATGTCATTACTGAGCCACAAATCTATTACAATATTCCTCAGAGTCAATACGGTCTGTTGTTTTCTTCTCCTTCTAAATCGAAGAAAATACTAATGCTGTCCAGTCACCATCAGGCTCCAGGTACACAGCACATTTATTTATTATTTATTTATTTGTTACATTTATATTAGGGATGTGCTCCGCTCCGATTAGGAGCGTAGAAGCAGTAGCGGATTGGCCTGCTCCGCCTTACCCAGAGGCGGAGTAGGAGCGGACCGCGGACCCCCTAGAAGCAAGGCGAAGAGAAGCGCCCATTTTTCGGAGCTCCTAGTTCAGGCGGAGCGCTCCGGTCGCCATCTTGAAAACATTTCACCATAGGATTGCATTGCGGCAAATAATCGTGCATAACTACGTTGTTTTTGAAGCTATCATTCTGAAAATTCTTGTGCACAGAGAGTCGTGGATGGGGGTCATTTTGAGACCACTCTCACCTCTCTGCGTTGTCTGGGTCGCGTGCTATATTTTTGTGAAAATCGGGTCAACCGCGCGGCTCAAACGGCGTTTTCGGCTTTTCGCCCATAGGATTGCATTGAGGGAAAGAATCGGGGATAACTGGGGGGGGGGTTAAGCTATCATTCTGAAAATTCTTGTGCACAGAGAGTCGTGGATGGGGGTCATTTTGAGACCACTCTCAACTTTCTGCATCGTACGGGTCGCGGGCTTTTTTTTTGTGAAAATCAGGTCAACCGCGCGGCTCAAACGGCGTTTTCGGCTTTTCGCCCATAGGATTGCATTGAGGGAAAGAATCGGGGATAACTGGGGGGGGTTTAAGCTATCATTCTGAAAATTCTTGTGCACAGAGAGTCGTGGATGGGGGTCATTTTGAGACCACTCTCAACTTTCTGCATCGTACGGGTCGTGGGCTAGAAGTTTTTAAAAAATCGGCGGGAAAAATACCTTTTTCAAAGGGCTGAGGGGCAGAGTCAGCTCCCGGTCATGATGATCCCAAAGTTGGAGGAGGGCATAGGCAAAACAGGTAACTTGGGATTCTGGGAAACTTCTCTTTCTTCATCTGAACGGGCTTTTCCCCGTGTTTTTTAACACAGTAGCCACACCAAATGCACAAACACAACCTGAAATCATATACTAAGCCAAGAATAAGAGATAGAAACACAGCACTGCTCCCCACCCTAACCTTGGTGAACAACTGAATCGATGTGGTGCAAGGGGATGAGCTCCCCTAGGGCATCTCATCGTGGACGTGCCCCCACTCTCTCCTGCACTGGAAGGCCATTAGAGCCTTCCAAAGAGAGTAAAACGGTGGAGCAATGCCTATCATGAGTTGAAGTGAATGGTCACTTTTCAGTGGTGGAGCAATGCCTGTTATGAGTCGAAGTGAGCGTTTTACTTCTTCTCAGAGCTGTTGGTGGCTGTCAGTGTCTTGAACTGGCAGCTACTTCCCCCTCCCCCGGGCACGTCCCCCTATTGCTGGTAAAAGACAGATATAGCCTTTTTAAAAAAATTCTTCTTGCTGTTTATTGAGCAACACTGCTGCTTTTAATTCCACCCCTCCTTTGTTTATTGATTGATTGATTCCATTTTATATGCATTACTGGCTTATCCTTGGCTCACTTCCTTATGCCCCCAGAAATGCCAGCTGCATGCCTGCCTGCCTTCCCTCCCTCCTCCCCTGCCCACCTCGCAGGGATGTTGTGTGTGGGGTGCCCGATTTTCAAAAATTCGCCAAAAATCAGGGGATGATGGGATTGCTTTGAAACTTGGCGTGCGTGTGTATATCCCCATGAGGTGTCATGGTGCCAAACATGAGGTTTCTAACTTGAACAGAAAAAAAGTTGTATAATTTTTTAGCTTTCAATGCAAGCCTATGGGGGGGGGGAAACGGAGCTCCGGATCCGGATCCGGAGCTCCGGGCGGAGCGGAGCGGAAGTGGGCGGAGCGGGGGCGGGGCGGAGCGGCCCGATCCGGAAAATGGCGGATCTGCAAGTGAAGCGGAGCGGGGGGGGGTCCATGCACACCCCTAATTTATATCCCACATTACCTCCAAGATGCCCAAGTTGGCTAATCCCAGGGTTACGCACCATCCTGTTTCCTACAGGCTCCAGGGTGCTTGGGGCTCCTGGGCTGGCTGGAATCCCAACTCCTCTTGCCTGTTATTTATTATTGCATTTATTCCCCACCTTTTCTTCCTCCAAGGAACCCAAGGTGGCGTACATAATGCTCCTTCTCCCCTGGTTCTCCTCACAACAACAACCCTGTGAGGTGGGTTGGGCTAAGAGTCTGTGGGTTTCCAGTGGGTTTCCATGGCTGAGTGGGGACTAGAACTTGGATCTCCCAAGACCCAGTTCAGCACTCTAACCACAAGGGGCATGTCTACACCACAACGGTGTAGGGGGGATCGTGAACTTAACGGCTTCTGCGATCCTCCCTGGGTGTCTTGACGGTCATGCAACATCCCAGGAAGGTGTCGCAGCCACCATTTTTTTTGAAAAAAAGTGAGAGGAGTGCACTTGCGCTCCACTGCAAAAGGTAAAACAAAAACACAACCACGCTCTCCACCCCCCAAACCCCGATGGGCACAGACTGCTGCTGTGCAGTTCCATGCCCATTTCAAGTGTCCCCCTACTCACAGGGAGGATGAGACAACCCGGGAGCAGCAGCCACACAGCCTGCACTCTGCAGGATGGTCCCAGAACCACGAAAAAGTCAGGTTTTCCACAGTTCCTGCTGTCCTGGGTAAGTCCTTGCTTGCCCCGGGTTGCCCCCGGGATCCCCTATGTGTTATGTGGACACACTGTGATGATCCAACAACTGTCCCAGGATATAGGCATGGTGTAGACATGCTCTATACCACACTGGCTCTCACATTGGCAATTTGATTGCATTGTCCTTGTCGGGAGGAGAAATTTTCTGTCACTTATATACCAATGGCAACCTGCAGAATGTATGCAACATGTGGTGTTCAATACTGTACGGGATCCAGTGAGAGAATGGATGAAAATGACACTGGATTTCAATAACTTTACAGCATGGAAGCTTCAGAGGATTTTTGGAGTCACGCCGATATTGCTGACTTGTGGATGATTTTTTTCAACTTTCCAGAATTGTATGCAACTTTAGTTGTACAAAACAGAGGAAGTTGCATAAAAATACAGCGATATATATGCCATTAAAACACACATACCACACACACACACAACTTTTTACACACACTATAGCTTCTGTCGACCAGTAAGCTTTTTTGTGTATGCTCTGTTCATTGATTTTACACTGACCTAAGAAAAGTATGAAACATGTTACGAACCAGTGAAAGTTTTGTAGATTCTGATGGACTTTTCTTTTGGCATACTTTTCCAGAGGAGGGAAAATATCTGCATCTGTCAATCAGCGGACAATGGAGCAAATAATGCCTGACAAAATTGAAATGGGGTGATGTACACAAGTTCCTTACATCCCTATGCACAACCAGCACAATGAGAAGCTAGTAGATCTTTCAGCAAATGGAAATGAGATGAAATGGTGGTTTCTGGAATGGGAGGTCAGAGGAAGTTGCAGAAAGGTGTTTTGCTGATCTGTCCCATTTTGGAAATGAGCATCGGATTCTATTTCTCCCACGTTCTTCTTTAAAATAAAAATCTCATGTTCTTTTAGTCCTGAATATGAAGAACTTATCAAAACTGAAGTGAAACAAAATTTTCACCCATCCCCATTCATAAACAAGGGAGAGGGCCTTCTCAGTGGTGGCCCCCCAATTATGGAATGATCTCCCCGACGAGGCTCGCCAGGCGCCAACATTGTTATCTTTTTGGCGCCAGGTCAAGACTTTTCTCTTCTCCCAGGCAGTTAACAACATATGCTGAGTTTTTAACTGATCCCAGAATAGTTGTTTTAAATGGATATTGTCTGTTTTTATGCTTTTGATGGTTTAAAATGTTTGCATATTTGTTTTTAGTGTTCAGTGTTTTTAACTTTTGTAAACCACCCAGAGTGATTCGGCTATGGGGCAGTGTATAAATGTAATAAATAAATAAATAAATAAAGCCATCAGCAAACCCATGAAATGACTACACCAAGCAGGATATAACACTATAAAGCAGTATGAAAAGGTATATGGCATGTGCACTTCAATACTGCTATAAATCAGTAGTGTAGATCGTGTCTAAGTGGGCTATAATAATAATTTCTTTGGATGGAAAACTGTTGGGACAATAAGCATCACTTGGGACTGAGGGGGAAATTTTTTGGAGGGTGTTTGGTTAACTTTGGCTTGCAAGCTATCTATTCCTGCTGCAAGATAGCAGTTGAGCTATGCAGAAGGATAATGCTTCACATTTAGTATTTCATAGTCTATATCAGTGTGAGGTCTACCAAAGAGAGATGTATTGGGCTATGAAGTTAAGGATCATAATACCCAGGTGCTATTTTTATTCCACCAGTTCTTTTGTAGCATATATAATGAGAACGGAGGTGTTGAGAATGTACAGGGCACAAGAAGGAGCAGCATATCCTGAATCGGAAAATGTCAGCAGAATGCCAGCAAGAGGTGGTGGTGGTGGGGAGTGCTATTTTTATGTTATCAGTAGGTCACAAAAGTAGAGCGAGATTAATTATTGTTTAATGCTTTATGGAATCAACTGTGCTCCTGGAGTGGAGTTTCATCTTTGTGAAATGGAGTTTGCAAGTGTATTGTTCCCATTATTGTTAGGAGAGGTTATGTGACATGTCCTTAGACATACACATGAATTTTGGTAGTCATTTATGGACCTAACAATTGGAGCCATCTAGTACTCAGCCTTTTGTATAATAAAGCTCTCTTGGGTGTGATCAAAGAGTAAGGAAGAGTCAACACTTTATGAAATCACTCACTATTGGAAAAGGAAGAGAATGTCTTAGAAACAGAACTCGGTCATCACCATTTTATTTATTTTTGAAATCTCTGTTTAGCCTTTTGGTCTTCCTCCAAAACATCTCTACCTGTTCCAACAAGGTCTCAGTGGCAGAGCCTCATTAACTAAGGACCCAACAAACTGCACTTTAAATCTCTATTTAGCAGCTACAACTAAAAAAAGAAAGGAAGAGCATGTAGCTGCTAGACACAACTTTACGTAATGCCTCTTTTGGCCTTAACGTTGGTATAATAAAAAGAAATCCTTAATTTTGTTTTCTTAGCAAGCAGAACAAAGTTTACTGCTTATTTTATTTTACTTTGTGCCATTTTCTCAAACTAGGCTTGGCTATGTGGGGGTATAAGTAGACGGGAGTGACTCAATTCCCAACAACTACTACTGAATAAGCAGGCTACAATCTGGGACACATTTGAGAAAGAACAAAACTAGACCCTAAGCCTAGATAGGGTTCTAAAAAGTTCTCCCAGCCAATGGTATTCCAGTGTCCAAGTGTTTACTTTCTTCCGCATAAGCGTGTAGGTCATCCTGCTTTCTTAGGCCTTTCCTAGACCTACCTTAAAAAGCGTGACGGAGGAGGGGAGAGCCCGCAATGCAACTATCGCGGGCTGTCACACTAGTCTATACTTCAGGCGCAACGAGCTCATGAAGAGAGCCGTCGCACCCGCCATTTTTTAATTGTTTAAAGGGAGGAGGCGCACGAACACTCGTGCACCCAGGTAAGCTTTTCTTTATTTTTTAAAAAAATCGGTTTCCCCGCTCCCCCCACCCTGCCCCCGATGGGCACAGCTTCTCCCAGCTATGCGTGAGTAATTGCGCAGAGCTGGGAAAAGCCATGGAACAGGCTACACGCTCGCGGTCTCGGGCTCAGCCTGAGACTGTGGGAAAAGTCGGGCTTAAAGGGGTAGGCTATATCCTGGGACCAGGGAGGGTTGATCCCTCCCTGAGCCCAGGATCCCCTGTGCGTCATCTGGATGCACAGTGGTGATCCCGGGTATCAGCTGGGGATATAGCCTGGTCTAGCAAAGGTCTTAGAGTGAGACATAAAATGCAGCACTTTTGAACTGTGTTGCATGTGCTGCGGAAGCTTCCTATCCTGTGTTGGTGTTGGCTGAAGCAGAATTCTTCAACTCTTGTTTTGTTCTTGCTGTGTTGTGTCATTGAGCAGTATACTATCAGCTGGTAGGCTTCACCAACACTCTCTCTATAACTCTTCTCCATGACCACAAAGGATGTCTTCGAAGATCAGGTCTCCATACCTGAAATAGACTAAGCTGAACTTCTCTACAACTTCATATTCAGTGGATTCTAAAACTAAACTGAGTCAGGCATGATACATCAATCTATCATAAATATATGATAGCAAGGGTTATTTGAGGTGTGTGTGTTAACACTCAGATATCTGGTGGTATGCAATAGGAGGAATTCTGATTTTTATCAGGAGAACTATGCTATTCTTTTTGGAGGAGTGGAAGAATTTCCCTCTGACTTCTGAGTGGACACCCCATAAAGTGACTAATGATCTATTTAATTGCTCTATCCAAAAGAGCATTGATATGACTAATGGACAAAATAAACCATCTCTAGTAGCTACACGTAGTTACTCACCATTCTTTAAGTAATGAAGCATGATTATAAGTGCTCTTCGTTTCTCCTCCTAATCTGTCACTCATTCATGGCCTACAAGAATCTTCTCAGCATGAATGAGATTGGGGTTCCATCATTAACGATCAATGGATTAACATATCCCATGACATGTCACATTTCCTTGTACTTAACAGTAGAAGAAACTTAGGAGTTTGAGTATAATTCTGTTAGAAACCCTGGGTTAAAAGGTTTTTGATGGAGTGAGGCTCAAAAGCCACATAATCAAATTACTTTAGATAAGGTTTTCGGTGTCTGTCTGTCTGTCTGGTCTGTCTCTCTCTGTGTGTGTTTGTTTGTGTGTGTGTGAACATTAAACTTGACTTCTGTTGATGGGGAATGGACTGATTTTGTGTTGATTGAAATGTTACCCATTTACTCTTCACTATGGCTTTGTTCAGAAGACACCTTAAATCATGGCTTTAACCACGGTGAATAAGGCTTTTTGCTTTATTCACCGTGGTTAAAGCCGTGGTTTAAGGTGTCTTCTGAACACAGCCTATAACAGCAATAATGAGTATAATCTACATTTCATTGAAATCAATGGCTAATAAATTTCCATTACATTTTATTTTGGGTACTCTTTTTGTATGTATAATTTTGGGATAGAAGATAGATAGATAGATAGATAGATAGATAGATAGATAGACAGATAGATAGATAGATAGACTGACTTTTTGGTTTAGGGGGAAGTAAAGAAGAATTGACACAGGAATGTACAGTTTGAAGTGTTTAAAGCTTCAATTCTATGACCCATAGACTACATCCCAGGAGCCATACATTAGATCAAGAAAACCTCTCCACTGTCTTAGGGCCTTGCTAGACAGCAGGTTAGCCTGGTGTGAGGCCCAGGCTCATCACTGTGTGTCCAAATGATGCACAGAGGATCCCGGGCTCAGGCAGGGCTCAACCGTCCTGGCCCCAGGCTAACCTGCACCTCTTTTGGCCCGGTTTTTCCCATGGTCTCGGGCTCAGCCTGAGAGTACGGGTGTGTAGCCCGTTCCACCGCTTTTCCCTGCTACCACATTTACACCCGAGTAGCCGGGAAAAGCAGCGGACGGGCTGCAGCGCTTCTGCCACTGCCGATGTCCCCGGCCTCTGCTTCCCACCCCCCATGTCCCCTGGCCTGTGATGCCCACCCCCCATGTCCCTAGCCTCTGTTTCCCAACCCCCATGTCCCCTGGCCTGCGATGCCCACCCCCCCATGTCCCCAGCCTCCATTTCCCACCCACCCCGATGTCCCCAGCCTCTGTTTCCCACCGCTGCAATGTCCCCCGGCCTGCGACATGGCAGCGGCGGGCATCGCAGGCCGGAGGACATGGGGAGATCTGAAGGTAAGTGTGTGTTTTTTAATTTAATTTAGTTTCCCCGCTCTCCCCACCCTAACCCTGATGGGCGCAGCTCCTGGCTCTGGAAAAGTAATAGTGCAGAGAAAATGGAAAGCCACGGAAATGGTCCACACAGGGGATCTTGGGCTCAGGGAGGGATCAACCCTCCCTGGCCCCAGGATATAGCCTACCCCTTTAAGCCTGACTTTTCCCACAATCTCAGGCTGAGCTCGAGACTGCAAGCATGTAGCCCGTTCCGTGGCTTTTCCCGGCTCCGCGCAATTACTCGCACGTAGCCGGGCTCAGATCGGGACTGTGGAAAAAGCAGACCCAAAGGGAAGGGCTCTATCCTGGAGCAAAGGAGGGATGATCCCTCCCTGATCCCAGGTTCCCCTGTGCGTCATGTGGACACACAGGGACAATCTTGGGGTTCGCCCCAGGATATAGCCTGGTCTAGCTAAGGCCTAAGAAATTAATCAAGTGCTGCATGTTGAGCCAAGAGGTTACTGGAAAGTCGACATGACAGTTTTTAGAGTTCCATTCTTCAACCCTTATTTGTAAAAGATCAATCTTGCAAATAATTTACCAGCAGGTACAGGTTCATGTGCTCTCTCACAAACACTTCCCTCCAACTCGTGTGGGAGGCAAGCATGAGGGAAATGGGGGATGAGCTTACAGGCTGGGAAATGTGGGTTTCCTCCCATCTCAGATTCATCTAGTGGAAACGCTAGAAATTCAGCCTCAAATGCAAGCCAAATTGTACTCCTGTAGAGGTCAGAGTTGTCCCAGAGGCTACTAGTTGCTAATCCCTAATGTAATGATTTTTTGTTTAATCTAATTCTAGTGCTATCTAAGAATCAACAAACCTGTCAATGTTGGTTTCTCATTTTCCCAATGTTACTTTCGGTTTATCCCAAAGTTTGAAATTATTATTATTAAAAAAAAAAAAAACCAGTTTGCATGAGAATCTGTATGCATTTTGTGCACATTTCTCCTAATACACATTTTTGAATGTAATTTTGCCTACAGTATTCCAAGCAATTTTCCTAATGAAGTGCATATTTTCACTTACTACTTTTTTGTGTACGCTTCCCCCTAATATACATATTTTATACAAATATTTTGATTGGAGAACTCCACTGCAAAATTCAAAGGAGTGCAAACTTTGAAGGGGAACTCAGTTTCAGTTCATGCATTCATCCAAAAGTGCGAAACCAGTTAAATTCACATTAAAATTTATATTCATTCTTCTTCTTTTTTCCATTCCTATTTCTATCAATTGATACTGACTTCAAGGAGATACTGGGGATCAGTGAGATATATTTTTGAGAAGACATGTATATGATTCCACTGGAAATGTTTGTTTTTTTAAAAAATAACAACAACAACAACCTTAAAAATGTTATCAGATGTAGTACTTGAACTGATACAAGTTTAAAAAAGAAGAAAAGGAAACTTCTCCTGTAGGGGTTTTTGTGTGGGTGTGTGGGGTTTTTTTAAGCACTTGCATTTTAGATCATTGTCACAGACTGATTTGAATGAGCATCATGAAGACTATATTCTGAGTTTCCTTCTAGATGTATGCTGTTAAAGCTGCACAAGAATGCTCACGCTTCATGAGATCATGATGTGCCAATTGTGTGGTTTGGGTTTTTTTTAACATGATGTTTAAACCTCCAGGGTTGTAAATCTGTCCCTTTTCACAGGCACTAAGTTCACTCAAAATAATTTTCCAGAGTAGCAAATAAAAATAAGTGCCGGTTTAAACAAAATTGAAACATTTGCAGCACCTGCTAGACGCGTTAGCCCCATCAATGTCAGCGCTAACAGTTGAGCATCAATCACACCACACTTGAAATACCGCATGCAGTAATAGACCTAGCTTGTCATGCTTGGCTTCTGGCTTGTCTGAATTATAAGAGCAACCAACTTCGGTATCACTTAAGGGAGAACTTCACTAATCAAATTCAGCTTTGAAAAATGGTGTTATGGCATTAGTTTCCTGCGTTCCATACTGCTTCAGAACCTCTCCCTGCCCCCTCTGCCCCCAGCCGATTTTGAATTTGACTTCAGCTGCTGGAGGCATCTCATTTCTTTCCATTCCCCCCTCCTTCCCTTTCTCTGATATACCAAAAGCTTCTTGAAAAATACACCCAGGAAAAAAGCCCACCACACCACACCACCCACAAAAAAATAGCATAAATTGCTAGTCATTTCCCCTGACCTGTTTCAGATTAAAAGGTTATGTGTTTAACTGCAAGCAACACTTAGCTTGTTCTGATAGCTCTATGAGAACTTGGATGGTATGCCAGTGACCAATCAGAGCAAGCAAAGGGATGGCGCAAAAATGAAATTACTATTCAGCTCCTGGTGGTTACCCTATTCAGACATTCCTTTAAGGGTTAAATGAACATAGGAGGTGAAGATGAGGATGACCGTGCCATCGCTGTACCCTTTTCATTGCTGTCCTTGTCACCTCGTCCATGTTGAGGGTAAATGCCTTTAGCAGGGAGTCGGCTTTATCCATGTAGACTCCCAATCTGATGGAGAGCTTTCATTTTCCAAGTTTCTTCATCACACAGGGAGCTTACACAGCTACAGCGGGCTCCCCAATGCAAAGTTTCACCCTCAACATGATGAGGGCAATGGCACCTGTGATGGAGGGGAGGCAGAGGTAGCACGCTCATTCTAACTCTTTCTCTTAACCTGTTCATTTAACCCATAAATGAAATGCCAGAATAAGAGCTGCTGTCTATGAAATAGATGACTTAGTGCTAGAGATGAGTAGCTTGATTATAGCTTCCTGTTCAAGTTGTGGGAGGCTGTTATTCCCTGAAGAGCCTGTCCAATAAAGAAAGGAGTAATAATAATAGTAAAAAGTCCGAAAAGCAATTTCACTTGATGTTGTTTTGTTGTAAAAGGGCAGATTTGGGGAATAATGGTTAAATGGTACTTTCTGTAGGTATGGCTAATATCTGTCCTATCACCTCCTTTCTGACTGCATTTCCTCAAGGTTTCCAAATGCATTAGAGATACCCAGAGCTGGATGAACAGATTCATCATCATTGATCAGAACCGACTTTGAGGGTGTCCTTCAGATGCGTCAGATGGTGATTTGAAACAAGTGCCACTTCCTGGCTGTCTTCTGTTTTTTATGGCAGCTAGTGAACATCAATAATATGAATTCCATTTTAATTCTTCTGTAAGGGATCTTATTTATAGAGCAATTTCCATTGCAGTGTCTTGTCCCGGTGAAATGATTGCCAACTCAGGCTGCAGTTAAAGTTTACAGCTTAGGTCTTCCTTCAAGGTACAATATGGATATTACTTTTTTTCCCCTCTCTCTCTCAAAAGTAATTTAAAATACAAAGCACTGGGAACGTATTAACTCCTTGCAAGCCTGTCCATTCAGGATATAGAAATTGATCCAGCTCCATCCTACAATGTGTATGAGAAAGATGATGTCATTACTTTCATTGGATTGTATCCAGATTATACTGGATCAACTGCACTAGTGGAAGTGGACTTCCACAGATGCCCCTCCAGTCCCCTGCAAATAGCACTTAGAGAGCCAGGACACCATGATGAATGGGGTGAGCTGTGGTGTGGGGGAGGGGATCCCCTAAAAATCAGGTGGAAGGTCCTTCCATGAACAGAATTCTTCCCCTCATGAAAGGTCCATTCCTCTTGTGGAAGACTGACCCTGCATCCAACTCTGTGTCATTTTGGTTAACAAAACCTGGCCAAATCTTAACTAAAAAAAAGCTGTGGCTTCTTGTATGTAGTTGATCATACAAGTAGCTGTTATAAATCACATGAGTTGCAAGATAAGCAGTGGGTAGAGTCATCAATAAACAGTCTAAATGGCAAAAATATCTGTCGGAAGCCAAGGTAAACAATACAGGTTTCAGGAACATGCAGAAGAGTAGTTGAGGTCTTTCCAGGGCCAGATATCATTCAAACAAAGTCAAGAAGCTGGCAGAGAAGTGACGGGAACAGAACACCAAACACAACAATTGCTTCCAGCAATCAAACAGCGTCTCTGGCTTGCCGTATATTGGGATGCTGATAGTGGAGTGAGACCTGGAGCCCTGCTAGACGAGGCATTAGCGCATTTTGAGACCCAGATGACGCACAGGGGAATCCGGGCCCAGGCCGCACTGAAGCCTGCCTTAACGCGCCATAAGCAGGGTCTGTGGCTTTTTGCGGCTACTCGCTTACTCGCGGGAAAGCCATGGACTGGGCACAGTAGCGGCCGGGGGGATCCCGGGGGGCAAGATGGGGGGAAGGCCGGACCGGCAGGAGAGGAGGAGGGCGAAGGGCGACACGGGACGACGATGTATGGCGCAGGGCGACACGGGACGACAAGGGAGGGCGACACGGGATGATGAGGTATGGCGAAGGGTGGCACGGGACGACGAGGGAGGGTGCAGGGTGGCACGGGATGACGAGGGAGGGTGAAAGGTGGCACGGGACGACAAGGGAGGACGAGACGGGACGGGGAGGGAGGGCGGAGGGCGACACAGGGGACAGGACGGGGAGGGAGGGCGGGGAAAGAGGGGGCAGGGGGCAGGGGGCTTATTTTAAAAAAGGGTGGGGGGCTAATTTTTTTTTTTAAAAAAACCTTACCTTCTCCAGAGTCGTCGGGCCGCACGTGGCCCCTTTAAGAAAAAAAAAAATGGCCAACGCTGCAGGGCTTCCGTAGTCCCTGCGCATCGTCCGTCTAGGAGGCTGGGCGGCACGCGCTAAAGTTAGCGCGCCGTCACCCCACCTCTCTGCCGGCTTATCCGGCCGGGTCTAGCAAGGCCCTAGGTGCACATGTACATGAAGGGTTTGCCCTGGGATTGCTTCACAGTAGTGGCAGATCATCTACATGACGTAGTCGCCATTGCGAAGCCATCTGGGGGCAAACCCTGGAAACTCCGCTCCCCAAAAGTTGGGCACTTACCCTGACTTTTTTGGCAGTGGAGCCCATGGCGCCCCCTGATTGGTTGCCATGGGCGGCCCCTTGCCTCTAGAAAAGTACAAAAAATAAAAAAGGGGGAGTGGAACAGGGCCATTCCTCCTCCACCTTTTTTTAAAAAATCTAATCTCTATCTGCGGAGCTCTGCAGATACATGTAATAAAAATCAAAATGGGGGGAAGGAACAAAGCAGCAGAGGACACAAAAGAGACTGGGAGAACCACTTATCCTCCCTCTGTCTGCCACTTTCCTCCCCCCCCCAATTTTCTTTTTAAATATATGTATCTGCGGAGTTCTGCAGATAGAGATTAGAAAATTAAAAAGGGGGGAGGACCAGCCCCATTCCTTTCCTCCCCCCCCATTTTTTTGTTTTACTTTTCCAGAAGCACGGGCTGGAAAAATCACACTTGCCTTCCTTCCCGTGCAGATGCCGCGAAGGAAGGCAAGTGTGGATGCAAGGCACCTTACAGTGCCCCAGCACCTCTGTAAAGATGGGGGCCAGCTGAGTTGAGCTACAGCTAGCTTCTGTCTGCTCTCCCCACACACGCTCAGGCTCAGCTGTTCATCCTTCCTCCTCTATCCCAAACGGAGGCAATTGGAGACACAATAGTAGCTGCCAAATGGTCAAGAAAAGCTTTATAAATCCTCTCTTTCTTGTATCAAAACAATCCAGATTTTATTTCTAAGAATAAAAAATCTACCACTAAATGAGTAGCTCATGAAGCTCCAGATGGCATTTATTTATTTACTTAATTTTTTTTTAATTTGGCAAATACCAGAAAAAAAATATGGCATGTTTATATAACAAAATAAGAAAAGCAACAATCATAAAATCAACAAATGTTTTTTTTTAAAGTCTTTAATATAAAAGTATAATGGTTATACTTCTATAACTATTACAATTATTAAAATATACAGTTCAACATCCCCCAAACCTTGCAAACAATGATGTTCTTGCAAACATTGTAAAAGAATGCAGAGAGCCAATCTGGCATGTTAATGGAGGTGTGTGATCCCATCTAGAACAGGAAAATTATCTACGCACATGTTCTCTCTCTCTCTCTCTCTCTCTCTCTCTCTCTCTCTCTCACACACACACACACACAGTGGATGGATCAAGTTTAAATTTGTTAATCCTCAATCAGCCCCATATTTGTCTGCAAACACCTGTATACAAAATTCTTCATCTCATCTGGAATTTTTAAAATGCGAAGAATGGAGTTGGGTTGGTATCATCAGCATAGTGTACTCTCAAACCTTCAAAGATATTATTTTCCTATAGCTTCATGTATAAGCTGAGTAGCATTTATCTGGGACCTTGATACTTGAGGGAGCACCTCTCCCTTTATCTGACTGCCTGAGACCTTCAATCTGTCAGAGGAGCCCTTCTCCGTGACCCACCAATGTGAGATATAAGCTATGGTGGGACATGGGAGAGGGCTTTCTTTGTTGTGGCACCCTGGCTGTGGATTGTCCTCCCTGCTGGAGGCCCGATTGGCACCAGCACTGGCTTCTTTTTGGCACCAGGTTAAGACCTGGCTTTTTAACAAAGCCTTTGATGGCTAAATCCATCAGCCTGCACACTGTCCTGTTTTAAAATTTCATATTGGTTTTAACATATTCATGGTTTATTTATTTATTTAGAATTGTATATTTATTTTCCTATTTTATATGTATGATTTTATCTGTAAGCTGCCCTGAGATCCCTGTGATATAGGGCAGGATATAAATGCTTTAATAAATAAAATAAATAAATAGTTTGCACCATCCAAACTGAACACGGACTTGAATGCAATCTGCAGTCAAAGTCCATACTTTCACAACCTTCAGAATGATTTGCAGATACCCCCACCCAAATGCATTCTACAACATTTATGCATTTGAAAAATATGCATGAAAAAATGTGTACTTTTGAAAAATACACAGGAACATGCTTTCAACAATGGAAGAAAAATGCATATATACCAAAGATGCATATAACTGATGTGTGCATTTGGGGAAAAATGCACAGTAGAATATGCACACATTTTCATGCATAAGGGGAGGGGAGCAAAGATGCCAATCTGATATGGGCACAAGGCACAACAAGCTTCAAGGTGGAATTTGGAGAAGTTCAGTGAAATTGAGCTTTGCTTGTGCGCACATCTTAATGGGGCCAGAGGAAGGGTGTGTGGCCATATGGAGAACTCCAGAAGGCCAGATTGGGACTCGGCCAATTTGGCCCACCTGCCTGAGGTTCCCCACCCTTGAGGCTTTCAAACTCACCAAAATAAAACCAGCCTGCTCTTACTTTTGACTGGTTGCCAGAAATGGAAGAGATAAACCTCATTTTCTTCCTTGAGCTGGTTTTATTTGTTTTGTTTTGCTTTTAGCTGTACACGACATCAACCGTTTTGGAATGGGACAAGACTCTGAACTTGCCAGACACGTCTGGACTTCACCCAGAGAGATGCTATCTTTAAGACACTACTCATAACCGCCTCTGCCATACGCCTTTTGTGTGTACAAGTCCAGCTGCACAGCCGTTTTTTAACTAGGTTCCCGTGATTTCATTTTAATTAGAAAATTCATGGCATCACTGACTTTTAATATTGTCTATTTTGGGAAGTAATGCCTGGGCTGAACATTAGAAATACACAAAGTCTTGACATTTAGAATATCAGGAGGAAATGAGAACATTATGTAAAAAATAAAGAGAACTTCACAGAGAACTGATGTGGAAATTAACCTTTGTGTATAACCTCAACAGTTCAGCAGCAATACAAATTGGATCAACAAGGAATTAATTTATTAGGGCATAATTTCTTCCAAAGCAGCCGAGTGGATAACATTTTTCTCTCCACTTTCTTTGATTTGGTATTAATTAGACTGCTTTTCATGCATTCTTTCAGTACTGGCACGAGGAAAATTGGACAACCGACACATTGTCTGACTGGGAGGATCAGCTCAAGAGACTGGAAGGTTACGCAAAGACAACAACCAAAGCATCATTGTCATGATTTAACATATTACCATTAATACTTTTGGCAATGGATTGCCAATTAACAAACATTGTTTTAAAGATATTGGCCAGAATCCATGCCAAGGTTTGTTTGATTTATTCCATAAAAGTATGTTTGGGCACCATGTGATTTACATTCCTCGGGACTACTTCACACACTCTAGTTTTTAGTATGTGTGCATTACATATTATATGTACAGAGGGACATGTATCCTTTCCCTAATGGGACAAATAGCAGCTTTATGTGGAGAAAAAAATATTGAGAATTAAGATTACTAAAAATTTAGAAGATTTAGAAAAACGAGAATTTAAGTGGTTTGAAAAAAGAGATATTAGAAAAATTAAAAAAATATAAGAGATTGAACCCTTCATGGTTTGGAAGAATAGCTTTAATAAAGATGAAGATTTTAACTAAGATTAATTTTGTTTTTAGGATGCTACCAATAAGAATCTCAGATTTACAGTTAAAAAGTTGGCAGAATATTATAAATAATTATTGTAATGCAGAGAAGAAATCAAGGATTAATAAAAGTAAATAGTATTTAAGCCAAAGAACTCCCAAACATTAATACTTATTATGTAGCAAATAGATTAAGACATATTGTTGAAGCAATTTTAGGTGTAGGTGATTTAGATTGGATGGAGGAAAAAAGCACAAGTAATATAGAATTAAAGTTGCATAATGTATTCTTTAAGGAAAGAGGGAAAAGAAAATGGGTTGATGATTTAGGTAATCAGTTTCTGAAGTTCCATTGGGAACTTTGGAACAAATATAAAAAGGAATTGCTCTCAAGCAGCTCCTTTTTAACACCGGTGATAATGTTAAAGAATTTTCCTGAAGATTTAAAGAATAGATTAAGTAAAGTTTTAATAGAGAAAAATAAAATGAAATTAAGAGAATGGTTAAGAGGGATGAATACAAGAGAGAAGATGGAGGAGGTTTTGAAAGATATAAAATTAACGTGGTTAAATTATGGGCAATTGGAACAATGGACTAAAAATTGGGTAAGAGAAAATGGAGAGTGTGGAGAGATGATGAAGTTTGAGCAATTAATTGGAAAAAAAGAAATCGATAAGGGACAAAATATAGGGACAAAAGGGTTAATGAGTCAATTATATAATATATTAACTGAGAAAGGATTGTCGGATAGTGTAGGAAAATTGGTTTGGGAGACAGATTTAAAGATACAGATAGGACAGCAGAATTGGAAAGGACTATGGAGACAGAGAGTGTTGAGAAATATGTCAGTAAGAATAAAGGAGAATTATTAGTAAATTTTATGGAGGTGGTATCTAACTCCGGTTAGATTAAACAAGATTAATAATCAGCATTCAGCAGATTGTTGGAGGGGTTGTGGTGAAAAAGGAACGTATTTACGTATGTGGTGGGATTGTAAATATGTGCAAAATTGTGGAAGATGGTGTTCACCCAGATTGAGCAGATTGAAAATAGAGGACACACCAAGGATTGCATTACTCTCACTGCAAGAAGATCTTAAATGTACTAAAGAAATTAAGGAACTGATAACGAATTTGCTGACGGCTGCAAGGTTAATCGTAGCTAGGAACTGGAAGACACAAGGAGATTATTGTATTGAAGAATGGTATAAAGAAGTGTGGGATATTGCTATTAATGATAAATTGACATGTAATATTAAAATGAAAAGAGGTATAGTAAAAACGAATGATTTTGAGGGAATTTGGAAAAAGTTCTTAGTATTTGTGTTCTAAGGGAAGCGGGAAACCACCAACAGAAGAAACTATGAGTTTTTGGAAACAGGAATGAGATCCCGAGGTGGGGGGTGCACTTTTATGTTGAGCATGAATATGTTTAATAGATTAAGCTTGAATATATGATACAAATGATATTTTATGTTTATGTATTATGTTTCTTTTATTTTTTTTGTTAATTGTTGTAAAAGTTAATAAAAAGAATTTTTTAAAAAAGAAAAAAATATTGAGAAAGTGTGTCAGCACTCTTTGCCCTCCATGGTTAGAGCTGAGCACAAGTGGCCTCTCAAAATTCTCCACCCTATTTGTGGGTAGAAATATTGTGGTTTGTTTTTTTGGTGATTTCACCAAATTTCTCCAGGGGAACGCGGAATTCTCCAACAATGTCTCCCAGGTAGGCGTCACCATTGGCAAGTGTTGGAGAACAGCTTCCCCATTCCGTCCTAAGGGTTTTTAGTTCTTTTGCACTGCCACTGCAATTGGCAACAGCATCAACCCCACAAGTCAATTCCAAATGTATGCCTGCAGTTTGTAAGTCTGTGGTTTGTAGAATGTTGGCCTGAGTGGGCGGAGTTAGAATGTCTTGGGAGGGGGGAGGAGTGATACATAAGGGAAGGACTGAGGGGATTGAGATCTTTTCAGGAAAAACTTTTCAGGGAGACTTGTTAGGTACTCTTAGAGTCTGTAGTGCTCTCTGTGTTTATGGTACTTAAGTTCTGGGAAATTTGAGAGTCAGTGTAGTGAGTGGTGTCTTTAGAGTGTGGTGTGCACGTAGTGGAAGTATATTAATCAATACTGAGAATAAGAAAGTTCAAGAGTGATTGTGTGAGAAAAAGGAAAGCACGTATGTGAATGAGTGACAGGATTGTATGAAAGGTTTCAAAAAGGTTTTTAAATGTTGTTATTTGAAACAAAGCTTATGAACTTTTAAAAATAAATTGTAATTGTTTTGTTTTTAAACTACCACAAAAAGCCCACGTGTCTGTTTGGCATTTATCATCTTAAGTTTACACATTCAGCACCCACTCTGACAATCATTCACCTAAGCAGATATAACTCACAGTGCATTATTATATATATTAAAAACCATTCTCCATTTTAACCCCCTTTCTCCACATAGTTTGGAGGAAGGTGGTTTTTATCCCTTGCCTCAGGCGTATCAAGCGGTGGTGCTTGGCTTGAGCAGGGAGTAGCCTCGGCCGGGTCTGGTGTTCAGAGCCTGTGTCACCCCATAAGAAGTGGTGGCAGCCATGAGGTCTGGTGTTCAGAGCCTGTGTCGTGGCAGCCCCCATTTTGCATCCTCCACAATGTCCTCTATATGTAGCCTCACTCCAGGGCATTGCGGGGGAGGGAATGCAGCCACCACAAAACATAATGGTGAAGAAAATGTGGAGACAATTCTGAAAAGTGTCCTTTTATTTCTAGGAGATAAGAAAAGAAAAACCTCAGGAATTTCCGGAAACTTTTCTTTCCATTTTTCTGCCTCACTTTCAGGGTACGTTAGACTTTATTTTACATGTGTGTTGGTGGCATTTTTTGTTTTTTGTTTCCTCATGTGGCACAGAGTGGTAAAGCAGCAGTTTCTGCAGCCGAAACTCTCCCCATGGCCTGAGTTCGATCCCAGCGGAAGCTGGTTTCAGGCAGCTGGCTCAGGTCAACTCAGCCTTCCATGCTTCCGAGGTCGATAAAATGAGTACCCAGTTAGCTGGGGGAAAGGTAATAACGGCCGGGGAAGGCAACGGCAAACCACCCCGCTATAAGGCCTGCCAAGAAAACATCAGCGAAAGCTGGCGTCCGTCCAAGAGTCAGTAATGACTCAGTGCTTGCACAAGAGGTTCCTTTCCTTTTTCCTTACCTTAACTTAAAGGGGAAACCCACACAAAGACGTGCAAGTTAGGGGAAAGTGTGCACAAAATGGATATATTTGGGCAAACTACACACAGAACTGAATTTCTGCAACGTAAACTATCTGGGAAAATGTGTGTATTTAAAAATAAATGTGAAAAAATGCATACATGGAGAGAAAAGATGCACAAAAAACTATGGATTTCTATAAATACTTTTTTTAAAAAAAATGCAGATTTGATTGGAAAAGGGATGGATTGAGAAAAAACACACACCAAACAAACTGTGAGTTTGAGATTCACAGATCTTTCAGATCCATTTTTCCCTACCACTAAGGCTACAATCCTATGCCTAATTACTAGGGAGTAAGCTTCATTGATTACAGCAGGAATTATATCTAAGTAACTGTATAAGGTTGTGCTGTAAGTAAATCTTGAGTATCCACAGCTGTCTTAAATAGATGTTTCTGTTGTGAGTTGGTGGTTACAAACCCACATACCTTTGTAATGACAACTGTTATACTAGCCCTGAGTGGTTAACTTCCCTGAAATGTCAGGCATTCAGCAACTGCATAATGCATTGGACATCCACGCTTCTTCTTTTCAATGGCTTCCCCTGAGTGTCAATTGTTACCATTTATCCGATTTATTTATTTTTGTAACTCTACATGTCATTGGAGTGAAGACTTTTTCTGAAGTGTCTGTATGTGTACATGCAAGGAAGCCTGTGAAATAGTTCTACTTTTTAAAGAGCACTATGGAAGAGACAGCCATAAAAATAAGAGAATTCAAAATCAATTCTTCAATGGATCAGTAGCCTCTTCTTGTGCACGTCCCAACTGGATGGCATGTGAGGAATTTCATCCTCCAATAAAGAAAGATCCAGATCAGTTTGAAATGAAACGTGGCATTACCTTGACATCTAAACGCCACTCAGGCAGTATAATAATGAGGCCAACATATATAATTGAGTACTATGATACAACCAACCACCCCTCAAAAATTAATCAGTAAGCAGGCACAAAAGATAAGAGCCTAATTTCCAGCATTCTTGTTTGCGTGGAGAGATGGAGGCCACAGATAGACCTAAGGCTTATCCTGGGATCATCCAGGGTTCACCCCTGCCTGAGCCCTGGATCCCCTGTGTGTCACCTAGATGAACATGTTTGACCCCTGGACGATCCAAGGATAAGCCTTAGGTCTACCTATGGCCGAAGAAGTCTCTCCTCTTCAGAGAGTTGCCCTCCACAACTTGAGAGCAACAGATGTGATGATGCAGGAGACTGGTAAGGAGCTCCCCTTCTTCTCATATGATTGCCCTACTTAGGTCTAGAATGCCTGAATGGGGCTAAGATATATGCACTTTTTAAAATGAAGCAAGTTAAGGTTGCAAACCTATGCATGTTTGGACAGAAAAAGTCCTACAAATTTTGGCATTCCCCAGCCAGCCATGCAGACAGTTTCAGCATTTTAATTGGCCCCTGTGATTCTTTTGGGGAAAGTTAAGCTTTCACAAATGGAAAAGTGTTGTAAATGAAAAGGTGTGATTTGCAATTGGCAGAAAATTGGATGGGATATCTAATACCGTGAAAGACAGAAACAAACTTCAAAGTGATCTTGAAGTTTGTTTCAAGATCTGCCCACCCTAACATGCCCAGCCCCCAAAGGGGTGTGTCCACCCGAACATGGCCTGGGTCACAGGTCTGATTTCACAGCACACAATTAAGACAAACATCTACATAACATCTTAATGTTAAAATCACTGAAATAAAGAACAAGTGAGACATTCAATGCATCTGAAATTAATTTCACTCACTCCTACTTTTGTAGCTTTTGCTGTACTTTGAAGCTTTTGCTATACTCTGGCCATAGCTAGACCTAAGGCTTATCCCTGGATCGTCCAGGGGTCAAACCTGTTCATCTAGGTGACTCACAGGGGATCCGGTGCTCAGGCAGAGGCGAACCCTGGATGATCCCAGGATAAACCTTAGGTCTAGCTGTGGCCTCTGTGTGTTACATTCTCCCTTTCCCTGAAATATATTATCTGACTGTATCTTCACTCCGCTGCAAGCTGCTGCTGCTGCTAAGGGGTTTGCTGCTGGCTGGCCAGCTGCCTTTTATATTTTTAAATTTCATTTAAAAAAACAACCTTGTGTATGATTTGTTAAGGTGGTCAAAAGACCCCCACCAAAAGACCCCCTTTCTGGGGGGAAAGTGTACACCAAGCACACAAGGCTCTGCCACCGGACCCCCCTCCCTTCCCCTTTTAATTCATAAAGAGTCATCGGAATGCAGTTGGCAAGTTGCTCAAGGTTGCTCTGCACTTTCTACCCCTGCAAAACATGCCACTAATCTGCCTGGTCAAATGTAGCAGTTTCCGAAAACACAGCTGCTAAGGCTTGGATCCCAGATCCAAGTTGCCATTATTATCCCAGACAGTTCGGGGCTTGCTCCTTGTTATCTCGAAAACCACCCCAATGGTCAGCAAAGTTAGCTTTGCCCGCCCTTGCATGGGGGGCTTATCTGGTACAGTAAGTTACATAAACAGGGCATAGTTGCCACAATATCGAATCACATGACCACACCTTTTTATTTACAACACTTTTTCATTTGTGAAAGCTTAACTTTCCCCCAAAGAGTTCAGAGTCTGGACGTGTGAAATAGTTTCATTTATGGAAAATGTATAACTCTGCAATCAATAAGGGATGGGAGGAGGGACGAGCCATGAGCTCATCAGGAGGGGCATGGAATGTTATAAAAGATGTTGGTTGTGGATGATGGGTAGAGAAGCTCATCTTCGATCCATCAAGGGTGAGTTTCCTCCTACATGTGTAGTTCAATAAAAGAAATGGTCACTGAATCTGGACTTGTCTGGTTTTTCTGTTCCTGCCTTCTGGTTGGGTTTTTTACCCTAACAGATTTTCACAAGTTTCTCTACTCTAACGTTAGGATGGGTGTTGTGGGCAGTGAACACTACTTCACCCAGTCACATTTCTCACTTCTATTCATTAGCTTCTCAAGGCTTGTGCGTTGGCACCACTTTGCACAGCCAGACTTTGAACTCCTGTCTACTTCCTGCACAAACATGCAACTCTGAGACCCTCTTTCTAATACCCTGTGTTGCATACCAGCACCATGGGGCTAGCTTACAACAGGTGTCTCTAGGTTGTCTGTGCAGCCTCTGTTGTCTCTCTTTCTAGGGCCTTAGCTAGACCTAAGGTTTATCCCGGGATCGACCTGGGGTCACCCCTGTTCATGTAAATGACACACAGGATATCCTGGGAGCAGGCAGGGATGACCCCGGGATGATCCTGGGATAAACCTTAGGTCTAGCTAAGACCTATGTCATTGCAGCCAAACCAAAGCCTCCAGCCTCAAACAATCTCTCCCACCCTGGCCAAAGTCTCCTGATGGTCCAGCTGGTCTGCCCACTTGGCTGGGGATATTGGTTATTGCAGCTTATTGCTTGGTCATGTCCAGTGACTCTTACTTTAAAAACCTTTGCTACCAGCATCCTCCACTTCCTCTCCTCCTGCACAACCGCTTGACTCTGATGCACGTTTAAAACACTCTGGCTGGCAAGCCAGCCTCTCAGGGCCAAGCTACAGGTGCATCTGAGTTGCCTTCAGCCTCTCTCTGACTTATGCCAGCCAGCCAACATCTCTAGCCTCAAAAATCCCCCTCCCATCTCTCTGCCAAAGTCTCCCAAGAGTCCAGGCAGGCTGTGCACTTGTACGCTGTGGATGGGGGTAGGGTGCAGCTTATACCTTGGTCACATCCGGTGACTCTTGTTTTTTTGTTATTTGTTTTTTTAAAAAAACCTCCACTGCCAGCTGCCTCTGCCTGCAGCAACACTGGACTCTGAGATGCTCTTTAAAAGGCTGTGTGTGACCCGCCAGCCTCTCAGGGCTCAGCAACAGCCATTTGAGTGTGACTTCTCTGGCTCTAAGAGATATGCCAGCAAGCCAAAGCCACAAATCTATCTATTTTTCTCTGACATGCACTTCAACTGTTCTGCATTGTATGCCAGCAGTGCAGACAGAGCCTAGCTCACAATTGAACAAAGTGAATTGGAAGGGGAGGGGTAGCAAAACAAAGCAATGACATGCCAGGTTCCAACATCTGCAGCAGCAGGGCATCCACACTCTTGGGTGTGAGAGTTTCTCTCTAAGGTTGACCCTTCATCACCCATGATGTGGAACTTTGAGAAAAAGCCTTAAGCACTATCATGGTGACAACTATTGGGCGGCTATTGGGCGGTATAAAAATGTAATAAATAAATAAAATAATAAATAAACTTTCAGCTCTTTACCTTTAAAAATGACATTTTTTAAAAAAATAATAATTCTAAAACCTCAAACTTTAAAAATAATAATCCCAAAACTCAAAAGATGAATATATCTGTTTCAAACCTGCCATGGCTAAAATCCTCTTTAAGAGCAATCATGGTGCCAAGTTTCATCTCTTTATCTAATTTATTAGAACCTTTTTTAAAAAAAAAAAAAAATCTAAAAATCAATGCCTGAACGGATCTGATTCAAATTTGGCATGGCTAAAGCCCTACATAAGAGCTATCATCTTGCATGATAAAGTTCATCTGTTTAACTTTAAAAATATTGGAGATATAAGTATTTTTGTTAATTCCCATTAAAGTAGAGCTGCTCTTTAGCTGGGGAGGATGGGAAAAATCCAGATTTTTCTTCAAATTTTGTAATTCCCTCCCCCTTCCTGGATTTGTTACCAAAAATCATGACAAATTCAGGTTTCAAACAGACACACTCAAATTAGCCATAAACTCACTTGGTGGCCTCAGGTAAACTACCTTAATCTGTATTTTGGGAATAATATATCGTTGTAACATGCACATCTCAAATCATCAATACGGCACATAACTTTACATAGAATAAGTATGCTTTTACTTTATTTTTGAAATAAATCTTACTCCTTTCATGCTTTCAACTCCTCCTAAAGCTAGAATGAATGCCTACAAATAAAACTGAAACAAAGCAATGGTGATGTCTTTCCTTTCCTTTTTACATAACTAACTGGTGTACTCATGCTTTTTAAAATTGTACATAACAAATAAACAGGGTTAGTGCTAGGGCAACTATGCAAGGTTTTTGTTGATATACATATTCAGGAAAGCAAATTAATTTGCACTTGAGGAAAACAAAACATTCTCGCCAATAAATTGCATTTAAAAGCAGCCATTGCTTAAGCTCACATGGTCGTGTAGCTTGAAGATCAATAGAAACAGATCATTTGGAACTGGAAGAGAAACATGTATAAGAATCAATGTACCTCTTAGAGAATATGAGAGCACTTTTACCTTGGCCCCCATTCTATTCTGGGCCATGAGCAAGAGCACTGGGAAGTAGGGATAAAAATTCATTCAGTTTGCATTTTAATGCAAATATACCCAATTTCTCTCCATCAAACCACTATGTGAACTGACTTGGAGGCCTTAGCTAGACCAGCCTTTACCCTGGGCTAATACCCAGGATCGTCCCTGTGCACAGCGGATCCACGCACAGTGGATCCCGGGATCAGGGAGGGATGATCCCTCTCTTGCCCCAGGATACAGGCCGGGAGCCACGTACAGGGCGCAGCGCTCCTCAGGAGCTCTGTGCCCATTGGGGCTAGTGTGGGGGGAACGTGGAAATCATTATTTTAAAAAAGGGAAAAAACAACACCTACCTGGAGTCGCTCGAGAGCTCTTGCGCTGCCTCTCTTCTTGAGCTCATCGCGCCTTGTGTGTAAACGAGGGCGAGATCTCATGTTATTCACAATGCGGGGTTTCCCCTCCTCTCCCGTGGAACAACAGGTAGGTCTAGTTAAGGCCTCAGTCATCCTTTGAAATTCCCACTTCTCTGGATTTTGGAATGGAGTTCTCCAATCCAAAAATGGGTCAAAAACATGTATATTAGGGGAAATAATGCATTACAATGCATTAAATTTGGGATTTAGGAATGTTAAATTAGGAATGTTGTGTATAAATGTGCATATTAGCCAAAAATGTATACCAAAATGTGTTTATTCTGACAAATGCACACCAAAATACTTAGGTTTTTTTTTAAAGGGAACTTATAAAATACATTCTCAAAGTTCAGAATGAACTGAACTGAAGTCTTGAAAAATTGTCCAAGTTTGGGATGAACTAAAGTTAAGATTGGAAAAGTGAGACATTGAAAGAAACACAAATTGAAAGATTTCTCCATCCTTGCTAGGCAGGCGTGAGAAGTCTGTGAAAGCCTGGTGGCCACCAGCTGCCCTCTCTGTGTTCGTGTTTGCTGGCTAAAAGCAGAGATTCATGGCTGTCCTTATCAAATGTGGAGGCTGAGCCAGAAAAATAATGTAGCTGGAATTCCTCAATTACTTGGGACACTGACAGAGATGAATAACTCAGGCACAGAGTAGGGCTTCTAGACACAGGCAGAGTTGGGGTTGCAGTCCAAGGGGTCTAGGTTCACCAGGGAGTCCAAACGTAGAGAGCTCTGGATAGTCCGAATGCTGGGGGTTGCACATTGTTTCCAGCATCTTCCCTGGGTTGCTCAGAACCTTTTAACTCTCAACAACCTGACACCCGGTGCTGGCAATTAGCCCTGGAGCGTCTGCATTCTGGCAGCCTGATGATACTGATCTCTCACTCTTATTAGCCTGCACTCAGGTGGGGTTGAAGGAGCCTCATGATCCCTTTCATCACTGTCAAACTCTGCTAATGGGGCTTCAGCTGGGGCCATAGCTAGATGGGGCAAAATCCCGGGGAAATCCCTGGGATCGTCCCTGTGCATCCACATGACGCTCAGGGGATCCCAGGATATGGGAGGGATGATCTCGCCCTACCCTTTAGGCCCAGTTTTTCTGCAGTCTCGGGCTGAGCCCGAGACCATGGAATGTGTGGCCGGGTACAGAGGTTTATCCCAGCTCCTCATGGTTTCTCACAAGGATCCGGGACCTGTACATGGGGAGCAGAGCTCCTCAGGAGCTCTGCACCCATTGGGGGTGGGGCAGGGGAGCGGGTGCTGCTGCCTCTTTAAAAATAAAAATAGCAGGCGTGACGCCTCTCCTTATACTGTTGTTTTATACTTTGAATGGTTTTAATTTTTGTGAACCGCCCAGAGAGTTCCCGCTATTGGGCAGTATAGAAAAGCAATAAATAAATAAATAAATAAATAAATAAAACAGAGGGTGGATCTCACAATAAAAACATCACGAGATCTTCACCCCTCCGTCACGCAATAACAGTTAGGTCTAGCTAAGGCCTGGGTCTTGCCTATGCCCTGAAAGTACGGGGTCTTGCTCTACCTTACTGCTAGTTCCCCAGGGTCTGCTGGAGCTTCCCCTTCCCCTTCATCCTCTGATGATGAGGAGTCTGGGGGAGGCATGACACTGTGCATGCAGTGACACCCTGGGACCATCACAATGGTGCTGCCTTCACAAAACTGGTGATCCACTTCTTGGATTTTGGTTGACAGCCGGTTGGCCACTGTGCGAACAGAATTCCTGGAATAAATGGGCCCTTGGTCTGATCCAGCACTGCTTGGGCTCTTCTTACGTTCTCAAGGGATTGGGAGAACTGGTGTTTGGGATGGCTTTCCTCATGTACTGGAGCCTACTGCGGATCTGTAATGTCTGCAGAATGAAGGAGGAAGTGGGCAGTTCATACACTTTGGCCATAGCATGACCTTTGCAGTTGTTCATACATTTTGCATAGCACGGCCTTTGCAGGGGTAAGTGAGTAGCACTCATTTGCTCAAGATGATGGCCACAGTGGTTCACTAACCTCTGCCCAGTGTTGTGTCCACCTTTGTCTCATATCCTATGGCCATATTTATCTCAGGTAGGGTGGGCATTTGTCTAGGGATGTATGACAATTTTAGTTTTGCTCACAAAAACATGTGAACACTTTCTAACATGAACACAAGTTTGGAAAATTGAAAAAAAAAACCAACCAATTCTGTCATTGAATGGGTGATAGGATGAAAGATGCTTGACAATCCATGAAACAGAAGCAAATGAATTTAACAAAATCTGTACATCCTTAATTAGAGTGTATCCATTATATATGACAGTACTGAAATTCATAATGAAATATTAGTTACGTGCCAATAAGAAGCCTTTCAGCTACTGTGTCATATCCCCATGCTCCACTCAAAGGCCATCTGAAGAACATTTTCCCATTACATTTGCTGCTTCACATAAACTTTCATGAAATCCCCCCTCATCTTCTACTGTTCCACTAGTTTTAAGGGCCTTGTATATCATAATAGTGGGATTCAAACTCACACCATTGAAATGACTGGACATTTTTACTGAACAGAAATAATGTGCTGGTTGATCCTCTTTGTAAAAGTAGAGAAGTACTTGAGCATAAATACACACAGCAAAGGAGATCACACCTTTTATTGGATGTTTTCCACCATTAATACTGGAAGCAGACTTTGAATTTATGCTAAATACTCTTTCAAGCATAGGTTATGAATTTGAAAATAAACATCACACTTACTGGATAGTCAGGCTGATGGTTACCTAGTTGCAGGGGTTTATTTCCCACTGCTGTTGGCATGGGGGTATCCTTGGCTGAATGCAGATATGATATTCAGATGTCATAGATAATATCACAATCAGGATGCACGTCAAGTCCTGGCAGAATGTCAGCCAGTTAACAGTCAGACTGACTGAATACTGTCAAGATGGGTCTTCGTGATAGGTCTTGAGAAGGATTGTTTTGGGGTTACATTAATTAATTTTCATCACAGGACAGATTTGCAGATTGGATAATCACTTCAAAACCCACCAAAGTTTAAGGCAATTAATACACATTCTACAGACTTTTGTAAACTGCCCATAGTGATTCAGCTATTGGGCAGACACTCAGAGACACACACACCCTCATTTGTGACAGCAAATAGAAGCACAGCCTGTTCATTGACATAACACTCCCTCCATCTCACCCACCTAAGGATGTGGGGTGTTAACTCTGGCCCTGGTGGGGAAGTCTTGGGGGTGTGTGTGTATAGGACCATGGCTACCCTGCAGTGATGTGATGCTGATATGAGTGGCAGCAGTTTGGTGAGAGCATAGGACTGCATGGGAACAATAACGGAATATAAAAATTGCCAAAGAAGAACAAACTAAATCTGAAGAGATGGGTCAGGGCTTGGAGCATCAAAGAGAACAGGAAGAGCTGAGAGATGTGGAGTTTGGACCATGGCTGAGACCCCATAGCTCAAGAGAGAACTAGTCCATTTGATGTTCATTACTGTTGCAGAAAGATTTTTTTTTAATTTGTGTGTGTGTGTTAAGCAACATACTGCATACATAAGTAGTGTATTACCAAGACCAGGCGTGCAATATATAGTGTATTTAAACATAGAACAGTGTTAGTTACTTCAATTTCAGCCTGTTTTATTAACATAATTATAGCTTATCTCCTTTGTTGTTATGGTGTTTTGCTGTTTAGGTTTACTGCTGCTCTGATTTTATTGGTTTTAGATTTTGTATGGATTGTAAATGTTCTGTTGTAGACCACCTTGATTAAATAAACAAACAGACAAATGTATAAGATAAATGTTATTTTAATTTACTGACACCCCATGCCACACGCATGTGGAAGGATTAATCTCATTTAACAAGGAGAATAATTGAAATGTTGGAACTGATTTTGTATTTTAATTGTATTTTCATAAATACTTTTATATTATGAGCTCTATTTTGCTGTTGCTATTTCTATCCAAGTTATACTGAAAGCCTCCCCCCACCCGCGGTCTTCCCACTGTGGCCATTTTGGGATGGTTCATCCCCTGTGAAAGCAGGGATGTCCATGACTTTTGGTGGGGCAGGGGAAATCAAAGAACTTTCAGCAGTGCTCAATTATTGCATACAATATTAGATCCATTATAGTAATCAGTGAAATTATACAATTTAGACTGTCAACCATTTCCATATGTTAGATGTGATTAGAGCAGCAGTTGTAGTAAAGGGGGCACAGAATGATATTCCTGCCACATGAAATGCCACTGTGAAAAAACATTTTGGGGTGGGCTCTGGTTGGTGGCCACAAATTTAAATCAGCCTTAAGTCTGTTCTGTTTCTGTGTACAGCATGGTGAAGCCAGCATGGCATAGTTGTTAGAGCAGGTGTGGGGAACCTCTATCCCATGTAGAGATGTAAGATTTCTGGAAATTTTGAAGCCATGGGGGGGGGGGGGAAACCCACCATTTTTTGGGGGGGGTTCGTAAAAATTGGGGGGAAATGAAAAAATGTAAAATTAGCACTTTTTACAGATTGAAAGTCACTTCGTTACTTTAGGAACAAAAAATGCAATTATATCCAAGTTGGTTTGGCATAAAATTATTACATTTGGTATAATAAAAGTACAATGTATTCAAACAATTATTACAAATTGAATTTACTTTTTAATTTTTTTACTCTTTTTGATAACAAATGGAGCTACAAGCTCCTGAACTGTAAGGAGCCTCTTTGGTTTTGCCAGTTTATGAGGATCAGGCAGAAAACATTATTATTTAATCACAACAACAACAACAACAACAATAACAACCCAGAAGAATCCATCAACATCAGTAACAAAGAAAATTATTTCTGTCTCTGCTAGTCCTCCACAGTGTCAAGCAGACATAAAGCACCCATGCCCATAAAAAGAACTGAGGGAAAAAAGGACCAAGATTCAATGAATATGCATGACATTTAATCTGACTCATTTTCTGAGCTATAGCTATCACTATCAGTTTCAGCCTCTGCTTCAATGGCAGTGCCCCTAGAGGCAAAAATGCACCTCGCTCTTGCATTTGCGAGTTGTAGTCTCAGTTTGCAACCTGGGACTTACTTGTCCTCAGTGCACCGAAATTGTAATAATCTGATACTGTACATAATTTTTAGAAATCATTTGGAGAAGTAAATATATGAACACCTTGTTTTCAACATTTTATCAATCATGCTAAAATAAAACATTCCATAATCCATTTTTTCTTCATTTTCTTCAATTTTTCAGAAAAACAAAACAAAAAAGGTTTTGGGGGGAAATGGGGGGAAAAACCTTTTATCCCTGATTTTTTTCTGGGGTTTTCCCAGGTCTTCACACTTCTAATCCCATGGGCTGAATTTGACCTGCCAGACCTTTCCCCAAACCCTTTAATTCCCAAAACCTCATCATCTAAGAGATGGGAGAGTGGTCAAGAAAAAAATTGAACTATGACCTGAAATTGCATTCCTTGAAGTTGTGGCTCAGTTGGCTTTTCTCCTCTCTCACCTTGCCTGATCTAGGAAGGAGAAATTAGGGATGGCCATCTCGGGGACATCTGGCCCTTTGTGGGTTTGCCGGATTGCGTCTTCGTGGGTTCGCCTGGCTCGGTGTGCATTTATGAGCAGAGCTGGGGGCTTTCCCCTGAAACATGTTACTCCACTGCTGAAATCTCTTCATTGGCTTCCAATTCACTTCAGAATCCAATATAAACTTCTCCTGTTGACCTACAAAGCTTTTCACTGTCTAGCTCCTTCCTCTCTCTCCTCTCTCATCTCACACTATTGCCCCGCTCGTGTTCTTCGCTCCTCTGATGCCATGTTTCTCGCCTGCCCAAGGGTCTCTACTTCCCTTGCTCGGCTTCGTCCATTTTCTTCTGCTGCCCCTTATGCCTGGAACGCTCTTCCAGAACATTTGAGAACTACAAGTTCAACCGCAGCTTTTAAAGCTCAGCTAAAAACTTTTCTTTTTCCTAAAGCTTTTAAAACTTGATTTTGTTCTGACTTTATACTGTTAGTTTTACCCTACCCAGTGCCTGTTTACCCTACCCTGTGCCTGTTTGCATTCTCTTCCCCTCCTTATTGTTTTATTATGATTTTATTAGAATGTAAGCCTATGCGGCAGGGTCTTGCTATTTACTGTTTTACTCTGTACAGCACCACGTACATTGATGGTGCTATATAAATAATAATAATAATAATAATAATAATAATAATAATAATAATAAATATGGGAACTTTCTCTCTCTCTCTCTGGCCATTTCTACACCTGCCTTTCCCCCCAGGATTGTCACTGGATCATTCCTGTGCATCCAAATGACACCCAGGGGATCCCGGGAGTGGGCAGGGACAATCCCTCCATTTTCCTGGGATAACTCTTAGGTGTAGAAGGGGCCTCTCAGAATTGTCATTTACACAAGTTGGGGGAAAAGAAGGAGGAGAAGAAAAAAATGATGTAGCTGTAGTTTGCATAAATTATGCAAATTTTGGCATAATTGGCATAAATTGTGGCCATAAATATGCTTACCGGCAAAAAATTGAGCCTGTAATTCTTTTTTTTTTTAATTGTGAAATATATTTTATTTTGAAATATACTTTAAAAATAAAAGGTAACAAAAAGAAGACGGTACATAATAATATAACAAGATCACTGAAGAAAGAAAAGAAAGGAAGAAAGGATTCTGGAAGTACAGGCACCTGGAGTTGTGCAGGAGGAACAACAGAGTAAAATTCTATTGCAATCTATTTAGACAGAACAGATTGGTTTTTACGCATGCAGTAGATCACCGGAAAGGTTCATCACCATTCTGCACAACACACACACCACCCTTCCATTTGCTTTGGGAACCTCATTTGCATGATTGCATGTTGTATTCTTTGTCTCAAAATATGTTAAGTGTTACTGTTGATTGGAAATAAAAGATTGTTGTAGAGGCACAATTTTCCTCAAGTGCAATGTTACGTAACCATTTGCATGATGAATTGTAGATGCTGATTTCCTAGACCTTCATACTCTTGCCTCATTCTCTGCTGCTTAGAATAATATTGAAATTATACATGAGGACTTGCAGCTTGGTGGCTTTCCTGTTTCCAGGTGCATGAATGATTTGTCCAAAAATGCACTCCAGGCAATGCAGTTCTGAGCACATAAGTACAGCTTTCCAGTTGTCATCAAACAGGGAGGAAAACTCCCTGCATGCTATAGAGCACCATCTGCCCAAGTTAGCAATTGAAAAGCCTGTATGCCCACTGGGTAATAGACTATGGAGATGACCCAGAGCTCAGTGGTAGAACATATGTTTTCTGTGCTCAGGGTCCAGGGTCAATCTCCAGCTTCCCTACGTGAGAAAGATCACAGTCAGAAAAGCTTGGAAACACACTGTCAGTCACTGCCAGCTGTCAGAGACACCATGGCCTGTTTTGCACAGTACAACAACTCTCAGGCCATGGCTAGACCAGGCCTATATCCTGGGATTGTCCGGGGATCATCCCTGTGCATCCAAATGACACACAGGGTATCCCTGGAGCAGGCAGGGACGACCCCTCCATTTGCCTGGGATAATCCTTAAGTCCAGCTAAGGCCTGAGTTAACAAACTGTGGGTTGTTGAGAAGGCAAAGGGGTTCTGGGAATCACATTTTAGGAGGGAAATTGGCAAACTGTGTCTAAAGGAAGCTGTCCAGGATTGAGAGTGATCTGGCCTTTAGGTCATATGAGGAACAGCTGAAAGTGCTAAGTATGTTTAGTGTGGATTAGAACGAATTAAAGGGATATAATATCTGAAAGGCTTCCATGCAGAAGAAGGAGCAAACTTGTTATCTGTTGTTGTTTTTCTAGAGTGCAAATAAGCTGTACAAGCATTTGCATGTCTACTAAGAAGTAAGCAGGACTGAATCACTCACCAGCATATTTATGTAGCAATCCAAACAACAAGCCTGTGCATGTCTACTCAGAAGTAAGCATGCCTGAATTACTCAGCAGCACTGTCGAATAACATCAGGGTGACCATATGAGGGATCTTTAATAGCTGCATAGAAAGGGAACTTCAGCAGGTGACATTTGTATGCATGTAGCTCCTGGTGGAATTCCCTCTTCATCACAACAGTTAAAGCTGCAGGAGCCCTGCCTACCATGACCAGATACAAAAGTGGGCAGGGCTCCTGCATCTTTAACTGTTGTGATGAAGAAGGAATTCCACCAGGAGCTGCATGTATACAAATGACACCTGCTGAAATTCCCTTTCTATACAACTGTTAAAGATACAGGAGCCCTGTCCTCCTTTTTATGTGGTCATCCTAAATAACATCCCAAATACCTTGCCTCTGCATGCCTACTGAGAAGTAAACAAGGCAGGATCTACACTATTGCTTTAAAACGGTTTATAACAGTAGTGACAACTGTTGAGGCCCAGGACACACTCCATATACAGTTTTCAAAATGTTCAACGTGTCATATTCTGTTTGGTGTAGACCATGCTCTGCAGGACGAGGCCCAGAAAGACATGTGGCTGAATCACTCAGCAATTTCCTCCACCCGGCCCGGCCCAGTCCTCCTCCAAAGGAAAGCCTCTTGTCTCTGATGCTGATTGGAGAGAAGTGATTTCCCTCATAAGCACTGAGCAAGGGGAACCGTTTATGTGTTAAAAGAGAAAAGCACTTATCTCTGCTCCACTCCTGATCAGAGGTAACAGCTTTTCCCTCTGTTGCACAGGGGCAGGACAAAAGGAAGAAACTGCTGGGTCAGATGAAGAACCCCCAGTGGGCCTTATCAGATAAGGGAGCTGTTCGTTCCCCACCCATGGACTAGAAGAACTCCAGATCCCTTCCAATTTTGTGTTATAAAAATAAAGTAAAACCACACAGGATGGTAAAACTGACTTTGAACTGACAACCTCATTAACGTTAAGTTTTCAAACATTATGCACTGGAGGACCTCTTCTTTTCTTTTCTTTTTCTATTTTTGAAAAAGGACAAATATGCTAATAAGGTTCTTATATATAAACAGCCTTCATGAAACCTATGAGCAGTTATGCAAATATACTCAAGATTATGCCTTTATTCTTGCAGCTAAATGTGCTCTCTTAGTTATATAAAAGTGTCACCTTTTATATCAGCCTAAAGAAAAAGTTTGTGTCTGGGGTAGAATAAATGAAAGCCTTGTGGAATGAAAGCTAATGAAAAATTTGATTCTAGGCATTCACGATGACCTGTGGATTATGGTAAAATACTAGGTACATGACAGGAGGCTCTGATTTCATACTGAATGCTCATGGTGAATGGCGAACATAACTGTGGAAAAGTATCAGTGCAAATTGTTTTGATGTCTCTATATTAGCAACATATTTATGAACACTCATAAAGTGCTGGTTTTGACCTATGAAGTCTTACACGGCTTGGGACCACAATGCCTGATGGAATGCCTCTCCTGACATGAATATACCTGGTCACTACGTTCAACATCTAAGGTGCCTACTCCAAGAGAGGCTTAGAGTGTGGCAACGAGGGACAGGACCTTTTTGGTGGTGGCCCCCAGACTATGGAACAATCTCCCTGACAAGGCTCGCCTGGCGCCAATGTTGCTATCTTTCTGGCGCCAGGTTAAGACTTTCCTCTTTGCCCAGGAATATGGCAGCACATCTTAATCACCCACATGTTTATTTTTAACAGTTTTTAATACTTTATGTATGTATGTTCTGCGTTTTAGAATTTTAAATTTTGTATACTAGTTTCTATCTCAATTTTAGAATTTCTGTAAACTGCCCAGAGAGCTCTAGCTATGGGGGCGGTATATAAATGTAATAAATAAATAAATAAATAAATAAATAAATAAAATTATTGCCACTTCGCTATGCATGCCATATATGTTTTAACAAGCTTTCTTAAGGCCATAATTTTGTAATGTGTTATGATTGACTTTGCCATCCAGAGACAAATGCAAGCAAAGCCTCATGTGTGTGCAAATATAATGTAGTGTACTGTCTGGCTCTTGGATTTTAAGTCCTTTGAGGCAGAGATCTGCCTTTTTGTTTAACCTGTTTTGTAAATAGGTATGTAAGTAAATAGAAGTAGATAAATTATAGATTCAATGAACAAAAAACCTACGGTTTATAAAACAATGTTAAGGCCCTACACTTTTCCACCAAGCACCAAAAAGCGGGGAAATTGGGAGTTAAGGCTCGCCAGCCTTAACGCCACATCCTCCCTAAGGAGGCAGAAAGTACCAGTGAAATTCTCATTCTGCCAAAGCAGATAAACCATGAGGACAGGATGGAGAATAGGATATGCAGAGGTGACTGTGGGGTTGTGGAAAACTGATGACGAACAACTTAGAGCCACCTACTTCTTTTTTTGTTTAGAGCAGCCCTTCCCCAACCTGGTGCCCTCCAAAGGTGTTGGACTGCAACGATTGATCATTGCAAGTCAGTATGTCCCATGGTCAGGAATGCTGGGACAGCAGGATGGGGAACGTAGGGCGGCGCCTCCAGGCAAGCCCCCCCCCCACCTCACCCTGCTTACCTGCTCTGTCGTCGTTGGGCCCGGCCTTGAACAGAGTGCCCTGGTGCACCCAGAAGCAAGGCCACACTTGCAGCCTTGCTTCTGGGTGGACCCAGGGGCTCAATTCAAGCCTGGGCCAGGTGACGACGGAGCAGGTAAGAACCCCACACACACACCTGGCCCCTTACCTGGACCTGCTGCCACCGCTGCACTAAGTGCAGCAGCTCCAGCCAACCCCCCTTCTGCCTGGCCCCTTACCTGGAGCTGCCACTGCACAAACTGTCGCACCCCACAACTTGCCTTCTCCGTCATGGCCTGACCCATGCTTGAATTGAGCCCCTGAGTCCACCCAGAAGCAAGGCTGCAGGTGCAGACTTGCTTCCGGGTGGACCAGGGCACTCGATTCAAGCCGGCGCCCAGCGACAACGGAGCAGGTAAGTGGGGTGGGCTGGGGTGGGGGCTTGCCTGGAGCCGTTGCTGCAGTTTGCACAGCAGTGGCAGTGGGTCTAGGTAAGGGGCAAGGCAGGAGGGGGTTGCTTACCTGCTCCATCGTCCCCAGGCCCAGGCTTGAATTGAGGTTCTGGATGGACCAGGGTGCTCAGTTCAAGTCCAGGCCCAGTGACGATGGAACACGTAAGTGGGTTGGGGCTTACCTGGCAGCAGAGCCAGGCAGGAGGGGGTGGGGTTTCTTACCTGCTCCGTCGTCGCAGTCCAACATCTTTGGAGGGCACCAGGTTGGGGAAGGGCTGCTCTAAACAAAAAAAGAAGTAGGTGGCTCTAAGTTGTTCGTCATCAGTTTTCCACAACCCCACAGTCACCTCTGCATATCCTATTCTCCATCCTGTCCTCATGGTTTATCTGCTTTGGCAGAATGAGAATTTCACTGGTACTTTCTGCCTCCTTAGGGAGGATGTGGCGTTAAGGCTGGCGAGCCTTAACTCCCAATTTCCCCGCTTTTTGGTGCTTGGTGGAAAAGTGTAGGGCCTTAACATTGTTTTATAAACCGTAGGTTTTTTGTTCATTGAATTTCATGGCTTTTTGTAAAGGATAATGAGCCCTTCCCTCTTTTAAATGCGGTTACTTTAGTATAGCTCCTGCAGCTTTCACTGTTGTGATGAAAAGGAGATTTCACCAGGTTCTCCATATATACAAATGACACCTGGTGAAATTCCCTTTTCATCAGAACAGTGCACGCTGCAAGAGCTATACTAGAGTAATCAGATACAAAAGAGGTCACGGCTTCTGCAGCTTGCACTGTTGTGATGAAGAGGGGATTTCACCAGGTTCTCCATATATACAAATGACAACTGCTGAAATTCTCTTTTCTATGCAACTGTTAAAGATACAGGAGCCCTGTGCTCCTTTTCATATGGTCACGGGCAGGGGGCTGGTGACTCCGATGTCAGTGAATCCATGGGTACATAAATCCTACAATCCTATGCAAGGTTAGACATAAAATCCTACAATTCTATGCATATACCTACGGATTCATAGAGCCACTGACATCGGAGTCACCAGCCCCACCTTGTGACCATATGCAACGGAGTACAGGGCTCCTGTATCTTTTACAGTTGCATAGAAAAGGGAATTTCAGCAGGTGTCACTTGTATTCATGCAGCACCTGGTGAAATTCCCTCTTCATCACAGCAGTGAAATCTGCAGGAGCTGTACTAGAGTGACTCCATTTAAAAGAGGGCAAGGCTCCTGCAGCTTTCACTGTTGTGATGAAGAGGAAATTTCACCAGGTTCTCCATATATACAAATGATATCTGCTGAAATTTATATTTATAAATATAACTGTAAAAAATTTATATTTTTTACTTAATTAACATTAAAGAATGCACAACCATTGTGCATTCTTTAATGTTAATTAAGTAAAAAATATATTTTTCTCCTGCACCTTTAACTGGTGTGATGAAGAGGGAACTTCACCAGGTTCCCCTCTGCTGAAATTCCCTTTTCTATGCAACTGTTAAAGATACAGGAGCCCTGTGCTCCTTTTCATATGGTCACAGGGGCAGGGGGCTGGTGACTCCAATGTCGGTGGGGCTATGAATCTGTGGGTACATAAATCCTACAATCCTATGCAAGGTTAGACATAAAATCCTACAATCCTATGCATATACCACGGATTCATAGACCCACTGACATCGGAGTCACCAGCCCCACCTTGTGACCATATGCAAAGGAGTACAAGGCTCCTGCCTCTTTTACAGTTGCATAGAAAAGGGAATTTCAGCAGGTGTCATTTGTATGCATGCACCTCCTGGTGAAATTCTCTCTTCATCACAACATTTAAAGCTGCAGGAGCCCTGCCCTCTTGACCAGACACAAAAGAGGCAAGGCTCCTGTGACTTTAAATGTTGTGATGAATCCCAGGTGGATTCCTGCATTAAGAAGTGGGATGGACTAGATGCCCTCATAGGCCCCCTTTTCAACTATGCTATTCTACGATTCTATGAACATGGGCAGAGTGCATTGCCTGTGGCTGATGTGAGCCAAACATGCAACGATAACTGGAGGGAGGAAGTTCTCCCTAACTGCCAGCTAAATTCCTGCATTAAGAAGTGGGATGGACTAGATGCCCTCATAGGCCCCCTTTTCAACTCTGCTATTCTACGATTCTATGAACATGGGCAGAGTGCATTGCCTGTGGCTGATGTGAGCCAAACATGCAACGATAACTGGAGGGAGGAAGTTCTCCCTAACTGCCAGCTAAATTCCTGCATTAAGAAGTGGGATGGACTAGATGCCCTCATAGGCCCCCTTTTCAACTCTGCTATTCTACGATTCTATGAACATGGGCAGAGTGCATTGCCTGTGGCTGATGTGAGCCAAACATGCAACGATAACTGGAGGGAGGAAGTTCTCCCTAACTGCCAGCTAAATTCCTGCATTAAGAAGTGGGATGGACTAGATGCCCTCATAGGCCCCCTTTTCAACTCTGCTATTCTACGATTCTATGAACATGGGCAGAGTGCATTGCCTGTGGCTGATGTGAGCCAAACATGCAACGATAACTGGAGGGAGGAAGTTCTCCCTAACTGCCAGCTAAATTCCTGCATTAAGAAGTGGGATGGACTAGATGCCCTCATAGGCCCCCTTTTCAACTCTGCTATTCTACGATTCTATGAACATGGGCAGAGTGCATTGCCTGTGGCTGATGTGAGCCAAACATGCAACGATAACTGGAGGGAGGAAGTTCTCCCTAACTGCCAGCTAAATTCCTGCATTAAGAAGTGGGATGGACTAGATGCCCTCATAGGCCCCCTTTTCAACTCTGCTATTCTACGATTCTATGAACATGGGCAGAGTGCATTGCCTGTGGCTGATGTGAGCCAAACATGCAACGATAACTGGAGGGAGGAAGTTCTCCCTAACTGCCAGCTAAATTCCTGCATTAAGAAGTGGGATGGACTAGATGCCCTCATAGGCCCCCTTTTCAACTCTGCTATTCTACGATTCTATGAACATGGGCAGAGTGCATTGCCTGTGGCTGATATGAGCCAAACATGCAACGATAACTGGAGGGAGGAAGTTCTCCCTAACTGCCAGCTAAATTCCTGCATTAAGAAGTGGGATGGACTAGATGCCCTCATAGGCCCCCTTTTCAACTCTGCTATTCTACGATTCTATGAACATGGGCAGAGTGCATTGCCTGTGGCTGATGTGAGCCAAACATGCAACGATAACTGGAGGGAGGAAGTTCTCCCTAACTGCCAGCTAAATTCCTGCATTAAGAAGTGGGATGGACTAGATGCCCTCATAGGCCCCCTTTTCAACTCTGCTATTCTACGATTCTATGAACATGGGCAGAGTGCATTGCCTGTGGCTGATGTGAGCCAAACATGCAACGATAACTGGAGGGAGGAAGTTCTCCCTAACTGCCAGCTAAATTCCTGCATTAAGAAGTGGGATGGACTAGATGCCCTCATAGGCCCCCTTTTCAACTCTGCTATTCTACGATTCTATGAACATGGGCAGAGTGCATTGCCTGTGGCTGATGTGAGCCAAACATGCAACGATAACTGGAGGGAGGAAGTTCTCCCTAACTGCCAGCTAAATTCCTGCATTAAGAAGTGGGATGGACTAGATGCCCTCATAGGCCCCCTTTTCAACTCTGCTATTCTACGATTCTATGAACATGGGCAGAGTGCATTGCCTGTGGCTGATGTGAGCCAAACATGCAACGATAACTGGAGGGAGGAAGTTCTCCCTAACTGCCAGCTAAATTCCTGCATTAAGAAGTGGGATGGACTAGATGCCCTCATAGGCCCCCTTTTCAACTCTGCTATTCTACGATTCTATGAACATGGGCAGAGTGCATTGCCTGTGGCTGATGTGAGCCAAACATGCAACGATAACTGGAGGGAGGAAGTTCTCCCTAACTGCCAGCTAAATTCCTGCATTAAGAAGTGGGATGGACTAGATGCCCTCATAGGCCCCCTTTTCAACTCTGCTATTCTACGATTCTATGAACATGGGCAGAGTGCATTGCCTGTGGCTGATATGAGCCAAACATGCAACGATAACTGGAGGGAGGAAGTTCTCCCTAACTGCCAGCTAAATTCCTGCATTAAGAAGTGGGATGGACTAGATGCCCTCATAGGCCCCCTTTTCAACTCTGCTATTCTACGATTCTATGAACATGGGCAGAGTGCATTGCCTGTGGCTGATGTGAGCCAAACATGCAACGATAACTGGAGGGAGGAAGTTCTCCCTAACTGCCAGCTAAATTCCTGCATTAAGAAGGGGGTTGGACTAGATGCCCTCATAGGCCCCCTTTTCAACTCTGCTATTCTATGATTCTATGAACATGAGCAGAGTGCATTGCCTGTGGCTGATGTGAGCCAAACATGCAACGATAACTGGAGGGAGGAAGTTCTCCCTAACTGCCAGCTAAATTCCTGCATTAAGAAGTGGGATGGACTAGATGCCCTCATAGGCCCCCTTTTCAACTCTGCTATTCTACGATTCTATGAACATGGGCAGAGTGCATTGCCTGTGGCTGATGTGAGCCAAACATGCAACGATAACTGGAGGGAGGAAGTTCTCCCTAACTGCCAGCTAAATTCCTGCATTAAGAAGGGGGTTGGACTAGATGCCCTCATAGGCCCCCTTTTCAACTCTGCTATTCTACGATTCTATGAACATGAGCAGAGTGCATTGCCTGTGGCTGATGTGAGCCAAACATGCAACGATAACTGGAGGGAGGAAGTTCTCCCTAACTGCCAGCTAAATTCCTGCATTAAGAAGTGGGATGGACTAGATGCCCTCATAGGCCCCCTTTTCAACTCTGCTATTCTACGATTCTATGAACATGGGCAGAGTGCATTGCCTGTGGCTGATGTGAGCCAAACATGCAACGATAACTGGAGGGAGGAAGTTCTCCCTAACTGCCAGCTAAATTCCTGCATTAAGAAGTGGGATGGACTAGATGCCCTCATAGGCCCCCTTTTCAACTCTGCTATTCTACGATTCTATGAACATGGGCAGAGTGCATTGCCTGTGGCTGATGTGAGCCAAACATGCAACGATAACTGGAGGGAGGAAGTTCTCCCTAACTGCCAGCTAAATTCCTGCATTAAGAAGTGGGATGGACTAGATGCCCTCATAGGCCCCCTTTTCAACTCTGCTATTCTACGATTCTATGAACATGGGCAGAGTGCATTGCCTGTGGCTGATGTGAGCCAAACATGCAACGATAACTGGAGGGAGGAAGTTCTCCCTAACTGCCAGCTAAATTCCTGCATTAAGAAGTGGGATGGACTAGATGCCCTCATAGGCCCCCTTTTCAACTCTGCTATTCTACGATTCTATGAACATGGGCAGAGTGCATTGCCTGTGGCTGATGTGAGCCAAACATGCAACGATAACTGGAGGGAGGAAGTTCTCCCTAACTGCCAGCTAAATTCCTGCATTAAGAAGTGGGATGGACTAGATGCCCTCATAGGCCCCCTTTTCAACTCTGCTATTCTACGATTCTATGAACATGGGCAGAGTGCATTGCCTGTGGCTGATGTGAGCCAAACATGCAACGATAACTGGAGGGAGGAAGTTCTCCCTAACTGCCAGCTAAATTCCTGCATTAAGAAGTGGGATGGACTAGATGCCCTCATAGGCCCCCTTTTCAACTCTGCTATTCTACGATTCTATGAACATGGGCAGAGTGCATTGCCTGTGGCTGATATGAGCCAAACATGCAACGATAACTGGAGGGAGGAAGTTCTCCCTAACTGCCAGCTAAATTCCTGCATTAAGAAGTGGGATGGACTAGATGCCCTCATAGGCCCCCTTTTCAACTCTGCTATTCTACGATTCTATGAACATGGGCAGAGTGCATTGCCTGTGGCTGATATGAGCCAAACATGCAACGATAACTGGAGGGAGGAAGTTCTCCCTAACTGCCAGCTAAATTCCTGCATTAAGAAGGGGGTTGGACTAGATGCCCTCATAGGCCCCCTTTTCAACTCTGCTATTCTATGATTCTATGAACATGAGCAGAGTGCATTGCCTGTGGCTGATGTGAGCCAAACATGCAACGATAACTGGAGGGAGGAAGTTCTCCCTAACTGCCAGCTAAATTCCTGCATTAAGAAGGGGGTTGGACTAGATGCCCTCATAGGCCCCCTTTTCAACTCTGCTATTCTACGATTCTATGAACATGGGCAGAGTGCATTGCCTGTGGCTGATGTGAGCCAAACATGCAACGATAACTGGAGGGAGGAAGTTCTCCCTAACTGCCAGCTAAATTCCTGCATTAAGAAGGGGGTTGGACTAGATGCCCTCATAGGCCCCCTTTTCAACTCTGCTATTCTATGATTCTATGAACATGAGCAGAGTGCATTGCCTGTGGCTGATGTGAGCCAAACATGCAACGATAACTGGAGGGAGGAAGTTCTCCCTAACTGCCAGCTAAATTCCTGCATTAAGAAGGGGGTTGGACTAGATGCCCTCATAGGACCCCTTTTCAACTCTGCTATTCTACGATTCTATGAATATGAGCAGAGTGCATTGCCTGTGGCTGATGTGAGGCAAACATGCAACGATAACTGGAGGGAGGAAGTTCTCCCTAACTGCCAGCTAAATTCCTGCATTAAGAAGTGGGATGGACTAGATGCCCTCATAGGCCCCCTTTTCAACTCTGCTATTCTACGATTCTATGAACATGGGCAGAGTGCATTGCCTGTGGCTGATGTGAGCCAAACATGCAACGATAACTGGAGGGAGGAAGTTCTCCCTAACTGCCAGCTAAATTCCTGCATTAAGAAGTGGGATGGACTAGATGCCCTCATAGGCCCCCTTTTCAACTCTGCTATTCTACGATTCTATGAACATGGGCAGAGTGCATTGCCTGTGGCTGATGTGAGCCAAACATGCAACGATAACTGGAGGGAGGAAGTTCTCCCTAACTGCCAGCTAAATTCCTGCATTAAGAAGTGGGATGGACTAGATGCCCTCATAGGCCCCCTTTTCAACTCTGCTATTCTACGATTCTATGAACATGGGCAGAGTGCATTGCCTGTGGCTGATGTGAGCCAAACATGCAACGATAACTGGAGGGAGGAAGTTCTCCCTAACTGCCAGCTAAATTCCTGCATTAAGAAGTGGGATGGACTAGATGCCCTCATAGGCCCCCTTTTCAACTCTGCTATTCTACGATTCTATGAACATGGGCAGAGTGCATTGCCTGTGGCTGATGTGAGCCAAACATGCAACGATAACTGGAGGGAGGAAGTTCTCCCTAACTGCCAGCTAAATTCCTGCATTAAGAAGTGGGATGGACTAGATGCCCTCATAGGCCCCCTTTTCAACTCTGCTATTCTACGATTCTATGAACATGGGCAGAGTGCATTGCCTGTGGCTGATGTGAGCCAAACATGCAACGATAACTGGAGGGAGGAAGTTCTCCCTAACTGCCAGCTAAATTCCTGCATTAAGAAGTGGGATGGACTAGATGCCCTCATAGGCCCCCTTTTCAACTCTGCTATTCTACGATTCTATGAACATGGGCAGAGTGCATTGCCTGTGGCTGATGTGAGCCAAACATGCAACGATAACTGGAGGGAGGAAGTTCTCCCTAACTGCCAGCTAAATTCCTGCATTAAGAAGTGGGATGGACTAGATGCCCTCATAGGCCCCCTTTTCAACTCTGCTATTCTACGATTCTATGAACATGGGCAGAGTGCATTGCCTGTGGCTGATGTGAGCCAAACATGCAACGATAACTGGAGGGAGGAAGTTCTCCCTAACTGCCAGCTAAATTCCTGCATTAAGAAGTGGGATGGACTAGATGCCCTCATAGGCCCCCTTTTCAACTCTGCTATTCTACGATTCTATGAACATGGGCAGAGTGCATTGCCTGTGGCTGATGTGAGCCAAACATGCAACGATAACTGGAGGGAGGAAGTTCTCCCTAACTGCCAGCTAAATTCCTGCATTAAGAAGTGGGATGGACTAGATGCCCTCATAGGCCCCCTTTTCAACTCTGCTATTCTACGATTCTATGAACATGGGCAGAGTGCATTGCCTAGAAAAGGGAATTTCAGCAGGTGTCATTTGTATGCATGTAGCACCTGGTGAAATTCTCTCTTCATCACAATGTTTAAAGTCACAGGAGCCTTGCCTCTTTTGTATCTGGTCAAGATGGCAGGGTTCCTGCAGCTTTAACTGTTGTGACGAAGAGGGAATTTCACCAGGTTCTCCATATATACAAATGACACCTGCTGAAATCCCCTTTTCTAGGCAACTGTTAAAAATGCAGGAGCCCTGTCTTCCTTTTCATGTGGCTAGGGAGGCCATATGCAAAAGAGTACAGGGCTCCTGTTTGCTTAATAGTTGCATAGAAAAGGGAATTTCAGCAGGTGTCATTTGTATGCATGTAGCACCTGGTGAAATTCTCTCTTCAACACAACATTTAAAGTCGCAGGAGCCTTGCCTCTTTTGTATCTGGTCAAGATGGCAGGGTTCCTGCAGCTTTAACTGTTGTGACGAAGAGGGGATTTCACCAGGTTCTCCACACACCCCACCCACACACACACTCCACACACACCCACACCCCACACACCCACACACACACCTCCACCCACACACACCACACACACACACCCCACATCCCCCACCCACACCCACACATCCACCCCCCCACACCCCACCCCACACACACCCCACACACCCACACACACCCACATCCCACACACCCACACACACCCACACCCCACACACCCACACACCCCACACACCCCACCCCCACACCCCACCCCCACCCCCACCCACACACACACACCCCACCCACACACACACCCCACACACACACCCCACACACACCACCCACCCACACCCCACACCCACACCCACACTCCACACACACCTCACACACCCACCCACACACCTCCACCCACACACACCACACACACCCCCCCCCCACATCCCCCACCCACACCCACACATCCACCCCCCCACACCCCACCCCACCCCACACACACACCCACACCCCACACACACACACCCACCCACACACCCCACCCCCACACCCCCACACCCCCCCCACACACACCACCCCCACACACCCCACACCCACACACACACTCCACACACACACGCACCACCCACCCACACACACACCTCCACCCACACACACCACACACACCACCCCCCCCACATCCCCCACACACACCCACACATCCACCCCCCCACACCCCACCCCACCCCACACACACCTCCACCCACACCCCCCCCCACACACCTCCCCACCCCCCCACACACCCCACACACACCCCACACACACACTCCACCCCCCACACACACCCCACACACCCACCCACACACACACAACACCCCCAACACTCCCCCACACCCCCCCCCCCACACACACACACACGCGCGCGCGCGCGCGCGCCGTGGGAGAAGAAGGACTTCCCTTACCTTCCTCTTGCTGCTCTGGTGGGGAAATGGGCTTCCCTGCCGGAAACAGAAGTGCCGTCACTTCCGTTTCCGTCGGGGAAGCCCATTTCCCCACCAGAGCAGCAAGAGGAAGGTAAGGGAAGTCCTTCCTCTTCTTCCCCCTCTCCCCCGCCCAAGTCGGCTGCGTGTGTGTGTGTGTGAGTGAGTGAGTGAGTGATTGACTCCCTAGCCTCCGGCCGCTGCCGCGGTTGGCAGCAGCGGAGACCAGGGAATCAATCTCTCTCTCTCTCTCTCTCACACACACACACACCAGCGGCGCGGCTCTTCCCTGCCCTCGCCGCCGCAGTTCGAGCTGCGGCGAGGCTAGGGAAGGTCCCCCCGCACCCCCACCCCAGCGACGCGGGGGCCCCTCTCCTCCCCCCCCCTCCGCCCAAGTCGACTGCAGCCCGGGGTTTCAAGTGAGCGCCCGGCTTGCTTTCGGGTGCAGCCGGGCGCTCAATTGAAACCCCGGGCTGCAGCCGACGGACAAGGTGAAACCGGGGGGTGGGGGGCGACTTCTCCCCCCCCGATTTCCCCCCCCCCCGCTACGCCTGGGCCCGCCGCTGCACGAATGCAGCAGCGGCTCCAGGCAAGCTCCCCTAACCCCACTTACCTGGCCCGTCGCGCTCTCCCTGCTCTCCGTTTCCCTCTGGGGATTCTGATGCTCACGCGCATGCGTGAGCTTATCAGATTCCCCATTGAGAAACATGGGGATTTTAAAAATTAATTAAAAATTGATGGAACGGTCTTTTGAAAAAAGAAAGGCCATTCCATCAATCGGATGGATAGGGGAATTTAATCCTGTTTTTGGATTCCACCGGGAGGCTTCCCCTTTTGCGCTACGAGTGCGCAAAAAAAAAGTCGCCACCTCTGAGGAAAACAAAGCAGATTGTGACGGACAGAGTTTCTCTCCCTTTTTCTCCTTTAAACTCCCACCCAGACCTCAATATTTCAGGAATCTCCCTGAAACGCGCAGGGAATGTAAAGCCAGCATTTCTTTCTGGCAGTACCCGCGTTTCAGAAAGATTCCTGAAATATTTTTCATTTTAGGGTCCTAGGTTCCCCTCCCCCCCCCCCGCTAAATAAATATAATGGTGGAATGCTCAACTTACTCATCGGCCTTAACAACAGGAATCACTACAGTGATTCCTGTAATAACTCACAGAATACCCCTCTATATGTCTATTCAAAAGTAAGCCCCACTGAATTCAGGACTGATGTTTCAGTTAGGTATCCACTCAGCCATGATGCATCAATGGTGTCTTTTGGTTTTGTTTCTTTGTAAATGATGATTGGGGTACGGATGCAGTTGAGCCTAGGTTCTAAACATTTTAATTTACTAGAGGCTTTCGAATCACTGCTTTGGGACAGGAGTGTGAGCTGCAAATTGTGGGCAGTATCCAACTGGGCACTTACAACTCTGCCAATTCTTTGGAACCCTCATTGATTCTCTTCCAGAAGTGGTAGGTCCTGCCAATTCCATTACACAAGTGGGACCCACTTTGTACATAACAGATTAAGCACTGAAATGAACAGAAACAATGATTTTTGGATCTGGGCAAATTGGTGGAGCACCCTTATGCGCCAGCTCCGCTGACCGGCTGCAATGCATTCCAGTAACAAGCGTTTCTGCTCATTTTGGGTTGACCCCCAAAGAGCTAAATTTTGCAGAAGGGAATCAGCAAGGCACAAAAGAATTCGCAGGAGTATATGGGCGTGTCTTCACCTCCACATGTCACACAGGGGATCCCAGGAGAAGGCAGGGGTGATCCCTCTATTTCCGTGGGATTTTTGGGACCAGTTTTTTCCTGGTTTTTCCCCATGATCCTGGTGTGGGTGCCCATCCCGGCTTCTTCCCTCCTCCCTGTGAGTAGCAGAGGTCAGCAGAGGGAAGGAGCCAGGCCAGGGGGAGTCAAGGGACACTGGGGGTGGGAGGGGAGCAGGGTCGGGGTTTCTTCTTTTTACTTACCTTTTCACTGGAGTGCAAGTGCGCTCCAGCTACTGTCTTTCCTTTTTTTTAAAAAAGGGGGTGCAATGGCACAACACCCCTTTTCCATTCTTGGACATCACACTTCCATTTAGATGGCCAGGGACAATCCTGGAAGCAGGTATGTCTGGGATCACCCCCTCCCCCCTCTACACCCTATGGTGTAGACATGCCCTTCGTGTCCCATTGGATACTACCTATGGTCCCTTCACTTCCCTGTTGTATAGGAAGAAAGGAGGAGGTTCGGGGTGGGGTGGGGTGGTTTCAAATACTGTTCGCCCTTGATTTCAAAATCCTTTTCTTTCTCATTCTCAATTATTCGATCAACCCATCTCTCAGACTGTTTCCCGCCCTTATCCTTTTGAAACTTTGCAGGTTTCTTGCCTGGGGACACCTCAATGATATGTATCATTGTCATACATATTCTTGCCGGGGGAGGGGGGAGTCACACATGGGGAGAGAGGAGGAAGCAAATCATGCCCCATCCCAAACTGAGGACATCTCTTGCAGTTTTCCTACTTAGGGCCACCTCTAGGTTGCCTGTCATTTTTTGAACAATGCTCCAAGAAGAACATAGGTGGATAACTGTATCCTGTCTCTGTGTGTGTGTGTGTGTGTGTGTATTTGTGGATATCCTCAACATGTAAATTCTGCTCTTCCACTTTACACCCTGTACTAATTCATCTCTTGATTCTCTCAGAAGAGGCAATGATCCCTGCCAACTTCATCCAATTCTGCTAAATAATAATAATAATAATAATAATAATAATAATAATAATAAATTTGCCATTTGCTACCCAGGTCAACTGCACTCTGTCTAATGCTGTGGCCCTCCTGCTGTTGCTGGGTTACAGGTTCTATTATCCTTTACGATTAATCATGCTTAGGGTGATCAAATGAAAAGGAGGACAGGGCTCTGATATCTTTAAAAGTTGCATAGAAAAGGGAAATTCCCTCTTCATCACCACAGTGAAAACTGCAGGAGCCCTGCCCTCTTTTGTATCTGTTCACTCTAGTATTGCTCCTGCAGTTTTCACTGTTGTGATGAAGGGGAAATTTCACCAGGTGCTGCATGCATACAAATGACACCTGCCGAAATTCCCTTTTCTATACAACTGTTAAAAGATACAGGAGCCCTGTCCTCCTTTCCATATGGTCACCCTAAACATGGTAGCTGCGGCTGATTGGGGTTAAAGTTCAACAATATCTGGAGGGCCACAGGTTCCCTTGGCTTCGGGCTAGGACCAGTCCTGTTTACGGGCTCCATTTGGAGATCCTCTGCAGGACAACTCAAAAATAGAACTCGTCTAGGTATCTGTGCGTGTTGCTTCTCTAAACGGAATGTGAGAAAGAGAGGGCTATTTTTAAATATCAAGGCACGAACACCTTCAGCGATGTGGACCTTTGCCAGTGCATTTGCTGTTCTATTTGTTCTGTCATATTTGATTACACTCAAATTCCCTCAAGCCCTTTAGCTGAATTACACAATCATGGCATTGTTTTGGAAACAACGATTCCCACAAAAGCATTTTGCACCTTTTGTATTCAGACTATAGGTTTATTGACTACGGCGATGCATTTGAGCATCTTTGGAAACGTCTCCTGTCAGTCATATAATTGAATCTGATAGATTTAATTTAGTTGCTATGGGAAAATATAACGCAACATACAGATTGCACTTTAGATCCTCAGACAACAATAAATTAGTAGGCTTGCGAAGAGGGGGCATGTTTGGCAGGTGGAAGGGTAGTACCTCTAATAGGTTTTTTTTTCCCTTTAGGGAATAATTCACAGCACATCTGATTACTTCTGTCTGTCTTTATTTTTGAAAAACGATTCACAGGGAGATGATTATTTGTGTCATAATATATTCATCATCACCATGTTCCAGCTGTATATCTTCTGTGTGAGGCTGGGTTTACACAAGGAACGGAATGAGAGGGTCCAATGCTGGTGTGTTAGAATGGATTACCCCAGTTCAGACAAAAGATGTTGCAGAGTTTCTATTTGTTTAGGGTGCAATCCTATGCAAGTTTAGAAAAAAGTCCTACAACTCTCAACATTGGGTGGGGAATGCTGGGAGTTGTAGAACTCCCCCCCCTCTAAACATTCATAGGATTGCACCATATATAATATGTATTCGTTAAGGCTGTACAGTTTTCAACCAAGCACCAAAAAGCAGGGGAATTGGGAGTTAAGGCTCACAAACCTTAACACCACATCCTCCCTAAGGAGGCAGAAAGTGCCAGTGAAATTCTCATTCTCCCAAAGCAGATAAACTATGAGGACAGGATGGAGAATAGGATATGCAGAGGTGACTGTGGGGTTGTGGAAAACTGATGATGAACAACTTAGGGCCACCTATTTCTCTTTTTTGTTTGTTTGTTTAGAGCAGCCCTTCCCCAACCTGGCACCCTCCAAAGGTGTTCAAAACACAACGGGCGTACATTCAGGAATGGGGAGTAGGATGGGCTGAGCTTCAAGGTGGAATTTTGGAGGACCTAAATGAACTTGAGCCTTTAGTTCTTTGGTCTCTAGCAGGGACTAGCCTCAGTCCATCAGGACAGCAGGTTCAGTTTTGAGACAGTGTTGTTGTTGTTTTTAAGTCAATTTCCCTCTCCCAGATCCACTTTGAAACCACTTCAGGATGGGAGGGGGTAAGCAATGAAGCAGCATGGAGGTGGGGCAGGCAGCAACAAAGAAAAAAAATGACGCAAAGGGAGAGGCAGGGTTCAAGCTGGTGCCTGAAATTAGCAATTCATTATGTGAAGACTGAGGATACATTTTGTCTAGGGACAAGATTTTGATTAAAAACAAACACCCAACATTTTCAAAGCTTTCCAGATTCAGGATAAAATTAATGTGAGAGTAAAGCAACACCAAGGACAACAACAAATAATGAAAGTGAAACTGACAGATTTGTCCGTCTGAGCTCAGGACTTTGAGTGTGTTGTTTCTAAAAGCCTGAGTTTGAATCCTTGGGAATCCAACCATATTAAGGGTGAATTAGAGTTGCCACCTCTCTTTTTTTCTGACATGCTTTTCATTTTTAACAGCTACATGGCAGGCCAGGACTATATGACCCCCCTCCATGCTGGAATTAGCAGTACCCATTGAATTTGGCCAGTGCAGATGGGTGAGAATTTGGTTTTGGTTCATTTTTGATAAGGAAAAAAAATGCAGCAAAGTCCATATTTGGGAGAGAAACAACACGAGATGTCATACATTCAAACGAGGGAGAAAATGATACCGACAGATTCACCCACTCTTACATTAAATCACTTCTAAGTTCAGATTAATATTCAAAGCACCCTTTGGCTGCATTTTTAATTTTTAATTATTATTTTTTAAAAGTGTACATTTTCTTCTTTCTTTTTAAAATCTTTGTACAAAAATAATGTTTGAACCCTGATGTCTAAAACTAAGTTTAAACAGTTGGAAACTTGAGCTGTTTTTCACAGCCCATTATTATGCAGGACTAAGTGCAAGAATATCATTCAACAAAACATGCCACTGAAAACATGAATAGTGAACACCTCTCTGCTAGAATGGTAGAGCATATTCAATACACTTTGAAGAAGGAAGATGCAGCTTAAGTAGCAGAAATGCTGGCCCCTAAAGGCATCTGAGATTTGCTACTAATCAGAATGATCCGTGAATAATTGCTGCAGTTATATTAAAACATGCTTTAGTATCTAGAGAACTAATTCCCCAGAAAAGCGATAATTATTCAAGGCCCATCTACATTGTCCTTAACACATGCCGTTCTGCTGTTGTCTTTCAAGAGACAAGTGTGTACAAAATTGTTCTCTCCCTACAAAATCCTTGTGTTTTTTTTTTCTGAGCTGAATTCAAAGTTCTGGTACCGACCAACAAATCTCAGAAATGTCTTGGTCCAGGATATGGTGGGAGGGGGAGGAAAGCAGCTTCTTCCATAGCAACTTTTTTTCTACATCAAGATCTTGAGAGAAGAAGCTGCTTTCAATCCTCAGAGTTTATGTTGACACCCACTAGAAAAAGGCAGTGTTGTTATCAGGACAGGGCTTTGGGGCTGATGCCTCCAGGGCCAATGAAAGGGAATGAGCAGGATGGGATTCAAACAATGGAGGCTGGTGGCTCCGATGTCAGTGGGGTGGTGAATCTACTCTGGGTTTCAGTTGGAACCCAGAGTAAACTCTAAAGGAGCTATCCAAGGTGCTGAACCTATTTTGGAGACAGAGCCCTGCACACTACTGGAATGTGGGCCCACAAGCTTTTCCAAAATTGAATTTGTCCATTGGGCTGAAAGAGGTTGTCCACCTTTGTTGTAGATCAAAGCTCCCCCAACATGTCTTCCTATTTTGGGCCCTACCCCTAGTGGCTGCTAAGAGTATTGCTCCATCTGCAGAGCTTTTTGTTGACATACCAGGGGGACCTCCGGGGTAGAAATGCCATGGTACAACAGCACTTCCCACACACTGAATGACTCCTCAGCTCTGACCAGGAGCGCTCTCTCTCTCTCTCTCTCTCTCTCTCTCTCTCTCCCCTCAGATATCTATACCACCCCACAATGTAGGATTGAAAGAATGGTCAGAGAATAAAAAACATTCTGGTTAAAAGTTGCTAACGGGCAACAAAACTATCTTGAATCTGCTCCTATGAATAACAATTAAAAAACGCACACCACTTATTTAATTTAAAGGATTCTAGCACTATAACTACACATGAATTAAATTTAGCTTCACTCTTTCTCGGTTTTATGTTTCTATCGATTCTCCAAATAAGATGCTATCAAGGAGAAAGCTATGGAAGAAGTTAATGGCAGGAGGGGGAATCGCGAGGGAGTCTCTCAGCAATAACCTCCCCAAAGTGTAATGTAGTGATCTGAAAGAGGACTGGGGGAGTTTAAAGTGACATGCAGAAGGCTGATTAAGTTGTTAGATTATTCATCAAAACTAAATTATATCATAGTTACTAATTAAGATTTTATTACATGCATTTGTTGCTTACTAATTAGGTAACGGAAGCTCTTTGTTTACAGTTGTATCCACTTGCTTTAGAGGGCAAACGGCAATTAGCGCGAGTGGTTGCTTGTCTTCCATATCCATTCCCGAAATTACTATCATTACTCGCTCCTTCTATTCCACTGCATTCTCCTCAATGTTTAATACAAGCACAACGCATCAAGGGAGGGAGAGGAAGGGAGAGAGAGAGAGAGAGAGAGAGAGAATGCATGAGTGTGTAAGGAATGAATGGGAATTGTAGGTTCCAGCCCAACCCACTGCTGCCCTATTCACCGTCCACCCTACTCACTCATGCAGCCACTAAACAGCATCTGAGGGGACTAGTTCTCATTGAGATGGAAAATCCATGTGTTCACATGGCTGGATGCTCCTCATTTATTCATTTATTTATTCCATCTCTATACTGCCCAGTGGCCAAAGTGGTTCACAGCATTTTTTTTAAAAAAAGAAGTATATACAACCTTTTGCATTCAAAAATTTAAAATAGTTTTTTTAAAAACAACAATAACACATTAAAAACAATTGATACAAAATCTACGTTATAGGCCCCTTCCAACTCTACTATTCTATGATTCTATTAGAGGCATTCAAGAGGCAGCTGGACAGCCATCTGTCAGAGATGCTTTAAGGTGGATTCCTGCATTGAGCAGGGGGTTGGACTCGATGGCCTTATAGGCCCCTTCCAACTCTACTGTTCTAGGATTCTAGGATTCTACAGGACTTGATAAAACACACACACACACACACACACACACTGTTATCTACTGTCAAATGCCAGGAAGTAACCACACCAAAGACAAAAAAACCCATCCACATAGAAAGTGAATACATTGGGTCAGCCCAAAGCATTTCGCTGTCTGAGGCAAGGGATAAAATGGCACACACCCACACACCATTCCATGTACAGAAGCCAAGTGAACTGGCAGTTTAATCTTGCTTCACCACTGGCAATTTTATAGCTTGGCAGCAGGCCAGTTACAGGGTGCAGGACAGACTTTGTGGGAAATGGCTGGGAGGCACAAGTAAAATATCCAGGCATTTGCCGCTGCTCTCCTCCAGCATCTACCACCTAAGGCAGTTGCCTCCCTCTGCCTATGGGTCGGGCCAGCCCTGCTAGCATGTCAGGACAAAGCCAAGTCTAGAACCCTTTCCTTTGACATCTAATTTTCTTTGTGAAGGGATATGTATGGTGTTTGGGGAATGGGGATGGAGGAGTCTTCTGTCAAGCAAACCCCACCAGTGGTCTTAAGCATCTCAGAGGCAAATATTATGTGAGGCCTTTACGGAAGCTGTAAATTGCACTAAAAAATGACCCACCCACCCTGTGTTGTGAGGCAGCCTAAGGTGACATTTGTGTTGCACTCAGGGTCAGGGGGTGGGGAGGGGAAGGCAGGCTTTGCAGGGAAAGAAGGCAGACAATGAGATTAAAGGAAGGCAGATAAAAACACCACTGTTGTCATTTTATGTATAAACTTTGCAGCTCCTCCTTTTCAACCTTCCAAGTAATAAAAGTTTTGTTGTTGTTGTTAAAAAAAGAAGAAGAAGAAGCCCACACAACTTTTAGCTGCTCATGGAAAATGTTGAAACTACAGCATAGACAGACGCACCAGAGAGATATTATGGGGGCTCTCCGTTTATGCTTTTCTGGAGGGTTCCCCTCTTGTTCAGCAGCATTTACTTTTTTGCCTCCCAGCTTTCTTTTCTTCCACCCACTCTAAAAAGCTACCAGGGCTGGAAAATGATTATCAGATTACTCGCAAACAACCCCTGTCATTGTGTCGCTTGTGAGTGGCGCAATAATGCACTCTTTTATGCACCCGAGACTTCCTTTGGCATGCTTTCCTTTTCTTTTTTGCCTCACAACAAAAAATTGGAGTCATGCTATAATGTTGCATTCCTTGGTTTCCATCCCCCTCCCGCATCCTTTTGAGCTATTCCTGAATATGCATATGTCATATTTTCCCCTCATCCTAAACCCCTCTGCTTGCCAAGGCTTCATTATCTCTCCTCGATGAGCACATGAGGGAGCAGTCAAAAGTTTCTCATGCACCCTCAGGAAGCCTTACCTTTCTAATGTGTATGCACTGACAGAGGATGCCGTAACTTTGATCTCGGTGCACTAATGATGTTCCTTGCTCTGCTTCCCCTAGCATTTTTGCTCCTTGCAGGAGGAAGTGGTAAGCAAACTGTTCTCCCTTCAAATGGAGGAGCTGACATTACTTCTTGACAGAAATCTGCCCTCACAAGCCCTCCCCTCCATCTTTCACATTATGGAAGACTTGCATTTGTGTGTGTAGTTCAGAAAAGAAATCTGTACAGTATAGAACCTGGTTGCTTATAGCAATGATAGGCTACTTTCATTAAAATGACAAAACACATAACATAGAAAATGGTCTTTCAATCAACTTTTAAAATATCTCTATGGCAAAAGAAGTCTGTGACCACCAGTCCAAGGCACTGTAGCAGTTCACCAAGGGGTTTCATGCCATAAGCAGCAGATGCTGTGTACAGCTACTGGAGTTTTCATCTATGTGGCACCGCCAAAGAACACAGACACATTTCAGAACTGGAAATCACTTCATGTAAATGGTACTTATTAGGTGGCAAGAAGTGAAAGCTCCTTTGTAATTTTTCCTTATGAATGTCAATGTGGGAAGAGGGAAGACGTCAAGATATTATCTGTGGTAGATACACAGCATCTTTCACTGGATCAAACATTGCTCTTTTTGCAACCTGGAAACCATTACAACTATTTATGACTTCATCCCATCACACATTGCAGCTGTTCTCTTATCTCCCACACACTCTCGGTTTGGGGCTTATGTGCCTGGAAGTAGAGGAATTTACAGCCAGTGTAAAATTTCATTGGAGAATCACCAGCCATTTTATTGACTGATATATGTATGTCAATGCAGTTACCTAACAAAAGAACTGTATATAAGAGGCAGTATATATCATATGCTGTTGGACTGAAATATCACTAGGCAAGGAGGTTGGATTTATTTATTTATTGAGTGTGATTTAAGGTCCACCCCAATCTAAGGGCTCTGGGTAGGTAACAATGTTATTTTGAACACAAAAACTGAAATGACAATGTTTAAATCCCATCTCATGATGTCTCACCCTATCCCTGGCCTTCAGAAGCAATCACACCCTAAAGACACTAGGGCCACAGCTAGACCTAAGGTTTATCCTGGAATCATCCAGGGTTCGCCCCTGCCTGAGCACTGGATCCCCTGTGTGTCACCTAGATGAACAGGTTTGACCCCTGGACGATCCAGGGATAAACCTTAGGTCTAGCTATGGCCTAAGATTTTGGTTTGGTGAGTTTCCAGGAGAAAGTAATGGTATTCTGCATTTGAGGAGCAGTCACCAACGATCTTGTCTCCAGATGAGATTATTTCAGCCATACATCACATTGCAATAATCTCATTTGGATTATTATGATGTGTTATATGTGAGGCTGCCTTTGAAATGGCCCAAAAACTTCAGCTGGTCCAAAACAGGGCAGCAAGATTGTTAACAGAGACCGGCCAACATGATCATATTATGTCAGTACTTTTCCATCTACACTGGTTGAGTCTGATTCAAATAGGGATGGTGGAACCCACATAAGGGAGTTCCACTGACCTGCCACCTTCCAGAATTGGGCATTTCTGCTAATTTTCAGGCTTCCTCTAGGAAGTGCTAAAGCTCTTTTGTAATCTTTGTAATGGAATCGGTGGATTGACCACTTGTAGAAGGAAATTGGTAGGGTGGAAAGGAATTGGTGGGTGCAGAAGCACCCTGTTGGATTTTGCCCTTAGGCTTTGGGTGAACTAGTTTCACATCCCCATGCTTGGCCATGAAGTTCACTGGGTCAGAATCTACAATACTGCTTTATAATGGGTATTGACAACTGTTGGGGCCCAGGACACATTCCATATACTGTTTTCAAATTGTTATATCCTGCTTGGTGTAGATCTGCCCTGGGTGATCTTTCACCAGTCAGTATCTCTCAGACTCAAACAGGATTGCACGTTTGTTGGAACCAGATTTAGCCACGCTTAGAGTAGAGCACTGAATTAAGTTCTATTCATTACAATGGGTCTGTTTTTAAGTATGATTAAGCCTGGGCCCAACCCATTATTACAACAGAAAATAATTATCATGCATTTGTTGTCTACACCAACACACACACACACACACACACACACACACACTTTGGATATTGCAAACTTCTCTCTAGAAAGTAGCAAAGATGGTATGGTACCACCATATATTTATTGAAATTAATAACTCTAAGATAAGTTAAAATTAGCCCCTCACTGCAATTTTATTTTTAATGGTGTTTTTTTTTAGTATCTCATTATCAAGGGGTGTTTTCACAGTCAACACTGTGAAAGGTTATGTTGAAGTGTTCACAGCAGAAACGATTTCTTAGAGCATTTTAAAGATCTTCTCCACCCACCCCTGTGAAGTGAATATCTGCTTTCATGATCTCAGAATCATATTTGCATCCAGTCAAGAAACAATACAGTGGTCTGGACGTACAGTCGTTCAACTTTGGACATAATGGGGGTGACAATTTGGAAACTAGTGACTTTCTTAATAGCTAAATAAGAATTGACTACTTCAAAAGTCAGCATCCTGATCCTGTATATGTGCAAGCATAGCACCAATATTTTTAAACAACATTGTTGCTGACGAAAAGCAAGCTTATCCCACTCTGCTTTTCTGTCAAGGCGGTTCTTACATGTTTATTTATTTACAATATTTATATCAGCTGTCAAACAACATAGTTTTCTGGGTGGCTCACGAAGATAAAGTGAATAAAATACAATATTAAAAATATATAAGAACTACCGCAGGGGAGGGGGAGAGAGAGAGAGAGAGAGAGAGAGAGAGAGAGAGAGAGAAAGAGAGAGAGAGAGAGAGAGAGAGAGAGAGAGATCTGAAAACAAAAACAGCAGAACCAAACAAAATGCATAATATGCAACAAGTGGGATAAAAAATTTAAGATCACAGATTGAAAAGCCTTGGAGAGAGAAAAAAAGTCTCCCACTGGTGCCAAAAAAGACCATAAAGAGGCACCAGGTGGGCCTCTTTGAATAGGCTATTCCATGGTTGGGGTGCCACTGCTGAGACGGCCCTCTCCCTAATAGCTACCCAGGTTCATTATTTTGTTGCTGCAGCAGCAGGTGTGAATAAGAAGCAAACTATCACATAATTTAGAAAAGCCTTGCCCTACCTGGCTCCCTCCGCATGTTTTGGACTACAGCACCCATCATCTCTGACCATCAGCCATGCTGGCTAAAATGATGAGAGTTGTAGTCCAAACATCTGGAGGGAGCCAGGTTGGGCAAGGCTGTTATAGAGAATGTGGCGGTTGAATTATCACTGCAAATTGCAGGTGGACAATAAATTCTTTGAATACATTCGAATGTAAAAATGATCAGCTCCATGCACCAATTCATCAAAATGTAAATCAGTACATCAAAAAACAGAGAATGTTAGAGTAGCCTTTCCTTGATAGCTATGAGGAACACCCCTCACATATTGATATTATGATAAAAGTGATAAAAGCCTTCTTCTCCATTTAGGGAACAGGATCTTTAGCTCAAAGTAAATATCTGAACTAGGTGCAGGGAGCAGATCTATGGGGAAGCCAAAAAAAAATTAACTCAAGCAATTTAAATGTGTGGTGTTGACATATAACCTAAGACTGTGATCTTGGCAGGCTCATGAGTAGAATAGGATTCAGTTCTGGTAGAGTTGGATGCTCACTGTTGATCTCACATTAACTTGCCATTTTACCTTCAGAAACTTGACAGTCAAGATGGCGTTGTGTTGGACTAGGACCAGTGAGACATGGGTTTAAACCCCTATTCAGCAATTAAGCTCATAACTTTGTGTCAATCACCATGTCTCAGCCTAACATCCTTAACAGGGTTGTTGTAAGTATGTGTGTGTGGGAGGGGGTACCATGTACAGCACATCAAGCACCTTAGATTAAAATTAAGTCATTAAAATAAACTTATTTATCTTTATATTTGTTAAGAAAAAAAGAGTAAGTTAGCTAATAGGACAGTTGTAAGGAAGCATGCTAAACGTCCTGTAGGACTAACACATTAAAGGTGTAATCCTATGCATGTTTAGACAGAAAGGAAGTCATATAGCCCCCAGAAAAAAATGTCTGACAATTCCCAGAATGCTGGGATTGGAGGACATTTTTCTGTCTAAACATGCATAGAATTGCACCCTAACTGTACTATATGACTAACTAGGGCCTTAGCTAGACCTAAGGTTTATCCCGGGATCATCTAGGGGTCATCCCTGCCTGCTCCCGGGATCACCTGTGTACATGAACAGGGATGACCCCGGGATGATACTGGGATAAACCTTAGGTCTAGCTAAGGCCTAATTGTAATTATACTATATAACTAACTAATTGTAATTATTTTTACCTGCAACATCCCAGATTAGGTGATCCTACATGGTTGAGTATTGGAACTCAGTTCTTGGGATCTGAGCTTGTAATCTATAATAATGTTTCTAGGCATGCCAATATTTCAGATTGTACCCCATAGCCAGTGTGGTGTAGTGGCTAAAGTGTCAGACTGGAATCGGGAGATCTGCGTTCTAGTCCCCACTCAGCCATGGAAACCCACTGAGTGACTTTGGGCCAGTAACAGACTTTCAGCGCAACTCACCTCACAGGGTTGTTGCTGTTGTGAGGATAAAATGGAGAGGAGAATGATTATGTACACCTCCTTGGGTTCCTTGGAGGAAAAAAGGCAGGATATAAATGTAATAATAAATAAATAACTGAGTTAATCTTGCCAAAGAAACTAAGGTATCAAATTATGGATGGGTGAAAATTTTATTTCAGTTCAGTTTTGATAAAAATTTACCAACATTCATGAAGTTCTCCATATCTGAGACAAAAAGAACTTGAGATTTTTTTTTTTTTTTAAAAAAAGTGTGATAAATCCATCCATCCAGGCCCAGGGCTTTGATTGCTCAACTCCTCAAAGTTTGGGTTTGAATCCCTGTATATCCCACCAATGGTCCTTTCCATGTTAGGAATAGCTATACTTCTTGAACTTGGCTGGTGCAGATAGGCAAGAATTTTGTTTCACTTCCCTTTCTTTTCTATTTTTAAATAAGAATTTACCAAAATTGCCAAAGTTCTTCATATTCAGTAGAGAAAAAAAATGTGGGTACTGAGCTTCCTGCATGTATATATCTTTAATCTGTTTTAGAAGCTGCATAATGACAACCATAGCTCACCGTACAAAGGAGCCAATATTGCTTTATATGTCAGAATTTTCATTAGCAAAAATGCTTCGTATTTTAAAACACACATGGATCAGAAAGGGAGAGTTGAAAAAACAAACACTGTAGCCTAATTTGGAGGAAAGAATTGCTCTCCTCCCTGGCTTTGCAAAGCTGGAGGCTTCGTCCTTATTTAGCTTGTGATTCACTTGTGTTTGTCATCTTAGATGATGGAAATCTTTCCATTTCCCTGCAGTACAGGCAATTGCCTTTTCCATTCTTGGCTTTAGTTTAATTAAAACCCATTTTATTTCAGCTCGGAGCCACTTCCCAGCTTCTGACATTATATATTCTGAAAAGGTGGAGAGTGAATGAGATTCGAATAAGCGGTTTGCCCCTTCATTGAATAAAACAATAAAAAATATATATGCAAAGTTGCCTTTTGTTCTTTAGCATTCAATGCTATCTACCTACAGATAGTGACAGGGCAAAGTCATTTTTCATAGGCTCTCTTTTTCATGGGTCTGGCATAAGTATGCCCCTTTAGAACAGATGCATTTGGTTTCTTTTGCTGCTAGGAACAAAGCAGTCTGAGCTGTAGAATTTTAAAAGCAACTAGGGATGGTTTTAAATTTTGGATTCCAGGATCTTTACACATGGGGGGAGGAGGAGAAGAAAAAAAGAGTGAACTCCATTGAAATCAACTCTAGAACTGTGTTTGATTGGGTTTTGCGCTCGGGATTTTAGCCCTCTGCTAATCTATATTCTACGATTCTATTGTGAATTGTATGACTTTGCATGTATGAATCACAGATTAACCACTGTGGATAGAAGATCTTTCATAACAGCAGAAATGCCATCATTTTCAACTGAGGCAGTTTACAAATGCAACAGTAGCAATCAAGGGATGGTTCACAGTGAATAGGGTGACCACATGAAAAGGAGGACAGGGCTCCAGTTTCTTTAATAGTTGCATAAAAAAAGCAGGTGTCATTTGTTAAAGCTGCAGGAGCCCTGCCCTCTTTTGTATCTGGTCACTCCAGTATAGCTCCTGCAGCTTTAACTGTTGTGATGAAGAGGGAATTTCACCAGGTTCTGCAGGCATGCAAATGACACCTGTGGGGGGGGATCTACACTACTGCTTTTAAAGCGCTTTAAAGCACTTTGAAAATGTTTTGAAACCTGTATATGCAGTGTGTCCTGGGCCTAAACAGTTGTCAAAACTGTTATAAAGCTCTTTAAAGTAGGGATGTGCTCCACTCTGATTAGAATCGGAGAATGAGAAGCGAATTGGCCTGCTCTGCCTTGTCCAGAGGCGGAGTAGAAGCGGACCAGGGACCCGTAGAAGCACGGCAAAGAGAAGCGCCCATATGCGGAGCGCTTCTCTTTTCGCGGCGCGATCCGATCGCCATTTTTTAAAATTTCACCAATAGGATTGCATTGCGGAAAAGAATAGGGGATAACTGTGTTGTTTTTGAAGCTATCTTTCTGAAACTTCTTGTGCTTAGAGAGTCGTGGCTGGGAGTCATTTTGAGCCTACTCTCAGCTCTCTGCGTGCTGCGGTTCGCTTGCTAGAATTTTTTGAAAAAATCGGTTAAAAACAGCGGGAAAAGGTACCTTTTTCGAAGGGCTGAGGGGCAGAGTCAACTCCCGGTCATGATCACATGATCCCAAAGTTGGAGGAGGGGATAGGCAAAATGGGTAACTTGGGATTCTGGGAACATCTCTTTCTTAGTCTGAATGGACTTTTCCCAGTGTTTTTTAAAACAGTAGCCCCACCAAATGCACAAATACAACCTGAAATCATATACTAAGCAAATAAATAACAGATAGGAAATACAGCACTGCTACCCACCATAACCTTGGGGAACAACTGAATAGATGTGGTGCAAGGGGATGAGCTCCCCTAGGGCAAGGATGTGCCCAGTGCACTCTCCTGTCCTTGGAGGGCCATCAGAGCCCTCCAAAGATTAACCCGTGGAGAAGCAATGCCTATCATGAGTTGAAGTGAAAGTTTGCTTCTTAAAGATTGGTCCCTAGACAGACACAGTCAAATTGGCATAATAATTCCCCCTCCCCCTGGGCACGTCCACTCCCCTCTTACTGGTAAAAGACAGATATAGCCTTTTTTTAAAAAAAAAAAAAATCTTCTTGTTTTTTATTCAGCAACACTGCTGCTTTTAATTCCACCCCTCCTTTGTTTGTTTATTTATTTATTTATTTATTTATTTATTCCATTTTATATGCATTACTGGCTTTGAAACTATCCTTGGCTCACTTCCTTATGCCCCCAGAAATGTCTGCTGCCTGCCTGCCTTCCCTGCCTCCTCCCCTGCCCGCCTCACAGGGATGGTTTGTGTGTGTCTTGCTTTGACTCAGGGGAGAAGTCCTTCCTGCGCTCACTTAGACTTTTGGAAGTTCCAAATCATTTTTTCCAGTGTGGAGGAAGATTCTTATTTAGGTTTATCTCTACTCCCCAATTCATGGCATGTTGGGATTTCCTTTGAAATGGCCCCATTGAGCTGTCTGCAGCTTTAAATCCCTGAGATACTGGGGTGTCCGATTTTCATAAATTTCCCAAAAATCAGGGGATGATGGGATTGGCTTGAGTCTTGGCATGCATGTGTATCCCTGGATAATCTATCATGGTGGCAAGTTTGAGGTTTCTAACATGAAAATTGACGGAGATATCGAAAGGGGTGTGAATTGGGGTGAGTTAAAAGGTTAGAGCCCAGCCAAAAATCAGGGGATGATGGGATTCGGTTGAGTCTTGCCATGAATGTGGCTCTAGATGGCATCTGTGAGGGTGCCCTCTTCAAAAAAAATTATCTGTCAAAACGTTGGAGAACAGCCCATGTCTGCAAATGGGGTGTCCAATTTTCATAAATTCCCCAAAAATCAGGGGATGATGGGATTGGCTTGAGTCTCAGCATGCATGTGTATCCCTGGATATTCTATCATGGTGGTGAGTTTGAGGTTTCTAACATGAAAATTGACGGAGATATCAGAAGGGGTGTGAATTGGGGTGAGTTAAAAGGTTAGAGCCCCGCCAAAAATCAGGGGATGATGGGATTGGCTTGAGTCTTGCCATGAATGTGGCTCTAGATGGCATCTGTGAGGGTGCCTGCTTCAATTTTTTTTATCTGTCAAAACGTCGGAGAACAGCCCATCTCTGCAAATGGGGTGTCAAATTTTCATAAATTCCCCCAAAATCAGGGGATGATGGGATTGGCTTGAGTCTTGGCATACATATGTATATGTCCATGAGGTGTCATGGTGCCAAACATGAGGTTTCTAACTTTAAAAGAAAAAAAGTTATTTACTTTTTTGTATTTCAATGCAAGCCTATGGGGGAAAAAGCGGAGCTCCGATCTGGAACCGGAGCTCTGCAGCGGAGCGGAGCGGACTATAGGCGGAGCGGGGCGGAGCAAAGCGGCCCGATCCGCAAATTACAGATCTGGAAGAGAAGCGGATCGGGGGGTCCGTGCACACCCCTACTTTAGCAGTAGTGTAGATCCCCTCTGCTGAAAATCCTTTTTTCTATGCAACTGTTAAAGATACAGGAGCCTGGGCCTGCTTTCCATATGGCCACCCTAGTTCACACATACATAGATATATGTATACAGTGCTCAGGAGATCTGTATTTGACTGCTGTATGCTCACTCAAAGTGCTGTACCACTGACTTATGCTCTTAATCATAACGTCCTAAGAAAAAATGGCATGTAGACCCCAAACAATTTTGAGCTTTAAAGGTTGAATTGGGCATGAATTGGGCCTGGCAATTTTTCCATGAAAGATGTGAATCAGCCTCCTCAGCTCCTCATCTTTTTCCAGTTATTCTGTAACAGGAATCCACCACACTTCATTTATGCCATGAAGTTCAAATTAGGGATGTGCTCCACTTCTAATCAGACCGGTGAATTAGAAGCGGAGCGGGGTGCTTCGCCCTCCCCTTAAGGCAGAGGTGAAGAGGATTGGGGGGCCGGTGGAGCGTGGAGAAGAGGATCGAGGTGAAGGCGGATCCTTTGCCTCGATCCGGAGCTCCGCCGGAATGGTAAGTGGGGTTTACCGGGCCCTGCCGCTGTCGCTGTCGCCCATGCGGCGACAGCGGCAGGGCCCGGAAAAACCCCCTCCTCTCCCTTACCTGCCTCCGTCTGTGGTCCCTTGGCTTCTTCAATTGAGCCCGCGATTCAACCAGGAAGTCTAGGCCGCACTTGCAGCCCAGACTTCCTGGCTGAACCGCGGGCTCAATTGAAGAAGCTGATGGACCGCGGCCGGAGGGAGGTAAGGCCCCCCTCCCCCTTGATCCCTTACCGGGCGGCGATGACAGCAGGGCCCGGTAACCCCCCCCCCCCGCCATCCTCTCCCTTACCAGCCTCCGTCCGCGGTTCATCGGCTTCTTCAATTGAGCCCGCGGTTCAACCAGAAAGTCTGGGCCGCACTTGCGGCCCAGACATCCTGGTTGAACCACGGGCTCAATTGAAGAAGCCGACAGACCGCGGACGGAGGCAGGTAAGGCCCCCCTCCCCCTTGGTCCCTTACCGGGCTCTGCTGCCGTCGCCGCATGGGTGGCAACGGTGGCAGGGCCCAGTAAACCCCCCCTGCCCTCCTCTCCCGGCCTTACCTGGCACCACTCCCCTCCACTGCGGAGCTCCCATTCGGAGCCGGAGCTCTGCGGCGAAGCGGAGTGGAGTATGGGCAGAGCGGAGAGGGCCGATCCGAAAATTTCGTATCGGCCCGCGGGGCGGAGCGGGGGGGGTCCATGCACACCCCTAGTTCAATTTGTGCCCCACCAGCCTTGTATGGTGTGTATCTAAGGCAGTCTTCCCCCAACCTGATGCCACCTGATGTGTTGGAACACAAAGCCCATCATCACCACCCAGCATGGCTAATGCTGACTGGAGATGATGGGATATGTAGTCCAACACATTTTGAAGGCATCAGGTTGGGGAAGACTGATCTAAGATGAACCTCCTGATTTCGTTGCTGGCTGGTGAAATTTGTAGAATAAATGTGTTCTGATTTTCGCATTAGTCTGGGTGGTGCAGTGCAGGTCAGATTGCTTTGAAATGAGGATCCAATGAAATCCTCCAACATCCCAAACTTTACTTCAAATGCCAAGTTCTCTATACAGTGGTGCAAACATCCCTAGCTTGTGTTTTCCCTCTATGCTCCTCAGCCACTCTCACATTAAAGAAAATTACTGAATCACCCAAAGATTAATTAAAAACAAGGGAAGAAACAGTTCAAAGCACTCTTCAACCTAAAGACCCAGGGATCATCACCTAATGAGTAATGAGTGCGGTTAATGAGCAGTCACCAAGTGCTGCCATTTATGAATAAACATTAGGTTTCTGGCTATGATTATAGATTTATTTTCTTCTTTGGACTTTCTCACCTCTACACATAATGGAGGTCAGGGAACTTGCAAGCATTTGGATTTCTTCAGACAGAGTGTAATTTTTTAAGCGTCTAGGATGGAGATATTTCTCTGGCTTTTTTTTTCTCCTGCTGTTTTGAATTAATTGGCTGCTTTTACCTCAGAATTTCAGGCATCCTGGGATGGTGAAAACACTTTTGATCATATCCTGCTAGAAAGGGACATGTTAGAATGGACTGGGAATTTAAAGGTTAATGCTTATTAGATCAGCTAAGCGTCAGCCACAGAATATATATAATGAAACTGAACTGAAATGTGCAATATTTTTGTCTCCCATACAGTGACAAACCTTCCTGTCAGTACCATATTGGGCCTAGAAGAAACATCCATATAGTAATTCACTAGGGGGATTTTGGTGTGGGTGTGGGTGTGGGTGTGTGTAGATTGTGTCATATTCAGGAACAAAGCATTAATTATACACTCTAAATCTTATTCTGATGAGGAAAAACCCTGTAAAGGGCTGCATTAGTAACCCAGATAGATAGATAGATAGATAGATAGATACCATATTTCTTCGATTCTAAGATGCACTTTTTTCCCTAAATAAACAGCTCTAAAAATGGAGTGCATCTTAGAATCGATGGCGTCTTAGAATCGAAGCAATACGGTAAGAGGAAAAGAGGAAGCTCCTGCAGCAGCCTCGAGCCATGTGAGCGAGGAGGAGCTGGGAGGGTAAGCGCCTGGTTTTTTGTTAGTCAAATTTATTCGTAAGTCCCATCGATTTCCATGGGACTTACTCACGTGTCGTCGTCCCCTGGTGCACAGACAAGTAAAGAGCGGGACTGGAGAGTTAAGCGTTTTAGCTCCTTAATTGCATCTTCTCCTCTCTCTCCCTGCCCGAAAATATTGTTTACTCTTTGTTTCAACGCCCCCCTTCTTCCCGTGCAAACGGCGGTTTCTTCTCTCACAGAGGGAAAAAAGAAAAGGACACAACCATTAGGAGAAAGCACGGAGGGGGGGGGAGGAGGTTGGCTGGGCGGGGAGGGAAGTATTTCTTCGATTCTAAGATGCCCTTTTTTCCCAAATAAACATCTCTAAAAATGGGGTGCGTCTTAGAATCGATGGTGTCTTAGAATCGAAGAAATACGGTAGATAGATAGATAGATAGATAGATAGATCCCTGTACATGGACAGGTTAAGAGATCAATACCTGTATAGATCATGGCTCTGTTGTTTGCCTGTCATGAAGGGGCTGGTCTAAGGCAGGTGAAGGGCATTTTTCAGTGTCTGGCTGAACCTCATCCAAGACAGGGACATGTTATGCAGAGAGGCCTAGCAAAGGAGCGGGCAGACATTCAGAAATCCTTGACCCAAGCTTTCTGCCATATAATGCAATACAGTATATTTAAAAATCTGGGAATTATGGGCTTTTTAAAGGTCTTCACCTTGTTCAAAAACTACACCGAGGCCACCTGAGCCTCAAGTGACAAAGATGGTTCTAGGAGAACCCCCAAGCTACGAACCTGCTCCTTCAGGGGGAGTGCAACCCCATCCAGAACCAGTTGAACACCCCCCATCCGATCAGAGGAACCACCCACCAGCAGCATCTCAGTCTTGTCTGGATTGAGCTTCAGTTTATTAGCCCTCATCCAGTCCATTGTCGCAGCCAAGCACCGGTTCAGCACATCCACAGCCACACCTGATGAGGATGAAAAGGAGCAGTAGAGCTGCGTGTCGTCAGCGTACTGATGACAGCGCACTCCAAAACTCCGGATGACCGCACCCAATGGTTTCATGTACATGTTAAACAGCATGGGGAACCCTTGTTCTCAGGAAAGCCACAGTCTGGATCATTGTTATTTCTGCCCTGCCCTTTCCCCTTCAAAGTGCAAGATCACAGGATTTAGAAGTGGTTGGCAAGGTAAACAAATTTGAAAACCACTGCATTTCCATCTTATATGTTGTATTTGAAATTTATAGTGAAATGGCATTTAAGAGTTGAATGAATAAAAGCTCTTCCAAATTTCAGACAGTGACCTGACTCAACACTTTTTAAAGTTTATTTGTTTTTAATCTTTGCACTTATCTTTGCTGTTATCATTGTCTTTGCTGTTTCACGAAGCCCATCAATGAATTGTCCCTTGGCTGCCACTGCTCCATAAGTTACAAGACATGTAGCTCACCTGATGTCACAGGGATCCTCTTAAAACATATCCTATAATTCAGCACAGTGTGACTTTTCACACAGCCCCCTAATGTCTTATTCTACTCTCACATTTGTCAAGTGTGGAGAAGCCTATACAGATGATAAAGGTTTTTTATGGCATCTTCAAAGTACATCATACAGTCACAGAAGGAAAAGACAGGTCATTGCCTCAATGTGCATTCAGTCTTTTTGTAGGTGGTATTTCAGTTGTTCTGTCAATGTAGTCAACTTTACCTTCTGGTAGAACATTGCCTACTCACCTGGCAGCATGCCCCCTGTAGCTTTGACCTCTGGGTCATCTTCCATTCCCATCTTACTAATTTGGATACATGGAGGTCCCTGTTCCCTTACATCCATGGGGCTACTCACCAGCCGCTCCAGAATGCCCTAACACGCCTGTAACTTGTTTTACCAACTCAATTTGGGCCTGCTGCTCAGTTGTGAACATTGGGCAACAGCTAGCAGCTGTGTTGTTCAACCACTTGTGCCTACTGCTGGTTTTCCAGTCAGCTGAGCCCGCTCTTGAGCTCCATGAAGGTGCATGGTGGGGTTCTCAGTACCCACATTCTCAGTACCCACAAATCATCTTCGTATTACAATTTGCTGGAGGTAGCTTGACATCATAAGGATGTATGTTGACTACTCCTCTCCCACTAAAGAGTGCCAGAAACATTGCTGTGGTTCCACAAAGCAAGGGTTTGTTCTATTACAGCCTTTCGCTTTCAAAGCTGACGTTGTCACCATTCTGCAACAAATATTTGCCCCAGCAATCTTTGCACTCTAAACATTCGCAAGAACTCTTGCAACAACCTTCATTATAAATGGCCATGCAAATATTTATCCAAAGAGAAGATTTTGATATCTTCATATATCTCAAGAGCTTATCTATCTCATAAATTTATGATTTTTATAAAGAGGCCAATTATATATCAAAATGTATCGTCACATGAAGTTTGAATCAGTTTGATTCTAATAGAGGCATTTGAACAGAAACATCAGTGCTGATATGCTATAACTTTTCACTGCCTTCTGAGTCAAGTTTGTTTCAGATAAGGAAGGTAGGGGAAAGGATGTCTGTATACATGGAATATTGTTCATAGGTCCTGGTTATGATGTGAATGAGTAAAGATGACATGATATATTGCAAACAGAACTAAAAAACACACGTTCAGATTTAAAATAGTAAACCTATAGAAAAGAACCAGGTGGTAACCTGTTTGGGAAACTTAATTAAATGTGTCTGAGAACAGCTGACAATATATGAAGTAAATATATTACTCTCCAAAATCATAGCTGAGATTTTTTGGAGAAAAATAATAACTCATTGTTATGAACTGAATAACATAAGCAGCACAAACAAGATCATATAACTATGAGAGGCAAACCATGGGAATTTCAGCACATACCATCTGTCCTCTTTGGACTAAAACACCTATCTCAGATGGAGTTCTCTACTCTGTTATTGCTTCAGTGCAAATATGTCACTGGGCAAGAAAGGGTACACTTTGATGTGTGTTCCCCCCCCCCCAATGCTCCTGAAACTAAACCTAGAAAGCTTTTTGGAATGTGTTTTGTTTGTATTTTGTATATTCAATGCTCTTATAGCAGATTTGACTCGTGTAAATTTTAAGGGAAAAGATGAAAAACCTGCCTGATCTCGGAGGACTCTGTCTAAAAATTCTGCCAGCTTGTACCAGATATTAGAAATGAATCTGCATTCTTGGTGGCACTTTGTTCTGCAAAACAGCATGGGATGTGTTACCTGTTGATTTGCTTAAGCTAAATACATAAATCCCATCTCATAGAATCTCTAGGCAAGGACAAATTTGTCACAGTTCATTCCACTTTTATTTCTGCTGGGTTTTCCAGGCAGGATAGTGTTTGTATCAGTTTTAGCCCATCCCTGGGCCTAGATAGTACTACCAATTATGCTAGTGCCTCAGACATGACCCTGGATGTTTTCTCTCCTACTCATCTAATACCTGCACTCTTTCAGCATCTTCCCTATTACTCCTTCCTATTCAATCCTTCTTGCCTTTCCCCCCATATGATGTACCTACAGAGTCTATGCCTCATCCTGGCTTCTAAAATGGTCAAGGAATGCCTAATTATATTGAAGAAGTTCAAATCTCCAGGGCCTGATGAACTGCATCCTAGAGTAATAAAGCTGGCAGAACTCTTAGAACGGCTGTCTATTATCTTTGCAAACTAATGGAAGATGGGTGAAGTGCCGGACAACTGGAGGAGGGCTGACGTTGTCCCTACCTTCAAAGAAGGTAAAAAGGAGGAATCTGGGAGCTACAGACCAGTCAGTCTGACATCCATCCCTGGGAAAATTTTGGAGAAGATGATGAAGAAATCAATCTGTAAGCACCTTGAAAATAATGTGATTACTAGATGCCAGCATGGATTTGTCAAGAACAAATCCTGTCAGACTAATCTGATCTCATTTTTTGATCGGGTAACCTCCCTTGTAGACTGTGGGGATACTGTGGACATAATATATCTTGACTTCAGCAAAACTTTTGACAAAGTGCCCCATGATATTCTGATTAATAAACTAGCTAAAGGTGGGCTAGATGGAACAACTATTAGGTAGATCCACAGTTGGCTACAGAATCAGACAAAGAGTGCTTATCAATGGAACCTTTTCAAACTGTGGGGAAGTAATGAGTGGGTTACCGCGGGGCTTAGTCCTGGGCCCAGTGTCCTTCAACATTTTTATTAATGATTTGGATAAAGAGGTGCAGGGAACGGTTATCAAATTTGCAGATGACACAAAATTGGGTGGGGTAGCTAATACCCTGGAAGACAGAAACAAACTTCAAAGTGATCTTGATCGGCTTGAGCGTTGGGCTGAAAACAACAGAATAAAATTTAATAGGAAAAAGAAACCAAATGCACAGTTACAAGATGAGGGATACTTGGTTCAGCAATAATACAAACAAGAAGTATCTTGGAATTGTTGTAGATCACAAGATGAGCCAACAGTGTGATGTGGCTGCAAAAAAAGCAAATGCTATTTTGGGATGGATTAATAGAAGTATAGTTTCCAAATTGTGTGAGGTACTGGCTCCCCTCTATTCAGCACTGGTTAGGCCTCATCTTCAGTTTTGTGTCCAGTTCTGGGTACCACACTTCAAGAAGGATGCAGACAAGCTAGAGTGTGTTCAGAGGATGGCAACGAGGATGATCATGGATCTGGAAACAAAGCCAAATGAGAAAACACTGAAAGAATTGGACATGTTTAGCCTGGAGAGAAAAAAGATTATGGGGAGACATGATAGCACTCTTCAAATACTTGAGAGGTTGTCACACAGAGGAGGGCCAGGATCTCTTCTTGATCATCCCAGAGTGCAGGACTCAGAATAATGGGCCCAAGTTACAGGAAGCCAGATTCCAGCTGGACATCAGGAAAAACTTCCTGACTTTTAGAGCAGTATGACAATGGAACCAATTACCTAGGGAGGTTTTGGACTCTCCCACACTAGAGGCCTTCAAGAGTCAGCTGCACAGCCATCTTTCAGGTATGCTCTAAGGTGGATTCCTGCATTGAGCAGGGAGTTGGACTCAATGGCTTTATAGGCGCATTCCAACTCTACTGTTCTATGATTCTATGTGATGCTATGTGTTTCTATACTGCTTGATATCCTGGAATTTCCAAGCAGTGTACATACAATATAAAAACCAAAACAAAAAGAATGCAAAACCCAAAACAAAAACCACCTTAAAAACCATTACAAAGGCAATAAAGCAGAGCAATGCCATGATCAATTACAAATCATAATTTTTGTGAACCGCCCAGAGAGCTTCGGCTATTGGGCGGTATAAAATGTAATAAATAAATAAATAAATAAATAAATAAATCAGGAAAGCCTGGGTGAATAAATGCATTTTCAAGAGGTGTTTCAATCTCATCACCTTTTCCACCTCTTGAACCTCATATGGGAAGTTCAAGATAGTGAGAAGGCCCACTTTCGTAGGGGGAAAGGCACTGGAATCCATCAGATGGGTGCCACACTTTGATCAAAGGTCAGTCATACTAGTTCCTTGGTTTGTTTGTTTAGATTTTTAAAAAGAGAATAAGAAAGATGAAGGGACAGAGAAAAAGAGTGGCTACAAGTTAAAAGTTGGGATACAAGGTGGCTCCCAAGATTGAAAATAGTGAAAACAACTGCCCTAGAAAGGCAGGCATAAATGAAGAATACTTAGGGCCTTGCTAGACGATGGGGTAGCCTGGTGCAAGCCCCAGCCCGGCCCCTGTGCATCCAGATGACGCACAGGGGATCCCGGGCTCAGGCAGGGGTAACCCTCCCTTGGCCCGGGATAACCGGCACTGGTTGTGGCCTGGTATTTCCCGCGGTCTCGGGCTGAGCCCAAGACTGCAGGTGTGTAGCCCATTCTGCCACTTTCCCTGGCTACCGAATTTACTCGCGAGTAGCTGGGAAAAGTGGTGGCCAGCACGCTATGCTCCACAGGAGCGCTATGGCCATCAGGGCAGGGGGGGGGAGATGGGGGAAAACGGAGCCAGGGGGGATGGGGGGATCTGAGATCATGGGTGGGTGGGATTGGAGATCGTGGCCAGGGTGGGGAAATTGGGTTGGGGGGGAGCAGGGAACCTTTTTTTAAAAAAAGCGCCTACCTTAATCGATGGTGCACTCCTTTGCACCCGGCCTTTTAAAAAATAAAAAATGGCGGACGCGATGGGGCTTTCCTGCAGCCCGTCACATCTGACGTTTAGACTGGGGCGACAGCCCACACTACTTTTAGTGCGGGTTGGCCCCTCCTCCCAACCGGATTCAAAGGTAGGTCTAGCAAGGCCCTTAGAGGTTTAAAGTAGCACCATTCAAACTTCATTGTTCTCAGGTAATTTCCTTGGCATAAGCAGTACTAAGGTTGCTTTGCACAAGTCACAAAGGGAATTGGACAAAAGAAGGCAGTTGAAAAATTACAATTCTCTCTCTCTCCTCTTTTGGCTCTAACCTAGTATGTTAGGCCTCTGGGATGAGGATGCAGCAGCAGCTTACTGGCAAGGAGAAGATGTGAAAAATATTAAAGTAATGAGTTCCCTCTCTCCTCCTTATCACAGGAGACAAATTAATTGTTATATGACCCTCAGTCAAAGCAGCCAAAATCTGAGATTGCCAGTGTAGGAGGGTGGCATACATCCAGTTGTACAGATATGCTGAACTAACCAAATCACCCAAGAGCAGCTGTTAAAATATTAGCTTGTTTGCAGATGGAACAGTGTGTGTGTGTGTGTGTGTGTGTGTGTGTGTGTGTGAGAGAGAGAGAGAGAGAGAGAGAGAGAGAGAGAGAGAGAGAGAGAGAGACAGTACACATATACACATGTTGTGCATGTTGTTACTGGTTTCTTGTTTTTGTGGGGGGGGGGTTGGCTTGGTGATATAGGCATATCCAGCAGTCGAGGTATAAAAAGCCATTTTTCAAATAAAGTTCAATCATTTGCAGAGTGAACAAATTTAAACCTTTATTTACAAATTAATAAAGGCAATCAAAGTAAAATGGTCAATGCTTTGGAAGAGAAGGTTGTGAGACTGGGAAAAGATTGGAAACATTCTCCTTCTATGGGAAATAGTTTGAGGCAAGGAAGGTTTAAGTGACTGGTTTAAGTGACTGTGAAATCTGTGCAATTCTTCTGAGGTTAGTTTTTGCCGTACAATTCCAAGAAGCAGAATTCTGTCTTCCGAAGATGTCCCAAGAAAGTCCTTGTTACTTGCTAATAGAAGACTTATGGGATTTTGTCCCTTGTAGTGATGTCAAATCTCCAACCATCTCAACTCATGATCAAGTACCAAATGGGGGCCACAAATTTAAACACACAATTAATATAATTTTATTTGTTTGGTGTACATTTAGGTTTCTTTTATTTTTTTCTTAAGGGATGCAGCTTTCAAAACTGTTCGTGTGGTGGAGGAGCAGACACAGTTGGGATCTCCATCAAGCACTTTACAGTGAGATAGCACATATAGTTATACATGCATTGGCTTCAATGCATGTATAACCATTATACATGCATTATTCTTTCCCCTCAGAAATGGACAGAAAACAAATTGGGTCTACATGAGCCTATCTTGCTCCATGACACAAACAGGAGCAATGGCTAAACAGTGTGAAGTAAAGCTATTCCAAATAAATAAATAAATAATGCTCCCTTTCACAGGACAATTGTTCATCCCACATGAAAGAGGGGCGAATTTAGCTTAAAGCTCTTACTGCAAATAACTAAACCTTAGGAGAGGCATTTCTGTTAAGTATATGAAAAGAAATACTTGCTTAGTCATTAAAATTGTGTGTGTATGGCTATCTCAGGGTTAAACAGAGAAAGACTATCTGTGGGCAATTACCTTGAGATAGAGGCTGTTCTGGGAACCTTGCCAAGATTCTAAGTTAGCCTCATCACAGCTGTATGTAATGTAGATAAGAATTGTGTAGATCTGTATATAGTTTCTCACTTTGTAAAATGGAACTGATCACTGCTCTCTGTGTATGCCTCAGTGTGCTGATCTGAACTGATCTGAATTGAACTGCACAGAAGCCTGAAGGAAATAAACCAGCTCTGCTGTGTAAGACCTGCGTGATGTGTGTTTGTTTTCTGAGCACAAACAGAGTTCCAGAAGGAGAAAAGTTCTGGCAATAACCCAACAATTTCAATATTTTAGATTGGGGCGAGGAAACTCTACAAAAGCCAGGAAACCTCCCATTTTACAATCTTTTCCTAGTCACCCAACTGAATTCCTAATGTCCCTTTTACTTCAGAGCTCAGACAAGTCAATCACCGAGCATTTCTATTAGACCTTCTATAACTACTTGTCCTTTTAAATGTATGCTCAGTCCTTTTGTATGTAACTTTTGCTGGAATGGTCTATTGACTGCAATATAATTGTTGTTGTTGTTGTTGCCAGGAAACCACAAAATGATTCATGATTGGAGGAAACAGGTGAGGGAAGGGAACTTAGCCATCTTGGAATACCCAGAGGCCTGGATTGGGATCCCAAAATGGCTGAATTTGACACCTGGGCCTGAGGCATTGCATTCCTACATGTGGAAAACTGTTCACCAATGTTTCCAAACTTAGGAAGAAAAGGAAAATAAAGCGCTCTTGGTCACAACTGCCCACAAGAGGTAAGCCTTATGCTCCACCCACACATATTTCTATGAATCCTGCTTACTCTCCAATTGTTTTGGAGGTCCATTTTTTCAGAAGCACCCTCCCCACAAAGAGAGAGAGAGAGAGAGAGAGAGAGGCTGTAGCAGAAGGTTCAGTTCAGCTCTGCTGTGAACGTTGTAAACAATTTCTGTAATATGTGTGGCTGCACAGCTATACAAACTATCATGCATTAAACAGCCAAGTTACAAAGGCCCACTTTTTCCATGGCAAATTACAGATGTCGATATCCTCTGGCGATAACCTTGTGATGGCCACATATTTTAAAATGATTACTTTCCGTTGGTGAAATTTATTGATTTTGAAGTTGTCATTTACCCTTGGCCTCTTGCAACAGTCAAAAAGGTATATTGAAGATGTCCCACATCAATCTCAAAACCCCTGAATTTTGCCTGCCCTTGTCTACAAATGTTATTAAGGTCTTTAAGTCATAAAGGAAAGATAGTCCCCATTTCTGCCAACTTGCAGTGAAGTTTGGGTTGGCTCATTCAAGTTGATGGTGGTGGAGAGCTTATTAGGAAATAACAAGAAGAGGGAGATCTCTTGTCCAGGTTTGTCTGGGACAGAAATCTCCTCAGCTGTTACAGACACTGATTCCTTACAAACAAGCATTTTGTTACAAGGAAGCTTCCTCTGAAGAAGATAGAATGTTCCATTAACAAACTGTCAATTGTATTTTTCTTGTCCGCTTCTTTTTATTCAGTGTTGCTGCCCATTCATAATGTTTATGAATGTTTTATATATTTTGGGAGCTCTGTCTATAATAAGCAGACTACTTGCTAGAGATGGTTTGCCTGTATTTTTCTGGTCAAGAGTTATTCATCCAAAAACATGGTATCTCAGTGGGCAATAAAAGATTTTACACAATCGACAAATCATGGGTGGTATATTTGTTAGCTGACAGGGCTGTCACCTCACCTAGTGCACCGGTTTCCCTCATCTATGATTAAAAAAAAAAAAAGATCCAATGTGCAAATGTGGGACCAATGTGTGTCCAGCACGACATGATACCCCTTGTTAGTAAATTAACTCACAGTGGGCTGTTATATTGTGCAAATCAGCTGATTTTGTCAAAATTCCCCCCTTCACATCCTCTTTCAATGGAGACTTAATTCTCCACCCCCCACCCCCATGAATTGTCAAAATAGAAAGCCTCAAAATATTTGGCACACAATTTTTTATAGCCCTGATACATTGGTTTTGTGGCATAAAGACACACCTATGGCAAAATCAATAGATTCTGGGGATATTTTATGCACCAGGTGTGTTTCTGTTTCCAGAAAGAAAATGGTAAATAAGTAATTATCAGGAGACTGAAATTTGGGGACACTATGCAGGTGATAGCAGAAACCAATGTCAAGGGAGCACTATGTTGTAGGTCTACCTCTGAGTAAGTTCTGCAAAGAAAAGTGCATTTGGGCTATTATTATTATATAGTATATAGCAGAATGTCTGAAATGAATATGGTTTAAATTAAAGATTGTTGTCTTCCCCCCACCCCACCCATAAACTGTCTGGGCCCCAGTAAAAAGATAAACAACACAGCCCATTGAAATTAGTGGGTTCTCAGCAACTTTTTTCCTTCTAAAGCAATGAGACCTGAAAGTGCTTAAATGTGACTTCCCATTAACCAGTCCATACGTTTATTGCTTTTAGCCATAAGCCATTGCAAAACAACAAAACACAAACACATCCATCGGGACAGAAATGTGACTTCATTGTACTTTACTCTGTTTCTTAACCTGGTTTTTATTTTTCTATGCAACATATGATTAGAAACAAATGTTCAAGGGGGAAAAGCTGCAGCTATTTCTCTCTCTCCATAATTATAGCGCAACATATTTTGTTTTGCAGCTTTTAGCAACCTTTGTTCACTGTATACTATTAGTGTCCTTACTTCCTACAAAGCAAAAAATATATATAGCAGGTGTTTAGTTCAAGTTGTTTGTAATTAGTTTTTCCATTGTAATCAACTTGCATATTGGCCTGAATGAAATCATCTATAAATCTTTCTTGTTATTCTTCTTTGCTTAATACATAAAGCGTTTATCTATTTAAGGAAGGTATTTATTATAAGAAGCAGGAAGGTGTTCGTTATACGTAGAATGTGAATCTCAGTGACTCATGATGCTTTCCTTAAATATGTGGTGAGCATTACATCATCTCATTTGTTCTCCACATCCCTCCACCTCTCCCACCCACATACCACTCTGTTTCTCTGGCAGAACCAGGCAGGGGGACGTTTCTCTCCCTCCTCCAGGAGCATGTGATAGCTGTAATCCACACACTACATGCCCTGGCACAGCCCTAATATTTCCCAGGGCTGTGCCAAAACCTGTCCCCTATTTTCAGGAACTTCCTCCCTACGAAAGAAGTATTGTTTTTTTTCCTACATCTTTTGCAGGAAGGGGGGAAATTCAGAGAATTTTTCTCCTTGGGGAGGGGGACAGGATTTCCGCATCCCTTTTTTAAGTTGCTGAGGGCCTTTCTTCTTAGTTTAGGGTGTTTAAAAGCAACAACTCCTTCCTCCAGCATTTGGAAGAGCCCAGCAGTTCTTAGACCATGTGACCTCACCCTCTCCAATAAGCATCCAGTAAGCAGTCCTGGGCTCCTGAAAATGCCGGTGGTGTTTTGAAAAAATAAAAAGAAAGGACGAAGACCCCTCGGCAACTGTCTACATGTAAAAAGGTATATGAAAAACCTGTCCCCCTCCCCAAGGAGAAAATTGCCCAAAATTCTCAGCTCTCCCAGTCTATTTAACCTGAGTTTTCATTTTCCGCACCCACACCCCATGAAATGCCGAAAATTGAAAGGTTGAAATTGTCAGTGCAACACTAATATTTGCCAATTTAATAGACTGAAGGAATGAGTGAGTGAATGAATAGTGTAATCATTGCTGTCTCCAGGTTTTTTGAGGACCTCTGGGAAAGACACCCTCAACGGGACTCCTTCCTCAGTGGGTCTACTATCTCACCACTATGGTCACTAGCTCCTACCATTGCTGCCACTTGCTTGCTTGACTAACAGAGAGCACCATCACTGTTGTCTGGGCCAGAATGAGAGGCAAGTGATCAAGCATATTGCAGTGGTGAAGATGGTTGAGCAACTATAGAGGGTTCTTGTGACTGGGCTCCTGTTGTGGTGTGGGCCATTGACAAGTGCCCAACTAAACCAACTTTTAAAGCTGGCCCGGTATGTAATTTTTTTAAACAGCACAATTTTCAAACTTGCAACGCTACCTAGGAGGGAAAGAAAACTCCTTGGCAATAAATATCACTTGACCAGTTTGTCTTTTAAAAAGGGAATTATTGTCTTTCAGACACTTAATGTATGTTAGATTAGCTCCATTATGGCTGTGTAGTACCTGGGGGCGTGTCTTTGAATTGTCATGATTAAACTTGCATCTACAGCATCATGGAATAAACTCCCTTGAGCTCTCGTAGAACTGGAAGGAATTGCAGGGGCCATTAAAATTGTGGCACTGAGGGGCCTAGAAATCTACTGGAGTCCCCTTTAATTATGGTATTTTACCACTCAGCACAAGATCTTAAGTGGTATCTCCTTCTCCCCCACTCACCCTCTCAAAACGTGCACATATTTTCTTCAAAAACAACTTTGTACTTTCTCTTCACTGTGTTCTTTTAAAGAGGTGAAAATTCCCAAGGATACTGTCATCCAAATAACCTCCTCAGAGACATTGTAGCTATTGTGGGCTAATAAGCAGAGTTGAATATTTTCTAGGCCTCTCTTATAAAAGACAGGGTGACCTCTACTCTTCTACAGGTGATCAGTGCTGGCTCAGTCAGTGTGGCTGGTAAAGAGACTGGGGCCAACAGTTTTTATAGGATTCAAAAGGCAATTAAAGACCATAATTAAAATGCATGATGAGGGTCAGTCATATTCTGCTCTGACACTCTCCCTAATTATTTATCAGTCAACTGTGGACAATTTTGCTTGCATCATCTTCATCCTCATTTATTATATATACCTCCCAATCAGACCAATTTTATGGTTTTATAAGCATACTGGTACAGCCCACTCAAAAAGAAACCCTCCCCCGGAAAAAAAAAACACTAATCAGTACCTTTCCAGTAGCAATCTGAGAAAGTGTTCCACATTGACTCCATGTTGTATCTCATCAGTTTATGATGGAGATTTTTCTGAAACTCCATTAAGCTTTGTTATTACAGAAAGACACTATAGCTATACTCTGTGGTATTAATAAGAGGTCTGTCACAACTAGGAAGGCATTCTTCATAAGAATATCTCAGTTTGGCAGGCTCTTCTTCACTCTTGGCAAGGTTTCATAATTTCTATGTATTAAGAAAAGTATTGTGCATTATTAGTACACCAAGTTCTTTTGGACCATGTTCAGATACTGGTAGCTCAAGAACACTTAGGGCACTTTAATTCCAGTTTTATTTGCACTGAGGCCAAATTCTCACTGAGGCATTTTGGCATAGTCAAGTCTTGTAAGATGATGTTACCTCAGGGGAAATATTCTGCAGCAATTCCACCCTGAGGTGATGACAGCTAGTATTCACCTCTTCAGTTAGGTGCCCTTTCAGATGCAGTTCCCAACCATATGGGGATGATGCAACCACATGGGTAGAAACAATTGCATTTGTCCTTCCCTTGGAACAGGTGCTGATTCTATGGGGAGGGGCACGTGGTTCCATCATTTAGATGTTCCTCTACCATGTAGGAGCATTTCACAGAACAGCAGCACCCATAATGCCAGGAGATTTATCTGAGGGGCACTTTAGTTCTCAAGCCTTTCATTTGATGCTGAAACTTCCAGCTGTCATCATTATGCTTGGCTGATTTCAAAAGTAACAATAGTCTCTACGAGAAATTAGCAATGTAAGGTAAGATCGCTGTAATTCCCAGCTTTGAATGGCCTCGCATTACATGCTGAAAGGGGCATATCACATTCAAATACAGGAATTTGATGGATAGGCCAGCAGGGAACATTGTCTGATAAAACATTGTTAGATGAGCACAGTCTTCTGAATTCTGACCACCACCACCCTGCCTGGACATCAAAAAGTGTCTGCAGAGAACTCCCCTCTAAGTGTATACCTAGAGGAACCTGAAGTAGGTGTAAGAGATCCTGAACCCCCCATCTCAGGGTGCCTCCTCCCTCCTCCAATAACCACTTCAACCCATCTGAAGCCCTGCCTTGAATTCTCTCCTGCCTCCACCTGGCCCTCTCCTGGCCCTCAAGAGCAAAGGTGACAGCAGAACCAGCCCATAGTCACCAAAGGAGCAGCTGTTTGGCTGCCGAAGGGCTTTATCACCAGGGGTTTACTTGGGAGGAGAGAGAAGATCCAGCTGCAAGCAATGACCAAGCTGAGGAAGGACCAGGAAGAGGAGGGGCTGACAATGAGTACATAAGATCTGAGCTTTTGCTGTGCTCCCCAATTTTTATTTTTTATTTTGCTTGCTAATGTTCATTTCTGTTGTTCCAGCTCTGTCTCCAGTTCCAGCACCTGGTGTGGTTTGTGGACAAAAAAGTTGCCTGCGATTGAAATATGATAGAAAAATGTTCTTCATGGATAGCAGAACCATCTGAACCATCTGAATACAATACATTTAAAGGAGCCTGATGGGGTAAGGAACAATGTTACACTGGCCCAAGATATTTTGCTACCTAAAGTGAAAGGCAAGATAGTGCCTCCCCCTCGCCATTCCATGTATGGATGCTCACTATGCTGGCAGCTGAAGCATACTTTGACACTAATAATAATAGTTTTAATTCTAGCCTCTGATGTTATATAATTTCCTTAGTCATTTCTTATACAGAACTTTGACTTCTTTAAAACAAACAACAACAGCAACAACAACAAAAACCCACCACCTCACACACAAAAACACCTCAAGCAAAGGAAATTGTCTCAGCAGTTTTCTTATTTTGCTGACACATTTAAAGAATTCCAGTGGAGTTCTGAGACTCAAATTTCCTGTACAGAACTTATCAAAATAGTCTCTGTGATCAGGAGTTTAGCTTCAACTCAGGGCCTTGCTAGACCTACCTTAGAATCCGTGTGGGAGGAGGGGCCAAGCTGCACTAGAAATAGCATGGCCTGTAGGCCCTGTCTACACATGAGACGCGACAGGGCCGAGGGAAGCCCCGTCGCATCCACCATTTTTGTTCCAGTTAAAGTGGCCGCGTGCGCAGGAGCGCACCAACGGCCAAGGTAAGGGTTTGTTGTTGTTGTTTTTAAAAAAGGGAACCCTGCCCCCAATTCCCCCCCACACGACTTCCCCTGGCCTCCGATCCCCCCTGTCCCCACCTGCTGTGTCCTGCTTCTGCCGATGTCCCCAGCCGCCCTGTCCTGCTGCTGCCGATGTCCCCAGCCGGCTTTTCATGTTGTTGCCATGTCTGGCCTGTGATGCCTGCTCAGCAGGTATCACAGGCCGGACATGGTGACAGAGATCGCCATGTCCTGCAGGCTGGACATGGTGACAACAGGAAAAGCTGGCTGGGGACAGTGGCGGTAGTGGGACAGGGCGGCTGGGACATCGGTGGTGGCGGTGGCAGCAGAGGACACAGCAGGTGGGGACAAGGGGGGGTGGCGGGACAGGGAGGGATCGGATGCCAGGGGAGGTCGTGGGGGGAAATAGGGGGGCGGGAGTGCTGCAGCCCATCCGCTGCTTTTCCCGGCTACTTGCGCGTAAGTGCAGTAGCCAGGAAAAGTGGCGGAACGGTCCACATGCCCGCGGTCCCGGCCTCAGTGAAGGACCGCGTGAAGAACCGTGCTACAAGCGGTTCTGGTTAGCACAGTGCCAGGGCGGCTCGAGTCCTGGCTGAGGCCGGGATCCCCTGTGCATCATCTGGACACACAGGGACGAGCACAGGCCTTGCACTGCGTTAACCTGTGGTCTAGCAACAGCCTCAATGGTAGACAATTCTAATTGAACTCTCTCTCTCTCTAAGTGAGGAGGTGAAATAAGGTTGCTGTCCAGTAAAGATTTTGAAAATTTCCCCCCTCTTTTCTCCCTTTACTTCACTTCCCCCTCCCTTCAATAAGTTTTTTTTCTGGGTTTATCTTCTTTAAATTAGATCATTAAATTTTCTAGATCCATTCCACTATGTTTTGTACTACATGCCACTCAAAGCCCCACTATATGGTCTAATAAGAGAACCCAATAAAAATAAATTTTCAAGAGTATGTTTTTCCGTGATGATGATGATGATGATGATGATGATGATGATAATTAGTAGTACTAATAATTTCTCAACTAAGGATACCATTTCAGGTTCAGAGGGTAGTGAGTGATTACTAGTAAGGGAAGCAATGTTCACAGCAAAGTCCAAAAAACCCCTGCTCTTAGTTTCTTAATTTTCACAATGAAAACAGATTGCTACTCTGTACTAAAGCATCATCCCAGATATTGGAGTACAGGGCATTCTCTTGTTTAGATGTCCTTTAAGGGCAAATGTGCCCTGGGATAGGAAAGATAAGAATTTTCCTTTGTATTTTAGTAAAGTGGCCACATTCACACACATCCCGCCCAAAGGAAATGCAATACAGACTTACATAAAAATGTGTGTACACTATTTTATGTGTATAGGTGCACATTCAGAAATAATTACTATAAATTATCTCACAGTAATGGGAAAGATTCTGACCATATTGGGGAAGATGATTTTGCCCTCTGTGCTTGCTCAGCCTGCTGCCCAGATACTAATGTTTAATGAGCAACGTCAAGGCCTTAGGTCTTCCTTCTTATGAAACTTTGACATATACTGTAGCTGACCACCCTTTGGAAAGAGGAAATTTTCAAATTATAGATTTTCTCCCAACAGCCCTTCAAATAAAGGACTGCCCTCCACAAAGTCAGTCATGTGGCCGCCCTACATGTTAGAGACTCTGAAAGCCACGTAGGGTATGGTGAAGCCAAGTAAGAATATGGTCATGCTTTACAAACACTGAAGAGAGAATAGCCTTTCAGGTGAACAAAAACTGTGGCTATGACTTAGAGTTCTCTACATGAGCTCTATTACATGCCCATGGTTGGCCACTCACAGAAGTTTGTGGTTTCTTTATATAACACCGTCAACCTCCAGGACATCTCCCACACCTTTTTCCTGTAATCTCACTTCAAAAACAAAACAAAACAGAGATAATACAGTGTTTAAATTATCATGGGATTTCCCCAACATGGGAAGCTGGCATAGCAGTATATTTCTGCCACTAGATGGGAATGTTTCATTTAGCAGAATAGCATTGCTGAGTGGAGGAGTTTTGAATTCAAAACCATGTGGTCACCATCTAAAAGACCCTATTTATTTATTTAATTATTTATTACATTTCTATACCGCCCAATAGCCGGAGCTCTCTGGGCGGTTCACAAAAATTAAAAACATTCAAAGTATAAAACAACAGTATAAAACCATAATATAAAATACAACATAAAAGCTCAACCCTATCACAAACATGGAAAGAATCCCGAAGACAAAAACGCCTAAGGGTGCATATTTTCCCCTTAATGTAGAGACATCCTTAATAACTACTGATCATTACTGTTTTGATTGACAATGACAAGAAGTTCAGTGATGATTTGAAGTTTGAAACTTAAGATTTGTCTCTCATAGAACTGTATGGTTTTGGTTCAATTTATTCTATCCATGATTTTCATTCCATTGTCTTCTCATTGATGGAATCAGATATTTTTTAAGGATTCATGTGAATTTCACTCCATTTCTGGAAGTACACATTAGTGCTTGTGTACATTAATATAAGTGCAAATTTGTGCAATTCCCCCTGAAAAGAGGAGAGGAAAGGATCTCTGTAACTCAGAAAAAGCCAATCCGTTGCAACATCTGTATGTCAGATTAATAGACATGCAAACTTATTTGAATCCATTATGGATTTCATTAACATCCTTATCATAACATAGTTGGATACTGTTAACTATTACATCTTGTGTTGTTGTTGTTGTTGTTGTTGTTGTTTATCCTAGTTATTATTTTATTTTACTGCTTTTTGGTGTAATACTGTGATATGAGGAAAGTGTGAATGGCTTGCTGCCTCTCATTCCATCAAGATTCAGATATGAGCAAATCAAGAGAGGGGCAACAAAATTTGCTCACCTCTTGCCCATCTGTCCCTAACCGATAAATTACAACATTCTTTACTTGAGCTGTGTTTCTTTGCCCATACTGGATTGTGCCATCTATTTGGATTGCAATATGGGAAGCCTGACTATGTGATGCCGCCTTGAGGTGTTGTACAAAATGTTATGATGGAAATGTGGAGGTCCTAAACACTGTGGCAAGTTGGTAGCTACCAACTCTTCCTGACCGCAATGTTCCTCCACAACAATGACTGTATCAGTGCATGCCCAGAAGTGAGCTCTCTCCATGACCTATCATGTGACTCATCCCAGTGCTGATGCAATATACATTCCAGGTGGAGAACTTCATCCAGTGCCAACCTGCTGAAAAAGCAGATCCTCTGCAGCAGAAAATGTTTTCCTGCCAACCTGCCTCGACAATGTATGATATACGATAAAGAAACAAACATGTCATGGCTTCCTCAGGATTTAAACAGTATGTTGAAGCCAGACATGACTTGATCTATTTGTTCATTGGTTATGCTTTTGTTCTGCCTCCCCCCACCCCCAAATTCCATCTCAGTCTAACTAGGTCTCTGTGGTTAATCAATGTGCTTCCCTTAAATTGAGCCCTGTTCAAAACTCACAAAAGTTTGAATAGTGCTGTCTTGAGCATGTCACCTATTAATGCTTAACATTATTTCCCACTGAGCTGTCTTTTTCCATTCCTCTTATCACTTTACCAAATGCAAATGAAGTAATTATCTAGTTAAATTCTGAACAGACATTATTCATTTGAGAAATCTGTACTTTGTAGTGCAAAGGAAGCATTTTCCCCACCTTTGGCACTTTACAATAAACTCATTTTGATTTAAATTGATTGCTGTGGGATTATCTTGGAGTCATTAAAATATTGCTGTATTGACATTCACTAATGTCTTTAATTAGCTATTTCAAATTCCAGGGTTTGGTATTAAACATGCAGAGATATGTCTTCCTATCATTTAATGGCACTGGTTGTTTTCTTGTGTATGTCTGTTAATGAAATTAATTTTTCATTGCAGGAAAAGGATGCACAGAGGTTCTTCAAAGATCTAGCTCCTGGTCAGAATTTGCAGAAATGGCGCCATCTGGGACTGATTTGTTACCCACGTAGCTGCCTCTAGTGGTAGTGTCATGCTGTAGGCAAGCTTACAAATGTAAGGCTAAAGAATCCAAATAATTTCCATGCATAGCGGTAAGCCTGCATTCACTAGTCTGGTAGTCAGCAACTGGTTTCTCTAGAGGGCCAATTTTGAAAAGGAGTTGTGGCCAAAGGCTAGGCATGTATGGGGAATTTCTCTCAGTTTATATTTCACCAGAATTTACCCACTTCACCCAGAACCAAATACAGACCTTAATACCATCTGCAGTCGCATTCAGTACATTTCTGAACTTGTGTTGCAATTGGTGGTACCAAAAGACTAAGTGTATGTTTAGAAAATGTGCATGGAACACACATACCTTTGAAACATGTCCACAAATACGCTTTAATCAATAGGAGAAAAAATAGCTACATTTCCGAGATGTGCACAATGGATGTGCACGCTTAAAACAGTGTGCATGGAAATGCACACAAATGTTTGTGTGAAAAGGAGACGGAGTCATGAAAGAGGGCTCATCTACACGAAGCCGGATATTCCACTATGAAAGCAGTATATAAAAGGCAGAAGCCACACCAAGCAGGATATAGCAGTATGAAAGTGGTATGTGGGCCCCAATAGGCAAGTGCAACAGTGCACTTCAATTCTGCTATAAGCAGTAGTGTGGCTCCTGCCTTTTATATACTGCTTTCGTAGTGGAATATCCTGCTTGGTGTAGATGAGCCCTTAGACTGCTAATGTAAGTTTTGTAGTGCAGAACTGATCTTATTAAACAGTAATAGCAATCTTACCAAGAGAAGGCCAGATTAAAACAACAACAAACCAATTGAAATTGACACCTCTTTGCACTGGGCAAATTCAATAGGTACAGCAATCGCTAGCACAATAAAACACATCAAACCAATGCAATAAAAACAACAAAACCAGTTAATATAAACAGCAGTAAAATCAGCAACAACAGAAAACACCCCAGGAGGTCAGAGTAAGGCCTTAGCTAGACCTAAGGTTTATCCCAGGATTGTCCTGGGGTTATCCCTGTTCATGTAAATAATGCACAGGATATCCCGGGAGCAGGCAGGGACAACCCCGGGATAAACTTTAGGTCTAGCTAGGAAAGGAAAGGAAAGGAACCTCTCGTGCAAGCACTGAGTCATTACTGACTCTTGGAGGGATGCCAGCTTTTTGCTGACATTTTCTTGGCAGGCCTTATAGCGGGGTGGTTTGCTGTTGCCTTCCCCGGCCGTTATTACCTTTCCCCCAGCTAACTGGGTACTCATTTTACCGACCTCGGGAGGATGGAAGGCTGAGTCGACCCAAGCCGGCTGCCTGAAACCAGCTTCCGCTGGGATCGAACTCAGGCTGTGGGGAGAGTTTCAGCTGCAGAAACTGCTGCTTTACCACTCTGCGCCACACGAGGCTCTAGGTCTAGCTAAGGCCTAAGGTATTATTTTCAAGGCCTTTCTAAAAGCCTGCAAGGATGGAGCATGGTGGACCGCTGATGGCAGTTTGTTCCAAAGTATGGGGTTACAGCAGAGAAGGGGCTCTTATGTGTGGTTGCCCACCTAACTACTCTCACAGGAGTGCACATGTGAAGGGCTCTTCTTGCTGATCTTAAAATGTGAGCAGGCTGATATGGGTGAAACTCCTTTTAAGAAAGAGCTAAGCACTCAAATTCCTGGACCTGGATGGAGAAATCTGCTAGTTTCATCCTCTCCCACATTCAATTTTTATTTCTTTTCTGTTGTTTTTGGTGCTGCTGCTGCTGCTCTCAAGTTCTTTTTGCCCAGTTATGAACAAATTTGTGGATTTTGGTAAGTTCTTACAAAAAATAACAATGAACCAGATGAAATTCTCACCCATCCCAAATTAAAGATCAATTGGGTTCAAGCCTCCTGTTTCATTTGGACTATTTTTCCATCTAAACACTTACCAGGAACTATTGTAGGGAATGCCTTAACGTCATTGCTTCTATGCAATCACATCCAGGCCATTTTGTGGTGATTAGAGGGATTGCATAATATTTGGTTCTCAAGGTGATCGCCTGGTCAACAATGACAGTTTGAGGAAAATACCTAGCCACAATAGTTGCCATCTGCTGGCATGTCTTTCTTAGCATGCAGGTAACCTTAACACACAGGTAAGTCTCTGTATTACTGCAAAACTCAAGGTGGGAAATAATGACAAGTGATCTGCTCCTAACAATTATTTTTATCATAAAAACAAAACAATCTGCACATTAGAATAATGAGTTCTTAACTTTTTGGTGCAGTAACAATCCTGTTAATGTCCATTCAGATGTAAATCCCATTCCATTCAAAGAATTTACCCCCATTTCCACAGGATTGGGCCATTGGTCTTAAGGCTTATATTCAGTTCTGATAATTGTTGTTGAATTTAAACTAATTTAGGGAATAAGGTGAACATGTTTCATCGGAAATTTTCACTCCTTTCTTCCAAACCATCAAATTATATAGGATTCATGTTATTTGAGAGTATGAGGAATCAAACATTTGAAAGCTTTATTTTTGTAAGCCATTGTTAGGTTTGAAAGATCACAGGCTGGAATAGAAAGGCTGCTATTTCAGAACATTATTGCATTTCAATAAAATGAAAATTACCCGGTCAGATTGATTGAATGAGATAATGCATATAAATGGGTCCTGTGATTGTTATTAGTCTCTTCCCCGCACAAGTTATCAAAGGAATCACTTTTAATGAGGGATGTATGGATGGTTTAAAACACACACCAATGATTGGACACAGCAGCCACGTACATGGAATGCTGATATACCTTTCAACATATAAACCATCAGATATTGTGTCTAAAAATATGAAATCCAATCTTCTATCCATCACACTGGCCTTATTAAAGCATTTGATAGAATGTGTGAATGCTAAATGTGGGGACTGGGATGAGGACACACATGCTGGCCCTGCCCCCAACTTCCCCATATGTGCCAGACCCCACATCCTCTTTGATTCTGCAACTTCTCTGTACTGAGTGGTGAGGTCTGAATGGAGGCTTCACTCATGTTCAATTGATAAAACAGGGTCCCCAATTGTGCAAAGTGTTCTACTTGCATTCAGCTAGAGCTTCCATTCAGACCTTGCTGCATAAGGTCAGACAATGAAGGAGTGGGACCAAGTGTACACACACCCTAAATATTTCACCAAAATTATCACACATCACCCTATTTTTTTCCCCGAGGGAGCTTTATCCCCCACCCACATGAATGGGTGCAAATACCTCTGCCAAAAATATCAGCCTGGCACTGCCTTGGGATGGACTCTTTCTTTTGAGTTCAGAGAAGCCAATTCCTTTTGCTACCAGAGTCAACTGTATCTTTGGTAGCTACACAACAGGTATAAATTTGGCAGGTGTTTTATTTATTTATTTCAGATATTTTCTATCTTGCTTTTCAATAAAAACGACACCCAAAGTGGTTAACAAAATAAAATCATGATAAAATACAATAAAACTAATCATTTAATGCAATAAAGCATTGCAAAAACAATAACATCTCATTAAAATAATCATGGGCAGATGACATGACAAATGCCTGGGAAAACAGGTGTGTCTTCAGTTGTCAGTTTGGGATAATAGAAACCACTCCATGTTTCCAGACACTAAGGCCTTAGCTAGACCTAAGGTTTATCCTGGGGTCATCCCTGCCTGCTCCCGGGATATCCTGTGTGTCATTTACATGAACAGGGATGACCCTGGGATGTTCACGGGATAAACCTTAGGTCTAGCTAAGGCCCTTGGGGGTGAAACAGAACATCTTGTGTCAACAGCCACTTGTCATGTTCACCCCCCTAGCTGTCCTGTAACTTTATCCCTTCCCTTCCTCTTTGCCTCTGTAACAAGCAAAATGTGCTCGCTCTCCATGAGGAAAATAAGAAACTATGGCTTTAACTAGACCTAAGGTTTATCCTGGGATTGTCCTGGGGTCATCCCTGTTCATCTAAATGACACACAGGTGATCCCTGGAGCAGGCAGGGACGACCCCGGGATAAAACTTAGGTCTAGCTAAGGCTTTAATCTCATCCCTTCATGCCGTCAGCTTTGGGGAGTGCTTGTAGTTTAACAGTATTAGATAGCCTTCTTTGATAATGTGTATAAAACCTTTAACAATTTGATTTGAACTTTGTCTGAACTGGCTCTAGCCTGCATTTCCAATGCTAAATGCTGGTTACTATGCTTTCTTTGTATTACATAACTCTGTTGTAAGTCACACCTGGCTTTAAGAATGTAAGAGGAACCATGCTGGATCAGACCAAGGGTCCATCTAGTCCAGCATTCTGGTCACACAGTGACCAATCAGCTCTTGACCAGGAACTCACAAGCAGGACAGGGAGGTCAGCAGAAGCACTCTGTAGTAGGAGTCTTCCTGATCTCAGTGGGAGGTCATTCCATATCATGGGCATAACAACTGAGGAGGTTCACCTCCGCACCGTGGCCAAATGAACCTCAGTAGACTGCATTATGGTCGGCAAGCCCTCCCCCTCAGAATGTAGGGAATGTGGTAACCTACAGAGGAGAAGGCAGTCTTTCAATTTACTTATTCCAACTCTGTTATAGTAAAATGGTGACTGCTCAGCTTTTCTCTCTTGCACATGCAAAGTTGCCCTATGCTTAGGGCCAAGTTAAACATTCTGCTAATCACACAGAACAAAAGGTTCGTAATTTAGTGGTAGAGGCATGCTTTGTATGCAGAAGGTCCCAGTTTGAATCCCCAGTATCTTCAGGTAGGGCTACGAAAGAATCCTCCCAGAAACCCTAGAAAGCCAATACTTGGTAAAGATGGAATGATTTTGTTAAATCTGTTCCATCTTTATTTTGTGGATTGTCGGGCATCTTTCATTCTGCCATCCACTCATTGATGGAAATGGATTTTTTTTTTTTTTTTTTTGTAACCAGAATGTAGTTCTACTTGCAATTGAATTAATGGCCATTAGTTTATACTAATACACAGTGGATTTAATGTGCACTTGCATAATTGAATTAATATGCATTAGGGCTAATGCCAATGTGCATTAGGGCAAATCCCCCACAAAAGTGAAAATTTTGTCCACAAGTCTGAGGAATGTGTGTGACTTCGAAAAACATATTACGCCGCAGAATCTGCAGGTCGGATATGTAAAAATCCAAATTTATTTGAATCCATTGCAGATTTCTCTTGCATTGCTAGTACTGAACTTGACAGATCAATCATCTGATTCAATAGGGCATCTTCCTACATTCCAAGCCATCTGATTAAAAAAATCAATAATCATAAAACAATTAGCAAATCAAGGGGCAAACTTCATTCCACCTTAGCTGGAGGGACAAGGTTCAAATGTGCAAGATTCAAATTTATAACCATTCCAATGCATGGTTATAAATGTAGAGAAAGCAAGGCCTAAGCTGCTGAACTAGAGTTCCCAAAATGGGACCAAAGTCATCCCTTAAAGGCACAGGTGCCCCTCAAAGAAAAGGAAGTCAATAGTCCAAAGACAGTTGCTCCAAAGTTCTAAAAAAAAAAGAGTAATATAACTCTTTAAAATTGGGATTATATCTTCATGATCTGAGGAGCATACAGCCTCACCTTTTTGAAAGATCCTGAACTATAGATCTACATTACAATTTTAAGCATCTTTCAAGATGGGGGTCTATTTTTACATCAGAATTTCTCCCATATTCAGTCATGTTCGCTCTGACTCACTGGACACAGATTTAATTTAGCAAATATATCAATATTTAAGACTCTTCATTACTTTTTCATATATTACTCATTAGACATTATAAAATATGAAAATTGCATGTGCTGTTTTAGAAGTATGGGATTCAATATCTGGAGGGCAGGAAATCTCTCCCCTACTACTCTATAGTTAATTTTTGTTTCAATCATTCTGAAAGTATTTTAGGTTTTTTTTTTTATTAGCCCAAGTTTTCATAACTTTATCATCACTTTGAAGGAACTCTCTTATTAAGACATACAATTCTTCTTGTTGTGGGAGGTTCTCTATTAGTAGTGAGAGTGGATGATTCAATAACATCTCTCTCCAGTTGGAGTGGGATTTACAAATACAGAAAACATTTGCAACTAAAATGATCGAAGGGCGAGAATGAACAACTCCCCTATGTGGAAAGCTTACAAAATATGGGACTTAGGGAAAAAAAGGCAAGTAAGGGGAAACGTGATACAGGTGTATAACGTGTGGCAAAAGTAGATAGGGAGATGTTTTATCCCTCTCAGTAATAGAACCCAGAATGATCCCATGAAGCTGAATCACAGGAGATTCTGGACAAATAAAAGGAAGTACTTCTTCATACAGCACTTTGTTAAACTATGGAATCTGGTACCACAAGATGTAGTGATGGTCACTAACTTGGTTGGCTTTGAATGGCAAATGGCAAATTCTACTGGTCATGATAGCTGTATATTAGGTATGTGCAAAGTGGGTCTTCTCCACCTCAAAATTCGAGCCAAAGTTCCGTTGAGGTGATTCTCTGCCCTGATTTGGGAGCAGCTCCCCTTACTCCACCCCATTGGATTATCTATTGGAGAACTGCCTATTTTTTGATAACTGCTCTAGTCAATGGAAATTAATCAAATGCTTACAGATCCCTCAATTTTAAAGATGAAGAAATGAAACTTCACACGATGATAGCTCTTAAGAAGGACTTTAGGCATGCCAAGTTTGTAGTAGATCCATCCATGCCTTGATTATTAGTTGTTAATTTCCCCCAAACCATTATCCCCCACAGACAGACAGACACACACATACATACACACACACACACACACACACACTCACACACACAAATCCACCCCTGCACATTTATGGAGGGAGCTTTTATTCTTTACTTTGCTGATGCAGAACTCCACTGCTGCTGGTGGAAGTTTCTACTCCAGCCTTCTCCAACCTGGTGCCCTCCAGATCTATTGGATGGACACCACCCTGCCCCCGCACCGGAAGCCCAGCCAGCCAACAGGAGTAATAGTTTAACTGAAATAAAGAGCCTGCCTGTGTCTGTCTCAGGTGTAGAAGCTTTCTCATGATGCCAACCAGCCCAGCAGCACTTTCACATTGTGGAAATGTGGATGATTGATTTCTATGAGTCAGAGAAGAAACATGTTCCCTCTCCCCCACCCCCACAACAAGAATCAGCAGCTAGCTGGTGTTTCCCACTCCCCTGAACACAGCAATTGGAGGAGAATATGGTCATGGACACTGATGTGGCAATTCCTAATTGGTTAGCCACAGATGTCAGTATCAAAGCTACCCCTCACCCCACTCAGTGTCTTCCAAATATGAAGATATTCAGTTCACACACTTACACAGTATTGACACCTGAAAAACAGTCATATAATTTTGGAGATGTTAGAAGCTCCGATTGGGCACATCTCCACTCCGATATTAATCAACGGGTTTGGAAGCATTCAGTCTCCACTCTGGAAGATAGAATGCTCCGTGGATGTTCGTGGTTACCAGATAATTCCCAGGTGGAGAGCACACCCCTCCTATATATTGCCTCCAGTACCAAAGGCAGTGTGCCACTGAATGCCAGTTGCTGTGGAACACAATCGGGAGGGTGCTGTTGCACTCATCTATTCTTGTGGACTTCCCATGGTTGGTTGGGAAGTGGTTGGCCACTGTGCGAACAAAAAGTGGGAATACATAGACCTTTGGTTTGATCCACCATAGCTCTTCTTTTGTTCTTCTAATGTAAAGGCCTTCCGGGCAAGGAAAGAGTTTCGAAGAAAAGTTTTGGAGGCTCTCGGTTGTCACATAACCCATTGAGGTTGATGGCACTTGAACCTTTTTAAAAAGCAGCTGGCCTCTTGCATTGGTTCTTAAAAGAGTGCTGATTTCATTAGACATTGGACAGCTATGAGTATAAAGCCAGATTTATTGTCGTCCCCCCCTAAAATAGTCATTGTGGAGATGTAAACGCAAGCTATTCTGTGTTGCGGCAACAGTGGCTTCCTAAATTTAGAGATGAAATGAATATCTGCAGTTTTCATTTCTGGGAGCAAGTTACATATATCCATAGCTACAGAGATAAATGCCCTCCAGTGGCAGGAGATGGGAGAGAGAGAGAGAAAATATGCAAAATAGCCCTCAAAAACAAAACAGAATACACTTTTTTTACTCTTTTGTGGAACACATTGCAAGCTTGGAAATGTATGGTTTTCTTTTGTCTTTTAATACTTCTATTATTTTCTACCAAAGCAAAACACATATGGAAGGGGGAAAAACAATACAGAATACGTAACAACTTATACAATACATCTAATAAACACACACACATATACATAAAGCTATATTCCATTTGAAGCGAACTTCATATCAGACGACGACCATCAATTATTTCCATTTAGCCAGCTCAGAATTACATAAAAAAGAAACAATCGCATGAAATAAAAGGAACAAAGAAAGAAAGAAAGAAGAAGAAAAAAGCACCAATTATATATAAAATCCACATACAAACAAATCATTCTTTTGCAGTTCTTGTATATACTCAATCAAAAGTTTCCAGTCCATTACAAATGAAGTTGTTGATTTTTCTTTTATTAGCGCCGTTAATTTCGCCAGCTCCGCCAGCTCCAACACTTTGAGAAGCCATTCTTCCGTTGTTGGTACTTGGGTTTTCTTCCAGTATTTTTGTGTACATTTTTCAAATTGATGCATGAGTGGATGATCATTGACTAAAGTGTATTTGTCTGCATTTTAGTAAAACAACATGGTGGGGTTTGTGCATTTTTCAAATGTGTGCATATTGTCAGATACGCTTCCCTCCCTTTTGTGGAACACATTGCAAGCTTGGAAATGTATGGTTTTCTGACTGCCAATTGCATCCGTTTTCACATTCAGTTCCAGGAAGTGTAGACTGGGTAAATCCTTTAAAAAGACTTGGTGGAGCAAATTTCTCACCTATCCCTAGTGTTTACCTACGTAGACTCCAAGGTCATAATCCAAGCCCCTACCAAATGAGGTGAGGCAAGTGGCTACAAGAGACAGGGCCTTTTCTGTGGTGGTACATTGTAAGAAGAATACCAACCTCTCCCATCTTCATCAGAGAGGTTGGCCTATATGGTGGTCTTTTCAGCACCAGGTTGAGGATCTTTTCATTCCCCCCGACATTTTAAAAACGGCTTTAGCTTTAGATCTTTGCACTGTTTTATTTTTTTTTGCGGGAGGTTTGGCACTGATTTAGCCTTTGGCACTAATTTGACTTCATGTTATTTTATTTTGCACTATATTATTGTTTCATTGTGATTTTATTTTGTGTGTGTGTGTGTGTGTGTGTGTGTGTGTGTGTGTGTGTGTGTGAATTTACTTGTACACCATCCACAGAACTTTGGTTGTTGCACAGTCTAAAAGTATAAAAAACCAAATAAATGAAAGAAATACACTGCAATCATCGAGACATGAACATCATCATCATCATCATCATCATCATCATCTACATTTATATACCGCTCCATAGTTGAAGCTCTCTGGATGGTTTACAAAAGTTAACACCAGCTCTCAGGTGTGGTCAGAATAAAGATTAGTAAGTATTCTTAGCCATTAAATGTTTTAGCAAACTCAATGTTTTAGTGAGTTTCGTGTTTAGCAAAGCACACCCAAAAACTGAGTTTGATTTTCAGTTTTTTAAAATAGAACTAAAAGAGTATATTTTCAGCACATAATGTCTGGCTGTAGCTGATTGTCAGAATGAGCACCTGTGACCATAATGGGCTCAGGAAATTTGTAGCTCATATTTTCATAGTGCTGATGCCATAAACATTCTTTTTTCTTTTCTTCTTTTAACTGCTGCTGGTTTACATCATGGCTTCTCCTGCTGAGAAGATTGCTAATGGAGACATCAAACATTGGCAGTGTTTAGTGAGATATTTGTGGTGTTCAGAGAAACTGTCTATACTTGGAGGTGTGTGTGTGTGTGCGTGTGTGTGTGTGCAGAATGTACAAACTTAGGAAAAAAAGGAATAATCCTTTAAACTCTACCACACGCACACAAACACACACACCCTGGAAGTAAAAGTATTTTAGGTATATCAAACAAAGCAGCAGTTTTCATACATGAAATATGGCATGGAAAACTTGGCTGTCTTCCATAGTGCCTTGGTGTTGCTCCTCAAAAGACACATGAGAATGTATGAGGACGTCTGTCTACAGTAGAGATGGTCAAACATGTCTAGGTTCAAATAACATTTGGGTTGGCAATTGAGAGTATAAGCTACACACACACACACACACACACACACACACAAATGTTTCTCTACCCCCAAGAGTTCCAAATGGGATTGTTAGTTTTTCTTTTGTTTAATAGTTTAAGGTGACCATATGAAAAGGACGACAGGGCTCCTAACAGTTGTATTGAAAAGGGAATTTCAGCAGGTGTCATTTGTATATATGGAGAACATGGTGAAATTTCCTCTTCATCACAACAGTTAAAGCTGCAGGTGCCCTGCCCTCTTTTAAATTTGGTCACTCTAGTATAGCTTTTGTACTTTAACTGTTGTGATGAAGAGGGAATTTCACCAGGTTCTCGATATATACAAGTGACACTTGCTGAAATTCCCTTTTCTATGCAACTGTTAAAAGATACAGGAGCCCTGTCCTCCTTTTCATATGGTCACCCTTTAGGAGCACCAGAAGAGACCTGTTGGATCAGACAAAAGGCCTATCTAGTTTGCTGAGATAAGTGCTGTTTAGTTAGTCTGTGTGAATCAGCCCTGATTCCCAATCCAATTAGGTTTCAAACTGACCTTCTCCTCCTTCTTTTGAGGTCTATACAGAAACCATTGAAAGATAATGCGGTTCTGTATCTTTAGCAGCCTTTGACAAAAGCACTGGCAAAGAGCAGCCATTTTTACCTGGCAAATTTGAATCCTGTGGGTGGTGGGGGTTGATGATGAACCCCCTTACGCCTGGATGCTGCCCCTTACGCCTGGAACGCTCTTCCAGAACATTTGAGAACTACAAGTTCAATCGCAGCTTTTAAAGCTCAGCTAAAAACTTTTCTTTTTCCTAAAGCTTTTAAAACTTGATGTTGTTCAGACTTTATACTGTTAGTTTTACCCTACCCAGTGCCTGTTTGCATTCTCTTCCCCTCCTTATTGTTTTATTATGGTTTTATTAGAATGTAAGCCTATGCGGCAGGGTCTTGCTATTTACTGTTTTACTCTGTACAGCACCATGTACATTGATGGTGCTATATAAATAAATAATAATATTTATTATTGTGTTTGGTGCATCACCAAGCAACGGCAGGGCTAGTGCTGGGCCCAAAAAACCACCATTCCATTTTTGGCATTTCATGGGGTGGGGGAATGAAAACTTGGGACAATAAATGCTGGGAGAGATGAGAACTTTGGAGAATTTTCTCCTTGGGGAGGGGGTAGGGTTTCCACATATCTTTTTAAACATAGCCAGTAGTTGAGGGTACTTCTTTTTTTTCTTTCTAGCATGGCTGGGGGAATTACACCCTTTCTTGAGGCCCTGGAAAGCACGCTTTGCCATCCTTTCCCCTGAGCCAATTGGGGTATTAAAGGCCTCTTAATGCAAGTTAACCTTTTAATTTTATTGTAAAGGTAATATTTTATTTATTTATTTATTCAGTCATTATATTCCTTGTATTTCCCTTCTAGATTTCTTGTTTATTAGCTGTGATTTAAATAAACCTACCAAATTAACACTCCTTTTTGGTTTACCTCTGGTCCTTCCTGGTTACCACCACTAGGGGCTCATCTACACCAAGCAGGATATTGCATTATGAAAGTGGTAAGTGCACTGATAACTGTTGGGGCCCATTGACACATACCATATACCACTTTCATACCACTTTAATAGTGATATCCTGCTTGGTGTAGATGTATCATGGGCCCCAACAGTTGTCAGTGCACTTCTATACCACTACAAAGCAGTAGTGTGGCTCCTGCCTTTTATATAGTGCTTTCATAGTGGAATATCCTGCTTGGTGTAAATGAGCCCTAGCTCACTAGAACCAGCTGCTCAATAGAGCTAAAATAGAACCTCTTTTCCAGTACAGCTACATTTTCTCCATCTTTTAGCACTGTTCAGGCTGCTTTTCCTCTGACCTTGTGTATAACACAAAATCTATAACGTATCTCTGTTTATTCTACCATTACATACACCACAAGTTTTTACATATAGTGAAGGAGCCACCCTGCCTGTAAAATGATAAAGTGCATTGTAAAAATGGTGATATATATATATATGAAAGTGGCAAGAAAGAGTGTTATAAGTGTTTCATTTTTAAAAAGCAAACAAACTGATCAAGAGCTAGAAGTATATATGTTCTGATGAAGTGCTAATTAAAAAAATGTAATTAATTTAGAATGTGGAGTAGAAAAGGGCATGTTTGATGTATTATGTGATGAAGACCAAACCTATTGCCACACCAGGGCCAGGATCCAAAGCAAGAGTGTGGACATATCAGGAAGAATGGCACATGCCAAAGGAATATCATTGTTGAGGTTTGTGCAGCAGTTCCCACTGCCAAACAGTCAAGCTGCTGTTCAGTTCATAAAATAACAACTGAATGGTATATCCAGTTCTCCTACACCCATGTATATGACTTTTAGTGATCCCCAACCACCAACCCAGTGCCTTCCAGAAGTGTTAGACTACAAATCTCATGTCATACCAGCATCGCTACTGGAGGGTAGTCCAGCACATCTGGAGGTCACCAAATTGGGGCAGACTGACCTAAGTCCACACAGAAGTAAGCCCTATTGGCATCTAGGACATTCATTTCTAGTTAAACAACTTAAGTATTGTGTTCCAGATGTTGTTGTTTTTTCTGATGTCTTCTAGAAATATTGTGGCATCCAAAATCAGTGGGGGCTGTCTTCATGATGGTGGGTTGGTGCCACCTCCCTCCTTGACCCCATGCTTTTCCTCTCCTGGGGTGGTGTTGGGTAATCCCGACTCAGAGAAAGGAGTGTGGGAATTCTGGAGCTGTCCCATCCCTCTTCCTAGTGGAAGGCGACAAATCACTGGTCACCTTCCACCAGGATCCGCCCCTGGGTTGGTCACAGACGGATGTTACATGGTGGAAGTGCCTTGTTGACATCACTTCCTTTGAAAAAGTTGGGGTAAATCCCTGACTTTTTCAAAATGCAGCATCACGGGGAAGCCCCGTGGTAGCTGTGAATCAATGTCTAACCAATGGGGCACAGATCCACAGCCACCATGGAGCTTTCCCCACATGTAGACAGCCTCTGGTTTCTAAATGGTGTTAAAGGAAATTTGGGGTTTCTTTGTAAGCAAGGTTCTCCAGGCCCATCACTATAGGGTTTTCCACAAAAATGTCCTCAAAAATGTGCAATCTGGTGGGTACACTTGAAGGGTGTATTCTCAGCTCATGTACAGCAATAATGAGGCCCAATAAGGCCAAAGCAGTGGCCTGAGGTCAGATCTACACCAAGCAGGATATAACACCTTGAGAGTGGTTTGAAAACTGTACATGGAGTGTGTCCTGGGCCCCAACAGTTGTCACTACTGTTAGAAACCATTATAAAGTAGTAGTGTAGATTCTGCCTGAGCAACAGGATGGGAAACCTAGAAAACCTCCCATAGTCCTCTGCAACATGTAGGGGTTTGGTAGCAGATGCAGAGGGGGTTGGCAGCAAAGAAATCAATGTGGAAAGACCGGAAGCCACCAGACTTGATTAAGCTATGCAGCAGTTTCACTTAGAGAGGTGAAGGCCTTAGAAATAAACCAGAAAAAAAAATGGAAAACCAGATGATGATGATGATGATTAAAGACTATTTTTTCCAGAGATTTTAGGGGGGAAAAATAAAAATCAAACATGGTATTTGCCTGAGTGTTTCTGATTTCCCCTCAGTTGCCCCCCCCCTGAGCTTTTATATCTTATTTTATTTATTTATTTGTTACATTTATATACCGCCCCATAGCTGAATCTCCCCATCTCAAATCTCTCCCAACATGGTAAGGATTGCACAGGATTATGAACACAAAACATCTACAAAAGACATCTCTCTCTCTCTCTCTCTCTCTCTCTCTCTCTCTCTCTCTCTCTCTCTGTGTGTGTGTGTGTGTGTGTGTGTGTGTGTGTGTGTGTGTGTGTGTGTCACTCATAGAGAGAGAGAGAGAGAAAGGTGGGGGAGAGGAGAGAGAGAGAGAGAGAGAAAGAGAGAGAGAGGCTGTTTCTACACCTGCCTTTTTCCCTGGGATCATCCCTGTGCATCCAGATGACACAAAATGGATGAGCCCTCCATTTTCCTGGGATAATCTTTAGGTGTAGAAAGGGAGAGAGAGAGAGAGGGGGGGGGATCAACACCACTGCCTAAATTTTTGGACTCCTCTTGGGGCCATGGCTATGGAGACTTTCAAATTTTACCACTGTGCCACTGCCAGCAATTAAAACAACAACCACAACAACCAAAGCAGGATAGGTTTTATGTAAAAGTACTGCTAGACTTGTGCTTTATTTATTTATTTATTTATTTTCATCAGGATACAGGCAATACAGCAGCAAAAGCAACAGGCAGGAGGAGTTGGGATACCAGCCAGCCCAGGAGCCCTCAATGCCTCAGGTGCAAGCGGCCAGCCTTGAACCCCAAGCACCCTGGAGCCTGTGGGAAACAGGCTGGTGGGTAGCCCTGGGATTAGCCAAGAAATTAGGGCAGTTTACAGACCCTCAGTAGGGAGCCCTTCTGGCCACTGGAAGGGATTGCACTGGGATTAGCAGCAGCAAGCAACTGAAGACCAGCACAGGTAAGAGTGGTGTCAATGGCACCCGGTCCTTCCCAAAGCTAGCAAAACCCTATGGAATACTCAGAGTCTGATCCTGGCCAAAGGAAGTGCAGTGCTTTACCTTCCGAGGCCAGCCTTAAGATGGGGACCTGACATGAAATGTTTTTGATGCGGGTCTTCAAATGTTTCCTTTTTATTTCTACACATATACTGTTTTAATTTACTTTGCATCTTGTTTTCTTTTCTTTTGTTAAACTCAAAGGAAACAAACTTTTCCCCAATCCCTTGCTGTGTTAGATGTCTCACAGTAGGGAAGGTGATGTGTGTGTGTGTGTGTGTGTGTGTAGGGGTTCTGTTATGACCCTGATAATCTCTAAACTATGTTCCCTTTCCTTCCATGCTATGGCACAGTTGAGGTTCAGTGATTGTCGCTAGTCCTGTTTCTGTTCTGAAAATGCTTCTGTTCCAGCTGGCACCCAGACATCTGGTCCAGCATATAGACAAATTATGTGCAGCATCATGGGAATATACAACTGAGAGGGATTTAGTAGCCACACCCTTCTTGCTTTGCCAACGTTCAAACATACTTTATTATTATTATTATTTATTTATATAGCACCATCAGTGTACATGGTGCTGTACGAATGTTTTTAATTTTTGTGAACCGCCCAGAGAGCTCTGGCTATTGGGCAGTATAGAAATGTAATAAAATAAAATAAAATAATAAAATAAACGTTCAGGGATTGTTTTTAAAGCAAAGAAAAATCTCCACCTATTTAGGATGCATTGCCTTCACCCTGAATAGGCTTCATTTGCCTTACGTGTTGTCAAATCTGATTGACTAGGTAACATCACTTTTATTATATGATCTGGGATTGGCTGGTATCACTATTCTCGATTTTGGATTCTGTATTCATGGCTATTTCATGACCCTTTGCTCTAAATAATGAAAGAGACAGGGAGAATGGAAATAAGTAGTAGTGAGAATACCCTAAATCCACTTATTTATTTATTTATTTATTTATTTATTTATTACATTTTTATACCGCCCAATAGCCGAAGCTCTCTGGGCGGTTCACAAAAATTAAAATCATCATAAAACAACCAACAAGTTAAAAATACAAATACAAAATACAATATAAAAAGCACAACCAGGATAAAACCACGCAGCAAAATTGATATAAGGTTAAAATACAGAGTTAAAACAGTATAATTTAAATTTAAGTTAAAATTAAGTGTTAAAATACTGAGTGAATAAAAAGGTCTTCAGCTGGCGACGAAAGGAGTACAGTGTAGGCGCCAGGCGGACCTCTCTGGGGAGCTCATTCCACAACCGGGGTGCCACAGCGGAGAAAGCCCTCCTCTTCCGTGTTCAGGCGCCTTATGGAAGCTAATTCACTTGCTGCTGCTGCTACTTCTGCTTCTGCTTGGTGTCAATGAAAGTAAGGAGCCAGAATAATTAGTGCTGGATTTCATGAGATTAGTTAAAACGTGAAGTATGAGGCTGAGCAATTACCACTAAGGATGTGCACAAAATACAGTGAGAGGACTATTTTCACCAGTTAAAAAGTGGGACAATTGTAATGTGGAGCCACGTTCACACAAACACAGTGAAAACATTGAGTCTTTCCTAAAGCTGTTTTAAATGAAGTTCTTGAAACACCAATGTTGGTGGAAGAATCACTTCCTTCTCCATAATGAATCCTGTGCTTTCCTTTTGGTAGATATATATCTCAAATGAATTCTAGAATCAGACACTTTGGTTAATTTGTGCATATCTATACCAAGATCTTCAAGACATTACAGCAACTCCCATTGATTCCACTGACATTGATTCCTGCAGGAGTGTGCTTAGGTTTACAAATCTGCTTCTTTAAAAATATATATTTTTAGTTGCAGTAATGGGGGTGGGGGAAGAAATGTAGGGATGTAAGTTACCTTGTGAATAAGCTAGATGGCGCTCTAGCATAATAACACGTTGCCCACTTTGCAGACCACTGGTGGGAAGCTCCATGTGTACTGGTGACTGAGATTTAATAATGGCTTAGAATTTTATACAGGCCTTTTTCCTCCCCAGTCATTTCAGCAAGCTGTGGGAAATACTATTTTTTTCATTAACAAGACAGTTGTGGATATAGGCTGTAGTGCTGGGCTTCCTTCCTTCTGCATTTCCCAGATAGCTACCCCTTAATCCCAACTACCATCCAATGGGTTTTTCTATTCTTCCTGGCCTCTGTTTCTCTTGGCCATTTCAGAAATGTAACACAGTGCAAACCACCAGAATATATGTGGTGTGTCACCTGCTGCTTCCCTGTGGGCAACAACATTTGTTTAAAGGTAATACAGCTGCTGGTAGATATCAAGTAATGGTTTCATTAAAGATGCATGTCATCTTTTATGTCAAAGGAATACATATGTTTACAGTCACTCTAAAAAAAGGAACAAGGCAAATGACTTCCTTCCTCCACCAGTGTCATGCCAAGACTGGTCCCATACTTGCTGTGTGAGGTGAGAACATGATGGTGCCCCTCTTATTCCATGTAGAAAAGCTGACAAGATGGTAGCTGAATCTTTCTTCATCACTACTGGAACCTCCTTAGGGCAGCAGGCTAACTTAGGGCATGCCGGACAGGCCGTGCAGTGCACAGCTCTTCTTCCAACACCTTGCTGCCATGTCACACCCTCTGCTGCCAAGGCAACTGTCTCACTCTGTCGAATAGTAGGGCTGCGTTATTACTCTTTCTGGAGTTTTCCCATTTTACTTGTGTTCAGGATAATGCCATCTAAATGATAATAAGACTGGTCAATGATTTGTTCAAACCATATTTGTAAGACCGAATTTAATTCATCTCCAATTCACTTTACACAAGTACTGTCCCACCTCCCTCAAAATTCTTGCCCTGGTCACATTCAATTCGTTCCCTCATTTCACACACTAAGTAAGAAGTAGGCCCTCCTAGTTCTTTAGCCTTACTTGGGCAATGGCTTGAGGAAGTAAGGCAACAGTCCTGTGCTCACTTGCCTAGGAGGAAGCTCTGTTGGACAGGTTTGACATTGTCTCCAAGTAAACTTTCATAGGACTGTACAGTAAGGGCCAATAGTTCAATGTTGGACATGACTTACATATGTTTATGTTAGCATCACTACATTTATCGAACAGAGGATGGGATGTCTAACAGCGCAATCATATGCATGTTTACTCGGAAGTAAATACGGCTGTGTCCAATGGGATGTACACCCTAGTAGGTCTGTTTGAGATTACACTCAACACAGTGGTGATTTACTTCTGAGTAAACATGCATAGGAACCTTAATTCATAATTTGTTATATGATCTTTTTTGCCTTATTCCAGCAAGAATTTGGATTCCCATTCCAGATTAGTTTCTACATGTACATGGACTAGGGGATAGCATCCTGAGATTTGCATATTGTGCTGTTTCTTTGCATGTTTGAGGGACAGGATTTTAATCTATCACCTAAGATGTCACAAATCATCTATGGGGAAAAGGACTGTATCCTGAGGCACCCATTCATCCTGAGCAATAAGTGCAATCAAGTGACACACATCGTTTCAGAATGCATTGGAGAGGTGAGGGAACATCTTGTGTGAGACATACATGTCAACACCTCTGCAATGGAGCAAGTAACTGAGGGTTGATCCAGGATCAACCTTCCACGAAAGGAAGGGACCTTCTGTGAGAGGAAGGACTCCACTTGCAGATGATCTCTCCCCTGACTTTTGGGAATCCCTACTCCCTCCCCCAGAAACAACACAGCTCACCACATTCAGCAGGATCTCTTGACTCTTTTTGTAGCATTTTCAGGTTGGTGGAGGAGCTGTCATGGGAAGGAAAAGAGAGGAAAGTCCACTTCCATCAGTGCAGTTGGATCCAATCTGGATCCAACTCTGGATCCAACTCTAGGTCTTAATCACATGTCAACTCTTTGTCTGATAAGGATGTTATAATTAATAACAAGTGCATTCATTCACTTTCTACTTCCAAAAATGACCTCAAAAAAATTGCACATGTTTCCAGCTCAGCAAAATTGAAATGCACTTTATAGTACCACTTAGTACCTGCCTCAGGCTAGCTTAGTTTATGTTTTGATTTTAAGCTTTCTGTGGGCAACAAGAGCACTTAAATGGTTCATTTCATTAAATGGACATCCCCCTCCCCCATTATCTGATTATATGTATGCAGGAATAAAAGCAGACTGTTCTGATAAAGGGATATTGTGCCCAGTTGCTTGAATCATTTTCAACCTTGAACAAAGTTAATGAGAAAACCAAATGTGTGCTTTCTTAGACATGTTTCACCACCAAACCCCTTGATGTCTGAAGATGGTGTCTCCTTTAGATTAGGGTGGCCACTTGTCCTCTTTTGCAGATGGTAGTCCTCTATTTTGAAGGTGCCCTCTGTTTGAAGGGCTGTCCAAGTCCATTATAAAGATGTGCAATTCTGCCATGCCCGGCACAGCCTGGGTGTGGGGAAGACTTTGTGGGCGGGGGAGAAAGAGGAGACATGCCCGCCAGCCACAGGCTGTATACATTGGTGCCACCAGCCTGGGAGGGGTCTAAATGTGTATAAAAAGGAACTCACCCCTCCCAGAGCCAACCCACGGGCCATGAATGGCTCACCCAAGTTAGATAGGCCTATTTCAGGCCTTACTGGGTGCCCTATAGGATTTCACCCCTTTGCAGATCTTAAATAAATTTGGCCCTGTTTAAATCCAACTGTACACATCTCATCTCTTATTTATGGACCTACGCACCACAAAAAGAACCATCAGGAGGAAGAACACAGGGCTTGGAGCTGCCCATCAACAGCACCTGGGCAGCAGACTGAGCAAGGCACACTGGGCATTTGATCACGGTCTTCGACACTGTGGTGAGATGTGCTGTATTTCTACTTAACATATAATAATTATTTCTAAATCTGCAGTTTTATTTATTTATTACATTTCTATACTGCTCATCAGCCAAAGCTCTCTGGGCAGTACATAAAGCAAAACTTTAAGCCGTAAAATACATTAACATTGTAAAAACGTAGTATAAAAACCATACATTCAAAACACAATAAAACCAAGTAAGAACCAAGGTAAAAGTCAGCAACAGTGCAAAGATCTATAAAAAATGTGCTAATGCATTTGAAAAACAAACATGAAGTACTAAAAATCCTAGGAAAATAAAAAAGGTCTTCACCTGGTGTTGAAAAGACAACAATGTTGGTGACAGGTGAGTCTATGCATATACATTAATTTATGAAATGTTTCTGCAAATCAGTGTCTGATTTTGTCCTCATTTTTGGTGATACATTTCCTCTTTGGGGGGCAACTTGTAAGTAGCCATGCTATTTACAAGTTGCCCCCCCATTGCTATTAGGTTTTTGTTCACTATTGTCACCTCACAGCTGGTAAGATGGCCTGATTTGTATGAATACTTATATGAACCCTCAAGTCCTTTAACTCCTTCAGATGAAATGAGAACTGCAGCATTTCCCTCCCCTTTTTATTTCATCTTCTATTTTCCCCAGGTGCAGACTTCCTCCTCAGCCTACCTTCTTCATCCAGGAGGGATGTGTGTGTGTGTGTGTGTGTGTGTGTGTGTGTGTGTGTGTGTGTGTGAATCCTAAGGTCACTGGCCTTAATCAACAATGGCTCCACCCTCATCACATCATCTCAAGCATGCAGTAAATATTTTCAGTCCAATTGGCCATGTCCAACTAAAGAAGGTAATTGTTCCAATTGTAGATTCTTGACACATTTCAAGAAAAAGTCTTAATCAAGGGAATCACAAACTCTTAAACTCTGCTCAAGATTCTCTCCTTTTCCTCATTCAAGGAGCCTTCCAAGGAAAGGAGAGAGAATCCTGAATGGTGTTTAAGAGTTCGATATTCCCTTGATAAAGAGTTTTCTCGAAACACATCAGGAGCCTACAATTGCTGCAGCTGCCCTGTTTTTTGTGTGTGTTGGGCTTCAGCATTAGAGCTGCCTTTCTTTTTAAAATCCTTATAGGTGTTCTTTCCAATTAAAGAAGGCTCTTAGCAGTGTGATGCCTCATAATGGATAACTCATTCTAAAGTAACTTCCTCAGACATGATCACTTTAAAAAGCCACCCACTCATTGCCTGAGGAGAATAATTAAGTTAGAAATGTGAATGCCCATCGGTCTGAAATTACTTAAGTCTACTGATTCTTGGGGGTCAGGGAGTAAGATTGCCTTGATGACTCTTGATATATCTTCCCATTATGATTCCCTGGCTTGCTGTTTACATTTACATCTGTTATGAGATTTTTTTCATTTCCCTCTAGACTCTGTTTTATAAAGAGGTAATATCTGATTTCCACCTCAGAGCATGGACCACATTGACAAATTCTTCCAGAGGACCTTGAATTAGGGTCCTGTTAAAAGCAGTGGAAGAGATCAGCATTCTCATTTTGCTCATTGAAATATTTTTAGCCTTTGATTTTAATTATCATCCCAGTTTTTTGAAGGGGGAATCCCTCCTCCTATTAAGATTAACTCAATGGATCCATGGTAAAATCAAACCTCTAGACCATGGGTTGGCAACCTTTGGGGCCCATTTGGAAATTTGAGATACTGTTCTGGGCACAACCACAACATGGCTGCCATATGGAGACATGGCTAGTCACAAAGGACAAATAATCTGTCCAGAGACATTCATTGTGAATTAAGATGGCAGCAGCTAGAAGTTCCCACTTTGCTTTACTACCAGTAATATAGAGATAGATAAATAGATAGATAGATAGATAGATAGATGATAGAATTTTAAAAATAAAATTATGGAGGAGTAGGGAGCCTTGGTGGACACCAAAGAAGGTTCCTGGGCACACACTGGTGGCCACAGGCACCAAGTCTTTTAGTCATGCTATAGGCTGCACTGTAGCAAGGGATTTTATAAATGAAGGCAGCTACTTAATTTTTTTTTAAAGCTTCAACTTAATGTATTCTTAGTTTACTAAAAGGGGGTGGAGATAACAACCGCACAGGAGTTAAATGCCAGGCACTGCCTTGTCCACATTCTGTATGCCTGCTTCTCACTTGGATGCCCACTGCTTAGAAACCAATATGAGAGAATAGTAATTTTTCTTGACACTTCCTCTGAGAAATGACAGCTTATCCTCAATGCACCCCTACATTCCTTCCCCATCATCTTGACTGGAAGACGACTTCTTCTTCTTCTTCTTCTTCTTCTTCTTCTTCTTCTTCTTCTTCTTCTTCTTCTTCTTCTTCTTCTTCTTCTTCTCCTCCTCCTCCTCCTCCTCCTCCTCCTCCTCCTCCTCCTCCTGTGCTCATTAATTTGTAAACCTCCCAGACAGCTTCTGCTATGGGGCAGTGTGACATAACAAACCCTTACACTAGGCCCATCACATAAACCCTTCTCAGGACAAGCACCACCACTTGAAAACCTGAGGGACAGTTAATTAAAATCTTTCCACTAGCTATGAGGGAACAGGTTTTATACAGGATCTGCTCTAAATATACTGTGGATATAATATGGGGTGGGTGTTCAATAACTATAAGGCAGGTAAATAATGCCAAGCTGACACGTGGTATTTGGTAGCTAATAGAATAATAAAAAGTTTATTGTTATTTAAAAACTTAAAAAATATATATACTTTCAATCTTGCTTAATCTAAACTCTCCACACACTAACCGCCTCCCTCTCTTTACACTAATCCTAAATCCCTAGAATCTAAATTCTTCTTTCTTTACAAATAAAAACACAAGAAAAACAAAACCTATAAAACTCCCCCACAAACTCCCTCTTATACATTCCTCTTCCCCCTACCTGTGACATCATAAACCACACTTACTCAGTTCTAATATTCCCTACTTACCAGACATACTAATCCAGACATATACAGTATAATCAATTGGGAGGTAATGCCACAGCAGTATATAAATGTATTAAATAAATAAATAAATGTTGCTGAACAACGGCTTCCATCTAGCTAGACCATGACCCAAATAACAGTTGGAGCTTTCAAGCACTAGGTCCCAAGCCTTCTCCTAGGGTGACCTGCTCACAAACCATATAATCAAAACTAGACAGAGTGTGAATAAAATAAAATAAAAAGAGGAGGAAATTGCAGTAGTCCTCAAAGGTTCATTTAATTTGAAGCAGCCAAAAGATTCAGGGTTCTTTTTAGAACTTGATGACATCAACACTTATTTCTACTCCCCCTCTCTTTCTTTTACTTATGATATATTTCTGAACAGATGATGATGATAACAATAACTTGAACAGCAGCACCAAGAACGAAAAATTAAACTACAGGAGAGGTTAAGGCACCCATCCATTCACCCATCCATCTGTCAAAATCATTGATGGGCTGTTTTTCCAATCAATTACCCAAAGCAGCATACAGCATTTAAACTATAAATAAAAACACTAGAAATCACACAAACAAAAATCAATGCAAATGTTACGCAATGATAAGTACAGCACTAAAAGAAAAAAGAAAAGAAATACTCCAGATAAATGAGTTTTAAAAAATCTTGCAGAACAAGGGGCTCTTGGCTTGCTCACATAAGGTAGCAAACAAATGGCCCTAGTGAATTTCAAGTGGAACACTGTTCCACATTCAGTAATGGTGCTATCCTATGCATTGTTAGACAGAAGAAGAAGAAAGTCCTACAACTTCCAGCATTCCCCAGCCAGCCATGTTGGCAGGGAAGTGCTGGGAGTTATAGGACTTCCTTTCTGGCTAAACATGCATAGGATTGTGCCTGAAATCATTTAAATTATTAGAGCATACTTCCCCAACCTGGTTTTGGACTTCAGTTCCCAATATCTCTAGAAGGCATGGCCAAGGTACAGGAATGCTGGGAATTGTAGACAACAATATGTGGAAGGCACCATGTTGGAAAGGCTGGATTAGAGGACTACCTCAAAGGAGTCTGCCTTCTGCGTGAGCTACTTCTCTAGGGATCGTCTCCTTCAGGTCCAAAGGAACATCTGAAATGGTGACTCATGCAAATATATAGGGGTAAGCTCCTGCAAGGGCAGGTAACTAAACATAACTTTGAGGTGTGGAGTTACAAGAAATAAATATTGCTTGTTTGTCTGAATGGGCTTTAGGATTTCTCCTATTGTGATGGATTTTCTTTTTATTTCCTTCTTACCCTCAACTAAAATATACTTTTAGCATATGCATTTTAAAAAAAAAAATTCTTAGGATGCTCAAGCATCTAAATGGCTCACTCAGATAGGGATCTCTGTACTTTCTTTGGTATAGTTTCTGGTGTGTTTGTTTTCTTGTAGTTATGGGGCGTTACTAGACGAGGCTCTAGCGCGCGTTACCTTCCGCAGCCACGTCGAGGCTTCCAGATGACGTTCACGAGGATCCGCCGTTATCCTGCGGTGAAGCCTCTTTCTCCCGACTTTAAAAAAGTGAGTTGTAGTGCGCCTTTTCCTGCTGTCCCGCGGTAATTCGGAGTACGTGTGGGAGGATGTGAGGTCACTGCGGTCCGCACTGGTCAGGAAAAGGCGTGCTAAGGGGGAGTGGTCAGCGGCTTCGGTCAAGCCGCCTCCGCCATTTGCGCGCAGTCCGGCAGCTGGGGCAGCGCGGCGGAGCGGCTTTTTTTTTTTATTTCCCCAGTGACAGTTTGCGCAGGAACGGAGGACCGCAAAAGTGGCTGGTGACTCCTTGCGGTGGGCAGCTACCGTGGCCGCATAATGGCGGTGCTGTACGCTGCAGGCTGGCAGAGGGCAGAGCTGTTTGTGGGCTGCTGCCATGGCTACGGCCAGATGTGGGTTGGCTCCTTGGGATGGGGCACAGGGCACAGAGGCGGTCATCGCCGCCGACACCTCAGAGGCATGATGGGAGATGTAGGCACAGAGTGGCCATGCAGACGATTGACCTCGGGTCATATGACACCCGCCACGACCCCCATCAGGAAGTGAGCGCATCAATGTTGACCCTCAACAGCACCAGCAGCACTTCGGCTGGCACTGGCACTGCCGCCGCTGCCGCCGCCAGGGCCGGCGGCGGCATCGCTGACGGCTGCGCAAGTTTGCGGTCTTTCGGACGTGCGCAAACCGTGCAGCGAGCGAAAAAAAAAGCCGCGGCATTCAGGCCGGTGTGGCTGCGCAACCGTGCTCGCGGCGGCAGCAGCACAACCGGCGCAAACTTCCGCCATAAATCGAAGGCAGGTGTGGATGATGAGGCGTCACGGCTGAACGGGAAAAGCCGCTTTCACCGCTCCTCAACGACGGAACACCCGGTACGTCTAGCAACGCCCATGGTCTATAACTTCATAAGACACTTGGATGTCTTGGAATGGAGGGCAGGCTTTTAATCTACTTGTTTCATCCCATTTCCAATTGGGGAGAAATTTCTGTTGTTTGTTTGCTTATGTAAACATTCAAAATGGGAATGTTCTGGTCACACACTGTGCAAACTGTGTGTAATCATCTGCCAGTATGCCTCAATCCCAAACAGGTTTTTGGCTGTAATTTTAAATTGATCTTCTTTTGAGTGAATGGTGTGTGTGTACACACACACACACACACACACACACACACACACACACACACACACACATTCATAATTGCTTTCTAAGGTAAATTAGATTTCATCTCCCTGAACTGTTGTGCTGATATTTAGTAGAAGAAAAAGAGACATCACCATTTTTATGGCTGTATGGCTCAGGTTTAAACAAGACATCTCATTAACAGTGTATGGAAATTATTTATTTATTTATTTATTTATTTATTTATTACATTTATATCCTGCCTTTTTTCCTCCAAGGAACCGAAGGTGGTGTATATAATCCTCCTCCTCTGCATGTTATCCTAACAACAATAACCCTGTGAAGTAGGTTGGGCTGAGAGTCTGCGACTGGCCCAAAGCCACCCAGTGGGTTTCCAATGGCCGAGTCGGAACTAGAACCCAGATCTCCTGACTCCCAGTCCAACACCTTAGCCACTACCCCGGCTCTCACACTACACCACACTGGCGGCGGCTTCTTCTTCTTCTTCTTCTTCTTCTTCTTCTTCTTCTTCTTCTTCGTAGTAGTAGTAGTAGTAGTAGTATTAGGTACCTAACAGGTGTACAATGAGGGTTGTTTCAGTCACACTTGCAATTCACTTCAGATTCCCTGCTGAAGGTGTAGTCACAGATCTCATGTAGAGTGCTCTATTTGAACTTTCATTTCAGCCCTTGCACTCTTACAGAGTGGAGCCAATCCACACAGCCTCCCAGAAGGCAAGTGAGTGCTGCTGCTCCATCTCTCCACCTTTGTCACTGTTCACCTGTTTAGTGTGGCCACATGAACAGATGTCAATAGCATGGAGGAAGTGCAACAGAAGGCTCCAGGAATCGGCAGGATTCCTACCCCTGACTCCAGCCCAGACCCCACCCTTCTTACCGCCTGACTTTACCTTACCTTTCATTCTTTTATCTTTGTCCCCCCCCCTCTCTCTGTGTGTTTGTCTTTCTCTCTCTCTTTCCCTTCCCACACCCATGAGATTTTCATCTCTCTCCCTGCAATACTCACAGGCCTCATCTACACCAAGCAGGATATTACACTATGAAAGCAGTATATAAAAGGCAGGAGCCAGACTACTGCTTTATAGTGGTATTGAAGTGCACTGGCCCCATTGACACATACCATATACCGCTTTCAGACTGTTATATCTTGCTTGGTGTGGCTCCTGCCTCTTATATACCACTTTCATAGTGCAATATCCTGCTTGGTGTAGATTAGGCCAAATAGTAGCTGGGCTGGTTATGATCCAATTCTCTGTGCCTAGATTTCTATTCCAAAAGCACAAGTGGAGATCCTCAGATTGGAATGTTTGGTATTTTTGCACCAACCCTTTTGTATTTGATCCCAACTGTTTTGCCTTTAGCCACACCCACCACTGCAATGTGGTACCCTAGAGCTTCTCCAGATTGGGCTGAAAGAGGGTCACCACCCCTGACCAAAAGCCTTAGTATGTTTTATCCAATGTTAGCCCTGCTGAGAGTCAGAGGTGCAGCTAGATCATTCTGGACCTTGAATGGTCTTACTTGGTGTGGTGGGGGAGGGGCTTAGACAGCCATGTGCATTGCTTTGGTTGTGAAGCACGTATTTATATAGAAATAAAAACTATTTTGTCCAAGAAAATGGGACTACATTTTAAAAATGAAAATAATAAAATGAATATCTAGAGTCACGTGTGTACCTAGTCACCAACCCCTGATTAGGGATGTTGGAGAAATCTGCAATGCATTCAAATGTGTTTGGATTTCTATGACTGTGGATTCTGCAGTGGATCAGCTTTTTCCAAACCGCATGAATTCCACACAGACTTGTGAACCATTTTTATTTTTATTTTTTACTTTCAGGAATTTTACACGAATGTAGTCATAGAAAAAATACATTAAATTAAAAAAAATCAGCTGAAAATGTGCATTTACTCTCTAGGCTAAAGCATGGAAATGAACATTTTGGGGAGATTTGCACATTCTCACAAGTGCAAATTTGAGCAAATGTGAATTTGCAGAAATGTACGTTTGTGCAAATTCGGAAATTGGAAAAAATACGATTCCATCAATGAGCAGACAATGGAATAAAAGGCAGCAGACAATCTATGTAATGTAGATGGAATGGATTTTATAAAATCTGTACACCCCAACCCGACTATAAACTGTTTTAAAAAGTGAGAATAAATTATACTTTGTCAAGCAGCATCAGCCTTGATATGCCCAGTCTGATGTTGAGGCTGGGCCAATGCCTCTTCACCCATCAGATATCTCTGGATGGTCATTTGGAAGTCCTTCTAGGCCATGGGCCCCTGGCTTTCAGCCTCGAGGTCCAGCTGTAGCTGCATCACTACTTAAAGTAGACCCATTAAAATGAATGGAACTTAAGTTAAATAACATTGTATACAACCCTTCGTTTCAATCCCTCCCAATTTAAAGGTTGCGTGTTTCTGAAGCACAGCTTGTAACCTTCCCCTGCCTCTCTCAAAAAAGAAGACAGAGAGCAATATGGGCAGACAAACTTGCAACTTTGTGTAGCATATTAGCAGAGAAGATTCCCATCCACATTCCTTGGTGCATTTCAATATTTAAAAGTAAAATGTTCTTTTCAGTCAAGGTTTGCCTCCTACACTTACATGAGGGATTAGAAAAAAGTTGCTGTATTTCTGAAAGAAACCTGCTGTCAAAAGCTGTTGGATTTTTATTTTTAGATAGGTGGCTCCTATCAAAATGACATCCTTTGTAGTACTTGCCAAATGTTGTTATTAATCTCCTTGCTTCAAAATAGGAGGTTGTTTTTCTTCACAGCCTTGGTGATACTGAAAACAATTAAAAGGGTTATTGTTGTTACAATTTAACAATAATTAAGATTATTTTGTATTTTTCAAACTTCTTTCCTGCTGAAGAGTTCAGACTACTGTTTGACATCCTAAAATCATGACAACAAAGGAGCAAAATATAAAGAGAAACACAACACATTAATAACTACAGAACTTATGGATTCTAAGATAAAATCTGCTTTTGGTTGAGGAATCCTTGTAGCAGCTTATGATATCAATCCCAAACCATCTCTCTCTCTCTCTCTCTCTCTCTCTCTCTCTTTCATACACACACACACCTGAAAAAGTACAAATTAGAAATGTAACCAAAACAATATAAATTAATCACAGCATATACCTGGCTTGTTTTGTCACTCCAATCACAAACAAAGGCATGTTGAATGTTAAGAATTGAAAGTTGCAAGATGCATCACAAGATTAGATAAGACCGTGGTGCACTTAAACTCATTTTAGACTCTGGGATTAATGATCTCATGTTTAGATCTCATCTTTAGAGAGTAATAAGTTGGAACCAGACATAGAAATCCTTAGAGTTGACAGTAATGAGACTTAAGTTAGCTGTGACTTAAATCAGGGCTCTATGTATGATTAGGCATTCACTAGATCCAACCCAGTGTGCATTATTTCACTTGCTTGAGAATGTAGTAAGCTGGCCTTGCTGCATTTGACTACCCTCCTGCTATTTCTGCTGACTGGGGCCCTGGATCTCTGCCCTGAACTTCTGCCCTGATGGCACCTTTGGGACTGGCTGACAGTTCCACCCTCAGAGTGGGGGTGACTGGCTGGTTCTAAGAGAAATTAACACTAGAGTGCCACACTAGAGGCACTCAAGAGGCAGCTGGACAACCATCTGTCAGGGATGCTTTAGGGTGGATTCCTGCATTAAGCAGGACTTGATGGCCTTGATGGCCTTGTAGGCCCCTTCCAACTCTGCTATTCTATGATTCTATGATTCTATGAAATGTCTGAGGTGGGAGACTTTGAAATTTCAAGGAACCTGGTGGGTTGCTTAGGGAACCCAAGCATTCCACTGATGATGTCCTGAAATGAAATGAACATGTCCTCAAACTTAGCCACTATGGGAATCTCTGTGTATGTACAGCCCCACATCTCCCACACACTTTTTGACCTTCTCCAAATGCTGGTTCATGTATTACATAGGATGAAGCAGGCATTGTTCATTGTTTCCTTTGTGGGAATGACAAGACAAGTCATGAATACAATGACTGTAAAGGAAGCTCTTTATCATCCGGTTCACCACTGCAGGGGGAGGAATGGCATGCAAAGGAATCCCCTTGTTGCCTACGGTCAGAGATAACAAGGGGATTCCTCTCCACATCTCTGTCCCAAGTCTCCAAATAAATTCCTGGACAGGGGATGGGGTTGGAGAAGAGACTGGGTGTGGTCCATGGAAGGAGTACAAGACAGCACTTGCCGGATGGAAAACCTTTGTGGGCCAGATTAGTCCCACAGGCCAGAGGATCCCTACCACTGTCATAAACCCATATGTGCTTTGATTCAAAGAAGCGGTCATCTGTGCAATTATACATGCAGCAGGTGATTCCATTGCAGGTTTTCCAAGATGAAGCTGGGGAATATTGATAGAAGGATGTGCATTCTACAGCTTAGTGTAAGCATTGGTTAAAATGAGAATTTTATTTTTGCTCACAAAACATGTGAGCGTGCCCTCTTCGAAGCCTCGAATGCAATCGCGAGTGTGAGCACGTGTCCACCGAAAATATCCGCAATTTGCCGGACGTGTGCTCGGGGTTGATTTGTGCAACTCCCCCCCACACACATTAGTCTATAGAGGAGTGTTGCACAAATTTGGGGAAATTGGGGCAAATTTCACATCTGACCACAGCTTGATTTGCACATTTTCTCCATTAGCACAGAGTGACTGGCAATCACAAAGATGAACAGGAATCAGTCATGAGATAAGGAGTATGACAATGTTTGGAGAATCCTAGCGACCTTGAACATCACGACTTAAAAAGCGTGTAAGAGAGCATGTACGAAAACACTGGTGGCTTCCCAGATTCACATGAAAGTGAGGGAAATGCAGCAACTGAGATCACATGTCTGGGATTTCATACATTGTCAGGCAACAGTCAGAGTTTCAGTAGTTGGAGGATGAGTGCAAGGTGAAAAGCAGTGGCTTGTGCAGTGGTTTGGTAGCAGGCTTCTACCATGAGGCTCCAAGGGTCTTGAAACAGGATTTCCAGCAGACAGGTTAGCACCTTACTTCTTACTCTGTGTTGTCCAGTGGCATCACCTAGTTACTGTATATGGATGTCAGAGGAATCTGGTTTATTGGGAGGGGGGGAAGGCTCAATGAACTTTCACCAGCTCACCCCTGCCCCCAAATATAGCTCACAGATCCCTGATCTGTCTCAAATCAGTGTGCATCAAGTTGAGCAAGCTCATGGTTTCCTGCTTTTTTATTTGTGCAAATTGGGATTTGTGCAAACTCGCAGCTGGAACATTTACAGAAATCACAATTTGCACAAATTCACATCTATAAATAGCAAAAGTGCAAGCATAAAATGGTCCTTTATGCTTGCAATTTCATGCAAATTGTGCTATTTATGCCCATGAATTTGCATAAATTATCATTAACATATTTACAGCTGCAAATTTGTGCAAATTGTGGCTTATGGGCAAAAATACAAAACCAAAAACATATGTGCCCTTGGACCTCAATGTTGGGCAATAGGTAGGAATCAGGCAAGCAGAGCGTGGACAGGATGTGGGTGGGTGGGTTCTGCAGTCCCTGACTTTTTCAGGATTACCAGCTCCATCAGCTGACTCAGTATCTGGTCATGCAACCCATGGCATGGATATAGCTTCACCTCATTCTATAATGTCTGCCTTGTTCTTTAATCTAAACATTTTGACTCCTATTTTTCTTTCTTCTTTATTTTTTTTAATAAAAAAGACCCTTTCAAACTGAGTGCCTTCTCTTCGATCTTTGCTCTTCCTTACAATAGCTTCTGCTTTTGGAACTTGACTTTCATATGCATTAAATCATGTCACTTACCTCTGACCTCAAACCTGGGTTGATGGCTTTGTCCCTTCTGACTTTGAGACCCAGACATTGTTTCCATGCAAGATGTTGCCTTCCACTGCTCTGCTACAGAATCTTGACAACTAGCTGCTTCTGAGCACTGCTGCATGACAGAGGGGGGAACCAATAAGGGTACACAATGGATCATGCATCGGATTGCTGAAAGCTCTCCAGCAAGCCACTGTAGGATCATTCAGTGGCCCCATTCAGAAGACAGCTTAAATCACAGCTTTAACCACGGTGAATAAGGCTTTTTGCCTTATTCACCATGGTTAAAGCTGTGGTTTTAAGGTGTCTTCTGAACAGGGCCAACGTCACTCAGGTAGTGTGTCAATTGCAGTTGTGGCTGATGGTTCAGGTTTCAGTTGGGCTGTGAAACCATTCTAGGTTTCAGATAGAACCAGCCAGAACTCTATCCAAGGTGCTGAACCTATTTTGGGGAACACAGTTCAGCACCTTGGATAGAGTCCTGGCTGGTTCTGACTTGAATTCAGAATGGATTTACAGACCCACCAAATTGGAGCCAGCAGCCTCCATTTGTCAATTGACCAGTCATTGTAGGCTCTGTTTGGGGACTATGCACATTGTTCCATTATGCACATTGCCATGGAGGCTATGTGAATTACACAGGCAGTGTATGGAATATCTCTGATCTATTCATATTCTCTGGACAGCAAGCATCCATGTTGTGCAGATAAAGGGTGATGAAGGGTAATTCTCCATTCTGACACAATCTGTTTATGCACCTTCCCACAAATCTTGGCAAGTGTGTCAATTTTGTTTCCTCCCCCATTCATTTATTTTAAAACATTTGTAGTTCTTTGTTTCCCATATATGAAGAAATTTTTGAATTTTGGCAATACCAAACTAAACAAAATCATCACCCCTCTGTACTGGCCTCATTTGATAAATACAGCTATTACCAGCATGGAAAAGAGCAGGCTGTACCTGCCTGCCATGTTGCTGTTGGAGGAGCCTGTCCAGAGAGAGAGAGAGAGAGATGGCAACCCTGATTCAGCATCAAGATGGCTAAATTCACAGAGATTCACACTTCTAAGAGCTACGTCCTGAAATTCAAGAGCTTAGATGGATGACTCCATCAGTTTCTGTTTCTCCCACATTCAATTTATTTTTTAATCTCAACTTCTTTCTGTCCCATTTATAAAGAAATCTCTGGATGTTGACAAGTTCTTATATAAAAAAGGAACCTAACAAAATTCTCACCCATCTCAGTCTCCCTCCTCTTGTAAAGTAAATTGGGAAAGGAACCCGGGGGAGTTTGAGGATCCCATCACATCAAAGTAACCCACTTCTAAACTCAGCCAAACATGGGCAGGGGGTCTGGCTGCTGCTTTCTCTGAAGTGACTGTGTTAAGCCACAGCCCTATGGAAGTTTACACAGAAAAGGGGCCTACAGTTCCCAGCATGAGCCAGCCAGCTATGCTGGGAGAAGTAGGCCTTTTTTTCTGTCTAAACTTGAATAGAGTTGTGCCCTTCATTCGTGAGTCCCCAATCCTGACACTCAGCACTATCATCAATTTAAATATTGCTTCTGCAGGAAAAGTTCTTGTGGGTTTTAAATTATTGCAATAACCGGAAAAGTATTCTTAGAACTAAGATTACAAGGAAAAAAATTACTATTCTAATCCTTCTAATTCCTCTATATTTTTCTTGGAAAAAACGCAGAACAACAACTTACAATAAATACATCTTAAATAATCCTTCACATGGACAATTGTTGCACTTTTACTGAAAAGGCCAGTGCTGTGGTAAGTAATCTATTTAGAAATCATTCTTCCATCATATGCAACGAGTGGAAACAGCTTGCAATACATAAGTGATTGAGTAATGAAGGGATTTAATATGGAAAGATGAGGGGGAAGAAAATAAAAGCAAGCTTAGCTTTCACCAGAACACTATAGGAAGGTTTGCTGTTTGAGGAAGGCTGATAACTTCACAGGCCATAATCAAGGCAGGAAATATGTACTCTCTTTTTTTAAGTGAAAACTTTTATAGATGACCTTTTCCTGACAATATTATATTTGAAGTAGAGCAAGGAAGATTCCCCACCATCTTGACCAACACACACACACACACACACACACACACACTGAAGATGCTAAAGCAATTTTGGGGATAGAGTTCAGCACCTGGATAGGTCCTGGTTCTGACTGAAACCCATAATGGATTCACAGCCCCATCAAAATCTGAGCCACCATTGTGATGAAGCTCCCCCCTCCCCTCCATGGGTGTTCATTTACTTCACCAAAATATCTCAAATGGGTTGTAGCTGTCATCATCATCATCATCATTATTATTATTATTATTATTATTATTATTATTATTATTATTTATATAGCACCATCAATGTACATGGTGCTGTACAGAGTAAAACAGTAAATAGCAAGACTCTGCCGCATAGGCTTACAATCTAATAAAATCATAGTAAAACAATAAGGAGGGGAAGAGAATGCCAACAGGCACAGGGTAGGGTAAGCAGGCACAGGGTAGGGTAAAACTAACAGTATAAAGTCTGCACAACATCAAGTTTTAAATGCTTTAGGAAAAAGAAAAGTTTTTAGTTGAGCTTTAAAAGCTGCGATTGAAGTTGTAGTTCTCAAATGTTCTGGAAGAGCGTTCCAGGCGTAAGGGGCAGCAGAAGAAAATGGACGGAGCCGAGCAAGGGAAGTAGAGGCCCTTGGGCAGGCGAGAAACATGGCATCAGAGGAGCAAAGAGCACGAGCGGGGCAATAGTGTGAGATGAGAGAGGAGAGATAGGAAGGAGCTAGACCGTGAAAAGCTTTGAAGGTTAACAGGAGAAGGTTTGAAGGTTAACAGGAGCTGTCCTGGCAATGTTGAAGCAGTGGCATCAGTGTCAAGGAGGAGGTCTGTCAGCAGTTCTGAAAATGGAGGCAGCTATTTGCCATCACTGTTATTTTCATTTGTTTGCTTAAAATTATTTTGTGGCCACCTTTAAGGGTGGGACCCCATCATCATTTTTATTTTTGTGACACTTTCCAAAATTAGACTTAAAGCAGCTGACAAAAAAAAAATCAACAGGGACAGCAAAAGCAAATCAATAGATAACGGTAAAATATAGAGCCATCAATACATCAGATGCATTTTGTATTATATCCACACTAAAATATCACAGAAACATTACAACTGAAATTTCCCTAAATATTGGAAAACCCATTTCATCATAAATAACTGTTGTCACAAAATTATCCACATTCAAGGAACAAACCCCTTGCTAACACCCAAATCACTGCGTTATATCAGTAGCATCAATACCAAAATGTTACGGGGGGAATCTGGCCTGGCTGAGTTTGTAATCCAGCCTGCTGGGATTCCAGAAGGCCATGTGTCCCCTTCCCTGGCTCCACCCCCTTTTCCCTAACTGCCATTTTTTATGGTTTCTTGGGTTCTGCAGCTTGTTCTTCTAGAAGACTGAATTGCCTCTCCTGAGGTTTAGTTACCAACAGTAAGAGCTTTTAGCTAAAATATGCTGGGTTTTTTGATATTTGTTGGCTGAAAGAGGTCTGACACCCCTGCATTAAACCCATTACATGCAAGACCTGTCAAAGCAGCACCATTACAGCAAGGCAAACAGAGAAACAAGAAGCAGGCTTTGCAGGAATCAGAGCTAGATGGTCTCTGACCACCTTGAGCGACGGGTGCAGCCATTGCAGCTGGTGTCAATTAGCCGGGGCCTCTGCCCTCCCAACCCAGATGGAAATGAGCCAAACAAAAGGCACAGAACTATTGAACATCTAGTGAGCAATGCAACAGTGCCCTGGTGCTCCTAGGTGTACATGATATGGGTGGTAGGGTGGATGGGCGAACTCACCCAGGTTCTGATTCATGGGATGCTTGCCCTGCTGCCCCCATTTGCCCCACCCCATTTGCACCTTTACTCTTGTGTAAATGGGACATTTACGGCCACCATTTATACACCAGTGGAAATGTACAATTTCCAGAGCCATCATTGTACAAGTCTCTAGAAATTGTGCATTTCTCCTGTTGCATAAGTGGTGACCCCATTTATGCAAAGAGGAAATTTCCTGAGCCTCCATTGTCACACACAATGGAGGCTCTGGATGGGGATGAATGGCTGACGGGACACATCAGGATCCATAGATGCTCAACCAGTGGGTCTGCAAGCGTGCCACAGGCACCTGACTGGGTCTGGGGGGGGGGCAGATCCAAGGGAGTCCATTGGACTCCTAGACACAGTTGGGCACCTGCGACATCCCTAATGGGTGGATGTATGGTTTCTGCTACACTCTTTGGTGGGTGGGACCATAGTTCAGTGGTATAGAATGCATGTTTACATGCAGAAGGCAGCATATTGAACTAGACGGGCTGGGGATAGAATCTATTCTTAGAGCCTAGAGAGCCATTGCTGGTCAGACCACAAACCTGGATCATACAACCCAATGGTCAGATCCCATAGAAGTCAGTTTCATCATTTCCTTATATAAATATGATTCTTAAACTGTGTGCTGATTATATATGTGAAGCATTATATTACATTGTTTGGGCTTTATAAATCAACTTTGTGGTGCTGAAGAATCACATCCCAGAACCAAAAGCTTAAAGGTCACGCTTCCTCAGGAGTTCATAAAATTCAAATTTTATTTCATAGTGGATGCTAATGATTCGGCACTTCCTATACTTAGAGGGATATCTAATTCAAAGCAAATGTTTTCCAATTATTACTTGAAAGCTTCATTAGCTTCCATAATTCCCTGTTGTCTTGGGAGAGATTTGCTCAGGTGAAAACGTCCTTTTCGCTGTGCCTTGTTAGATACCCAGACTTCGGAAGAGTGCTTTTTTTTTTCCTGAACTAACAAATTGAAGAGGAGCACTAAGAAGAAATAGATATTACATTGGTTTTGTTTCCTGTGGGAAAGTTCTGGAACCATATTTTAACAGGAAAATACTTGAGAGCCCTAGCTCCCCAACTCTAAATTAAACTTATTGGCAGCAAAAGCAACTTGTCAATAAATCACTTGAGGAAAGAGTATGGGCATTCTGGAAAAAAATATATATGCAACTGTCACTTGAATTTCCCTCACATCTTTCCTAATATTTCAGAAAGAGAAAGATTCTGGGTTTAGGGACAGTGGGAACCAATTCAAGTATTTGGAATTTCTCTGTGCAGCCAGCCTTGTGGACAGATCTCTTTAGAAGAACCAGTAGAAGTTGGTGAAGAGCTCAAAATATGTAAACCTCTCACCTGAAAAATCTGTCCCCTTTTTAATTTGGTTCTTGCCCCGTTCAAGCCAGTCTTGAGCCAAAATGGAGTGAGTACATCCTAGCTTACCAGTTGCCTCACCTTCCTGAACTCTCCCCTCCCTCACCAAAGGCAAGCAGGGAAGAAGAAGGGGTAGCAGGTGGTAGAGGGTACATGCCCACACTGGAGAGGCCCCACAGGTCTAGAAATGACTCCTGGATAGGGAGATAGAACTTGTTGAGCTTCTCTGAGTCCACCTCAAAGTTAAGTCTGATTCATGTCCTTATCAGATTCTGAGGTGGAGTTGTGTGAATCAGTAAAACACGAGATCACCAAAGTTCTTCAAATTCCATCTCAAATGTCATTCTGACTCAAGTCTCTCTCAGATTGCAAGCTTTGATTTTTATTTTGCAGGAAAATCCAAGCATATTGTTTTCAAATGAACACATAAGTTTTCATAGAAATCATAGGGGCCTGTAAGGCCATCAAGTCCAACCCCCTGCTTATTGCAGAAATTTTGTGCACCTTTGAAATGTACATATTAAAGCATATTTGTGCACCTTTTTTCAAAGTACACATTTTATGTGCATTTTGTACGCATGCTCTCAAACATATTTTTGGGTCTGCGAATTACATTGCAAGCTTGAAAATGTACAGACTTCCACCACACACTGCATCTGAGTCTGTGTTCAACCCAGAAGGTGCGACCTGCATAAATCCTGATCAATGCCAAATTGAAAGCTTCCTCCTCCCCCCATACATCCCTATTCAAGGTATGTTTGTTTCTTCACGTGAATGTTATTTATTTATTTAGTACATTTTTATACTGCCCAATAGCCAAAGCTCTATTTAGAAGTATTTAGGTGCCAACTTGTGTATGTAACTCAATGGACATTGAAAAGTACGCAACCTTCTACCATTAAATAAAATGTATTTGTACTCGCTTTTTAAATTGGAGATATGGATAGTACATTTTTTGAATGTACTCCCCACCCCTGCTACAAACAGCTTCACAACCTCAGAAATCTATGTTTGGGTTAAGCAGGTACAAATGGGGGCAAATTCTCATCAGCAATGGAATTAAGTGAGTTGTTCATCTATCCGATTATGGTGCCCATATGGAAAGGAGGACAGGGCTCCTGTATCTTTAACAGTTGTATAGAAAAGGGTTTGCAGCACCTGGTGAAATTCCCTCTTCTTTGCAACAGTTAAAGCTGCAGGAGCCCTGATCTCTTTTGTATCTGGTCAGTCTCGTATAGCTCCTGCAGCTTTAACTGTTGTGATGAACAGGGAATTCCACCAGGTGCTGCATGTATTTCCTTTATTTATATTTTATTTATTCGATTTATATATAGGAAGATATGCATCTACTATGAAAGATCTTACATACTTGCTGTCTCTGTGACGCACTGCTGCCACTTTCTAACACCGCCAATCACTGAGTTAGTAAAGGGAAGGGATAGCAGATTTGGGGGATCAAGGAGTTTGGCTTGACAGGCAGGAAATCCTTTCTGGCTTGGCTTTTAATATTAACTCTTCTTCATGACAGGCTTTACAAGCCTTCAAAGCTCACATCCAATCCCAAGCTCAGCAGCTTTCTCTGGAATCTTTCTAGTTATTAGTGACACTGTAATCCTTACTTTATCCAATGATGATCAAACATTTGCCTTCGAGTTTATAGCTTTCCGTTACTTTCCTTGCCCAGTTCACATACTGCATTATATCAAGTGTAGGCGATGGCATCTTTCTCTGTGTTTTAAGAAGAATTTCTTTGGCTTCAAAACCAATTAACGGAACTGGAATAAAGTGGGCTTTTCACAATGTTGCCAGCTTAAAGAAATGCAGCCACCAGACGATGACAAGGTTCTATGATGCACTAAATTGCTCCACAAGATAGCTTTAGATGTATGGTGGTGGTGGTGGGGGGAAGTTAACAAAAATCTTCATTCCTAGGACTGAAATTCTTATAGTAATCAGTCTCATAATTTTACCCATGATACATCTAAAGTGTTATCAAATTGGGAAAGTCAGTGAAAGTGACACATAGAGTCACAGAATCATAGAATCATAGAATAGCAGAGTTGGAAGGGGCCTACAAGGCCATCAAGTCCAACCCCCCGCTCAATACAGGAATCCACCCTAAAGCATCCCTGACAGATGGTTGTCCATCTACGCAATTAGTACGCAATCAGGTCTTCCTCAGGGGTCCTTCTCTGCGAGCCCCTGCCAAAGGAAGTTAGGCAGGTGGCTACCAGGAGGAGGGCCTTCTCTGCTGTGGCACCCCGGCTGTGGAATGGGCTCCCTAAGGAGGTTCGCTTGGCACCTACATTATATGCTTTTAGACGCCATGTGAAGACCTTTTAATTCTCCCAGCATTTTAACAGTCTATAAATAAATTTTAACTTGGTGTTTTAAATTTGTAATTTTGCATTGCTGCTGTTTTTATCTGGTTGAGCTTTTGTATTGTATTTTATATTATGGTTTTATACTGTTGTTTTATACTTTGAATGTTTTTAATTTTAGTGAACCGCCCAGAGAGCTCTGGTTATTGGGCGGTATAGAAATGTAAATAATAATAATAATAATAATGTAATAATATCTTTTCTATCTCAAAAATAACTAGCATTAAACCTAGGGATGTGTGAATCAGCAAACATGAGCATGTTGACGTTCTCTTAATTCCACCTCGAACTGCATTCAGACTAGTGTCTGTATCAGACTGCAATCCCTGATTTTTCCCTATTTGCACAATTGTGTTTATCTCTGTGTGTGCATACTTTCCTAACCCACACATCAATGGTGCACCTTTTTTTTAAAAAAATGTGTCTCACTCTTGCGCTGGCATGTGCCACAAGAATCTTCCATATTTCTTTCTACCGTTCTTATTCAATTTATTTACTTATTACATTTCAATATTGCCCAACAGTGGAAGTTCTTTGATAGAAAATAAATTGTTTTCAAAAAGAAATTCAAAGGAGAAGAATTTATTGGAGAATTTCTCATGGCTGGGGTTGGGTTCTTGCCTTTAGTGCCCTATCTTTCATTGTACAATCAACTCTTCTACAAACTGAAGCAAAGTTGCTGGCTTTATCTGATTTATGCAAATTCAGTAGACTTACAGGCCTTTTTTCTTTGTTTCTGGGAATTGTACACAAATTAGTCATCTAAAAATATGAAGAAAGAATACCATTAACCAAAAATGTGCATTCCCCTCTATAGGCTAAATCATGAAAACACCGTTTTTAGGGGGTATTGGAGCATTTTCCTCTCCCCCCTCCCCCCACACTTTTTGGGAGATTTGCAAAAAGTTCCATTAACCAATGAACAATAGTACTAATCTGTAGTAGTTAATGGGTGCATTAGTTAGTGTGGGTTAACATAGTTTCATGCTTGTGCACATGCAAATTAGTGCAGGTAGAATGAAGTTCTCCTGCATACAAACGTATTCCACCAAATTAATGGATGACAGAATGAGAGACGCCTGGCAAGCCACAAAACACATATGGATCCGATTTAACAAAACTCATACATCCATATCCTGTAGCCTTACCCAACTTCCTGTAATTCAGTGAAAGCACAAGGGAAGATGGCATGAGGTAACTCTGTCCCCATCAGGCCTTCTCTGATGTGGAAGCATGGGACTCCGAGGAAGCTGCACACAAACCAAAATGTCAGGTAAGCTGGGATATTTTCCTTGTGCTGAGAAGCTGTGTTGTTGTTGTTGTTGTTGTTGTTGTTACCTCTGCATCCCATTTTTTTCCCTCTTTTTATATGTTTATCTGGGGTGCTTCCCTCTTTTCCTTCTACCATGAACTAGATGACAAATGAGTAGAACTGTGTGGAGATTCTCAACCCACATTGCTGCATATCGGTGAATAGGACTTGCGGCATGTAGAGCTGCTGCCCAGTGTTTTGTGGTCATGAGAACATAAGAAGAGCTATGCTGGATCAGACCAAGGGTCCGTCTAGTCCAACATTCTGTTTACACAGTGGCCTGTGGGGAAACCACAGGCAGGACATAATATTTATTTATTTATTACCCGCCTCTCCCTTTGGATCGAGGTGGGGAACAACATTGGTACAGGAATCAACACATCTTAAAAATTCTTGATTTTACATTGATCTGGGTAGGGCTGCCGGAAAAGGCTAGTCTTCAAAGCTGCCTTAAAATCACAGAGAGAGTTAATATTATGAATCTCCTCCGGCAGGCCGTTCCACAATCCGGGGGTAACAGAAGAAAAGGTACTCTGGGAAACTGATGTCAGCCTAGTCTTGGCTGACTGAAATAAGTTCTCCCCAAAGGACCTGAGTGTGTGGGGCAGACTGCACGGGAGAAGGCGATCCCGCAGGTAACCTGGACCCAAACCATTTAGGGCTTTAAAGGTAATGACCAACACTTTGTACTTTGCCCGGAAACTAATTGGCATCCAGTGGAGAGATTTTAATGTTGGGGTAATATGTTCACCCCTAGATGTACAGGTGACCACCTGGCTACCATATTAGACATGAATGCAAAAACACTCTCCTACCCATTGGAAACCTCAACAGCTGTCAACAACTATAAAATCTTCCAGTTCTGTTTAATCGAATGCTGCCATAATACCTGATAAGATCTATACTAGTTATTTTCTGTTGCTCCAATAAATTTGCTAAAGTCTCTTCAACACTGTTTTTAGGAGCACATATATTTCAAAGTGATGCTTGTTTCCTGTGTCATGGGAAAGCAAATCACTACTCTTCTCATTTCACTTTCAGTGTCAATATTGCCTTAAGGGTTGGCACTTGGCAGTGGGAGACACATTGACACTCTTTGCCTGTGAAGAGCTTGTCAGAAAGATGGAAGGCCTTTCCCAGCAAAATCTTCCCTTCCAGGTACAGGTAATGCAAACTCAAATTACCGTTTGGCCATGTCTAAACATGAATACATGGGGCAGGGAAGGACAGGAAGCCAGAAGCCTGACAAAACATGTCCTTTGAGGAAGCATATTGTTACCTCAGGACATGCTTGCTCCGATTGGAGTAGCCTGAGGCAAGGATGTTGTTCATAGCTGTACTCCAGAATGGAGTTTCCCAGTCTTTCTTATCTGTGCCGTTTCACCTTTTCAAGGAAATTAATAGATTTTCTTGCTACTGACAATCCATTCCTGAGATGAATACAGGATTTGTTCTCCCCCCCCCTCCCTACTTAGCTGCTTTTCTACAAATTGGATTATTTAGGTAATCTCAAAGAGCTGCATGGTGGATGCTCTGCAGTTTGGCAGGAAAACTGTCCTGTACATTCTAGACAAAAATGCTGTTGAGATGAATATATGTGTGTCATTGACTACATTGCTCAGTGCTAACTAGGGCTACATTTTCTAGCAGCCCTGTGTGTACATAAGACTTTAATCATAATAGTTATATGGAGGATTCTACTATATAAAAGTGGATCAACTATTTGCTATCAAGGTGGCTATCTATCTACATATTTCAATGCCAGTTCCCTCTCTAAGGCCTTAGCTAGACCTACCTGTTAGTGCATGACAAAGGAGTGAAGATCCTGCTATGATTCTCTATCATAGTGGACGACCAGGCATATGCATCCCCTCCTTTTCACTACACACATGCCAAATCCTGAGGCCTGTATGGGTAGTTTCACATATTCCTTCCCTCATGCAAGACTTCCCTTGTAAAGAACTACATTTCATGTAAAGCATTTCAGAATAGCACTCTTCAAATGCATGAAAGGTTGTCACAGAGGAGAGCCAGGACCTTTTCTCGATTGTCCCAGAGTTCAGGTGACAGATTAATGGGCTGAAGTTACAGGAAGCCAGATTCTGGCTGGACATTAGGAAAAACTTCCTGACTGTTAGAGCTGTATGGCAATGGAACCAATGACCTAGGGAGGTTGGGGGCTCTTCCACACTAGAGGCATTCAAGAGGCAGCTGGGCGGCCATCTATCGGGTATGCTTTAAGGTGGATTCCTGTATTGAGCTGGGGTTGGACTTGATGGTCTTATAGCCCCCTTCCAACTCTACTACTATATGATTCTGTGATTCTATGATTTCTTGTAATCGCTATTGTGCTTCTTAGCTTTTGGGTTCCTCTCAGTTCTAACAATGGATGCACTGGATGTAGGGAGGGTGAACATGCAAGGTTCAAGTTTGTTGAGGTTCCCTGAATTCCTCTTCGAATGTTTGCCTTTCGAATGTAAACTCAAAGTTGGGCAATGGTGCTCCTGCTTATGTTTGGGATTGCATCCCCATGGTTTGTAAGCAGGAATGGAAGCCTCGTATATCCCTACATGGAAGCAGTGTTTGACTCTCCACACCTGGGCTAGATCTACACTACTACTTTAAAGTGGTAGTGAAGCACATTGATAACTGTTGGAGCACAGGACACATTCCATATAGTGTTATTCCACATTCATAATGATTTGATATAAGGTGTAGAACTGGCCTTGGAACACTATTGTGCAAATGTAAAACAAGTTCATGTCTTTGCAGCAGCAATTTCCCTAAGCCTCCTTCCTTCCTTCCTGTACTTGTTTCACTCATGCTTGGTTTGTTTCCTATCATTTTCCACCAATCCTTTTCTGTCTGTACCTGAAATTATTTTTAAGAGATCTATCTTCATGTGGGTAGTTACCACCTTTGCTCATTACCTATTTATCTAGCCAAAATAACATTTATACTGATAGTCCTGACAAATGGCTAACTGAGGCGCCTGGAATCTCACACTCAACTTGATGAATATTTAATGCCAGCCGAATTTTATGTATTTGTTTATTTCTGTATATTATCCACTGGAGATTCTGTGTGTGTGTGTGTCTGTGTCTCTGTGTATGTATGAAATCTCTCAACTTCTGCATTTAACTGTTAATTATTCTTAATGTGTGTGTCACATGTTATATTTTTCTTAATCTTTTGTCATGTCTCTCAACATTATGGTGTGTTTTTAGCTAAAATATCTCATCTGTGTGAAGCTTATGTTGTTTGTTTTTAAATCATGACTGGACTAAATTTCTTCACATAGAGAAAAAAAAGAAAAGAAAGAAAGAAAACAAAATCACCACCCTCATTTAAAACCCACTGTCCCTGCTGAATACTCTCCCTGCAGGCAAAGATTTATTGTGTTTAATATATTTTAAAGCTATCACATAAGAAGCAATTCATCTTTTGGGGTGGGGGAATGTTTACTTAAAAATAGAAACCAAAGGGAGGGGGGGAGAGAAACCTTTAGTGTTTATGACTATATGCTCTTCCTATAGGTTTTGTCACACTCTAATGTGACCAACAAACAAAACAGAAGGCAGAGCTATATCAATGAAGGGAAGGGGTTTATCTGCGAAGAACTAGTCATGGAAGACTCCAAACATGCTTTAAACTAGGGATGTGCTCCGCTTCTAATCGGACCGGCGAATTAGAAACGGAGCGGGGTGCTTCGTCTCCCCTTAAGGCGGAGGCGAAGAGGATTGGGGGGCCGGGGGAGCGTGGCGAAGAGGATCGAGGTGAAGGCAGATCCTTCGCCTCGATCCGGAGCTCCGCTGGAAAGGTAAGTGGGGTTTACCAGGCCCTGCCGCTGTCGCTGTCGCCCATGCGGTGACAGCGGTACGGCCCGGTAACCCCCCCTCCTCTCCCTTACTTGCCTCCGTCCATGGTCCGTCAGCTTCTTCAATTGAGCCCGCGGTTCAACCAGGAAGTCTGGGCCGGTCTTGTGGCCCAGACTTCCTGGTTGAACTGCAGGCTCAATTGAAGAAGCCGACGGATCGCGGATGGAGGCAGGTAAGGCCCCCCTCCCCCTTGGTCCCTTACCAGGCTCTGCCGCCGTCGCCGCATGGGCAGCGACGGCGGCAGGGCCCGGTAACCCCCCCCGCCCTCCTCTCCCGGCCTTACCTGGCACCACTCCCCTCCACTGCGGAGCTCCGATTCGGAGCCGGAGCTCCGCGGCGAAGAGGAGCGGAGTATGGGCGGAGCGGCGTGGAGCGGGCCGATCCAAAATTTTCAGATCGGCCCGCGGGGCAGAGCGGGGGGGTGGTTCCGTGCACACCCCTACTTTAAACACAGATGAGGTTTATCGGGTGTTGTTGTTAATGTCATGGGGAAAGCTACCTTTGTAAAATACCTATTTATTTATTTATTTATTTATTACATTTCTATACCACCCAATAGCCAAAGCTCTCCGGGTGGTTCACAAAAATAAAAATTATAGTAAGATAACCAACAGGTTAAAAGCACAAATACACAATACAATATAAAAAGCACAACCAGAATAAAAATCACGCAGCAAAATTGATATAACATTAAAATACAGAGTTAAAAGAGTAAAATTTAAAATTAAGTTAAAATTAAGTGTTAAAATACTGGGAGAATAAAAAGGTCTTCAGCTGGCGACGAAAGGAGTACAGTGTAGGTGCCAGGTGGACCTCTCTGGGGAGCTCATTCCACAACCGGGGTGCCACAGCGGAGAAAGCCCTCCTCATATAGGGGTATACCAAACCCCTATATGAACTTGTTACTTACATTCTGTCAGTGCTGGCTAGTTGTAGGAATGGTTGCATTTGTCTAAATCCTGTCACGTTTCCTCATTAGTGTAGCGATATTTGTCTTTCAAATGTGCACCAAGAAGAAGAAGAAGAAGAAGAAGAAGAAGAAATTTAAGTACTTATTTTAAATGTATTTCCTCTCTCGGTATATGCTTTTAAACACATTGATGATGAATATGACAATGATGGTGACATAAGCTGGTTAAAACCAGGTTAAAAATAAAAAGTCAGCCTGTTTAGAAATAAGTCCAAGATGGTTTTGGGAATTGTACTTTGACTAGCAGTGACTATCCTTTCTAGACCCTTCTTTGATGTCAGGCAGCCATTAATCCTTCCTAAAAAACAACAGTCCCTACAGATTATTTTAAGAATCAGTGGGGGTGGCTCTGCATGACACAGGCATGCCAACAGTATTTAATATTAATAGTATTCCTGGAATGTTTTTGTTAGAGAAGAGACATGACTCATATCTTGTGATTGACACAGGTTCATTCAGGCTCGATAATCAAGAGGTGATGGCTCTTTCTAGTTTCCAGGAATTGTTAGCATATTGGGCTGTTACAGCTGTCCCCAACCTGGTGCCCTCCAGGTGTTTTGAACTTTAATTCCCATCAGCCCAATCCATATGGCCAATGGACAGGAATGCTGGGAGTTGTACTCCAAGACATCTGGAAGGCACTAGGGAACTGCAGAACACAGTTCTGTATCATAGTGCCATATTTGAGATAGGACTGGTTTACACATATGTGCTCCTGACTACAGCATCTAGACATGGTTATCATGTGTGAATAAGCCATTACAGCTGAAATACCAGAGATGGGTAGAATTTTCATATAATTTCAAATGCTGTATGATGAGTACCCCCACCCCAACCCCTGGAATCAGTTCAGATCTTTAGCTGTGATGATAATGATGATGATTTCTTTGATGCCTTTTTCAAAAAAAGACTCAAGGTGACATAAAATAGTCAGGATCTACACTACCGCTTTATAGTGGCATTGAAGTGCCCTGACAACTGTTGGGGCCCATTGGCACATACCATACAATGCTTTCATAGTGCTATATCCTACTTGGTGTGGCTCCTGCCTTTTATGTGCCGCTTTCATACCACTTTCATAGTGCAATATCCTGCTCAGTGTAGATTACGGCCATGTATACTTAGAGAACCTACTATCCTTCAGCCTCATGTGTACTATAAAAATAAAACAAAAATTCCATTGATCATATATGGTCGTTGTAAGGGTATAGCACAGTAGTATAGATCCTCCCTCCCTCTATATACTGCTTTCATACTGCTATACCCTGCTTGGTGTAGATCTGGCCATAGTAGGGCTGCTAGGCTTTAACCCAGAGCAAAAGGGTTGCTAACTAACAACAACAATAAAAAGTCTGGCCTGCTTTTGTGCTTTGAACCGCAGCTTGATATGCAGAAATTAGCAAATGAAGCTTGTCCCAGTATGATAATAGCATGATTTTATTCCTCCCTTCTGCTACAGGTGTAGTTGCAGGAGCAAAAGACGAGCTTGATGAAGTTCTTCAAATTCCTTGTTGGAACTTGTTCCATCTCGCATCCATATTAGTTTGCAAGCTTTGGTTTTTTGGGGTTTTTTTGCATGAATATCCATGTGTATTTTCATGCATATTCCCCCAAAAAAGTATGCATCAATTGTGCACATCTCTGAAATGAACACATTCTTCTCTCACTAATTAAAATGTGTTTATGCATATTTTTTTCAAATGTACACATGCTGTTGAAAGAGTTTTGGGGGGGTCTGCAAATTACACTGCAAACTTGGAAATGCATGGACTTTGACCACAGGTTGTGTCCTAGTCCATGTTTTGTCCAGAAGGTCCAAACTGGTTAAATCCTGATACAACGTTAACTGAAATGAATTTCTTATGCATCCCTAAGTTAGGGATGTCACGAGCGCTTGACTGGGTCTGGGAGTCTGGCAGACTTTACTGTGCCCGGCGCCCTCGACCCTGCTCACTGAGCCACAAGGAGCTCACAGACCCACTCGCTGAGCGCCTGAGCAAATGGCAGCTGCTCCCATAGCAAACTGCCATTTGTGTGGAAATGGGGGCTCAGGAATTAAAGCCATTTATGCAACATTACAAGCATGAATGCTCCTTTATGGCTCCTTTTTGCACAACAGAAATCCCCACAATGCCATTTCTGCACAAACTGGTAGCTCCCTATCAGGATGGGTGGCTGCCAGACCTCCTCAATTGGCAATAAGGTTCAGGAGGGGCAGGTAGCAGTGGAGGCTCAGTGAGCATCTGCAGGGATCGCAAAGAGGTGAGTCCATTCATTCCTGTCCCTAGTAGAACAGTGGTGCCAAATGTTTTCCAGGTGGGCCTTCTCCTCTTCCTTAACTGCAGAAAAGCAATAGCTGAAAATGTTTCCTTGGATGACTGAAGTGATTGGCAAGCGTCAGCTTTGGTATTATTGCTCACACATCTGTTAAAGGAATAGAAGCTTTCTACAAAAAATAAAATAAAAAATGCCCACCATAACATTCCTACAGTTTGCACAGTTTACTTCAGCTATGCTTTTTGTTTTGTTTGTTTTTATTTGTAAGAAATGATTCAGTTTTTGAAATTTCACCCTTTGTAGGGCCCTGGGCTAGACTGAAGGGTGGGAAAGTTTCAGGCTTTTGGGATCTACATCATTTTTTATTAGAACCTGGGAGACAAGTCCAAAATTGAGGTTGAGGGAGAAGAGCCAGATTCAAAATGGTGATTGAGGGGAGGAGTTAATTACCTACTGCACTCACACCCCCAGCATGAACCTGCATATACAATTACAAACCTAAATCTGAATTATTTTGATTGGGGATTCTAATACAAACCACTAAGGTCAAAAACAGACAGTACTTTAATCCATATGTAACAGCTACATTGGGGTGTGTGTGTCATGTTTACTCTACAGTAGGCACAGGGGACCCAATCTAGATTGGGACCCTAGTGTGTGGGGTTGAGGTGGGGGTTAAAATCCAGATCACGTAGCATGGGGGTTAAGGCTTTGATTTCTAGAGGAAGATATTTAAAAAAACACACAAAAAAGAACAGCGTAGCTGCTAGATACAAATTTAATGTAGTGATGTTGCCAAATTTTGTAATTAGCTTGCTGGTCGAACTTCAGTGCTCAACTTTTTAATCAGCCTGGACTGGCATTTTATGAATTTGCTATTATGTTTGGAATTGATCATGATCTACTAAGCCTGCACAGTCTGTACCTAAACAATGCTGTTTCCATGCATGCCCTGAGTTGGTTGGCTTAACCTTTTTCTTACTTATGGTAAACTGAAATGTTGTCAGTTTACCCCACAACAAATCACATTCAAAGAAAATGCCATATAGATATGTACACATCTCTTTTCTGCTTTTTCTTTTTCTCTTCTTCTCACAAGTCCCAAGGCATGGTCTGAAGGCACATAAGGCAGCCAACTTGTGGAAGCTAAGCAGGTTGGGGTCTGGTCAGTGCTTGGAGGGGAGACTACCTGGGGACCTCATACAGCCATCTTGAGTTAGAAGAAAGAAGAAAGGTGGAATATAAATAAGAAATAAATGAAGTGGCTAGTTTCTTATTCAGGTATTTAGAATCAGCAGAGCCTCTCTCTTAGGGCCTTGCTAGACCTACCTGATAATCCGGTGGGGAGTCGGGGCGAGTCCGCGCTGCAGCTAGCACACACCGTCACCCCTAGCTAGACGTAAAACGCGACGGGGTAAGGGAAAGCCCCATCGCATCCTCCATTTTTTTCATCTTAAAGGGCCATGTGCGCAGGAGCGCACCAACAGAAAAGTAAGTATTAAAAATACCCTTTATAAAAAAATAAAGGGTTCCCCGCTCCCCCTGCCCCTGATTTCCCCCCCACAATGTCAGATGCCCCCCTGCCCGCTCGCTCGCCATGCCCATCCCCGCTCACAATGCCCGTCCCTGCTCGCCATGCCCTGGCCCCGTTCTTCTTCCCCCTGTCCGCCATGTCTGATGCCCCCCTGCCCGCTTGCCAGCCCACTCGCCATGCCCATCCGATCACCCGCCTGCCATGTCCGATGCTCCCGCCACCCCGCCGTCCGTGATCTCCCCACCCTGGCTCTGCTCTTCCCCCCAATCTCCCCTGCCGGGTCCGCTCTTTCCCCCAGCCCCCATCTCCCCGCTCCCATGATTTTCACCCCCTGGCCCGACGGGCACAGCGTTTGGCTTCTCCAGGCTACTCGTGAGTAAGCAAGCAGCCGGGAAAAGCCACAGAAGTCGCTAGACCTTCCGCAGCCCCAGGCTCAGCCCGGGGCTGCGGAAAAGCCGGGCCATAAGCGGATCCAGTTATCCCGGGTCAAGGGAGGACTTAGCTCGGCCTGACCCCAGGATCCCCTGTGCGTCATCTGGATGCACATCAGGGAGCCCGGGGCTCACACCGGGCTAAGTCCTTGTCTAGCAACGGCCTTACTCTTATCAGATCAGATTAGGGTTGTTGTTGTTTGTACATCACTTTCTGTTTGTTAAGTAAACATGTTGGTGGGTGGAGTTTTTTTCCTGTGAGAGGCCACATGAAAACAACCACCAGTCAGGGAAGGGCACATAACATGGTGATGCATGGGGTCATGAAGCACTATGCATTGCCAAAGTACAGCTCCCAAGGCACACTTTGATACTGTGCATGCACGAAAGCTCATTTATGCATAACCAGAATTCGTTTTAAGAGTGAACACTCAGCAGAGCTTACATGGTGAGTTTGTTATTATCTGAGGAAATAACAAATTCACCTGGAGTAAATGTGCCCGCCACTAAAATAATGTGTAGTATCCTAAGCTGCCTCCAATGGACTGCTAATGCAGCAGGTACTAGAAGTTCTGAAACAAGTGGATATGAACATCAAGGCCCCACACCCTTTGCCCCCACTGTGTTAATGGCGGCCACCATTAATGCAGCAGGGGAAATATATATCTTCTCCCTCCACTCTAGCAGAGTGGCGGCTGGGGAAATTGCATATTTTCTCCCTGCACCCTAGTGGAGGGAGAAAATACACAAGTTCCACAGCCTTGGGGAAATTGCATTTCTCTCCACCCTTTGTTGATGGGGGCCTTAAAGGCCCAATTAACAGAGCCTTTAAGGCCTCCATTAGTGGTGGTGGGGAGAAACACGATTTCCCCAAGGTTGGGGAAATTGTGTATTCTTCCCTTCCACTCTAATGGCAGTGGCCTTGGGGAAATTGCTTCCCTCCCCCCACCCCCCACCCATGTGCTAATTGTGGCCTCAAAGGATTAAGAGGGCCTTTAAGCCCCTGATTGGTCCCCCGGAATGCCATTAGCATGGGTGGGCCAATTGCACACTTTCTGGAGGCCCCAGAAAACATAGTTTTTTCCCCTCTCCCCATGTGCCATCTAGGGACTTAAAGGCCCTCTTAGTCCAAAGTATTAAGAGGGCCTTAAAGCCAAGAATGGCATAGAGGAGTGAGGGTTTTTATTACGTCTAAAAACTTAATAATCATGGCTTAACATGTCTGAAGAGGGTCATTGAGATTTCAAAATTGGGGTGCTCATGTTGAGATTATGTGTTTCTGGGGAGCAGAGACTGGCAACAATGTGAATACTGAGTTCAGCAACACTGAAATGTCTGTTCAATACAACCATCACTAGGTGCTTTCCAGTCAACATGACTGGAAGCATATGAGGTGTATACACCAGTGTCACATGTAAAAATCAGAAGTACAAGAGAAATACTGCCCTAGCAGTTCATTGGCAAGAGAACAAAATGAAATCCTAAACTACTGGGTTGGCAGGGTCACTAATCCTTCGTTATCCCTACTCCAAAAACATTTTTTTTTGGCTCTGAAAAGGAAAGCTTCAAATTAAGACTTTAAACTCAGAACATGTGCTACTCATTAGCAGTGCCTTCGCACACCTGTTCTGCCTTTTTATTTTTTTTTAGTACTTTAACTGGGCATTCAGGCAGAACTAGTGAAACCCATTGTTCCTGCTTGTGTCAATAGCATCATTAGATAGTTGTCACTAGGAGACAGTGGACATTTATTGATTTATTACATTTCTAAACTGCCCAAATAGCCAAAGCTCTCTGGCTGGTTCACAAAAAATTTAAACCCTAAAATACAACAGAATGAAACATGATATAAAACCTTAAACTCTTTACTAACAGCAGGGAAAGCAGCACAACACACACACACACACACACACACACAAAGAAATAAAAAAGCCCGGGAAAATAAAAAGGTCTTCATCCGGAGGTGGAATGACAACAATGGAGACGCCAGGCAAGCCTCTCAATGGAGGGCCACAATTAGGGTGTCACCATCAAATAGACCCCCTCCTTAGAAGGGATTTGTGAATCAGCAAAACTTGTACTCAACAAAGTTTGCCAAATTTCAAAGTTCCTTCCAACTCAAGTTTGTGTGTATTTTCAGGCATATTTTTTTCCAAATGTGTGCATCAATTATACACATCTTTGAAATGTATTACACGGTGAGTTTGTTATTATCTGAGGAAATAACAAATTCACCTGGAGTATTCTTTTCCCATTGATCACGGATTTTTGGGGTTGTATATTTTTCATGAATGCACATTTTCATGCCCATTTTTCAAATGTGTACATGCTGTTGAATGCTTTGGGTTTGTTTTTTTTCCTGTTTCTGTTGTTGTTGATGTTGTTTGGTACATGAATCAGGTTGCAAGCTTGGAAAACTATGGATTGTGGCTGCAGATTCCGTTCAAATCCGTGTTTGCCCCGAAGGCGTGAAATTGTTAAATCCATATAAAAAATTAACTGAAATTAATTTCTCATACATCCCTACTCCTCAGTAATAACCCTACTCACCTCGTTTAGCAGGGGCACCTGGAGGAAAGCCTCTAAAGATGATTTTAGGGTCTGGACAGATATATATGGAAGAAGACAATCCTTCAGGTAATCTAGCTGCAAGCCATTTAGGGATTTAAAAGTTAATGCCAACACTTTGATTTGGACCTGGAAATGGAGTGGGAGCCAATCAGTTATATCTGGTTGGAGCCAGGAGGTTCCTGCTGTTGGTCTGTTTTTGTTGGCAAGAGATCATTTAGTTATTGTCTAGCTTCTTGACTGAGGGTATCCTATAACACATGGAAATGTTTTCTCTTGGGGCCAGGTTGCTTTCCGGCTCACTCTTCAGGGCCCAGATGATGTTGGGAGCAGGCTCCTGCCTGCAAAGTCTCTCCTTCTGGAGGGTGAGCCCCTGGCAGCATTGGGGAGTTCTTCTGAGCAGAGAGATGTAGGAGGAATCGCTCCATGCATTTCTCTGCACAGACGAAGTGGCAGCCCCTCTCAGAGGTCGAGGAAGGCAGCACTTCTGTTCACAGGCGCCACAGAAATTGAAGGAAGGTTGAATTACAACTGTACATCCATCTTTCTGGATGGCTGTTCATCATTTCCAAACCTGTTAAATGTGCATTTCAAACACCACTTCAGAGATTCACATGAACACACCAACAGTGGGAGCATGGCTCAGGATAACTTTAAGGCCTTAGCTAGACCTAAGGTTTATCCCGGGATCGTCCCAGGGTCATCCCTGTTCATGTAAATGACACACAGGGGATCCCGGGATCAGGCAGGGACAACCCTGGGACGATCCCGGGATAAACCTTAGGTCTAGCTAAGCCTAAGTGGCACATATCAAACTATCTGCAAATTGACCTTTTGCCATTTCTGGGTTGCACTGCAGCAGGGTACATTAGGATCAATATTAGTAAAACTTTAAAAAAGGAGAAAAAGAAAGTAGACCATAGAGAGGAAACAATAGAACAGTTCACATACATTATCTCAGTAATTTTGTTTTTAATAAAATAATAATAATAATAATAATAATAATGATGCTTTTTAAAAATATATATATTAAGTGCTGTGCAATAAATATAACATCCCCTGTGAGGCTGACCAGTATTATTATAATTGTATTACAGATTAAAGGAATGAGGCTGAAAGATTGGAGGTTTGCTTAAGCCACTCAGTGAGTTGGCTGATGAAAGATTTGAACAAACTCACATTAACTTAATCACTATGTTACATTGTCTCATAGCTCATATAACTGGGATGGATTTCTTTGTTCAGAATAATGGAATATTTTTGATTGATGGACAGCATAAGAAATTTGCTAGCACTTCTGTGGTAAGAAATAAGATCAACGTTACACCAAGAGAACGTGGATGTATGAGGAATCATTTGTCACCTCACACATGAGAATATTGTTTGGAATACTACTAGGCTGGTTCTACGTGGGAATGAGATGGTAGAATGGTCTGTACACTTCAAACTTCAGGTGGGGATATAGGTTTTAAAAGCTCCCCCAAGCAAAATGAACTCCCTGCAAATGATAAGAACATAGGAAGAGTCATGCAAAAATTGAAGGACTCCTTGATTAAGAAGAACCACCCAGAGAGCTTTGGCTATTGAGTGGTATAGAAACTAAATGAAATAAATAAAACAAAAAATAAAATAAAGCATAACCATGTTCCAATTTACAGCTTAATCTGGTAAATCTGGATCAGGACAGTTCACAAAGATCAAATTCCTCAAGCCTTCCTACTTAGAGGGCTGTTGTAAGAATGACTGAAGTTATACATGCGATGTCATGGCTGGCATCAAGGGTAGGGATGGTTGGGCCTCTGCCGAGGGCCCATACCCAGCAGGGGTCCACTGACAAGAGCCTCTGGAATTGCTCCTCCTCTTCACCACTGCAGCCTGCTTCTTCACCTGCCCCTCTCACTCAGGCCCATACACAATCTCTGCCTGTCAAGCACAGAAGTGGAAGCAATGATGAGAAGAAGAATGAGAAGCAATAGCAGTTGATGATAACAGTGATGAGAAGGTAGACTTGGGGAATGGCTAGAAGAGGCAATATTCCGGGGATTGTCCTGGGATCATCCCTGTGCATCCACATGACTCACAGATTATCCCAGGAGCAGGGAGGGATGATCCCTGCATTTCCCTGGAATATGGCCCTATACATTTTTCGTGGTTTTCCCCATGGTCCAGGGATGATCTTGAGACCGTGGGATGTGTGGGCAGCCATCTCGGTATAGTCCCAACTCCTCATGAGTAAATGCAAGGAAACGGGCACAGGGCACTGAGTTCTGCAACTCCTCTTCTTCCTGGGACGTTGCGTGCTATGTGTAGACGAGATCATCCCCCTCCACGCCCTAGTCTAGCCATGCCATCAGTGAGGGTGGCAGGGCCATTGAGGATGTCTGGTCCAAGGGCCCTTGAAAACCTGGAGCCGGCACTGCGTGAAGTGCTTTGAAATCTCTAAAGCACAAGATAAATCATAAGCATCCTTAACAAATAAGTTAAAATTGGCAAAAGGAAGTAGGGAACACGATACATTTGCAATGGATTGGTATCAATTTATTATGTATATTGTTAACTCAATTTCATAACACTCTGTCTGTAGCATATCGGTCTCTCTGGTTCATGTGAATAATATATTTTGTATTTTTCTGCCTTGATTTATTATAATTACTGAATGCTTGGACTATCGTACGTAGGGTACGTGTGGAGGAAATAGAGTATTAATTTTCAATTTTTTATTTTAAAAAAGCATTCTTAACTACTAATATACAAATGAGAACTCAGACACTTCTCTTGGAGAATCATCCAATTCTGTGCTTTTTCATCAAGCAGTCACAAGAGAAACCACCATCACTAACACAAGTCACGTTTCTAAAAAAAAGTGTGACTTCTTAATAAACACTTCACTCTGAACCAGCATAATCAGTCTGAGATTCCTATCATGGATTTTATTTTATTTTATTATTTTTGGCATTGTTTTCAATATCAGAGAGAAAGCAATCATGTCAAGCTTTTGTTCTCCTGGCAAACTTTAAGCGTGCTGATGAAGTTGCGAAGGGCATTCACGGCAGACTCCGTTGTCTGCAGGAATTTGCAAAGCATGCTTCAGTTATTTTGAGAGACGTGTCAGTTCTATCCTGGTCAGTTTTTCTTTTGTTTTTAAAATAAAAGTCCCTTTTTATCATTATTAAAAAGAAAAGAAAAAGAAAACAAAAAGGACAAGAAACCTTCTAATCAAAATTCATGTGTTTGTGAAAATGACTTTGATAACAGACTTTGGGAAGATGAGTTCTCAGATGTGACCAACCTTTGGGGAACCCCATACTGTCTGGCGTGTTCTTCAACATTGTTTGTGACTTATTTTCCATCCTTCTCTTTGCTGGTGCCAAGAAGAAACTGGCGGGAGGTGGATGAAGGCCTCATTGAAGATTGGCTTGGCTCGCAGGAATGCCACCTCCTGCTGCTTTATTTTCCTATTGGTTGGCTATTATTAAAGTTAACTAGGCAACGATAGGAAACCAATAGGAAAACCTTGTGGGAAGCTGATTTTTCATTGTCAACTCAAATTCCTCTGGCTTAAGAACTCAGGCAGTGATTGTGTGTCCCATACCTGCTGTTATTTTCCCCCTTCCCCCTACTAATTAATCCCTGCAAAGCAGGCAAGAGCAACACTGCCTTCCCCACATGCAGTTCCAGGCACGGTGCACATCTTGTGTGGTGCACAGAGAGAGAGCGCAGGTTTCTTTCGTTGCTTTCGGTTGTTATTGTGTATTTGTTTAACATCATCCCTAGATGGGATGTCAGGTTTATATAAAGGCTGTATTTTGTGCCAGAAGACTTAAAGACAAAGACTTGAGGGCAGGGATGTAACAGGGCTATTGTAAGGACACTGTTCTCTCCTCATGGCTAAACTTTATGTTGGAAGCTGCTTGGGGTAGGGACTTTTCTTGCTTGAACATTGATGCCACTCAATGATGAATAATAAAAATGCTTAGCAATTGTTGAGCATCTGTTTTGCCTATGGAAATACCTAGATTAGATCCCCATCATCTCCAGGTAGGGCAAGGAAAACTTCTGTCTATAACCTAGGGAGCCACTACTGGTCATGACCGCCAGAATCGGGTTGGATGGACCAAGGGTCTGACTCCGTATAAAGTAGTTTCCTATGTTCCTAGATATATTCTTTCAGTAATCCTTCCACCAAGTGTGTAAATTAGGTGAATGTGGTTATCTCCAGTGTACAGATGGGGAAAATGAGGCTGAGATATTGTGACTTGCCACGTGGTGAGTCCATGGCAGTGTTCATGACATACAAACTCAGGACTTCCTGGTTTAGATCTCAGTCTCAGAGTCACTATGGGGCACCGCTAATTATTAGGAGGGAGAAATCCATGAGATACCACCTCTGAACTTACTCCAGCTTAGGGATGGACAACGTCCCCTGTGCCTGCCTCGTGTGCTACTTGCTGGAGCACTGTCAATGGCCCAACCCTGATGTGTGTGAGGGGCGAGCCGCCAGACAGCATGCAGGCAACCGGCAAGAGCTCGTAGTATCCTACGGTTCCATGAGCTGCCATTTTGCCCAAAATCGTGTGTAAGCTATTTACGGAAATTGCCATGTTGTGTAAAATGCTGGTGTAATAGCATGATTTATGCAACATTATAGGCATAAATGGTCTAATAGACCTAGTTTTTAACATTATACCACAGGATGCATACACAGAGAGGGAGAGAGATACTTCGGGGTCACTGGGGAAAGGAGAAGTTGCAGCTCCTCCCTTCCCCAGTGACCCTGACCTGATCACTGCTTTACTGCTGCCATTAGCACTGGTAAAGCAGTGAGTCCTGGCTGGGTTGGGGTCACTAGGGAAGGGAGAAAGCTGACTCGGCTTCGCAGCCTGATGCCCCAATGAAGTCGCTGCTTCTCTCGATCTTTCATCAGAGATCGCAGACGAGGCAAAGGATTATCTTGCTCAGCTCTGCTCTGTCATATCGGAGATAAGGGATAGAAAGTATTGGTGCTACAGCAGATGCAAGAGGTATGGTGGTCTGCCATAAATGTCTTGGTGGACAACATGTGGCCTTCAGGCGACCAAACTTTTTGGCCTCCTATTTTATCCCGTGGTCCTGATCCCCTACACACACACACACACACACACACACACACACAGAGCTAAGGCTGTGAATTCCATTTGGAAGAAAGAAGCCATTGCACTAGTGGCGTCTTTTCTGTATGTGTGTGATTTTCATCATGAATGCAACATGGGGGGGGGTGTTAAAAGATATTAAAAAACCTTCCCTTTACAATGATCCGTGATTCTGATCCTTGTGCCCCACCAGGCTGTTATTATAGTTTTTTTTTAAAAAAAAGAACCACAGATGGCAAACTATGTGTTTAATGTAACATGTAGTTTGGCCCTGACAAGCACACAGATTTCGTTGAATGCTTCATTCATTTTGAATTTGTTTGTACTACACGGCACCTAGATACCAAAGTGATGAATGCCTTAGAAATAGAAAGATTAAATAATTAGCGGCACTCTCTCCTTCTCTCTCCCTCTCTCTTTTTTGCCTTAATGATTCTTTGCTATACTTCATTAGTAGCACTCATTACTCATCACTGTCTGCCATGCAAAAGGCAATTGCGTACAGGGTTGTGTATTTTTCCATAATAGTTCATGCTGAGTCAACACCTCATTCAGTGTCATTTATGTAGTTTTTATAATGAGCTCCTAAAATAAACACAAAGACAATTAGCTTTATGCATATGACAAATTATTCATGCTCAGTGGATAAACAGTCAGGTAAGATTTTAGCAGACAAGCGTCAGCCTCCAATTACTCCATCTGTACACAGCGGCTCAGGAGACTCAGAGTGGACTTTGATTAGATGTTATTATTTCTGTTAATTTGCTGGGAACTCTGTTAATGCCATAACTCAAGCACAAGTGGTGAACCCTCAATGGAAACAAAAAACGGCCACTCTTAATGGAACCAAAGACCGGTAGGATGGAGTGATAAATGTTAAAGTGTTGGAGTGATAAATGTTAAAGTGCAAGTGCTCGTTGTGACAGCCAAACCCCCAAGGAGAGGCCAAAATGCAGGCCGCAGAGTTGATCCCCAACAAACTAATCGGTTCTCGCAGTTTTCATCTCCATGAGGCCTTTTGTAAAGCTAATGGATCTGAACTGCCCTTTCAAGTCCAAGCCACCCCCATGTGCATTGCATTACCGCAGGAATAGCCAGGGCTGCCTTAGGATAAATAGCACCCTGGGCGAGGAGTGCCTTTGGTGCTCCCCCACCCACCCCGCAAATGGTCACTTTTGCAGGGTCACCCTGGCCTTAGTGAGACCTAATGTTTAGCCCGCGACAGAGGAAGGAAGATCCCATGATGTGTTTATCGCAAGACCCCTCCTCTGTTTACATGTGACGCGCAACAACCTCAGAAGGAGAGGCGTTGCGCCTGCCATTTTTTAAAAAAAATTAAAGGGGCAGCAGCACACAAACGCTCGTGCACTAAAGGTAAGCATTTTAAAAAAACATTAAATTAGTTTCCCCACTCCCCCCGCCCTACCCCCAGTGGGCGCAGTGCTCCTGGCTCCTCGCAAGGAATCGCACAGAGCCGGGTCAAGCTGCAGTACCCAGCCACACGTTCCACGGTCTCGGGTTCAGCCCGGGACCGTGGAAAAACCAGGGCCAAAGGGGAGGGCGAGATCCCAGGGCAAGGGAGGGATCATCCCTCCCTGATCCTGGGATCCCCTGTGCGTCATGTGGACGCACAGGGACGATTCCGGGTATCACCCCGGGGTTTCGCCCGGTCTAGCTATGGCCCCTGAGGGCTTATGGGGCAGGTGTGCTTTTGGTGCCAATGGCCTAATGTACACCAAGCAGGATATTGCACTATGAAAGTGGTATGAAAGCAGTATAAGGTATGTGTCGATGAGACCCAACAGTGGTCAGTGCACTTCAATACCGCTATAAAGCAGTAGTGTGGCTCCCGCCTTTTATATACTGCTTTCATATTGCAATATCCTGCTTGGTGTAGATTAGGCCTCCTTCAGCTTTGCTTGGTGTCACCCTCAGTTCAGTGCCGCAAGGATGCAGCTTGCGCATCCCTAAGCTTGGCCCTAGGAGTAGGTCACAGCTATACATCATTGCTGGAAAAATCGATTTGCCTCCCAGCTACTGTGAGGATTGCAACTAATCTCAGAAGGAAGTCTGTGGGGGGTGGCAGATGGTCAGTGTCCCTGCTAATCACCAAGCATCAGTGCTGTGTCCCTGGCTCCACTCCACCACTGTGGGTGGGGTATTGCCTTTATGTCCTGTTCACGGGCTTCCTAGAAGCCTCTGGCTGCTAATAGGATGCTAGACTAGATAGAAGTTTCATCTGGCCCAGTAGGACTCTTCTGTTCTTAACAGAAAGGAAATGGATTTGGGTGAGACCGTCTTTGCTTGATTGCTGCTTACAAAGAATGTTGGGAATGGGCTGGAATTTTAGTGTCTAAAACAATGCTCAGAATGAATTTGGGTGTTTCTCCTTAAGCAAGTCATTGGACTAATATTCATGGATGTAAGAAGAACTTTGATTTTGACATTTTCTCAGGGAGGTTCTGTACTACCCTAAAACTATCATACACAATGGGCTGGTTCGCAGACACATGCATATCACTTGCTTTCTCTGTACCTAGTTAGTGTACATTGTGTAAATAGGGATGGGTGAAATTTTCATTTCATTCTAGTTTTGATAAGAATTTACCAAAATTTGCAAAGTTCTCCATATTTAGCATGAAAATAACAAATGACAGCCCTTTCCATCCAGGCCCAGGGCTTTGCAAGGAAGGACATTGTGGTATTTTCCCCACAGGGAATAGATGTATCTATTGAATTTGGCTTTTGCAGATGAGTGAGAATTACATTTCAGTTTGTTTTTGCTAAAACCTGCCAACATCCCTCAAATACTTCATATTCAGAAAAGAAAGAACTTGCAATTTTAAAAAATCTCAGAAGGAGATTGCTTAGGCTGATATACCAGCTGCGCCCTTATCTGGACAGAGATAGCCTAGCTACAGTTATCCATGCTCTGATAACCTCTCGTTTGGATTACTGCAATGCATTATACATGGGGCTGCCTTTGAAAACAGTCTGGAAACTTCAACTGGTACAAAACAGGGCAGCACATTTACTAACAGGGACTGGCCGACGAGACCACATTATGCCAGTCCTTTTCCAGCTTCATTGGCTGCCAGTCCAGGTCCGGGCCCGATTCAAAGTGCTGGTATTAACATTTAAAGCCCTAAACGGCTTGGGGCCAGGTTATCTGAAGGAACGCCTCCTCCCATATGTACCTGCCCGGACCCTAAGGTCATCCTCAGGGGTCCTTCTCCGCGAGCTCCTGCCAAAGGAAGTGAGGCAGGTGGCTACCAGGAGGAGGGCCTTCTCTGCTGTGGCACCCCGGCTGTGGAATGATCTCCCTAAAGAGGTTCGCTTGGCACCTACATTATATGCTTTTAGATGCCAGGTGAAGACCTTTTTATTCTCCCAGCATTTTAATAGTCTATAAATAAATTTTAACTTGGTGTTTTAAATTTGTAATTTTGCATTGCTGCTGTTTTTATTTGGTTGAGCTTTTATATTGTATTTTATATTATAGTTTTATACTGTTGTTTTATACTTTGAATGTTTTTAATTTTTGTGAACCGCCCAGAGAGCTCCGGCTTTTGGGCGGTATAGAAATGTAATAAATAAATAAATAAATAAAAAAAAAAGAGAGAGTGAGAGAAAGTAAAACTGACAGATTTGCCTATCCTTATATGTATTGACTCACCTGAAATCTATAGCATTTGAGATGACATTCTGTTTGTGCTGCTCAACCTTTGATAGCACATTCACACCTGTAAGTTATCACTTCAATGTTCCAGTCATCAAGTAATGAACATGCATGTTTGAACCAACCCACTATTAATTGACTTTTAAATATTTATGATATATATTTTGGGTAGCATAGTCAAAAGAGAAGAGTCTAGGGCAGAGGTGATGAACCTGTCACTTTCACTCTCTCTGGCATTTTCTTTTTAAACCAAGTTCTTTCCATTTATTTTAACGAGTAGATTTATGAACTTTGGTAAGGTCTTTCTTTTTTTTTTAAAAAAAAAAAAAGGGTACCAAACAAAAAGGGATGGGCAGATTGAGTTGGAAGATCCCATGTCAACACTGCCAACACCCAGGGAGATATGATTTTGATTTGGGAACTTCCAGTTGTGATCCATCCATCTGTCATGATTCTTTCATTTTCTATGCTACTAGAGCAGTGCAAAATCAAATCACAGGGAATGCAGCAACTACACCATGAACACATGGAGTAACCCTTTATCTGTTTTATGCTGGCTGATAGAAATAACAATATATAGAATCAAGTGTAGGTGAATTTGTCAGTTGCAGTTTTTCCTGCATTTGAATTTAACTTGAAAAGTTAAAAAATAGACACCTGAAATCACCAGGATGCCACTGAAATTTGACAGCAAACTGCTCCATAACACTACAGAGTGCTACAGTTGATAAATTTAGCTTGTTTGCAAGCTAAATTTAACCCTCCATAGCAACTATGGAGTGCTAAAAAGGCAAAATTTAGCCCTCCCATTTTTGGGGGGAGGTTGGGGGACACCAGGGAATGGGGGTCATGGTATACTATGGGGCAGCGGGCAACAGATGTGTTCAATCGGCTCTGTGTACCCCATCCCTTCTCTAGAAGATTCTAAGTGTCTTGAAGTGACAGTTACATTGCCATTATCCTGTCTTTACAAATTCCAAGAGTACAAAATCCATGGATGCATCAAGTCCTATGGAAATACTTAATGCAGAGTTTAAATCATTTTATGTACATCACAAGTCCCATGTTGGCTTTCATCCTAAATGTAGAGAGGAGAACAGGGTCAAAATTACGTTGTTATACAACCTTTATGAGTGAGTTGAATCCACGTGAACATCTTGTAAGAGATTCTCAGCGGCATCAGACTGCTTTCGTCGGTGCACTAGAAGTGGCAACATATTGCATCAAGTAATTAGCAGCTACTAAAACCTATGAAGTGCTCTTGCATTTTGAATGTAGAACATTTTTTGTAAGATTCCATGGATGTGATTGACAGACTAATTCTGCATAGAGAAAATTAGATTTGGAGTTGCACTCACAACTCATTCCAACTTGTGAAAACCTTTCGTCCCACTGCCAACCTCCCAGAGCCGAGACACAGTCTGATCAAATGGCAGTTTGCGATAACAGACCCACAAATGTAGTTAATGAAATTCTCTTCACTTCTGATCTCTGCCAGATTTTAACCTTGGCTCACCCCGTGAGAATTTTCATTTGGACAGTTTCTGTAAGTTTGGAGAGGCTTTGGCAAAGCTCCATTGGAAACCCGTGACACATTATTGCAGGATTGCAGTGGTACCTTTATCTGGGCAAAACATTTTTCTGTGGCAGACGCTGATGCCATGTGATTTCAAAGCCCTGGAACAGAAGTGAACAGAGCAGAGCAAAATGAGTGTTTACATTAAATAGCATTGGTCAGAACAGATAAAGATTAGGAGAGAACTGTAAACATGGAAGGAAACAAATGCAGAACAAATCTCTTTGGATGAATTTTTTTATTTCTTATGAAATAATCTATTACTGATGAGTTATTGTCATCAAGCTTTAAAGTCCTACAAGCAGGGATCCAAGATAGCTTAAGGCAGCTTTCCCCAAACTGGTGACTTGAAGGTGTTTTGGACTTCAGTTCCCATCATCCTGAAACAACATGGCCAAAAGTCAGGAATCCTGGGAACTGTGATCCACTTGGAGAATACCAGGTTGGGAAAGGCTGCTTTTAAGGAGAACCGCCATTCACTAATGGGCAGAGTGTTCTCAGTGGTGCCTTCATGGAAATTTTGATATCTACACAGAATTCAAGACACACTATAAGTAATTGAATTCAGGCCTTTTCTTCCTGATATAGTCTAACATGGATACTACATGTTATATTTTTTCTACCATGGCTACATATTCATGTTTTTGTCATCTGAAATTATTTGCTCTGCTTTCCCTGGCTTATTCCCCAGCCTTGGCCCATCATCTGGTTCACAAGTGGACTCAGAGGCAGAGACTCCCTCTATTAACCCAACTGCTGCTATACCAGGGCCTTCCAGGCCAGAAGATGTGCCTCTACATATCTCCTCAGATGCAGAAGACACTTCCTCATTACAGGCTTCACTTTCCCAACTCCGTAGGAGCCAGCAGCTACAAATCAGGCACTACCCCTTTAAGAAATAAACTGTTTCTTTGAGGGGGTGGAGTTAACTGAAGGTCTTGAGCTGCTGCCCTTTATAAGGCTTCAGAAATCCTTTGACTGTTGTTGAGTCGATAGCTTGCCTTGACTGAGGAGCTGTCCAAGGTCCTGAAAGACCCTGTCTAATGTAACCTTGCCATTCAGCTGACCTGACATTATGCCTCGGGACTTGGTCTCAATTGACCTGATTGGATGTGACCAGACTTGCCCTGTTGGTGGCCATGTGTTGTTCCTCCTTTCTTCTATATGTTAGTTTCAGCACCACCTGGTGCCTTGAACCAAGATGGACAGGATATTCCCCAACACACCTGGCCTTCTGGCACACTGTGTGTCCTGGATGTTACCTGATGAGCTGTGGGAGGATAAACTAACCTTTTAGGGTCTGGACTAAAAGCTGAGTTATATGAACAGCAGAATCATGAGGGCCATCAGCTTTTGCTGGACTGTACAAATGTCAGTGATGTTGGAGAAATGTAGTTGGGGGTAGAGTTCAGTGATGTATGGCCGGCTTGCCTCCCCCCCCCCCCACCGGACTACAGTTTACAAATCCACTCTGGTTCACACATCCCTGAGTCTGCCTGATGTGCCACACAATGAGATGGACAAGCTTGAGGTTTTCCACCACCTGTCAACCTCCCACCCTCTCCTTGAAAGGTGGGTGATGAGGAGGGCTGCTTCTTCTACCACCTACCAACCCCCCACCACACACACACTTTCCTTCCTTGCAAGGAGAATGCAAGGGTTTGACAAGCATGAGGGGCAGGTGTCTCATGCCGTCCACCAAGCCCTCATTCTTTCCTAGCCAGGAGAGAACAAGGGCTTGGCAGACAGCAACAGGGACTTTCAGTAGCTACTCTTTTGCATAAAATTGGTGGCTTGTCCTTTTACTTAAAGTACCCTTTTGCACAAATGGCAGCTGTAAATAGGGTGGCTGTATATAGGGCCAATTATGTAACATAGACCATGCTTCTGACTAACTGCTTTTTCACTGTACTTTAAAAACATAAACACTGGCTTGATTAAGATGTAAAGCTTTAAAAAAAAACTGTAGGGAATGTAGCTGTGCATTACTGTCTCGAAGGCACCTGAGTGAGGATAAGACGTTTTGAGAGGAGAATGGCTAGTTGGAGAAAGTTAAGTCATTCCACAGGATGTCAAAGGCAGAAAGAGATTATCAGCAGGAAAAGAACGAAATCCATTGGTACCTCTAGGACATTTTTGTTAGAATTGTAATCCATTTACACTTGTAAAAAGGATGTTTAAAAGCCCCAATTAGCAACAGGAAATAAGATGTATGTGAACAGTAATCTATTGTTTTATTTAATACGGAAAGTGAGAAATCATGCCTAGAGCATCGACAGCAATGGGGAAAGCAGCTTGCATCAATGTACTTAAAAAAAATGAATATATTATGTATTGCCCTAAATCCTTGACCAAAATGAAGCTACAAAAGTAATTTACATGCTGAAAAACAGTTGTTGTTTTTATTGTCTTATGGTTTATTCATTTTGTCTAAATCAGGAGTGCAGAGTATCAGGCCTATGGGTCATATTTGGCCCTCTTAGGTTCCCAGTTCAACCTTCCAGGGCTCCCAGAGGGCCATGCACTCCCCACCACCACAACCACTGGTTGGGTAACAACAACAATAATTTCTTACCCACCTCTCCTTTTGGATCGAGGCAGGGAGCAACAATAAAAATAAAATACATAGAACTGATTAAAAACATAGTATACGTTATTAAAACAAGCTAAAAACATTGCTGCGGACACACAGGGATGATCCCGGGATATAGACCTGCTCTGGCCATGGCCTTAGTCCTCCAGAGGTTTTTTTCAAGGAGCTCAAGCAATCAGAGAGTAGGCATGCTAGAGGAATCTTTATGGGGGATGAAGATTGTCAAGATTTCAGCAGCTCAACCTCCTGAGCTTCAGGTTGTTTTCCTGTGAGCTGGCCTAACTCAAGTCAGGCCAGTTCACAGATATATATATATATATATATATATATATATATATATATATATATTTTGTGGAGGGGTATTTGCATAAGTGTCAACTTGTGCAAATTGTAACCACATTTTGCATAATTTGCTAGTTACACACACACACACACACACACACACACACACACACGTTCTCAGATTTTGGGAAGGAACTTGTACCATGGAAATATGGCAAGCCCAAAGGGGCAGATTTCCTGGCAGCGGACATCCATACTGGAGAGGCGGCATAGACAGGACAGGGTAAAAATGGTTGAGTAAAGAATGCAAACACTATCCCCACCCTCAGTCACTTCCTTACCGTAAGGTAAGCACTGAAGCCCTGCACTGTGAGGAATCTCTCTAAAATTCCTCACACTTTTGGGGTGCAATTTATTTTCAACCCCCCCCCCCATGCTTGATTGAAAATAAATCAATCAAAATAATTGGGACAGTGCCAGATGTGATATGATGAATGAATGAGATGTAGCTGCCAACTACTGACTCAGACCCTTGATCCATCCTGCTGTCTGCTGTGACTGGCAACATACCTATAAAGTCCTGGGCGCATGTCTTTCCCGGTCCTCTTGCTTGCTTAAGAGATTTCTAACTGGAGATGCCAAAAATTGGACATGGGGTGTTCTCCATAAAAAGCATGTGCTCATCCATTGTGTCATGGCTGCTCTCATAAATATAAGCAATATGTGCAATCATTATAAAGCAAATTGAAGTAATGAAGAGGGATAGAGATTGAATGAACTAACTCCTGCCAAATCTCTAGTCATCGTACACCAGCATTACTAAGAATATGATTAATAAATCAGGTTTGAGGTGGTGAGGCAAGAATGTTGCCGTATCTTCATATCAGAGTACTTCGGACTTTATTCCATAACATTTAGATTTTATTCCATAATCAGCCATTTATGCATTTGTCAAAGGGGAGGAAGCAATTCACATGCAGATGGTGATGGTAATAGTGATATATGATACATCTAGGACATAATGCAGTATAAATTAAATACTTTTAAGTTTTATTGGCTACAATGAAACTTGTATGGGAGAGATTTAAGCACTTGTCTAATTTCCCCATTGAAATCAATGAAAGTTAAACATAGGGGTAGATGAATGATTCGATTTCTAATCCGTGCTACTTTTGCATGGTTTATGCAGATTAAAACAAGACATTATGTCTTGTTTTAATCTGCATAAAAAATGCACATTGAAATAACATTTGAACATGGATTTCTAACCATATTTCCTCTCAAGGTATGGCATTTCGAAATGTTCTCTAAAAATATATACATGTTTATATTTATTTGGATATGTTTTTCAGGCCACAAATTGTGGCAAAACTTTCAGGAACATTCAATAATGTTTGTCGACAAAGTTTGTCTGGGATTGGTGGACCAGATCAGTTTGTTTTGGAATTCACATACATTGAATACTTCAAGCATAGTTAGTTAAACATGCTTAGGGTGCAATCCTATGCATGTTTAGACATAAGAGAGGATCCCCTCCCCAGCTGCCCTTGCATAGGATAATCAGCAACCTCTGATTTTGGAAGCTAGCAATTATCCCAATAGGATTACACCCTAAACTTATGATAAAGCACATTAAAATGGTTTCAAAAGCAGGAACAATCATCCAGAATAATTTAAAAGAGCAGCCAAAATGTGTTGAAATGTGTGTGTGTGTGTGTGTGTGTGTGTGTGTGTTTTAAACTGCAACTTTAAACATATAATTAAAAATAAAGCAAGAAGAAGTTTTAAAAAATAATCTAAAGGCCTAGGAGAATGAAGAGGATGTTGCCGATACTGAAAGATCAAAATCCGCTAGGTGGTCCTTGCTTGGGAGGGCGTGCCACAATTTGGGGGCCAACACAGGAAATGGCTTTGCTCATGAGTAGAATTTTATGCAGATTTTTTTTAAAAAGGAAAGTCATGACCTGGTGTGGAAATGGGATGTAACAAATTTAGAACTGGGAAAAATGAGAAACCAAGGCCTTAGCTAGACTTAAGGATTATCCCAGGCAAATGGAGGGGTCGTCCCTGCCTGCTCCCGGGATCCCCGTGTGTAATTCGGATGCACAGGAATGAGCCCGGGATGATCCTGGGATAAAGGCCTGGTCTAGCCATGGCCCAAGAGAAACTGAATTGGCTGTTTGATCCTTCCTTACTTGTTTATCTCTCCATTTATATACCAGAAACATTATTATTATTATTATTATTATTATTATTATTATTATTATTATTATTATTATTATTATTATTTTGCATTGGATGCTTTCTGTGAATCCTAATCCTTATTTATTTATTTACCCACCAAAGCTATCCTTCACCCCTCCTTCCTTCCTTAGAAATGATATGGGCTGTGTGTGATCCAAAGTTCTTGCAGTGCATGTGGGTTATGTAATTACTATTTTTTACATATTTTCCTAACTGTATTGGAGACAAGCCATTGACAAACCTTATTTTTCTGGTGTGTGTGTGTGTGTGTGTGTGTGTGTGTGTGTGTGTGTGTGCTTGCTATCACCAGACATGTAATCGAAATACTTCATGGCAATTTGTATAAACTATGTTGTCACTGGAAATATATTTACTTCCTATCTAAGGTTTATAGTCTTAGATTTGAAAGCTGTGGTGCTGTGAGATGGAATGCAATAGGCTGGATAATTAAACCACCCTGGATTTTCAACAGGGGCCTTTGGGCCATTGATAATTCATAACTCTTTCCCTAATTACAGTTTTGGAGATTTACCTCCCAAAATAACAACTAAGAGTATATTCCTTTAAAAATATATATCCTAAAATATGGAGTGGGAATTCAGGACTTGGTAGCAATATGGCAAAAATGGCCTTTTCTTTAAAATTGTATTGCTGTCTAATAATAATAATAATAATAATAATAATAATAATAATAATAATAATAATAACCCAATATATGAACAATGCGATTTTCATACTCATGGTACTTAATGAAACATGGAACATCCAGTGTAAATCTTCACTTACGGCACAAATAACGGCCCAGGGTTTAGAGTATATAAAGTAAAAATACCCCTAGCACATCTCTTCCACATAACTACTAACAACTACACATAAAACCAAGATGCACTGAGAGATTTACATAACATTACTCATGCATAATTCCTTGTTCCCTGCTGTTTTATATTCTCACTTTTGCTATTACTAATTTGTTATGCTTATTATGAATTATTGTTTTAATACAGGCCGTGTATTTAATTTTAAACAACAACAACCATATGTTCCTTACTGTTGCATTCCCACTTTTGTTAGCTGTACAGTTTTTTCTCTCTGCAGCATGCCAAATTCATGGCTACTAGCAAAATCTTCTATCTGTTTACTCAAAAGTAAGTCCTATGGCATTAAATGGGACTTACACCCATGTAAATAGATATAGCTATTTCCAACCTGATGTCTTCTAGATGTTTTGGTCATCAACTCCCATCGGTCTCAGCTAGTGTGTCTAATCCTCAGAGTTGTGGTCCAAAAGAATCTGGGAGGCATCAGGCTGGGAAAGGCTGGAGGTTAGGACTGTAGCTTGACACATGGTCAGCTTCGGGATCTTGAGTGTTTGGCTGCCTTTGGTACTATATTCAAGTTACATAATGTTCCTTCCCAAGGCAACAAGGCTGGAGTTCCTCACCAACCATTACAGCAAACTTGTGGCTTGTTGATCCATAGTGGACTGTGCTCCTCCCATGACTCTGACAGTCTGCTGGTATTGATATTTCTTAGAGTAGGGGTGGAGCATCTGTACAACCCTTTGTCTGTGACCAGATTTCACCAAAACTGAAATTAAAAATGGATTTGGAGGTTCCTTCTTAGGCAAATGGTGTGAATGTTGTTAAGGTAATTTTGCACACTCACACAATCCTCATTTTTTTGCTTCAAACTGGAGAGGTGTTACTTCCCACATGCCTCCCACCTCTCAATTCATCATCATTTTGTGACTCTCAGGTTCCTTGTGTGAAGTGCTCTTGTTGATAGGAAAGTTCTGTTTGTGGCAGTAGATCTGTGATTCTTTTTTCACACATGGAAATAATTCTCACTGAATGTTGAAGTCATCAAATGATAAAGATGAATATATGAATCCCCCTAAGAGGTGAGAGTGACAGGAGACCTTGTCCTTGTGCATACTGCTGTCTCTGAATTGGAACAATATATCTCTTTAATTATATTCTGATAAAAAAATGGCAACATCTTTTGAGTTCAATGTCATCTTTCACTTGAATGAGCTGTAGAACTTTGCAAAGTATGTTACCCTTGTGGCTTTCTGAAGGCCACCAAGTGATCTTGGCCACTCACCATCTAGCAAAACATGGATCTTACTCAGAGCAAACAGCAAAGCATGAATCAGAAAAATGCAAGTTCACTGACATTCTCCAAATTCCACCTTGAAGCTTGTTCCGTCTTGTGTCCATATAAAATTGCAAACATTGTGGAAGGATTTCACACAAAAAAGGTGCATAGTTTCATGTGTATTTCCACCCAAAATGTATGCATAAATTGTGTTTCTTTTTGAAATGTATGGATTTCCTCCCATTGCTTAAAGCATGTTTGTGTGCATTTTGTCGGCTCTTTTAACTAGGAACCCCCCAACCTAGAATCTTTTCCAAACATATGCCAAAGTTTTGTGCTAGTTTTGTGCCATTTTGTGCCACAAACCTGAGTTTGTGCCACCGCCAAAAGCTGTATATTGATACTTCAAGTTGGGGTTCGTAGTTAAAACACCAAAAAAATCAACTTTGTCACAGAACCTCCAAACCGGTCCCAAAGTTTTGTGCTATTTTTTTTTCCCACTGGATAGGCCTGCCGGAACAGATCAGTCTTTATTATTATTTTTAAATGCTAAAAGACTGTCAAGTTGACACATTTCCTCCGGCAAGCCATTCCACAGTCTGGGAGCAGCAGAAGAAAAGGTCCTCTGTGTAATACCCATCAGCCTAGTTTTGGCTGGCTGAAGTTGATTCTTCCCAGAGGACCTGGGGGGGGGGATTGTACGGGAGAAGGTGATCCTGCAGGTAACTTGGACCCAAACCATGTAGGGCTTTAAAGGTGATAACCAACATTTTATACTTTGCCCGGAAACTAATTGGCATCCAGTGAAGAGGTTTTAAAACTGGTGTAATGTGTCACCCCTAGGTGTACCAGTGACCAGCCTGGCTGCCATATTTTGGACTAATTGAAGTTTCCGAACTAGCACAAAGGTAGCCCTATGTAGAGCACATTGCAGAAGTTGAGCCTTGAAGTTACCAGCGCGTGCACTACTGTCTTTAGGTCTTCCGACTCTAGGAAGGGCCGCAGCTGGCGTATCATCTAAAGCTGACAGTAGGCACTCCTGGCCGTCATCTGGGCTGTCATTTGGAGTGACGGATCCAGAAGCACCCCCAAGCTGCGAACACAGTCTTTCAGGTGGAGTGTAACCCCATCCAGAACCAGTTGACACACCTCCAAACCCAGGTTGCAGCCTTTGACAGCGAGCACCTCCATCTTGTCTGGATTCAGCTTCAGTTTGTTTTTCCTCATCCAGCCCATTACTACCACCAAGAATTCATTCAAAGGAGACACACTATCCTTAGCTGACACTGTTCTCAAAGGCATACAGAAATATATTTGGGTGTCATCAGCATTACTGATAGCACCCCGCTCCATGCCTCTGGATGATCTCTCCCAGCGATTTCATGTAAATATTAAATAGCATTGAAAGGATGGCACCTTGCGGTATGCTACACAACAGCTACTTTTTTGAGGAGCAGCTATCCCCAAGCATCACCATCTGGAACCTGCCCGAGATGTAGGACCAGAACCACCGAAGCACAGTGACCCTGGTTCCAAATCCCCTCAGGCATTCCAGAAGGATACCATGGTTGATGGTATCAAAAGCCACTGAGAGGTCCAAAATCACCAGCAGGGACACATTCCCCCTGTCAATACTCAGGTGTAGATCATCTGCTAAGGCAACCATAGCAGTCTCAACTCAGTATTCTGCTCTAAAGCCAGTTTGAAATGGGTCTAGAAAATCTGTGTCATCCAAAACTGCTTGGAGTTGGTGGGCAACCACCCTCTCGATCACCTTGCCCAGAAATGGAAGATTTTATGCTTGTCGATAGTTATTAAGATCCAGAGGGTCCAGGGAGGGCTTTTTAAAACAAGCCGTACCACCACTTCTTTTAAACATGATGGAAAACTCCCCTCCCTGAGAGATGCATTAATAATACATTGTAGTTGTAATCTAACTGCATCTCCTCGCTGGGCGACCAACCAAGAAGGGCAGGGATCGAGAGGACGAGTCGTCTTCCTCACTCGTCCAAGCAGCTTGTCCATTGCCTCGGTACTCACCAACTGAAACTGATCCAGTGCAATGTTACTCACGGAGTTGCTGGAAATAAATATATTTCTTTCTATTTTATTTTCTTTCACAAGTATTTTTGAGCATTTTTTTTTTTGAGTTTGGATAATGGTACATGACAAAAGTACCCTAACTGTTCTTAAGAAGATCAAAAAACAAAAAGTACAGGGTCTCACCTATTTATCTGTGCTGAAGCAAAAAATTAGTGACAGATAGCTGATACTTCAAAGAAGAAAACCACTAATTATAGACTCACTTGGAATATTTACTAACTTGTGTCATTTTCAGTGACAGGATTAGAGATTTCACCTCGGGCTTCACATTTGAATCTATTTAGACTGTGAAATGTTTCTCTGTACAAGTAGAACAAGTGTATGTTCATGTAGTACCTGAAGCAAAATGTAGTTGTATAGCCTGAGATGACTTGATAATATTTTGGATGCGCTGTAGATATGTTTAGAAAATGAGCTGAAAAGCCAGAATTTCCCACGGCATAGAATTCTTTTTTCTTTTCTTTTCGCCAAAAACGTATGTTCTGAACCCTGTGCAGAGAAAAGTTCCTTGGTTGGAAATGACTTGGGGGAAAGCTTCATGGGGAATTTATCGCAGTGCTATTGCATCTCACACATGGGCTCGACACATAACATTACTCCCAATCTGCATCTATCCAGGATTTTCTTGCTGTAAAAACGGGATTTTCACAAAGTCCTTTTGTGAGAGATTTCCTCTTTACTCCAGCTTCGCTGCATTTTTGGAGTCAATGTGGCCCTTTCTACTGCTAAGGGTTATCCCAGGGAAATGGAGGTATCATCCCTGCCTGTTTCCGGGATCCCCTGTGTGGCATTTGGATGCACAGTAACGATCCTGGGATGACCCCGGGATATAGGACTGGTGTAGACATGCCCTGTGTCTTAAATTTGAGGTACTGGCTTCAGCACAGGCTGGGGGGAGTAGAGCTGTGAGGAGGAGTGAAAAGTCCATGAAATATGGACCTGAAAGGAAGGGGATAACTTGGAGAAAAGTTAACCTGTTAGTGTCTGGTCCATGTCCAGTGACCAAGATCCGTTTTCTTTTTTAAAGAGTATTCTTTAAAATGCACAGGTGAGGAGGTATAAATTTGTGGATAACACACATGTCTCAGATGGCTCTGCTCATTGTGTGGGTAGTCTAGTTAAAAAAAGAAAAGAAAAAAGCAGCAGCTTTGAGGAGGCCTCATCTACACCAAGCAGGATATTGCACTATGGAAGTGCAATAAAAGGCAGGAGCCACACTACTGTTTTATTATGCTCTTCATGGTTTAAATTTTTGTGAACCGCCCAGAGAGCTTCGGCTATTGGGCAGTATAGAAATGAAATGAAATGAAATGAAATGAAATAAATAAATAAATAAATACTGCTTTATAGCAGTATTGAAATGCACTGACAACTGTTAGGCCCCATTGACAAATGCGTATACCGCTTTCTTACCACTATATCTTTCTTGCTGTGCTTCCTGCCTTTTATATACCATGTTCATACCACTTTCATAGTGCAATTTCCTGCTTGGTGTAGATGAGGCCAAACTCCCTCACTTTCTCTTTGCCTTTCCAGTGAACTGAGGAATGAATGCAATGTCTCCTCCCTTGCACCGGACCTTGAGGGGGAGGAGGGAAAGTAACGTTTGGAATGTCATTTCAAGTCTTCCAGTTCTCTCCTTTGTCATTTTTATTTCTTCACCTGAAGGAACTAGCTGAAAATGACCGATATAATGTCTATTCAGAAGTAAGTTTACAATATCTTCATTTGCACTTCTTCAGCACAGGAGAGAGGGGTGGGGAATTGGGGATTGCTTTGCTTTTGTTTTAAATCCCCCACTTATCCACTGCAGCAGACTTGTGCTTATATTTAATGACTTTAAAAAAGAAACGAAGGAAGCTTGTTGATGCTGTGAGACTCCAGTAGGGATGTCGCAGGCGTCTGACTGAGGCCGTGTCTACACCAGCCAGTTATTCTGGGGTTGGCTCAAGTTTTTCCCTGACGCACAGGTGGTCCCAGGGTCAACCAGGGATAACCTCTCAGTTATTCCAGGATAAATAGGAGCAGGTTTCCCCCAGTTTTCCTTGCAGTCCCGGGACAACCCCGAGTCTGTGGGTGGTGTGGTGCTCGCTCCTGGGGTTGTCCCTCCTCCCAGCAAATAGCAGGGCTCACCAAATGGGCACGGAGCCCCTGACCATTAGGGGTGAGGGGGGAGCATTTTCACCATCCATGGGATGGCTCTCACCCAGTTTTCATCACCAGTTTTCCAGGTTTTTCTTTTTGAAGAAATACTTTTGGTGCAGGAACATGCCCACGCAATTGTTCAATGTCTCCTCTCTTCTTCTTTTTAAAAAACACTGTGCCGGAACAGCCTTCTTCAGCTCCTGGATGACGTGCTGGCATTTGGACCCTGAGGGATAATCCCAGAAGCTAGAAAGCTGAAGATCCTCCCCCCTCACCCGCCGCATCCTGGAAAGCCTGCAGGTATCGATTAGGCCTGAGTCTGGGTGTCGGATGGCCTTCCTTCATCTGCCCTCCCAAAACTCAGTTGGGCACCATGCCACATTTGCGAACCAGTACTCCAAGTGCCTATGAGGCCCAATGAGTGCCTGGCAGCTATCTGCCCTCGCCTGGAGTATCCACTGTGTGTATCCACGGAATAATGGGCTCAAGTTAAAGGAAGCCAGATTCCAGCTGGACATCAGGAAAAACTTCCTGACTGTTAGAGCAGTACGACAATGGAATCAGTTACCTAGGGAGGTTGTGGGCTCTCCCACACTAGAGGCCTTCAAGAGGCAGCTGGACGACCATCTGTCAGGGATGCTTTAGGGTGGATTTCTGCATTGAGTAGGGTGTTGGACTCAATGGCCTTGTAGGCCCCTTCCAACTCTGCTTTTCTATGATTCTATGATTCTATGGTGCAGGTGGCATGAGACTCCTGCTCCCGCTGGCTCTGATTAAGGAAAGACCAAGGATCTGAGGCATACTGGAAGGGGCAAGAGTCAATCATTCCCCCCCCCCCCTGCATAACTGATGCCTGTAAAGGTCCCATTTATTCAAGAGTAAAGGCATGAAATACATAAATTCTTATATTATTGTTGTTATTCAGTTGATAATGCAGTATCTAGTGAGAGACTAATTTTGACAGGCTGGAATTCAACTGAGGTCACCTTTCAATTTAATCTCCCTGTATCTTTAATTGATTTTATTTTCATGGATATTTCATCTCTTTCTTAAATAATCATAGCAAACTAGCTAATGAATCACTACGCTATAATTGGCAATGGCTTTATGCCCACCCTGTCCACTATACTTTTACTTGCTTGCATATGGATACATAGCATGTCAGATGAGATAGTTGAAGTGTCAAACTTCAAGGGCAATTTTATTATGCTTAATAGTCTTTCCAGTGGCTAACCACAGCATCCCTTCGTTAACAAACAAGCAATCATCATTTTCATTATTATTGTTTCTTTAGTCATTAAGATTGCAAATGAATTGAACGACTTCTTAACGCCGGACTGCAGGGGCTTCTTGAGATGGTTACATTGTGAAAAGCACAGATTAAGGCTCTATCTTTATACGTAGCCCAGAAATGAGATACTTGAATCTAAGCAATGCAGTTTCATGCAGAACAAGTCACACAGTTAAGTGAGAAGACTAAAAAAATAAATAAAAATACATCATTAAAAAAGCCTTTATATACCAATGGAAAGGGCATTTCACAGTATGCCCCAGTTTCCTTTAAAAAGAAAAAAAAGAAAAGAAAAAGATAGTATATATTTTAAAACAACAGGTTCCCCAAGCCTGTTGTTACCTGTCTCTTCTTGTGTGTGGATGAGGGATGCTTGAGGAATTGATTGTTTGTTAATTCTAATACAAATTGATCTGCAGCTCCCGAACTAATGTGCATATTGGAACATAGTTATCCTTTGGGTTTTGCAATAATATGATTTCTAGATGTGCTTCTTAGTTCGGAAAAGAAGGGATGTGCTCCGCTCCGATTAGAAGCGGAGAATCAGAAGCGAATTGGTCTGCTTTGCCTTGCCCAGAGGCAGAGTAGAAGCGGACTGGGGACCCATAGAAGCAAGGTGAAGAGAAGTGGCCATTGGCGGAGCGCTTCTCTTTATGCGGAGCGATCCGATCGCCATTTTGAAAAATTTCGCCCATAGGATTGCATTGCGGAAAAGAATCGGGGATAACTGTGTTGTTTTTTAAGCAATCTTACTGAAACTTATTGTGCTTAGAGAGTCATGGATGGGGATCATTTTGAGCCTACTCTCAGCTCTCTGCGTGCTGCAGTTTGCTTGCTAGAATTTTTGGAAAACTCGACAAACAGGGACAGCGGGTAAACCGGCGTTTGTTTGTTTTTTTGAAGCGATGACAGGCACATTCAACTCCCAATCCTGATGAGAATTGATCACCTCATGAAGCATCCTCCAATCCCAGCATTGGAGGGGGGACTAAGGCAGAGGCACCCTCAGAGCTTTGAGCTCTCAGCGTCTTGTGGGTTTTGTGTTCGTGGGGAGAGGAGTTAGTTTCATAAATTTTCATAAATTCCCCAAAAATCAGGGGATGATGGGATTGCCTTGAGTCTTGGCGTGCGTGTGTATACATCCATGAGGTGTCATGGTGCCAAACTTGAGGTTTCTAACTTTAACAGAAAAAAAGTTGTATACTTTTTTAGCTTAATGCAAGCCTATGGGGGGGGGGAAACGGAGCTCTGATCCGGATCCGGAGCTCCGCAGCGGAGCAGAGCGGACATAGGCAGAGCGGGGGCGGAGCGAAGTGGCCTGATCCGCAAATCGTGGATCTGGAAGAGAAGCGGAGCGGGGGATCCGTGCACACCCCTACGGAAAAGTATCAACATCAGTTTTCTAATGCTTGTACTTCCATGCAATGTATTTACAAATGCGTGCTTTGCGAATAAAATATGTTCAAAAAATACATATTTTAGTACATAGAGTTGTATCTGATGGTGTTGTGCAGGCAGAAAGGAACTGCTGGCAGAATGGATTTCCCCTTTGCCCCCTACAGTCTCTATGCATCCCCAAATCTGCTCTGGTTGGTGGATGCTTCGGAGGAGATTTTGGGCACATGCAGGGGGCTGCAGCAGGGTGGACAGGGAAGTACCATTGCATCAGAACGGAAGGCCAAAGAGGGTCTCTGAAAATTAGGCAGAAGCACCTTCTATAAGTGGAAGCTCCACCTCTAGAAGGTGCATTTGCCCAATATCCAGAGGTTCCCCCTTCCCCTACAGATGCCGCACCACAGCCCACCCCATTGCAAAGGGTCCCGTGACCCTCAGGAGAAAGTTTTTGAGGGGCTCTGGGGACTCTCGGGGAAAGCAGAGAGTGGAGAACTCAGCTTCCACGAATTCTGCCGGCACGACATTAGACCCCAACCCTATGTGTTTCAATGAACATTTCCATGCATGTTTTGAATTAAAATATTGCAGGTTCTCACAAAATTGGGATGAAACATTGAATGAACACATGTGAAAGTGGCACTGACTGGAAACCGACTGAGCCATCCATTGCTATCACAAGCGGTGCCATTTGGGCTAAATAAGGAGAAATAATTTCCTATTAGTAGATTGGATATTGGACACTTCGTAACTCCTCTGTTCTCACACCTAAGGTCATTGCCTGCTTGTGATGGCAGGCTGGGCACTATATAACACTTTACTGTTCATGAATATACATTCAAGTCAAGTATATACCTAATTCCCACTCAGAGATTTATTTTTTAGAAAAAAGGAGGAGACGGCTGAAGCCAGAGCAATGGCAACTCTAATAGAAGTAACAATATTTTATAAAGGCATCCTCAATATCTCTGCCCACCCAACTCCAAATATTACTCTCTAGTGATTTATTTATTTATTTATTTATTTATTACATTTTTATACCACCCAATAGCCGAAGCTCTCTGGGCAGTTCACAAAAATTAAAACCATAATAAAACAACCAACAGGTTAAAAGCACAAATACAAAATACAGTATAAAAAGCACAACCAGGCTAAAACCACGCAGCAAAATTGGTATAAGATTAAAATACAGAGTTAGAACAGTAAAATTTAAATTTAAGTTAAAATTAAGTGTTAAAATAGAATAAAAAGGTCTTCAGCTGGCGACGAAAGGAGTATAGTGTAGGCGCCAGGCAGACCTCTCTGGTGGTGACATCTGGTGATATCAAAAACATATCTGGGTTTTATATTAGGGGAGAGCATCCTCTGATCCATGGACCAAACCTGTCCCACTGAAGTTTGGGCTCCCCCCACAGGCTCATCTCCTTGACCTGAAGGCTACTGGGTGTGTGTGTTATACTATTTTAACTCCCCCCCCCCAAAAAAAACACCTTCTCCTAAAGAAACCTGGGCATTATAGCTTGGTGAGTGTGCTGAGAAGAGTTCCTGTCACAGAATTACAGATCCCAGTACCACATTCTGCATTGCCCTTCACCTGAAACCGGCTATGATATAAACATTTTTTCTCCTTTCGCAGGAGAGGTAAAGAGAATCTTAAATCTTATGCCTTCTTGTAACATAATCCCCAAACAACTGCTGTGTTGTAAGCTGAGTGTAACTCCAGCACAGGAGCCCACCTCAGGTGGGAAGAACAGACCTGCTGTCAAAGGAGAAGAGATAATTATACCTTAGCAGTGCCCCCACTTTGGCCAGGCCCTACTCTGCAGTGTATTTAAAGTAGCGGATGTCTAGTCATGAATTCAATCAGGCCTGCATAACTTGTGGCCTACCAAAGTGAACAAGACCCACCTGCCATGTTGTGCATCTCACTCGGTGTTTGACAGCCCCAGCAAAACCAGGGAGTTCATTGAGTCCCCTGCGGACTTGCTGTCTCTCAGACCCACGGCACAATCGTACTTTAAATCTTGATGCTGTGGAAAGCAACAGTCCAGAAATTCCAGCCCAGAATGAAAACACTGAGATCAAATCCCCAGGCAAAGGAGGCTTGAGAGCACATTATTACAACCCTGCTTTAGTGGGGAGAAAGAGAGTATATTTCATGCCCAGATTTGGGAGAACTCTTTCCTAATCCCCACAGTGAGCCTCACTTCTGTTGTACATCTTGACCTTTCTGCCATGTTTGCCCCGTTGAGATGCCAGGATCCCCTTCAGCTCAAATCACTCCTGGTATAGCCCCTGAGCAGTGCCACAGTCCTAGTCAGGTCATGCGTACGCAACGGTATGAATGTGTTCCTCGCTTTCCGCTTGTTGCCAAAGAGGATTGAGCACTGTCAGCCCCTCCAACACACTCCCATGGCCTCTTGGGTGCATTTGGGAAAGACAAGGAAAAACACTCAAGTGCTGTTTGGGTCTCCCATGCATAATTCAACTGCTTTCCTCTCCTTTTGCTGTTATCTGGAGCTCTTACGGAATGCCCTTTTTCACCAGTCTGGATTTTTTTAAAAAAGAAAAAAAGGTGGATGGAACGGGAAGAGTGTAGCATGGTGTATTTGTCATATTTCTATCTTTTTCTGTCTCACCTACCTAAATCCTTATTTAATCTTTCAGGCTCTTTTGGCGAGAGAGAGAGAGAGAGATTGAGATTGAGAAAGAGAGGCAGAGGATTTATATTCAGTCTCCCCCTCCCTAACACACACACACACACACACACATCAATATCACCTTTATATATAGCAAGATTGTTATTGGTTAGACCTTGATGCATTATTCCTGTTGTTTTAAACCTCATGCTTCAGCACATTTTTGGTTTTTGCACTTCCTTGCTTGATTAATTCTGATCATATTTTAGGTCTCTCTCTCTCTCTGTCTTAAAGAACACTTTGTCGTTTTAATTTGTTCCATCATTAGATGACTACCCTCATTAAGGTGGCTTCATATGCAAAATCATTTAGGGTAGTAGTTGCAATACCATACATATAAAAACCAATTGCTAATTCATGTTTGGGCATGTTAACATGAAAAAAAAATCACCACAAAGGGACTTAGAGCACAGTGTGCAGCCTTGGAGAATTTAGCCTTTAAAGACTTTAATAAAAAGCCATGCAACTATCCTTAATTACAGGTTGGAACATGCCATAATTGGATGAGATGTGGCTGGGGTTGGCCCTTAGTAAAGGCCTAGTGCAGGGATGGGCAACCTGCCACCCCAGGCCTGCATGTGGCCCTCAACCTAATTTCATGTGGCCCTTGGCCTAATTTGCGGAGCCCTGTGCATGTAATCATGTTAGCACTCTGGACAAGGGGGGGGGGGGGGGCGAGGAAGCCATCCATTTCTTGGCCTTGCTCACTGCTGACTTCAACCTTGCCATGCAGCCCCTGGCAGATTACTGTGAGAGAATGCGGCCCTTGACAGAATAAAGTGGAACTAGCTGGTGTCTATTCAGGACCAGAGTGAGAGGGGCTATAATAGTTTGGGTGAGTTTATGGGCATTTCTGGGCCTCTCCTGTTATTATTTATTTTTATTTATATATTATTACATTTTTTCCTCCAAGGAACCAAAGGCGACATACATAATCCTCTTCCTCTCCATTTTTATCCTCACAACAACAACCATGTGAGGTAAGTTGGGCTGCGAGTCTGTGACTGGCCCAAAGTCACCCAGTGGGTTTCCATGGCCAAGTGGGGACTTGAACCTGGATCTCCTGACTCCCAATCCAACACCTTAACCACTACACTACACCACTATGCCACATCATACCAGGACAAGCCCAAATGGTTTATTTGGCTGCCCCCCTTCCCTCACCACCACCACCACCAAGCATTTTGAAGACCAGCTTTGTCTGAGGACCAAACTAGAGGTGACATTTATTGCATACCCACAAGTAAAATCAGCTTTACTTCAGCCATGAAATGGTGAAAGAAGAGTTTTATCATCTCCTCTGATTTTGGGGTTAAATGCAACTAGAGCATAGAGGAGATAAGCATAGAGGAACAATGTTGTCACTTTGTAAATGAGTTCATTCCTTAAAGAAAGGGAAATAATGGTGAAATGTTATGTGATAATTGTGAAAACTTGGACTCATTGTTATTGTTGTGGTTGTTTTGTATTGCTGCTTTCCCACAAAGGTCGTCTTTTTCTTCTTCTTCTTCTTCTTCTTCTTCTTCTTCTTCTTCTTCTTCTTCTTCTTCTTCTTCTTCTTCTTCTTCTTCTTCGTATCCCGCCTTTTGCCCAATGCTGGGCCTCAAGGCGGCCTTACAAAGTAAGATATACTGCATGTCTGTCCTGCGATTTTGGTCAAGTTAATTTTACTCACTCTTTGTCCAAAGTACAACTGTTTTATTAGGGTGATCCTTCTTCAACAGGGCAGGACAGACATGCAGTATATCTTCGTTGCAGTGGAAATAAACTTAACCTGAAAGGAATGAAGTGCTGTCTGCTTCGTTCAAATGCTCTTGCTGCTATTATTGTGGAAAAGGATAATTGTTTGATCTGTAACATAGTAACTGGTTCCCTGATCCTAATATGCATTAACTTAGAAGTAAGTCTCACTGAGGTCAATAGATGTGACCCAGTTTATTAACTTTTCAGACTCAGTAATATTTGCCTGACATACTATGTATCTATGTATCTGTAAAAATGGCATTGAGGTTTGCAATATTGTTCATATTTGGGGTTTCTCCATCATATTCAGGGTATGCAAAAAATTCATGCATGAAGTAATAGCTACATAGGAAATTCTTTGTGCATGTGTTTTTAAATAATTAAAAAATATTTGCGAGATAGATGTTGTCTGTGTGTGTGCTAACTGTTTATATCTGTGTGTGTGTGTGTGTGCTGTTTATGTTTTATACATTATTTTTGTACTTTGTATAATGTGTTTTAATGGTTTTTATTTTTTGTGAACCACCAAACATCTGCTCATCCTCACCATCACCACTGTTGTCTTGGGCAGAGCAAGAGGTAGGTGAACAGATGATAAAGAAGAGGAACAACTCCAGGGGACTCTTTTCAGTGGGGCCCTGTTGGGAGGTAGGTCTTTGGCAGGATGTCTACCCTTGGGACCAGTCCTGCTACCATACAAGTCTGCTGTATTGATTACTGATGTAATATATATTGCTGTGAGTTTGCAATACGATAGCTGTGAATAAGGTTTGGACAAAGGGCTTGCGTTAAAATGGGTCAAAATGACTGGTTCATCCATTCTCTCTATTTCCAAATTTCAGAGGTGAATGCATATCCATATGTAGCCAAAATGGCATCATTCACACAGGAAGGCTTTGGGAACCCTCAAACTTTGTAGAAGTTAAAACAAACAAAGAAACCAACAAAACACACCCTCAAAACAGACTCTTTCCCCCTTCCTCATCAGTGTGAGACTTAGGACATGTTTACAACATCCATTTATCTCAGGATTAGCTCAAGGGCATCCCTGTGTGTCCAGATGATGCACAGGGGATCCCTGGGTCAAGCGGGGATGACCACTCACTTTTATCCCGGTTTACCTTTATCCTGGTTTTTCCCACAGACCCAGGACAATCCTGAGGACAGTGGGAGGTATGATGTGGGCTCCCAGGTCCTCCCTCCTTCCCTCAAATAGCAGGGCACAAAGCTGCACCAGGGGACTACATGCCCAGTGGGCATGGGAGTGGGGAGAAATTTTGCCATCCCAGGATTCCTGCCAACACTTTTCAGCACTGAGTTTTAAATTTTGTGGGGGGTTTACTTACTTTTTCAGAGGATTTGGGCCATGCAATTGCATGACCAGATCCTTCTATTAAAATAAAAACAAAACAAAAACCACCATGCCGGAATGTTCCTCTTGGCTTTTGGGACATTGTACTGGTGTTTGGATGCTGGGGGAGGATCCTGGAAGCTGGGAAGCTCGAGATCTCCCCACCACTACATCCAGGAAGGCTCATAGGTGTAGATGAGCCCTTAAAGTCTCTGGCCAGATCTACACCAGGCAGTTTATGACGCTTTGAAAACAGTTTGAAAACTGCTTATGCAGTGTGTCCTGGGCCCCAACAGTTGTCACTACTGTTATAAACCATTTTAAAGCAAGAGTGTAGATCCTGCCTCTGTCTTACAAGTAAACTACTGCTTAGAGGTCAGAGACAGATTGTGAAATGCCTGGAGCAGGGTCACCAGATCTTTTGGCCTACAACTCCTGTCAACCCTAGCCAGCTTGGCCAGCGGTGAGAGATTATGGGAGTTACATGCCAAAACAAGATGCCTACCTTACTGAGAGAGCAAAAGAACTGAAAGTTAGCTTTGGGCTCTGGAGGAATCTTGGGGTGGAGGTACTGTAGAGGTTCTGGGGATCTGATATGGGGTAACATCCTGAGCCTTCTAGGAGCATTTATGCTGTTTGTTTCCACCTATGTTCTACTTGTCAATTTGTATATAAACCAAATATTACAAAAACATTGTAAGACTCCATCTCTCCTCCCAAAGGAAGCCAAACCCAGGTAGCACAGCACCTATAACTTCCTCCCTCTTGGGGAAGTAGAGAGCGTGTAACAGTGATATAATATGGTGGCCTTCTTATCACTCACTGCATTGCTGAAAGTGCAACTTTTCACGATTTGCACGCTGATAGAACTACCTTCTTCTGAGCTCCATGCCAGCCATGTGCATTGCAAAACCAGGAGATGGTTACATTGGCAAAGCTCTGGCAGGTGCTTGGAAAGAGGAGATTGTTTTTCAGTTCCTGTAGCTCAGCCTTTCTTTTCTTTAGTGGATTAGAATCCTCTCATGCTTCTCTAAATATTCACAGAAAATGAGAAGATCCTTCCTCACTCAAGGTTAATTGCTGCATGAAAATTTAAATGGACTGTGCTGCAAGATGTTTTGATTTGTGGGGGCACTTGATGAAAACAGCTGTTTAAATGCCAAATCTCTACTCTATCGCATCAACTGATTGCCTTAATTTCTTGGTGATTTGGAACATGGTTGGATATCCTCTCTCTCTCTCTCTCTCTCTCTCTCTCTCTCTCTCTCTCTCTCTCTCTCTCTTGGTTCAAAATGTGGCTTCGTAATTTATTCTTCACACTGCTTGATATGGCACAATATTCTGAGAGCGAGATATCAAAGGGAACCATTCACTTAGATCTTCCACGCGTGTGCTGTGACAAGCATATATCCGAGACATGAAAGGGCAAACTCTCTTCTCTTCATTTCTTTTTCTTTTCTTTTCTTTTTTTTTAAATAAAAGCTTTACAAGGAGGATTGTAGTAATGATCAGTAGGATAGAATGTAATGCTTTAAGGTGCAAATGAATGAATAAGAGATACTAATGCTAACAATGATGGGTAGAATCCACCAGGAACATCTGAGCAACCCCAGTTGACATGAATAAGGGGCAAGCTACACATTACACACACATAGTATTATAAAAGAAAAGCAGCTCTGTGATAGGGCAGTTGAGAATGGAGAAGGAGATGCATAACCCTTTTCCTACCCACTCTCAGCTCCAGGTAACCTCTCCCCCCACTTACCCATACTGGCTTTTTTCTCTAGCTGGCAAACACAGATTTGGAACCTTGTGTGGTGGGTGGATGGAGGTATTGGGATGATTTTTTACTTTGTCATAGCAGTGGTGGGGTCAACCTTTGATTCTTGATGTAACTGGTTAATTTTGCTTTTGTTTACATCACTTCTTTTATGGTGGAACATTATGCCAACATTAGGGCCATGAACAGGCTCTAAGAGTGTGTAGTATTTTATGTGGGGTCACTCCTCCCTTTCATGACTCTGGCACACCTCCGCCACCACTCTGTTCTGGCTGCTTTGGCAGTGGACTTACACTGGTTGTAGAGGATACACCATGGTATTTGGGATGTCAGTTGAGGGCTGCTGAATGCATTAGTGCTGCTTATTTCTGAGTAGACATGCAGAGGCGTGTCCTACTTATATTTGAGTAGGCTCAAAATCAGTAAGAACCACATTTTGAACCTGCCCACTCTGATTTTCACCCCACCCAGAGATTAGATGATCATCCCTACCCCCACCACCCCTGCCGAAACTTTCCTAGTTTAGAATTCAGCCCTTGCCTTGAATGGAATTACTAGTGATGACTGAGTAATTTGTTGTTGGGTTCACATTTTGATGTAAAGCTAACAAATTCACATGTCCCAAACCTGGTTGAAGTTTACCAATGAAATCCATATATTTTCGATATGGGGATGGGACATACATCCCCCCTACAAAAGCATACAAAACTCATACTTGGAGAAAGCGCTTTATGCATTGGAAAATCAATTTTTAAAATGCATACAATTGCAAAAGTGCACACAAAAATGAGCAGTTTTTAAAATATGCATTCAAAAATATGTTGGTTGGTTGGTTGGTTGTTGTTGTTGTTTTAAAAAAAAACCCACAGAAAAATCCATACAAATTTTCATGCAGTTGAAAGAAAATTAAAACTGAACAGAGTCACAACAAACTTAAAAGTGAAAAAGATTGAGAGAGGAGAGAGACCTGAGTGAAATTGAGCTTGACAGATTTGCCATCACTAAAATAGAGAGGCACAGAAGATGTGAGTGGATGCCGCCCTCAAATGACCTTGAAGGTCGTTTCCAAAGTCACATTTCACTGCATGGCATGGGTTAGGGAAGCAGCTCTGAAAGTAATGAACCAATTTGGGCATACTATACACCAAATTAAAGTAAGGAGCTGCCTTACCACACATATACTGACTGTGGAAATCTATCTTCCACAGGTGAAGTTATAAGTGAGTGACAAAACCACCAGAAATTATGGCTTTCGATTGCTGTACCGATTTAACCATCCGACACAGCTCTTTCAAGCCTGTTCCATATTTGGGAGCCAACTAATTTCCTATATTTCAAGGAATGGCATGTCCAAATTGGATTGTTGTTTTGCAACGTTAAGACCATAATTAGGAGATATAACCATGCCTTATAGTAGTCAGCCAGCCATAGTGTAACATGGCTGAGCATAAATTTGAACCTTATTGAACCTTATTTTTACTTTCGGGAAAACTGTCAAAGTTCTGAAAGTAATGAACCAATTTGGACATCCTTAACACTAACATGAAGGCAAGGAGCTATTCTATCAAACATAATAGCAGTGGAAGTCTATATTTGACAGTTGAAGTACTAAGGACTCAAACCAGGGGAGGGGCAGACTGCAAACTATGGCAAAAAACATGCCAATTTTTCAACGTAATTGTTGAGGATGACATCCACCTACATCTTTCTTTTCTTTCTTTTTTTGGTGACCCTATGTACAATTGATCTGGCATGGCTCCTTCCTTTTTAACATGCTTACACTTGTAACTCATCTTCCAAACCGCTTCCTGGATATTGGCTGGCGTGTTATAATTAAACAAGTGATCTCCGGACAGTTCAGTAGTTCTACATCCTGAGGTGTAGTTTTTGCTGAGGTAGTAACCCTGTGTCTGAGCTGCACCACTTCCCATTGGAGGTGGGGACTTGCATGTTTGAAACCTAACACCATGAATCTTAGTTTTTGTATGAGGGACATTAAATCTTGTGAGGCTCCAATTGGTGTAGGATGTCATACAGCGCAGACAGTTTTGCTACTTCAGTGGGCCAGTGCACATGACACGACAGCCCATCAAGGGTTAATTTACTCCTTGTGGAGCTGTGACACATACCAGCCAGCATTTTGAATATGCAGCCCCCAACTGGAGGTTGTCATGTCATGTGAACCCAGCCGGCGGAGGTTATTTGCAGTTAAACAACCCTTGCATAACCTTGCAACAAACCTCAAATAACTCTTGCCAGCTGGGTTTGTGTGACATTGCAACCTCTGATCAGGGGTTGCATATTTATAATGGCAGCCAGTATGCACCACAGCTCCTCCAGGGTAAATTAACCCTCAATGGGCTGTTGTCATATGAACAAGGTCAATGAGAAGATGGCATAGGCTTCAATGGCTACAGTTATAAACAATAATATAAGGCTATGTACTATGTACTATGTACTGCCAAAGGCCCAGTTACCTTCGATTAATTCATTTAAGGTATTTATTTATTTATTTATTTATTACATTTTTATACCACCCAATAGCCGAAGCTCTCTGGGCAGTTCACAAAATCATTGATATGGCATTACTAAAAGTATTATAAGGAGTCCCCTCATTTCATCATGGATATATCCATCTGGACTTTAAAACATGCTTAGGAAAATTATGATACGTTCTTGTGCACACTCCCTGCTCCCACCCATATTCACAGACACATACACGGCTACTTTTTTAAAAAAATAATATTTTATTTTTAGTAGTTCAGGTTATATAAGTCATTGTTACATCATTTGTATATACACATATATCTATACATTCCACTTCTACCTTTTGTAATCTGTGACAGAAACCAGGAACAGGATGTAGCATATAGATGACTGAAAGTAGCACTTTTCTAAATATTGGGGGGGGGGGATACAATATGCTAACACTTGTAAGTAGAAAGGAATATCAAACCGTGTTTGTATTAACCGGTCTCCTCTGGTTTGGCCAGGCCCGAGCAAATGGTTTCTTTTTTGCTATTGCATTCTAGATACTAAATGCAACTTTACTAGAAATATCAAAGTTCATAAGGCTCAAATCTGTTTTCTTTTCACACACACACAAAAGCCCTGCCACAGTTCAATGATCTTTTCACAGCTTTAAAATATTTTACTTTCCCCCTTTCTTGTTGTGTTTCTGGGGCTTTCTTTTAAATGCCTCCAGGTTATATTGCCTATAGAAGCAGAAGCAGAAGCAGAAGAAGAAGAAGAAGAAGAAGAAGAAGAAGAAGAAGAAGAAGAAGAAGATTAATTTGGGCACTGAATGGCCCAGAAAACTTTTAAAGGAAAAAAGAAGGGAAAAATGTTAACTGTGTTGTGCAGCACAGGTGAAATGCTGTGTCTTACCTGGAAGATTTTCCAGGAGATCACTCTAGGGTGACCATATGAAGAGGAGGACAGGGCTCCTCCATCTTTAACAGTTGTATAGAAAAAGGAATTTCAGCAGATGTCATTTGCTGAATGACATGCAGCACCTGGTGAAATTCCCTCTTCATCACAAAGCTAAGGAGCCCTGCCCTGTTTTGTATCTGGTCAAGAGGACTCTGGCAAGGCCACTGCATTCTGTTTTCCAGGGATGCATTGAACTGATTAATTGGAGGCTTTTGTTTGTTTTGAGAAGTGCTTCTATTGACCATAGAAGTTGGCTTCCTCATTTTCATTCTTTGAGGAAGATACCATCAATCCAAGGCCATTTATCAAGCTTCCCTGATCCAAGACCAGCTAGTAACTCTTTGATCACCTTCAATTCCACTCTGCCTCTCCTGCCCCCACCCAGAAACGTTCTCCCAAAAAGCTTTTGTCCATGTGTCACAACCCCGTAGTACATGCCAGGCTGGTACCAGAAAGCAGATAACTCACATGAGCCCTTGCTGAGCAATGTCATGCATCAACTGTTACATTGTCTCTCCTTTTTTGACAATAGGGGGGAAAGAGCCAGAGCTGGCATGGAACCTGTTCTTGGAGAGGATGCATGTTCTTGTTGAGTGACTGGTTAATATATATTCCTTTTAACATTCAAAGCTAGTTTCTCTCCCCATCCCCCTCTCTGCATTACAGTTGTCTCATTCTTTCAAGGTAGAAGTAATTCCACATTGTCTTTTGCCCTTTGATGTCTGATTAGTCAAAGTGCCTTCATTATGCACTCCTTTTATAGCTGGGAGGGTTCTTGCCCTCCTGCTAAAAAGAACTGATGTTCCCAGACTGTACTGCAGGATATCTTATTAGTTATGGCCACAATTCAGCAGAGTTGCTTCTGTGAGTTTAAACCCCATTGATTCATGTTAGGGATACGTGAGAAGGAATGTATTAGAAAATTGTTTCAGTTCATTTTTTATCAGATTTACCCAGTTTGCACCTTCTGGGCCGAATATGAACTTGGACACAATCTGCAGTTGAAGTCTCTACAATTCTGAGCTTGCAATGTGATTCACTGGGCCTTCCTAGATGAGGCCTTAGCGCGCCTTCCGTCCCGGCTTCCCTGCTGTGCGTCCAGATGACGCACAGGGGAATCCGGAGACAGGCCGCGCTGAGGCCTCCTCCAACGCGCCATAAGCGAATTCGCTTATGGCGCGCCTTTTCCCCAGCTCCAGCCTCAGGCCGGAGCTGGGGAACGTCTAGGGACTTCCGCAGCTTTTCGCGGCTCCTCACTTACTCGCGAGGAGCCACGAAAAGCCGCGGACCTGGCACAGCGCCTATAGTAGCACTGTGCCCATCGGCGGGGGGGGGCGAAGGCTGGGAGGGTGGGTGCCAGGGTGGGTGGCACGGGGGGAGGGCGGGTGCGATCGCGCCGCGCGCCGCCCGGGCAATGCCTGGCATGGGGCGGCTTTGCAATGCCGCCCCATGCCAGGCATTGCCCGGGCTCGGGCGGCGCGCGGCGCGATCGCACCCGCCCTCCCCCCGTGCCACCCACCCTGGCACCCACCCTCCCAGCCTTCGCCCCCCCCCCCATTAAACCCCCCCCCAAAACCCACTTACCTCTCCGGAGTCTTCGGGCCGTACCCGGCCCCTTTAAAAAATTTTTTAAAAATGGCGGACGCCGCAGGGACGCGACGTCCCTGCGCGTCGTGCGTCTAGTAGCCTGGGGGAGGCGCGCTAACTTCAGCGCGCCTCGGCCCCGCCTCCCTGCCGGCGTAAGCCGGCAGGTCTAGCAAGGCCCACTGAGCACAATAAAAGGTTGTATATTTGAAAAAAAACTATGGGGGAAAAAAGAGTACTTTTGAAAAATGAAATACACTTCAATTGATGTGAGAAGAGTGCATACATTTCAAAGATGTGTACAATTGATCCATACATTTGGGGAAATGTGCACAGATTTTCATGTAAAAAAAGGGGGAAATCTTGCAATCTGATATGGACTTTAGTCGGAATTCATTTTACAAAGAAATTTGGGGGACTTTGATGAGCTCCTGTTTTGCTGATTCACACATCCCTGTTGTAAGAAAGTTGCTCCATCAAGCAACTTTGATTATCTCTATACATGTATCCAGTTCAGACCTCATGGTCCTGAACACAATTTGCGATAATTTCCCAGCTCACAATACATTCTGCAAACAAAAATGTATTCAACAGTATATGTACATTTGACAAATGAGCAAAGCAAACTGTATACATTTCTCAATGGTGGACAGAGACACTTTAGCCAATGAGTGCATGCATCCAAAAATGTATGTATTAATGCATACATTATGAAAAATGCATATGGATTTCCTTATGGGTTTTTTGTATAATAACTTTTTTAATATATATATATATATATATATATATATATATATATATATATATATATATATGGCAAAATCATGCTGAAATCAATGGAATGAGCTTGACCTAAAAAAATATTGACAAATCTTGATGATGCTGAGATTGACAGGTCTTCCCATCCCTAAACCCTGTTGACTAGGGTGACCATATGGAAAGGAGGACAGGGCTGCTGTGTCTTTGTTGTATAGAAAAGGGAATTTCAGCAGGTGTCATTTGTATGCATGCAGCACCTGGTGAAACTCCCTCTTCATCACAACTGTTAAAGCTGCAGGAGCTATACTAGAGCTATACTAGATGGCAGGGCTCCTGCAGCTTTAATGGTTGTGATGATGAGGGAATTTTACCAGGTGCTGCATGCATACAAATGACACCTGCTTAAGTTACCTTTTCTATACAGCTGTTAAAGACAGAGGAGTCCTGTCCCCCTTTCCATATGATCACCCTACTCTTAACTTAAGTGTACTGTACGATAACATAAGCTGGATGGTAGAGTATGTGAGCCTTCTTCAGATAAAACACTTCTGTGTTGATGCAATGTGGGAGCAGGACTGTGCTGCTTAGTGCCACTCCTGATGTCATGCATGCTGGTTTGCCCCACTTCCTGACATCCCCATATACACCACAAACTCTGGCAGGGAGGAAGCCTTTATGCCTACAGCTGTGCACATAAATGTGCATGTGAAACAACCTAGCATGTGCAACATTTTTCCAGTTGATGTTAACTCCTGCAATTGGCAGGCACTATAAAGCTTCTTAATGGGCTATGTTGGTATTTTTAATTATGCTTTTATTTTATTTGTTTTTATGTTATGTTTTAATCCATATACCGTTTTTAATCTGGATTTTATTGCTTGCTACTGTCAGTGCCATTTTTGGGCAAAAAGGCATGATATAAAATGAATGAATTAAAAAGTCAATCAATCAATCAATCAATCAATCAATCAATCAATCAAGAAACACCCATTTTCACATCAGCTTGCACTTGCTCTGAGATTGTCTTCACAGTACCTCTTTCAAGTATCTCTGAGTTGGAGTAGATGGCAACCAGGCAGAAGGATTTCCATTTCTGAGGGTTCCTCTTTGTGGAATTCTTTCCCCTAGGGAAGCTTGCCTGGCATCAGCTTTATCTGTGTAGTTTCTGACAGAATCCACTAATTTTTGGGGCCATAAGCCAGAGACTGTACCCTCTAGATCAACCTTTCCCAACATTGTGCCCTCCAGATGTTTTGGACTTCAACTTCCATCGACTCCAGACAGCTTAGACACTGGTAAGAAATTCTGGGAGTTGGCATCCAATACATCTGGGAGGGGAGCTACCAGTTGATAAAAACTTGCTTTATAGTTGGATTCAGGTATGGCTGGCTGGTAATGCCTCTACGACCTGTCCCTGACAATAACCATCTATGACCGTGTAACATTTATGGTAACCCAACTTAACTAGGCATGCTTTTAAAGCTCAACTAAAAACTTTTCTTTTTCCTAAAGCTTTTAAAACTTGATGTTGTGCAGACTTCTACTGTTACTTTCTACTGTTAGTTTTTCCCTACCCTGTGCCTGCTTACCCTTCCCTGTACCTGTTGGCATTCTCTTCCCCTCCTTATTGTTTTACTATGATTTTATTAGATTGTAAGCCTATGCGGCAGAGTCTTGCTATTTACTGTTTTACTCTGTACAGCACCATGTACATTGATGGTGCTATATAAATAAATAATAATAATAATAATAATAATAATAATAACTTATCTGAAGAGTCAATCGCTGTATTGAAGTTACATGCTGGGCTGAACCCCCTGTTGTGTAGAGTGCCTTGGAGAGAGAGGAGAAAATGCAACAGAGCTTCACCCCCATCCCTCCCCCCACCCCAAATCACTCCATTGGCTGCATTAATATCTGCCAGTTTACTGCGGGTAATATAATCATGTCTGTCTGGTAGCTTAAGAGGCTTGTAAGAAAAAGGGGGTGGAAAGGAAAGCACTTTGCATTTTTACATCATTTGATTTCCCCCTCCCCTCCAGCTCTTGAACCACTTTACAGAAGTGGGCTGCTATTATTATGCCTGAGGCACAAGGAGGTTAAGAGACTTGTCGAAGGTCATTCCTCAAAGCAGGGAATAGAATTTGGTCCCCTGATAGCCTCTCTGCTGCGGTAAGCATTGGAGTAAAAACAGCTTTAGTCCTCAGAGCCAGCTTCCCATGTCGATCAAACTGGTCATTTATAAACATGCCACGGACGTATGGAGTTTTTTGCCCCAGGGCTGTTTCCATTCACCCTCTTGAAATCTTTTTTATGATTTACTGATTAAATGCATTGCATGTGTGCACTCAATTTGTTGCCCAGTGTTTAGATGTTTTGAGTGCTTGGTATACATACTTAGGCTCTTTCTACACCTAAGGATTATCCCAGGGAAATGGAGGGATCATCCCTGCCTGCTCCCGGGATCTCCTGTGTGTCATTTGCATGCACAGGGACGATCCCTGGAAAAAAGGCAGGTGTAGAAACAGCCCTAGTGATCACTCTTAGAAGTGTCCATAATGTTTGTCTAAAAGTTTTCCTTAAAAAAAAAACCCCTCACCTCCTTCCTTGGCATCTCATTTGCATCATTCATTGCACTGGTGTCTTTTGCCCTAATCCACTTGAAGACTTAAGCTAAGAAGGAAAGGTTGGAATTCCTCCGGGGCCAAAGAGAGCTTATGCAGGGCAATACTCCTCATTTTGTAAGCTAATGAGCCTACTGAATGGGATCAGTTATAGGGAGCATGAGGACCCTTCGTTAAAACAGCTTCACTGGCTACCATGGCATTTCTGGGTACAGTTCAAAGCCTTGGTTATGACCTATAATGCCCTGAAGAGTTTGGGACCAGGTTATCTCAAGGTCTAATCTACACCAAGAAGGATATTGCACTGTGAAAATGGTATGAAAGCCATATAGAAAAGGCAGAAGCCACACCAAAAAGGATATAGCAGTGTGAAAGCAGTATATGATACGTGTCAGTGGGCCCCAACAGTTGTCAGAGCACCTCAATACCACTATAAAGCCTTTTATATACCACTTTCATAGTGCAGTATCCTGCTTGGTGCAGATTAGACCTTAAGTCTGCATTATCCCATAACAGTCGGAGATCACAAACAGAAACATGCCCCAGTTTAAGATTATCAGGAGAGAATATAATTTCTGTCCTGCTGACATCTGAAACACATTTGGCAGGCACTTGGAAGATGGCCTTCTCAGTGGCTTTTTCCAGGCTCTGGGACTCCATATGAAGGGAGACCCGACTAGCCCCAACTCTGATTACCTTATTCTGGCTAGCAACAAAAGGTTTCACTTAGACAGATATAAGACGAGCCCTTCTCTGTAGAGCAAAGGGCTATCTAGTTCAGCATTCTTTTCCAACAGTAGCCAACTGGATGTCCATGCAGGACAAGAGCACAATTACAGCACCCTCTTGGTCATGTATGTCAGTAACTGTTGTTCAGAAGCATACTGTCTTGGATACTGGACCTAATACATATCTAGCATAATTAGTAGCCATGGCTATCATCCATTAAAATGTTGGCTCATGAACTGACTTGTAAATATGCACTCAATTTGGATTTAATGTATTTTAATGTATGTTTTTTTTTCCTGGATAGTTTTTATGGAGGGTGGAGTTGTACTTTGTATTTATCATACTTATGGGAGTTACAGTCCAACACATCTGGATGGGGAAAGCTGACCTAATGGTTAAGCCAGCAATCCTAATAAGGTATTAGAAACAAAACAACTCACCCTTCTAAAATGAATTGTAGCTTATGAGCAAATATGCTATTCTGCTGTGCCCGGCATAGCCTGGGCACGGGGAGGCCATTGTGGGTGGTGGGTGGAACAAGACGCTGTAGTGGCCAGCGATTGGCTGGCAAAAATCGCAGCACAGGAGAGGGGAGGGAACTCAGAGCCTACTTAAGGGCTTGTGCCCCTCTTCTCCCCCATCTTTGAGAAGAAGCTCCCTCCCTCCCTGTAGGCAGTGTGGGCTTGCTGGTTGCCCATTCAAGTAGGATTTTTTTGCTCATAATCTGAATTGGTTATGAGTTTTTTCACCTACTGCATACTGCAAGACAGATGAGGGAGTATTAAATAGGATGATTGGAATAAATTCATTCACATTTAATGGTGGGTAGGTGGGCATCTGCAGATGGATAGGGTCGGTGAGCATTCCAAGGCACCAACTGGTGATGGGTAATGCCTGAGGTTCAGCAGCTCCAAGCTCTGTGGCCCAGCTGCTGAAATCAGGGGTACCCTTGAGGCCAACCTTTCTCACCCACTCAGAGCCCAGCGGCATGAGGAAGGGTGACACTGGAAGGCCTACCACCCCAAAAGGGGGAGCCAGGGGGTGGTGAGGATCACCCCCACCCCATGGCTCGGAATGTCTCACCCTAATTAACAGTGGCTTACGCCATGCAAGATAGATGCCCTCTTAGGTTTCCCCTCTGCTGATCCATCAAATAAATGTTGGCCCTTGCTTAAACCCAAAATACTTGTGTCACCTCTTTATTTCCACACCACACCTTCCGACAACCTGTTTTCCGCTGCAAAAATCAGCAGACAGACTGCACATTGAAGCTGCAGCCCTATACACACTTACCTGAGCGGAAATGTTCTATGCACTGTTATACTATCTCTTATATGAAACAGTTTATAGGATCCATAAAGTCTTATTCAATCAGTTTATAAGATTCCTAAGAATCTCTGGAAGATGATGGTAAGACTGGGGGAATTGTAAAGTCCAGCTTGATTTCAAGGCAGCTGAGAATGATTTATATTCCCTCATGTGTAAAGCATAGACTAGTAGGTAACAATATAAACAGGAGTTGGGTGACAAAGGGTAAGCAGCAGGAGATCCAGGAGTCTGGCCATTAACAGAGAGACGGCCCAAGGAAGAAGAAAAAAACAAGTTATAGGTGTCAGAATGTGGATGGAATAATAGGAGCTGGCACTCCCTTGTGCCAACTGTCCACAGAGCAATCCTCAGATGTCCTTTGTCTACATGTCTCTGCTGCCAGCAACTTGATATTCTGTACTCCAGTTCCATCCTTATTACAAACCCGGCACACTTTATTTTCCCCTTCTGCAAAGCTTTTTTCTAAACGAATCAAAAAGAATATGATTTCTTTCATGAAGTCAAGAAATCAATAAGATAAGCGATGAGGAGGGAATGGCTGAAATCACAGTGGGGAAAGAATCATGTTTGCAGGATGAAGGAATGGTTACGGAACTCAGAATAGGCCCTGTCACTCTCCACTGATCTAGTTAGTGATTAGGTCTGTACTTGGAAGTAACTGCATCATGGTTGAACAGAAAAAATCCATGTGTGTTTCAGAACTGTATACCAGGCTGAAACAGTCAAAATCAGCTTGTTTGCATGATTTGGACCCTTTTGCCACTCTATAGCATCTACAACACTGTTTTCCCCCTATGTTTTTTGAAATTTGAGTAAATTCAGGGGTGCTGGTAAGGGGTACACATGTGGTCCATGAGTTGCCCACTCCTGGCATATGGCCATGCAGCCAAACATCAGGCTAAGAAAGCTTAACATGAAGCTCTCATGCCAAATGGTAAATATTATTAAGAACTATTATGGGGATTTGGAATTCCAACTTTGGTCTATCCTATAGACTCGTGATAAGCAAAAAATTACAATAAAGTTATAAATATCCTCCCTCAGTGAAAGCCCTCTTGAATTAAAGACATACATCACTTCCAGAAAATATGTTTCCCGCCCAGCCAACGGTTTGGGTGGGAAGCAGCCATTGTGGGAAGGGTGGGGCAGGAAGAAGACTGCTCACGAGGCTCAAAACATGAGCCTCGTGATGCAGGGCAGGGCCACAGCTATAAAAGGCCGCCCCGTCTGAGGCTCGGCCTCTTTCGATTTCGGCTCCCACCCACCCCCGCCTCGTTATTAGTATGGGATTAGTGAGTCTCTTCCTTTGGAGGAAGGGCTAAGTAGGAATTTTTCCAGATTGGTTTTTGCCTACTTCATATTGATGGCGTTATTAGGGGGGTGGGGGCGTTTGATTAGGTTAATTTGTTGGCAGGGAATGTGAGGGAATTTACTGTATCAGATAGGGATGGTGAGCACTCTGGCACCCATTTGGGTGATTGGCATATCTGGAGGACCTGCTCCTAGGGGGCTAAGTGGCCCATGTGTCAGGATACGGTGTGCCTTTGGAGATCATCCTGTCTTCACCTATTCGCTGTCCCTTATGGCAGTGAGCGGGGGTGTCGTGGGGTGATCTCCCCACACTAAAAGAGTGTCATATAAGCAGGGAGTCGGATTTTCTTACTCCTTGCTTTGGAGAGTAGCTCGCTCATAAACCAGGCAAGTGGCCTGAGATTAGGATTGATTCCCGCACTTTCATTTGCAGATCCAAAGAGGGATGGATTAAACTTTATTTAAATAAAGAGGCCCTAGTTTACCCAAGCTCTGGTGTCTGTGACTTATTTCACGTGTCCACCTTCATCCACAACTGCCTAAGCTCTGTATTTTGGTGGACCATCACATGGTGGAAGTTCTAAAATGAAGAGCAGCCTATCTTTTCCCATACTGAACTTGTACCTTTATTGTTCCAGTACATTGAAGGCACTTTGGCTGTTTCCCCTTATCTAACTGTCATAATTATGTCATCCCTTTCCCCCCCCCCTGTTTTCTCTCCATCTGTCGAAAATTAGTCCCTCTCAGGACCAGGACTTTTCTTTTTTGCTTTTGATTATCTGTAAAGCGGTGCTGTATAAAGCATCAGCTTTGTCATCATACAAGACTCAGGGCCCCTCTTCAATAGGTAGGGCTGTATAGTGTAGGGCTGTAACCATGAGAAAATGTGGTCTTATGGTCTCTAATCAGTACCTTTTCTATCGTATCTCATATGCTGAGCAGATATGGACAGATTATTATTTGAAACATGGGTTCCAGTCCCTCCATTGCATTCTATTCCCCCACAGTTTTCTGTGTACCCCCCCCCCCCATTCAGTATATTGTGCTCATTGAGCACATTCAGGCTTCATTGGCCTGTTTGGAGGTTCACCACCCTTAGGATTTATTTTTATTTTTTACTTCTGATGGAAACTTTAGGGCAAGATTGTTAATGTATTTCTCCTATGCATTGCTGGAGCCATTTAGGCTACTCGTATTATTATTATTATTTATTTATTTATTTATTTATTTATTTATTTATATAGCACCATCAATGTACATGGTGCTGTACAGAGTAAAACAGTAAACAGTATTCCTACTACAGAAGGAATAGCACTCACCACTTGAACACTGGAAATAAAGAAAATAATGATCAACAAAAAGGAGGCACTGAACACCAAAACTAATCTTGTGTAGAAGTACCCCAGTTCTTTTATATATAATATTATGCTGCTCCTGTGTGGAATTCCCAGTGGTTTTCCATCCAGATAATATGTTGTTGTTGTTGTTGTTGTTTTAACTTAGCTTCTGTAACACTGCAGCTTATGGTGTTCCCAGACCATTTTCTGGCTTCCTATTTCTTTCTGCAGAATGATTTTCACGTGGTCCTCCAACAATACTGGCCTGATTAGGATGTAATTCTAAACTGAGTTTAGTGGTAGAAGAACAAATCTAGGTGAACACAGGCTCACATGCTTGTCTCTTTTCCTCCCAGACTGCCATTCGGAGTGGTTTGGAAGTTTTTCACTTTCATTTTAGTTCATCCACAGCTTTCCATATCATCTGAACAAGCCAACATCAAACTGTAATTTATGAAGCTTGCTTGTTTCAACAAACCATAGTTAAGGTTAACCAGAATTTAGAGTTCAGACATAATGCTAAACTGTGATTAATTAAAAAGAAAAAAGGAAACTGAATTTTCTGAACTCTTCCTTGATGTTGCACCAGAGGAGAAATAGGGAGGATCATGAGTACTCAAAGCTCACTATGGCTCATCCTTATAAGAATAATTCAGTGTTTAGCAATATGTGTAAGGAGTTCCTTCCCTCTCTTTAGGGGCTCACCTACACCAAGCAGGATATTCCACTATTAAAGTGATATATAAAAGGCAGGAGCCACACTGCTGATTTATAGCAGTATTGAAGTGCACTCACAACTGTTGGGGCCCACTGACACATCCCATATACCAATTTCATACAGCATTCCTTGTGCTCTAGCCTGCTTGGTGTAGATGTGTCACAGGCCCCAACAGTTGTCAGTGCACTTCAGTACCACTATAAAGCAGTAGTGTGGCTCCTGCCTTTTATATACTGCTTTCATACCGCTTTCATAGTGGAATATCCTGCTTGGTGTAGTTGAGCCCCAAGAGCCACCTGTATGTGTGTAATCTTCAGATCATAGCAGTACCAGACCAAGGAATTAGTGGACTCTCCCCTTTTTCATTCCATTATTATTTCTCTCACTCTTTCTACCCTGACTTCCACCCTCCTGAATTCTGATTTAACTAGAAGAATTTTGGAAGTTAAGATCAAAATTGGGCCATGCATGTACTAGCAACTTTTGGTACATTCATTTTACTTGTGACTTTTCCTTCCCCTGACTTACGTGAACATGGATAAAATGGTGCAAAACACAAACAAACAACGTAGTTGTGATGTGATGATTGTACATATGGCTCCATCATTTTGTGCAGTGTTTTACTGATGCACACATGTCATGTGCCGCATGTAGATGAGGGCGACGATCTTGTGATGATAAAATCATGAGATCGTCATCCTATGACCCCCTCATCTAGTCATGGCCTGAGTGACAGAAATTCCTACTCGGCCCCCCAAAAGGCAACCAGTTGAAACCCACACTGCTTACAGGGAGGGAGGGAATCATGCTCCAAGGAGGATGGAGGGCTGGGCGTGGTCACCTGGTGGTGTCATACAATCACATCCAATGGCGATTGGACATGTCTCTCCATTCCGCTCACACCCCACCCACAACTGCCTTCCCACAGCCATGTGCCAGAACATGGGAAGGGTGTTTGTATTTGTTTGGTTTTTTATAAGAATTTACCAAAATTTTGAGTGTTCCCAAATTCAGAACAAAAATAACTTGGGATTAAAAAAATGAAAGTGAGAGAAACTAAAACTGAAAGATTCATCCCTCCATTCCCAGGTGTTTCAGTACCTAGATCTTAAAAGTCTGTGTTTGAATCTCTGGCCGTTGCTAGATGAGGGTTTAGCCTGGGCTGATACCCGGGCTCACCCCTGTGCATCCAGATGACACACAGGGGATCCCGGGGTCAGCCCGGGCTAAACCCTCCCTTGGCCTGGGATAACCGGCACCGGTTGTGGCCCGGTATTTCCACAGCCGCAGGCTGAGCCCGGGGCTGCAGAAGGTCTAGCTTGTTCCATGGCTTTTCCTGGCTACGTGGCTTACTCGCAAGTAGCCAGGAGAAGCTGCGCTGTGCCCATCAGGCTGGGGGGGGAATTGCAGGGGGGAGGGAGATCAGGGCCAGGGAGGAAATTGCGAGGGGGGATAGATGAGGGCCAGGGGGGAAATTGCGGGGGGAGAGATGGGGGCCGGGGGGGAAGAGCGGACCCAGCGGGAGAGATGGGGGGGAAGAGCAGAGGCAGGGGACATTGGGAGAGGAATCACAGCCCAGGGGTGATGGGGGATCAGAGATCGTGGGTAGGGGGGCATCGGACATCATGGGGGGAAATCGGAGGCGGGGGGGGAGCCGGGAACACTTAAAAAAAAAAGCCTACCTTATCGCTGGTGAGCTCCTGCGTACATGGCCCCTTTAAGGTGAAAAAAAATGGCCGATGTGACGGGGCTTTCCTTTACCCCATCGTGTGTTACGTGTGGACAGGAGCGACAGCCCACACTACTTCTAGCGTGGGCTGGCCCCTCCACACGTTGGGATTTAAAGGTATGTCTAGCAAGGCCCTCTGTGTATTATTAAGCCATGTCCATGTTGAATTAGGGTTGCCACCTCTTTTTTCTGACAGTCTATTCATCTTTAACAGCTATAGAGCAGGCAGATCCTTTCCTTGCTGGAAATAGCTGTACCTATTGAATTTGGCTAGTGCAGGTGAGCAAGAATTTTGTTTCCTTCAGTTTGATAAGAATTTATAAGAACAAAGTTCATATTTGGGAGAGAAAGAAGTTGATTTAAAAAAAAAAAAAAAGCAGGAGAAAGTGAAACGGATTTGCCCATCCCTACAAAGTGCTTTTACACTTCTCCAAATATTTAAAATCTCTGGCAGTTCAGGTGACTCAAACTATGCGTTTAAATGCACATTTTGAGAGATTTGCACATTATATCTATATCTACATTTAAATGGCAGATTAATGGAAGGCAACAGAATTATGGGTTGAATTGTATGGAAGTGACACCTGGATTCATCCATCCTTTGTAACTAGCCATCTCAGCCATTCTTTTGAAATCACTGCCCATTTATATTTGCAGCATAGAAACAAAGAACATGCTTCCCTTGTATTTATGTGAAGGTACAAGATATTCTCTCATCGGCTATTACAGCTTGATTACTCTTTTACTCATGTCAATTTACAGATGACTTATGCCCTGAAGCTTATGGGTTTATATGTCTGACTGTTTTTATCCTCTTTAATCTGTTCTCATTAGCCTTCTGTAACTCTTTTCTCTATCCAACTAAGCACTTGGCTTTCATATTCTGTGGTCATGGGGTTTATGGTATTTGGCCAAATACTATCCTAAACATGTGTCGCTTTTCAGTGTTATCAGATCTTCCAAGTTATCAAGTATAGAGCTACACATTTTCTGGTCTCTCTGGCCAGCTCAACTAGAGCTCCATAAGACAAGTGTTTTACTGCATGGTCATTACTGGGCTCTTACGGATTTTCATGTCTGCCTCCCACGTGCCTCCCGCCCCTTCTAGCCTTTTTCACATGGCCAAAAACACCCCGGTAAGTCTGGCTTATTTATTTATTTATTTATTTTTATAATTTTTATTTTTCTAAACTTCCAAACAATACAGTATAAAACACTACCCCATAATTCATAATAATACATACTAAACAAATTAATAAACATATATTTTAATTAAATTCAATTTAATATAATCATTGATTAACATTAACGTGCTCCCCCAACCCCGGGATCTTATTCTGATTTCCAAAATCTCATTAATTCCTCTGGAGGTGTTTTCCCTCTCCCCTTTACTAATACAAAGTCTAAAAACTGTTTCCATATTACTTCAAAATCATTCATTTTTATCATTCCTCTTCTGACTCTCATGTTACATGTTAATTTATCGTTAATAGCAATATCCCATATTTCTTTGTACCAATATTCTATATGCTAAACCCATTGAACCTTCCAGTTCCTGGATATCATTAATCTTGCAGCTGTTAACAAATTCGTTATCAATTCTTTTATCTCTTGATTACAATTCAATTCTCCATACACTGATAACAATGCCACAGTTGGTGTCTCTTCTATCTCCATTCCTATAATTTCTTTTATTTAATTAAACACCATTTTCCATAATTTTTGTACAAATTCACATTCCCACCACATGTGTAAATACAATCCTTTCTCTTGACAACCTCTCCAACATAATGCTGAGTTCATCTTATTTATCATATTTAATTTCACTGGGGTTAGGTACCACCTCCAGACAAGCTTGTAATAATTTCCTTTTATCCTTATTTTTAAAGACAGAAGTTGCTGCTATCTCCTACTGTGTGCAGGAGAAGCAGCAGGATCAAAACAGCCCACTGAATGGGCGACATGCACGTTGTTTACTTCCTCTTTCAAAAGAGGAAGTAATGAGGGACAAATGCGTGGGTGGAGAAACAACAGTAAGCAAACACATTTTCCCCCTGTGTGATGATGCTCCTAGTCAAAATTGCCTTCACAAAACATTTCGTGAGGACACATTTTATGTGAGAACAACATAACATGTGGTTTGGTTTGGCTTGACCTGGCTACTAATACGTATGAAGGGACCTGGCAGCCATTTCAGTGACTACAATATCTTGGGAAACTGCTGCCACAATTGCAGAAATAGGCAGCTGCTATATTACTGTGTGAGTCTTGGTGGAATAGATTGGAAGCATCATCAGATGGCGGGGGGCGGGATCACATTTCTCTACTGTCACTATGGCCTCCTGCTGCTGTCCCACAATAGTGATGATTTCTTTATGCAGTGAAAGAAAGAGGAAGCAGCAATAACCACGAGGCCCGTTCAGTGGGCATTTTCGTTGTGCTGCTTTTCCTACACACAGCAGGAAATGGCGGCAAGTTTCGCTTTAAAAAAGTAAGTTGGATTTTCCAGGACTTTTTCATGATGGGAACATGAGCAGAAAGGGCAAGAGATATGCAAGAGGCAGATGGCGTCATCAAAAGGACACACAAAGAACCATGAGTGGGCAGTAATGAGCTTGTGATAAAACACTTGTCTGATGATGCCCTGGGTTACATGTGCATGACTGGTGTATGACTGAGATTGGTTTATGTGCCTTTGCATTTACCCATGTGACTGTGACCCATAGACCATGTTAATTCATATAATTCAAGTATATTCTCCCTCTGAAGTGTCATTATTTCATATACTTCTAGTATGTTCTTGCTCTCTTGCTATATGGATATTTTCTCATGTCATTTTTATGCATCATCATCATCATCGTCGTCATACAAATCCCATGTCACATTTTTGTGCCCTCTGAAAGCTTCCCCGCCCCCCGAAAATCTTACCCAACTGCCACATCATATTTGCCTTGTGAAAACTTTCTTCCAGAAAATCATCACACACCCACACTTATTCTAAGGACTTAGCTAGACCTACCTTTTGTTCCGGGTCAGAGGAGGGGAGATCTCACGTTGGGATTAACGCGAGATCTCTGCCCCATTTACACGTAAGGCGCGACAACCTCAGGAAGAGAGGCATCGCGCCTGCCATTTTTTATTTTCTTAAAGCAACAGCAGCACACGAACGGTCATGCACAAAGATAAGTGTTTTTTAAATTTAAATTAATTTTCCTGCTCCCCCCACCCTACCCCTGATGGGCGCAGCGCTCCTGAGGAGCACTGTGCCCCATGCGCAGCTTCCGGCTCTGCGCGAGTAATCGCATGGAGCGGGGTCAAGCCGCAGAAGCGGGTCACATGTTCTGCTGTCTCGGGCTCAGCCCAGGACTGTGGAAAAAGTGGGCCCAAAGGGGAGGGCTCTATCCCGGAGCAAGGGAGGGATGATCCCTCCCTGATCCTGGGATCCCCTGTGCGTCATGTGGATGCACGGGGACAATCCCGGGGTTCACCCCGGGATATAGCCTGGTCTAGCTAAGGCCAGAAAAAAAATTCTAGCTAAAGCTAAGAAAAATCTGGCCATGTATGCTAGTTTGCTGTAGCTCTGGCTGTAGGTTTCCCTTTACACACAGCCCAGAAAGTCTGAGTATCTAACACCAACATTGTGTGAATTGCCCTACTAACCTATTTGCTTCCAAGATCAGTAAGGGATGCTCTTAACTTATAATGGGCCTAATGGTTTAGGACCATTGATTTGAAGGTCTGCCTGTGTTTTTAATGAGCTACTGGTTAAACTCAGAGACCTTGCTTTCTGTCCCACCAGTAAAAATTGTCATGACTTTTTTTGGCAGTGGCTGTACATCTTTGTCACTCTCTCCTTCGTCTGACTTTAGAGTTTTCAGCAGGGCAGGATCTACACTACTGCTTTAAAATGGTTTATAACAATAGTGACAACTGTTAGGGCCCAGGACACACTGCATATACAGTCTTCAAAATGTTTTCAAAGTGTTATATCCCGCTTAGTGTAGATCTGGCCTAAAGGCATCTCTATATTGTCAGACCTTTTAGTAATTCTGCTGTCGTTTTTTAATTTATTTTTTAGTGGTTTATATAATCGATTCTGCTGTTGGTTTTCCTAATTATTCATTATGTGAGTTTGTTGCATTATTTTCCATTTTATTGTATGCCACTCTGGTATTGCTTGCCTTGAAAGACAGCCTAGAAATAATGCAAATGCATAATAAATAAAAAAGAAGAAGAAAGACTAGGAAAAACCCCAAGAACTAGCTTTCTTTCCAGCTTGGTCGCCTAAAGATAACTTTTAGTCATCCAGGTGACTAAGTGGTTACACAAGCATGGCACAGATGATACTAGTCACATGTGCATGTCGCTGGAAAACTTGAAATGCCCTGTACATGTTTACTAAGTTAGCAGGCACTCAGAGTAAGTGGCATTTGGCACGCAGTTGCTGCATGGCCTGGGACTGTACATGCAGTACATAATTTTTAAAGATTATGCTGTATGTAGCAGTGGCTCACATAAGAGCTTTTCCCATGCAGTAAATAAAGCCAGCCCTGAGTTTCTATATATCAGAAGTGTGGAGCTAGATGAGTTAAAGAGAAACCTACTCAAGGTATAGAGAGAGGTCCCTACACTTGGTGTTCCCTATTTCTAATGTAGTCCAATTCTTGCACACTATTTGCCAGTCACAACATGCACTGTTTCTGCAGTGGAAGCCAGAGAACTTTCTGTTATAAGACAAGTGGAAGCAGGGATGCATTCAGCCAGTACTATTAACAGCTTTGAAACATAGTCTGTTAACAGCTTGGCTCCCGTCAGAAAGCTGCCTCCCTGCCCATTTAAAGCCAACAGTGAATCAATAATAATCACTTTGTACAAGATCCTTGACAACCTAATTTTGCACGTCATGGAATAAGGTCCACGTTTGTGCAGAATTTGATATTTTCAGGTCAATTTTTATCTTCTTCTGTTTGTATCGTTATGAGAGGGGATAATTATATACCTTTGATTGGTGGCATGTTTACTTATTATTGTTCTACAACTTTGCATAATTGGAAGCCCAAGGGGAAAAATATAATCACAGGGAAAAATAATCATACTCTCTGAATCCTGTCCATGTACTGTCTATGTGGTGACTGTCCACTGCTGCACACCCATGAGTTTCTCCCAAAGCCAAAGTGCATGGAAGACAGGCTGGGACTTGATCCCTTCCTTCTTACTGACAAGGCAATGAGCCCGCATAATCGAGGGACAACCTTCCCCCAATCAGAAGCTCTCCAGATATTTTGGATTATAGTTGCTATCAGCCCCAGCCGATATGTCCAAATGGACATGAATGATGGGGGTTGTAGTCCAAAACGTCTGGTGGGCACCATGTTGGGGAAGACTGCCCTGGGAGTAGGATGCTAGGAGAGGAACCTCAGAGGAGCAAGTTACATATTTTAAGTAAGTCCAAATTAAGTAAGGAATTATACATACAGATATACATACATTCATATTAATACCTGGAGAGTTTGCCCATCTTGTTTTGTACATCCTCCTAAGAAACAAAATTCCAATAAATAACTACATTTTACAGAAATGGCAAACAACTGATTATGTATTCACCACTTTCATAGACTGAATTAAATGATACTACTTCTGTGTTGATGCATTGCAATCCATATTACTATTCAATGCTCATCATCATCATCATCATCATCATCACCATCATCATCTGCTGGTTTAAGACCAGAGTTAAGGGTGTCTCATGTTGACTCAAAGCCAGGAAATTAGAAGACATGTTCCTTAATCAGTCATGATGTTGGTCAATGTCAAAAAGTGCTTGCTTACATCTTACCCTCCACGCACCCACATTTTCCTTGGGTCTTGCAGTCCCAAATCCAGATTTGGGAGGATGGAGTGCCTGGGGCCAGCAAAGATGATCCACATTCTCCTGGTCCTGTATTGCTCTATGAAGCATCAGAACCTTACTGTATTGCTAGAAGAATCCTCCTGTGACTTGACCCATGCCAGTTGCTTATTCTTTGAATAGATGTGTCCTTGTATGTTCTGAATAGCTTACTTCTGAGAAAACCTGCATAGTTTCCCCCCTGTTTTTCTTCCCCCTCCCTTCATCAGCAAGAGTAATTCCCTCAGCCTTCAAAATTAGGTCACTCTGATCTCAGTTGACAGTTTCCTGCTACCCCACCCCACTGCCAGAATGCTGACAAGAATTCTGAAATTTGTCTCAAAACACTGCAGTACTGGCAGCAATGTAGTTTCAGAGTGAAGTAGAGCATGCCCAATATAACTTTGCCAGCAATTGCTGTTTTAGGTCTTTACAGAGCAACAAAACCTTGATAACTTTTAAACCACTGCTCAGAATTTCACTGAACCAATGAAAGACACATCCCCTCAACAAACCTGAATAAAGTAATACCCCCCCACCAATTTTTTTTGAAAGAAATGTATGATACCCTGAGTGGCAGCTTGGAATAAAAACGACAAAAGTATCAGTTTGCAGTGCTATGAGATAGGGGTGGAGAGGTATCAGGCTTGTAGGAACTACTTTGTATAGCCAGGTGCAAAGCATGTATTTTTGAATGAATGAATTCTTAGCCCAGGATTATTATTTTTTTAGTACCTGAACTAAACTACATGGAAATCTGGCCTTAGCTTGTTGTTGTTTATGCTTTCAGTCGCTTCCGACTCTTCGTGACTAGAAGGGGCTTTATCCCAGGGCGATCCCGGGGATCATCCCTGTGTGTCCACATGACGCATAGGGGATCCTGGGATCAGGGAGGGATCATCCCTCCCTTGCCCTGAGATCTCACCCTCCACGTTAGGCCTGGTTTTTCCGCAGTCTTGGGCTGAAATAGTGCTATGCAGGATATCTGAGCAAGCACCTAGTCAATCTTTCCCATTATGGCATGCATTGTATTTTGATATAAATTATAGTAACTATTTCTAAATTTGCATCTATAATATAAATTTGCATATGCAACTGTAATGCAAATTGGCCTCCTCTTTTGGCCTGTTTTTTCCTTGGTGGATGTCTGGCATGTGTGTGTTTTGGTGATATGTACGTTGCCACCATAATGGCGGTCTACTTGAAACCCTTGCTGATCTACTTGAAATCACTGAGAAATCTACCAGTAGATCCCAGTCTACCTTCTGCCGACCCCTGATGTAAGACTAGCACAGCCTGATGGATATCAGAGGCTTCAGTACAGATCGATGCAACAAAGGCTGCTTTCTGGCAGGTTGGTTGGGAGAATTGCACAGCATCTCATTACCTAAGATTCACTCTGTAGGGCTACAGACAGGATTTTCTGGACCTAACACAAAGCTTTTACTTGACATCCTGCTGCTGTTGTGCAAGCCCTTATGATCAGATATAAATATAAGACTTCTGTGGAAGGCTTGGGGCCACTCACTGTGTTCCTTATACTTGCACTATCTTCTCTGTAGGCCTGGGGGAATCTCATCACCATTCTCAAACCATTCCTCAGAGCCCATTAAAGCAGAATACCTCTTGCTATTTCCTTAATTAATCCTTCTGTCCAAATATTTCAAGGAATGTTCTGCGGTTACATGAAGTACAATTAAAAATAAAACTATTCCATATTAAACTATTTGGACATTTATTCTGTGCATTCATTTAAATGGATAGAAACACCCCCCATTTGCTTCTATCCCTTATGCTAGCATTCACTTTGAAAGAACAGGTGCATCTTACATTTCCTCTAATTGCAGGAACTGTAAAAGTAACTTTTTTTTGTAATCATCTGAAATCTGATTTTTTTTAAAGAAATCAGTAATAGCAACACTTGCCTAGTAATTATTTGATCAGTAGGTGGTTGAAGAGTATTCTTATGTTCCACCTGCACTAAGCTTTTTAATTTGATTGCACTTTTGACATTAGCTTCCCATATAAACTAAATGTAGAACATTTCCTGTGTCTTCAGGATTATATTAAATAAAGGGAAAATGGTGTGCTTATTTGCATCATTAAGGTGCTGTTTGAGGAAAAACTACAACACAGCAATTTGCAGTAATGAGTTTATAGTGATACAAGGAAGTCATACCAGGAATTTGAATCTGATCTACATTTGAGAGAGAATATCATTTGCTGGAGAAGGTCTTCCCTTTATTTTTTATTTTTTTTTATTTATTTATAAAATAAAAAATCTTGAATAAAAATAAAAATAAAATGGTGCCCCTTCCATCAAAAGTTGAAATTCCCCTTCAGGGTATGATGATCATGCTGCAAAATAAAAATAAAAGGTGTAGTTTTACACTTTTTTAAAACGGTAACAAGGCTTTCACTGAAACCAATGGCCAGTTCCTCTTGTCCTATTCTACAAGGGTTAGGAGAAAGCCTGCTGTGAGAGGTGCACTTTCTTTTGAGATGAATAGAAAACCAAAACCAAAATGAGGTCCAGTACTGGGCAAAAGGCAGGATACTACTACTACTACTAATAATAATAATAATAGGCCCCATTTGGCTCAGTTTTGGTTAGTCCCAAAATGAATGCTAAGGATGGATGGATGATCAGGTGTGGGTGCTCCTAGGGATGTCGGAGAAATATGCAATGGAATCAAATGAGTTCAGTTTTCTATGAATCCAAACTGTGAATTTCACAGTGGGCTGTTGTTGTTGTTTTCCTGAGTCTGCAAACTTTCCAGAATTTTAAGCAAATTGAGTTGTAGAAAAATACATTTAAAATGATAACTAAAAAAGCACTGGCTGAAAAATCTCCATTTCCCCCATATGCTAAAGCATGCAAGGGGAGGGGGATTTTCACATTTTTACAAGAACAAATTTGTGCAAATTTGGAGAAACTGGAAAAAATCTGATTCTGTCAGTGATTGGACAATGAAATAAAAGGCACCTGGTAAATCATATATCCCTAGGTCCTGCATTCATGACAGGGGTTTAAAATATAATAATATCTAAATGTCTACTGGGACGTTCACCTTTGTTTTTTATTTGGATACTAGACTCCCCCCTCCCCCAATCTCATGATGAACTAGTTTTTGGAAGTTGTTTCACTTTCAGCTCTAGCTGCCTGGTGGTCCCTCAGCCTGGTGCTGTAAAGAGAAGCCCTGAGTGAAGCAACAGCAGCCACCATTTTCTTCTCTATGTCAGGTACCTCCAGTCCCAGTCCCTGATGCATATATTGGGCTTTCTAGTGCGGACTAAGGCCTTAGCTAGACCTAAGGTTTATCCCGGGATTGTCCCAGAGTCATCCCTGTTCATGAAAATGACACACAGGATATCCTGGGAGCAGGCAGGAACGACCCCGGGACAACCCCAGGATAAACCTTAGGTCTAGATAAGGCCCAAGTTGTAGTTTTTTGTTCAGCATCTGGTGTCCATGGGAGGGCTGTGCACTGCTCTGAGCCAGGGCCTCAGCTGTGCCAAGAAGAGCGCTTGTTTCTCACAATGGCCAAGCTGTGTCCTTCTGTATCCATGGCTGCCACATGAAACTGGGGGCTTTGCAAGTTCCGAGAGGAAACCATGCTCCTCCTGGTGCCAGGCAAGTTCCTTTCTCCATGCTGAGAGAAGCACAGAGAGGGAGAAGAAAACAAACAAATGCCATAAATACATAAATACATAAATGGATTACTGCAATGCGTTATACGTGGGGCTTCCTTTGAAAACGGTCCGGAAGCTTCAGCTGGTACAAAACAGGGCAGCCCGTTTTCTAACAGGGACTGGCCGGCGAGATCACATTACGCCAGTCCTTTTCCAGCTTCATTGGCTGCCAGTCCAGGTCCGGGCCCGATTCAAAGTGCTGGTATTGACATTTAAAGCCCTAAACGGTTTGGGGCCAGGTTATTTGAAGGAATGCCTCCTCCCATATGTACCTGCCCAGACCTTGAGATCATCTACAGGGGCCCTTCTCTGTGAGCCCCTGCCAAAGGAAGTAGGGCAGGTGGCTACTAGGAGGAGGGCTTTCTCCGCTGTGGCACCCGGTTGTGGAATGAGCTCCCCAGAGAGGTCTGCCTGGCGCCTACACTGTACTGCTTTCGTCGCCAGCTGAAGACCTTTTTATTCTCTCAGTATTTTAACACTTAATTTTAACTTAAATTTAAATTATACTGTTTTAACTCTGTATTTTAACCTTATATCAATTTTGCTGCGTGGTTTTATCCTGGTTGTGCTTTTTTATATTGTATTTTGTATTTGTGTTTTTAACTTGCTGGTTGTTTTATGATGGTTTTAATTTTTGTGAACCGCCCAGAGAGCTTCGGCTATTGGGCGGTATAAAAATGTAATAAATAAATAAATAAATAAATAAATGAATAAATAAATACATAGAAACTGGCTACGCCCTTGATGTCATCCAGCCCATGGTGAGACTGATGCGGTGGGCAATTCAGTTCTGCACCTCTGACACAGTGCATAGTTAAACCACAAGATGTATTCATGGCTACCAACTTGGATGACTTTAAAAGGGGATTGTACAAAGTCATGGAGGATTAGGCTATTGATCGCTAATAGTTCTTAATGCTATATGCCACTTCTAGTATCAAAAGCAATAAGCATCCATCACCAGGATGTTGCTGTTGCACCAAAGTCCTGCTTATGGACCAATTGGTCATTGTGGGAACAGGCCGGATCAACACTACTGCTTTAAAGAGCTTTATAACAGTTTTGAAAATGGTATATGGAGTGTGTCCTGGGCCCCAACTGTTGTCAAAACTGTTATAATGCGCTTTAAAGCACTTTAAAGCAGTAGTGTAGATCTTACCCAGAATGCTGGACTAGATCTGGCATTGATCTGATCTAGCACAGCTGTTTTTATGTTCTTGTGTAACATTCATCTTTAAGAGAGCAACCCTATGGCCCTAGACAGTGGCTTTAGCTAGACCGGGCGAAATCCCTGAGCAAACCTCGGGATCCCGGGACCAGGGAGGGATCATCCCTCCCTTGCCCCGGGATCTCGCCCTCCCCTTTGGGCCCGCTTTTTCTTCGGTCTTGGATAGAGACCATGGGACGTGTGGCCCGTTGCTGTGGTTTGACCCTGCTCCATGCGATTCCTCATGTGGAGCCGGGAACCACACACGGGGCACAGCGCTCCTCAGGAGCACTGCGCCCATTGGGAGTAAGGTGGAGGGAGTGGGGAAAGTACTTAATTTTTTTAAAAAAAATGTCTGAAAGGCTATAGGATCATTCAGTTTACTGGTTCTGAGATTAGTGCAGAGAGAACTGCACTGACTACCCTCTGCACTCAGAAACCTGAGCACAGAGATGGGGAGAAGGTGGCGGTCCTGGGAGCGAGGAGGGGAATAGACCAGGGAAGCTGCTTTATGCAACTACCTATGCTCACTACAGCCTCTTTTCCTCCTGCTTCAAAGCACTGTGGCTAGATAGGCAAAATCACCCATCTAGCAAAAATGCAGAGCAGCTGGAACATGAAAGTGGAGATAGCCACCATGATCCAGCTACCTTGCATTAAAATACTCAACAACCTCTAATTTCAGGGGCTGCCAAACATTTAGGACTGCGCCCTAAATATTTCTTTCTAGAAAAAGCTGAAAGCTTTTCAGGAAGATTCCTAAGGCTTCCACTGTAGGGGCGGAGCCGGACGTCATGACGGGTAAGATCTCTGTTTGAAAACTCCCGAGAGGGGGGGATCTGGAAAGCTTATTATCTCACTTAATGAGGCGTGGATTATTAATCAAAGTGATGGACGATGCTTATGAGTATTGAGTGAAGATGAAAATCCTGTTTTTTGTGAAGAAATCACAGATTAAGGGGTGAAAATTAGCCTGTTCCTGGCTGTTCTCTGACTGTAAGCAGACGGAAGGAGGGGGGAGCAAAGCAAGTTTGGAATGTTTGGAATGTTGGAGCTCTCCTGTTTTCCAGTCTGATAAATGCTGATTTATATACCCCTAATCTGAGAGAGATGTTTTGGCAGTAAATTTACCCTTCTTAAGGAAAAAGAAAGTATTGAAAAGCAGGACTTTATTGGATAAGAAGGGGGAGACGCGGTGGATTGAAGCGGGACTTTGACGAAATGTAAACATAATCCATGCCGTATATTAGAAAGAAAAAAACCCCGGGAAAGGCTGCTTGGCAAAGAGCACACCCTTCTAATCATAATTTGGCCCGTCTTGAGAAAGTGCCTGTCGGAAAAGATTTACAATCCTCGGGAAGCGATTCAGCTTCAGGCTCTGACGAGTCGGTGAAAATGGCGGAAGATTCTGGCAAGGTGCCAGCTTCTTCTGTTACAATGGATGAACTTAAAAAGCTGATTCTGGAAACCAGGGCTGCTCTCAGCAAGCAGATCGCTGATAATGAAAAGAAGGCAGAGGCACGGATGGGGGCGCTAGCTGACAGGCTGGCTGAGAATGAGAAAGAGATAAAGGAAGTTGGGGTTGAAGTTAAAGCTCTTGCAAAAAAACAAGAAGTATTTGAAAAATGTTCTGAGGCAAAGTCAAAAGATCAAGATCTACAGCTGATTCGGCTTCAGGACGAGCTTCGACGTTGTAACATACGCATCAAGCAATTTGCTGAAGAACCAGGAGAAGATTTGAGGAAAGTAGTTCTGAAGTGGTTCAACGACATGATGCCAGACGCGGATATAAACGACAGCGATTTCGAAAGAATTCATAGAGTGGGAGGAGCAAAGTATAAGGGATCATCTAGAGACTTGCTTGTGAAATTTGGCAGTTATTATAAGAAGGAGTTAGTAATGAAGAAGCTGAGGGCCATGGCTATGATCAAATATAAAGGCAAAGCAGTGCAAGTTTACAACGATCTTTGTCAGCAAACACTCCAATGGAGACGCAGCATCAAGCAAATAACTGAGACATTAACAAAAAATGTAGTGAAATATGCTTGGGGTTACCCGGTTTTCTTAAAGTTTTTCCATGCTGGGAGTGAATATAGAGTAACCTCTTTGGAGCAAGGAAGGGAGCTGCTGAAGAGATTGGGGTTAATGAAGAATGGAAGTGTTGGGGCTGGGGAAGAGAATGGAGCAGTAGCAGGAGCATCTGGGACGGGGTAAAGAGAAATGTTTTATGAGATATGATAACAAATTAATACAGAGATTGGGTCGTCGTGGCGGGGCACCGCCTCCCCCCTCTCCCCTAATTAGGTGGCCGGAGTAATAGACTCGCGGGGATATGGGGAGGGGGAAAGTAGGGGGGGAGAGGGGGTGGGGGGGAGGGAGGGAGATGATGGGGGGGTTAGGGTTTATTGTTATAATTGTTATTGTATTTGTTTATGAGTCACAGAGCACGCGGGATCAGAAGGAAAATCAAAAGGGAGATTATGGATAAGAATATTAAAGTATCAACGCTCAATGTTAAAGGTCTGGGGGCAGTCGTGAAAAGGAGGAGAATAGAACAAATGTTAAATAAAGAAAGATCAGATATTATTATGTTGCAAGAAACACACCAAAAATCTGATGGAGTAAATGAAATCCGGACAAGATGGTCTGTTTATTATGAAAAGTCATTGGGGACGTCAAAGAAAAATGGAGTAGCAATTTTGATTTCAAAAAAAAGTGGATTTATACTGAAAACTGTTAAAAAGGATGATAATGGTAGATATCTTATGATAAAGGGGCAAATAGAAAGTGAACAATATACATTAGTAAATGTTTATGCTCCTAATGAGAAACATAGAGAGTTTTTTATGAAATTATTTAGTGAAATAGAGGAGTTTAGGGAAGGATATTTAATTTTGGCAGGGGATTTTAATATGGTAATGGACAATAGAGTGGACAGATCAAACCCCACAAACGTGGAAAAAAGAAATAACATTACTATATTGAATAAATTAGTAAGAGAAAAAGACTATGTGGATTGTTGGCGTTTACTGAATGGCGTGAATCCGGGATTTTCTTTTTACTCCCCAGTTCATCAGACATATTCTAGAATAGATTATATATTGATTTCAAAAGAGTTTGCAAGTAAGGTGTGTAAAATGGAAATGGGAGTAATAAAGGTAACGGACCATGCAATGTTAAATTTAGAATTTACAGTTAAAAAAAATTACAAGGAAGCGTTTAGGTGGAAATTAAACACAAAACTTTTAAAATATAATAAAGTGGTAGAAAAAATACAAAGTGAATTGACGGAGGCTTGGGAAATTAATGAGAAAGGAGGAACATCAAGGGCAGTAGTTTGGGATACCATGAAGGCAGTATCGAGAGGGATATTTATTAGAGAAATGTGTAATTTGAGAAGACAACAAGTAGCAGAGCAAGAACAATTGGAGGAAGAGATTAAGAAAATGGAGAAAGATTATTGGCAAAATAAAAATAAGCATAAATTAATAGAAATACAGGCAAAGAAAAAGCAATTAGAAAATTTAAATTTAGAGGAGGTCCAAAAGAATCTAATATATATGAAAAGGGAGTATTTCGAAAACAGTAACAGGAATTCTAAATTGCTAGCCAGACTCACACAAAAGGAAAAAGCAAGGAATGGGATAGGGATTTTGAAAGATAAACAAGGGAAGTATTGTCATACAATGAAGGATAAAATAAAGATATTTCAGGAGTTTTACCAGGATTTGTATAAGGGAAAGGATACTCAAGAACAAAAGTTGGAAGCTTATATAGAAAAATATACAATGAAGAGAATAAAAATAGAGCATAAAGAGTTAATGGAGAAGGTAATAACTCAAGGAGAAGTTGAAGAAGTAATTGGGAATTTGAAGCCGGGTAAATCACCGGGGGTAGATGGTTTAGGACCAGAATATTATAAGGTTTTTAAAGGAATTTTAATACCAAAATTAATAAATTTGTATAATTCCATATTGGAAGGGGATAAAACGCCAGAATCATGGGAGCATTCATTAATAATTTTAATACCAAAACCAGATAAAGATTTGACTGTTCCTGATTCATATAGACCGATTTCATTAATAAATCAGGATGCTAAGCTTTTTTCAACTATCTTAGCAAGGAGGTTGAATAAATTTATAGAGGAATATATAGGGGAGGATCAATGTGGATTTGTGGTAGGTAGACAGATGCCTAATTTGGTGGGAAGAGTATTAAATGCAATTCAGGTGATAAATAAGTCGAGGGTTAAAGCGGGAATTCTGGCATTGGATATTTTCAAGGCTTTTGATTGTGTGAGCTGGCAAGCCTTAAAGATGGTTTTAAATAAAATGGGATTTGGAAATAAATTTAAAGCGATAATAGAACAGTTATACTCTCAGAATACAGCTGTAGTGGTAGCGAATGATGGTGTGACAGATAAGATACGACTAGCCAGAGGGACAAGACAAGGATGTCCGCTCTCACCAGTCCTATTTGTAATGGTAATGGAATTATTGGCGAACGCAATACGAGAGGATGAGGAGATTGAAGGAATTGGTAGTATAAAAAAAATTAAATTGCATATGTTTGCAGATGATACGTTGTTGACGATTAAGAATCCAATAGAGAAGATGGGGAGAATTAAACAACATTTGAGAGAATTTGAGGCTGTTATGGGGTTAAAAATAAATTGGTCTAAATCAGAATTGATGTTATTTAATTATACTAAAAAAGAAGAGAAAGATTGGGAAGAAAAGGGAAGAGAAATGAGAGTTAAGACTCAGATTAGATATTTGGGAATAAAAATTACGCAGAAGTTAGAGAATCTAGAGAAAGAAAATTTAAATGTTTTAAAAAAAGAGATTTTAGTAAAATTGGAAAAATATAAAAGGTTAAATTTATCCTGGTTTGGAAGAATAGCATTAATAAAAATGAAGATTTTAGCAAGGATAAATTTTGTGTTTAGGATGCTACCAATAAAAATTTCAGAATTAGAGTTAAAAAGTTGGCAAAGGATCATAAATAATTTTTGTAATGGTGATAAGAAAGCGAGGGTAAATAAAAGTAAATGGTATTTGAGTAAAAAAAAGGGAGGATTGGGTCTCCCGAATATTATATTATATTACGCAGCCAATAGATTAAGATATATAATGGAGGCAATTTTAGGATTAGGGAACTTAGATTGGATGGAAGAAAAAAACATGAGTAATATAGAGACTAAATTAGAAAATGTTTTTTTTTATGGAAGGGAAAAAAAAATGGGTGGAAGGTATAAATAACCCACTTTTGAGGACTCACTGGGAAATTTGGAGTAAATATAAAGGGGCGCTGCTTCCGAGCAGCTCTCCCTTGTCACCGGTAATATTGTTGAAGAATTTCCCGGAGGAATTAAAAAGTAGATTAAGTAAAGTTTTAATAGAGAGAAATAAAATGAAATTAAGAGATTGGTTAAGAGGAATGGGTACAAGAGAGGATATAGAAGAAGTCTTGAAGGATAAAAAGTTAACTTGGTTAAACTATACGCAATTAGAACAATGGACTAAAAAGTGGGTAAGAGATAATGGAGAGTGTAGAGAATTAACAAGGTTTGAAGAATTAATAGATAAAAAAGATAAGGAAAGGGGGAAAAGAACAGTGTTAAAAGGGTTGATGAGCGAAATATACAGAATATTGGTGGAGAAAGGGACAGTGGATAACTCGGGTAAAATGGTTTGGGAGACAGATTTGAAGGTACAAATAGGACAACAGGGTTGGGAGGGATTATGGAGGCAAAGAGCGTTGAGAAATATGTCAGTAAGAATAAAAGAGAATTATTATAAAATTGTATGGAGGTGGTACCTAACTCCGGTTAGATTGAATAAGATAAACAAGCAGCAATCGGCAAATTGTTGGAGAGGTTGTGGGGTTAAAGGAACGTATATGCATATGTGGTGGGAATGTAACTATGTTCAGAATTTGTGGAAGATGGTGTTTCTGGAGATTGAAGAAATTGTTGAAATGAAGATAGAAAGAACACCAAAAGTTGCATTGCTGTCGCTATTTGAAGAAGATTTTAAATGTAAAAAGGAAATTAAGGAACTGATAACGAATTTGTTGATTGCAGCAAGACTAATTATAGCCAGGAACTGGAAGATACAAGGGGAATATTCTATTGAAGAATGGTATAAAGAAGTGTGGGATATAGCTATTAATGATAAATTAACAAGTAATATTAAATGGAGAAGAGGTATAGCTAAATCAAATGATTTTGAAGGAATTTGGAAACAGTTCCTAATATTTGTTTTTTCTAGAGGGAGTGGGAATCCACCAGCAGAAGAAAGTATGAGATTTTGGAAGCAGGAATGAGATCCCGTGGTGGGGGGTGCACTGTAGGTGTATTGATTATGTTATTAAGATTATGTTATTAAGATAAGATATTGTATTCAACTGAAAATTATGTAGTATGTTGTGTGTTTTTTTCTTATGTGATGTATGTATATGTTTAGTATTGTAGAAAATAAAAAAAATTTAAAAAAAAAAAGGCTTCCACTGTATGCATACTTAGGGTGACCATATGAAAAGGAGGACAGGGCTCCTGTATCTTTAACAGTTGCATAGAAAAGGGAATTTCAGCAGGTGTCATTTGTATATATGGAGAACCTGGTGAAATTCCCTCTTCATCACAGCAGTTAAAGCTGCAGGAGCTATACTAGAGTGACCAGATTTAAAAGAAGGCAGGGCACCTGCAGCTTTAACTGTTGTGATGAAGAGGGAATTTCACCAGGTTCCCCATATATACAAATGACACCTGCTGAAATTCCCTTTTCAATACAACTGTTAAAGATACAGGATCCCTGTCCTCCTTTTCCTATGGTCACCCTAACTTAGCTAGGAGTATGTCCCAATTAATGTAATGGATCTAACTTCCAAGTAGGCACGCATAGAATTACTCTGTGAAATTAGGATAGCATACTTTTGAAATTCATGTTTGCTGAGTGTCTTTACACAGGGTGAATCTAATTGTAGTTACTAAGCAAAGATGACACTTTCCGTAATCAATGGCTGGCCATGTAAAATGACCCAGAGCTTATAATAATTAAGACTATTCTTCATGTTAGGCCATGGTGGCATGAAGGAACCTCATACGCTAATAACAAAATGAAGCATTTACTAGTTCATTTTAAAAAGATAGGATGAAGTGTACTGTTTAAATGAAATCAACTTCAAAACAAACAAGGACAGTAGGGCTAGATTCATTCATTTATTTATAAATAAGATTTTTAGGCTGCCCTTCAGCAAAATTATCAGGGCAACAATCAGCTACCAATACCAGCAGGCAGATGTATATAACATCTACTTCGTGCCCAAGAGTGTTGACTAGAGCTGTGCAGAAATGCCCTCTAAAAATACTCTGCCCTCTTTGTGGCCAGCAAAATTATGGAGGCAATTTCAAAGGATCTCTCAATGGAGAGGAGAAATTCTTGACAGTTTCTCACAGGTAGGGGTCAACATTGGCAGGAGTTGTAGCACAGATTCTTTTTCTTTTCTCTCCCCCCACCCCCCACAAGGGTTTTTGAGGCTCTTGCACCAACTGTGCTGGCATGTTTGCACCCATTTTGTGTTCACCACAATGCTGGTGTGAGGGAGGCAGTGTTGTAGCTAGCTCCAGGGAGGAGGCATTGCTAGTGCAGTGCCAATTTTGTCCAATTCCTTGGAAGTTTTCTTCCCCCCAACCCCCATAAAAGAAGCTTCCATTGTTCTGCCTTATTCTTGGGGCATTTTATCATTCAATTATGTGATGTTCTTGAGCCTATCTAGTCACTGCACTGCAGCTGAGGGTGCGCTCTCTGTGTTTTCTTTCTATGACTCCATTGCTCTGCAACCTCTCTGACTCCCTGCACTTCCTGGTCTGAAAAAGCCCAGTGGAAGGAAGTATGTCCTGATTATAGTTCCTGGCCTTTAACTGAAGTATGTGGGAAGCCAAGGAGGCTACAGGCTGTTGGAGAGGTGATTGTGACAATAAAAGATAGGACACTCATGCACACTTCTCAATCACCTCCTAAGTAAGTTAAGTCCAAGAAACCAAATTCAACCTGTGCAAATTTCTCTAAATTTTTGTTCACTATTGAATTTATTTTCAGAAGCAATTTCTTTTTATCGAATTGAACGAGAAAGACAGGTTGCTTACCTGTAACCATAGTTCTCTGAGTGGTCATCTGTGCATTCACACATATGGGCTCTGTGCCTGCGCTGAGCTAACAATCGGAACTTCTAAAGCTGAGAACGTTAAATTGGGCGGGAACCCCTCCCCCACCGTCATGTGCGCATGTACCATAGGTTCCTGCCCATCTCCTCAGTTTCTAAAACCGAATTGCTGGTCTCAGATCCTAGGAGATAGTATCTCTATCGATGCCGAAGTATATATCGACACCGAAGAGGGGACGGTGGGGGGGTTGTGTGAATGCACAGATGACCACTCAGAGAACTACGGTTACAGGTAAGCAACCTGTCTTTCTCTTTCGTGGTCTCTGTGCATCACACATATGGGAGAGTAACAAGCTGACTTACCGGAGGTGGGTCAGTGTTGGTGTTATCACTGCAAGATGGCCGATAGGACGGCTCTCCCGAAACTAGAGTCACTCCTAGCTCTGGTATCAAGTTTATAGTGAGTGACAAACGTGGTTGGTTTCGATCACGTCGCTGTCCGACAGATTTCTGGGATGGGAATTCCCCTAGCAAAGGCTGTCGATGTAGATATTCCTCTAGTGGAATGTGCTCTTATTGGCGTCTACAGGTGTAGACCTTGTAGTTGGTATGCTAGTGTGATCGTGTTTACGACCCAAGCGGAGAGACTTTGGGGAGATATGGGGAGCCCTTTCTTTTGGCCTCCGCAGCAGACAAAAAGGTGGTCTGTCTTTCGGTATGGAGCTGTTCTTTCCTTGTAAAAAGCTAGAGCCCTTCGGACATCGAGAGTATGTAATGTTCTCTCCAAGGGCGAAGCTGGGGAAGGAAAGAAGGTAGGAAGGATAATGTCTTGGTTGACGTGGAAGTCTGACACCACTTTGGGTAGAAAAACAGGATCCGTGCGAAGGACAACTTTGTCGTTATAAAATAAGGAAGGGTGGATCGATACGAAGAGCTGTGAGTTCACTGGCTCTTCGTGCAGTTGTGATAGTGATTAAGAAGACTACTTTTAATGTAAGGAGACTTAGGTCCACTGTGGCTAAAGGTTCGAACGGTTTTTCGAGGAGGGCTTTCAACACCACGGACAAACTCCATTGTGGAGTATAGTTCCGTACTGGTGGGACTAAGTTGTTTGCTCCCTTTAGAAATTGGCGTATGATCGGGTGCGAGAATATCAAATAACCCTTGACTGGTGATTTATTAGCAGAGATTGCCACTAGATAGACCTTAAGAGACGTCAACCTAAGGCCCCTCTGAAAGAGAGTATTAAGAAATGCTAAAACGCCGACAATGGAATTTTCGTATGGGTCTATTTGTTGTTCAGCCGCAAAGCGGAGGAAGCTGTTCGACTTTGCTGTGTATGCTCATCGTGTCGATGGTTTTCTGGCTGCTTCCAAGACCAGTGCTATGTCTGGTGGTAAGACTGTTTGTCGTGTACGATCTTCCATGCTGTGAGTCGTAACGACTGTAGGTCCGGGTGCCGAGTCTTCCCTTGGTGTCGGGTCAGAAGTGGCATCGATATCGGGAGGTGTATGAAGTGGCTGTTGGACAAGTTGAGGAGGGACGCGAACCATGCTTGTCTGGGCCACCACGGGGTTATCAGTATCCCGTTGGCTTGGTCCGTCTTTAGTTTGTGGAGTGTCCGAGCTATTAATGGTATTGGGGGGAAAGCGTAGATTGGGAGGTGAGACCAATTGATTTGAAATGCATCTCCTTGGGAGTCTTGACCCACTCCTCCTCTGGAGAAGAACAGAGGGAGTACTGCATTTTGGGGAGTGGCGAAGAGATCGATGGACGGTTGTCCCCATTTTTGGAAAATTCGATTGAGAGTGAGTGGGTCCATCTCCCATTCGTATGAGACTGTTATCTTTCTGCTGAGTTGATCTGCAAGGATATTGTCTTGTCCTGGGATGTGTATCGCTGAGATGTGTATTCGGCGAGGAATACACCAGTCGAGAATCTCTATTGTTTTTTGAATAAATGCGGGGGAGTGGGTGCCTCCTTCCTTGTTCAGGTGCCATAAAACTGTGGTGTTGTCGGTGAGGAGTTGCACATGGTTGTTTGTAAGTAGATCCTCGAAGGTAAGGAGTGCCTTTTGTACGGCGAGCATCTCCAGGAAGTTGATGTGTCTTTTTCTCTCCGCAGTGTTCCACTTGCCTTGTGTTCGGAAATGTGCACAGTGGGCACCCCAACCGAGCGTTGATGCATCTGTGGTGAGGGTGCAGGTTGGCGGAGGTTGTGTGAATGGCATTCCTAGTGTGAGGTTGTCTTTGTCTTGCCACCAAAGTAGGGATGCCCTCACTTTCGATGGGATTCGTAAGTAAAATGTCTCGGCGTTTGTTGTGTTTGGGAAGGCCGTGATGAACCAATTCTGTAGGGTTTGCATTCAGAGTCTCGCCTATCGTACGACTGATACTGTTGCCACCATATGGCCTAGGAGGCGTTGAATTTCGAAGGCTGTGGTGGGGTTTTTTCCTCTCTAGTCGACGTGCTAAAGCAACGAGTGTATTCACCCTGTTGGGAAGGAGATATGCTCTTGCTGTGGAGGAGTCGAGAATTGCTCCTATGAATTGTATCTGTTGGGTTGGGAGAAGCTGGGACTTCTCCAGGTTGATGTAGAGGCCCAAGTTTTCCACTGTTTGAATCACCTCCTTGAGGGATCTGAGGAGAGTTGAACGAGTTGGGGCTACTATAAGCCAGTCGTCGAGATAGGGGTAAATTTCTATGCCCCTTTTTCTGAGGTGGGCACAGATGACTGCAACGCATTTGGTGAATACTCTCGGTGTGTCGCCAAGCCAAAGGGTAGAACGTGGAACTGAAACATTTGTGTCCCATGATGAACCGGAGAAAACGGTGGTGCGATGGATGGATTGTTATGTGGAAGTATGCATCCTTGTGGTCTATGGACGCAAACCACATGTGTCGATGTAGAAGGGGTAGGATAGTGGGGAGTGTTATCATGCAGAATTTCCTGACTTTTATGAAGCGGTTGAGGTTTCTGAGGTCCAATATGGGGCGAAGTCCTCCATCTGCTTTCGGTACCATAAAATATCTTGAGAGGAAGCTGTTTCTTATATCGAAGTTCACCCTCGTAATTGCTCCCTTTTGTAAGAGGATGGATATTTCTTTTGCGAGGGGTAGGGAGTGTGATGTCCTTCTCACGGTACCGACACGAGGGGGTGCTTCGAATTCTATTTGGTAACCCTGTTGAATGATCTTGAGGACCCAAATGTCTGATGTTATGTTCTCCCAATTGGCAAGAAATGGTCGAAGACGATGATTGAAGTCGTATAAGGAGTCGCAATGGTCGGTGTGTGAGTCGGAGTCAAAGTCTCCGCTTGGAGGCAGTGTCCAGTTTACTGCGGGATTGTCTGTACCGTGGGTATGATGTTTGCCTATTTTGGCATTGTTGTGGCTGTGGACGCTGATATTTCTCTAAGTATTGCCTGTTCTGAGAGAAGGGTCTATTCCAGCATTTAGTTTTGAAAGTGGAGGGTTGGTATTGAATCATGCCCATCTTTTTTGCTATTGCTTTAGCTTTTTGTATGGAATCCATTGTGTTGTCCATGCCTGAATTAAATAGTCCCTCGCCATCGAAGGGTAGGTCCTCAATTCGAGACCTGGCCTCAGGTGGGATTGATGCCGACCTAAGCCAAGCATGTTGACGGAGGGCTATCGCTGCTACCATGGCCTTGGCATAACAGTCCACTTGATGTCGAGTGGTACTAATTTGCAACTTAGAAAGGCGAGTAGCCGCATCTTGGAATACATGGGCGAGTTCCCTTTTTTCTTCCGGGAGGTAGTCACACAAGGAGCCAATTTTCTCCCAGAGAAAAAGCTGATAGTGAGCCATGGTGGCTTGGTAATTTGCTACTTTGAAGCCCAGGGCTGTGGAGGAGTAAATTCTGCGGCCCATAAGGTCCAGGCGTCTTCCTTCCTTGTCAGCAGGGAATGCATGCGTTCTTTGAGATTTTCCCTGGGAGGATTCAACTATAATAGAATTTGGTTTTGGGTGTGTAAAAAGAAAGCCTACGTCAGACTTGTGTTGTATACAGTATAAGGATTCCAATTTTCTTGATGTGGGTGCCATGGTTGCAGGTGTCTTCCATGATACTTTAGCTGTTTGCAGCAGGGTGGGCAGGAAAGGGATCACCACCGGAGCAGTAGTCTCGGTATAGAGAGCGTCAAACACAGGGTCCTTGATCTTTTCAGTAGGTTGGTGTGTCTGGATTCCTAATGATTGTGCCATCCTTAAGATTTGGTCAGTAAAATGAAAGGTATATTGTGATGGCGAAGAACCCTCTGGAGTTTCAACCACATCAGTAGGAGATGGAATAGATGGCTGTATAGACGATACCGATGTTGCATCGGAAATGTAATCGTCATCCGACCTTGAATAGGAGGAGATACGATCGCCGCCGTCTCTGTGAGTAGCTGGTGGGAGTGGTAAGGGGCAATCTTCGAAGGACGGTGCAATAGAAGCTATAGCTGAAGGTTTGTGCCATTGTTGAAGGGCAGTGGAACTTACGAGCGAGATACCGCAGCGTGGTACCGGCGGTGGTTGCTCTGGTGGAATCGATATCGTGGCAGACGGAAGTCGGCGAGTGTCCGGGAAAGCCGCCAAAGGCTGACAAAGATAAACGACCAACACGCTGGAAGCTAAACAGCAGTTCGGTTTTATTTATAAAACACAAGCAACTGGGGAAGGGAAAGTCAGAGGCTTGAGTTTGCACTCATAGAAAGCAAGGCAGAGTAGTCAATGTCCGGTCCGAAGTCTAGGGAGTTGGCAAAGCAGGTAGTCGAGAGTCCAGTCCAGAGTCAGCACAGCCAGCATTCAGCAAAGTCCAAACAACAGTCCAAAAGTCAGGGGCAATAACAGGCAAGCGTAGTCACAAACCAGTCCGCGGTCAAACAGGTGTCCAGAGAAGCAAGGCGTGGTCATGGGGTCCAGGAGTCAATGCCGGAATCAGGAACCAAGAGTCAGGGAGCAAGGCACGAGGTCACGAGATGCAGGAACCGAGGCTTTCGCCAGGAAGCTCAGATAATCTCTGACAAATCCGTCTTGGCTCACGGCTGCGTATTTATCCTGAGTCAGAGTGCTGAGTCATGGTCTCTCAGCTGTTCCCTAATTGCCTGGCGTTTTTGGTAAAGGCGGCGTGACCGCCGCCTTGTTTCCTTTTCAGCCCGCAGCTGGCTGAAGCCAGGTTTGTCTGCCTCCTCCTCCACACCCTGCAACTCATCCGTGGTCTCCGCCGGCACTGAGCCCCCTGAGCTGGCAGAGGTCCCAGCTGGCATCGGCTCTTCCCTTTGGGGCTCTGCAGCAACCTCTGTCAGTCCAGCCTCCACCAACTCCTCCTCATCTCCCGATTCCATCTCTGTGCAGGGCATGACAGCGAGGCGTTGAGAAACGTGACTGTTCCCCTCTAGCATATTCGGTATCGTGGTATGAGCCCTGTAGACCCTGTTGCTGGTTGGACAGTAAGGACCACGACGAGGATTGGTTCCAGCTTCTATCCCTAATGGGAGATCTCGGGCTCGAATTAAAAGAGCCGTGTCTGGATCTGTTCAATACCGAAGAAGGGTTCGGGCTATAGAGCAAACGTCTAGGTGACAGTTGTTGTGGAAGGTCTATAACTATAATAGGATGTGGTGACAATGAATCTTGAATTTCTCCCTCAGAGAGAGAAGCTGTGTTTGGACGGTTGTGTCTCGATGTCGATGGGATGGTGCCATGCGCAGAGACTGAACGATGGCTATGAGCCGATGTGGATTCAGCCTCCCATCGCGAGGTGCTTCTGTGCCGAGAGCTTTGTACTAGGGGTGTGCACGGACCCCCCGCTCTGCCCAGTGGGCCGATCCGAAAATTTCAGATCGGCCCACTCCGCGCTGCTCCGCCCATACTCTGCTCCTCTTCGCCGCGGAGCTCCGGCTCCGAATCGGAGCTCTGCAGTGGAGGGGAGTGGTGCCAGGTAAGGCAGGGAGAGGAGGGCGGGGGGGGTGGGTTACCGGGCCCTGCCACCATCGCCGCCCGTGCGGCGATGGCGGCAGAGCCCGGTAAGGGACCAAGGGGGAGGGGGGCCTTACCTGCCTCCGTCCGCAGTCCGTCGGCTTCTTAATTGAGCCCGCGGTTCAACCAGGAAGTCTGGGCCGCAACTTCCTGGTTGAACCGCAAGCTCAATTGAAGAAGCCGAGGGACCATGGACGGAGGCAGGTAAGGGAGAGGAGGGGGGTTTACCAGGCCCTGCCGCTGTTGTCGCATGGGCGACAGCGGCAGGGCCTGGTAAACCCCACTTACCTTTCCGGTGGAGCTCCGGATCGAGACGAAGGATCCGCCTTCACTTCGATTCTCTTCGCCATGCTCCGCCGGCCCCCCAATCCTCTTCGCCTCCGCCTTAAGGGGAGGCGAAGCACCCCGCTCCGCTTCTAATTCGCTGGTCTGATTAGAAGCGGAGCACATCCCTACTTTGTACGGTATCATGTCGAATGCTCAATGTGGATGGTGTCGGTGTCGAGGGGTCGTTAGTCTGGAGCGGCAAATTTGGAGTCGACGGGCATTGCGGAGAAAAAAAAAGGCGTTGGGGATGTATGAGCAACCCCTGATCTTTTCGCCTTTTTTGAGTCATGCCTGGGTATCTCAGGCTTCCTCTTTTTTGCCCGCTTTTCAGCGAGGTGTTTGTCCTTAAGCTTTTTCTGAAGCTTGTCTTGCAGAGTTGTACTCAGATCACCAGTTTCAGTTTGGTGTGTAGATGGAGTAGTAGCCTTTTCGGTGGCCATGCTCCTTGGTTTGTCGACCGCTAGCAAGGCATTTTTCCAGAGTATTGCCTTGAGACGGTCAGAGCGGTTTTTTCGAGTCTGTTTAGAAAAACTCATGCAGTGGGCACAAGACTCTGTTATATGAGACTCGACCAGGCAAACAAGGCAGAGTGAATGACCATCCGCAAGGGGAAGTTTGCTGCGACACTTTATGCACTTCCTGAAAGCGGCCTTTAGTGCCATAAGCCGCGGGTATTGAGGAAAATAGAATAACTCTATACTATGACTAATAAGATATATATAACTTTTTTTTTTAGGAAGAATGAAGAGAGAAGAGAAGAAGAACTAGATAGGAAAGAAAAACGAACGTTCTCAAAAACTACAAGATTGCTAAAGTCCTGAGCGTGTTGCCAGCAAGGCGGTTGAAGAAAAACTGAGGAGATGGGCGGGAACCTACGGTACATGCGCACATGACGGTGGGGGAGGGGTTCCCGCCCAATTTAATGTTCTCAGCTTTAGAAGTTCCGATAGTTAGCTCAGCGCAGGCGCAGAGCCCATATGTGTGATGCACAGAGACCATGAAAGAGAACAATCGAAAAATTTGTGGAAGAAAGTTTCTATCAAATATGTGGATTTTATTCCTTATTTTGATGAAATCCTTGTGTCTTTCAGATGCCTTGCAAGATCACAACTTAGATGCTGTGCCTTTGCACAACCCCATGTGTCTTTGCAACTTGGCAATCCTGCCCTTCAGAACTGATCTTCCTCCTCCTTTACACCATCATTTTATCAATACTGTCTTCAAAGTATGTCTTTATCATAACTCTTTAATTACACATAGACATGGATGTCTGGTTACTCTCCATGTCTTTTATGTAGATGTTTAATGCTTATAGTAACCATGTGATGTTCTGCCAGGCTTTAAGAAGCCATGAAGTTTAAAGAATTGTGGTTTTCGCCAATTGCACCATTCTTTGACATGGCTGCTATAAATTTTTCAGAGTGTCTTTTGTCAGGAGAAGATAGTTTGTGTCAGGCTGCCAGGCAGCTTCATTTGACCCACATATCTCAGTTTCCTTATGCTCAGAGCATGGTTTGATCTGAAGGCAAATAATAATAATAATAATGATGATGATGATGATGATGATGATGATGATGATGATGATGCAGAAATCTTGCTGAAGCTATGAACATCTGGGTCTGGTCACTGTCTAGATGGGTGCCCATTGAGGAACCTTTATATAACACCCTGAGCTTCCTAGAGAAAAGGTGCTTATCTACATATATAAGGACACCCAAGTGAGACCTGCAACAAAGGCTAGATCCACACGACTGTCTTATAGTGGTATTGACTTGCATTGATAACTGTTGGGGCACAATCTACATCTGTATAGTGCTTTTGTAGTGTTATTTCCTGCTTTTTATTCCACATTCATGATTTGACACAAGGTGTAGATCTGCCTAAAATGTTGCAGTGTAAAAATCAGGGTTCTAGTCACCTACCATGCCATTTTCCAAGATAATTTGTACCATTTACCTCTTCCTTGAGTTTTCTGATTTTGACACACACACACACACACACACACACCAACTGTTTCTACACCTGCTTCCCCCCCCCCCGAATCATCCCTGGATCATCCATTTGTGTCCAAGTGATGCACAGGGGATCCCGGGAGCAGGCAGGGCCAATCCCTCCATTTTCCCAGGATAACCAAGACCTCGGTCATGCAAGTTTTACCCATGGTCCTGGGACAATCCTGAGGACTGTGGGTGGTGTGGGCACCTGTCCCTGCTTCTTCCCTCCTCCCCATGAGTAGCAGGGGTCAGCAGAGGGAAGGAGCTGGGCTGGGTGGAGTTCAGGGACATTGGGGGTGGAGGGGAGCGGTGGACATGAAGTCCCTCTTTCCTTCCAGGATGCCGCGCTTTGGTTTAGATGCCCAGAGATGATCCCAGAAGCAGGTAAGTCCAGGATCATCCCCCCCTCCCTCCCCAAAGGCCCTGTAGGTGTAGAAAGGGCCACCATCCTCCCAGTCAGCACACTCAGTCCTCATTGTGCTATTTTTTGGTTTTCCTGTCCCATAGGTTTCCCCCCTAAAGTTTTTTCCCCTACTTCTGCAACACTTAGAATTCTACAAGCTTGCTAATGAATAAAATATTCTCTGGATGTAAAACTATACAAAATGGTAGGGAGGGAAAAGAAAAGAAAGAAAGGAAGTTTCAAAATCTGCATTTTTTTCTTTACTTCTCTGCACCTCGATGCAAAATAGGGGAATGTCCATATGTCCCAGGTAGAGGAGGCATTGGCTCAATGCTTCTGGTTTAAAGTATGTAAAAGCTTGCAAATTTTCAAACTGACCCGTTGAGGCTGGGTTTCAAAACCTAGACAGATGGAAGACCTCTCCTCAAGAGGGGCCTGGGAACATATGATCTCATTTCAAGCAGTGTCAATATGGTACGTACTTGTCAAATAGTCAAGTTGTGTGGCAGTCTCTGCTTCAGCTTTGAATTAAAAAAATTAGTTCACATTTGGTGAAGCCAGGTGCGCATTATGCAGGTCAACATGAGTGAAAGTACTGCTCTTTCATCTCCCAAATCACCTGGTGGCTTTCTTCTTCTTCTTCTTCCTGCCTGTTTGCACTATGTGGATTTCTTCTTTCAGAACTTCTGAAAATATTGGCTCTTTGCTCTGTGTCAATTGAGCACATTAAGAACAGCTGAGGTTGTATACATGCATGGAGCTTTTTAAAAAAGAACAGTGGCAGCTCAAATATTGCCAATCAGCTTTCGGTAGGCAAAGAAGAGCAACCAAAAAGGACAAGGCTGAATTCGGCCTCCTTTGTCGTTATCTTTAAACCAGATTCAGATTGGGCAGCCTTTCAAACAGAGGACAGTCCTCTGTTAAATCAGCAGCTGCCCAAAAGTGCCAGGAACTGACACTCTGTGTGTGTGTGTGTGTGTGTGTGTGTGTGTGTGTGTGTGTTGTATTTGCAGTTTTCTTCCATTCTTGGAGCTCAAAGGTGATCTCTGCCAATTCATCAACTCAAATAGCATTACATTTATTTATTAAGCTATGTTTAAGTCAGACACACTACATGTTAGACCTCCGGGGCGCATTCTAAGATCTTTAGACTTTTCTATGTTATTGGGGAGGTGGTGGATTCAGAAAGTTTGATGTACATTTATCTTGACAAGCCATGTACGGTTTGAGCTCTTCCTATAATTAGGCAAGCTATTTTTGATTTAGGAATGTAAATCGGAAAGTTAACCAAGGAAGTTGGTTTCTTAAAAAGAGTTGGGGGGAGCAATCCGTACATATCTGCTTGATCTACTTCTTTTGTAACATGACAGGCTCCATTGTTTTTATTCCCATTCTTAATCCACACCAAAATGATAAAGACGGAATTATCAGGTATTATCATTGTTTTAGAAAACAATGAAAACAATGTCAATTCAATGTACAGCCATATACATATGGTCGCTTCTCTGTTGCTTTTTCAGTAAACTAGCTCTTGATGTGTTAGGCTGTGTAAATCGCAGACTTAATTGACTTGCTGATGGCCTTTTCTGAAGCATAGTGCTAAATAATTTTCAGGGGAGTGGTGCTCTTTGAAGAAAATTTACTTTAATCTAGCACAGTTCTTGTTAAGCTATATTCTGCTGTCAAAAACCATTCTTGTCCTTTCCCCCATGTGTGTGTTTATGTTCTGGCCATCATGCACAATGCTGTGTAGAGATGGAAAGGCCCAGGAAAAAACCCAAAAAATTGGGAGGGTGTTTTTTTTCCAGGTTTTTTTCCAAAGCCTTTTGGGTGTTTTTTCCAAAAAAAATGGAAAAGTTGGGGGGAAACGAAGAAAAATGGATTATGGAATGTTTTATTTTAACATGATGAATAAAATATTTAAGACAAGGTATTCATTTACTTACTTCTCTAAATGATTTCTAAAAACTACGTACAGTATCAGATTATTACAAATTTGGTGCACCGAGGACAAGCAAGTCCCAGGTTGAAAACTGAGACTACAACTCAGAAATGCAAGAGCAAGATGCATTTCTGCCCCTAGGGGCACTGCCATTGAAGCAGAGACTGAAAGTGATAGTGATAGCTATAGCTCAGAAAATGAGTCAGATTAAATTTCATGCATATTCATTGAACCTTCGCCTTTTTCTCAGTTCTTTTCATGGGAATGGTTGTTTTATTTCTGCTTGACAATGTGGTGGGCTAACGGGGCTCAGGACACATTCCATATACTGTTTCAATCCATTTTCAAAGTGTTTTATCTTGCTTGGTGTAGATCTGACCTTAGTATGTTACAACAGGAGCGTTCAATCTGTGACTCTAGGGACACACGCAGCCCTCAGACCCCCCTTTGCCTTCAGCCCCTTCCACCAGTGGAATATGACCCCGGACAGCTTCCCCAGAATGGAATTTAGTCTGTTAGCTTTAAGAGGTTCTATACCCTTGTCCTAGAAGAAAGGAATAGTTAGAGCTTCTGGAACTAGAGAACTGGTTGAAAGAGGGCTGAACCTATGCAGAGCTTTGCATGATTGGCTTACTTTATTTTATTTATTTATTTATTTATTTATTTATTTATTTATTTATTTATTTATTACATTTCTATACTGCCCAATAGCCGAAGCTCTCTGGGTGGTTCACAAAAATAAAAATCATAGTAAGACAATCAACAGGTTAAAAGCACAAATACACAATACAATATAAAAAGCACAACCAGAATAAAAACCACGCAGCAAAATTGACATAAAATTAAAATACAGAGTTAAAATAGTAAAATTTTAATTTAAGTTAAAATTAAGTGTTAAAATACTGGGAAAATAAAAAGGTCTTCAGCTGGCGACGAAAGGAGTACAGTGTAGGTGCCAGGCGGACCTCTCTGGGGAGCTCATTCCACAACTGGGATGCCACAGCGGAGAAAGCCCTCCTCCTAGTAGCCACCTGCCTCACTTCCTTCGGCAGGGGCTCACGGAGAAGGGCCCCTGAAGATGATCTTAAGGTCTGGGCAGGTACATATGGGAGGAGGCGTTCCTTCAAATAACCTGGCCCCAAACCGTTTAGGGCTTTAAATGTCAATACCAGCACTTTGAATCAGGCCCGGACCTGGACTGGCAGCCAATGAAGTTGTAAAAGGACTGGCGTAATGTGATCTCGCCGGCCAGACCCTGTTAGTAAACGGGCTGCCCTGTTCTATACCAGCTGAAGCTTCCGGACCGTTTTCAAAGTCAGCCCAACGTATAACGCATTGCAGTAATCCAAACGAGCGGTTATCAGAGCATGGATAATTGTAACTAGGCTATCTCTGTCCAGATAAGGGCGTAGTTGGTATATCAACCTAAGCTGATAAAAGGTGCTCTTTGCCACTGAGTTCACCTGTGCCTCAAGTGACAGTTCTGGATCCAAGAGCACCCCCAAACTATGGACCTGATCCTTTCTTGAATGTAAGCACACACATGGCCCCAGTTCAGACTGGGATAATGGAAATTTGGGAAGGTGGATTCCAATGAAGGTTGTGTATTTTTAAAGAAAACAAAAACCCAGTGGTGGAATTTGTGGACAAAAATGGGAGGAAGAGCTTAAATCCCCCCCCACCTCGGAATCACTATAATCCTGATCTGTATTGGGGCTGTGCATGCTTGCACTCAAATAAGAAGGCCAATTCATGTGTGATTCATGTGTGATGACCAGAACTTTTAGTTTGGCCCTAAGATATTGATGAATATCTTCAATTTACCCAGAGGAAATAGGAAAACCGTCTAGTCAGGGTATTGACTGTGTTTATCCATGGTTGTTTTCTTTAAAAATTTAAACAGTTTTTCCTAGAAACAATTTTCTTCAGTCAAATTGTAAACTTTGCTATGTGAAACATTGTGGTCTTTTTTTCTTCTTTTGGGGTTACCCATTCTATGGTTATCCAGCCAACCTTAATGCACCTAAACAAATAGAAGGACTTCTTTGAATTTGGCAAAGGTGGCTGTTGTATTCTTGAAGTGTCCTTTAGTATTTTTCATTGTAGACTCAAGAACCATACCAAAAATACCACCACAAGACACCGGTGGACCACAGTATACGAATCACAGGTTCAATAGCTGAATTTGACCAGACTCTGTTGTATTGGAAGCTTCTTGGGGGAGAAAAATGCTTTGAGCTTAATCTGCTAGAACAAAAGTAAGACAGAATGTGGTTACTGTTGTTCAAAGCTGAAAGGATGATCATTTGATCTATCAGGGAGCCCACTGGTTGGATTTTGTTTCTGGAGAATCAAAGGAATCATTTCATATTGTGATCAACTTTTTAAATTAAAGTTATATAACATTGCAGAAGAAACCACAGCATTAAGACAGACAACCAAATTATTGCATTCACCTTTTAAAAAGGAAACAGAGTTCTCTAATCATTTCATTTCACATTCCTCAATCGAGTCAAAGGCAATTGGGGAGAGGGACAGTTTTTGAACGAGGAACTAATTCTTTTACAATATAACATTTCCCATAGGATGGCCATAATTTGTACATTTTTTTTTTATTTTCCCCATGCTTATTAATTTCTATTCTCCCCAGCCCACCACCAAGCAGCTAAAATAGCAATTGGCACAAGTAACGACTGTTGTAGCTACTCCTATATATCTAGACAATGATTAAGTTTCCAGTAGAAGAGTATAATCTCTTAGCCATAAAAAACCCCAACCCTTCTGCACCACTAGCTTTGATGAAATTCAAGCCCATCCCAAACAAGAATGAACTGTCCCCAAAAAAGAAGTGACAAGAATGAATAAAAATGTCTTACCAGAAAGATACAAACAACAGGAAATCTCATAACAATTGAACAAGGAAGTGTTTTTCTGTTAGTACTAAATCTCCAGCATTTTTCAGTGTTCGCCTTTTACCTAGATAGATGGAATCTGGGTAAAACATAAAGAAAATATGAACTGTTTTCCTGCAATACCTGAAGCCCCTTTGCTAGCTGAGTCAATGTTTTAGGCAGGTAAAGCCAAACTACCAGCAGGGACAGAGCTATAGGAAATTACATTGGTCGCTAACCATAAAATGTGTGGATTTACTCACTCAGCCATGACTGAGGTCTAATAACTTTTGTGCCAAATGAGGCATGAAACATATTGTCAAATTCTCAATGTTTCCAAATGCAGCAGAACTCTATTTTAATTTCATTCTGCTGCAAAGTATTTGATCATCTGGTTGAAACATTATATTTTCAAAAATAGACTGAAGAGGGATGGTTTATTTATATTTGAGAAGTGACCATTGGCATTCGCTTGCTTTAAAAAAAAAGTAATTGAGCAAAGCTTTCCTTTTAAATAGGAAAACATTACAGACATTCATCAACAATACAAAATGTGTATGTTATTAGGGATTAACCTTTGCAGATGAGCAAACCTAAGCTTTCCACCTCCATTTTGCCTGAGAACTGGAACACACTAAAAACAGGACAGATTTTGCATTTCTAAGCCAGTTGATATAACATATATTAGAGATGTGCACAAGTGGCCTTTCGAAATTTTCCAACATATGGGCAGAAAAATGGGGATGGGAATTTCACCAGGAGGAGGGGAAGGAGAAATTATCCAACAGTTTCTCACAGGTAGAGTTGATCAATTGGCAGCAGTTGTACAGCAGCTTCTTTATTTTTTTCCTAACAAGTGTGTATGTATGTGTGCGTGTGTGCGTGTGCTGTCACTGCAAGAGGAGGGCCAGGATCTCTTCTCAATCATCCCAGAGTGCAGGACATGGAATAATGGGCTCAAGTTACAGGTAGCCAGTTTCCAGCTGGACATCAGGAAAAACTTCCTTACTGTTAGAGCAGAATGACAATGGAACCACTGACCTAGGGAGGTCATGGGCTCTCCCACACTAGAGGCATTCAAGAGGCAGCTGGACAACCATCTGTCAGGTATGCATTAAGGTGGATTCCTTCATTGAGTAGGGGGTTGGACTCGATGGCCTTATATGCCCCTTCCAAATCTACTGTTCTATGATTCTATGACATCCTGGTCCTCAGTTTGCATCCACATAATGCAGGTGTAAGTGGGCAGTCATGTGTGTAACTCCAAGGAAGAGGTGGAGCTAGTGCTGTGCCAAAATCTGACCTACAATTTCTTGCAAGTTTTCTTTCCCCATGAAAGAAGCTCCCATTGCTCAGCCTCATTCTTAGGGTGTTTTATAATTTGTTTTTGTGTTGCTTTTGAGCATACCTAATCACTGCAAAGCAGCGGAGAGTCCTTGCTATTACACCTACCTACATTGTTCAGCATCCTCCACCTTGCCTGCGCTTCCTGATCTGAAAAATAGCCCTATGGGAAGAATTAATTTATGACACCTTCTCGTGGGTTTTATTTCAAGTGTCAAGGCAGCTTCAGAAAGATGACTGCAAAATGAAAAGATGACTGTACAATGAAAAACAGGGCACTTGCACAGTCCTTGGTCACCACCTAAGTAAGCAAGCTGAAGAAACCCACACCCAACCCATGAGAATTTCTCCAAAATTTTCTTCACTACTGAATTGCTTTTTGAAACCTATTTCTCTTCTGTCAGACTGAATGAAAATGGTCAGGGGGGGGGAACATGGGATTTTTTTGGCAGAGCACTAGCATATCCATAAAGTTCTTCATATTCTGGAAAGAACTTGAGATTTTTAAAAGAATCTGAATACAGGAGAAATCAAAACAAATGAATTCATCTCTGTGTGTGTGTGTGTGTGTGTGTGTGTGTGTGCACATGCCCCTAACTGACACTGTATGTGTCCCTTAGGGCTGAACATTTTGTACACCCCTATGAGAACAAGACCCAGTTGCATTGGCTCCTGTATCATTGATAGCAGCTTTGATAGAGGAGGGTATTGGTGGAGGTGCCTCTTGTCATAAGAATGTTAGAAGACCCATGGTGGCTAAGACCAAGGTCCATCCACTCCAGTATATTGTTCACACAGTGGCAAACCAGCTGCCTTTGGGAAACCCACAAGTAGGATATGAGTACAATAGCACCCTCTCACTCATGTTTCTCAATAACTGATTATATATGATACTAGAAATACATATATGAAAGCCAGTGTGGTGTAGTGGCTGAAGTGCTGGATTGGAAGTCAGAAGATCCAGGTTCTAGTCCCCACCCAGCCTTGGAAAACCACTGGGTGACTTTGGGCCAGTCACACACTCTCAGCCCAATCCACCTCACAGGGTTGTTGTTGTGAGGATAAAATGGAGAGGAGAAGGAGGATTATGTATGCCACCTTGGTTTCCTTGAAGGAAAAAAGGTGGGATGTAAATGCAATAATAAATAAAATAAATAAATATAGCCTTGAGGACTAGTAGCAATTATATTAGCCTTATCCTCCATGAATCTGACTAACCCTTTTTAAAACCATCCAAATTAATAACCATCACTACACCTAGGGATATATGAGAACTTTCTCATACATCCCTGAGCATGCCCTCTTTGATGCCCCAAATGTGATGGTAAGAAAATGTTTGCAAATTGCGGGACAAGTGCCTGCATTTCATTTGCACAACTTTCCCCTTTGATTCTGCACAAATTTCCCCAGTAGACTGAATAATCCCTGCTTTAGTTTATAGAGAAAATTGATGCAAATTAGGAAATTTGCACAAATTTGGGGGAAATGTCTGATCACTGCTCAGTTTGGCCAGTTTCCTGTTCACACAGGACGAATAGTGATTGCAAATGTGAACAGGAATCAGGCATGAGGCGAGTGGCAAAATGGTGTTTGGCAACTCTTAGCCATTTGGAACATTGCTCAGTCACCCATCCCTAAATAAACCTTGCAGTAGCGAATTCCATTGTTTAACTATGTGCTGTGTGAAGAAGCACTTCCTTTAACCTGTCCTTAATCTCCCACCAGTGAGCTTCATGGGATGACCCCAGTTCTAGGTTTATGAGAGAAGAAGAAAAATGTCTCAGACCTTGAATAATTTTGTACACCTCTATCTTGTTTCCATTTATTCACCTTTTTTATATATATAACTAAACAGCTCCAGACACTGCAGCCTTTCCTCATAGCGGAGTTTCTCCAGCCTTTTTACCCTTTTTGGTTGTCATTGTCTGAACTTCCCCCCCCCCAACTCTATAATATCCTGCTTTAGATGCAGTGTCAAAACTGTACACAGTACTCCAAGTGTGGTTGCACACTAGATTTGTGTAAGGATAGCATGGTATTGGCACTTCAATATCACCTTACGGTGTAATCCACATTGTACATTTGCTAGATGGTGGAAATGAATGCTGGGCGGAAAGGTAACAGTGACGGATTTCTTGATGCTTGATGTATTGTCAATTGCTGGCAGCTGTCACTCGACAAATGCAGGTGTAAGGGGACCTAAGAGTTTTTCATTTTATGAAGTTCAGAAAAAAATCACCTTGCTTTTGTTATTGCTGGGTTGTTGTTTTTAAATGAAACAAAACAGAAGTGAACACTTCAAAGAAGCCATCAGCTGCTCTGACAGGGCAGCAATGATTTTCAATAAATATGCATTCATGCAAACAAGCTAATGCATGTGCCGTGATTTCATTGCAAGGTATATGTTAGGGTGTTTGTTTGTTTGTTGTCCAGACTATGACTGGCAGCTGCCAGAAGTCAAGGTAAGGTGTAATGATGAGGATGTGCCACCTGGATAATGACTGCTGGTCATGGCCAGGCTCCGTTCTACCCTGTGGCATAGCTGCCGCTTGCTTTTATTTTTAGAATCACATTTCTCATTTCCATTTCTCCAGACAGTCATGGAGAAATTGATAGATCTACCAAATTATGCAGCTGCTTCTAGTCTTTCCCTCTGATCCCAGGAGTCATGCACGTGCATGTTTAAATTGGATGTCCCCAACCTGGTGCCCTCAACCACAATTCCCAGCACTCCTGACCATTGGCCATGCTTGTTGGCAGCTGTTGGGAGTTGAAGCCTAAAACATCTGGAGGGCACCAGGCTGAGGGAAGCTGGCTTGAATCTTCACAAGGTCATTTCTCACATTCTTTTCTAGGCTGACCATACACCCGGATTTGCCCGGACATGTCCGGAAATCCTACCCCCAAGTGGGATCGGGGGAGGGGATTTCAAAATCCTCCCAAATGTCCAGAAAAAATGCTGGATGCGTCCTCCAGAGGTGCACAGTTCAGCTATGCCATTTGTGTAGCGGCTACGCAAATGGCGTAGGTGCTACGTCATTAGCATAGCTGATCTGAGCAGTTCCTGGAGAAATAGAAGACGTGCACACGCGCCCTCCCCGCCTCGCACAAATTGAAAGGGGTTGTGGGTATTGGGAGAAGCGTTGGGCACATGTGTGCTCCAAGAAGAATGATGGTTGTCCAGCTGCCATGGCAGCTCAGAGGAAGACCATCACCCACCTGTGGCGGCACGAGGGGCTCCAGAACTCCGGTTCATTTCTATGGGTTAACGTAAGATGAGATGGCATGAAATAGGTGGAGTTGACAGGAAGGGGCTTCCTGCAGCTTCATCTTGGTTCCCTATTGAATTCAGGACACTCCACATAGCAAGATTCACAAGTCTGGACATGTTGAGGGGATAGATCCCTCCTTAAGGTAGGGATGAGGAGAGGACAACCCCCTGAAAAGTGTTCTTGTCTGGGATCTGATTTGTGTCATTTTTGTATTTTGGATTTTATTTGGGGTGGGGGGAGGGAGAGACCTAGAGTTTCTGTCTGTCTGCCTGTCTGTCTCTACTTTTGTGCTGCATAAACTAACAGGACCACTGATATTTCTTTCTTTCATTAAGAACATTGGGGTAGATGGGTATACGTCCCTGGCAGAGCCCACAGGTGCAGGATGATTACACATCACCTCTCAAGCCACTTTAAATACTTTTAGACTTTGTCATCTGGATTAAAATTATAACAATGTTGAAGTCTGTGTTGTCTTGTGTGGCTCTAGAAGAGATTACACACATAACACAGCCATGGCAAAATAGAGAATGCAGCAGTTTACTGGTACCATGATATTTTTAACCTGTTTTAGTGATTATGAATTTTGGATCTTTCAACTTAACACCTCTTAGGTGCTGAACTTGTTTTTAGGGTGGTTTAAAAAAGACCTAAAGATGGATTTTCCTTTATTTTTTCAATGTATGTTCAAAGCAGAGATTGTAATCTAACACTGACTGTAAATAGTTACAAATAAACAACTTCCTAAATATTGGAATAATAGAAATAGAGCAGGAGATTGTGATCTTATTGAGGTGCCACCTTTTGACTTGGCTGCTGTTGTTGGTTTGAGAGATTAATATCCACTAGTGTTGAAAGAAAAAGCAGAGTTTGGTCTTGTTTGCTTGTGTTGAAGCTTTCTGAGCTATTCAGTTTTCAGCTGTAGAATGGTAATACCTACTCTTGAATACATTCAAGGCTTAATTTGCAAAATTGCTTGGTCTTTTAAGAGCATTTATTGTGATCATTTTCTTTTTATATCATATGACTATAATAATGTTATCAACTCAGTACCACTCACCTACTTACTTACTTTTGAAGCAAGGATTTATTTTATTTTATTGCCTGTAACATAAATTTCTGCCAGCCCATAAGCCCATTTAATTGTTTCTCATAGCCATTCCTATCAGCCTCCTCCCAACCTGGTGCCCTCCAGATGTGTTGGTTTTCACACACAGCATAAAAATGTAAGAAGAGCCATGCTGGATCAAACCAAGGGTCCATCTAGTCCAGCACTCAGTTCACACAATGACCAACCAGCTGTTGACCAGGGGCCCACCAGCAGGACATGGGTGCAACTGCACCCTTCCAACCATGTTCCCCAGCAACTGGTGTGTATAGGCTTTCTGCCTTTGATCTTCTAACAATGTCTGAGAACCCCATGTGGTGGGTAGTTGCAGTGTGCAGAGGGTGGATATGTGCATGGGAGAAGCTCAAAGGAAACTCAAAAGATGTGCATCCAGACCTGGCAATTCATAAAGTTTATGGCAAACATTTAAATTATCTCTGATGGGCTGAGTATTGAATGTTTCATGAAGTCATGTTGATGACAGCAATGACTTAGTGAAGAATTTTAATAGATGCTGAAAAATGCAAGTGGGCAACATGTTTTGTATCCTAATAATGACATAAGTTCTTGGGGGAATCTATGTAATGAGCTCTTGGTCATAGCTTGGCTTTAAAAATTTCTAATTTCTTCTAATCATAATTAATATGGTGACTCATATTATTGATTTTTATGTGTGTGTGTGTTTTAAATTCAGCTAACAATTCTTTCTTGAGAGTCATCAAAATGTCTTTATGAAAATGATCATACTTTATTTTAAAAGTGACATTTAGTGATACAATTCATTAATTTTAATTAAAATTAAAATTTTCCTCTATAATGTTTGCACTTCAGTTTCCCCCCCTCCATTTCTCTGCCCTCTGATAATCACCAACACCAAGATCTTGCAAGAAATTACTTATTCCCAGTGATGACAATGCCCAGTGACAACAGGATTTTCTAGTAGACCAGTAGCAGGGTGGGGGTGGATGGTGGGGACAGGTAGATGGTTGGACTGTTTTGTAAATAAACTACTTCTTATAGCAAGAGATTTAAGACATTAATCAGCCTGAAGGACATGAGCTGCTGCTTTTCAAACCTGTGGGTAGATTTGCTATATCCCTAGAAGCAACTGCCGTTATAGCAAGGCATACAGAGGACACCTATATATGTCCAAATGAATGAGTGGAAGCACTGTTTAAATATTACAATGATACTGTGGGCCAAGGAACCAGTTTGGATGGTTTTGTCTGCCCATCCACATGGCACACTGTCTCTGGGACCTCCACACTTTGGTAGTTATATTTGCATAGGTGCTCTTATGCGCAAAATGACTAGTCTGTCTATGCACAAGGCACATAGTCAGTTTGTGGAGTTTATAGCAGGGATGTCACAGGCATCACTCACATGGGATGGAGTCCAACGGAATCCCTCCTTCCCACTCAGCCTGCTGGACAGGGGTCTTTGGAAGGGGTCATGGGCATCTGGAGAAACCAGAGTAGTGATGTCTTAGAAATCTGGGGAGGGGGTGGAGTCTGGTGGCCACCACTACACAGACCCCTGCATTCGCCCAACTCGCCATGCACTGAATCAGGCACGTTTGAGGATCCCTGCTTAACCGCGAGCTACAATTTTGTGAAAATCTGTGGGTAAGCTGTTTGTGCCACATTGTAGAAAATGGTGCCCATAAACAGGCCATTTCTGTAAAATTGCATACCTATTTACAGCCACCATTTTGTGCAACTGGTGTGGTGACTTACATTAAAAACTTCCCTGCAGTTTTTCACAAAATCATGGCTCGCCACGCACATTCGTGGCTTGTGCCTGGCAAGCACTCACCAGGCATCAGCTGGGCTATCCAACAACTTGCCCCATATGCCCAGCAAGAACGGGCAAGCCACAGGAGTGGTGTACAGTGTGGACATGGGCAACTTCATCCATCCTTACCCCTTTAAATCAGGTCCTGCACCCCTGCTTTAAAGAGCTAACATCAGTGGCCTTCCAATGTAGGTAAGGTCCTAATTAGTTTTGACCATCAAGAAGGTTATCAAGTCCTTATGGAAAAGATGTTTATGCTTGTCAGCCAAAAAAATGCATTTAGTTGGTGTGTGAAAAGGTTCTACATGGATCTGTTCCATGTGAGGAGGCACCTTGATTGGGTCATAGTTCCTCCGCCACCTGGAGGAGCTCAGTGAACAGTTCCATGACCCTTGTGTTATTTTAATATGTGGGGGTGGTACTTCTGTTCCTCACCATTAACAATGCTAATCTGGGATGTTTTCTTAATTATCTGAGGTATCTTATGTAATTTATCTCCCCAGAATCTTGTCACATGGTTCGATACTCGTCATATCTACTTTTTATTCTCCCAACATTTTAACAATCTATAAATACATTTTAACATGGTGTTTTAAATTTGTAATTTTGCATTGCTGCTGTTTTTATCTGTTTGAGCTTTTTTATTGTATTTTATATTATGGTTTTATACTGTTGTTTTATATTATGAATGGTTTTAATTTTTGTGAACCACCCAGAGAGCTCCAGCTATTGGGCGGTATAGAAATGTAATAAATAAATAAATAAATAAATATGTGACAGTAAGTCCCATGGGTTTTACAGTCCTCCCAACATAGCAGAATCACCCTTTCCTTATATAATGGAGTCCTGCAGGGATCAAATACACCTCCACATCATTTTTAAATCTGACTCTCATATATATATATATATATATATATATATATATATATATATATATGATACAGAGTAGGGATGTTCAAGAATTTTATTGACATCCAAAAAATGGACAAAAATGCCTCATTCACAACAAATTGTGGAAATAAGCTCCCATCTTCTCCAGCATATGATCACATCCACAAAATGCATCCTTGGGGGCAGGGGGAACAAGTGTATTTTTCAAAAAGGACTCATTTTCACACTTTAATCAGTAGGAGTTAAGCATGTATCTGTGTGTGTGCTTGGAAAGGTGTGCACCTTACCTGTTCAAAAAATGTGCACTTTCCCCATTTGGAAAAACAAAACCCAACAATGAGATGAAACAAGCATAGCTGGGGGGAAGGCAGGGAGGAGGAGAGTCTTGATGAGTTTAAAAATCACTTGTTCGCCCATCCCTTCAACAGAACCCATTGGATGCGTTCTCTAAAAGGAGGAACAGTTACTCTCTGAAGTACAGTACTGAGACTGTTTTCAGAGTACCCAACTGGCCCTATATCTTGACCAGAAGAAGAGAGTACCTTTTTGATGTGCAGCACTCAGTCATGTTTTTAGAGGTAAGAATTGGGTTTTCCAGATCTGTAAGGGATCTAACGCTGTGGATTTAATACCAGGGAAGTTCTATTCTGTTTCAAAAGCTATGCAGTGACCCCAAAAGCTGCCAGAGTTGTATGAGGTCTGCCTCATAGGTTTCTTCAGACTCCTGAGTGGTAAGTAGCCAAAATAAGCATCATATTTTATCTGAAATGTTCCAAATGACTTCTGAATAATAAATGGATGTCTTCTTTCTTAATGAATTATGTTCAGATAGTTCTGCACTGAACCATGCCGGTAGTTTATTAACACCCCGATCACTGTGTGCAGCAGCTTCAGAGAGGAAGAGGAGGACGCTGGTATATGGTTACATCCATACCTAAGTTTTTTGCTTAAAGCGTGACATTTGTTCTAGCTGGAATTTCCGCAAGGTCGGAATGAGAAGAAAGCTACCTGCAGAATTGTCAGCGCTGACCTCTCGCTGTTCAGGCATGTTCCTGGGAAGTTTTTCATCTCAAACTGATCTGTCCCCACTGTGAGATTTGATAGTTGATGAGATCACAGCAGAAAAAGAAAGGTTACAGAGCAGAAGAAGGATAGTTATTTTGGTAGCTTAGGGCATTGCAATGAAAAATCTGCAGTGCAACTCGAAGTGAATTGAGCATTCAGTCCACTGACTGCCACTGAGTTAATATGTGACCTTTAACAAATTACTTAATATCCCCACCACTTGGTTTTCTCCCCCACCCACCATAAATAAAATGCCCCCACCGAGGAAACTACAATATGTTTTGTGAAGTGCAAGATTTCAGAAACAGTCATTTGTGAAGTGACACCATGTGGGATGTTTATGTATGCATGCATGTATCTCACTTGGGCAGATGGTAATTCAGTTTGTATGTTTGTCTGCGCATATGTGTTTCGAAATGCATCGTGTGGTATTTTCTCTAAGCTCGTATCGTATCTCATGGAATCGCAGAAAGGGAGAGGACTGCCAAGTGCCACAGGGGACTTTTGCTGAAAGACTGCAGCTCAGAAGCTGATTCTCTACTCTCTGCCCCACCAGGGCTGCTGGTTGGAGGAGAGAGCTGCAATGCAGGCCTTTCAAGCTGTCACACAGACATGGAAGCCTCCTGGTCCAGGAGACCTGATCCACTGCCTTCTATGTCATTCCCAAGGGCAGCTTCTGTCCTGCTTGAGGTGGTCTGGGGTTAGAGCTTCAGGGAATTTGTGGCTGTTGCAAAGGCAAAATCAGTAGGCAGGCCACTGATTGATGGAATTGGAATTTTTTAAAGGGATATATGAGAATTTTCTTCCACGTGCACTAACGCACATTTAGGGTTTTAAGGAAGCTTCCCACATCTGACCCATAAGCACTCACCCACCCCTCCACCCCACTTGCACAGTCCGCCCCACTGACCTGGGCTGCGCAAGCCTCTGTTGAGCGCCCTTTTCCACCTTCTGTGCTAATGGCAGCTGCCATTGATGCAAATGGGGGAAATTTGTGATTTCTGGACCTTCCACTATAAGTGTGTGTGTGTGTGTGTGTGTGTGTACAAGTGTAGTTCACTGCAGAATCCACAAGACATGGCGAGCGGGTGGGTGAGCGAGCGAGCGGGGGGGGTTGAGCGAGAGGACGGGTGAGTGGACTGGCAAGCGGGGGGCAAGCAAGCGGGTGAGCAGGGGTCAAGTGGGGGGCATCAGGCATTGGGGGGAATCAGGGGCATGGGGAGCAGGGAACCCTTTTTTTAAAAAATACCTACCTTTTCGTTGGTGTGCTCCTGTGCACATGGCCCCTTTAACTTTTTGAAAAAAACGGAAAACGCGATGGGGCTTTCCTTTCCCCGTCGCGTCTGACGTCTGGATAGGCGTGACGGCCCGCGCTAATTATAGCACGGGCTCGCCGTGCCTGAAGGCCGGATTCAAAGGTAGGTCTAGCAAGGCACAAAGTCTTTGACTGAGATGATTTAATACCTAATTTCTAACAGAACTCCAACTCAAGCCTTAGCAGTTCTCCATCTATCCAATGTATGGGAAGTGAGGTGGATTTGTAAAGAAGACTATTCCTATTTCACAGGTGTATATAAACAGGGTTTCCGTCAGCCAATATTGCTATCCTCTTCAAACCAGAAGTTATCCGTATGAAGAGACATTGCCTGTATATTGTAAATATGAAGGTTGGTTGTTTTGTTGTTGTTGTTTTTACTTTCCTGTTTGGATTAGTTATTGATCTGCATAAATTAGATGAGAGTGATGCATTCAGTACATAAATATACTATGGATGATTACTCTGACCTTCCTAAATTGATCTTTTTTATTGTAAGCTAGCCAAGTAGAATGCAGAACGAACATCGAACAGATTTGGTCATAGGATCATTTTTTACTAACCCATAAGCAGTAACATCTTAAAATGGAAAATGTTAACAACTTCAATTAAACTCCACTCACACAGCTGATCGATATGTGACCTTCCATGTAACCCTTACCCATCAATGTTAGGGATTAATATACATGGAATAAAGCTCTAAGGGCCTATTTGTATATTATGGGCATACGTATTGTATTAAATCCATTCTGTATGGGTTTCATGGATTGCCAGGCATCTTTTTGTTCTGTTATCCACTCATTGATGGAATAGATTTTACCAGTATTTTGTTCAACTTGTGGTCATTTGCATTACTGTGCAAATTTGCACTTGTGAATTAGTGCCAATTAATCCACATGTGTAACTATGTGTTAGTGTTGGTGGAAATGCATTAATGCAGAAACTACAAAAAGAGAAAGAGACTTAGGCCTTAGCTAGACGAGGTGAAATCCTGGGGCGATCCCCAGGATCATCCCTGTGCATTCACATGATGCACAGGGGATCCTGGGATCATGGAGGGATGATCTCTCCCTTGCCCCGGGATCTCGCCCTACACTTTAGGCCCACTTTTTTGATGGTCTCGGGCTGAGCCCAAGACCATGCAACATGTATGCAGGGATTGTGGTTTGTCCTGGTTCTTCGTGGTTCTTCACGAGGAGCCGGGACCCACGCACGGGGCACAGAGCTCCTCAGGAGCACTGTGGCCATTGGGGGTGGGGTGGGGTGGGGGGAGCAGGGATTTTTTTTAAAAAAAAATAACAACCTTAGCTTTGGCACACAAGTGCTCATGCACATCTTCTTCTTTAAGAAAATGAAAACAAAATGGCGGGCATGACGCCTCTCCCTCTGAGGTTGTCGGGTGCCACGTGTGAACAGAGGGGGAGATCTCATGATAAAAATATTGTGAGATCTTCACTTCTCTATCCTGCTAAACCGGTAGGTCTAGCTAAGGCCCCAGAAAAGGGGAAAGAAGCTGTGTGAATGCTACCATGAATGGGGATCCCCACCATGAGAATCTGTCATGAGAATATCTCCTTTCCTTGGAGGACTGATGAAATCACCCCCTCCCTCCAATTTACTTGCTCACAGATAGGGTGGAGACTTTTGAGAGGCTATTTGGGCACAGCGCTCTACCTACTCCCACTCCCCCCACACACACAAAACAAATCCCAGAAACATTTACAGTGAAAGTTTCAGAACATTTGGATATTCTTCAGCAAAATCTTTGCGGAAATCTTGGATGCTGAAGTACTCTGGGGTGGAAGAAAGCTTCTCTTAACCAGAAGGTTGCATTTGATATACAAATTTGGTCAGGAGTCCTTGAGATGCCATGTTGAATCTCTCTATATCTAGTCAATGGAATTATACTTCAAAACCCTGCATTTCCAGAGAAGTAAGCAATGCAGAATTTAATTTTGTGTGTGCCTTCTCCTTTTGCAAATGGCATGATTGGGATATTGAATCATGTTCATGAAATGTGAGAATGTTTTGCAACACTGGACAAAATTGTGGAATAACACCATGGTGGGAAGTGACAGACAGAAGAAAGAAAGAAAGGAAGGAAGGAAGGAAGGAAGGAAGGAAGGAAGGAAGGAAGGAAGAAAGAAAGAAAGAAAGAAAGAAAGAAAGAAAGAAAGAAAGAAAAGTCAACAGAAAACTTTTGAAACAAAAGTTAGGAGTTAACTGGCACATTGGACTCTGATGATCAAGAACAATTGACAGGATAACTTGAAAGGGAACTGAACAACACTTGAGAAGAACTCTTAGAAACAACATGGTGAGAGCAATCTAGCTAGAGTGTTAAGTATCTGAATGACTGCAACCCATGCTGTGCAGCAAGGAAGAGACTTACACCAGTGAGAAAATTAGAGAGCGCCAACAAGATAAACGGGTACTTATTATCCGGAGTGATTATTCCAAGCATTCTTAGCCCAGTGGGGAAACCAATTACCCTTTTTTTGACACTCTGAAACCATCGGTTCAATAGAGAGCAAAAAAAAAAAAAAAAATCAGCCCACGGTATCTAATCCTACTCCAAAAGTTGAGTTCAGATGGCCCACTATCTGGCTGTTTGAAAGCTAAACATTGCTACTGGAGGAATGCCTCCTGCCAAATTATATTTCCCATTTGTGTTGTCCCATCCTCCGAGGTCAGCACATAAGCCCCAGTTTCTTGTACACGTAGGGTTGGGCTGGACAGCATATTGATTTCAAGGGCAGATTAACCTCTCTGACACCTTTTTTTTCCTCCATAGAAAACAATAGAATCAGTATCTAACGTTGTCCCTGTGCATCCACTGATTGTGTTGCACTAGCATCACCCACTGCTGCCACAAACAGGTAGGCAGGGCTTTCTATAGCAACTCTAGAAAAGAGCCAAAATGCTCGCAGTGGGGCAGGTCAGTGGGACTCCCTTCTGTTGTATTCTGATCTGGAAAGGAGTGTTTTGGCTCATTTTTGGTTCTTTTAGAAAGTGCTAACTTCCCATTGTGCCAGAAGTGGATCCTGCCAGTGCACACGGGTAGTGTTAGATACTGGCCAAGGATTTAAAACTTATATATGTCTTGACTTTGGCCATAATTTCCATTTAAAATACAGTGCGTCGGATCCAGGGTCCTCATGATCAGAACTTCACAGGCAGGCTGCATGGACTAGAGGAGAGGGGCCATATTACCCATTCTTCCATCCTGTATCCTCCAGTACCTTCCTAAAATCTACTCTGGAGGGTTGGTGGATCCTTTGAAACAGTGTTTGTGGTGTGTGTGTGTGTGTGTGTGTGTGGTGGCACAGAGGGCTGCAGAAGCTCCTCCATTCATGGAAGGGCATACATGGATCCAACCCTGTAAATGGGACACCATACTGTCTTTAATTTATTTGGGCTTGCATGCTCCATTTTAAAACTAAGAATTAGTACTGAAATAAGCAAACAAATTTGACAGTTTCAATAGCATCTATGCAAATGCTCCATTTATTGTTTTTCTTATTTCTGTCAAGGTTGGGCCAATTGAGAAGCTTTTCATGGGTAGAACTGTCAACATAAATATAACCCTGAAGCACTTCATGTTATGGAAGGCATATATAACATGAACAATTTTGTACAAATTCAATTTAGTTCTGTCCTAAAGCAAAGCGCCTATGCAGTGTCCAGACTCGCAACCAGCAAACGCTAAACAAACATTTAAAATGGGAATTTAATTTGTGGAAGCATCTCATTGTGATCATTTAACCCCGTACAATGAAGCATTAATGGTTCTGTTGCACAGAATGAAATTAAAAACACTGCATCATCAAAACAAAACGGGAAAAATCTAATTGTTATCTGCTTAAAGCCAACTGTTCCTAGCAGATGGAGATTACTTTTGTTAACTGTAAGTTTTGATAAGGGAAGAATTGTTGAAAGTTTCAGTGCTGCAAAATATCCCATAAAGCTGTGATTTGGAAACTGTTCCAGGGAAACCTGGGGTTCCTTAGGAGATTACCAGGGGTTCCTCAATAAAGTATTGGCAGACAACCTCCCCCAAAATATTACTTGTTTGCCATTAAAAATCTTCCTTTGCGATGAAAAACCACAGGGATACTAGAACAATCACCAGATAAAAAAACGTTGATGGAAGTTTATGCTCACTGTCCACAGTCCAATACAGATATAAAATGCTGGACTGCAACTTCCATAATCCCTGACCATTGGCCATGATGGGCACTGGAGTCCAATAACATATATATGTCCCCAGCCCTGCACTAGAAAGCTGAAACCAGACTAGAAACACCAATAATCAGTCTGAGAGATGCTTGATGCGTTCAAAAAGGGCTGACATTGCAAATCACATTTTTGATAACATGCTTCTGGATGAAACAATACATCAGAGTGATAGAACAATAGGAGAATATATATATATATATATATATATATATATATATATATATATATACGCACACACACACACACACTTTACTAAATGTCAGAAACTAGAAAGAAATCTTTCTTTGAGTACATATTCAAGATGACAATAAGACAGCGGACTTGCATAGCTGTTGGTATAGTTCTTACTATAATTGTCACAAAAAAGGATTTTGTTTTCTGACACTAAATGTCTTTGATAAGAAGTGCCTAACACTTTTTTTAAAAAAAGAAGTCTCTTGCTTGCCTTGGCATCTCGCAGAATGCTAGCATACAAAGAAGCAGTGATAGAAAAAGAAGAAAACCCGTCTGTCCTTGCAATAGGAACTGTGCGTAAACCAATGTTAACATAAATGGAAAGTGATTGCATGTTCGGTCGCCAGTTCACACGTTTACATTTTGTTAGGTGTGCATTTCTAATATAACTCGTGAATGTGACAAACACATATTCATGAACATGAATCATGCAGATAGAGGCAATAATGAGCTGTGAGTGCACCTCCTTGTACAAACCTGGGCATGTCTTTGGGACAAGGCAGATATTACATTAAATTCATATCTAGCAGCTATGTATTTTTCTCTATTTTTACTCTAGAGGAGGGGCAGGGAGCCTGATATCGATCTTAAAAGCTCCCCCCTCATGAGTACCTTAGAGTAAAAACAAAAAACAAACAAAAAAGATGCAGCTGCTGGATAAATAATTAAAGTAATGCATATTTTGGCCCTCTGTGTAATATGTCAAATGCTGTATAACTAGAATCTATTTTCCTACAAATATCTGGACTCTACATTAAGATGTGGTCTGAATGAGTGATGTTGCGGAAATCCAGGGGGGTAGAGTCTGGTGGAGATATACAGTACCTGCTGAGCAGTTACTGCTGAGCAGTTACTCAGCAGGTTGGCAGTTTGTGAACGTTCAAGCTTGCCTGAATTGGCACATGCCAAGTTGAGCAAGCTTGTTGTGTCCTGCTGCCCCACCAGCTGCCATTTGGTGGGAAAGCGGTTTATGTAAATGGCAATTTTGAACAAAATGGTGGCTGTAGATAGTGCAGTTTATGCAACATTGCAGGCATAAATGATCTACCATTTACGCCTGCAAAATGGTGGGGGTCTGGCAAGCACCATATGAGGCAGCGGCTGGTGAGTTCAACCATCCCTAATCTGGATCCTGGGTGGAATGTGGCATGGGACACCCAGATGGTTTCAACACATTCGGGGCAGCTTGGGGTGGGGACTTACTATTTGATGGCTTCCCAGAGCCAGGTACTGCCACCAGATTAGCCCATGGCCAGGTGAGTAGGTTGGAGGTCCCAACTGTGTAGCAGGCAGCCTGCCACAGGAGATTTTGTCAAGAGGGCACATTCACCTGGTACTACTTTTACCTTAAATGGGTTGGGCTGAAGCTCCTTGAAGGAGCGCCTTCTTTCATACCAGCCTGCCCATCCTCTGAGGTCATCAACAGAAGCCTTTCTCACTTCCCCCTTGCCAAGGGTGTTTAGGCTGGTGAGAACAAGGGTGAGGGCATTTTCAGTGGTGACCCTGCACCTCTGGAATCAGGGGTTCATTAGGCCTCCTTTTTTGTGGATCTTCAGAAAAGCTCTGAAGACACACTTGATTTTCCTAGCCTTACATAGAGTCTTGGGGTGCTGGTTTAATTGGTAATTTCTGGGTTTTTAAATTAATTTTAATTGGTAATTGCTATTTTTATGGATTTTATTGTACAAAGACTTCTATTGTATCCACTTTGTTTGGTCTGTTGACTTGGAGGCAAGCTTGCAGTCAGTCAGATAAGTGCAAATGGGCAGTACAAGAATGGCAGATAGATCCACCTGAGGAGCAAGACAGAATTATAGGACAAGCTGGAACACTATTGGCCCTTTGTGTCAAGCTGGAGTACTGCAAAAACATTATTATTTTTTTTGCAATCACCCAGATTATTCCCCTTCCCACAATTTTTGAAGCCCGCCTCGCCTTGTTTCTCACATTAGTTTGCACATGTTTTTCATTTGGCTGAATGGAGAAAGTGCTCAATTTGAATGGGGAAAGTGCACACTTTTAAGGCAGCATACTAAAAATGTGCACTTTCCTCCCATGGAGTAATGCATAGCAATGGGAACGTTTTCTTTGAGCACTAACACAAGTTCAAGAATTTACAAGCATTTCCAGAGAACATGCTGTCCTGGTCATGTTTGCGGTTGTAATTCTGGCATGTTGTCATGTTTGCGGACTTTAAAGACATTCTCGTACATTCCTAAACATCAACCCCTGGCCAGCTGCAGTGATGGTCAATGCAGCAGAACACGGGGCAGCGGTTTCCTCCTCTAGCAAATTGCCAACACAGAGTAACAATCCTGGATTTTACTGTTAGAATCTGCAATTTGCTTTCTGGCCTAATCTACACTAAGCAGGATATTGCACTATGAAAATGGTATGAAAGTGGTATGTAAGAGGCAGGAGCCACACCAAGTAGAGTATAGCACTATGAAAATGGTATATGGTATGTGTCAATGTGCCCCATCAGTTGTCAGTGCACTTTACCACTATGGCCTAATCTACACCAAGCAGGATATTGCAGTATGAAAATGGTATATAAAAGGCAGGTGCCACACCAAGCAGGTTATACTGTATTTCTTCGATTGTAAGATGCCATTGATTGTAACACACACACTAATTTCAGTACCACCAACAGAAAAAAATGCCCCTAAGACACACCTGCGATTCTAAGACGCACCCCATTTTTAGAGATTTTTATATGGGGGAAAAAGTGCGTCTTAGAATTGAAGAAATAGGTAGCGATATGAAAGTGGTATATGATATGTGTCAATGTGCCTTAACAGTTGTCAGTGCACTTCAGTACCGCTATAGAGCAGTTGTGTGGCTCCTGCCTTTCATATACTGCTTTCATAACACTTTCATAGTGAAATATCCTGCTTGGTGTAGATTAGGCCTATAAAGCAGTTGTGTGGCTCCTGCCTCTTATACACCACTTTCATAGTGTATCCTGCTTGATGTAGATTAGGCCTCTAGCTATTACCAATGCTATGATTTCATTAAAGCATGGCATGGAGAAGAATGTGTTTGATGCAGATCCACTTGAAGGCCTGGACCTGGCCAATACCTGAAAGCCAGATAGTTTATTGTCTATTATTTCTGTGTATGCATATCTGAGCTGTTTGTAAAAAGGGCAGCTTATAAAAAAAAATTAATTTAATGGATCTTGCCTTTGGAACAAGTGACAAGATGACTTGTAACTTGAGAAAACTGGCTGGAGGCCAAATGGCTTCCTGCCCTGTGTTACATTTGCTGTAAATCCATTGAATTATTATTTACCATGAGATTATGAATTTTACTTGACCATACTCATTAATCATGTTCAATTTATTCTATTGGCTTGGTGGATTCCCTCCCTCTCTGCTCCTCTTTCCCTGCCATGTATTGGGAGCCAAACAAATAGGAAGAACGATAGGAAATCTTCTGGCAATACTAATGTTTATTTATTTATTTTGTGGAATTAGGAGCTTTCCAAAGATGGTCATCATCTAATAGTTGTTGTTGTTGTTATTTATTATTATTATTATTATTATTATTATTATTATTATTATTATTTTAAAAATCATATTATTTATGGCTCAGATCCAAGCGCATGCAAGTACAGTGACTACAGCTGCACGGGCACAATCCTGTGAAAAAAGTTTCAGTTGTCCCAACCAGCCTTTTTAAGAGGAGAAAAGGTGGCTGGATTTAGTGTTCTCCCTCTCTCCCACCCAAAGCTAATTGGTGCAATTGGAACTACTTCTGGGGAACTACAAGGATGTAGCAACAAGCAGCTACTTTAGTGGGAGGAGCTAAATCTACCTCTTGCTCCTCTTAAGAAAAACCCAGGCGCTTCCAGGTGGAGGGTTCCTAGCACAAGGATGCAGAACCTCTTTTGTCGCAAGGGCTGAATTCCATTTCTGAGAAGTACTTGGGAGCCCACATTCTGGTGGTGGGCGAGGCCAAAAGGCAAAGAGGGGGGGCAAAATAATAATACTGTGAAGAACACCGGCATATTTTAAGTTCATGCTCCTACTGCCAGTGATTAAAATGTAGGAGAGGCATTTCAATTTTTAGGATGGGGGAAATGCAGAAAAGCATATGTCTGAGCATGTGTTCATGTTTAGAAAAAGTGTACTTTAGAAAAAAATGTTTAATTTTGTTTTAGATAAATAATAATAATAATGAGAAAAAATATACACCACTGGCCATGGAAGCCAAAGAACTATGGCAAAAGGAAAAGGTCACTGTTATTCCATTATTCACATCAGTCACTGGTATCACATCAAAAAACTATACAGAAAACCTTCAAAAACTGGGCCTAGCAAAATACATCCATGCCACCATCCAGAAAGCAGTCATCATTAAAACATTCTCAATTGTCAGGAAATTCCTGAATCTGTAAAAGACAGCATGACTTGGCAATGCCCATCATGTCTATCTAGAAAAACCGCCATGAATGAGGTGACTAATAATAATAATAATAATAATAATAATAATAATAATATTAATAATAATAATAATAATAACAATAATAATTTAAAATGTGGATTTTGAAGGGAAATGCACATTCTCATGCTTTAGTGGACAAATAGTCATTAAAAAGCGCACAGCCGAATGTGTGCACTTTTTGTTTGGACACCCAAAAACTCGTCTTCGGGAATGGAAAGGAGGAGAACCGAGCTTCGGGGTGGAACTCAGAGAAGCTTGATGAGCTCCAGCCATACTGATCCTCCCATCCCTATTTGGTGGGAATAAAGGGAAGATGGCCTGGGTGGTGATGAAAGTTTCAGCTGGGTAGTCACAATGGCAGGGTAATAAATATATAATCAATACAGAATGCCCTGAGATGTCTTTGTGGTGAAAGGGGATGCCCTATGCTTGCCCTCTGGAGCTGTCAGACCTGGCAGTGGGGAAAAGAGCCCCCTTGTGGCTTGCCTGGAGCACACATCAAAAGTCATGGAGCTTGTGATGTAGCCTGCCAGGAGAGCCGTTCTCAACATCTAAAACATTTGCCAGCTGGAGTGGAATCAGATAATTTACTGCCTCCATTGGGGGAAGGTTCATCCTTAACTAGGCATGGGAGGAGGAGCTTGCAAGGTGGTTCCAGACTCAGTTATTTCCCATACTGCTAACAAGTTACGCTGCACATCTCATATGTTTAATGTTAATATTCCTTATGTCAACATCATAAATATTGTGTGCCTAGTTTACCCAATACATGTGTTACCCCACTTTCCTCTCATGGCTGGGCGCAATCTTAAGTTTGATAGCACTGAGACTCTAGTGTGATTCTTTACTTACTCATGTTGGCACTCCTGCATGTTGATGCAATATTATGCAAAAATGATCTTGATGCACTCAGACATAAAATTAGATTGAAATTACCTTTTCTTTTCTTTTACCTATACACACACACACACACACATCTGTGTCAGTATCTTACAGGAAGAAAAGTCACAAAGTAAGGGCCAAAGGGAAACATACCTTACTTTAAAGACACAGATATGAAAATGCATATTTTTTAGAAAAATGTATATTTTTAAAAGGTGCAATTTCCTCACCACCACCACCAAAAAAGTGCACATTTTGTGAATGCAAGCTGAGGAATCGGTGAGCTTTCTTCAAAAAGTCCACTACCGTTTGTGTTTGGAGTTGCGAAGAGGGCAAATCTGAGTTGAAAATAAATCAAAATGAAATTTCCAAATATCCCTAATTTCGTTATGAGCATCATCAGATGAGTGTTTTATTGCATGCTCATTACTGCCCACTCATGGTTTTATGCACATCCTTTAGACGATCCCATCCACCTCTCACACATCTCCCGCTCCTTCTGGTCTCCACTCCATCACAAAATAGACTGCAGTAATTATTGTTTCAACAAAATGTTCCACCATTTCCTGCTGTGTGCAGGAGAAGCAGCATGATAAAATGCCCACTGAATCGGCCACATGATCATTGTTTACTTCCTCTTTCTTCTCCTGTGTGAAGAAAGAGGAAGTGTCATGGGACAGAAGAAGAGAGGAAAGCAATGGTACGGAAACACATTTCCCTCCATCTGATGATGCTCTATAAGTTACCCAAACTTTCATGAAATGGACAAACATGCACATGGCTGGGCATCAGAGCTAAGGTCGTTTAAATAGTAATTATCAGTTGTGCACTACCTCAACTAGAAATAGAAATGAATTATCATGCACTATTCAATGTATATTTCCTACCTGTTAGAAATTCATTTTGATATGATAGAAGTGTAATTTCCATACTGACAGAAAGAGAATGAAACAGCTGTGGCTAGTGCAGGCTCTTGAGTTAGTAGAGAGCATGTTAGTGGTTTCTTGACTATTAATATATATATATATATATATATATATATATATATATATATATATTATTGGAAAAGAGAATTGCTCACTTTCCTCTATTGATCACTAATCACTACTGTCAACCATTTACTAGGGATGCAGTGATTATCCTCAGTGGTGGTTTTCAACAGCAGACATTCATATTTTCAGTTGTGGATAAGTAATATAGCAATATATTTCCAAACTGACATGCAAACTGACAAGTGAAATAACAATTTGGAACATCCGTTCGATTGCTGCTTGCTTTGCACAATTTTGTCTTTTGTCTGAATACTCAGAGTAATTACTTGTGGATACATCACTGCCTTTCTGAATCATTTTCTTTACAACCTGTCTTTTTACCAGAACAGGTGAAATGTTGTTTGTCATTATAATAGTATGAATACGTTTGTGAACATTTCATGACATCACAGCACAGCAGCCAATGACACTATCTTATAAGAAATGCAATAGACAAATATTCATTGTCTTACCGTGTAATCCTGTATGTGTCTCCTGTAAGTTCAATGAGACTTACTTCCACATATGTGAGTATAGGATTGCAAATTTAATCACTTATTGTAATGAGTAAGTAGCTAAATTTGCCATCATATACTCATATACCTGGGAGAAGTCTCCCAGATATATGAGTATATGATATATAAATTTAGCTTAAAAATAAGATTTTCTACAGGAAAAAAATAATTGTATAAAGAACGCACAATAATCTGACATTCATCTCTTCTTTTTTGTGTCTAATCTGCCATCCGATCCTTAGTGTCTACTTAATTGCATCTAAATAAATTAGCTTCTCACCCTTTGATGGGCATTTAAACATGTATCCATCCACATCTCTGCTAAAGCAGATTTGCTACCCAGTTTCCTTTATATCCATTGTTACATTTATGATGAATTGTGCTTTAGTTGCAGATAGCTGTAATACACATCTAATTCGAATATTTACAAAAAGATAGTAAACATATCTTTCCAGAGGAGAAGATATAATTAGAATACTTCTTAGAGTCAAGAAGACTTCCTAAACAAAACATACCAAAGACTTTGTGCCATACTGCATAAAAAGAAAACTCCTTGATCATTAAAAACAAAAACAAAACAAAAAACGTAGAATACTCATTAGTAGCCATGATCCTCCTGACTTTTGATATGCCATCTCTGTTTTCTTCAGGAGATTAAACAGTGACTGTAGCTTACATGCAGCTGAGTAAACAAGATCAGCAGGTGTTTGAAGTTTACAAGATCATCTATTTCAGTGTGTAACATTTGCTTAGCAATGCTTTAATAATTATTCCATTATGATACAATGATAGAATGCAGAACTGTGTATAAGTGTTGCTATTGTTACTTTTGACAGCAACACGAATCTCCATCAATGTGGCTTATCTCTGGAAAGGGCTTTGAGGACTGCATTGTAACACTTTATTTGTTGAAAGGGTATTAGAAGAATTTCCAGCCTAGGTTGTGACATTGGGTCTCAAAACAGGTCATGATTGTTAATTCCCTGCCGAATCTTACGCCTCCAATCAGTTGGAGAATTACACTGGTGTGTGTGTGTGTGTGTGTGTATGTGGAGAATGCAGCAGCAATTGGCCAATTAGCTGTGATGGAGGAGGAGTTCAAGAGGCAAAGAGCAGGATTGGCTAGCTGCAGGTGTTGGAGTTGGTGGTGAATTGCATAGACAGAGAGCAATGAAGTTTGAGGTGATATTCCATGGTGTGGGAGTTGTGTCTTAAAGCTCCATCTGACAAGCATTTTATTGCACACTCATTACTGGACACTCATGGTGTTTGATCAGGTCCCTCACAAGGTGTTGTCTGCCTCCCAAACACCTTCCAACCCTTCTAGCCTTCCCTGTTCAACAACAACAAAAACCCACCTCATTAAGTCTGATTTTTTAAAACTTGGAATCGCTGCTCTTTCTTGCTGTGTGCAGGAGAAGCAGCGCCATTGGAACAGCGGACACAATGGGCCTCATGTTCGTTCTTTTGAAAGAGGAAGTAACTTGAGGAAGGAAAACACAGGTGGAGAAGCGAGGTAGGGAGCGTGTTAACCCTCAGTGTGATGGAGCTCTTAGAATCAAAGAAGATAATAGCCCTGTTCATGCATTTCAAGCAGGAGGGGGGCATGCTGTTGACTTCCATGGGCATCCCAGTCAAATGGCTCATTGAGGCATGAGCAGCTGCTTTTGTGTAGGGGATTCTTTTCTAGACAACCACATTCAATGCCCAGACATCAAAGACTGGGGCTATGGGGAAACAAGATCGAGGGCAGGAAACTCTGCCCCCCTCCTACTTCATCATGGAACTTCTCTATATATGAGTAATATGTGGATAGGGCAAAGGTTTGGAGAAGAATGATCAGTAAGCTATTTGAAAGACCAGAAGAGGATCTCAACATGGAGGTTTTGTTACCTACTATATATGTCAGGGGTATTCAACCTCTTTCAGACAAAGGGCCAAATTCCATTTCCAATAAGCTCTCGAGAGGCCTAAGGGAAAGGGGTGGAGCAAAAATGTCAGCATATTTTAGCTTAAAGCTCTTACTGCTAATAACTGAGCCTGAAGCAGCACATTTCACACTTTTTATAAAGGGAGAAACTACACAAAATCTGAGAAACCACCAATCAACTACAACTGGTTGTTGGGGAAATGGGGTTGAGCCATGTGGGGTGGATTGTGACCTGAGGCGTGCCAGATTTGGGTTTCAGAAGAGGAAGCTAAGAGCATTTTTCAGTGTGAGGAATGTGTGTGTCCAAACAACTCAGAACTCCTCCAGCTGATGGTCTTTTCCAGTTGAAGCTTTACTAAGGAGGTTTTGAAAATTATCCCTTTAAAGGAAGGCAGGGGCAGTGTGGAAGGGGCCATGGCTTAGCACACTGCTACCACCTCCTTGGCCCCCCACACTTGGGACTTGCAGGAACCTCCCAGATGTATGGCCTCCTCAGCTCAAGCAGCAGGGACCAAACTGACTACTCCCAGCAAGTTGAGCTCAAACCAAAAAAACAACTTGGTAATGGTGGTCAGGTTTACAGTGGATTCAGCACTGACCCCAATGGGAAAATAGTAGCACAAGTATTTTTTTAATTTATTTTTTTAATAGTAGAGTTGGAAGGGGCCTATAAGGCCATCGAGTCCAACCCCCTGCTCAACGCAGGAATCCACTCTAAAGCATACCTGACAGATGGTTGTCCAGCTGCCTCTTGAGGTAGGTAGTTAATTTACAAGTTAGGGAAAGGGGATAGGGAGAGAGTGTGTGTACAATAGAAAAATGTTACAAGAATTGTAAAATGTTACAGACAGTTGGAAATCTAATACAGACAAGCAACAACAACAACAACAACAACAACAACAACAACATGCTAAAAGGCCTAGGCTACTTACTTTTTGTAAGGGTCCTTTCTCTCATAAGTGACACCAAACCTGCACATCACTTCCAGACCAGATGGAAAACAAAGTAGAGCTCTGAAAGATTTGGATTTGGAATTCCGAAGCATGATGGCCATTTTATGTGTAATTCGGCATTTTCTGCACACAGAGAAAAAGGTCCTACAGCTCCCAGCATGCATTGCAGCCAATCATTGGGCAGCATTGTCTTCTCCAGGGCAATAATGGGCTACTCCTGTGAGAGATGCTTTGTCATTTAGTGAATTGTGGACTAAATCTTTGTTGTCATTTAAGAACACTTGGTTGTCATTTCAGAATAAAAAGGGAAAGTTAAGCCACCTCTTACATGCCTCTTAAAAGTGAGCAGCACCTGAACACCTCCCACTTTATCCAAACTATATATGAACAACTCCCACTTTTCATGGAATGTCTTAATTGTAAGAAATTCTGAAGAAAGGGAGAGGGTGTGGGTGGAAGGTGCCTCACCTCCACCCCACTTTCTCTCCTTCTTATCAGGAAAAGGGCTGTGCAGAAAATGGCAGATTGCACGCAAAATGGCCGTCATGCTTTGGAATTCTGAATCTGAATCTTGCACAGCCCTAGAACAAAAGACATTGAGCGGGCAGCCCTCCCCATCTTTATACGATATCCATGTCCCACTTGGACACTCTTCCCCCTCCTTCCTGAAGAAAGTGTGGCATGATTCACACTTTGCCAACAGTAGCCAGTCTGTACTTCCTTGTGGGCTGGAATTGTTTATGACCTTGAAGCTGCAGTTAATGGTCCACCTGAGAGCTAAATCCTTGAGATAAACCAGGCCCAGCATCTCCACCTGGTGTCACAAGTTCACTGTGCCAGCATCCTTCCTTCCTGGAACTCTTACTTTCCAGCAATCTCCTGTTTATGCCATAAAACAATAAATCCCTAAGACAGAGAGTTAACATTAAAGTGCACTGGTTCTTGCCTAAGATCCCAAGACAGAAAACTAACATGGAGGCATTCTTATTCCTTACATCTCCCATCCCAATTTTTCTCTGGTTCAGGGAGTTCAGAATCCCATGCTTTTGCTTCCAGTCCTCTGTTCTTCCATCCATCCATCCATCCATCCATCCATCTATCTATCTCCAGGCTTTGTTCAAAGACCATGTGCACTGAGGATGCACATTTTGCCACAATAGTCAGACCATGACTTCCCCACCTTCCTTACATGTTAATACTGGCGAGCTCCAGCACATATGCAGATTGCATAAACTGCAGTACAAAAAGGATTCCTGATGAGATCAGCTAATCACATCACAATTCCTTTCATTGCAATGAGATGTATACAGTCTGTATACTCGCCGGAGTACACGTGTAACCCAATCAGGGGAGAAGGAGAAGAGACATGAACCAAAAAGCGAAGCAAACACATGCCAGTCCCAAAATGATCAGTAATTATTCTCCACATTAAACCAGAAGGGTGGTGGAGCAAAACGTAGGGCACAGTAACCTCAGAGATCCTACTGCAGTGGAACAAGAGACCCCGAAACTTAACCAGGAGAAAACATTCTGTACCACTTACCGTTCAAGCCCTATTTCTTGGCATATATCCATTTGTGGAAATAGGTTTGAGTCCCTATCCCTTTTTCTGGAAGTGAATTGTCCACTGGGGTAGGGGAAAAGACACACAACTTTGTATGTCCATCTTTACATTTATCCTCTTTCCAGTACTTTGCTTCTAGTGTACAATGTGATCAGGGAACATGGCACTTTGCAGTCAGGCAGGTCCCTTACATTAGGAACTTACAACTTAAAGTTTGAAGGGAAAGGGGGGATGCAGGGATAACAAGGGATGGAGGGGAAGAAGTACAGTTTCCCTTTATTGAGGTTTAGGATGGAGACTAATCAATCAAGTTTATAACAGATGTTTAATTCATTTATTACATGTCTGTACATCCCAACAGCTGAAGTTTTATGGGCAGTTCACAACAATTAAAACCATAAAATGCAAGCTAATAAAATACAATATAAAACTTAATAGTTTAAAACTGCAGTATAAAAAATAAACAACGTACACCGATTATTCAATAAACAGCAACATTATAAAGGCAAAGTAATTTCTATCATTATTACTTGTCATGACTATCTATCTCTCCATCTATTGGGTGTATCTCTGTGTGCGTTTTGAGAACAGTCTTGTGGACTATAATCCATGCACTGTCTGCTAGAGAAGTGGCTGAAATATGCAGTTCTTTATGTATGTATTCACTGTATCAATTCTCTGTGACTGAATAGAATCTATTCTCCTTGGAGGGGCAACACAGGGCTCCTTTCATTTGGCAGTGGACAGAGGTAATCCTGACATTTGAATGGGAAACAATGCTGCTTCATCGGAGGTCAGCTATAGAAGCCTGACAGTGCCTCTGAGCACTGTCACTTCCGATGACAGTCCCTCGTTTGTTCAGCGTTAGTAGCAAGATCATCACAGAGGACTTGTCACTGATGTAGTTAACAGTTCCTTCTCATTCTCCCAAATAAACACTGACCAAACTGACGATGTTGCCAGCCAAGCAGTTCACAAGGTGAAGGACAGGATGAGCGCTGACAAGACTTTTCCAATTGTTTTTAAACGTACCCAGGAAGAGTCGGACCTTGCACCCACACATGGAATGTGGAGGCAAAATAAGTTGGATGCACCAGTGCCACCACAGAGTGCCACAATAGACTGGATAAATCAGTGCACATGTTTTTCCAAACAGTTTGGGAATTCTTGAATTTGCATTTGCATTTGCAAAACACGCACTTGAAAAATGTGCAGTTTTATTTATTTATTTATTACATTTATATCCCACCTTTTTTCCCCTCTAAGGAACCCAAGCTGGTGTACATAACCCTCCTCCTCTCCATTTTATCCTCACAACAACAACCCTATGAGGTAGGTTGGGCTGAATGTCTGTGACTGGCCCAAAGTCACCCAGTGGGTTTCCATGGCTGAGTGGGAGACTAGAACCCGGATCTCCCGACTCCCAGTCCATCACCTTAGTCACTACACCACACTGGTTCTTAAACTATGCAACCTCCTCAAAATGTGTACATTTTGAAAAATGCTCAACTTTCTTAAAAAGCAAAACTTTTTAAGAGTGGTCAAATTCTGAAAAATGCACAGTTTTTTTCAAAATGGCCAAATTTTGAACATTGCACATTTTTTTGAAAAATATCTGCAAATTTTGAGGGAGCAGGAAATTCTGAGGAGGGTGGGGAGTGGTAGATGATGTCAGTGTCTGTGCTAATGGGGGCAAAAAGTGCCAGTTCTGCTCTCCAGCAAGCCCTGGTTCCGTGATGCAAATGTTTCTAGTGGTTTTCTACCTAGATTCTACCTAGATCTGGCCAACATTTGCTTAGCTTCAGCAATGGCACAGCCACTGGTGTTTCCAGACCATTGGTTATGACCACAAGCCTTGTACAATTTGAAAATTAATAGCCAAGTAGATTTTAAAAAGAAAAAGAAATGTAAAATTGCATGGAATGGATACTCTCAGGTTTATTTTTGAGAAAACAACCTCAATAATTCTACATAGACACAGCACATGGTTAGCATCTTATCCTCTCAGTCTTATTTGGTTTGGAATTATGCTGGATGGCACTTTGAATATAAGCAATGTACTTCCTCCACAGCTTTGCTATTTCCAGTAATATTTGATATATGCAGCATATTTCACCAACGGCTGCAATACCATGTCTAGCAAGCCAGTAATCTAATCTCTCTGAAGGAAAGGGGGAAAAAAAACTTTTATATTCCTATTAAACCTGCCAAGATCTGCAAAGGCTATTATATTACTTTGAAGGTTGTAATGCATTGGCTTGGTATAATTTTATTTATCTTCACGGTGAAACCTTAAATTGCATAGGGTAAAAATAAGAGCCTGTTTTGGCAAGCTGTAGATTTCAAGTAGCTTAAATTTCTTAACTATCAGCCTTCTTCTTCAATTCCTTTCTCTAGTCAATTTGTAACCTTCAGCGCAAAATATCAGCTCTCCCCTGCCACGCAGCCATTGCTCTGCTGTCACAGCCCCGAGAAGTGAGCAAACAGGGATGGGGGTGGGTGGTAGCTCACGAGGGGAAGCCTTGACACAAGTCAACTGGTGCAATAGAGTCCCACTTGTCGACTGGAGGGGAAAAGATGAATTGATTGCGCAGAATGAATGGACAGCGAAGGACAGAAGAGCCACAGAAAATCCAGAGTCTGTTCTCTGAGACTGGGAGAGGCAACTGCTCTGCAGATCTCTATAGACATAAATCTGTAAGTTACCAATTGTAACCATGTTGAGAGGCAGGCCAAGCCTTGATTTCTTACAGGTACTCAATATATCAAGTGTCGAGGCATAGGAGGTGGGGACCCTAAAATAGTTTGCAGGGATGTTAAACTCAAATGGGATTGAGTCCAAAATGGTTCATCCAGTGGATGTTTGGGAGTAAAGTATCCATGCATCACTGAAATGTGCTCTAGGTGGGGCTGCCCTTGAAGAGTGTTCAGAAACTGCAGCTAGTGCAGAAGGTAGCAGCCAGACTGTTACCTGGTGAGCAATTTATATACTATATTTTAAACCAACTATACTGGCTTCCAGTTTCTTTCTGGGAACAATTCAAGGTGGTGAATTGTGAAAGGTGAATTGTGAAAGGCTATATAGCCTTTCACGGTATCTGAAAGCCTGCCTTCAGCCATGTGAACTTGCCTTCAGTTTCAAATGAGATTTGTTTCAAATGAAAAGCAGTATACTACTATTGCTGCTGCTCCTCCTACTGATGATGATAAGAGCAACAACTCTAGTAGTAGTACTTCAGAATCTGCTTTGGAGGCCCTTCTTTATGTCCCAATACAAAGAGAGTAACAAAGAGAGAATAGCTTGTTGATAACATGGGACAGGGCCTTCTTCGTGGTGCCCCCTGATAATGGAACTCTCTCACTAAGGATATTAGACTGGCCCCATCTTTGATTAGCTTTAGATGGGCTGTTAACGTGTGTGTGTGTGTGTGTTTGAATGTCTTTCAAAATATATTAAATGTACTAGATCCATTTCTTGTCTTTAAAGTCCCCCCCTCCATTTTTACTTCTGCCATGTGTGATGCTTTAAGTCTGTATATTCTTTTAAATTGTAAGTCACCTCTGGGGCCATTCTGGACTGAAGGGAAAGTCAGAAAAAAAATAAGTAAATAATTCAGTGTTTTGTTTTCACCAAAGAATGGACTGTAACTTTCAGCTAGAGACAGATAGATCTGTCGGTTTCCCCTTCTCCCACATTAGGTTGTTTTAAAATCTCAAGTTCTTTCAGTCTGATTTATAAAGAAATTTGTGAGTTTTGGTAAGTTCTTATCAAATAATGAATCAAATGAAATTTCCCACCTACCTGCACTGGCCAAATTCTATAGGTGCAGCTGTTCTTAGCATGGAGAGGACTATGTTGTAGCTGCCTGCCATGCAGCTCTTAAAGATGAGGAACCTGTCGGGGGGGGGGGGAACCCTGATTCAGCACCACAAGCATGGCTGAAAACATAGGAATTCAGTGTCAAAGATTTAAAAGCAAATAACTCAAAACCCTGGGCCTAGATGGCAAATTTGTCAGTTGCAGTTTCTCCCACCTTCAATGTTTTATTTTAAATCTCAAGTTCTTTCCCTCTCCTTTATGAACAAATTTATAATTTTTGCTATTCTCTTACCAACAAATGCACTGAACACAATTCTCACCCATCCTGACTTCCAGCTAAATTTGATTCACAACCACTGATTTCACCCCAATTAGACATCAAATGGTTTTGGGGGTGGTGATAGAATTCTACAACTTTGGGGACCTAGCTGTGCTTAGATGTTTCTTGTTTCAATTTGAAAAGAAAAATAGAATTATACATTGTTCACATTTGTCTTGTTATGTACATAGGGGACAGGCAGACAGCCTGATGCTGATGCTCAAAATTAATCAATCCCTTTGAGCATTCTTAGTGAACACTAAAAATTTTTTTGAAGACCCCCCTTTTTTCCTTGTTAGTATTTAAAAGGAATTCACAAAGGGCTTGATTGATGTCAGTCCTCCTCTGCGTGCTAAATAAAGAAAAAGTAAAGGTAAGGTGGATGAGGTAACAGGCAGTGGAGGACTCCAAGGAAGACAGGAAACTTCCAGTGGGTTTCTTCTCCTTCAGGGAAAAGATACACACTGGGCCTATCCACCTGCGACTGGGGGAAGGGTGGTTAGGATAACTCTGGAGCAGAGACAGTTAATGAAACCATGAGCCCTGCACCCATCACACAACCAACCGTGCAGTGCTGCATGGTTTACTTCTACACCCCACTCTGTCATTACTGCTGTAGCTGGCACATGTCAATCTCAACCATCAATAAAATTTGCACCGGCTAGAGTGTCATCAGAAGTTGTAGCCACTCTAGATGGCCGATTCTATGGTCACTGGGTTTTTTTTTTTCATGGAGCAGCCATTTTAAACACTGTAGATCCTGACAGATGACACAGTGAGCCACCCTGGGAGCCCCTTAACCCCCCTGCAGGGGAGAGGATACCTAATAACATCAGATCCATGTTGGATCAGACCAAGGGTCCATCTAGTCCAGCACTCTGTTCACACAGCGGACAACCAGCTGTTGATCAGAAACCAACAAAGCAGGACATGGTGCAACAGCACCCTCCCCTCCCCCATGTTCCCCAGCAACTGGTGCACACCAAGTTAGTTTTGGCGTTGTTGACTAGCCATTGCTGTCAGTTTTCTCCCCACACAGGACACACTAAACCACTGTGGCTCACTTCCCAACTCACTGTGGTTTGCTTCCTGCTGCTCGATTTGAGCAATTTCCCCATTCACACAGAGCGAACAGCAATCACAAATGCAAATGAGAATTGGGCATGAGACAAGCAGCAAGGCGGTGTTCAGAGAACCCTGGTGATCTTGAACCTTGCTCGTTCACACACCCCTAGCTCTGTCCTTGCTTGTACTACCCCCTGAAACATTTCATGAATAGAGGAGGCATTTCTCTCTCCAAGCAACTGCCACTGCAATGTAAAAGCTGTTGAGTGGCACAATCATGTGGTAACAAACCATGAACCATTGGCCTTCTCTGCAAACATACCGACCCAAGTAGGAATGGCTTCCATGGAGTGCTATCCTACGCACCTGCAATGAGCAAATATTGCAATTGTGCAACACAACGAATGAATGTGAGATTTGGGACTGTGAGGCCACGTGTGGCACACCTACTGTGGTGACTACCCACTGCCACTGTGCTTTGTATGTGCAGAGTATTATTTCCGATAGGTGTCAATTGGATGTGCATCTGGGGAGCAGGGCAGTAATTTGTTTAGGATTATCGTTTCATAATAATATCTAGTCGGGGCGAAAGAAACAGAAAGGGCAATTGAATGGCAAATACTTAAAATGGGAAGCAGTATCAAAACTCTGGAATACATAAAACACTATTCCTCCTCCTCCACCAGGCCCAAGTCTCATCTGTGGAAATTCTTTTGTGGGTGGGGATCGAGAGAAACTACACACATATGCAAATTGAATTCAGCTTTTCTGGCCTCTTGATTTCTTATCTGATTACATTATTCACTAGCTTAAAAGCATGTGTAACTGAGACCGGCGACAAGGAGATAGGAATCTAAGGGGGAAATGGCTGGTTTCAAGCAAGCATCACAGTGAATTAATAAATATTTGCAATAAAAGAACTGTATAACGATGATCGCTATTGTTAGCCTTTCTGTACAAGACATTATTGAATGATGTTGTTATGTGTTAAACTCCCTTTGGACACAGAACCCCCTGAACAAAAGCTCTGCTCTGCGGCAATGAACTATATTGTTGCTCAGCTTGAGAAAGATGAAAAGTATTTGTGTGTGCATGTGCGCATGTGTTTCTTCTTTTTGTTGTTTCCCGAACAAGGGGAATGTGATCATTTCTGCAGCAAACTCAACTTTTTTGAAAATTATCTAAGCTGTTTTTAGCCAAGCAATCCATTCTGACTGATGGATAAGCATTAGTCAGAATTAATTTGATATAATTGGAAAACAACATTTATACTGAGAGGGGGAGTGGCCTGAAAAGGGAAGGAGTGTTCTTTACTCCTCTTCCCCATCTACTTCCTGCTACTACTCAAGTCTTCCACCTATTCCCTCATCCAACCCCACCAGCTATTGCCATCAATTCTCTTCTAGGGAAGAGTGGGGGAAAACGCTCCATCAAGTTATTTTTCTGGATTTTTCCCAATCTGCACCTCCTTGAACTGAACACAGAACCAGACACAATTTATGGTTGAAAAATCTCCACATTTCTGCAGCATACATGTCTTTTAAAAAAGCTCACAAACAGGCTTTAGTTAATTGGGGAAGGTGTACCAAGATGCGTACATCACTGAAATATGTACGGATTTTTGTAAGCATTATTCAAATGTACACATTTTGGTAGCGAATTATATATGGATTTTTGTGCAGGGAAGAAAGTTACATGGAATGGGAACAGAACAAGCTTGGTGGTGGTAAACCAAGAACCTCAACCATATTTCAATATGGAGATTCCACCCATCTCTGTTCTTTTCTCTTCTTTCCTCCCACCCTTCAGGGCAACCTCACCTTCCTCCCCCTGCTTACCTCCAAGTGCTCAGTCATCTTCCCCCTGCCCCCAGTTCAACTAAGAATGTATGAAAAATTCATTTCAGTTCCTTTTTGATCAGATTGAACACAGACTCGGATGGAATTGGTAGTTAAAACTGTTATATTCTGAGCTTGCAATGTCATTCACAGAAACCCCCCCCCAATGCATTCAACGGCATGCACATAGTTGAACAATGTGCATGAAAAATGCATACTTCTGAAAAATGTGCACAAGTACACTTTAATAAATGGAAGAAGAATTCATACATTTTAGAAGATACAGACTATTGATGTGTACATTGGGAAGAATAAGCATGAAAATATGCACATACTTTCTGATATGGACCCGAGTCAGAATGAGATTCAAGAGTGAATTCAGAAAAATAATAATGGTGAGCTCAAGTTTCATGGAATTGCACATTTCTACATTCAACAAGCTTCACTTTCCTTCTTCCCTCACCTTCCTTCGTTCCCTCGTTCAGCCGAGTCCAATGCATATCACCAGTTACCAGTCATGCTGTGTCAAGAATGAAACTAAGGTGAAGGACAGAGTTGTAACCTAGAGGTGCCAATGAGCTTGGCTGGCTAGTATCCCTGCATGATTTTGGACTGGTTCTTTCTACATTTCCATTGTGGTGTGGCAGCTTTCCACTCCCCTGTAAACTAGACGTGCACTATGGCCGCAATATCCGTAAGCAGAAACCATGTGGCTTGAGCAATTGGCATAGTTATTTCAGTGTTGATGACCTCCAGGGAGGGACAAAAATGGCTTGCAAAAAAGCCCAGTAATTCTACCCCTGAACCCCATGTTTCCTGCTGACAGATATTACCCGTGTGGAATGGACTTGAACCATATTTTACTATGCAACTTCAGAATTGGCTATTCAATCTTCACTGAAGATCACAATCATAGCAGCATTCACAGCCATAGTAAACCCAAGCAATTTTAAAGTTTAATAAGTGTCATACGCTGGTTGGGGGAGGGGGGAAATAATTCAAACTCTCACTGAAATATACTTAGCCTCTTTTTAAAGTCTTACAATGCTGGAGAATCAGGCAAAATTGCAAGTACAAATCAATCTAAGTCCCAAATCTGGTGCCAGGATCTTTTCTCAATCATCCCAGAGTGCAGGACATAGGATAATGGGATCAAGTTACAGGAAGCTAGATACTGGCTCAACATCAGGAAAGCCATCTGTCAGGGATAGTTTAAGGTTAGGGATAGTTTAATGTGGATTCCTGCATTCAGCAGGGTTTGGACTTGATGGCCTTATAGGCCCCTTCCAACTCTGCTATTCTATGATTCTATGTTTTGGACTTCAACTCCCAGGAGCCCCATTCAGCATGGCCAACAATCAGAAATGCTGGGAGATGTAGTCCAAAATGACTGGAGAGCATCAGGTTGGGGAAAGATGGTCTAAGGTAGAGGTGCAGAACTTCTTTCAGCCCAAGGTCTGAACTGCATCTGAGAGTTGTTCAGTTTTGTTTTGTTTTGTTTTATTTTCCACAATTGTATGCAAATTAAGTCATATGAAAGTATGTAAGTTACTAGAAAATACACTAATATGTAGGCCATTAAAATAACAACAACGCTGGCCAATCGCTGGCAACCACGCTGTCTTCTTACATCCGACCCACAATTGGCCTGCCCGCACCCAAACTATGCCGGGCATGGCAGAATTGCATTACTAGCAAAAGTTACATAAATTGTGGACATTTTCCAAAGAGGGGTGTGGTGGAAATATCCAATTCGTTCAATGTGTGGATGGTGGAATGAAAGACTCCTGACACACAAGGAATGGATTAAAGAAAACACATACATCCCTTCTCCAGTGTCTTAGGCCACAGCTAGACCTAAGGTTTATCCTGGGATCATCCAGGGTTCACCCCTGCCTGAGCACTGGATCCCCTGTATGTCACCTAGATGAACAGGTTTGACCCCTGGATGATCCAGGGATAAACCTTAGGTCTAGCTGTGGCCATAGTCGCCTAGGTGAAAGTCCACTTAAACAAACTGAGCCCTTTGGACCAGCTTTGTCTAAGGCAGTCAGAGCAAGAGAAGCCAACCATTCATGGTCCAGTCACTGTGAGGCACACTATCTGCTAGAAGTATGCTGAAAGAACTTGGAGAGAGTTTCAGATGTCAAATTGCCAAGTCTGAAATTCACTGGGCAGCCATCACATTTACAAGAAAAGGCTTAGAACTGTTGCCAAGGCTACTGTTTAGAGAAGGTGTTAATGCAATTAACCAGATATCCGCTAGTATATTGTACATGTAGCTTTTAATGAAGAACTTGCAAATCTTGTTTATCTGTCTTTGCAAGTTACTTTCTGCTAGCTACTCTTGACATATCTAAAGTCCAGTATTGACTTAATATTTATTCCATGCATTCTGCATTGCATGTTATCATTTGAAAATGATCCAGTGTGCTAAGGCAGAACTTGTTAAATGAATACCCAGAAACCCAAGAGCTAGTGAGAGCTGACATAGGATAGTGGCTTAGACACCAAGCTACAAGTCAGGAGATTCCTGGTTCAAATCTTATCCCTGAACTCACTTGGTGGCCTTAGGCAAGTTTTTTTTTTCTCTTTTAGAATCTGTCCTTTCTTATCTGCAGATAAAAATACTGACTTACCTTACATGAGAAATGCTTTTTGTACACTTGTACGTGTCATGCAAATGTATCATCATCATCATCATCATCATTATGCAGAATTATAAAATATATCAGTGATACCTATGTAAGGAGGAGAACCATAGTACTGTTACTATTGACAAGGAGGATTTTTTATGTGAAAGCTGAGTGCTTCCAAATCCCAAATAGGTGTGATGTGAAAAGGACAATTTATAAAGTTCAAAGTAGGTCAGGCAAATTCCACTTCATTCCAACAAAATCAGCATTTTCAACCTTCCCAATATTCTCCAAACATCAGCTCATTGCTCCTCTCTCCTCAATTAGTACTTGCCTTTGTGATCACTGTCTGGGAAATGCACAAGACAAACAGCTATCAATTGTGAACATTGAAAAAAAAATTCCGAATTTCCCCAAATCCCCTCTATACATTTTAATTTGTAAGAAAATGGTGCACTTTGAGAAAGCTGCATGAAGGAATTCCCGGCCTCTGGAAGTCAGGTAGGCACCAACTTTGTATTCCTTTTGGCACCTCCTGAAAACGTCATTGTTCCGGAAGCCTTCCCTTGATGACCAGCCAAGATTTTCTTAGCATCTTCTTTTTTAAAAAACAAAACAAAACAAAACTATTTTAATTTGTTTTTATTCTGTTTTCATTTTATTTTATCTTTCCCACTGCTCCAAAATTTTGAATGGGGATCAATATATAAATATTGTAAATAAGTAAATAAATAAACTTTGCGATTTTGTGGACTTTTTTTTTTTTTTACAAAATGCAGAGCCATTTGTGTTCACCTTAGGGATTGCAAACATGGCAGTTTTGAGTGATTTTTAAACTGAAATGAAATTCTCATACATTCCTACCTGAGACTAATTTTGTGACAAGTCACAATAGAGATGGCTAAAAGAGGTCCTGATTGTACTGGATAGAGCAAGCTCTTGTCATCACCACTTGCTGCCATCTTACTTAGGGATGAGTGAGAAAGTTGTTTGGTCCAAATTGTAATGTGAACTTTGCAAATCTGCTTTCTTCAAATCAACACAAGAACCAGAATGGAAATATTCATACTAGGCATCCGCTCCGATGCTCCGCTCCGATTAGAAGCGCAGAAGCAGGAGCGGATTGGCCTGCTTCGCCTTGCCCAGAGGCGGAGTAGAAGCGGACCGTGGACCCCTAGAAGCAAGGCGAAGAGAAGTGCCCATTTTTCGGAGCTCCTCTTTCAGGCGGACCGCTCCGATCGCCATCTTGAAAACATTTCACCCATAGGATTGCATTGCGGAAAAGAATCGCAGATAACTGTGTTGTTTTTGAAGCTATCGTTCTGAAAATTGTTGTGCTCAGAGAGTCATGGATGGGGGTCATTTTGAGACTACTCTCAACTTTCTGTGTCCTTTGGTTCGCGTGCTATTTTTTTTAAAAAATCGGGTACATTTTACAATACAAACGGTAGGGTAAACCGGCTGCAGCACGGCGGGGTTTATTTGAAGCGATGACAGGCACATTCAACTCCCAATCCTGATGAGAATTGATCACCTCATGAAGCATCCTCCAATCCCAGCGTTTGAGGCGGGGACTAAGCCAGAGTCACCCTCACAGTCAGAGCTCTCAGCGTCTTGTGGGTTTTGGCGTTCGTGGGGAGAGGAGGTAGTTTAGCTGCTGCTGTGTTTTGGACTTTGGAGATAGGATTTAGCTTGGCGTGTGTTTGCTTATTTCTGACTTTTTGCTTAGTTTGCTCTGTGTTTTTCCCTTACTTTGATTTAATATAAACTTTATTTTTAAATTTTGGAGTGTGTGTTTGTTTGTTTGTTTGGTTCTCCCCCCCTCCCCTCTCTTAAAGCCTGATTGTGTTTGATCTTCCTTGTTCCTTCTATCTATATACAAAAAAACCCAAAAAATACCAAAAAAAATTTTCTCTATTTCTTCTTCTTCTTCTTCTTCTTCTTCTTCTTCTTCTTCTTCTTCTTCTTATTATTATTATTATTATTATTATTATTATTATTATTATTATTATATAGCACCATCAATGTACATGGTGCTGTACAGAGTAAAACAGTAAATAGCAAGACCCTGCCACATAGGCTTACATTCTAATAAAATCAAAGTAAATCAATAAGGAGGGGAAGAGACTCCCCTCGTAGTCCACCTGCTCTTCATCTGGGAAACAGAGTGTATTAGCCTCACAACAGCCCTGTGATGTAGCTCATCTGAAGAACAGAGTGCATTAGCCTCACAACAGCCCTGTGATGTAGCTCATCTGGGAAGCAGAGTGCATTAGCCTCACAACAGCCCTGTGATGTAGCTCATCTGGGGAGCAGAGTGCATTAGCCTCACAACAGCCCTGTGATGTAGCTCATCTGGGGAGCAGAGTGCATCAGCCTCACAACAGCCCTGTGATGTAGCTCAGGCCGAGGCAGGAGGGCTTGCCCAAGGCCATGCAGTGCAGGGCACCGATCCTAGATTTCAAAGACCCAAACCCTCCTCGCATCTAAAACAACTAGATGCACCCTGAGCACCTCCGTTCTCCCCTTCCCGCCTTGCAGGGATGGTGTATATGTCTTGCTTTGACTCAGGGGAGAAGTCCTTCCTGCGCTCACTTAGACTTTATCAAGTTCAATAATCCATTATTCAAGTGTGGAAGAAGATTTAGGGTTATCTCATGGCATGTTGGGATTTCCTTTCAACTGGCCCCAGTGAGCTGTCTGCATTGCAACTTTAAATCCCTGACATACTGGAGTGTCCGATTTTCAAAACTTCCCCTAACATCAGGGGATGATGGGATTGGCTTGAAACTTGGCATCCATGTGGACACATGGGTAAGCTGTCATGGGACCAAAGGATAGGTTTCTGACGTGCAAACTGACGTAGTTCTAAAATGGGACTTGATTTGGGGTGAGTTAAAAGGTTAAAGCCACGCCAAAAATCAGGGGATGATGGGATTCCCTTGAGTCTGGGCGTCCATGTGGACACATGGATAAGCTTTCATGGTGCCAAGTTTGAGGTTTCTAACATGCAAATTGACGGAGCTATCAAAACGGGTGTGAATGGGGTGCCCGATTTTCAAAAATTCCCCAAAAATCAGGGGATGATGGGATTCCCTTGAAACTTGGCGTCCATGTGGACACATGGATAAGCTATGATGGTGCCGAGTTTGAGGTTTCTAACGTGCAAATTGACATAGTTATAGAATGGGACAATTTGGGGTGAGTTAAGCCGCGCCAAAAATCAGGGGATGATGGGATTCCCTTGAAACTTGGCGTCCATGTGGACACATGAATAAGCTGTCATGGTGCTGAGTTTGAGGTTTCTAACGTGCAAATTGACGGAGCTATTGAAAGGGGTGTGAATTAGGGTTATGGGTGGTGCGTTAGAGGTTAGAGCCGCGCCAAAAATCAGGGGATGATGGGATTCCCTTGAAATTTGGCGTGCATGTGTATACATCCATGAGGTGTCATGGTGCCAAACTTGAGGTTTCTAACTTGAACAGAAAAAAAGTTGTATAATTTTTTAGCTTTCAATGCAAGCCTATGGGGGGAGGAAAACGGAGCTCCGATCCGGATCCGGAGCTCCGAGCGGAGCGGAGCGGCTATAGGCAGAGTAGGGGCGGGGCGGAGCGGGCTGATCCGAAAATTGCGGATCTGTAAGAGAAGCGGAGCGGAGGGTCCGTGCACACCCCTAATTCATACTATTCAGAATTTGGCAGGGCACGGGAAAGAGCTGCTGCTGCAGGTTGTAACAAACCTGGTTGCTGTTTCCTGCATTTGACAATTTTGGGGGAATGACTTATTGATTGTGGGTCCATTAATGCCTCAATCTATTGGAAAGGTTTGCTGCAATTATCTTTGGCTGTTAAATGTCTGAATGGTTGATATTGTCTGTTTTGTAATTAATTTAAGGTATCATGTTTGCATCAGTGAAATTAACTGTTTAGATCATTATGGTAATGCTCCGGCTATTGGGCGTTATAGAAATGTAATAAATAAATTAAATAAATAAATAAGTATTATTGCAGTTGATATATTGATACGCATTCTTGGTTTTTTTGTATTTCTCCTCTTGTGGTGTGAACTGCCTTAGGCACACATAGGCCTTAGCTAGACCTAAAGTTTATCCCGGGGTCGTTCTGGGGTCATCCCTGCCTGCTCCCGGGATATCCTGTGTGTCATTTACATTAGCAGGGATGACCCCGGGATGATCTCAGGATAAACCTTAGGTCTAGCTAAGGCCTGAGTGGAAAAGCAGCATAAAAATATGATGATGAAATGCAATGCACAAAACACATTGGCCCTGTTCAGAAGACATCTTAAACCACATCTTTAACCATGGTGAATAAGGCAAAAAGGCTTATTCACTGTGGTTAAAGCCATAGTTTAAGGTGTCTTCTGAGCAAAGCCATTATATTAGGGGAAATTGCTTGTAAAAGACGTGTATATTTGAAAAAGCACCTTAAAAAAAAGCTGAATATTAGGAGAAATTTGCACAAATGTGTACGAATCGTTGGGCAGATATTAACTACAAAAGCAAAACAGTGCAGAAATGGGATAGGCTGAACTTAAGGTTGGAAAAAAATGGAAACTGAGTGGAATCAAACTTGACAGATTTATCTGTCCCTAACCTTGCTCTGTGTCCTTTTTGTTGTTTCGCCTGAGGAGACAAAAGACCTTGCTTTGGACTAATCCACTTTTCGGGATGTGCAAAAGGGCGGGTTACATCTCTACTTGAACGTGGCCCCATTAAGATGCAGCCGAGACTTCTCAGCTAGCCACCGCTCAAGTTGTAATCCTTAGTTTATCCTTTAATAACAGTACATGGTTTTGCTCACCTGCATTTCGAAGAGACAAACAGCTGTAGGTGCACCATTTCATTGCAAGTAATGTTCATTCGATTTCTTAGGCAGTTCAATTTATTTATTTATTTTATTTTTCTTAAGGAAGGAAGGAAGGTGTGTATGTGTGTGTGTGTGTGTGTGTGTGTGTGTGTGTGTGTGTGTATATATATATATATATATATATATATATATTCTCTGAAGGGAGAGAAAGGTAAATACTAACCTGATAAATTAGTACCTTAATGCTTCTTGGGACATTAACGACACCACCGAAATGAAACCACGGAAATGAAACCAGTCGTAAAAGAACAGATTGATTGGTATCATTAACCACAACCACATCTTATGAGAGCAAAATGTACAGATTGAAGATGATAGGGAAACATTTCAGGGTATATGGAGCACTATAATGTCTGTTGATTTTGCAAGCTGGGAGAGGGCTTTTGACTCCTCATGTATCCCCAGCAAAATAAAAATAAAAAGGCCTCTCACTGAAATAAAAAAGGACTCCCTAACAAAAGCCTATATGTGCCATTTGAGGTTAATATCCCCCTCTGAAAATAGTGACAAGGCTAAATATGGAATGCAAAGGGAACTGTGCAGCCTTACCTGGCCTACCCTTTCAACATCTAAGAAAGGGCCAAAAACCAACAACTTTACACCCATTTTTAGCTCCAGATCTCACTTTTGGGAGCTGGGAAACAAAGGGGTTATACTGGATCAGAGACTTTTATAAAGCCCAAAAATAACTTACTGGTCCAGAACTCCAGACACAATTAGAAGGTTTAGATTATGACTGGATTACCATTCATCAAGTTATTCATCTCATAGAGCAACCAACTGTATGTGAACAAGCTACTCGTACTTTAACCGCTTTTAAAAAAATAATGCAAACCTGTAATCCACTGGGTAAGGGACTAATTTCCCAGATTTACAAAGCTATAATTTTTGCCTCATTAACACCCTTAAACTCACTTAAAGCCCAATGGGGAAAAAAGAACTAGATGGGGCAATTGATTAAACTTTGTGGAATAAAATTTGGGACAAACACCATTTAAAACAACTTCTGCTCTCAAGGTTATCCACCGATGGTACATGTATCCACAACTTCTCAGTGAAGTTAACAACACCATTTCAGTATCTTGCTGGAGGAACTGTGGCAGTAACATTGATTCTTACTTCCATATGTGGTTTGATTGCCCATTCATCTGTGTATTCTGGGGGAGGGGGGAAATGTCAGGAGACTGAACTCATCACTAACCAAACCATTCCATTCAATCCTAAAATTGCCCTCCTATCAACATATGATGGGACAGCACTAGAACTTACTATAAAGGGCCTCATAACTCACCTGGGGCTCTTCCACACGTCGCTCCCAGAGCGATTTTATGTGTCCCAAGGGCACCCCGAAAACTATAGTGTGTCTTGCCTGTAAAAGAACCGACGAAGAGCCGTCCATGTTGCCGCCGCCGCCGCCGAGGAGACCTCTCCACCGGCGAGGAGAGCTCGGGAAAAGAAGGTGGGCTGGAGAGCTTCTTCCGCTTTTCACCCCGGCTTCTTTTTCCGAGCTCTCATCGCCGGCGGAGAGGTCTCCTCGGTGGCGGCGGCGGCAACATGGGAGGCGGCGGCGGCAAGGACGCGCCTGGATTCCCCAGCCGCTTCCGCCTCCCCGCCGGCCTCCTGCTGCCTGGGTAAGAGCGACCCGGGTCAGAGAGCTCGGTGGAGGCGGAAGCCGAGCTCTACGACCCAGGTCGCTCTTACCCAGGCAGCAGGAGGCTGGCGGCAGCGGCGGCGGCGGCAGAAGCGCCCGGATTCCCCAGCCGCCACTGCCTCCGTCTCTTCAGGCTGTAGTACACACTATCATTTTGGGGCCGTAGTTGGGGCGCATGCACGCGCCTTCACTACTGCGTGTGGAAGGGCCCCTGGTGACATTGGCAAGACTCACTATAGCTGAATGCTGTAGATCCCTGGTTGGAAATCTATTTGAAATCTGGCTGACATAGCTTTGGGACTCAGCTCTTATGGACAAATGAAACCCGGAACCAAAGAGGCAACCCATATCGACCTCCAGCTGCATATGGTGATCTTCGGAGCACTACCTTTATTTAACTGGTGGAAGACCTTGTTTTCCCCTTTGCTACTGGAAATTTTGTTTTGTCCTTGCTATTCATATTTTTCAGTGGCACCCTCATTGATGCGGGGGTGGGGAGGGCTGGGAGGGGGAACTGTTGTTTATTTGTACTGTTTTACCTAAAATAATAAAATAAATTTTTTAAAAAAGATGTATATTCCCTGTGAGTAATATGTAAATATAAACCAGAACTGGGATGTGAGATATATAATACATGAGGGATAGATTATAGATGTGTGTGTGTGTGTAGCAAAATGGGCTGCAACAGAACCATGCCCCATACTTAATGTGGTTCCTTCAGGCTTGCTTTGGGTAGTGTCTCCCAGGCATTAGGAAATGCATGGTAGGGATAAGGAGAAAATTTTCACCATAGGTTAGAGTGTGGAGAGGGCAATGCTGAGGGGTGAGACAAAGCTCCATCTGTGGAGAAGCAGAATAAGAACTGATGGGACATATGAGGTAGTGCAGGTATGGGGAACATACCATATAGCAGATGGATTTCATAAAATAGCAGATGATTTGATATCAGGTATTATGAATAGGGGTTTGCCTGGCCTGATCAGACCTCTGAAGTTAGTAACTCCATAGTCCTATGGGAAAGAACTGGGGAGATCCTTACTTCTTACTAAAGCACACTTCAGTACCATAGTGAGTATGTAATTAAAATCTGTCTGCCATTCATCAGAAGGGGCTTATTTATTCTTCTAGCCAAGTTATTTTAATTTGCGTGGACAAAATGGTGTTCGTTTAGAGAGATGAGTGTGAGTCCTTTAGTTATGTCAATGGCATTGTTTTCATTTCGATTCGTGGACACAGCAGTGATGTATGGTCTCTTTGAAGACACCATGTTCTTGTGCTTAGCTGAGAAGCAATCTTGAGAGCTGAAAACAGATGGGATATATCTTTCTTTTTAGGGATGTGCTCCGCTTCTCCTCGGACCGGAGAAGCAGGAGCGGATCGGGGGGCTTCGCCTCCCCTTAAGGCGGAGGCGAAGAGGATTGGGGGAGCCGCGGAGCGTTGCGGAGCAGATCGAGGTGAAGGTGGATCCTTTGCCTCGATCTGGAGCACCGCAAAAAAGGTAAGTGGGTTTTACTTGGCCCTGCCGCTGTCACTGCCGCCCATGCAGCAACGGTGGCAGGGCCAGGTAAACCCCCCTCCCTCCTCTCCCTTACCTGCGTCCATCCGCAGTCCTGCGGCTGCTTCAATTGAGCCCGAGGACTTGGGCTCAATTGAAGCAGCTGCGGGACCGTGGACGGAAGCAGGTAAGGGAGAGGAGGGGTTTTTACCTGGCCCTGCTGCCGCCGCTGCCCATGCAGCGGCGGTGGCAGAGCCAGGTAAGGGGGCAAGGGGGAGGGGGGTCTTACCTGTGTCCGTCGCAGCCCATCCCAGCTTCACTACAGCTCGTGGCTCAACCAGGAAGTGTAAGCCAGGGCCTACAGTTCCTGGTTGAGCCGCGGGCTCTAGTGAAGCTGCGATGGGCCACAACGGACACAGGTAAGGGGGAGAAGGGAGGGGGCCTTACCTGATGCCACTCCCCGCCACTGCAGAGCTCCGATTCAGAGCCGGAGCTCTGCAGCGGAGCGGAGTGGCCCCCAGGTGGATCGAGGCGGGGCGGAGCAGGCCCAATCTGTAATTTGCTGATCAGGCGCGAAGAGGATCGGGGGGGCCCGTGCACACCCCTATTCCTTTTGTAGGGAGAACTACCAGCCTCTTCCTCTCTGTCTTTAACTTGATATCTAGGATATGTTATCCTAGATTTCCCAGCATTTCCAACCATCTGTATGTACTTTTGAACAAATACAGCCTTGAAATCTTTGTTTTCATATTTAGGAGCTGGTGTTACGGATCATGGGTGAGAAATTGGGAATCAATTGAGGATGTAAGAAGAATCCATTTGTTTCCTCCACGGGGGCTTCAAATTGTTTTCTTTTTCTTGCATCCCACTCTCAATTTAGGTACGGAGCTTGCAGCATTCAAAGATGGACACTTAGTAAAATGATGCTACAATCTGCATTTGCATTTTCCTCTAGTGGTGGGCAGATTGAGGGCAGGTCTGGATCCAGCCACCAGGTTTGTGGAGCCCATTTTATTCCATCCACTCCTACAAAGGACAAGACTTACTCTACCAACCCTCTTTCTACATTCCATGCAATTTATTGGAAGCCTTGAACACTTTCATTCCAGAGTGCTGTACTCAGGGTAGGGATGTATGAGAAATTTGTTTCAGTTCATTTTTTATCAGGATTTATCCAGTCGGCACCTTTCAGACTGAACATGTACTTGGACACAATCTGCAACCAAAGTCTGTACATTTTCAAGCTTGCAAGGTGATCTGTGGGTCTAAAGAATTGCATTTGACAGAATGCCATTTGAAAAAGGTGCCTGAAAAAATGTGTAGTTTTGAAAAATGTGCATGCATGTGCTTTAATCAATGGGAGAAGAATGCACGCATTTCAAAGATGTGCAAAACTGATGCATACATTTGGGGAAAAATACTTACAAAAATACAGATGGATTTTGCAAAAAACAAAACAAAATAAAGCTCGCAATGGCGGCTGTGTCATGTAGATGATGTGCCGCTCCTGTGAAGCCATCACTGGGCAAACCCTTCTTGTAGACCAGTGAAAAATCTTATGACCCACGCCTCCCATGTGTTAACAGCCCAAAATTTAGGCTTAGGAAGGATGAGTTTGCATTTTTTTAGTTCTGTCTCTGGACTAAAAAATGCATATTCAATTAATTGAACACAAACACAAACAATGAACAGTTTTGTGGAAATAAAACCTGTATTTAAAGAAAGTATTTCTAATAGCTAGACACATAAAACAAGGATAATTTCAAAATAACTTCAATGTGATCGCTGTTGCTGTTTGTGCTCAGCAAGAGTAGTTATTCAAGGGACAATGTTAGACAATGCTAGGTGCATATCATCTCTGACATCCAACCGATTTCTAGCTTTGGTTTTTATGCTGACAAGAGTTGAAAAACATTTAAGAGTTAACAGCATTTAACAACGCTAAGTTTGTTTTCTAACGGATCCCAGAACTGTTGTTTTTAAATGGATTCTGATGTTTTTATACTGTTGTTTTTTTATGTCTCTGTTGGTTTTTAAATTTTGTATCCTTTTTAATGTTTACTGTTTTAACTTTTGTGAACCGCCCAGAGAGCTTCGGCTGTGGGGCAGTATATAAATGTAATAAATAAATAAATAAATACCCAGATTCACACAGATAGGTGGTTGGAAATGGAATTAATGATGAAATAGCTTTCTTTGCCAGAACAAGATATGCAGCCATTTGAGAGCACCAAAATTCATCAAGATTTTGATTGACGAAATCAAATCAAGTTTAGGGAGGAAAGGCCTATGCTGGGAGTTGTAGGCCTTTTCTCCTGTGCTCCTAGGTGAGCAGTTGGAGACCATGTGACCTCACCCTCTCCAAACAACATTCAGATAGTGCCCTCTCTTGGGCTGCTGCATTTTCAAGGGGAGCTTTTAAAAATATAAAAAAATTGGAAGAAGAAAGGAACAACTGCCTAAACTTCAAAAGGTGGCAACCCTGTCCCTTTCCCCAAGTAGAAATTCTCCAAAAATTTCTCCTTTCCCCTGCATTTTTCTCCAGAGTTTTCATTTTCCTCCCACCCCCCCACGAAATGCCAAAAAATGGAACAATCAAAACTTTCGGCCTGGCTCTACGTTTTGCAATAAACCGGGGGGAAAGTGACTTAGAACAAAGCAGTCGCTTACCTTGAAAGATTGATTGTTCTTCACAAACACTAACTCGCGTGTAGTAGGTAACGATAAGTACGATAATGCACATGGTGTACAAATGAGCTACATCGTAGCTCCCAAGATTAGTAGAAAGAAATAAAGTTGGGCCAAGCTGCGCTGCAATGTACTTGTAAAATAAACAATTTATAGTTGAGAGGCTACTCACACCTTTCTGGAGTCAGTCCAAACCTCTCCTCGGGAGGCGTACCCCACCGGTTAAGAACCCCTGTTGTAGACATTCCCATAGTTTTACCTGAACATCAAACTGATGTGATGTAGACATTTACTAGTTACTGAGTAGGGGAGTAGTAATAGATATTTCAAAATCCTAGCAATTAATAACAAAATCTCAAAGCCAACTGAGGCCTACCAGGGTTTGTAATACTTTGCCCACAGAAGCTTGGCCCACTCTGACCCATTCCTGTGCCATGGAAAGACACACACACCCCCGCACTGCCCCACAAAACCCTTTTCTCTCTTTAACGTGCATTGATCTGTTTTATTTGGATAATAATAATAATAATAATAATAATAATAATAATAATAATAATAATAATTTCTATCCCGCCTCTCCATCCTGATCGAGGCAGGGAACAAGTATAAAATACAAAAAATATTAATCAAAACACAGTATACATAGTTAAAACTTCCTAAAAACATACTTAAAAGCATCCTAAAAGCATCCTAAAATTCCACTGGATAGGCCTGCCAGAAGAGATCAGTCTTTATAGCTTTCTTCAATGCTAAAAGACTGTTAAGTTGATGAACATCCTCCGGAAGGCCATTCCACAGTCTGGGAGCAGCAGAGGGAAAGGTCCTGTGGGTAATTACTTGTCAGCCTAGTTTTGGCTGGCTGAAGGAAGTTCTTCGCAGAGGACCTGAGTGTGCAGGGTGGATTGTACGGGAGAAGGCGATCCCACAGGTAGCCTGGACCCAAACCATGTAGGGCTTTAAAGGTGATAACCAACACTTTATACTTCGCCCGCAAACTGATCAGCAGCCAGTGAAGAGATTTTAAAACTGTTGCTTTTATAGCATGGCTGTTTTAGCTTATTTCAAGGAATTTGTTATATTATGGTGTTTTAATATTTTATTGTAAGCTGACTTGATAATATAATTGAGGAGTAGGGTATATATCTAAATAATAATAATAATAATAATAATAATAATAATAATAGATGTGAGGTGCCTTTGACTACTAATCAAATCTCATCTTTCCCCCATTCTTACTAGATCAAATCTCCTAAGAATTAATGCTAAATGTCCAAAGAAGTCTTGTGGCAAAATTTGTTTTTTCCTGACATTTACTCAATCAAGGTTAACCTTTCAGAAATCACAGCTAACCTTCCAAAAAATAATCTCCTTTGTATTATGGGAATGCAAATCTCCATGGATGGGCTGAAAAATTCCCCTGAATTATGAAGAAATGAGTTGCTTTATAGACATTTTATGTATTACAGTTTTATTTAAAAAATATGCTTGATAAAAAAAGCAAAGGTAGATTTGTTGTCCCTAAGAAAAAATCCAAAATCCGACAAACTTATTAGGCCATTTCAGGGTTAAACTTTCAAGATTTCCAGATCTCTTCATCAGGCAAGATGTTACAAAAATGGTATGGGGGTGAGTGAATAAAATGCCTGTATTGATGTGAAAGTCCAGAAGCCTGCAAGGTTAGAATCTTACATTGAAATGTGAGAAGACATTGGGGACATTCAAATCATGATATTAAGTTGCACCTGGGACTGCCCCTAGTACTGCTGGGAAGAAGAAACAAATAATTGTTAATCCCTCTCCCCGTTTTTAAATATAAAATCTAGATGTTACTTGGAGCTTTCTCTATCCTTAGGTGAAACACCCAGGGTCTGCGGTAGGTGGAAAACAGAAATAGAAAACAACAACAACAACTAGAAAGTATTTTATATTAATAAAGCTAGATGTAATTTTAGCTGGTGTTCTAGGTCAAAAAATAAAATAAAAGCCAATTTGGATAACTTTACTTGGTAGTTGGAGGGGATGAACCCTCAGAGAACGAAGTCTCGCCTCGTGGCAGAAAATAATCTTCCTACAGTGTAGGATCTTGATTTTGAACAGCTCAATTTGCTATTCTCCACATCATGCAAACAGGAAAGCTAGATGTGTTGGCAATAAGAAGAAAATCTCAGACCAATAGTAGGTTAATATTTTATTAGGCCAACTCAAGGTCACTAAAATGTGTAGGTATTTGAGATCACAAGATCTCTTTTTGTAACATGTTGTCTGACAAATGTCTTGGAAGTTTACACGTTTTCGAGACCTAGAGGTATTACCCTAATATGGATTTTAGAATTATTCATCTATAATTATACTCCATAATCACCTTCATATACACACATCTATTTCAGTTAAGGACACTTACATGGAAGAAAATTCTAACTACAGACTATTTGTAACTTAAGCCTCCCACACTTTGCTTATTTCTATTCTCTTTACCACACTCAACATGTCTCTCTGTCTGAGCACCTCACACATCTAACTATTCTCCACACTTTTATCTTTCCTAAATCAATGGATTTTCAGTCTTCCTACATACAGGGAATCCTTTCTGAATTGATTTGTCCTCTGCACTTCTGAAAATGAATCCTTACATGTTGCACAGGATTCTGGGGTATGTTGTAAGGCACACAGTTCATACACATTATTATTATTATTATTATTATTATTATTATTATTATTACTAATAATAATCCCCCTTTTTCCCAGTACTGGGACTCCAGGTGGTTTATGAGATTAAAACATGTACAATTAAACATATAAATATAAATTTAGAAAAGTAAAATGGAATTAAACCTGCAGTAAAATTAAAAACATGTTAAAAATTTGAAAAAACAGTAACAGATTAAAAGGTGGTGGTAATGAATCCAATACATTAACCCAGGTCCAGAGTAGTTCCAAAAGCCTACTGGAACAAAAAAGTTTTTCCCTGCCTCTGAAAGTGTAGCACAGAGGGAGCCAGCCTAGACTCCCTGGGAAGGGAGTTCCAGAGCCTTGGAGCAGCCACTGAGAAGTTACTCTCCTGAGTACCCATTAGGCATGCCTGGGATGTTGGTGAGACTGAAAGGCCTCCCTGGAAGATCTCGCAGCATGAGCAGGCTCATATGGGAGAGTACAGTCTTTCAGGCAGCGATCTACACTAATCAGGATCTAACACTTTGAAAATGTTTTGAAGACTGTATAGGGAGTGTGTCCTGGGCCTCAACAGTTGTCACTACTATTATAAACTGTTTTAAAGCAGTAGTGTAGATCCTGCCCAGATAACCTGGACTTGAGCTGTATATGTGATAACCAGCACTTAGAATTGTGCATGGAAACAGATCGGAAGCCAGTGAAGCTGTTTTAACAGGGCAGTTGTATGCTCCGTGCACATGGCAGTTACTAACCTCAGGTTGCCGCACATGAAATTTGACCATCACGTAGGATGCCTCCAATACTCTCCTGTGGCAGCACATTGCTTGAGAAGATTGATAATCGTTTTTCAGGGGAAGCTTGTCCTCCATTATTGGTATTTTCATTACAGAACCCTTGAGAAACTTCCAAAGAACCCCAAGGTACCCTGGATCATCATCTGAAAAAAAGAAAGGAAAAGAAATAGATCCCTACTCAATGTCCTCCATCTCCAAGATCCAGATGCATAACATAGGTGCACTCAATCTTGATTCACTCATATTGAGGTGGAAGCAAGATCCCTGGAGTGGATTTGATATCAGGGGCAAACAAAAACAAACTAGGAATAGATGTTTATCTGTCTGACCTGACCATAGATATCCCTTACCAAAAAATGCTTACAAAAATACAGATGGATTTTGCAAAAAGAAAAATAAATAAAGCTTGTAATCTGATATAGATTCAAGTCTAAACAAGCTTCAAGATAAAATTTGGAGAATTTTGGAGAGCTCAAGTTTTGCTCATGAGGACATCTATAAGCCATCTGATGTGCAAGCCAAGACCCTTCTCAGCATAGAGGGGGCCTGCTCTGCCACCCTCAATCCAGGTAAGTAGCACAAAGCTAGGGGGCATTCAGGACAGCCCCATCCTTTCTGGGAAAGGTGCTAGACTTAATAGGGTGGTTGGGTTTCATAGGAAATACATGATGATTCCCCAGCATCCTTAATGCACTGTGCAGGAGTAGATGTTTCCAAGTCCTCCTTTATGCCATTGTCCTTTGGGGCCTGGATAGGACTATCTCTGTCACTCGCTCCCCCACCTTGGGTAAGTTGTGCAAAGCAGACAATAGTGTGGAAGGCCTTATGATTGCTTGGAGGGGTGTTTAGGTACGGGCGAACTCACCCTTCCCTGCCCTGTGAATCACTCATCGGAGCCCTACCAGCCGGCCAACACTGTTCACTGTGCATGGCGAGCCACCAGCATCCCACCCCTCTGCTTAGCTGCTGTTTTGTAGGAAATGGCAGCTCATCCTTTTATGTGAAGTGTCCTTTTACATGAATGGTGGCCCAAATAGGCCCACTAATGCAACATTACAGGCATAAATGGTCTGTTTATAAATGGTGAGAAACTGCAAGCTTCCCTCAGTCATTGTGTGACATGCCAGGCAACAGTGGAGACCCACAGACTGGTATCCAGGGGAAGGAGGGCTGAGCCCCAAAATGACACCCACACCATTCCTATGGTTGCGTAGGTGGAGGTAACTAAATGGCAGGCATGGAATTTGGAGAGCTTTGACAAGCTCAAAGTTTTGTTATTTGGACATCCCTAACCCAGAATGGCTTGACCATATGTGAGGAGCAAGCCAAGCACCCTTCTCAGCATAGATGGGGCCTGTTCTGCCACCCTCAATGTTGGTAAGTAGCACAATCCACGAGGGTATTCAGGACAGCCTGGGGTTACCCATTCAGCCCACTAGCTTCTTCCCCAGGCCTTGCTCCCACTCTCCAGGAAGGTAGAAGCAGCTGATCAGAGATAAGACATTTTCCTCTGCTTAGAATTCCCCTTTCTACATGGATCAGCCAAAGAGGTGGATTGAGAACGGTGCATGAGTGTGAATGTTGCATGTGAATTGTGTGGGTGGTGTCAGAGGGAACGGAATGGCTACACCATCTTGGGGCTCTGGCCATACCCGCTATTGGCATGCAGCCCCTAGGAGGCTTCTAAGACGGCAGCACTTGAGCTTGAAAAGTATATGGTATATGGGGACAGGTTGGATGTCGAGGGCCCTGCTGCTGCTCCCTGCAAGGAACCATGTATGCGTGTCTAAAGCTGGAGCCCCACATGTGATCCTGCTTGTATACACAGAACACAATTACGTCTTACGATTCAATGCCAACTTTCACTCCAATACACTATTTCCTCTTTTGAATGACAATGTTAAACCTGGGGTGGGGAACCAAATCCGGCCCTCCTGCCATCCTAATCTGGCCTTTCCTTTGTCCCGCCCCTGTTCCCTAACTGCCAATCGTTTGGTAGCGTCCTGGTTTGGGGGCAGTTCTTTTCTTTTTTTAAAAAAATACATTCTAAAATGTTGAAATGCCTCTCCTAAAATTTAATTACTGGCAGGAAGAATGTTAAGCTAGGGTGCCCATATGAAAAGGAGGACAGGGCTCCTGTATCTTTAACAGTTGCATAGAAAGGGGAATTTCAGCAGGTGCCATTTGTATATTTGGAGAACCTGGTGAAATTCCCTCTTCATTACAACAGTTAAAGCTGCAGGTGCCCTGCCCTCTTTTAAATCTTGTCACTCTAGTATAGATCCTTCAGCTTTAACTGTAGTGATGAAGAGGGAATTTCACCAGGTGCTGCATGCATACAAATGACACCTGCTGAAATTCCCTTTTCAATACAACTGTTAAAGATACAGGAACCCTGTCCTCCTTTCATATGGTCACCCTACGTTAAGCTAAATATATTCTCCAGCCCTGTTTTAAACAAAAAACCAAGGATTCCCATGAGCAATATGGCAGGGTCAGAGGAAGAGCTGAGATAGGGTTCCCTTTGCTTTCTGGGAGCCCAGGCAAATTATCCCCCATTCCCAAGCAACTCTGCTTACTTTGACATTGCCGTAGTTACTATGAGGTATATTGAAAAAAAGTAATCACAGCCTTTGCTCTTCTGTTCAGCTGCTTTTTGTAGTTGAATCATGCCTATATTCAAAAGCAGGTACAACTTGACCCACCGACAATGATTTTTTTTTCACTCCTCCCCCTTCCACGGTCTGAAATGGCAACCCAGAAATTCACGAGCTTTCAGCTTGAATGCGTTGAGCTGACTTTTGGAACATCATAAAAAATAATAAATGATCGCTACAGTGCTGGCACTATGAGAACCCTCCCACTTGGTTCTAAGCAATGACCTTGACTTCCCTCCTTCCAAATCACGACTGCACATAATACACCATGTCAGCTTGTTGCTTGCAAGACGCTCACTGAGCGTTCTCTGCACTTCCACCCGGGGAAAAGGTTGGGACATTTTGGCCAAGTCCTTGCTATGGTGTTACACCGACATCTGTACTTTGGACTACAGGGGAAGGTTGTCATGACAGAATGCTGCTTCACGGGGTGGGCAGGGAATCCATGGGTATAAAAAATTACAGTAGTAGTAAAGCTTTATTGTTTCAACCGCTGTTTACAACAAGCATAATAAAAGCAATGCTAAAACAAATCACACGTGCAAGGCCAGAGATTTTGCTCTATACATTTGGGCTGTAAGAGCAAAGGTGGCCAATGGCAATATGACAGCCTTGTTATTGCATGTAAACAAAGGCCTTTGCTAGACCTACCTGTTGTTCCGGGATGGATGAGGGGAGAGCCCGTGATACAACTATCGCAGGATCTCTGCCTCGTTTACATGCCAGGCATGACAAGCTCTGGAGGGGCCCACCATTTTTCTTTAATTTTTTAAAGGGGAAGCAGTGCAGGAGCGCTCCAGCGACTGAAGGGTGAGGGGTTGGTTTTTTTAAAAAAATATATACTTTCCCCACTCCCCCCTGCCCTTGATGGGTGCAGTGCTGCTGGGGAGCACTGCGCCCCATGCGCGGCTCCCGGATACGCATGAGTAATCACGCAAAGCTGGGGAGAAGCCGCTTCAATGGGCCACACACTCGTGGTCTTGGGCTCAACCCGAGACCACAGGAAAAATCAGGCCCAAAGTGGTGCCCATTATCCCGGGGCCAGGGAGGGTTGATCCCTGCCTGAGTCTAGGATCCCCTGTGCGTCATCTGGGGATCCTAGGCACATAACCCCTCATCTAGCTAAGGCCAAAAAGTATATTTCTTTCTGAATCAAACCAGGTGGAGTTATTCACAAAAAACCCCCAATCTAAATATTTAGAATTGAATTTGAGAATAGATAGGGCAGTAGAGCAAATAATGAGGCAGATGCTCCACTTTGCCACTACAGCAAGGGCAAAGTCTCGAGGCATACGGGATTTTACTAAGACACCCTTCTAGCACTGCTGTTTTCATTTGTTGGTGAAATTAGAGTCAGGTAGTGTTCACATTCAAATTTAAGCTTAGGCCATAGCTAGACCTAAGGTTTCTCCCTGGATCGTTCAGGGGTCAAACCTGTTCATCTAGGTGACACACAGGGGATCCAGTGCTCAGGCAGGGGCGAACCCTGGATGATCCCAGGATAAACCTTAGGTCTAGCTGTGGCCTGTGTCTCTGCAAACCAAGGTGCTATCTTCTTACTTGGGACTGCACAGAGATCCATTTGAATAGAAACACTATAGACCTTCTCCTTAAAGTCATCTTTGCTGTGAGCTAGATTCAAAGTAGATTCAATCTCCTTTGTGAAGAAGATTTTCTTCTTCACAAAGAAGAAAAACCATAATAATGAATTTGAGGAATCCGTTTCTGAAACCAAGTCGATGTATTACAGAAGAAGTGAAGATTAGGCCTAGGGATGGTGAAGACTCTCCCATTTACCCCAAGAAGGGCACAAGACTCTTCTCAAGTTTCAGCTAGTGCCGTGCCAAAAACATTTCTCCCATATTTTTTTTCTTCTTCCATATTTTTTTCTCTCCTGCATTCACATTCAATAGAAAAGACATTGTTTTTGAAAAGGAATTCAATAGTGAAGAAAATGTTGGATCAATGATCATGGGTTGGGTTTTGGCTTCTTCAGTTTACCTTACTTCGGAGGTGGCTGTGGAGTGTGCACACAAGTATCCTATCTTTCATTGTACAATTATGTCTCTGGCAGCCTGTAGCCGCCTCAGTTTCCCATACTTCAATTAAAGCCTAAGGGAAGATGTCATGAGTTAACGCCTCCTTGGATAAGGCTTTTTTTTTTTCAGATCAGGAAGCGCAGAAAGTGTGGGTTGGTGTAGAGAAATGGAGAGATGTGCAATAGAAAGAAAACACACAAACAATACCCCTGACTGCCTTGTACTGGTTAGGTAAGCTCAAAAAAACCCTCACAGAAATAACTTTTTAAACACCCAGAGAATGGCTGAAAAATGGAAGCTTCTTCCATAGGGGAAGAAAACTTTCAGGAAATTGGAGGACAGGGCCAGATCTACACCAAACAAGATATAGCACTTTGAAAAATGTTTGAAAACAGTATGTGGAATGTGTCCTAGGCCGCAACAGTTGTCGATACCGTTATAAGCTGTTATGAAGCAGTGGTGTAGGTCCTGCTCAGATTTCGGCACAGCACTAGTTCCACCACCTTTCTAACACTGGCTCTGTGTATTGCCTTTTTCACTTCAGAGTCAAGTCACCAATTGCTTCTCCACACCCTTGATTTTAGCACGTGGATCCTAACCCTAACCCCTTGATTTTTGTTTAGCTTTGGGCATGTCTGCACCAGCCCTATATCCCGGGGTAGTCCCTGGATCATCCCTGTGCATCCAAATGATGTACAGGGGATTCTGGGGGCAACCCGGGATGACCGGGGACTTACCCCAGGATATAGGGAACCATGGAAGACCTGACTTTTCTGCAGTTCTGGGATGATCTTGAGGTATGCAGGCCATGTGGCTGCTGCTCCCAGGTCATTCCTTCCTCCTCGTGAGTAGCAGGGTACTTGAAATGGGCATAGAGCTGCATGGGGGCGGTCCATGCCCATCAGGGATGGGGTGGGTGGGGAGAGGAGTCAGTTTTTGTTTTAAACTCACTTTTTCAGAGTACAAGAGTACAAGAAGTACAAGTGTGTTCTTCTTCTTTATTTGTTTGTTTTAAAAAATGGCAGCCGTGACATTCTTCTGGGACATCATGCGGCCATCAAAACACCGAGGGAGGATCGCGGAAGCTGGTACATCCTCAATCCTCCCCCTCCCTCCCTCCCCCTACACCCATAGGTGTAGACATGCCCTTTGTACAGCCGTTGGGTTTTCTGAGCTGTAGATTGTGAGAGCAGCGCTTATTGGGTCTGGTTGGCGAAGGGGTGAGAACAAATTAGACACACAGGCATAACTGGATAATAAATTGGCCACAACTTTATTGACTCACTTGAATATTTATTTATTTATTTATTTATTTATTTATTTATTACATTTCTATACCGCCCAATAGCCGGAGCTCTCTGGGCGGTTCACAAAAATAGGCTTGTTGGCAACATAGGGTGTGGATCCTGTAATCGGCCAGCCCGCCTGCTGACCGATTCCCCTTCCTGGCCCACAGGGGCACTGGTGGTGGATGGTAAGGCCGGGGACACACCACAGCATGGACCGCTAGTATGAAACCCTTTCTACCACCCTGGGGCGCATCACAGTGTGGACCGCTAATGTGAACCCCTTTCCACCTCCCTGGACGTGGCCAGCTCACAGCCCCCATGTTGGTCTGGTCTTGGCACCACACCCCCAAGATCCCTCATGGGAATCCTTGCTGTGGTGGAGCTGGGAGCCCAATACCGCTCCCCCACACCAATGGATCCAGCCCAATGCCTATCACGCCTATGTAAGTTGTGACAAATGTTGCAAAATAAAGCATCCACACAGAATATATTGATAGTCCAGATCAACTTATTTACAATAGAGTTGATCTTGCAATGGGGAAGGCCAAAACCTTGTACAGTCTTTGCCAATTGCTGTGCAGGTAAAATTCCTTCCCAGCCCCATTAACTGGCTACTACTTCTGCCACTGCCAGGAGAATGGGTGGGTGGGGAAGCCAGCAACTGCAACCCTAAAGCTGCATGAGAGGACTGCCTGAGATTGAACAGGAGGCAGAACAAAGGAAAGATTTAACTCTGTTGGGTCTGCCTCTTTGGCCACACCCATCATCACACTGATTGGCTAAGCAGTCCCCTCCTAGGAAGGCGATGCTGCTGCTGGGTCTGTGCTGCTGCTGCGGCTTTACCACCGCCCCACTCTCCACCAGCCTTTCTCCCTTCACTGCCGGCCAACATGCCTCACAATTCACTGCTCCCTGTTAAGCAGGGAACTAGGCTTAACATAGCTGTTCTTCTGCATTTTGTTCAGATTTTAGTGGGCTTCAAAACAGAGCAAAGGAATCATAGCTTCATCACACCAGCATTATACTGTGCAATCACTGTGAATTGCATGCAAAGGACTCCAAAGTTTTCCGTTTTATAATCTGCTTTTACTGTGAAGCACTCCCACGCATCCTGCTTTAATGGTTCTATAAAGCCAAAAGAACTGACATATTTTGGACTCCTTTAAGAATGAATCTTTTGTTGTTCTCCAAGGGCGTTACTAGACGAGGCTCTAGCGCGCGTTACCTTCCGCAGCCACGTCGAGGCTTCCAGATGACGTTCACGAGGATCCGCCGTTATCCCGCGGTGAAGCCTCTTTCTCCCGACTTTAAAAAAGTGAGTTGTAGTGCGCCTTTTCCTGCTGTCCCGCGGTAATTCGGAGTACGTGTGGGAGGATGTGAGGTCACTGCGGTCGGCACTGGTCAGGAAAAGGCGTGCTAAGGGGGAGTGGTCAGCGGCTTCGGTCAAGCCGCCTCCGCCATTTGCGCGCAGTCCGCCAGCTGGGGCAGCGCGGCGGAGCGGCTTTTTTTTTTTATTTCCCCAGTGACAGTTTGCGCAGGAACGGAGGACCGCAAAAGTGGCTGGTGACTCCTTGCGGTGGGCAGCTACCGTGGCCGCATAATGGCGGTGCTGTACGCTGCCTGTTAGTGTGGGTACCAGGCTGGCAGAGGGCAGAGCTGTTTGTGGGCTGCTGCCATGGCTACGGCCAGATGTGGGTTGGCTCCTTGGGATGGGGCACAGGGCACAGAGGCGGTCATCGCCGCCGACACCTCAGAGGCATGATGGGAGATGTAGGCACAGAGTGGCCATGCAGACGATTGACCTCGGGTCATATGACACCCGCCACGACCCCCATCAGGAAGTGAGCGCATCAATGTTGACCCTCAACAGCACCAGCAGCACTTCAGCTGGCACTGGCACTGCCGCCGCTGCCGCCGCCAGGGCCGGCGGCGGCATCGCTGACGGCTGCGCAAGTTTGCGGTCTTTCGGACGTGCGCAAACCGTGCAGCGAGCGAAAAAAAAAGCCGCGGCAATCAGGCCGGTGTGGCTGCGCAACCGTGCTCGCGGCGGCAGCAGCACAACCGGCGCAAACTTCCGCCATAAATCGAAGGCAGGTGTGGATCATGAGGCGTCACGGCTGAACGGGAAAAGCCGCTTTCACCGCTCCTCAACGACGGAACACCCGGTAGGTCTAGCAACGCCCCAAGTGGCCACTGGGGTTGCAGGAGGATGATTTGATATTTATAAACCATAAATTAAAGAAATGCTTACATCTGCGTAAGTTTTAAAGATAAAGACATCAAAATTGGCACACTAATAGATATTAATTCAGCATACCAAATGTGAATCAAATTGGGTCATCCCTTAATTTTTTATATTCCCCCTTAAACCCTTTTCCTGGTGTGGAAATGATCTTAGGAGTGCTGCCACCCGGGCTGTGATTTAGCTAACAACAACAACAGATTTACACTATGGGGATAATTCAAGGGAAACGGGTATGTGGGATGAAGTTTTCAATCAGTCACCCTCCTTCCAGAGGGGCTTGGAGAAGGGAAGACATAAGTAAAACCATTGAGATAACTCAGGCAAGCAAGCCAAACTGGGCAATACAGAGGGTGGGATGGGAGGTCAAAACCTCCTAAATCATTTTAATTACCTTTCTGATTTTGCATATCTGCATTGCAGATTGTGTGCTTATAAATCCCTGTCTAAATTCCAATCCCAGCCAAGAGAGAGAGGGAGAAATATTTACATGCTTATTAAAACTAAGCTGTAAATCACCGATATCTTATTGCCATCATGACAAACTGTCACTGTTGAAGAGTTTGGTAACAAAGCAGATTGTAACAGCTGCTAGGCTGAGTGGTGTGTGTGTGTGTGTGTGTGTGTTTGTGTGTGTGTGTGTTTGTGTTTACACCTACTCCAACCTTCAGTGATTTATTTTTTGAAGTTTTATTTCTGAAGGTTTCCAGTTAATTGCGGTGTGCTTTAAATTGGACTCCAGGATGATGTTCTTTTGATCACAATGCAAACGTTGCTCAGATACATCTTTAGGGAGTTTTCTTTAGCTCACTGGATTATTTTGGGGGCCCTCTCTCACTTCTGGGCAGGAAGAAGACAACTCAGAGACAATGAGCACATAACATGATTCGCCAGCATCACAGTCCTCTGATTCTTCTTTGATTACAATGTGATCAGTAGAATGCATGCTCTTATAGCATGCCTGACATCTCGGGCAATATGTAAACGTAAAGCACAGTTCAGCAGCTTGAGAGCCCAATACTCTTTGGAATAAGAATTACAATTCAGAATAGGGTGAGCAAATATCACATTTGTTGTTTAAGCTCCAATCCGCACATGCAGCAACACTACTAGTCACTCCTTCTAGAATGCCCTGCGTCCTCCCTAGTCTTGTATAAGTCCTGGGATAGACTATTCATGGGATCTTCAATATGGTGCCACAAAAGGCATCTCTTAGTGTCCTCCAAATTCCATGCCTGTCCTCATTTAATTGTATTTCTTAAGATTTTGTTTAGGGGGGAGGAAGAAACTTAGGTTGCAATCCTATGCAAGTTTAGACAGAAAAACATCCTATAACAGCATTCCCCACCTATTTTTCTATGTCCAGGGAAGAGTGTTGTTTTTAAATATGAGGACCATCCAGATATGCAGTCTGCACCAACTACAGCAGTTTTCACCCTCCAGATGCATTGGACTTCAACTCCTTCAGTTGTGGGACACACATATTTTTTTTTAAAAAAAACTTTAAAACAAAACCAAACAAAAGGGAGAAAAGGAAGCCGTGGCCATTTTGTATTGCACTAAGGTAAGCCTGAACATTTCTTCAAACTTTCTGCACCAACATAGGAAGTGGGGGAGTGTGTCTCTCTCCCAATGAATTGCTGAAAAATCTGTGTCAAAGCTTTAGACCATCTCTAATCTTTATTCCTTGATTCTCTGCATGTATAAACCAAGTCCTGGTGTTAAAATCAACAATCTGGATGGCACCAGTTTACCTACCTGTGATGGGGAGGGGGCCAAAATCTGAAAAGAAAGTGAACTGAAAGCCAAACTCCCCTACTTAAAGCATCCCAGGAAGAAGTCTGAAACTATCTGAAACCTCCTCCCTGACATGTTAGTTTTCTAGATGAAGGCATCCCCCCCCCCACTTTGGGAGAATAGTCAGTCGTTCAACTACCCATTGACAGACTGTAATGGTAAATCTTTTTGATCCTGCTGCATGTAACTTTTAACTGGCCCTAAACTGACCAGAAAGGGTGCTGCTGTGATAGGCAGCTGATATGGTCAGAAGACCAGGATTCATCCAGCACTTTCAGCATATCCCTACATGCCTAATAGTTGACTGACCTCTATGACAAGATGGCAAATGTCCAGGTATAGCTATGGTGCCCCAAATTCTTCGGGTCATCATTGCAGCTACCTGCATATTTACAGAATGAGGGTGTTAGAACAAATTGAATGGAATAACACCATAAAATTGTCTTCACAAAGCCCATTACAGGAGGCAAACATTATTCAGAATAATCTCACAACATCAGCAAGACATGAAAAATTAAGTATCCAATATAACCTGCATGTTATTGCCTGATGGAAAGTGCAGGATTTCTCCTTTCTCTCTCTTCTTTGCCAAAAGTTCTGGCAGATTACTTGGCCGATAAGAAATACATCATCCGGCTTTCTGAAGACAAATTCTTCTTGTGATATAAGTATATACCAAGGAACTGTGTATGAATACAGATTTTCTGAGTGTTCATCTTTGGTAAGAAAGTCATGAGGCCACATTCAGTACAAAGATACCTTTTTCTGACCCAATGTAAGCTCTGAAAACCCAGATTTTAATTCTGCAAATTAAAAGCATGATCAGCATATCCCAAGGAAGTTGCCTATTGCCTAGTATCCATGATTAGATGTGGGTGATACTTCCAAGTTTGTCTCTGAGCAAGTTGCTGGATTTGCACACCAAAAATCCTTGTAACATGTTTTGGAACCAATCTGTGAATTATTTTTTTTCTTTATGTGGATAAACCCATGCATTATCTGTGCACATTTCCCCAAATGTGTGCATTTTTACCATTGGATGTGTGCATCCCCCCCCAATTTCATATTGTATTAATTGTGCACGTATTTGATGGTCCTTTTAAAATATGGACTTTTTGCATTTAAAATATGGACTTTTTGCATAAAGTATGCACTTTTGCATAAAATATGCACTTTTTGACAGAATATGAGCATGGAATTCCAGGAAAATGCAGATTTCTGGTCATGACTGTATTCTGGTCCATGGTTTGATCCACGGAGTGCAAACTGGGTATGTCCACATCAATATGTGAATCCAAGCGTATTTATTTATTTATATAGTGCATTTATATACCATGGTTTACAAAAGTTAAAAACAGGTTATGATGTTACCAACACACCATCTTACCTCCAGTTCCCAGAGCAATTTTGTATTATTATTATTATTATTATTATTATTATTATTATTATTATATTGGTTTTTTTGGGGGGCAAGGTGAAGAATAGGTGTAGAAGAGTATATAAGTATATTTCCCATCTTAATCATAGGGAAAAGGCTGATCCAGCATTTGACTTGCTAATGTTTAAGTCTGGAAATCAGTTCGTGAAATCAAACTCACAACATAGATGAAGAACTTGTTATGGTTGATCCTAAAATGATACCTTTTTCCCCCCAGATTGCATGTTACTATTAGGGACGTCATTTCAAATTTGCATTTCACCAAATTTTGCAGTACAGTTCCCCTGTCCAATATTATGTGTATATATATAAAACATTAAAATGCATTATGTTAGGAAAACAATCCATAGAAAAGTTATTTATTAAGCAAGAATACATATAAAAATGGATGCATTAGGATAAACGTGCTGAAAAAAATGCTTATGAATTTTCATGGGAACTTCTAAAGAACACAAATTCAGGATGAACCAAACTCAATAAATTCTTAAAGTTTGAGATGACCTGAATTTAAGACTGGAACAATAGGAAACAGAGAAGCTGTTTTTTTGTAAAAAAAACAGCATCATCAACAACAACCAGAGAGCTTTGGTTATGGGGCAGTATTGACAGATTCCCGCATCCCTGCCTGCTCCTCCATCATCCAGGCAACAATAATAGCCAAGCTATAGATGGGTGGTGGTCAGTCAGTGACTTAAAATAATTCTGTTTCCCCAGTCCAATAAGGGAGATATGTGCCCAAAAACATACTTGCACATGCTGGTCCAATGGAGATGGACAGCCAGATCTGCATCCACAACTGCATCACAGAGATGTCCAGGGCAGACCTTGGTGAAGTGGCTCAATGACAATTGGCTGTTGAGAAGGATGGAGAGGGGCATCCCTACCTGGGCCATGAGTTGCTGTATACACCTAGTGGTATAGGTTGAGATAGCAGATAGTAATGTTAACCAATCCAAATAAAATATAAAGGGTGAAATATAAAGGGTGGCAAGTTGGGAGGATCCCCAGTGTTTTGCTTGACGTCAAAGTATTTCCATTTGCTGCCATTGTATAAGTAAGGGGTAGTTTACCCAGCATGTCAAAATATATTCATTGCAAAGTATCTCAATTAGGTTCTTTTGTTTGTTTTGTTTTGTTTTACATTACATAAAAAGAACTCCAGATTGTCACTAATTCCTACCGCTGCCTGCAAAAATTTGACTGACACTTCACAGCCTGCACATTCTGGACACTGCATAGACTGCACATTTAACTGGAAATAAAGGAAATTAATGAGAAACAGTGCTATGTACTGAAAGCAATTGGTATTTCTGGAACGATACTAGTGCATGTTAGATATAACTGTTTCACAAAACTTGTTTTCGGCCTTCTCACGGTGTTGTCACTTACTGGTAAATGATGAACCTCAGGATGAAATTTAGTCATTAATCAAATACCCTTTGAGAGCCTTGAGATTTACGAGTCAATATTTGTATCATGAGTGTGTATGAGGGGTTTGGGACAGTTATGGAAAATAAGGTGAAAATTTGGTAGTTTACTTAGGGCATGTGTTTGCTCTTAAGAAGTACCAGTAAATATCTCACATTTTTCACTATTTCTAAAATCTAAAGAATGACAGGCAAGGTTTATGTTGCTAAAGTATATAAAGCATCTTCTTATACAGTGCCATGTAAATTCTAATTAACAACAACAACAACAAAGCAATAATCATGGTAATTATATTAACTCAACAAGTATTTTAATAAGACACCCAAATATGTACAATGAATTGAAACATTAATCTTTCCTAATGCCCATTTGCTCTCTATCTTGTGTTCTTCAATCAAGATAAATTTAATTGTTCTTATTGTTTAATACACTAAGGGGAAAAAACCTGCAACATTTAGCTCTTCACCACCTTTTTTCTTTTTCTTTTCTTTTTTCCTGGAGCAAACTGATGTTTGATCCTTCTGAAATGGTTCCTGGTGATTGATGCCGAGTGTTTTAGAAGGGCCGGCAACATATCTAGTAATTACACAGCTCAGACATCAAGATTGTATTACCTCAAATTGCCTGGAATGATGTCAATTTATCAAACATCCTGTGAGAAGTTCATCCCGGTTTCCACTTCTCTCTGTTAGGTTGCTTTATCTAATAGAATAGGGACCGGAGGGGATGTATAGTTACACTTTGTCAGCTCTAGCTGCTCATGATTCTGCTTGACCAACAAGAGTGGGGGGACTTCTTACCTGTTGTCTGTTTGTTTTATCATCTCTCTCTCTCTCTCAATCCCTCTCTCTCTCTCTCTCTCTCTCTCTCTCTCTCACACACACACACACACACACTGTGCAGTGAAGACAAAGGCCTTAGCTAGACCAAAGGTTTATCCCGGGTCATCCCTGTTCATCTAAATGACACACAGGATATCCCAGGAGCAGGCAGGGACGATCCCGGGATAAACCTTAGGGCCAGATCTACACCAAGCAGGATATGACACTTCGAAAACATTTTGAAAACTGTGTATGGAGTATGTCCTGGGCCCCAAAAGTTGTCACTACTCTTATAAACCATTTTAAAGCATCTAGTGTAGATCCTGCCCTGGTCTAGCTAAGGCCAAAGAGGATATATAATGTGATTTGAAAGCCCAAGATAGTTTAAGCAACAGGATTTCAGCAGAGTAACAGTAATCTTGTCTGCTTAGTGACATAAAACTTGAGGCTGTTTGTATTCTAGATGGAGGATTTCAATTATGCTTTCTCAGACCCAAAGATTAAAAAAGCATGAAGTTCCATTTCTTATGGCACTATTTCAGGGAACACTTGATATAATAATATCACATTCTTTCTGGGATTTGTTATGTGACCGTTTACAGTGCTAAATTACTACAGTGATGTGGACAGGATTAGGCTATAGACAAATGCATCAAACGTTAATCACACTGGACTAATTTAGAATATCTGAACAAACCACAATGTCTGACAGACTACTTAACTGGGTAATGTGTTTCCTTTTGCACCTCCCTGCCACCTTTTTCTGGTAAGCAGGTTTGACAAGGCTGTGGTACACTTGTTTGTGTCCTCATTGCCATAGTGTACAAGTTCCACTGACTGATTATTATGCATTCTACAAAATAGCTGATGGCAGGTGATACCTGTAATTTTTTAGAAGTGCCTCAAAATGGATATGTACATGGGGAATGAGGAGAGAACTTTTGAATAAAAAACATTGCTTTCTGAATCAGACGAAGGTCCAACATTCTGTTTTATGAGGTACCCAAACAAAGCCCTCACAATCAAGTCAGGCAGGTGATGCATTCTCTGACTTGCTTGTCTCCAGCATCTGGTATTCAGAGGTATGCCCCCTGTAGGCATGGAGGTTCCCCTTCTCCATGTATGACTATTGAAGTGTTATGGCTCAGTAACTGCTGCAGAAAGTAGTATTTTAGGAATTAAACAAAGGAACGTCTTTGACAACAATGATTGAAGATGAGCTGGGGAGCGGGGAACAGGAGACAACGTACCACCAGCCCACATCACACGCTGGCACGGCACCTTGGTGGCCACCAAGGAGAGAGCAGAAGAGAGGGTGCATCCAGTTCTTTAGGCCTGGCTTAGTTTTCTCACACAGCAGCTGTGATAGTTTGGGTGCTGGGATACAAGGAAATGTTCTCCCACTACTTCCTCTTTTGGCCATCATCCCAATGCACATTTTGGTACTTGTCTTAAGGCAAGAGTGCAGAATCTCAGAAAAGAAAAGGAATGAAAAGAACATGGACCTCTATCGAATGGAATCCTCCACCCATTCAACTGTCATTTTCCTGTTTTATGTTGCCCCTAAGCACAGGCACGTACACACACTCATTGGTGTTTTGAATTCCCCTCAGGTCTACTTGGAATCAGGTTGGTATTTAAGAGCTTTCTTGGAGAGCTGCAAAAAAAAAAAGAAGATTAGTTTGCATCATGAGCTGCTAGGAAGAAGAACAGCTAGAGGAAACTTAGGCTTGATTAGAAATATATCTGACCATCATGGGACTGGACAAATACATATTCTGAACTGGGTACTTTTATATTTAACAATATCTCTAGTTTTAAATGAGTCCTTGCATCCACTAGGGCATGTTTAAAACTCCACAGGGGGGATTTTGAGTTAGGTAAAAGTGGGCAGGAAAAGGCTAAGTAAGCCCTCCCCTGGCTACTTTGCACAAAATGGCTCCCACCTGAAGCTACTGTGTTGTTGTTGTCGTTGTTGTTGTTGTTAAAGGAGCTGGCTCTAATATGAGCATTTAGATAATAAGTTAGCCCATCACATAGAAAACCCAATTCCTGAGTTCTGACCCTTTGTCACACTTTAGCACAACTAAAATACAGAATATAAGTTAGGGACTGCTATGTTACGTAGACAGAGGAAGACCTAGATTTCACTGGCATCTGGGCTCTATGGGATAAACAGGCTGCAATGTGGGATACAATTGATGGGGTGGGAAACTGCTCCCTGCTTTCAAAGATGGCAATGGACAGGGAATGGGGAAAGTTCTAGTCCCTACTCCCAGTGATACTCCCTTTCCCACAAAATATAATTTTAAATTTCTCACAACGCACCTGATGTACCATCACTTTGGCCACTGTGGGAAATTTAAAATGGTAGTTTGAAATTGTCTGCCCACAGCTGGACACTTTTCAAAAATATTTTTGCTTGACATGAAAAATGTTTGAAGTTCAGTTCTGAACAGTAAACAAAATCAGGTTGCTGAGGTAGGCAAAGAACCAATCTTAACAGTATGGATATTCAGTGCAAATCTCTCTCTGGCCTTAGCTAGACCTATCCCGGGATCGTCCTGGGGTCGTCCCTACCTGCTCCCGGGATATCCTGTGTGTCATTTACATGAACAGGGATGACCCCGGGATGATCCCAGGATAAACCTTAGGTCTAGCTAATGCCTCTCTCTCTCTCTCTCTCTCTCTCTCTCTCTCTCTCTCATTTTTCTCTCTCCCTTGCTTTAAACTTGCTCCTTGATTTCAATCTAGCTAAAATTAGTAATTGATTAGAATATGAAAGAATTTTGTCAGGAAGCATGGTGGGGAAGAGAAAATATATTATTTTTAAACTCATAAAGCTCAGTAGGTATCCTGCCCTTAATTATCCTGCCTGGAATGGTTCCCAATACTGCCTCAAATATATTCCAGGATTTATTATTACTATTACTTTGAAAAGAAGCATTGGGATAGAACACTCAAGATATGAGTTGAAATCTAGAAACTTCTAACAACTTCTACACCTTGATTCATCAATAATTTTCAAATGCCTTCCTCAATAAAAGATGTATCACTGATGGATGCAGGAACCATGCCTATATATATATATATATATATATATATATATATATATCTTGGATCGGTCGATTTACTCATTGGCGTTGTTATGGAGAAAAAAGAAACAAACATGAGAGTTCTTCAGTTGGAAAAACAGTAAGTATTCCAGCATGTAATCTCTAAATATTTTATACTTAGAGTGCCTTTTTCATTAAGAATACACTCTTATTTCCTGACATGTGGAAAATGGATCAGTATCATCGCTCTAAAAAATTCTGTTTAAATGTAGATTTTGAGTGCCTGCCAGGATTGGATAAAACCCGTGCTGAACAATCGCTATAAAAATCAATAGAGCTCTTTCCAGGGAGGTATATTTCTTATGTCATGTCTACTCTGCCTGCATTTCAGTCTAGCACTTTCTCACAGACTTCTCCCTTTTCTTTCTTATAAAGGCAAAGTCTGGGACCCAAATAATACCAGCAAAAGTAGAGGATTCCTCTTTAAACATACAAATATAATAAATTATGAGCACAAGGGAATTATTATTAGGACATATGCAAAACTGTTCTTTATGATTAGGGAATGTATAAAAGGCAAAAACAGAATATATAGGTTTTAGGGTTGTTGGGTCCCCCAAAAAAGCTGATCAAATAATCCCTCATCAAATAATGGATTAATTAACCTATTCATATCATCATAATATTGGAAGGTGCTTTGTAGGCCTTCTAATCCGACCCAATCCACTCCATGTAAGAAACCCAGGAGCCAGAGCATCCCCAATAGATGGCTTCATGAAGACCTCCAGTGAGGGAGAACCCACCACCGATCTAGACAATTGATACCATTTTCAAACTGCCCTTACTATCAAGACGTTTCTCCTAATGTTCAACCAAAATCTACCTTCCTGTAACTTATACTCATTAGATGTAGTCTTGCCCTCTAGGACAGCCGAGGACAAGTCTTTGCCCTCCTATGTGATAGCTCTTCAGATATTTCAAGAGTGCTATCAGTTCCTCCCTTAGTCTTCTCTTCTCCATGCTAAACAGGCAGTTCCATCAGCCTTTCCTCATAGGACTTGTTTTGCACGCAACTAACTATCTTTGTTGCCAATGACCCTGTTCAGACAACACACTAAGCCATGGTTAGGTCACAACAAATGGTTACTGAGTGAGTTTAAACATGGATTTATAGCCACCATGGTTGGGAATTATTCACATGACACACTTAGGCCTCAGCTAGACCTATGGTTCAAGCGCAATGGAGGAGTGAGGATCTCATGATATTTTCATCGCGAGATCTCCTCCTCTGTTTACACTGAGCGCGCAATGGCCTCGGAAGAACAGGACATCGCGCCCACCATTTTGATTTGTTTTTTCTTAAAGGAGCCGAGCGCATGAGCACTTGTGCGCAAAAGGTGAGGTGTGGGGTTTTTTAAACAATTTTTCCTGCTCCCCACCCACCCCCAATGGGTGAAACATGTGAGCAGGCATCGTGGTTTGTCCTGGCTCCTCGTGAGTAACTGCAAGGAGCTGGGACAAACCGCAACACCCGCCCACATGTTCCATGGTCTTGGGATCATCCCGAGAATGGGGAAAAAGCAGGTTGAAAGGGTAGGGTGATATCCCGGGGAAAGGGAGGGATCATCCCTCCCTGCTCCCAGGATCCCCTGTGCGTCATGGGGACGCACAGGGATGATCCCGGGAATTGTCCCAGGATATTGCCCCATCTAGCTATGGCCTTAGTCATGGTTCTCATGACACACTAAGCCATAATATTTAGCTCAAAATGCTTCACCACCATGGCTTAGTGTGTCATCTGAACAAAGTCATTGTGTACCTTTAAAGAAATATCCATGTTACCAAAAGCTCAATGTCAATACCTCTTTGAGGTTTTGAAAGAGATTCAGTAGAGAAAAGCTGCCACTATGTAGAAGTAAAGGTCATCTGTGGTATTTTTTCTCTCTCATTCCACATTAGTCACATTGCAGTTACACATCCCAACCAAAGTAGCCTAGAAAAATAAGCAAACACAGACACGTAACTCACAGCCTCTCCAATTAAAATTGGATTTTGCTAATCAATCTACTGATTACAGTTTGCACCCTTAATCAATTCATACATCCAGGAGACATGGAGGGCAATGAAATGTAGTAGAACAGAACCCGGTACTTTAATAAATTAATCTTACGAGCTAAAGCAGACATTACTTTGACTGTGTTGACATCACTGAAAATATATTAATTTATGTATTTTCAAATCCTTATATCATGTTTTTCTAAGGCTGAGTTAAAATTCCTCTCCTCCGATTTTGCCATTCCATTCACCAGTGGTGAAAACATTTTGTGTGTGTGGCTCGCTTCAGACAACACTATAATCAAAGGGAGGGGGGAAGGCAATGTACATTGAGTTGATTATTGTGTTGTATAATCTCCCCCAGTCGAGTGCACTATTCCATTGGCAATAGAGTTCTCCAGAAGGAGCAGCCAAAAACACCCCAGCTGATCCTGTACACCCACAGCACTCACAATGGCTGATAGGATACGGCCAGGAGGACTGAAGGAGGAGGAAGGGAGGAGCAACAGCAACCCAGAAGGATGCTGGGACTTTCAGCCATGCAACGGGGGAAAGGCAACATGTTGTGTGGGGAGTACCAGCAAAATAATGTACGGTGAGTCTGCTATTCTGCCCGCCGTTTCCTAATATGTCATTCATACTCAGCCTGTGTGTGAGGGTGGAGGGGGGGCATTTTAAGGGTTTTCAGAGATGAGGGCAAAACTCACTAGACATGGAGCATTACTCTTTGCAGCCCTGATTGGCAGCCTCCATTTTTCCCCCTCACAACCAGCATATAGCAATACTACTTGATGAGGAATTCTTGGTTGAAAGAAATGGGAGCACCATACTTCCCTCCTTTTTTTCTATTCCCTCCCATTTGAGACATAAATTTGAATGGGAAACCTGTTGTCTCAGTCTTAATGTTTAAAATGAACATGCAACACAGGAAATGCCAAATATACCTAAAACTTCAACACTGAAATACCCCCCCCCCAAAAAAAAAGGAGAAAGAAAGGTGGAAGAAAGAGAGAAACAATAAAACATGTAAAACACAACAACACAGGAGGATGGCAGGAAAATTAACCCCCTACTGTTGAGTTTCCGGGTCCCTCAGGCAAGCACACATTCTGGCAAATTGACAGATCATCCAAATCAGTGAAACGTCTTCACTGCAAAAGCTTGATGGTTACATGTAGGGGTGTGCACGGACCCCCCGCTCCGCCCCGTGGGCCAATCTGACAATTTCGGATCAGCCTGCTCTGCTCCACTCCGCCCATACTCCACTCCTCTTCGCCGTGGAGCTCCGGCTCCGAATCGGAGCTCCGCAGTGGAGGGGAGTGGCGCCAGGTAAGGCCGGGAGAGGAGGGCGGGGGGGTAGCTATAGGCTGTAAGAAATTTCAGAAAAGTCAAAAGCTAATCAATACAACCATGACTGAGATCCTCATCAACGTGGTTTCCCTGTCCCCATCTCCGTGGTTTCAAAAACAAGGGAAGATGTGACTGTTAGACACCTCCTCCAGACCACTTGACAGACAAAGGCTTTTAGCCTTTCACCAAGGCCCCTGTCCAAACAGGGTGTCACTGCTCAGCACACCAGGATGACATTTCAGTCTGGTCAGGGGGAGTAGAGAGACTCCGCCCACCCCTGCTCTGCTCTGAGAACACTGACAGGGATAGGTTTGCACAGATTCTGATATTCTGCAGGCCAAATAGGCCCAAATACTTCCAGACTATTTTTAAAACTACATGGCCCACTGCAGTGCTGAAACTATTCCATGACACCTACTGAAGCCCTCCCTGTCAAACCCCATGGAGGAGGAGAAGGAGGAGACGGAGAAGGAGAAGGAGATGAAGAAGAAGAAGAAGAAGAAGAAGAAGAAGAAGAAGAAGAAGAAGAAGAAGAAGAAGAAGAAGAAGAAGAAGAAGAAGAAGAAGTTGTTTTACACTGTGCTGGAATAGCAGAAATGAGGATACCAGACAAAATTCCCAAGGATGTATGTTCTAGAGGAAAAGGCCCTATCCTGTCCACACACATGTCTAACCTCCAAATTCAGGAAGATGCAAAGCTGCTAAACACCTAAGATAGAGGAGTTCATATGGGATGAGGTGGTTGGTAAGGCTGAAGCTGAAGCTAGGCCAGAGGCAGCTCAAGACATCTTGCTTCTAGAGGCAATGGACAAGATGGCACCCTCCCCCATTCCAAGTAAAAAGGCCAGCTGGACTGGCAGTTGTTTTTTCCTTCAGTGCTAGTGATAGGACAGTGTCTACCACCACACCTGAGGGTAGAAGGCTAGCTTACGGAAAGTAGGAAGACATCCTACTCCCAGTGCTTTGTTTCTGCAGCCCAGTTGCCTGAAATATCTGCCTCGCTCCACCTAAGGGTAGGGCCAGCCATGACCTAGGCTGAGATTTTTCTGTAGCTGAACTAAAATGTTACACTGAAAGACAACTGCTCTTCTTATAAAAAGAAAAAAAGTATTAGAATGTCTGAGCTCTCACTTTGAATATCTTGGCAGAATCTTTTTAGACCACAATCCATTTCAATATCAAATTCAACATTTCCACAGTTGTTGCATCACCAAAGTCACTTCTCATTATTTGCAAAATTCAATGGACCTCTAATTTTCCTGACAACAAGGGGGGGGCACACCCCTGAGGTGTGTGTGTTTAAAGCATGTGTTAATCTCTCAGAACTACATATGAGAAAATTGGATGGAAGATTTCTGAACAAATTCAGCTCCATTTTTCTTATTATCTATGATTTCAGTAGAATGTTTTTGAGTTGTTTCTTTGCCCTCTTAGGGTAATATGTATGTTCCATGAGCCTGGAGGTTAAAGAGACATATCTCTGTTTGTGCACTGTAAATTAAAGGCTACCTGGATGCAATTCAGGACTCTTGTGTTGCAAATTGTAAGGGGAAAGAGAAGCATGCCACCATTGCTTCAGCTTGGTGCAGGCCATGGTTGACCTTCAACACCAGGTACTTGTTGTTGGTCCTTGTAAAGGACCAACAACTGCCCAAAGCTGCATTCTGTTTTATTTAGTGCAAGACCACTGTTTCTTTTCATGTCAGTCCATCAGGGGAGATATTTACAGAAAAGCTCAGACAGATTCAATGAAACAAAAGGCTTAGGATGTAGGACTGTGCTAAAGGACATGCGCTTGAACAATGGTCGGTAATTGCCTGTCATGGCGTGCTTTATTTCTGGCTACCTGTTTCTGCATTTGTCCAGGTAGGCAGACATTGCAGCAAAGAAAATTAACAATCATTTATGTTCATAAGCAAATCTGCAGGTGGAAAACCAATAGCTTGTGCACTGTGCACTATATTTAAACCAATCAATGTAAATATAAAATGATGATTATGATAATATACTATGAAATTCCTAACAGCAGGAAGACTCTGGTTGACAAAGGTGATGCACACCTTTGCCAACCATGAGTTATGACATACGACTGGGTCAGTATCTCCTATATCTTGTCTTCTATGGGCAACTCCACTGCATTAGTGATGTAACCAGATTTTGCTCTTCACCTCCCACAGTGTCCAGATGACAGTCTGACAAGAGGCCCCTGTCAGGTCATCAGCCTACTAGCCCATAAGCCTTGGGCTCTTGGTGCTCATAAGGGCTCTTTGCCTTGGCTCCCTCAAGCCAGTAAGCCATAAGAGGTTGGTGTGGATATGCCTCCTTCATCACTCTGATGCCTCAGGATCCTCATCATTGTCACACAAATAGTGAAGATCAGTAAGTAACAGCCATAGAAAAACTCAAGAACAAAAGAACAGAAAAAGAGGACAGCTGCACAATAATTATGGTCCCCAAAATGTTCCAAGGAAACTTTTTTATTGAGAGAACTCTTTAATACCTCTTTATAAAACCTGCTTGGGACAGCTTTTTGACTATACAACTCACCTGCTTCTGAAGGAAAAAGAAAGACCTTAAGGTTGCAGCATGCCTATTGAACTCAGCTGCAATTATGTCACTCAGCTGAAGTAAGTTTGCCTCAGAACAAAAATCCATTTGATCCAGCAGCATGTTTTCACCAGTGGTCTGATGGGCTGAGGCCTCTTGGGAACTCACAGAAGCCCATGACGTCTTCTCCTGTTTGTTTCCATCGTTTTTCATTCAGAGGTATATTGTCACTGAATATGGAAGTTCAAGGGATCTAAACAATGGCCATCTAGCTGTGAACCCTGAAAGACTTTGTCCCTGCTTCTCTACCTCTTTCTACCTGATATGTGAGGCCAGGTCCCTGACTGACTCCAGCTACAAAGGCCACTGCTTCTGTTGTTGCTCCTACGGAAACTCCCTAGAGTTTTGTGAACCGTCCAGAGAGCTCCAGCTATTGGGCGTTATAGAAATGTAATAAATAAATAAATAGAGGCCATCTAGCTAAGAATCCTGTAGAACCTGGTCTCTACTTCTTTGGCTGGGAAGATCGGGCCCTGACTGACTTCAGTCTTACGACTCCTGCTGTTATTTTTGATGCTGTTTGGATGTTTTGTTTTGTTTTTAATTTCTTTTTCTTTGTTTTATTACTGAATTGTTCAATTTTAGTATCGTTTTATTTTATTATTACATTTGTATACCATCAAGTAACTGAAGCTCTCTGAGCAGTTCACAACAATTAAAACCATGAAATACAACACAATAAAATAGAATATAAAAGTGTGAAACTGCAGTATGAAATAAAAACACACACAACCAAAATGAAGCTAACAGCAGTGCAAAGATTTAATTTATTTAAAATTACAGGAACCGAAAGATTTAAGTGCCTGGCAACACTTTCGTGAGTTCCCAAGAGGCCTCCAACCATCTGGCCACTGGTGAAAATGCAGTGCTAGATCAGATAGAATTCTGTTCCGAAGCAAATTTACCTCAGCGGAGTGAAATAAGTGCAGCTGAATGCAATGTGCATACTGTAACCTTAAGCTTTTCACCTGGCACCGAAAAGAGGACAATGTGGGTGCCAGGTGAACCTCTCTGGGAAGCTCATTCCACAACTGGAGTGCCTCAACAGAAAAGGTCCTCTACTTAGTAGCCACCCACCTCACTTCCTTTGGCGGGGCCTCCCAAGCAAGGCCTGATGAAGCTGATCTTAGAGTCCAGGCAGGTATATTTGGGAGGAGGTGATCCTTCAGGTAACTTGACCCCAAGCCCCAATGTTAATACTGCACTTGGAATTGGGCTCAGAAATAGAGTGGCAGCTACTGTAGGTCGAAAAGTACTGGCATAATATGATCACATTGTATTAATAATCTATGTGTATTCAGTCAGGTCTGCCAGATGTTTCAGCCTACAACTCCCATCAGCACTCACTACTGGCTGTGTAAGATAAGGCTGATGGGAGTTGTAGGCCAAAATACATGGTGGGCCGCAAGTTTCCCACCCCTGATTTAACTCTTGTTATGACTTCAAACTTTTAGAGAATTACCTGGAAATATTGTCATTTTTTATTGTGTACATGTTTCTGATTTTGCACTAAGCTGCTTTAAACATTGTTTTATTAGGCATGTCAGAGGAATCCAGCGTGTGGGTAGAGCTTGGTGAGTTTTCACCACCTCAGATGACAACTCATGGATTCCTGAGCTGGATCAACTTGACACACACCAAGCAAAACAAGCTCACAGTTTCCCTGTTTGTGTGGGTGTGTGCACTTGCAAATTCCAATTTGTGCAATTTGGGATTTGTGCAATTTTGCAGCTTGGGAACATTTATGGAAATTGCAATTTGTGTAAAATTGCAGCCATAAATAGCACAATTTGCACAAAATTGCAGGTGTGAACACTGCATTTTTACATAATTGCACCATTCACAATTTCCATAAATGTTTTGAGCCACAAAATTGCACAAACTACAGCTTGTCAACAGAACTGGTGGGAGTCCAGTGAGCAGAGCATGAACAGGACTCAGGGGAGTTTGTCCATCCTCATGATTTACCTCAGAAAAGTGGCATAAAATAAACAGATGCTGATGACTTTTCTGATGGTGAATTCCCCTACAAATAAACAGAAATCTGAGCCAGATGGTTGCAATGTGCTGTGATAGGAGGACAAAGGACCAGTGGACAAAATCCATCTTTATACAAAGAAATACATTTTTAAAAATGTAATATGGGATTTAATAATAGCAAATATAAAGCAGTGTGGCAAGAGGAGAAAGTCTGTAATGAATGAGTCTTTCAGACATGTCAGGGAAAAAACATGAAAAAATAAAATCATAAATGTTTGCTGGGGGCGGGGAGAGAGACCCCTTTCTTCTCCTTAAAATCTCTAACCGTCATTGTCAGTGTTCCATAAAGCTTCCGGACTGCTTTTAAGTTGTCAGCAGATGTTAAAAAGAGAAGTGCAACCCCCTGCATATTGTAGCTGACTTCAGAGGTGATGTTTCTAGTTAATGTGGAATAACATCACACGGCAAACAGACAAGAGGTGGCACGCTGTGATTCCATATGGCATAAATGTTTTGAGTTGGAAAGAGATTGGGCTTGTTTTCAGATCGGATATTGTTCTGTTTACCTACTCTAAAAATGTGTTTATGGGCACTGGCAAATGTGTGAGATGCAAAACAGTTGATGCTGTATAGACAGACGTTTCCTGGTTCAGGTTTCTGGAATAAGGAGCCACTCAACTAAATAGGTTTGAGGCCCAATCCATACATTATTAGAGTGGTGTGACGATGGCTTCCCCATGGTCCAATCCCTATATGCTCCTATGGTTGCAATGGTTCCACATGGGTGGATTGTATGATGTGTCTCTTTCCCACATGGAGACACTGATGTAGGAAGGAAGACTATAATTTGACATACCAATGTGGTTCTACTGTAGATGCTTCACAGCATGAGTTTGGACCACATGGAAGTAGTTTCCACATCTCCTGAGTCACTTTAATTAGGCCACATTCCTATGCTACAGGTACCTGATTTTAACAAATACTTGTTGTGTAGTGTAGGTGGGTAAATAACGAGGCAGACAACATAGCTGGGTTTAAACAGGGCCACTTGTTTATTTAACTAACTGCAAGAGGGGGTTGCAACCTATCGGGCATCCATTAGGCCTGTTGCCAGGCCGCTTTGATCGGGCGAGACATTCCTGCCCGCAGCCAGGCGCTACGCCTAGCGTCTCTCCACGGGCCTCCCCTGACGGGGTTGGGGGACCTTCCTTTGTCACCCCCAGCTCAGACCGCCCGGTTCAGAGTGGGTGAGTAGGGTTGGCCCCAAAGGTAGGTCCTATCTCCCAAGCTAGGCCGCTGGGCTCAAAACTGGGAGCCTCAAACCTACCAATCGCTGTAAAGAGCGCCAGTAGATGCTCACCAAATTATAACCCCTATGGATGCCCGTACCTAGCGCAAATTCAAGTGACCAAATTAGCAAATCAACCTATTTATACTCCCTCGCTGTCTTACAGTATGAAGTAGGCGAAAAAACTCATGTACAATTCAGTATATGAGTAAAAAATTCCTACTTGGTCCCCAACAAGGCAACCAGCAAGCCCACACTGTTTACAGGGAGGGAGGGAGGGAGCCGCGCAGCAAAAGAGGTGGAGTGAGGGGTTAGGCTAACCGATATAGCCCACTCGCCCCTCCCCACCTGGCCCAAGATATGTCCATCACAGCATGGATGGACACGCCTCGTCACCACCCACGCACACACACAACCTCTTCCCCGCGCTCAGGCTTTGCCGAGCGCGGCAGAAACGCCGTTCTTCGGGCACAAAATCTCTTAAGATGATATACCTATAGCTGAGTGAAAATGCCCTCCCAAATATCTCCACTCAATTTGTGAGTAGAAGAATTAGGGGCACTATTTCTCCAGAATGGAAGGTGGATTTCCCCCTACAGTTTGAGGGAAGCTCAAACAAGAACATTCTCTGAAATGTTCTAAGACATTTTGGCTCGGGTCTTCCATTAGCATGGAAGGGGGAGATGCACAATTTCCAAAAGCTCTAGAAATTGAGCATTTCCCCTTTCACATTAATGGTAGCTGCCCTTTACCCTCACATCAATAGTGTCTTTAAGGCCCCCATTGGCCTGGGGTGTGTGTGTGCAATTTCCTAAGGCTAAAGAAATTGTGCATTTTCCCCTCCCACGCTAATGGCAGCCACCATTAGCACAGGAGGGGGAAATGTGCTATTTTGGTAGCGGCTGCAGGCAGCTTCTGTGGGCTTGTGGGGATTTCGCAAGTGATTGGCTATAGGTTTCCACCCACACCAAGCATGTCCGACTGGGTCCATGAGGGATGAGTGTGGGGGTCGACTGCCCTTACAGACCTTGAAACAACCCTAGACTTAGGGCCTTGCTAGACCTACCACATAATCCATCTGGGAGGAGGGGCGACGGCGCACTACAGCTAGCGTGCGCTGTCGCCCTTTTCCAGAGGTAACATGCAATGGGGCAAGGGAAAGCCCCGTCACATCTGGCATTTTTTTCACTTAAAGGGCCATGTGCGCAGGAGTGCACCGCTAAAAAAGGTAGGTGTTTTTTTTAAAAAAATAAAGGGTCCCCCGCTCCCCCTAGCCCTGATTTCCCCCCTCACAATGCCTGATGCCCCCCTGCCCGCTCGCTCGCCCATCCTCCCCCCGTCCACCAGGCCCTGTCCCCGTCCTTCTTCACCCCGTCTGCCATACCAGTCCCCATCCTTCTTCCTCCGTCCACCATGCTCGCCCCTGCTCGCCATGCCCACTTGTCATGCCCACCCCCTGCCCGCTCGTCATGCCCATCCCCGCTTGTCATGACTGCCCCCTGCCCGCTCGTCATGCCCGCCCCTTACCCGCTCGTCATGCCTGCCCCCTGCCCACTCGTCATGCCTGTCCCCGTCCCCGCTCGTCATGCCTGTCCATGTCCCCACTCGTCATGCCCGCCACCTGCCTGCTCGTCATGCCCGTCCCCCGTCCCCGCTCGTCATGTCCAATGCCCCCTCCACACGCCCCCATCCGTGATTCCCCCCCCCCCCGGCCCAATGGGTACAGCGCTCCTCTGGAGTGCTGTGCCCAGTCCGTGGCTTCTCCCGGTAAGTGAGCAGCCAGGAAAAGCCACGGACCCTGCTAGACCTTCCACAGCCCTGGCCTCAGGCCAGGGCTGCGGAAAAGCCAGGCCATAAGCGAATCCGCTTATCCTGGTTCAAGCGAGGACTTAGCCCGGCCTGACCCCGGAATCACCTGTGCATCATCTGGATGCACAGGAGGGAGACCAGGCCTCACACCGCACTAACTCCTCGTCTAGCAATGGCCTTAACTAGGTTGTAGGTTTGTTTGTTTGATTTGTAGGATTGCAATCCAAACCCCCTCTTCCCATTTGTTTCTGCCCTGCTTGTATGATGGGAATGGTACTTTATTGTGTGAAGAGAAGGACTATCTTCAGACTTTGAGTATAGCTGATAGTTAAACATGTTCTTTTAATGGACACTGGGAGCTTAGGGCTCATCTACACCAAGCAGGATATCCCACTATGAAAGCAGTATAAAAAAGGCAGGAGCCACACGACTGTTTTATAGCAGTATTGAAGTGCACTGAGAATTGTTGGGGCCCATTGATACATACCATATACCACTTTCATACCACTTTCATATTGGAATATTCTGCTTGGTGTAGATGTGTCATGGGCCCCAACAGTTGTCAGTTCACTTCAATGCCTCTGTAAAGCAGTAGTGTGGCTCCTGCCTTTTATATACCATTTTCATAATGGAATATCCTGCTTGGTGTAGATGAGCCCTTAGAGATGCTTATCTGCCAGGAGCTTCAAGTGCCTTTCCCTCAGACAGTGTGATGTAGTGGCTAGAGTATTGGACTGGGAGTCAAGAGATCTGGGTTCTAGTCCCCACTTGGCCATGGAACCTCACTGGATGACTTTGGTCCAGTCACAGACTCTCAGCATAGCCTACCTCACAGAGTTGTTATTGTGAGGATAAAATGGAGTGGAGGATTATGTACACTGCCTTGAGTTCCTTGCAGAGGAAGAAAGGTGGGATATAAATGTAATAAATAAATAAAGTAAATAAATAGATAGATGAGTCTGGGGTTCCTGGAGGAGATTTGACTTGTCGAGTTCTGTATGTTGGGTAGTACCTGTTATGTCAGGAGTGCAGGGTTCCCCAGATGGCCACGCTCCCTGTCCATTGATCACCATTTAGTGGTTTCCCAGGGTTTGCACAGTTTCTCTCTCTCTCTGCTGTATCTTGTATTTTGCAGCTGGTTAGGAAGAAATAGTCTTTGTGTGGGTGGGGATGAGGGGGCTGCTAAGGTAAGTGACATGCTTGTGAGGGGATTGATGCTGCTTTAAAGATTATTGCTGTATTGTCTGTGTGTCTGTCAAGTCTCCCATGCTGAGCTTGTACATTTTAAAGAAACAGGTGGTGGTACAAAAGCACTGTAATGCCCCAGTACTCTCTACGAATGAGGGAAATAATTCTACAAAAGGCTGCTGCAATTTTCTTTCACGTAGAGAACATGAAAGATGTGAAAGAGAGAGGAACAGAGTCCTGGCACTTCAAACTGAGTTGTCCACAGGGATGGGCAAATTTCTCAGTTTTGACATCTCCCACATTTGAAATGTTTAAATCTCAAGTTCTTTATTTCCCGAAGATGAAGAACCTTGCACGTTTTGGTAAATTCTTATCAGAAATGCACTGAAACAAAACCGCACCCCTCTGCACCAGCCAAATTCAATAGGGACAGCTATTCCCAACATAAAGAGGACCATGTTGTACCTGCCTGCCATGTAGCTGAAAAGGAGCTTCTCAGGAAAAAAGATGAGGAACCTGACCAAAAGGGGAAAAGGTGGCAACCTAATTCAGCACCAACATGGCTGAATACACAGGGATTCAAAGCTAGATTTTTAAGAGCAAGGCAGGGCCTAGATTGACAAATCTGTCAGTTACAGTTTCTTCCACAGACAGTATTTTTTAAGGAAAAAACATAAAAAAAATAAAACAATAAAAATAATAAGCTCATGTTCTTGTTTTCCTGCATGTGGACAAATTTGCACATTTTGGTAAATTCTTAGCAAAATCAAACAAACAATATTCTCACCCAGCTCTAGTTGTCCATTTGTACCAGCACTGGAACTTTTATCAATGAATGATAAAGCACAGGATATAGCTCTCTTTGGACATGCAAGTGCTACACATTTTAACCAGTTTCAAAATGTTTAGTTTTCATGGCTCTAAAACCAGTCACCTCTGGAAATATAATAATAATTGGGGACCGCTAATAAAGCTTCATCAGTGCCAAACTTTACCCGAGATTCTGTGAGGGAAACCACAACATCAAAACTGGAAGCAACCCAGTTAAATGTTGTTGAGCTGGTTCAGACAGCATGTTAAACCATGCTGCTTAACCACAAAATGGTTAAGGGAATGCAACCATTCTGTGGTTAAGCAGCACAGTTTAGCGTGTTGTTGTCTAAACCAGGCCATAGTGTATATACTAAATAACTGGTTCTCTCTTTCTTTTGCGGAAAATATTATTTGTTTGAGTTTGTTTTTGAACAAACAAGTATATGATTCCATCATGGAAAAGAGGGCTGGGTTTAACATAACAAGATGGCAGGTTTGTTTTTGTTTAGTGCAATTTTCGATGTACACATTTCTGTGTGCATTTACTTTACATTGCTGAAATTCTGTTTTGTGCACACTTTCCTCAAATATACATGATTTATTTATTTATTTATTTATTTATTACATTTATATTGCTCAATAGCCATAAAATCAAAACATAAAATAAAACTTTTAAAGTTTAAAAATACATGTAAAACCAAAAATAAGCCCAGCAGCAGTTACAGCCCAGGGGAGGTGTTTAAAGGATGTTACATTTTCTTCCTCCTGAACTACGTGAGAGAGGGTTTTTCAGATGGTGCGTGTCACTACAGGGAAGGCCCATTGATGAGGTTCTTCATGGCAACATGCAGTTCTTTTATCACAGGAATTATGTGAGAACTAGCTGTACTTGGCGTAACATATGCCGTTGTAGCATATCTTAAAGTTTATTAATTAAATATCATCGTGGGGGCAGGGGCTGCTTCGAGGCTGCTGATACAGCGCTGTCTGGCAGACCTGGGAGGCAGGGAGGTCAGGGGAGGGGGAGCAGGTGTCCCCCTCTCCCCGGGGTTCCTGTCAGCCTTGGGCCACCACTCCAGCTTGCATGCGATTAGGCTGGGGCCTGGGCTCGCAGAAGGCAGGCGGCCTACCACCCAGCCACCAAGGGCCCTGGCTGTGCCTTGCTCATGATCTGGACCCTCTCCCCGGGGTTCCTGTCAGCCTTGGGCCACCCGCCCAGCTCGCATGAGATTAGGCCGGGGCCTCGGCTCGCAACAGGCAAGCGGCCTCCCACCCGGCCACCAAGGGCCCCAGCCATGCCTCGCTCACGCTCTGCACCATGGCGCTACCCCCTTCATGGGGAAGGGGGGAGCAAAGAAGCAGAAGCGGGTAGGATTACCTTGGAAAGCCCGGAGAAGTCGGGTGAGGGGCTTAGCAACCTGTATCAGCTGACGTTAAACGTTGTTACTGTTGCATAGCAACCTGTATCAGCTGAAGCCTTTACGGAAACATACCTAAGCGTTTTATATAGAGAGTTAGCTAGGTGTCCCTGTGAGCACCCTAGCTATGCTCTGTGCGCAACTATCCCCTAATATATGTATTCTTGTGTGCATTTTCTCCAAGATGAACTATATCAGAGAGCTCACAAATACACAGATTTCAGAATACAACTTTCTTTTTCTTTTGGCTTGCTGAAAGGTTCTGGAATTGGGGATATCAGTAACAACAACAACAACAACAACAACAACAACAAACACAACTTGATGGAATAAATTTCTCACCCACCTCTATTCAATTTGGGGAGTTTTTAATAAGGAATTTAATAGAAATGATTCAGATTGTAATGAATCAGATTGTAAAGGAGTGCAACTCTAGGTATTTGTGAAATGATCTGAAAACTGATAATGACCTGTGTATATTTAGTTTTAAACCTGGAAGGGGAGTTCACCCTCCCATGGGATTACTTTACCACTAGTGAAATGGTTGACATTTATTCTGGTGTAACTAGAGGCAAATATATATTTTGGAACTGAACCTTCACAGGGGTTTGATGCCAGCATTTCCAGCCTGGTGAGCATCCCTGTTCAAACCTAACCTGATGCCTTCAGCTCTCATGAAGATCTTCACACTCTGGCTTATCTCTGTCTTACTCATCATTGTACAGCAGCTTGCAATAATGGTTGATGGTGGTGGTGTTGATGATGATGGACCTCGACAAACAGAGGCAGATGGGCTCAATGCCTGACTTTGTGCTTGTAGCCTGAGGAAAGTGAAGTCATTGCGGCATATGCTGCGAGAATAATTTTGGTGGCAGCGTTATGGAACAGAGTCAGGCTGTTAATATCGCTGGCTAGTATGCAATTTGATTGCATGGGCCTTATGTTGTTGTATGTGCATGTAGGAGATCATATCCAGATTCTAAATTCATTCACTTGAAAATAAATCTTATTTAAGGTTTGGAGAAAAGAAAAGAAAAAAGCACCACTGTTACAATAGTTCTAGAAGTAACAGAACAAAAATAGAAGCAGTTCTTAGAATAATAGGCGATCTTATTACAGGAGATGTTGTGGTGTGTGTGTGTGTGTGTGTGTGTGTGTGTGTGCTGCTGAATACTAGGGATGTGCTCTGCTCCGATTAGAATCGGAGAATCAGAAGCGAATTGGCCTGCTCCGCCTTGCCCAGAGGTGGAGTAGAAGCGAACCACGGAACCTTAGAAGCAAGGCAAAGAGAAGCGCCCATAGGCGGAGCGCTTCTCTTTCCGCGGAGCGCTCCAATCGCCATTTTGAAAAATTTTGCCCATAGGATTGCATTGCTGAAAAGAAAAGGGGATAACTGTGTTGTTTTTAAAGCTATCTTTCTGAAACTTCTTGTGCTTAGAGAATCGTGGCTGGGGGTCATTTTGAGCCTACTCTCAGCTCTCTGCGTGCTGCGGTTCACTTGCTAGAATTAAAAAAAAATGGGTAAAAAACAGCGGGAGATTTACCTTTTTGAAGTGCTGAGGGGCAGAGTCAACTCCCGGTCATGATCACATGATCCCAAAGTCAGGGGAGGGGATAGGCAAAACGGGATACTTGGGATACTGGGAACTTCTCTTTCTTAGTCTGAACGGACTTTTCCCAGTGTTTTTTAAAACAGTAGCCCCACCAAATGCACAAATACAACATGAAATCATATACTAAGCAAATAAATAACAGATAGGAAACACAGCACTGCTGCCCACCCTAACCTTGGTGAACAACTGAATAGATGTGGTGCAAGGGGATGAGGTCCCCTAGGGCATGTGGATGTGCCTTGTGCTGAAGCTAATGCCTGTCATGAGTTGAAGTAACAGGTAGCTTCTTAATGTCATAGAAGCAGCTAATGCCTTTCATGAGTTGAAGTGAAAGGTTGCTTCTTAATCCCCCTCCCCTTGGGCATGTCCACTTCCCTCTTACTGGTAAAAGTAGTACATGGTACATGGTACACAGCACCATGTACATTGATGGTGCTATATAAATAAATAATAAATAATAATAATAATAATAAAAGACAGACATAGCCTTTTTTAAAAAAATTCTTCTTGTTGTTTATTCAGCAGCACTGCTGCTTTTAATTCCACCCCTCCTTTATTTATTTATTTATTCATTCCATTTTACACTCTCCTGGCTTTTCCTCTTCAGTGAAGTCAGGCAGGCTTTCATTGTGGTTCAACTCCTTATTGTTGTTGTTGTTATTATTATTGCTATTAATATTAATTAGTACTGCTATTATTGTTGTTGTTTAATAATGGCTGTGATCACAGTGCAGTCAACCAACTCTGAAGCAAGGATCAAAAAGCTTTACTCTTATTTTCCTAGCCTCCTAGTTAGTTATGGGATGCAAAAGAAAAGGCATCTCTCTGTGGTGCTCCCACCTCACAGGGATGGTTTGCATTACTGGCTTTGAAACTATCCTTTGCTCACTTCCTTGTGCCCCCAGAAATGTCTGCTGCCTGCCTGCCTTCCCTCCCTCCTCCCCTGCCCATCTCGCAGGGATGGTTTGTGTGTGTCTTGCTTTGACTCAGGGGATAAGTCCTTCCTGCGCTCACTTAGACTAAGTTCCAAATCAATTTTTCAAATGTGGAAGAAGATTCATATAGGTTTATCTACTCCCCAATTCATGGCATGTTGGGATTTCTTTTGAAATGGTCCCTGTCTGCAGCTTTAAAATCCCTGAGATACTGGGGTGTCCGATTTTCATAAATTCCCCAAAATTCAGGGGATGATGGGATTTGCTTGAAACTTGGCGTCCATGAGGACACATGGATATGCTGTCATGGGACCGAACGTGAGGTTTCTGACATGCAAATTGACGTAGTTCTAGCATGGGACTTGATTTGGGGTGAGTTAAAATGTTTAAGCCCCGCCAAAAATCAGGGGATGATGGGATTTGCTTGAAACTTGGCATGATTGTGGATCTAGATGGCATCTGGGAGGGTGCCCACTTCAATTTTTTTTATCTGTCAAAATGTTGGAGAACAGTCCATGTCTGAAAATGGGGTGTCCAATTTTCATAAATTCCCCCAAAATTAGGAGACGCTTGGATTGGCTTGAGTCTTGGCATGGTTGTCTATACGTCCATGAGGTGTCATGGTGCCAAACTTGAGGTTTCTAACTTTAACAGAAAAAAAATTGTAGACTTTTTTGGATTTCAATGCAAGCCTATGGGGGGGGGAGCGGAGCTCCGATACATCAGTGAATATGAAAGATGGTTCCAGTACAAAATTTACCTGTGTGATAACTACCTCCCAAAAAGAAGCAGCTACTGGACATTGCCAAAGGATGGGTTTTAAAGAAACATTTGCTGTATTGCGCCACCAGCAATTAGCTGAATTAGGTAATCTCTTATTAAAGGGATGTTGTGGTGCCTAATAGTCATGAAACTTTTTTTCTGAATAAGATGCAGCCTTAGATCTATAGATGCAACAGGTAGATGCTAAAGTGGCAGTCCACTAATTAGGCATTTTGTAGTGGTGCTCACAACAGTTTCTCAAATTTCCAAGTATGTTCCCATGGGTCCAAAGAGGTATGTAGTAAAACAGAGGCCTGACAGAATAAGACAAGTTTATCATTTGGTCAAACACAGCAAGAGAAGGTCCAGCCAAACCTCATGGGACAGAAAATGCCATAATTTGGTCAAAACCACAGATAAGGACCTTTCTCTTATCTCTATCAACTCCACCATGAGAAGAAGGGGGTATCAACATGCTCGGGAAAACCAAGTTCTGAAGAAGTACAAAGTATTTGGTGGGGTGTGTATGTTAAGGGTGAAAAAAACAACAGCCCCAAAATAGTGCAATGAGCATTGCGCATGCTTAGTGATCACAGAGTGGTGATTGTCAATTTGGTTAGGGGTAGGTGTGGGTGGGTGGAGCCTGAAAACCAGGGAGAATGAAATGCAGGATCCTGAAAGAGGATATGGTTGTCTGCACGGAACACTGAACAAGAGCAGTTCATACTACAACATTTTGTTTACAGGTATTACTTCTTCCTTAGTATTAGCAAGCAATCAGCTTAATGAAGGATAGTCACTTGGCAGTTGGCACAGTAACTTGGTACATTAGGTACATACAGATGAATAAAGGACCAGGGATGTCCAGGTAAGTGAAGTTTTATTGTACACAATTGAAGTTGTTTATTGCAGTCTTGGATGCTTTGGGGTATTCAGACTGAGACAAAAATCAATATGCAAGTTAAATAGAAAAATGTTAATCTCCTTTCATAGGGTTTATTACCTTTGTCTCCTTACTATCAGCTATAAAGGGAATCCTAACAAATGGAAAATATGGGAGTAGTAATAGTGCAGTGGTTTGACACATCATAAAAAAACTTTACAAAAGGAACTTATCTAATGATGATGGCCAAGGATGGCATTTTAAAGATACCATTAGTTAATTGCTTAGGCAGTTATAAACATCAGACGTTAATGGAAAGATTCTATCATTGTAAAAGATATGAACATTCAAAGGTGGGAATTGAAGTTCATTGCTCATGCAGAGATGGAAGGCCTTATCAGCTGTCATCACTTCCCTGTGGCCAATGCAAAAATATTAGAAAGGACTGCTGCAAGTAACTGAGGGCTAATGATAACAACCTGTCCTGTGGCACCTTAAATCGAGGTAGGCCACATTTTTGGCTTGTGGGCACAGTTGGCAATTTGAGTAGCCCCACAAAATGGCTGCAATGGGAGGTGTGACAAAAGACAAGTTAAATAGACTGAGTACAAGGCAGAGGGGTGGGTTCTAATCTGCAACACACTAAACAACTCCATTGAACCCACAGTTTTCAGCATCAACAGAAACCTATTTCATAGCAATGCCAGCTGCTGATATGAAAAAACGTTTAAATTTTTCTTTAAAAGTGGAAGGGGTAGGGCAGATGCCAAGGAAGGTGTTCAGGGGTGTATTAGTGTTCATAGGCACCACATTGGGTTCCTCTGTCTTAAACTTTAGTGGCTCATGCATAGGGATGTCGTGAGAGTGAAGTTGAGGGCACAAGGTCGGTGGGTTTACACCCACTTGGTCTACCAGATCCGAGTCCACAGATCCCTGCACTTGCCTGACTTGGTGTGCATGGATCTCCTCTTACCCATAAGCCACCATTTTGTGGGAAATCATGGGTAAGCACTTTATGTAAATTGCCATTTTGCACAAATGGCAGCCATAAATATTACCATGTATGCGTATCTGCAGGCATAAATGTTTTACTGATACCATTTATGCCTGTCATTTTGTGTAAATGGATCTATTTACAGTTGCCTTTTGCACAAAATTGTGATTTATGTAAAAGCCCTAGCTGCTATTTCCTGCAAAATGGTGGCTGCTGGAGCAGCGGGACATCACACAACACTTCCTGCCACCCTGCAGATCATATGACAGCTACACATGATGAACAGGGTCAGTCAGCTGGCAGGCGTCTGGCAAGTGGCAAGCAAGGCGGGCAAAGGTGAATTTGCCCATCCCTACACATGCCCCTATGCATTTTTGCCTTTTGCATGGGACAACACAATTCTTTTCTTTTTTGCTTTTGTCTCAGCAGAGTAAAATGGCAATCCCTTGACGTTCTTCTATAAAGGCCAGTTCACATGTGGCCTTTGTGCTCTAAATGTGGTGCAGTGTGCAAGGAGGCCTTAACATCTTCATGGTAAATGTTTAATGTGAAATGCTGCCTGCCCATGTTTGTTTGAAACAGGACCCACTCATGTGATCTGTCTACCACAAAATAAAATGGATGGACGGATTGTATTGCTGGAATGTACTCAAACACAGATTAGTGCAGTGCCAAGTATTGCATTTATGGCAGTTCGTGGAGGGATAGGGGCAAAATCAAACCATGGCAGAAGAGGCTGGGGAGGTGAGAATTTTGAATAATTTTATCCTTGAGGAGGAGGAAAGGATTTCCACTTACTTTGTTAAGTGTAGCTGGGGGGGGGTCATCTTCTCTTTACTTTAAAGCACTTTCTGCACATGAAGCAGCCTAGGACTCTTTATAGAGATGCTTCTCTAGCCCAGCAGCTCTTCTTGAACTCCCATGAGATCATGTGACCTCTCCCTTAGGAATTCAGGAGGAGCTCCCAATTCTCTCCTTATGAATTACCAATTCACACACCAGTACATAGATTAAAATCAAACAGAAAGTTATCTCAATGCAGTTGCCTAAGCTCAAGAATCCTTTTGGCACCATGAATGAATCAACGCACACATGGGCACATGGGCATTGATTTGAATTATTGTAGAAAAGGAATACTGATAAGTTTGCACTAAGATCCCTTTTTGTGGTCATGTCCATTGTAAAATGTGAGAGAAAAGAAGACATGCGAATGACTTTTAACATGATAAGTGTTTCACTGTTGATTCAGGGAAAGACTTCTCTTTTTTTTACATGCAGGTAGTTCTGATTTCAATACAGAGCACTTTCTAAAATGTTGAATATTGCATATACTAGCGTAGGACGAAGCTGACTGTTGTGAGAATTCAAAGATCAGTTTGAACAGTGACGGGCATTTGCAATATTTCTGTGAATGTGATCTAAACATATGGAAGATGAGCAAGGGAACTAACTGAAACCCAAAATTACACTAAGCCTATGATTTATAACCAATAAAATTTCAAAATATATTCCCTAGTTAATAAATATGATTCACATGTATACAAAGGCTTGTGAGACTTAAGATTTAATTCTGTGTATTGCATTTCACATTTTCATTAAAGAACATTGCTTAAATATTTCTCTCTAATACAGAATAAATGTCAATGGTAAAAGTAATTAAGCTGCAAATGAAAATGACCCACTTGACAAAGAGACTAGAGAAATTATTAGTAGTAATTGTAGTTGCTTGTAAAATATGCAAGCAAAAAGGTTTGGTTTCCATAGGTTAAAACTAGGATTTTGCCCACACAGTAGTATAAGTAGAATGTATTCAGAATGATTGACCTTGAGGCTTGTGTGAACCCACATACACATAAGCCACCTTTAAGCATTAATTTTCATGGAGGGGGAGAGTGAATCTACCCTTACTGTTGTGACCTCACTGCCCCCCCCCCTTTCCATTCATTGAGGCAGTGTCTACTGTGGAGAAACTTCTCTATTTTTGTAGGCTCCCAGATGATCTGAGTTCCTGATCTATCAAGGGCAGTGTGACACTAGGCATTGCATGTTTCGCGTTACATTTGATTTTCTGTGTTATCGTGTATGTATCAGTGTTTATATATCCATTGTTTATGTTAGGTTTTAGGGTTCCTGTAGTATGAACGATGATGGGTTCCAGCATGGCTGTCAGCTATGGAATATTAGGAGTTTTAGAAACCATGCCATAAGCATTTCTGAAAAATGGGTGAAGAGGCCCTCACAGTCTGAGATCACCGAGTGTTTTGTCAGCAATGACAGCATCCTGTAGAACAATATCTCAAAATAGCCAGTGTAACATCTTGTGGAATAATAAGTAGGCTTATGAGCAGCTTGTCCTGGAGCATTGCACCCTCAGCAATGAGATTGTCTTTTAGGGATGTCGTGAAAGTCTGGCAGACTCACCCCCCATACACACACACACACCTGGCCTCCAGCCCACAGATGGCTGCTGTTACTGGACCCTATTTGCCACACTGCGCGAGCCACTGGATGATCTGAAGCACCCAATGAGTGGTACATAGGCGCCTGACCACTCAATGAGCCAACATTTTCCCATAAAATTGGCAGCTCATTGTTTTTTGTAAATGCCCATTTATGCAAATAGTTGCTATAAGGCAGCTATTTAGGCAAGATTACATGTGTGAATGGTCCAGAAACACATATGGTTGCAGAAACACACATGGAAATCCAGTTCCAAGTGAATATATATATTGTGGATATCAACAAAGCAGAACAGAAAATATATTGCGAAAAAGTAAAGGAGGAACAACAACAACAACACATTACATATATAGGATTAACATCATTTTCCATTGTGTGTACCGTTCATTAAAAATAAAAAGGAGAGTTACACAAAGGTTTCAAGAAAAGCAGACCAAATATTTATCCACTTGTGAGTTGTGTCTATATAACACCCATTCAAAAGTTGATGTTAATTTTTCAGGTTTATTGGACTCCACAACACCTTTTTAATAAGGGTTTGTCTAACTTGCACAATTGTTGGAGATGTAATGCATCTAATGCTTCTTTAACTCGTATGTTTTGGCAATGCCCCGTAGTTGCCCCCTTTTGGGAGGAGGTTGTAATAAAGATAAACTTTGTACTGAAACAATCTATAATATGGAAAAATGTGTATGTCCTCCTAAATTACCTATCAGTTTCTTGGAAGTTAACACATGGTCAGTGCAAATAGATCTTCAGAGCCCTTATGACAGCCAAAAGACTTATACTACCACATTGGAAAGACAAATCCACACCTCTCATAATGCAATGGATCTAGGACCTAATAACATTATCAACTTTTGAACAAATGTTATATAGACACAACTTGTGAGTAATTCCAAGTGAATATTAACAGATTTGATTCAGACTTAATCATACTTAATGTAGACCTATTGAAATCAATGGGACCTAACTTGGTCATTAATATGTCTTCTCTAACTATGATTAAGGGATATAGCACTATGAAAGTGGTAGATGGTGTGTGTCAATGGGACCCAGCAGTTGTCAGTGCACCTCAATTCCACTATAAAGCAGTTTTGTGGCTCCTGCTTTTTATATACTGCTTTCATACCACTTTCTTAGTGCTATATCCTGCTTGGTGTAGATTAGGCTTAGGATGGAGTGGGGAAGACTGTCCCTGACACTGTGCATTCTCAACACACATACCCTCAACACAGTCCCCTCCTTCCCTTCTTTTCACATCCCAAGCGGTGAAAGGTCGGAAGAGAAGATGGGCAAGATTTTCCCTTTCTCTCTCTCCTCCTTCATTTCCCTGTTACATTGGGAAACAGCACATCAGTCTGTAAGGCCTGAGCCCCTCAAGGAAATGTAATTTTCTTGCTGTTTAGCGTGACATCCAAACTGAGAAAACACAGCTTGGAAACCAGTATTAGAATCTCTGGTTTCTGGTTTGACACATTAGCTCTGGCTTGAGGCTGCCATGTTTTCCACTGTCCTGCTTGGCAAGATGTCTGCACTTCTGGGAAGCACTGTACATGGGAGTGCCAAACAGATGGAAGATGAAAGCATATTAAAAATGGCTCTAAACCAAGGAGTTTACCTGATTGTTTGGAAGCTCAATCAAATTGTTTGGATTCTACATTAGAGTTTGTGCAAACCACAGTTTGGCATTGCATCAGAAATTATAAGTGTAACCTGGGTTTCCTAGATTTGTTAACCTGGAATTTTTTTTGGGGGGGGGAGAAGGCTTACATGGTTTAAAATAAATGCGTACATCAAAGCAATATCTTTAACCAAAGCGACATAGAAATATATATATATATATATATATATATATATATATATATATATATATTGTAGTGATCTGTTTACATTATGTCTTTTTATTGCCTTTATTATTTTAAAAAACACAGTTCAAAATAAAATGAAAAGTTCATGAATAGAAAATGAGAGAGAGCAGGAGCAGGCAGGACACAACCTATTCACAGTCCAAACAAAGATTGAGGGCTCCATTCAGCAGGCAAACTGGGTAAGTCTGCCTTACACCTTTTAGGCTTGTAATATCACTCCAAAAGAGACAGTTAGAAATCAGTGATGAAAGGTCATGATTAATTCCTGGCCAGAAATAAAGGCAAACCCCACCCCCTCCTCTCTTGGCTCACAACCTCCCAGACTGAGTTAGGACGGCTGAGTCAGAAGTCACGGTAGTTTTCTCCAAGGGTACGCTTTGTAGCTTTGTCATCTTTAATTACTCCAGTAGCAGTTCAATGATTCCACAAATGGGGAAAAACAGGCTTCGTCTTGCTAATCTTCCCCAAGATGACTGGCATATCGTCTTCCTCCGTCTGTTTACCTTCAGCAGTAACTGCATGTCAAAGACTTCATGCATGAATTCGGTGGCACTTTCCCTTTTGGATCCATCCACAGGACCATGCACAGAGGCACGTTGTGAAGGAGTGGAAGATGCCCAAGTTTATGTTGCCCTAACCTGATAACATTGGCATATAGAAATAGACAAGGGAAAGGAGAGAAAAAATGAAAAGTATTTAAGATTTCATTGTTGGCCACCTTTTCTGCTATAATCTGTTTTGTTGTTTCTATGCTTTTATCTTCTACTTATACAATAGCCGTCCATTCCTTAGAGCAGGTGTTGGCAACTACAGGTGGTTGGGGCATGGGTGTCCCCCACAGGTAGGGTGACCATATGAAAAGGAGGACAGGGCTCCTGTTACTTTAAGAGTCGTATAGAAAAGGGAATTTCAGCAGGTTTCATCTGTATGCATGCAGCCCCTGGTAAAATTCCCTCTTCATCACAACAGTTAAAGCTTCAGGTGCCCTGCCCTCTTTTGTATCTCGTCAATCTAGTGTAGCTCCTGCAGCTTTAAGTGTTGTGATAAAGAGGGAATTTCACCAGGTGCTGCATGCATACAAATCACACCTGCTGAATACTCTTCTCGACACAACTGTTAAAGATACAGAAGCCCTGCCCTCCTTTTCATCTGGTCACCCTACCCACAGGCCTCAGCTCCCCCCTCCCTGTGGCACTAGAAAAAAAGTAATAACAAAATTACCGTCCAGTGGGAGCATACAGTGCCAAAAAGGTCAAAATTAGCTTGGGTCAAAACGGGTCAATTTTGATCCTAATAGGGTCAAAAGGAGGTGAAAATTGGCTCTCCGGATGTCATTTAACATCGTCATCATCACAAATTTGAGGGGCAACAGGGTGCACTGCAGCAGTGGCCACATTTGACCCATGGGCTGCATGTTGTCCACCCTTACCTTATAGTGTTTACTAAAGCCTTCTGTTTGATAACATCTAAAAATTTGGCTGGTAAACAGGTTCTTAGGATTGTCTGATCAGTAACGTAGTGTAGCCAGGGCTTGTAGGGACACAGCCACAGCACTTTTTTATTTTATTAGCAGGGACACTGATGTCATCTGTGTAACTCACTTCAAGACTGACTTTTTTTGCAGTGGGAAGTGATGCATAAATTTAAATTATCATCATCTGCCACCCCACACTGAATTCCCTGTTCCCTTAGAGCATGTAATACTCATAATAGCTGACAGGAGAGGATTGAATTTTCTTAGCAACAATATATTGTGAGCTTTCCCTGTTTTAAAGCAAAGCATTTTGGTCTCTCTCTCTCTCTCTCTAACGTTTTTATCATAAGTTCCAACAAAACAATAAAACAAAAATACAAGTGTAACTAAAGTATGTTACAGGCCTCAGTTTCAAATATTACAACACCTCCTCCCCAAAATGGAAAAAAGGAGTAAATTACTCATAAACTTCAGTAAAGACAGACCAAGGCCTAATCTACACCAGGATATAGCACTATGAAAGCAGTATACGGTATGTGTCAATGGGCCCCAACAGTTGTCAGTGCAATTCAATACCACTATAAAGCAGTAGTGTGGCTCCTGTATACTACTATATACTATATACTACTTTCATAGTGCAATATCCTGTTTGGTGTAGATTAGGCCCAAATATCGAAATATAGGTCAATTTAAGAATGGTGCCTATATGCCACACTTTCAAATGTTGCTAGTGTTGTTAGATCTTAAATCCATTGCATTATAGGCAGTGAGCTTTTATCTTTCCAATGTTGTAGTATAAGTCTTTGAGCAGTTGAAGGGGTGAGAAAAATCCATTTACGCTAACCATGTGTTACATTCCAAGAAGTAGGTACATAATTTAAGAGAACATGTACATCAGAAAATATTAAAGAGCTTTCCAATACAAATTTTATTTATTTAAAAGCATGTATATTTAGCTAGGGAATAGGCGAATCTGCCAGTTTCACTTTCTCTGACTTTTGACTTTTTTAAATTACAAGTTCTTTCGCTCCCAAATAAGAGGAACTTTGCTACTTTGGGTAAATCAAGAACAAATTGAAGTGAATTTTTCATCCATCTACAGTAGTCAACTTTCATAGGTACAGCTATTTGCCACAACACAGGTTCTGAACAACAGGCCCGGCCTCAGACACTCCCTGCTCAAGCCAAGTACCACCACTTGATATGCTTGAGGTGAGGGACAACTACTGCCTTTCTCCAAACTATGTGGAGAAAGGGGCTAAATGGAGAAGGATTTCAATAATAAAATAATACGCTGTGAATTACATGTGCTGAGGTGAATTATTATCAGAGTGGGTGCTAAATGAATAAACTTCAGATGATAAATTCCAAACAGACACATGAGTTTTTTTGTGGTAGTTAAAAATAATAATTAAAATTTATTTTAAAAGTTCATAAGCTTTGTTTCAAAATAAAACATTTAAAAACCTTTTTGAAACCTCTCATCCAATCCTTTCACCTATTCACATACACTCTTTCCTGTCACACACACATTCACTCTTGAATTTTATTATCAGTATTGTTTATTTTACACAAATTGTCTATCTGCACTCCCCACTCAAAAGACACCACTCTCTATACTGAACCTCAAACTCTCCAGAACCAAGTACTCTACACATGGAGAGCTAAAGTACTAAAGACTAAGACTCTAAAAGTCTCCTCAATCCCCTCAATCATTCCCTTATATATCACTCCTCCCCCTCCTCAGACATTCTAACTCCACCCACTCAGGCCAACATTCTAAGCACCACAGACTTACCAATCTCAGACATGCATTAGGGAACTGTCTTGTGGGGTGTAACACCACACTATTCCCAACATGGAGAAGACCATGATGTACCTGCCTGCCATAGAGCTGTTAAAGATGAGGACTCTGTCAAAAAGAAAGAGGTGGTGACCCTAATTCAGAACTAACATGGATGAGTACTGAAACCCAAGCTTGTGAGTGGACATGAAAGCATAGAATAAGGACACGGACACAAGAGCTTGGATTAAACTAGGACCTCTTTATTAATAATTAGATAGATTCATCCCTCCCTGGATCTGCATGTGAAAGTGCAGGAATTAATTCCTTATCTCAGGCCACTTGCCTGGCTCATGGGTGAGCCACTCTTCAAAGCAAGGAGTCAGGAAATCTAGCTCCTTACTTATGCGACATTTTGTAAGTGTGGGGAGACCACCCTATGACACCCCTGCCCACTGCCATAATGACAATGAGTAGGTAAAATTCAGAGGGTCTCCAAAGGCATACCATAGCCTGGCCCAGGAGCCACATAACCCCCAAGGAGCAAGTCCTTCGGCTATGCCAATCACCCAAATGGTGCCAGAGTGCTCACCGTCCCTACCTAATATAGTCAATTCCCGCACATCCCTGCCACAAATCAACCTAATTATTTACCCTCCCACATAAGACTTCCAGTATGAAGTAGGCAAAAAAAAATCCTACTCAGCCCTCCCACCTCCAAAGGAGCGACTGGCTAATCCCATATTAGAAGAAGGGTGGGAAGGTGGGAGCCAAAATCAAAAGAGACCGATGCCTCGGGCGGGCTGCCTTTTATAGGCTCAGCCCTGCCCTCCCTCATGTGGCTCACATTCTTGATGCCATGATGGGTGCCTTTCTTCTGCCCCTCCCCTTCGCAATGACCGGCTTCCCGACCAAACCGTTAGGCTGGGCGGGGACCGGATTTTTAAGAGCAAAGCACTCAAAGGACCTGGGCCTGGATGGGTGAGGCTGTCAGTTTTGTTTCTTCCCACTGTCTCAGATATGGAGATACTTGCAAATGTTGATGAGTTCTCATCAAAACTGAGCTGAAACAAAACTGTCACCCATTTCTATAGTTACCTCCTTCCTCCAAGACAGAGCGAAATGCTCTTGGCTGTTTTCTCCCTGTAAGCAGCAAAGAAGATGATAACAGCCTTCACACCTTCAACACCTTTTTCAGTCCTCCTTTTGGGAATTACTGAATTAGCGTTGTGGTTCTCTGAGCCATCATCATTTCAAGGGGAGCCCATTAAGACTGCATTTTACTTCATCACCTCGAGATTACTGCTACATCTGTCTTTTTATCATAGTGCGTTTAGCTCGTTGGCAAATTTGGCATAAAACAGAAATACTATTAAGTCATCAATGTGCTTTATATGTATGACAAGGCAGAGGGAAGGTCAAATTGTCATTAATCTCCATTCTATGACATTAATAATGCAAGGTTCATTTTAGGGTGTTTCCAGATGGAACAAGTGATAGGAAAACAGAGCAAATGTATGAGTTAGGGCTGGCGCAAGACATTTTGCTGCCTGAGGCAGAATGGCAAATCTGAATTAAATGGCTGACAATTTGCTAGCCATTCATACTATCCAAAGCTAACTGAAGTAGCTACTCCACTCTGCCTCATGGTAGGGCTGGCCCTTGTGCAAGTTGAATATGACATCATCTGGACCGCCTGTAAAATTCCATGATGGCATGATAAAATCCTCATCAGGAAGCAGCCTTAATATTGCCACATAATGTTTCTACTTATTTTTTAAATTCAAAAATAATGATTATTTGAGAATATAGACAAATACAGTGGTCTAGCATCCAGAAGTATCCAGTACAGGATTGCTTATGCTCTAACTGAGGCAGTGCAAGGCCTGTAGACCAATTCTGGTCCCTTCAGGTCTTTTCTTTTTGTCTTGGGAAAAAAAATGTGACCCTGGGCTGAGTCACCACATAACAACAAAGATCAGTGAAGAATGAGGAAGAAGAAAGGGACATACTTCATGCCCCTAACCTGCAGGAGATTAGTGGGATGAATGGGGAAAGAGATGAGGCATACAGGTGTCGCATTCAGACACTCACAAAATTGTGTGCCAGCTAAAGACATTTCTCAGAATTCCTGTGACTAGCCAGGATGTATTCTGTGAATTCTTTTTGTGACCTCTCCTTGGCCCAGCACATACCTGAAGAATCTGCCAATAAAATACTTAACATGGTCCTTCAAGCATGGCCAGCTCCAATTAATTAAAAAAAAATCCCCCATGAACCATCAGACTGACTTAATTTACAAAGTAATCTAGAATAGGGTTGGTAGAGGAGTTTGTTCACTCTGTGTTTTAGAGTGAACGGACCTTGTTTGCGTTCACCCAAGAACCATTATTTGAAACAGAACATAGATATGCAGATTAATCCACTTATCTATTTTCTGTGACACTTTGCTGTATGAACAGGTGGTACAAAGGTTGCTTATAAAATGTACATTTCCCTCACACACGTTAAAACAACAACAACACAAACAGCTAATGGCTGCTCCAAGCAGCTAGAAAGCCGGACTCCCACTGCAACAAGCATGCATACACTCAAAATGTGGCCTCAAATGCCCTTGTAAGTTGGGATAAACGATGCACCTTCCTTCCTGGTGAAAAGAGACCTATGGAGGCAGCCATCTCCCCCACCCCACACATCATGCAAGTCATGTCACTGGGAGGAAGGCACATCATCACTCCAGCCAAGGGATTGGGGAGAAATAGCTTCAGTTCACATTTTAATGCACATTTATGTAATTTTGCACTTCTGAACTATGGTGTCAGGGGCAAGCAATGTGGTGCCTGTGGGCACCAATGTGCTCCCTGAGATCTTTCTTGACACCTGCCAGGGTGCCTTACTTTAAAAAATACCACCAAACAACATTTTCTTACCAGCCGCTGGGATTGCTGTGAAATGGGTTTCTGTTGGTACTGGAAATGGTGGGCTCCAAGGAGTTAGTGTATTGTGCCTCTGGACACATTCCTTGGTGCTCTAACCTTCTCAATTTTTAATAGAAATTAACCCATTTTCTTACCAGCAGCTGGAATTGCTGTGAAATAGGTTTTGGTTGAAGCTGAAAACTGTGTCTTCAAAGGAGTTGCTTACTGTGTTGGGGTTCAGACCCACCCACCCACCCACCAATGCCTCTGACTTTGGGGCCGGTAACTAGTCCTTTGCCACACCTCCCATCGCAGCCATTTTTTTGTGGTGGTATCCAGGACAGTTTCTCAAATTGCAAAATGTTTCCATGCCTCAAATGGTTTGCCAGATCTACACCCAGCAGGATATAGCACTATGAAAGCACTATGAAAGTGGTATATAAAAGGCAGGAGCCACACTACTGCATTATAGTAGTATTGAAGTGCACTGACAACTGTTGGGGCCCATTGACAAATACCATATACCGCTTCCAGACCGCTTTTGTAGTGCTATATTCTGCTTGGTGTGGCTCCTGCCTTTTATATACCACTTTCATACTGCTTTCATAGTGCTATATCCTGCTTGGTGTAGATCTGGCCTTAGTCTACACAGAGTGGTAGCTGCTCTTCAGAATCTGGGGCCAATACCTCCCAAGTCTGGCTATTTGATATTCTTTCAGCTAGTAATCCCAGGGATCAAACCTGGGAAGCAAGTAATCAACCACTGAGCGATGGTCCCTCTTCCTTTTTTACTCTCACACAGCATGTGAGAGTATTTCTATTCCACTTATTCTTTCAGAAATACAGATCTATCCTTTCTACTAGGCAATGGTCTAGAAATGCACATTGCAATGGGTAGCACTCCTACCAGAACAGCATGCAGCAAGGACTTGTTTGTTCCTGATGCCATCTTTGTGCTACTGAGGAACACAGGCAGGGCAGGAGCAAAAGACAAATTGACATACCAGAAACAACAGAGATGCAAAGAACAGCCATGCAGCAGGCAGGTAATTCCAATATTTGGAAAAGGGGTGCAAGTAGCCCAATGTAAGTGTACAATGGTTAGCATCAAGGTTGAACTGCAAACCTACTTCCTGTAAGACTTAAGCATCTGTCTTACAATCTGTAACTTCAACACATTTGCGAATGAGATAGAAAGCTGGAGTTCTGAGATCTTAGTTTCCTTGTTTTATGTAGTGGATTTTAACGAATGTATTAAGGGTGCAATCCTATGCATGTTTAGACAGGAACAAGGCCTTCGACTCCTAGCATTCCCCAACCAACCTTGAGATAGTTATTTAGTACATTATGAGTTCATTACAGGACCACTAGTAGTGTAGATGCATGGAGGTTTATTGAATTGACAATTACTCTGCAATCCCAACCCTACATCTTTGAATGTAAGTTCAATTGAAATCAATGAAAATCATGTTTTAAGTCTGGAATCTGAATAACAAAAAAAAATGAGAAGTTGATATAAAAATGTGCAGGCTATATTATTGCTGAGCAATACTATTGCCATCATGGTTCAGGTTTCCTAAAATTGACGTGTGTGTGTGTGTAGGGAAGTCTTCAATGTTTCAGTATGATTTCCCAAGCACACTGAAGACTTCAAAATGAGCTCAAAGTCACTGATCACTTTGTAGTGATTAGTAATGTTTATGGGGGTCATAAAACCAGCTTCTATGCATGGAGTTAAAATGGCCTTACATTAACCCCTTTTCAGTGGTCAGCAGATAACACACAGTCCCATTAACAAAGTGAATTCTCCAAGCCACAACCCATTTGCTTCTGCAGGAAACAGCAAGACATCAAAAACATCTCATTACGAGGTCAGCATGAAAATCACATTATCTCTCTTGCCGTGTATAGATTACATGCTGGTTGCACTTCCTCATCCAAAACAAAAAACTACATTCTTTTTCAGTGCGAAAAGCATGTGTGAGATAGAAGAGATGTTACTCTCCATGGAGGCAGTATGTTGTACATTAAGCATCCTCGCAAAATGGAAGACAGGCTTCTCGCAGGAAGCGAAGCAGCTTCTGCTAAAAATAAGTTCCCTTGTTTATACAGTTGAGGATATCCAAGTTGTTGCAGAAGTTAATAACAACTTCTAAACCAATGTGTCGAGAAGAAATGTTCTGAATCAACAAGTTCACCTCAGAGGATTTTCTTTTTATGTCAACACAAAATCCCAAGGTATGTTAGATACACATCTCTTACTGAGCATTATGAACTCTGTCCAAAGTTCTCTATTCAATGTGACACCATAGCTTTGTTTACTTGCTAAATTATCCTGAAGTGAGAGAAAAGAGCAGGAATGATCCCCTGGTTATTCAGGAGCTGTTCCCCTCAGACATTTTATTATTACATTTATATCCCTCCTTTTTCCCTCCAAGGAACCCAAGGCAGCGTACACAATCCTCCTCTCTATTTTATCCTCACAACAACAACCCTGTGGGTTTCCATGGCTGAGTGGGGACTAGAACCAAGATCTCCTGACTCCCAGTCTGACACTTTAGTCACTACACCATACTGGCTCTCCATAACAGGTTTCTCTCTTCATTGTGGTCAGTGCATTCAAAGGTTCAGTATTAACTGAATATTTGTAAACAACATTTTCATGGCTACATGGAATGGGAATGATGAGACTTATGTGGAAGAATACCACAATGTGGTGGCTGTAAGCATTAGTGTAGCATCAGCATGCACAGCTTCATGGACGCAACATCTTGGGCTTGCTTACATTGTTGGCAAAATCTCATACATTACTGTGCTGTATTGCAGTCTGTGGCAACTCTTTCGAAAAGCCATTCTCTGCTAGGCTAGGTTGGATAATGACGGAGCCATCAGTAGGGAATGAATTAAATTTGTGCACAAGTGGCCTCTCAAAATTCTCCACCCTATTTGTGGACAGAGAAAATGGGGGGACGATTTCACCAAATTTCTCAGAAATTTGTTTTTGGAAGGGAATGCCAATTAGTGAGATTAGGGGGTGTTTGGTTGCAAAGTGAGATTTAGGCCTCATCTGTATCTTGAGGAGACGGGGGTGGGGAGTTCATGGGCTCACCTGCTTCTGGGATTGTCCCCCTGTGTCTAAATGCCAGCACGTTGTCCCAGAAGTCAAGAGGGACATTATCATTCTCCCCCCCCCTTCCACATTGCAGCTGAGATCTGGGGGAAACGTACTGTAAGTTTTTTAAAAATAACTCGGCACCCCAACACACCGAGAGCCATCCTGGGTATGGCAGAAATGCTGCCCCCCACCCCTGATGAGCATGGAGCCCCCCTGCACAGCTTGTGCCTATTTGAAGAGCCTTGCTACTCGTGGGGAGGACGGAGGACCCAGGAGCACTGGCCACACTGCCCGCAGTCCTCGGGGTTGTCCTGGGACCATGAGAGGTCATCCCCAATGGACCCAGGGATCCCCTGTGCATCCAAATAACACACAGGGACAACCTTGAGCTGACCCTGGGATAACTGGCAGGTGTAGGTTAGGCCTTAGAGAATGACAGTGTGTGTGTGTAAGAGAGAGAGAGATCTATTTTCTGCTTGGACTCATAGACGTCAGCTACAGTGTGAAAGTGCTGCTGGGCTGAGTGAGTAAACTTCTACACCTGAGTCAGGCAGGCTGTTTTTCAGTTAAACTACTACTCCTTTTGGCTGTCTGGAGGGGTTGTCCACATCGTCCTCCAAGCCGCACATATTAGCCTCCTGTGGGGAAGCTGTTGTTGCCTTGACTCGACACACTCCAATGTCCAACCGACAGAAGGAGAAGGATGCCTCCTCATCCTGCAAGCCTCCTATCCTCTCTGAGGATGGGCAAGCTGTGTGCTGCTGTTGACATATATAATTAATATATATTTACTTAATTATTATTGTGCTAACCACTTCCCTCTGCTTCGTTTCCTCTCCCTCACCATACAGATCAAGGAATGAGAGGTGCCTGAGAGGACCTTTGAGTTTGGATTTTAAAAATTCCCTATAAATCACTACATGCAGGGATCTGCTCCACTCTTGGCATGCCTAAAACTCTCTTTCAAAACTGTCATGGTGCCATTTCCATGTTTTTACCTTTTAAACTGAGGGAACTGTGAACATTTTGTTAGTTCCCATTGACGTAAATGTACTGGTTACCTGAAAACGGAGTGCTTTTTCATCAAACTATCTAGCAGAGTGGAGAGAGGGACCCACTCTGGAAATCAGAGCAGAGAATCGCCTCTACACACACACAAAGTGGTATATGGTATGTGTCAGTGGGCCCCAACAGTTGTCAGTGCACTTCAATACCACTATAAAGTAGTAGTGTGGCCCCTGCCACTTTCATAGTGCAATATCCTGCTTGGTGTAGATTAGGTCCCTGTATTAAATCATTGCAAATATGGAATACAAAGCAGGAAATAACAAAGCAGGAAATAACAAAGCAGGAAAAAACAAGTAGTATATGAAATGTGGATTGGGCCCCAAAGGTTTTCAGTGCACTTCAATACAGCTATAAAGCAGTAGTGTAGATCTAGCCTGTGTTTCCAAACCTGTAACAGGTGCAGAAATGTTCAAAGACTTAAGAGCTACCAGAGTGAAGAGACGGGGTTAGAAATTCATTTGGCCAGTGTGGGTTTAGCTAGGCCAAAGGATTATCCCAGGCAAATAGAGGGGTCATCCCTGCCTGCTCCCGTGATCCCCTGTGTGTCATTTGGATGCACAGGGATGATCCTGGGACAATCCTGGGATATAGGCCTGGTCTAGCCATGGCCTGTATCTCAGCCTCAGCCAACTTATATGTAATATAATTATATTACTCACATTCTTTACAAGGCTGTACCAAGATAATGTAGCTGAACAGACCTGGAATTTGTCACAAGACATTTGTTTATCAGAACATTTGTTCATTAGAACCCACCCCTAGAAAAAGTAGCCACTTAGCAGAATACACTCTGAATATTCTCAACCATTTTTTTATTTTGCTGACTGTCATGTTTCTCCCACAATACCCCAGAATGATGCTAACTCAGGGCAATGTGGAGGGTAAAAAATGGTGCCCATGCTGCTGCAGCCACTTTTAGTGACCAAAAAACAAAACAAACCAACAAAAACCCTGGGGGTGTGTGTTAGAATAAAATTGTACTATTGCCACTACACATGGTAATCCCACCCCTGGGAAATGGTTGGAGAATTTCTCCCCTCCCCAAGGAGAAATTCGAAATGGTTCCCCTACCACAATTTTTCTGCCCACAAATAGGGTACAGGTTATCAAGAGCTCATTGATGCAAAACTCTAAGCTGAAGTCCATTTAAAAAGCACCATGTGAATTATGTTCAAACTATGGGCAAAGTTAAATTGAAGAAATGAGTTGAAAAACAGAAATAAACCCAACTAGGGATGGCTTTCATTTCTCCTGAAGAAGGGAGTTGGACTGTTCTACTTTTCAGAGAGAGAGAGAGAGAGAGAGAGAGGGAGATGATTGTGGTGTAGTGATAAGGGATGTGTGTGTGTGTTTTAATCTAGGAGTAAGAATGACTTTCAAACAGTACATCAAAGAAAATAGCTCATCCATAAAACGTATCTCTCTACACCCATGTGGGTTTTATGTTTGGTATGACCTGCTGCTTTGAAATGAAAAGCTGTTTGACCTAAGTACCTTCCACTATTAATGAAATGCATACTGAAGGTCAGAGGTATTTCAACTCCTTACTTAAGTATCTATTCTTGAAGCTTAACGATGAGAAACTGTCACTGCTCCTCAAATGTTCTGAAAACACCCCACATTATCTTGAATGTGATTAAGATCAAGGTATCAAGCTGAGGTCGTTATCTGGATGCCATGCAGGCAGCTTGCCCATTCATAAAATGGCTGCCATGCTGGGCGTAGCTTGTCACAAGACATTCATTTCCCAGAAGGCAAATTGGTGAGACTAAAAGGGGAAAAAAGCAATTTGTCCAAGAACCTAAGCAGAGGTAGGCACTGAGGTCCAAAACACACAAAAAAACATTCTTTTGAAGCCGAATAAAAATGGCGCTGCTGGTGGGGCCACACTTCACTTTGCAGCATGCCGGCCTCCCAATTAAAAAAATGTAGTTAAAGTATTCTTAAATTAAATACAAATCGGGACGGGCAGGAAACCTGGTGGCCACCCTATTCCAGAGAGTTCTCTGTGGGCAGATTGGAGAACCCAAGGCTACTGCCAGCAGAAACAACCCCAAATCTCTGAAAAAAATACCATTACTTTTTGAACCCACCTTGAATGCCATTTGATGGGAAAGCATTACCTATAAATAAGTAACACAGACTTTTTGTGAAGTCTTCATGTAAAGCCTGTAACATTAGCAAAGTGTTGCTTTTTTTCCCCTTTTCTTTTTTGTATGTCCAATGTTGGATTAGAATCAGGGTAGTCAGGTAAAACTGATCAGATTCAAAAACTGATATGGTTCAATAACATTTTTTTTTCATTTTTGGATAGTTTTCAAGACTGTGCAATATAAACTTCTCCAAGATGCTCTGGTAAAAGGGATAAACATTTCTATGGACAACATTTTTAATAATATGGTTTTATAGATGAGAAGATCACGATGATATTGGTAGCAGGGAAGAATGAATGAACTCATTACTCAGAAGAATAAAAAACACAAGAGAGTACATAAATAAAACAAAAAACGGAAGCAAATTCTTCTACCACGTTTTTCACTTTTTATAGATAAGCACATCGAAGAAAGGACACTCTTCTTACATATTGTTCATTCTCTCTAAATATTTTATTGAGAGGAAGAAACAAGAAGCTGGCAGATATACTTCCCATTAAACAACAGAAAGGTCAGTGCACTTACCTCTAATAAGAAGATGACTATTAATTATATATGTAAGATTTGTGACCAGTGCATAAGCTGTCAGATGACTATGGCCATAGCTAGACCATGCCTTTATCCTGGGATCATCCTGGGATCATCCCTGTGCATCCAATGACACACAGGGGATCTCAGGAGCAGGCAGGGATGATCCCTCCATTCACCTGGGATAATCCTTAGGTCTAGCTATAATTCTGTAGGTATGTCTTAATCCCTTTATGACTTGTTTACATTCCACATATTACTGGAGTATCATTGTACTTTGGCCTGCACCAAAGTACAAAGTACAAAGGTGTACAAAGACATTTTGTGTGTTCATATTTATTTCATTCCAATTTGCAATTAATTATGTTTGTTTAATTATTCTTGACATGTTTATATTAAAAATAAAACTTTATAAAACTTTATAACGATGTACTATAGAAGCTAGCCTAATTCTTTTTTAAAAAAAGCTTTATGAACATGAATAAACTCCTGAACTTTGAATTATAGTGACACCCATTGTTATTCATGAAATCTGCATGTCAAGAGCTTTCCAAAAGAATGTGATTCATGAGAATCGTGAAGGCAGTCAAAAAGGGATGACCAACTAACTCCTAACTTTGAATTATATCACTTATTATCATATGGACATCTTGGCTATATAGGGGTGAGACCCTGAGACATTGTGCTAATCTTAAAAAAAAAATAAATGTTTGCTTCTAAGAGAAAGTTGTTCAGATTTCACTTTAATATGAACTTACCTATTTTTTAACTTTCAAAACTACAAAATGAAAACTCTGTAATACTTCAAAATTTGCACTTTTTAAAAAAATTTGTAATGGAGTTTTCCAAGCCTCTACCCCCAAAGCATACAAAAAAAAATACACATCTTGGTGGAATGTGCATACAAAAATGTGTATGTTAGGCAAAATATATACAAAAATATATGTATTAGAAGTAATACACAAAATGATATATATGAATGTTTATGCAAACGAAATTTAAGGGTGAGAGGACCAAAATCGATATATTTGTCAAATCTCTACTTACTCCCCTCATAATTTCTCTGATGCTTTACCTAAGCAAGAACCTCCAGATTTGTCATAAAACTTCATTTTATGTTATCCTCAGTAGCAACTTACGGATGTGCAGAGGTTCCTGAAAATAATTCACCAACTGAATTGGAACTCTCCTTCAGTTTTTCTTGGATGTTTACCTGAGTAATTCCCCCAGTTCAGTAGCAATTGTAAAGTTCATGAAGGTTTGTTTGTGTGGGGGAAAGCTATAACCGATTAGTTATTATGCATATCCATTTTGGATTATAAGATCACAGTAGCTATCAATGGAAGGCAAAAGTAACTAGCCCCTTTGATGATGTAAGCCAGGCCTATAGTGAGAAATTGTAGGATCGGATCAGCCCCTATGGTACTTGTTTTTCCACAGAAGTTGTCATGGCTTTGAGGGCAGTCATTCACATACCCACAAATAGTCATATGGAGAGAAGGAGAAAACGAAAGCTAAACAAGACTATACACATATCCTGGCCAGATCTACACCAAGCAGGATATGACACTTTGAAAACGCTTTCAAAACTGTATATGGTGTGTATCCTGGGCTCTAACAGTTGTCTCTACTGTTATAAACCATTTTAAAGCAGTAGCATAAATCCTGCCCTAGTCACACCTTGTGAATGTATGGACTGAAAAAAGCATTGCTATGATCACAAATTGTTGATATATAAAAAGTGTGTTTGGGGATTCCTTTCAGCATATCTATATAAATAAAAATGAAAAAGACCGTTCGTTACTGTCGTTATATCTCCGAAAGTTCTTCACCGATTGCTTTGAAATTTTGACAAAGCGTTGCGTTCGAATACGCGAGCATTGTTATGTAACTATGTTCTATATGGGGTCAAAGGTTTGTCTTAAAATCGAAGAAATAGGCCTCCTCAAAACCAGTCCTGCTGATCATTGTGACATCACCAACCAGTAGGCCAATCCGCTGCCACTGACTCCTCTCCTATTTGCATGTACTCTCGCAATTGGCTGAGTGAATATAGATGTCACACCTGTGACAGTTACACGTTCTGAAGAAAGGTAACTGCCAGGAGTTTCCACTAACCTCCTCACCGTAAAAACATGCTTTTATATCTCTGAAAGTTCTTCACCGATTGCTTTGAAATTTTGACACAGCGTTGCGTTCGAATACGCGAGCGTTGTTATGTAACTATGTTCTCTATGGGGTCAAAGGTTTGTCTTAAAATCGAAGAAATAGGCCTCCTCAAAACCAGTCCTGCTGATCATTGTGACATCACCAACCAGTAGGCCAATCCGCTGCCTCTGCCTTCTCTTCTATTTGCATGTTCTCTCGCAATTGGCTGAGTGAATATAGATGTCACACAATTATATGTTGCGTGTTCTAGAGTCGGCAAACCAAACAATCTCTATATCTACACAGACAATGGAACAACTAAAAATATTGTATATCCACAAGCATTGTGAAATTAAACATATTAGAAACATCCGCTTTGTCTTTTCTTTCTTTTCAATTTAACCAGACCGAGCCACAGATCACACTTAGGTCGTCGTACTCGCAGAGCGAAAGCACTGCGACGAGAAATTGCAAATCAGACTGAGGAAGAACGGGCATCAGCAAACGAGAAAAAAAGAAAAAGAATGCCTCAAATACGTGCCAAGGAACCAGCCAAGCAACGTTCAGCCAGACTTGAGGATGCACGATTGCGAGCACAGCAATCGCGTTCTACAGCTTCAGATCTGCTTTGTTCTCAACAGAATGAACGCGACAGGCTGAGAGTGGCTGAAAGACGTCAATGAGAAACAGCACATCAGCGTCAAACACGACTCCGTGGTAAACAATCACACGATTACAATCGCCTTGCATTCCGGTACAACCCAGCTGATGATTATAGTTTGAGGCGGCATGTTCTCATCGGCACTATGACTGAAGTGTGTCCTTATTGCAAGGCTCTTAAATTTAATGGAGAAACAAAAGGAATGTGTTGCACTGCTGGGAAAATTAAACTGCCTCAACTTGGAGAACCACCAGAGCCACTACAAACTTTGCTTGCCGGATATACCGCAGAATCAAAGCATTTCCTATCTAACATCAGGAAATACAACTCATGCTTCCAAATGACATCGTTCGGCGCAGAAATCATCACAGCTCCATTTATGCCAACTTTCAAAGTCAAAGGACAAATTTATCATAAAGCCGGCTCCTTCCTTCCGTTTCAAGATAGTCAACATAAATTCCTACAAATGTATTTCATTGGTGATGGCAATGATGAATTGAATGCACGCTGCGGAATTTATACCGGCATAAAAAGGTCCATCGTTTCAAAACTGCAACAGCTACTTCACGAAAAAAACAATTTAGTACATTTGTTCAAAACAGCAATTGACATGATGCCATCTGATACACACAAGATTGTTATTCATGCTGACAAAACGCCTGCTGGAGAACATGTGCGAAGATTCAATGCTCCAACTATAGACGAAGTGGCAATTGTTATCGTCAGAGATCAATCTTGACAGGTCCTTTCAAAGGTGAAGATGTCCTCATTCCTCGCATTCCTATGATTCCAACAGATATGCCATTTCAATTTAAGAGATTGCAATTCCCAATTCGATTGGCGTTTGGAATCACCATCAACAAAGCTCAGGGCCAATCTTTAGAATTGTGCGGTTTAGATCTAGACACAGATTGCTTCTCACATGGACAATTATATTTTGCGTGTTCTAGAGTCGGCAAACCAGACAATCTCTATATCTACACAGACAATAGAACAACTAAAAATATTGTATATCCACAAGCATTGTGAAATTAAACATATTAGAAACATCCGCTTTGTCTTTTCTTTCTTTTCAATTTAACCAGACTGAGCCACAGCAATGCGTGGCAGGGTACAGCTAGTATATATATATATATAGAGAGAGAGAGAGAGAGAGAGAGAGAGAGAGAGAGAGAGAGAGAGAGATGGCATGAAATTCCATTTCCCCCGATTTAGGTTAGAAAGTGTTCCCTTGTTTCTTTATCAAATGTAAGGGGAAATATTAATTATAGGTGTACCTGCCAAAACTGTCAGGTAGCAGAGAAGGTCAGTGTGAAGATAAAGTATTAGACTGAAAAAGTTTTCTTTCCTTAGCCAATTGAAATGACCTTCCCAGTTCCTGATTAAATGAATGACAGGAAACCAGAAAAATATAACCTCTAAGAAGTGTTGATTGATTGCATTTATATCCCACCTCTTTTCCTCCAAGGAACCCAAAGTGGCATACATAATCCTCCTCCTCTCAATTTTTATCCTCACAACAGCAACATGTGAGGTAGGTTGGGCTGAGAGTCTGTGACTGACCCAAAGTCACCCAGTGAGCTGCCATGGCCTAGTGGGGACTAGAACCCAGATCTATCGACTCACAATCCAACATTTTATTTTATTTTATTTTATTGTGAATTTAACAAAACAGAAAAAAATATGAAAAACAAAAACAAAGAAATGTTACATACATAGGAATATCATCATTTTTTTCATCAGGTATACCATTATATGTATGAGAGAATCATGCATTGGTTCTAAGCAAAACAGACCAAATATCTATGTATTTATCCACTTGCAAGTCCTCAGTCCATCTGAGGGAGGTGAGAATTTATACTTCCAACATAATAGTTGCTCTAGCATCTGTATCTGAAGCTTCTATGGATCTTAGGCTGCATCTTATTCAGCAAAATATTTTATTTCTGGTTTATTGGACTCCACAATGCCCTTTCAATAAGGCTCTGTCTAACTTGCATAATTGTTGGATATGTAATGCACCTAATGCTTCTTTAATTTATATGTTTTGGCAATGCCCTGTAGTTGTCCCCTTCTGGGAGGAGGTGATAATAAGGATAAACTTTGTACTGAAACAATCCTTAATATGGAATGATGTGCATGTTCTCCTGAACTACCTAGCAGCTTCTTGGAAGTTTATATATGGTCAGAGCAAATGGACTTTCAGAGCCCACATGACAGCTAAAAGACTTAAAGCAGTCCAACATTCAAACCACTACACCACACTTACTCTCTCAATATCAGACCAAATGCTGCACTGGATCAGACCAAATCTTATCTAGTTGTGAGTTCTGTACCCACAGTGGCCAACCAGATGCCTCTGAGAAACCAACAGGCTGGCCATGGATGCAAAAGCTCCATCCCACTCATTTTCCCAAGCAACTTGTATTGGGACAGGCATACTGGAGGTAATACACAGTCATCCGGACTAGTACTCATTGATGGCCTGAACCTCCATGAGCTATCTAGTTCAATCCCCTGTGATAGGGAAGGATCATCTGTCCACAAGCTTCCATCCCTGATGTATCTATAAAACCCAGACCATGTGAGTTTGTGCACTTCAGTGGGATGTCTACAAAATAAATTAGAGGATACTAATGGAGGCAAGCCAAGCCAAAATGTCTACTAGAGTGTAAGCTAGAAATGCTCCTTCTTTCCCTCCAGCATACCCATTAATCCAATGTGTCACTAGTTCCTTTAAATCAGGGATGGTGAGCCACCTTGGATTCCTCCCAGAGGGGACAGGGTTTAGTCTATAAGCCCCCCAAATAAAGAATCACTACTGTTATCTCCAATGTAAAAACAGAGGTAACGGAAGATTCCCAAATTGGAGATAACAGCAAAGAAGTGTGTGTGTGAAAAGCTGGGGACCCCAGCTAATGTTAGGAGGTGCTGTCCCTGGTATCGTAGATTGTCCTAACAGCGTTGCTGAGTATGGCTCCTTCCAATATGTGTCTGAGCACCACTCCACCATCCTCACTGGGATCATAAGCCATTTGGGAAGCCAGGAACTCAGATGGTACTCAGAGAGGAATGGCTCCTCCCAGCACCAGCCAAGTCCATTTGGATGAAGCATGCTATGCACCCTCCAATGGAGACAACAAGTGGCACACAAAGCTAGGGACACACTGGCAGGAGCTCCTCCTCCTAGTGGCAGTGGAGACCCTTTCTTTATGCTGAGAGAATCATGGAATTCCATGCATTCCATGAGAGTCATGACATTCCATACCTCTCACAACACAGAGAAAGGCAAATGGGGGAGGAGGGGGAGGGGATAACATCAGTGGTTGTGGCCATGTCCAGTGACTATATGTCCTGCAGAGGGCCTGGTGGGGACAATTTGCGTCCTAAAGTCCTCCACCCTGGCTTGAAAGTGTGAATGGCTTGGTTTTATACCATCAAAAACTTCATGTAACTCCATCTCTAGCAATTTACTCATAAAGGCAGATTGGTGCCATATTGGTGTCTTTAAAGTAAAATATAGATTTGGCTTTCTCTTTAGACAGTTTTGATGCAGTTCTAACTAGGTCTCTAATTTTGAGAGAGTGCAAATTTTGCCTGAGGACAGAAGCACTGAAGGGTAGAGGATGTTCCATCGATCAAATGCTTCAGGTCATATTGAACGTGGGCAATCCTTTGCCCATGAACTCGCATTAAGTAGCCTGATTCCATCTGAGGGCTCCAATGTGATTTCAGCTCCAGTGGTTTACTTGTGAGCAAATGGAGGGAGACAGTTCTGGGGTCTATGTTGCCTGGTAAATCCCATTACGATTTCAGCAATACTGCTTCATTAGATGTTCCACCTAGGATCATTTCATATTTAAACCTTTCTTTTGGGGGCTGGTACAATGTAATGGGCATAGGTTTATGGGAAGAGTGCTGACCCATGCTTATTCCTTGCTTGCATTAAAGCTCAGAGAGCAGAAGGAGTGGCTACAATATGACAGATATACATTATGCTTTTATCTCTGTTAACCAGCTTGGAGCATTTTTGTCTCCAAATCAAATTATGCCTGTGTTTACATTCAAAAGCTTTTGCAGGTTTGAGGAATAAAGAGAGGGAGGATTCCCTCCCAGCTAGAGCTAGACGCAATATATCTTGCGCCAACACAACAGGAGCAAAAGAAAGTGTGAGTCACTCTTCAGTTGTAAGGTGAGGGTTGCTGCTTGTGTTTGGATTGAAAAATGTAGCACATTTGATGGGTTTGGATGCAAATAAACGAGGCATGAATATGTGAAAGAACTCCCTTCCTCAGCCTGGTGCCCTCCAGATATTTCAGGCTGCAACTCCCAGCATTCCTAACCCTTGATCTTGGCTGACAGGAGTTGAACTCCAAAACATCTGGAGGACACCAAGTTGGATACTTTGGAACTAAGAGGAATGCACATGTTCCTGGAAGTGCTTCTTCATATAGAAACCTGTGACATGAGTTTAACATTGTTCCCCGGAGTATGCTTTTATTTATTTATTCATTTATTTTATAACCCACCTTTTTACCTGCAAGGAACTCAAGGCAGCTTACTCTGTGGACCAGCTATAGCTCCATTTCTGTCCACACTCACCACCTGAGTTCACTACTAGAAGCTCAGTTGGGTTCAACACCATCCATCTGGAGCCAAATGTGATGCTTTTAATAATGCATATTTACTCTGATATAACTCCTACTGCATTCACTTCTTCGTAAGTGGGTTTAGGATTACAAGGTCAGGTTATAGCAATGGTGGGATTTGCATGAATGCTTTTCAACCCTATGTTTTATACATTGGTCTAAAGTACTTTTCATAAATATGCTGTAAATATGGGGAATGAAGTCTTTTATTTTTAAAAGTAGATGCAAGACAGAAAATGTATTATTTTATACAGAACTGTCAACACAACGGATGTCAGGTCCCTGCCCCCAAAAGTTTACAACCTATAGAGATAGGTGATGCAACTCATCACCTTTCAAACTCATCACAGTTCTCTGAAAATCACTTTGAAGTTTGTTTTGGCTCACTCTTGTTTTTCTTTTCAAGTTTTCTTTGGATCATTTGAAAAGGAAAAATGCACCTTTTAAAATGGGGAAAGTGCTCATTGCTGGGCTTATTATTATGATGATGATTATTAAAAATGCATTATTTTCCTCCATTGACTAAAACATGAAAATGCATAGTTTGGGGAAATTGGCAAACATTTCTAGAAAAACAAGGTGCTCCTGCTCATATTCCTGTTTGTGATTGCAACCTGGAAATGTTGGCATGATTTGCAAATGCAAACAGAATTCTCATACATCCCTAACAATCGAAAACAAAATGCATTTAACAAACTAATGCAACCAGTCTTTATCAATGCAGTCTACAGCTCAGCTCAGACAGTTTACTTCTCTTTTAAAATCAGTTTATTCCCATGGGTCCAATGCAAGAGCTTTGTGCTGTTTCCAGAGCAATTGCTTTGGTGGTTTGCAGCTCATAACCTTGCACCTACGGCTGAACATAGTGGTGTTTGGCTGGCTTAATGGAACTTCTTCCCTGAATCTCCTCCAGTATCATCCTTTTCTAGTGAGTGCTTTGCCAAATCTGATCTGAACAATTCTTAAGCCTGTGGCACAGCTACTAATTCTCACTTATTGCTTTCAAGAGATATAGTACACACTGTTTCACCTTTCCGATAGAGGTGTATTTAGATGAGTTTTTAACCACACACTGAACTGAAATCCCCCCTCTGTCTCTCTCTCTCCTTCTCTCTCCCTCTAATAAGCTCTAAAGAATGTTTCATGTGCCTAATATGTATCTTCCCACACTTAAGGGCTCTGTGCCATATTCTAAAAGATTTGGGTCTGTTCCCAGAGTAATATGCTCTGCTAGGGATATTTGGATGACAAAACAGTTCTTTTGCCAGGTGTTTTCATGTGCTGCACCTGGGATTCATATTATCCAATGCCAGGCCCTGAAATAACTGTGATTTCTACACCTCTGGCTTGCTTTATGCCTTTGGGTGTGGAAGTAATTAAAGCTATGTGTTCCCTGGTACATATTCTTGGTGCACTGTGTGAGTCAGCTGGGTCTGGTGCTGTCAGATCTCAAGGCCTGACTTAGAAGTATCAGTTTTTTAGCCTCCTTTTTATCACCTCCAGGGGAAGGACTAAAACTTTAGGATTAGGGGAGGGACCCAACGGGATTCAATATTTTCTAACTTGAGAGTATTTGCTATTGGCTTGTCCCTCGTGTTCCATCCTGATTCATACCCCTCCCCAAGCTCCATCACATCCTGCCAAGATGTGTCTCAAAGTCTGAGCACAGAAAGCTGTCTTGCCCCATAGAATCCTGTCATGCACCAGTTCAGGCAATTAGCCCTTCTCATCCAGTATTGTCTGCTCTGACTGCTAGTACAAGTTCTCCAAGACCTCAGACTGAGGTATTTTCCATCATCTGCTGCCTGGTCCCTTTTTAAGTGGAGATGTCATTGCCAGGGATTAAACCTGCAAGTCCTTCTGCATACAGAACATGCACTCGACCCTGAGCTAGTTTGAGTCGCAGGGAACCCAATACTAGAAATGTGCAGATTTTGTTAAATCTGTTCCATCTGTGTTTCACAGATTGTCAGGCATCTTTCATTGGCAAAATCAGATTTATTTATTTTGGCTGTATAATAATTTTGTTCTACTTGTACAAGTGGACCCTAGTGTGCACATCCACTGATGCACACTAGTCTCCCAAAAGTAAAAAAAGAAAAAGAAAAGAAAAACTGGTGTGCAAGGCCAGATCTGCACCAAGCAGGATGTGACATTTCGAAAACGTTTTGAAAACTGTAGTGTGTAGGCATGTGCTCCGCTCCGATTAGAAGCGAAGAAGCTGGAGTAGAAGCGGACCGCGGACCCCTAGAAGCAAGGCGAAGAGAAGCGCCCATTTTTCGGAGCTCCTCTTTCAGGCGGACCGCTCCGATCGCCATCTTGAAACATTTCACCCATAGATAACTGGGTTGTTTTTGAAGCTATCGTTCTGAAAATTCTTGTGCTTAGACAGTCGTGGATGGGGGTCATTTTGAGACTACTCTCACCTCTCTGCATCGTGCGGGTCGCGTGCTATTTTTTTAAAAAATCGGGTCAACAAACAGACAGCGCGGGTCAAACGGCGGTTTTCGCCCATAGGATTGCATTGTGGAAAAGAATCGGGGATAACTGGGTTGTTTTTTAAGCTATCATTCTGAAAATTCTTGTGCTTAGACAGTCGTGGATGGGGGTCATTTTGAGACTACTCTCAGCTCTCTGTGTGGTGCGGGTCGCGCGCTAGAATTTTTAAAAAAGTAGGGTAAAGGCGGGAAAAAGATTACCTTTTCGATTGCTGAGGGGCAGAGTCAACTCCCGGTCATGATCACATGATCCCAAAGTTGGAGGAGGGGATAGGCAAAACGGGTAACTTGCGATTCTGGGAACTTTTCTTTCTTAGTCTGAACGGACTTTTCCCAGTGTTTTTTAAAACAGTAGCCCCACCAAATGCACAAACACAACCTGTGAAATCATATACTAAGCCAATAATAAGAGATAGAAACACAGCACTGCTACCCACCCTAACTTAGGGGAATAACTGAAAAGATGTGGTGCAAGGGGATGAGCTCCCCTAGGGCATCCCATGTGGACGTGCCCTCACTCTCTCCTGTACTTGGAAGGCCATCAGAGCCTTCCAAAGAGAGTAACCCGGTGGAGCAATGCCTATCATGAGTTGAAGTGAGCGGTCTACTTCTCTTAGTGGTGGAGCGATGCCTATCATGAGTTGAAGTGACAGTTCTACTTCTTAGCGGTGGAGCAATGGCTTTCATGAGTTGAACTGACAGCCTTGCTTCTTAAAAGACTGGTTGACCACCAGTCAAATTGGCAGCTGCTGCTTCCCCCTCCCCTGGGCATGTCCCCCTATTGCTGGTAAAAGACAGATATAGCCTTTTTTTAAAAGTTCTTCTTGCTGTTTATTCAGCAACACTGCTGCTTTTAATTCCACCCCTCCTTTGTTTATTTATTTATTTATTCCATTTTATATGCATTACTGGCTTATCCTTGGCTCACTTCCTTATGCCCCCAGAAATGTCAGCTGCCTGCCTGCCTGCCTTCCCTCTCTCCTCCCCTGCCCGCCTTGCAGGGATGTTGTGTGTGTCTGGCTTTGACTCAGGGGAGAAGTCCTTCCTGCGCTTACTTGGAGTTTTGGAAGTTCCAAATCCATTTTTCAAGTGTGGAAGAAGATTCATATAGGTTTATCTCTACTCCCCAATTCATGGCATGTTGGGATTTCCTTTGAAATGGCCCCATGGAGATGTCTGCAGGTTTAAGCCCCGCCAAAAAACAGGGGATGATGGGACTGCCTTGAGTCTCGGCGTGCAGTGTATGTATCCCTGGATAAGCTGTCATGGTGGTGAGTTTGAGGTTTTTTTTTAACGTGCAAATTGACGGAGCTATTGGAAAGGGGTGTGAATGGGTGTTGGATTTTCCTAAATTCCCCCAAAATCAGGGGATGATGGGACTGCCTTGAGTCTCGGCGTGCGTATGTATCCCTGGATAAGCTTTCATGGTGGCGAGTTTGAGGTTTCTAACGTGCAAATTGACGGAGCTATGGAAAGGGGTGTGAATGGGGTGCCCGATTTTCAAAAATTCCCCAAAAATCAGGGGATGATGGGATTTCCTTGACACTTGGCATCCATGTGGACACATGGATAAGCTATCATGGTGCCGAGTTTGAGGTTTCTAACATGCAAATTGACGGAGCTATCCCAAGGGGTCTGAATGGGGTGCCCGATTTTCATAAATTCCCCAAAAATCAGGGGATGATGGGATTGCCTTGAAACTTGGAGTGCGTGTGTATACGTCCATGAGGTGTCATGGTGCCAAAAGTGAGGTTTCTAACTTGAACCAAAAAAAAGTTGTTTACTTTTTTAGCTTTCAATGCAACCCTATGGGGGAAAAAACGGAGCTCCGATCCGGATCCGGAGCTCCGAGTGGAGCGGAGTGGAAATGGGCGGAGCAGGGGCGGGGCGAAGCGGCCCGATCCAAAAATCACGGATCTGGAAGTGAAGCGGAGCGGGGGGTCCATGCACACCCCTAGTAGTGTGTCCTGGGCCCCAACAGTGGTCACTACTGTTATAAACTGTTTTAAAGCAGTAGTGTAGACCATGCCCAAGTATCCATATGATTTGGGGTGGGGGGAGACAGTCCACTGTGGAATCTACATGTTGGATTCCTAGAAATCTGAACACAGTTAAATCTGTTGCAGATTTCTCTGACATCCCTACCTGATATCCTTACCTGGGTTCTGGAGGAGGAGGTGGGTGGAAAGAGAGACAGGTTAGCAAGGCAAACAGTGGAGAGAAACCAGCTCTGGGAATAATCTTTAACTTCCCTTCCTGTCAAAAAAGTGGCTTCCTTACTTTACCTGCAGAGTTCGGGGGTGTCAGGAGAGTAATTTCAACAGTGGTACCAGGGCCAGCATAATCCTTGGTTGCTGTGCAATACCTCAAATTTCACATCCAAGACCATTATTTATTTATTTATTTATTTATATAGCACCATCAGTGTACATGGTGCTGTACAGAGTAAAACAATAAAATAGCAGAACCCTGCCACATAGGCTTACATTTCTAATAGAATCATAATAAAACAATGAGAAGGGGAAGAGAATGCACCAAACAGGTACAGGGTAGAGTAAAATGAACAGTATAAAAGTAAGATCAAAATGAAGTTCTAAAAGCTTTTGAAAAAAAGAAAAGTTTTTAACTGAGCATTAAAAACTGTGATTGAACTTGTAGTTCGCAAACATTCTGGAAGAGCATTCCAGGCATAAGGGGCAACAGAAGAAAATGGAGGAAGCCGAGCAAGAGAAGTAGAGACCCTTGGGCAGGTAAGAAACATGGCATCTGAGGAGCATAGAGCACGAGCGGGGCAATAGTGTGAGATGAGAGAGGAAAGATAGGAAGGAGCTAGACTGTGAAAAGCTTTGTAGGTCAGCAGGAGAAGCTTATATTGGACTCTGAGGTGAATTGGAAGCCAATGAAGAGATTTCAGAAGCGGAGTAACATGGTCAGAGCGGCGAGCCAAGATGATGATCTTAGCAGCAGAGTGGTGAACAGAAACCAACGGACTGATGTGAGAAGAAGGAAGGCCAGTGAGAAGAAGGTTGCAGTAGTCCAACCGAGAAATAACCAATGCATGAACAGGAGTCTTTTATAGTGGTTTATAATGGTTATAATGGTTTTGACAACTGTTCAGGCCCAGGACATATTGCATATACCATTTTCAAACTGTTTCCAAAGTGTTATATCTTACTTGGTGTGTAGATCTGGCCAAAGTATAATTTATTTATTTATTTATTTATTTATTTATTACATTTTTATACCGCCCAATAGCCGAAGCTCTCTGGGCGGTTCACAAAAATTAAAACCATCATAAAACAACCAACAAATTAAAAAACACAAATACAAAATACAATATAAAAAGCACAACCAGGATAAAACCACGCAGCAAAATTGATATAAGGTTAAAATACAGAGTTAAAACAGTATAATTTAAGTTAAAAATTAAGTGTTAAAATACTGAGTGAATAAAAAGGTCTTCAGCTGGCGACGAAAGGAGTACAGTGTAGGCGCCAGGTGGACCTCTCTGGGGAGCTCATTCCACAACCGGGGTGCCACAGCGGAGAAAGCCCGCTGTATTGGGAATAGGAGAAAGAGTACTCATATATTTCAGAAATCCCATTGCACACACACACACACACACACACACACACACACACACACACATATATGATGGGTCTCTCTTACTGGATTGCTGGAACTTTTGTTTTTAAAAAGTGCTTAGTTGTTGGTGGTGTTTTTTTTTTTTGTTTTTTTTTTTTTTGGAAGCACTGAATCAGGGCCAACACGTTTTGCTGCCTGATGAGCAAGTAAAGATGGCGCCCTCCTTCTATCTACAGCTGGGATAACTCCCTGCCCCTCCTGCTTGTTATTTCATTTCCTAAGACATTTTAAATTAATTAAATTTTAACTGGGAGACTGCCCAATTAAAAGGAAAAGGCTGCCCTCAAGCTTATTTTGTTGTTGTTGTTGTTGTTGTTGTTGTTTTGCTTCAAAAGAGTGGCTTTGTGTTTCGGAGTTCAAACCCCATTTCTGCCTTATACTTAGGTTCTTGGGCAAGTTGCTTTTCTTTTGGTCTCATCAATTGCCTTCTGGCAAATGAGTGTTTTCTGACAAGCCATATTCACTATGGCAACCAATTTATGAATGGACAACCATCCATGGCATCTGTTTTGTGAGAGTATCCATAATGCTCTCTCAAGGTTCCAAATGTGAACACTGATACAAAAAGTTTGGGGACCCCCTATGGTTTGGTGAATTGCCACTAGTTTCTTTGTCCCATGGAACCTACTGGCTGTCATTTTGCGTGTTTCTGCCTAAAAAGCCTTTCCCGCTTCACCTTGGCTTCCTGCAAACTGAGAAGCTGGCTTCTCGGATAGTGCTACCTTAGCTGAACCCTGTGCTGTGTATTGTGAGTCTACGCATTCTTGTTAAATAGATACCACTGGAGGGCATGGCAGATGAAAAATAGGGGTAGAAACCTGCACCCGAATGGCTACAGGACTATCTCGAAAACTTGTAGAGAAGGTTAAATAGCAGACCCAGACCTGTACTTTTGGACAACAGTGCTAAATCATCAGACACAGTTCTGACAAATAAAAAGCTATTAGTCTACCCCAAACTGTAATGAGATCATGATTAATAAATGCCTCTCAAAGGTCTATATCAAAGTCAAGGCTTGCCGGTGATAAATGTAAACATCCAGACCCCACTTTGCCAAATGCTCGGTGTTGCAGCTCCATGGCTGCCCTGATTGATCTGTTCATTACTCTAATAAATAATTTATCACTTCCGAGAGGACAATTCATTATGCAGATAGTATGAACAAGTAACTTGAAGCAGCCCATTTTTAAAAGTTTCCCCCCTTTTTTAAAAAAATCACACATGCTCTGGGTTTCCTATAATAGCGTATGTACCTGGTATGTAATACAACCATTATCTCTGTGTGTGTGTGCGTGCGCACGCCTGTATTCATGCTGTACCGAAACCCTACGTACCCTTTTGCAAACTTTTTGTTTCCTTGTGAAAGAGGCAGTGATTTTTTTCTTCCTCTTTTGTTAGGTTGCTGAGAATTTCAGAGAAATTTCTCTGGGTGCAGGGCTTACTTTACCATAAGGAGGTGACTGCATGTGTGCTGTTTCTTTGACTATTTCCCTCCTTTCTGTCCTTGCAGCCTCTCCAGCTGCTTGAGCTTCTTTGAAAGCTTCCTCGAGGACTTCAACAGGACTTCCTCCCTTTGGGCTATCCAATGAAAGCCTGGTGAACATCGGAAGGCTAAGCCAGGAGTTACTGTTATTTATTTTTCTCCTTTTGTTGTCCTTCAAAGGACTTTTAATAACAACAAAGCAAAAGCAAAAAATGTTTCTCAGCTTTCAGGCAGTCTGTACCAGGGAAGCCCAAGGGAAGAAGTCCTGGATATGTCCTCCAGGGGGCTTTCTGAAAAGTTGAGGATTGTGGGGAGGTTAAATGGAGAGCACACGTATGTGTCATCCATATTCTTACAATAAGGTCAGTGGCTAGGGTGACCATATGACAGGAAAAACCTGGATTTGTCGGGATTTTTGGTAACAAATCTGGGAAAGGGGAAATTACAAAATTTGAAGAAAAATCTGGATTTTTCCCATCTTCCCCAGCCAAAGGGCAGCTCTACTTTAATGGGAATTAACAAAAATGCCAATAACTCTGTCATTTTTAAAGATAACGACATGAAACTTTGCACAATGGTAGCTCTTACCAAATTTGAAACAGATCCGTGCAACCGTTGATTTTTAGAATTTTTTAAAAAAATTGAGGGTTTGAAATTATTATTTTCAAACCCTTATTTTATATAAATAAAATAAATAAATAAATAAATAAATAAATTTTTAAAACTGTCATTTTTAAAGATAAAGAGAAGAAACTTGGCACCATGATAGCTTTTAGGTAGGGCTTTAGCCATACCAAATTTGAAACAGTTCCATTTATCCATTGATTTTTAGGAATTTTGTAAAATTTAAGGTTTTAAAATTATTATTATTTTTAAAAAGGTTATTTTTAAAGATAAAGAGATGAAACTTGTCACCATGATTTCTCTTAAGAAGGACTTTACCTATGCCAAGTTTGAAGCAGATCTGTTCATCCATTGAGTTTTTAAGATTTTTTTTAAAAAGTTCAAAGTTTTAAAATAATTGTTTTAAAAAACTGCTGGAGCCATATCCTTCAAACTCAGGTTGTCAAACTTCCTCTTTGGGGTCTTACACATTGAGCAGTTTCAGCCCTTGGCATCAAGGGGATCTCCAGTCTTTAGGTAAGAAGTGCTGGGCAAGCAGGATAAATCTATTGCAGATTTGGTGGGCAGTCGGGTACCTGGAGCTCAGCAGAGGCAAGGTGTCCACAAATCAAAATGTGGGAAATGAGAGGTCAGTCAAAGCAGCCCACAAGGCAAAACAGAATGGGCCAGAGGCCTTTTCCTCAAAGTTCCACATCATGGGCGATGAAGGGTCATCCTTAGAGAAAAACTCTCATGACCAACAGTGAGGTGCCAGTTGAGAGAGAGGCTCTCATCTTTGCAGATGCCCTGTTGCTGCAGATGTTGGAACCTGGCATGTCATTGCTTTGCTTTGCGTCGCTACTGCATCCCTTCCTCTTCACTTTGTACACTTGTGAGCTAGGCTCTGTCTGCACTGCTGGGATGCAATGCAGAACATTTGAAGTGCATATCAGAGAAAAATAAAAAGATTTGCAGCTTTGGCTGGCATATCTCTTAGAGACAGAGTTAAACTGAAGACACAACTCGTCTCTACAGACTCACAAGTCTGTAGCTGAGCCCTGAGAGGCTGGTGTGCCACACAGAGCCTTTTTAATAGTATCTCAGAGTCCAGTGTTGGTGCAGGCAGAGGTGGCTGGCGGTACAGTTTTTTTAAAAAACAAGAATCACCCGATGTGACCAAGCTATAAGTTGTCGCCCTATCCCCAGCCACAGGGTACAAGTGCACAGCCTGGCTTGACCATTGGGAGACTTTGGGAGAGAGAGGGGGTGGGGGATTATTTGAGTCTGGAAATGTTGGCTGGCTGGCATAAGGCAGAGAGAGGCTGAAGGCAACCCAGATGCACCTGTAGCTTGGCCCTGAGGCTGGCTTGCCACCCAGAGTGTTTTAAAAGTGCATCAGGGTTGAGCGGTTGTGCGGGAGGAGAGGAGATGGAGGCAGCTGGTGGCAGAGGTTTTTAAAGTATTGGGCAAAAGGTAGGATATAAAATAATAATAATAATAATAATAATAATAATAATAATAATAATAACGTAAGAGTCACCTGACATGACCAAGCAATAACCTGCAATAAGCAATATCCCGAGCCACAAGTGTGCAACCTAGCTGGACCATTAGGAGACTTTGGCAGAGAGAGAGAGAGAGAGAGAGAGATTGTTTGAGGCTGGACACTTTGGTTTGTCTGCAATGACTTAGAGTGAGAGACAACAGAGGCTGCACAGACAACCCAGAGACATCTATTGTAACTTAGCCCCATGGTGCTGGCATGAAACGCAGGGCATTAGGAAGAGGGTCTCAGAGTCGCATGTTTGTGCAGGAAGTAGACAGGAGTTCAGAGTCTGGATGTGCGAAGTGGTGCCAACACACAAGCCTTGAGAAGCTAATGTATATAAGTGAGAAGTGTGAATGGGCAAAGTAGTGTTCACTGCCCACAACACCCACCCTAAAGTTAGAGTAGAGAAACTTGTGACAATCATACACAAGTGTGTTGTTGTTGTTTTTTAAAAAAATCAAATTTAAAAATAAAAAGGTCAGCCATCTGGCCGGCCAATAGCAAACCCTGTTAACAACAGCAGCATCTTGCAGCGGAGTGAGGCTACCGTCAGAAAAGATATTTGTGGGAATATTTGCTATACTCACACAGAGTATAGCAAAAGCTTCAAAGTACAGCAAAAGCTACAAAAGTAGGAGTGAGTGAAGTTCATTTCAGATACATTGAATCTCTCACTTGTTCTTTATTTTAGTGATTTTAACATTAAGATGTTATGTAGAACAGATTTGTCTTAAATGTGTGCTATAAAATCAGACATGTGACCAAGGCTATGTTTGGGTGGGCACGCCCCCTTGGTGCTGGACACGTCCCCTTGGGGGCCGACCACGTTGTCCTCCTTTTTGGTTTCCAAAATATGGTCACCCTAGTCAGTGCTGAAGCATGGCCCCCAGAGAAATTTCTCTGAAATTCTCACCTGTTCCCACAATTTTTGGAGTGCAGTTTCTGTCTTCCCCTCACCCCACTGAACAAATGCTTGAAAATAAACAGATCAAATAATTTGGCACAATGCATACTGCATATAAATGGTTTTATGTATTTTCTGAGAAAGTTGATCATACATGTGTAAAAACTGGCATCAAGAAGGACCCTTTTGCTACTTACACTGTTGTCTATATCAATGAAACTTGATAGCTTGGGAAAGGAAAATTAAAGCTTAAGTGCCCCCTCTCCATATCCACTGTTGTTATCTCTAATCTGTGATTTTGGGGAGATTTGCTAATTTTTGCAATTGCTAATTTGCGCAAATTTGTGGAATTGAAAAACAAAACAAAACCTGATTCTGTCAATGAGCAGACAATGGAACGAAAGGAACCTGGCAATCTGTGAAACACAGATGGAACAGATTTTACAAAAGTCTCTACTTTGGCTGGGAATCCTTCAGGAACACAACTTGGGTTGGCACAAAGGGCTGCAAGAGAGAGAGGGAGGGAGGGAGGGAGGGAGAGAGGGAGAGAGAGAAAGCCCCATCACACTAGTGGATGCTCACTAGCGTGATGTTGGATTTAGCTGCATGTGTACAAGGCATGTGCTATTTTCCCCAAAGGCAGGCTGATGTTGCCATCTTTTTTTGCCTTTCAGCATTCTTGTCATTGGATTTCCTGCCCTTAAATCTAACTTGGAACTAGAGAGTTTCTATTAGGGGTGTGCACAGACCCCCCGCTCCACCCCGTGGGCCGATCTGAAATTTTCGGATCGGCCCGCTCCGCTCCGTGCCGCTCCGCCCATACTCCGCTCCTCTTCGCTGCGGAGCTCTGGCTCCGAATCGGAGCTCCGCAGTGGAGGGGAGTGGCGCCAGGTAAGGCCGGGAGAGGAAGGCGGGGAGGGTTACTGGGCCCTGCCGCCGTCGCTGCCCGTGCGGCGATGGCAGCAGAGCCCGGTAAGGGACCAAGGGGGAGGGGGGCCTTACCTGCCTCCGTCCGCGGTCCGTCGGCTTCTTCAATTGAGCCCGCGGTTCAACCAGGAAGTCTGGGCCGCAAGTGCGGCCTAGACTTCCTGGTTGAACCGCGGGCTCAATTGAAGAAGCCGACGGACCGCGGATGGATGCAGGTAAGGGAGAGGAGGGGTTTTTTACCGGGCCCTGCCACTGTCTCTGCATGGGCAACAGCGACAGCGGCAGGGCCCGGTAAACCCCACTTACCTTTCCAGCGGAGCTCCGGATCGTGGCGAAGGATCCGCCTTCACCTCGATCCTCTTCGCCACGCTCCTCTGGCCCCCCAATCCTCTTTGCCTCCACCTTAAGGGCAGGCGAAGCCCCCCGCTCCGCTTCTAATTCGCCAGTCCGATTAGAAGCGGAGCACATCCCTAGTTTCTATTGGAACCTGGATTTAGTGGTCTCCAGGATTTCACCAGGAGGCCTTTAAAAGATGCTCTAGGGAGGACTCCTGTCTCTAGGGATGGGGTAGAACTGAACTGAAAAATACATTTTCAAAAATGAAGTGTTCCTGTTTACAAACTATATAATCACCCATTTCTCTTCAATGACAGCATTTTGTGACTTTACCAAACAAAACTGCTGAAAAGGCTTTTCCTGCAATTAAATGTTGTGCCTTTAAAATACAAAATGCATTTACCATATGCTTTTATTTTAATGTGACGTGGCTTTTGGTCACTTATTCAACGAAACTGATGGCTGGGTCCAAGGGAAGAAGGGAATAAATTGGAAGCTTAGGTGGAGATTTCTGCTAAATTGTTTACAGTCCAAGCAATATCCAGCCCAAGGAACAGGATACAGCTGACAGGCAAAAAGCATAGCCTTATTGATTTTTATTCCCAATTAGGTTAGGTGTATCCTGTTTATCTATTCACTTAAGTAGATATGAATGGGATCTCTCAGGAGAATTCATAACAAGTTTTCTTATTTATTTATTTATTTATTTATTTATTTATTTATTCTAAGAAGCAAGCTTCCATATCATTGCACTAACAAGGTTTAGGTCTTGTTGCCACCAGATGGTCATTTAAAACACACTGGCACTGTTGATGCTTTTGAAGTCAGCTTATTTTCCCCCAGCCATACATAAGCAGAAAAATAATTCACTGGGGGGGGGGGGGGATATGCAGAGCTCTTGATTTTAGCCATGGATAACACCCAGGATTTGCTTGTATTCTGAATGTTGGGGACTGGACCTGGAACATATATTTTGCCTGAGGATTCTCTTCAAATATTAGTTAGGCAAAAATAATAATAGCCTGTTTCTTTTCTTTTTCTGATTTACGATCCACCTCTTGGCCAAAGTTTTTCAAGCGGTAAACTGAAATATACAGACTTGAATCCCAATTTATCTTCTATGAATTGGAAGGAGTTTGCATCCAAAGAATGGGATTTCCTGCCTTCCTCTCTTCCCCCTTTCCTCCTCTTCCCTCTGCAGCCCCAGAAAGTCTTCTCTTGGGTAGTCACAAGATTGGCTTAAAAGATAGTTACAGTATAGGAAGGAGGGGGGCACATTCCTAAGATATTTTCCTAGTGTTACTTAAAACTCTTTGGCCTTAGCTAGACCTAAGGTTTATCCTGGGAGTGTCCCGGGGTCATCCCTGTGCATCTAAATGACACACAGGGGATCCCGGGAGCAGGCAGGGATGACCATGGGACGATCCCAGAATAAAGCTAAGGCCTTTGGAATTCTCTGGAAATGTCTCAGAGGAGCCCCTGATGCCTTGGCACTAACGCAAATTATGTGCATGTTTTAAGGGGAATGTGACTCTATTAGGAAATACTAGAAGTTGCTTCAATTATTATTTGCTAAATGAGTAGTTTAAATTGATGGAAACTATGACTATTTTACTCCATGTTATAAGGATAACAATAAAAGCTAGAGATAGAAGCTTGATTGCTAATCCCCTCACATTTGCAATATTATCTTGGAAGGATGTTGGACATGGGCAGATGTTACAAAGACAGCTGGCTGTTAAGGAACCTATGGAATTTGTCATTGTGGAAAATAGACCTCTCCAATGAAAGATTATCGAAGACTTTGAAGCAAGCTTGTGATGAAACCTGTGAAAACAACATAGTGGCTGGATGTGTGTTTTCAGTTTGATGAGTAATAAACTATGGAAAGAATCACAGGTCCCGAAATAAGGTCATGTGCTTGGGAGAGACAGACAGACAGACTATACTGGTACCTCTAGAAAAGTGATGTTCACAAATTTGTGCTTACACTCTCACTAAACAAATGGGATACAAGAACTCTTGAACAAAGCAAAATGTGACCTTTGCTGAAGGGGGAGTTGGCCTGTTGCCATATGAGAGATGGTCAGTGTCTGGAGAACAGACATTATTAGGTCATTTGCAAGTGCTTTGAATAGTGAGGCACATGGCTGTAAGTAGTGGTGGAGGCTGGAGGGAGAGGAATGGGAGGGGAGGACAGCAATTGGCCTTGTTAAGAATACTACAGCTACAGCAGCATTAAGGAGGTGACAAAAGGTCTATCATATGACCTTGGCTGGGTCGAAGATGGAAAAAGCAAGTCTTGTCTCCTATACTGAAAGCAGATAGTAGTTCTTTGAAATTCACAGGTTATTATTTTATCAAAGTGGACGTGCAGCCTTCACTCAGGGAGACTGGCATCAAAGTGACGAACATAAAATATAACACCATCAAAATGACAATAACTCTTAACAATAAAACTACACAATAATAAAAATGTTAATCAGCAGTAAAACCATACCCTCTATTGTGTGCTACAGACCATAGCTGGATGGATCACACTTCAGGGAAAGTATGTGTGTGGGCAGGGGAAGCACTCAATTTGCAGGGAAAACACACACTAGCTACACATCCCAAAGGCAAATGTACTTAGTGGCCACACACCCCAATGGTTTGGCACTAAGTGGGAAAGGCTTTATGCAGATACAGCTATTCCTTGCATTCAGTAACTTGGATTGGCCCAGAAAACCCCAAGACATGTAGAGTGAGGTACTTATTTATTTATTTCATTTCTATACTGCACAACAGCTGAAGCTCTCTGGGTGTTTCAGTAGATATGGGGCTAGTGAGTGTGTTCACTGAATGCTATGCCCACATCTTACCTGCCATGCATGGGATTGTGTGGCAGTATATGGCAACATATTTATGCTTTCAAAACAAAAGTCCTGGATTGTCAAGACATTGGATCATCAGATTACTATCAAGCAAGCCAATGAGTTTTCTAATTCTGCCTGTGTTCAGGGTGTACTCTGCTTTGTATTTTGGAGAATATTCACTCAGGAGTATGCTAAGTATTTTGCATTCAAGTATCTCCCCACCACACCATGAACTAGTAGCTGGCAGTAATCATAATTACAACCTTATGAGATCCTAACATTGATAATTTCAGCTTCTTCCACCAGGGATCATTACCAATGTCTGTGCAGTGCTTGAAAGTCTTACCTCTCACAACAATAATTCAAAATAGAGATTTGTGGGACTCTCCTGAGAAATATTAATAATTTTATCCCAAAAAATGTATCCTTCAAAATTCCTTGCATGCCTCTTCCCAGTAGAATTCTCGAAGTCCATCTCGAGTTCCTCCAGGTTCAACTTAGTCTCCAAGTTCCTCTAAGTTCATCTTGCCTCAGGTGAAAATTCAGTAGTAGCAATCCTATTCCCAGGTTTTATCATCAGTCCCAGACTCCCAATAGACAGTCACTGCTTGTGAGAAGCAAATAATACAGAAGCAAATAACCCTAAAAAATAAAAATAAATGAACTGATAGTTGCTATGAATTCCAGGTAGGGATGTGCAGAATCCCTCTGAGAAGAGGTAGTCCTATTGAAACTTTTCCCCCTTTTTGTTTCCTTTAACTTATTTAAACAATGTGTTTGAATACAAAGCTCTAAATTTGCTGCAAAGTTTCATTTTAAGTGAAATTCTATGAGAAGCTATGGATTATGGATCCCATCCCCCACCTCCCACAGCAGTACATTGTTGTGCCTTGTATGCAATATACAGCTGCTTCTGAGGGGACATTTTTACAAGCTACTACTGTACCAAGAAAAAAAATACTGCTATATTTAACTTTTGTTTAGTTCTACGAGAGTGATAGGTGTGGAGCCTAGAAATGAGGATGGGTTTATAGTTTGACTTTCATTGATAGGAACAGTTGGTGAAGATGCGAGTTAACAGAATTCTCCAGAGAAATGCTACCTTTGGAGGAATCTCATGGCCAGAGTAATGTGCTCTGATCCAGTCAGAAATGGGGAAATATTTGAGTGTGCTAAAGTGTAGAATCCAGGGCAGGCCTACCACTCGGCAGAATGAGGAAACTGCCTCAGGATGTTCTCATGAATTCTCCAGCTGTTCTCCTCTGGTGATGGTGTATGCTGTCAGCAGACTAGTTTGGGAGGGCAGTGGTCCTCTGTCTTGGGCAGGATCTGCACTATTGCTTTAAAACGATTTATAACAGTAGTGTCAACTGTTGGGGCCCAGGACACGCTGCATATACAGTTTTCAAACTGTTTTCAAAGTGTCATATCCTGTTTGGTGTAGATCTGACCTTGGACTCCATAGATAAGTCTGCTGCCCCACGTGTGGTGAAACACACCAGAGTTGAAGTAAGAATCTGCTACCAATTTGGGCCATGGCTAGACCAGGCCTATATCCCGGGATCATCCGTTTGCGTCCACATGATGCACAGGGGATCCCGGGAGCAGGGAGGGATGATCCCTCCCTTGGCCCAGGATTTCACACTACCCTTTAATCCCGCTTTTTCTGCAATCTTGGGATGATCCTGAGACAGCGGAATGAGTGGGTGGGCATCGTGGGTTGTCCCAGCTCCTTGCGAGTAACTGTGAGGAGCTGGGATCTGAGCATGGGGAGCTCTGTGCCCATCAGGGTTGGGGCGGGGGGAGGGCAAGGTCTACATTTTAACAGCATTTAACAACGTTAAGTTTTTTTTTTAATGGACCCCAGAATTGTTGTTTTTAAATGGATACTGTTGTTTTATACTGTTTTTATGTTTTTTTAATTTTTGTATACTTTTAATGTTTACTATTTTTAATTGCTGTAAACCGCCCAGAGAGCTTCGGCTGTGGGGCGGTATATAAATGTAATAAAATAAATGAATAAATAAAATAATGCATGTGGCATCATGGCCACCATTTTGTTTGTTTCTTTAAGGGAAATGAGCACAAAAGCGCTCGCTCCATAACAGTAGTGTCAACTGTTGGGCCCCAGGACACACTGCATATACAGTTTTCAAACTGTTTTCAAAGTGTCATATCCTGTTTGGTGTAGATCTGGCCTTGGACTCCCTAGATAAGTCTGCTGTCTCACGTGCGGTGAAACAAACCAGAGTTGAAGTAAGAATCAACTCCCAATTTGGGCCATGGCTAGACCAGGCCTATATCCCGGGATCATCCGTGTGCATCCACATGATGCACAGGGAATCCCGGGAGCAGGGAGAGATGATCCCTCCCTTGGCTCGGGATTTCACCCTACCCTTTAATCCCACTTTTTCTGCAATCTCAGGATGATCCTGAGACAGCGGAATGTGTGGGCAGGCATTGTGGGTTGTCCCAGCTCCTTGTGAGTAACTGCGAGGAGCCAGGACCTGAGCATGGGGAGCTCTGTGCCCATCAGGGGTGGGGGGAGGGCAAGGTCTACATTTTAACAGCATTTAACAACGTTAAATGCGAGCGCACTTGTGCTCATTTCCTTTAAAAAAAACACCAAAATGGTGGCCATGATGTCATGCGCCGCATGTAGACCAGGGCAATAATCTTGCAATCATAAAATTGCGTGATCATCACCCTACTACCCCCTCATCTAGCCATGGCCTTGGTCATCTGCTAGGGTGACTAGAGAGGGAGCAAAATGTCTTGGTCTCGCCCTGCTGGAACCTTTACATGAAGGCAAATGGCTGGGAGGTGACCCAGAGAGATGGAAGGAGCAGAGAGATGCAACTACTACAGCCAGTGGGAGAGAGGCTTTTTTGAGTGGTCTGAATAAGCCACAAGGAAAAACAGCAACAAGGAAGTTGCACTCCTCTCTAAGCAAGAATGAAACAGACCATGGATGTGGGTTTGAGCAGTATGAAAGTAACTCAAATGAAGGCAGAATGCCTGAAATTGGCCTGCGTTATCATGTGAGCTATAATAGGGCACCTTCTGAGGATACTACAACTTCAAGGATCCAGAAAGAAGACAAAGTATAATCGAAAATATCAGCTAGTGTAGTCTGGTCTTTGAAGCTAAAAAAAGACAATGCCACATTCTACAGTTAGTTCTTTAATGTAGCTGTTGGGATTCCCCTGCCTTCCCATGCCCTCTATTTTGGCAAGACACTTGTCTTATCCTGTGTACTCAATTTTTAGGTGAGGGATATATGCAACTGAAATATGATAAGAGATTTGTCATCATTGAAGCAGGTTGCGCTGAGGTCTCAGAATCACAAGAATGTATGGATTCTCTTGTAATCGCTTAGCTAAAATTGTAACTTTTTTGGCTCTTGGAATACTTGTTTGAACTCAAAGGGTTTCAGGGAACAAGATAAATACAGGGCTTTTTGTCTGTTTTGCATATGGTCTTACCCCACTATACAATCTCTTTGCTAGAAAGCCTTTCCACCCCCACCTTCACTTAAAAAAGAAGAGCCTATAGCCATCAGAAAATCATCTAGCTCACATAATGCATGCCACTTTTGTAGATTTTTTAAGTTGTTATTTGATTCTTCATAACCCAAGATATTGCACATACAGTGCACCATCCCTGTGTTTACATTGCTTCTTTTGAAAGATGAACAGGGAGGTTATTGTACCACAATTGCATTGTACTGGGGATGTTTTCTAAAAACAAAACAAAACAAAATCCTGCTGGATGAGCCACAAAAAGCAACGGGACTTTTAGATGTGATGCGATCAAACTTGCAATTCTGTTTTTTTACTTAAAATCCCAGAACTATGCCATTTCTGTGAACAACCTGCATGTGCACCCTTTTGGATTATGGCTAGTTATTTTCACAGAAATTTTTTCTTAGCAACTCCTTCCACATGGCGTGGGGGGGAGGAGGGGGCATCTACTTAAATTCCCCTTTGTTCAAATGCCCTCTCTCTTGAAAAGGAGATAGGGCCGCTGGAAGAAAGGAGTCTTTCTCTTTTCCTATGCTTGCTCAGTTAGAATTTGCGGAGAAAAAAATAAAGCCTCAAGCAAACATGTGAATAAAAAGGGAAGTGGTGTCTATGCGAGACAGTTTTTTTCCATTTGTACATTTTGTACCTTGCCTTTCCACCACATGGACCTGTAAAGCGGTAGTTCAGTCTCCACTCCCACCCACCTCCAGGTCAAAACCTCGCCTTTTTCATGTGATGTTAATTTGAAAGTTACAATTGAGAGAAAAATGTCCTTTGCAAAGATGAAAATAGCTACCACGGCATGCAGGAACGATATGTCAGGCACATGTTATTGCTCTGCAGAGAGCCAGTCCAGTGACACGGTAATATATGATTCCAAGGATAATGGGTAGAAAAAGTATTCAACAAAGGTTAAAAAAGTTGCCACTGCTCCTGATTGCTTGAATTATTTTAGAACAGGACCATTTTTGGATACCTGGAGGCAATATGTTACATTATCTCTATTCACCATGCTAGTCTCTCTTGAGCTTTTGAGTCTGAATGAAAACATGTCTCTGCTTTATGTTAACCCTGATCAGCAATATCACTTGTCCGAAATATTATTAATGGACAATTGTATACATTTTTATGGTCCACCCACTTCCACCGCCTGCCACCATCCTCACAACTAGGTCATAGAGCCATTGCTCTACGATGCAGTGCCTCCAAGGTCCAGCCGCAGGGAAACAGCCTTTTGAAATAGTTATAAATGGGTTTTTCAAACTTTGTTCCAGGGAAAGTTGGCTTTCTCTGAAACTTAAGTGATGGTTGCTCAGGGAGAAGATAATCCATGATGGACAAGCTTCCCTGAAAGGCAGCGATGTGTTGACTCAGCAAAACTTGACCTTTCTAAACCTTTCCAAATTTCACCTCAAACTCTTTCCAACTCTGTATCAGATTGCAAGCTTTGTGTTTTAATTTATACATGAAAATCCACGGCAGGATCTACACTACTGCTTTAAAGCACTTTAGAATAGTTTTGACACACTCCATATACAGTTGATCAAGACTGAGTGTACTGTTTTCCATATGTACACATCAATTGTGTATGCATGCATTTTAAATGTATGTATTTTTCCAATATTGATTAAAGCATATTGGTGCACATTTTGCCAATGTATGGATGCTGTCAAACACTTTTTTTTTATCCACAGATCACACTGCAAGCTCAGAAATGTATGGTCTTCAACCGCAGAGTGCACCCAAGTCTGTGTTCAATCCAGAAGGTGTGAACTGGGTAAATCCTGATCAAATACAAACTGAAATTAATTTCTGATACAATTATTTTATTTATTTATTTACAATACTTGTACACCACTCCATATTCAACATCTTGAGTGGTGAACAGCAGATATAATAATAATAATAATGTGTTAAATTTATTATTTTTAAAAGAAACAGTTCTGAAAAACCATGGCTGGCCACTCAAGGAAGGTTTCCTGAAATAATGTTTTCAGGAGGCACTGAAAGAAACAGAACATTGGTGCTTGCCTGACCTCCAAATGCAAGGAATTCCACAGGAAGGGGGCCACCACACTGAAGGCTCTATATAGCAACCATCCCTATATAGCGACCATCAATTATCTTTCCTGCAATGTGCAGATGTAGAAGAATATTGGCTGTGTTCTAGGCCTTCCTGGCAGTCCAACAGTAAGGCCTAGAACACAGCGTAGGCCTGAGCATGTGTTGAATGTGCAAATCTAGAACACATCACAGGGAGGGTAGTTCACCTTAGAAATAGGATGGCAGGTATTCTCTCTCTCTCTCTCTCTCTCTCTCTCTCTCTCCTTCCCTTCCTTTTCTTTCTTATTTCTTTGCCACTATCACCAGTGGCTTCAAGAACAAAGGGTTTTCTTTAGTGGCCTAATGGCATGCTGGGGGAATTGTGCACTTTCCATAGTCCCTGGAAAATGCACTTTGCCTTCCCCCCAGGACCAATTGTGGCTTTAAAGGCCTCTTAATCCAACTTTTTAAGAGTGCCTTTAACGGCATGATCAGCTGCCACCATTAGAATGGAAGGATATATATATATATATATATATATATATATATATATATATATATATATATATTGGTTTCCCCAGCCTTGGGGAAATTGTATTTCTCCCTCCCAGCCAATGAGGGCCTTAAAGCCCTGTGAATAGGGCCTTTATGGGCCCCATTGGCATGGGAGAAGGGAGAGAAAAGCAATTCCCCCAAGGCTGGAGAAATTGTGTATTTTACCCTGCTGTATTAATGGTGCCCACCATTAACAAAGTGGGGGGTAAAGGACAAAGGGCATGTGCAGTTCAGTGCAGAACTGAGTTCTGTCTGGACCTGTGCCCCTTTTGTCCTTTTGTAGCAATGGCGCAGCTGGGTGTGTCCATGGGGGCCTGGGAGGGCTGGACACAGGGGCACCCGCTACCCTTGTGGGCCCAGGTGGATTTTCACCGCATCGCTAGGTGCAATCCTATGCGTGTTTAGACAGGAAAAAAAAGTATTACAACTATCAGTATGGTCCAGCCAGCAAAAGTTGCAGGACTTTTTTTTTCTGTGTAAACATACATGGGATTGATTCTTAACAGTAGCTATTTTTAACTTTAAACGCTTTTCCTTGTTAAAGGAAAACCTTCATTAAATAAATAGTCAATGAGATTGGTTGACAGATGAATTTTCTACAGGTCATATGAAAGTTGAGTTGAACACTACAGGAAATTAATTTCAAACCCCCTGAACTGGATATCTCTTACCCCATAGGAATTAAGGATGCTAATACTACACAGTGGACAAGGGTTACCAAGCAATAAAATGAACAATATTTTATGTTATAATTATGAAGTGGGCGGAAATTGCTGCAGCTTCTTACTTCAAACATATAGTTCTAAATGTACGTTACAGATCAGTGCTAGATAGGTAGTGTTTTGTTTTGTTTTTCAGCTCACAAATCATTTAAATTTGTTCCGCTCACAATTCCAAACATAAATGGGAGTGTATTTCCGCCCAAAAAAGTTCACAAATTCCAACACTTGTGATCACATTTGAAAAACATGTTGATTGAAAAATGCACACTTTAAAACACACATTAAAAACGCACAGACATGCATTTTCATGCTTTAGCGGGAGAAAAGTGCATACTTTTTTGGGGGGAAAATTAGGGGTGTGCACGGACCCCCCACTCCGCTTCTCTTCCAGATCCGCGATTTGCAGATAGGCCTGCTCCGCCCCGCCTCCGCTCCGCCTATGTCCGCTCCGCTCCGCTCGGAGCTCCAGATCCGGATCGGAGCTCCGTTTCCCCCCCATAGGCTTGCATTAAGCTAAAAAAGTGTACAACTTTTTTTCTGTGAAAGTTAGAAACGTCAAGTTTGGCACCATGACACCTCATGGGGGTATACACACACACGCCAAGTTTCAAGGCAATCCCATCATCCCCTGATTTTTGGGGTATTTATGAAAATCAGGCACCCCATTCACACCCCTTTCCATAGCTCCGTCAATTTGCACGTTAGAAATCTCAAACTCACCACCATGAAAGCTTATCCAGGGATACATGCACATGCCGAGACTCAAGGCAGTCCCATCATCCCCTGATTTTTGGGGAATTTATGAAAATCGGGCACCCCATTCACACCCCTTTCCATAGCTCCGTCAATTTGCACGTTAGAAACCTCAAACTCACCACCATGAAAGCTTATCCAGGGATACATGCGCATGCCGAGACTCAAGGCAGTCCCATCATCCCCTGATTTTTGGGGAATTTATGAAAATCCAACACCCCATTCACACCCCTTTCCATAGCTCCGTCAATTTGCACGTTAGAAACCTCAAAATCACCACCATGAAAGCTTATCCAGGGATACATACGCACACTGAGACTCAAGGCAGTCCCATCATCCCCTGATTTGGGGGGAATTTAGGAAAATCGGGCACCCCATTCACACCCCTTTCCATAGCTCTGTCAATTTGCACGTTAGAAACCTCAAACTCACCACCATGAAAGCTTATCCAGGGATACATACGCACGCCGAGACTCAAGGCAGTCCCATCATCCCCTGATTTTGGGGGAATTTAGGAAAATCCAACACCCCATTCACACCCCATTCCATAGCTCCGTCAATTTGCATGTTAGAAACCTCAAACTCACCACCATGAAAGCTTATCCAGGGATACATACACACGGCGAGACTCAAGGCAGTCCCATCATCCCCTGATTTGGGGGGAATTTAGGAAAATCCAATACCCCATTCACATCCCTTTCCATAGCTCCGTCAATTTGCATGTTAGAAACCTCAAACTCACCACCATGAAAGCTTATCCAGGGATACATGCACGCCAAGTCTCAAGGCAGTCCCATCATCCCCTGTTTTTTGGCGGGGCTTAAACCTGCAGACATCTCAATGGGGCCATTTCAAAGGAAATCCCAACATGCCATGAATTGGGGAGTAAAGATCAACCTAAATGAATCTTCTTCCACACTTGAAAAATGGATTTGGAACTTCCAAAACTCTAAGTGAGCGCAGGAAGGACTTCTCCCCTGAGTCAAAGCCAGACACACACAACATCCCTGTGAGGTGGGCAGGGGAGGAGAGAGGGAAGGCAGGCAGGCAGCAGACATTTCTGGGGGCATAAGGAAGTGAGCCAAGGATAAGCCAGTAATGCATATAAAATGGAATAAATAAATAAATAAACAAAGGAGGGGTGGAATTAAAAGCAGCAGTGTTGCTGAATAAACAACAAGAAGAACTTTTTTAAAAAGGCTATATCTGTCTTTTACCAGCAATAGGGGGACGTGCCCAGGGGAGGGGGAAGCAGCTGCCAGTTCAACTCATGAAAGCCATTGCTTCACCAACAGCTCTGAGGAGTAAACACTCACTTCAACTCATGATAGGCATTGCTCCACCACTAAGAGAAATAGACCGCTCACTTCAACTCATGATAGGCATTGCTCCACCACTAAGAGAAGTAGACCGCTCACTTCAACTCATGATAGGCATTGCTCCACTGGGTTACTCTCTTTGGAAGGCTCTGATGGCCTTCCAAGTACAGGAGAGAGTGGTGGCATGTCCACATGGGATGCCCTAGGGGAGCTCATCCCCTTGCACCACATCTTTTCAGTTGTTCCCCAAAGTTAGAGTGGGTAGCAGTGCTCTCTTATTATTGGCTTAGTATATGATTTCAGGTTGTGTTTGTGCATTTGGTGGGGCTACTGTTTTAAAAAACACTGGGAAAAGTCCGTTCAGATTAAGAAAGAGAAGTTTCCCAGAATCCCACATTACCCGTTTTGCCTATCCCCTCCTCCAACTTTGGGATCATGTGATCATGACCGGGAGTTGACTCTGCCCCTCAGCCCTTCGAAAAAGGTATTTTTCCCGCCGATTTTTAAAAAAATTCTAGCGCGCAACACACACCACGCAGAGAGGTGAGAGTAGTCTCAAAATGACCCCCATCCACGACTCTCTGAGCACAAGAATTTTCAGAACGATAGCTTCAAAAACAACACAGTTATCCCCGATTCTTTTCCGCAATGCAATCCTATGGGCGAAAACCGCCGTTTGACCCGCGCTGTCCCTGTTTGTAATGTTTGTTTACCTGATTTTTAAAAAAATATAGCATGCGAACCACACGACGCAGAGAGGTGAGAGTAGCCTCAAAATGACCCCCATCCATGACTCTCTGAGCACAAGAATTTTCAGAACGATAGCTTCAAAAACAACCCAGTTATCCCCGATTCTTTTCCGCAATGCAATCCTATGGGCGAAATGTTTCAAGATGGCGATCGGAGCGGTCCGCCTGAAAGAGGAGCTCCGAAAAATGGGCGCTTCTCTTCGCCTTGCTTCTAGGGTTCCGCGGTCCGCTTCTACTCTGCCTCTGGGCAAGGCGGAACAGGCCAATTCGCTCCTGCTTCTGCGCTTCTAATCGGAGCGGAGCACATGCCTAGAAAAAATGTGCCTGAGAACCCCGGTGAACAGAAGTGTCTCTGGTTGCTGTGCAGATCCCTGATGTGTGCATAGTCTTCATGCCCTCTCCATGGAAGCTTCCCTGTCCTTTCCCTTGACTTAGGATGGAAAGGGAGCAACCATGGAAACAAGGGGGATGTTAATGATGGGTGGATCAGTCAAATCCATTTCTCCGAAGCATTAGTGAGACTCTTGTTTCAGGATTTTTTGTTTTCGTGTTTGGGTAGTTGTTTGTATGCAACCACCCATTGACTAAAGTGCATGTTTAAATGTACATGTTTTCTTTGTGCAGTTCTCTGTTTAAATATTTTATTGTTTCAAAACACAAACAAACAAAGGCCTCAAGAACAACAACAACAACACACACACTCAAAAGGTACAAAATTAAAACGGACTTCCGATTTTCTCCACAGCAAAGATATCAAACAATATTTTCTTTTATTCTATAATTAAAAAAGGTTCCCCCCTTTCTATTACCATAAAGTTTTCTTCTTATTCATTGAATCCACAGATAAACAAATCATTTTTTCCTACTTTCCACAAAAAAGACTATAAGAGGTTTCCATTCAATTATAAACCTAGATGTTGACTTTTCTCTAATTATTGACATAAGTTTTGCATCTCTGCCAACTCCAACATCTTCACCAGCCATTCATCCATTGTAGGTAATGTAGATCCTTTCCACTTTTGTGCTTTCTTTGTGTAGTTCTCAAAGGTGCACGTTGGATGCATGTTTCTTGTTCCACGGATCTGGAAATGTAGGCATTTTGGCTGCTCTGCATAAGTTTCTGGTTGGTGCATAGGTTAGAAATCTACAAAGAAAATCACACATCCTTAGAGGAGATCTTCTATGGCAGCATTCTCTAACTTGGTGTCCTCCAGATGCTTTGGACTACAACACCCAACATCCCTTGCTGTTGACTGGGTTGATGGGAATCATAGTCCAATACATCTGGAGAACATCAAGTGAGGAAAGGCTGTTTTATGAACAGAGATGGGCAGCTTTCATGTCAAAAATGTCTCAAATCTTCAAAGCATATTTTAAAATAAATGGGCTGAACTTGTGTTCCAGGGGGAGCAGGGCAACCTACCATGCTCTGGCCCTGTCCTTCTCCCTTGCAATTTCCAGTAAAGATGTGATTGCAGTGTAACATGGAGTAACATGGAGTCTGGCCCTAAGTGTGACTGTGCTACACAAACCAAAGCTTTACACGTTCAAATCCAGGCATGCCTGCCAGAAAGTCTGAAATAGTGAAAAGAAGACCACCAACTAACAGGTTCCTTCTCCCTTTCATGTTGTTTCCTTCTGTTCATTTGCAAGCAACAATAGATTGAAAGTTAATGCCTTTTCGCCCCTCCTAAAGAGAAATTGGTAGATTAATTTATCTGCAAGTGCCAGATATGGCTATGCTACCTAAGAGATCATACTTTAGGTTAATGGACATTATGTCGCATTGGCACATGCTTAGGAGAGATTAAGAACTTCAGAATCAAGGGCCAGCGATCTGTAGCCAAGTTTAAAATCACCAAACTGGGAAATGGGACATTGGAAAGTTAGTTAATGCTCCCTTTTGCTCTAACAAGCTGCCTGTTCTTGGGCTTGCTGCTACAGTCCAGTGAAGTCAAAAGTAAGACAGTGACAGACAGAGTTTGCCGTAATTACCTGAAATTTTAAATTTGACTTGGCCTTTATTCAATAGTATACTGATGGTATATGCTGAATGCTTCTCAGAAAGGTAGAAGCAGTGCTATTTGCCACAGTTGTGAAGGGGCACATACAAGGCTCAGTAGTATGTCTTTTTGTTAAATTAAGTGTCTTGGGCATCTCCACTTTCATTTTAGAAAAGTAAGATTCTAACTCTTACAGTTGAGAAGATAGGCATGGCCTAATCTATACCAAGCAGGATAGTCCACTATGAAAGTGGTACAAAAGTGGTATATAAAAAGCAGGAGCCACACTACTGCTTCATAGTGGAACTGACAGCTGTTGAGGCCCACTGACACATACTATATACCGCTTTCATAGTGCTATATCCTGCTTGGTGTGGCTCCTGCCTTCTATATACCAGTTTCATACCACTTTCATAGTGAAATATCATGCTTGGTGTAGATTAGGCCTTTGAAGCAGAGATGGGTGAGCGTTCACCAGCTGGCCTTGAAAATGATCAGTTTGTTGTTGTTTTGGCTGAGAATTTCCTTCAAGTATGCATAAACATCAAGGCATTTTGTGTGTACTTGAAAGGAATGCTTGCAAAATGTATTTTATTCCACCTCTTACCATCACAATAAAGATAAGTGGTTGGGAAAATGTAAGCCCCTTAATTTTGCAAAGGGTTTTCTTCAGTGAGAAGAAGACCATTTCACTAACAGAGCAAGTTTTCATGTTTCCTGGCTGGATGTGTGCTCGGAAATTGGTGATTGGTGATGGAGACGGAACTTTTGATTTATTTATTTATTAAAAATAATCATGAGACACATTCATGGAATATAGTAGGCATGGGGGGGGGGAATTCATTCACATTTTGATGTAAATGTTGCCCTTTTGAACCAAAATTTGTGAACCAAAATTCAGTTCATTCTTCAAAATGAGCACTTCTCCAAATTTTGCAGTAGAGTTCTTCAATTAAAAAATGGCCACAGAATTGTGTACAATTGTGTGGAAATAATGTTAAAAATGCATTGTGTTAAGAAAATCACTTGCAAAAATGTGAGTTAGGGGGGAAATGCATGAATTAGGAAAACGTGAACAAAATGTGCACTTCCATAGAAAATTCTCAAACTTCAAAACAAACTGAAGTTAAGATTGGAAAAGTAAACTGAAGTTAAGATTTGAAACTGAAAAAGTAAAAGTGGCATGGGAGACCCTAACTATTGGCTACGATAGCTATATAGAATCCTGCAGTCAAGAGGTGGTCTAAAGGTAGAGTTACACTACTGCTTTATAGTGGTATTGAAGTACACTGAAAACTGTTGGGGCACAACCCACATTCCAAATACAGCTTTCATAGTGTTGTAGCCTACTTTGTATTCCACATTTGAAATTATTTGATGCAAGGTGTAGATCTTGCCTAGACCTTAATACAGGGTGGGAAACTTATGGTCCTTCAGATATTCTTGAACTCCAATAGCCATAATACTCAGCCAGTGTGGTCAATAGGAGTTGTAGACCAGCGACATCTGGAGGGCTACAGGTTCCTTTCCCATTTCTTAATAACCCTATTCAGCCAACATGCTGAGCCATGATGGTTAAGCATTTTGATACAAAAAAGAGGGGATATTTTGAGCAAAATATTATGGTTTAGTGTGTTGTGTGAAACATGACTTAATGGGTCATGTGAACCATTCCTAGCTATGGAGGCTTCATAACAATCATTTAAACATGCTCATTAACCATTTGCTGCAAAGGTATTAGTGGCCTAACCATGGCTTAGTGTGTTGTCTGAACAGGCCCATTATCAGGTACTGTAGCAAACTACAGGGAGCAGTTGTTGTCTCTTCATGCCCTCCTTGTGAGCTCCTTGTGAGCTCACCAGTAGCTCACCAGCTACTGTTGGAAACCAGATGGTGGGCTTTGATCAGGTCCAGTAGAGCTTCTCTTATGTTCCAAGCAAAATAGTGGCATGCTACTCAATGGGTTTGTGGCTGGTGTGAAATGTGAAACTGAGGTCTAACCAGCTTCCATCCTTGGCTATTATGCTGCACCACTCTCAGGCCTTAGCAAGACCGGGTGAAATGCCAGGGCAAACCCCGGCATCATCCCTGTGTGTCCACATGATGCACAGGGGATCCCAGGATCAGGGAGGGATGATCCCTCCCTTGCCCCAGTATCTCGCCCTCCCCTTTCAGCCCACTTTTTCCATGGTTCTGGGCTGAGCCCGAGACCGCGGAACATGTGGCCCATTGCCGTGGAGCCGGGAGGCACGCATGGGAGCCACCCACCAGAGGTAAGGTGGGGGAAGTGAGGAAATTAAGTTTTTTTTAAAAAAAAACACCTACCTTTAGCGCACGAGTGTTTGTGCGCTCCATCTTCTTTTAAATTTTTAATTTTCTTCTTTTAATTTTTAAATGGCAGGCGCAACACCTCTCTTCCTGAGGTCATCGCGCCTCACATGTAAATGGAGGAGGGATCTCATGTTAATCATAACACGAGACCTTCCCTCCTCCATCGCAGACTATGAGGTAAGTCTAGCTGAGGCCTCTGATAATAAGAGAACAGCACATGTTCCATAGAGCATTGTAGTTCTTTCTGGTTTAGCACACACACACACTAACATACAAACACGCAAATATAATCCTCCTAGCTCTCCTGAGGTGTCACAGCAGGGTCTGAAGGATTGTGCTTAAAGACATAATGTTCAAAGCAAAGCAGATTGCTGTGACTTAATCCTCTAATCGTCTTGGCAACTTCTAGATTTCAGCCTAGTTGAGTGTTTAATGGGTTAAATTACATTAAGCAGCAAAAGAAGGAATGGAAGGCAAAACTGTGCATAATTGATATGAATACCTATAAGAATAGGCACACTGGAAAACTCTTAGGATTTCTGATTATTACCAGTCATTAGACACTGATATGTTAAGTATTTCACCTCTGCAATTTGCAATTTGACAGCTCTCAGAAATGCACAGGGAACACAGCTCTAAGGGTACAGGTTACACAGTGGGGATATACCGTATTTAGCTTAAAATGAGCTATTATTCCCATCGTGGTATAATGGAGGCTACATAATGGGCTTCCTTGTCCTTTATCATGAGCTTAATTCTGAATCATTTTAGTTAAATTAGTAACAATTCCACTAAAGGAAATGTAAACAGATCCAACCTAGGTAGGTGGGCTGCTTCTCTATATCACATTGCTTTAAGTTTCTAGTAGGGGTGTGCACTCTGCACCGAAAATCGGAGGATTCAATGGACCTCCGACAGACCTCCAATATCACGGTGTGGTTAGGGGGCAGTTTTAAAACTGGCAGAAACCCACGGTGCTGTTAGAAGTTCATTCGGAGCCCTGAATGGATCTGTAGGTATCCGAAGGTTTGAGAGGTGACATGAGGGCTCGTTTCATGTTGATGGATGGCTAACTGAACACTTCCATATTAGGAAGATGGCGATGGGGTGAAGGGGGGCGGAAGTTTTGAGACTGACATTTGTGGCTAACCAGTAGCCACAGTTTCTCCCTGTCTCCCTCCAATCACGTTGCTTAGGGGGAGGGTATTGCAAATGATAAAACCCATTTCCCCCACCCTGGAACACATTCCTCATGAAGCGTTGGAGAAGGGAGGAGGAAGAGAGATTTGGAGAGAAAGAGAGAGAGAGAGCTCTCAGTCTGTGCTTGCTTGCTATGTCAGCTTCATTTCTAGCTGCTGAGAAGATAGCTCCTGCTTCCTTTTTTCTTTCGCTGGGTTGCTTTTCTCTCTGTGTGTAGGTCTGCTCACCCCATGCTTGCCCATTACATATATATATATAGTGTGTGTGTGTGTGTGTGTTCTTGTTCTACCCTATTACCCTTACTGAGAAATTTAAAAAGAAATTAAGAAAAAATTATTTATCTTTCCAACTTTTCTTTAAATCCCAGTCTGTCTGTCTCAGTCAGTGTGTTTGAAACGAAGTTGCTTCAAAGCACCCCACCTCATCTGTAACCCAGTCTACTCCCCCCCAAAAACTATATAAAAATACAAAAAAGCCTCTTTCATACCCAGTCCCTGCTGTTAGTTATAATGTGTGTTGTGTGCCTACTCCTCCACACAAAAATATATAATCCTTTGTGAGTTCTGTTTCGTGTTTTCTACAGTCTCTCTCATTCTCAGGTGCTTCAGAATTTCTTTAGGATTTCTTTTTTTGGTGTTACCTTTTGGTTGTGGCTGAGGGTTCTGTGTTTTTCTTTCTCTCTCTCTTTCTGTTGCACAGCCCTCCATTGTTCTGCAGCCTGCCCATACTTCTTGATTTGAAAAAAGTTCGAGAGATAGAATTACCACATGATATTTCTTCCCTTGGGCTTTAATTGAAGTGCAGGAAGTCAGGGAGGCTGCAGTCCATCAATGAAAGACTTTCACACCTTAGCCACTTCATAAAAGAAAGTATGTGTTAGAGCCCTGCACCTCACCCATGAGAATTTCATTAATACTTTCTTCTTTTTTGGAAATTTGTTGAAAGCAACTTTCCCCCTATCAAATTGAATGAGAATGGTCGGGGTGGGGTGGGGTGGGGAAGGAACGCAAAACAATTTTTGGGCACAGTACCAGCTTCAGATCGGAAAGTTGTGAAGAATGTTGATAGGGCTGCATGAGAGATTTGTTTCAAGTTAGGTTTTAATGAGAATTTAACCAAATTCGCAAAGCTCTCCCTACTGGGGACAAAAGGAACCTGAGATTAAAAACATTTGAATGTGCAAGAAACAAGAACTGACAGGTTTGTCTATACAGACCCAGAACTTTGAGTACTTAGCTCACAAAAGTCTGAGTTTCAGGGACAAACTAAGCATTCTGCTTTCCTCACCTATTTTTCTACCAAACATCCACAATACCCATTTTTCAACCCTCCCCCTCCCGTGAGAAGGGTGAAATTTTAAGACAAAAATGGGAGGGGGAATCTTAAATCCCTTCTCCTGAGTTACCACAGCTCTGATCCAAATCAGGGTTGCAAATGTTTATACTCAAGTAACCTGATCACACACTGCTCTGCTTAATTTAGTTTGGCCCCAAATCCCTGTTTATTGAACCATCTTTAAAAGCTACATGGCAGGAAGGTATAACTTGTCCCTCTCCATACTGGGAATTGCTGTACCTGTTGTATTTGGCTGGTGCAGATGGGTAAGAATTTCTGTACAGTTCATTTTGTATAAGAATTAACCAAAGTTCACAAAGTTCTTCATATTGAGGAGAGAAAGAACTTGAGATTTTTAAAGAATGTGAATGCAAGAGAAATTAAAACTGACGATTGGTTTATTTGTTTATTTACTCAAAATATTTCTTGGCTGACTTTCAGGCCAGCAGGTCTCTCAAGGTGGTGTACACAATAAAACACGTCGTCGTCATCATCAATATGATAATAAAACAGTGGTTTTTTTTTTATTATGGACAGAAATAGCCTAGCTACAGTTATCCATGCTTTGATAACCTCTTGTTTGGATTACTGTAATACGTTATACGTGGGGCTGCCTTTGAAAATGGTCCGGAAACTTCAGCTGGTACAAAACAGGGCAGCCTATTTACTAACAGGGACTGTCCAGCGAGATTACATCACGCCAGTCCTTTTACAACTTCATTGGCTGCCAGTCCAGGTCCGGGCCCGATTCAAAGTGCTGGTACTAACATACAAAGCCCTAAACAGCTTAGGGCCAGGTTATTTGAAGGGATGCCTCCTCCCATATGTACCTGCCTGGACATTAAGATCATCCACAGGGGCCCTTCTCCATGAGCCCCTGCCAAAGGAAGTGAGGCAGGTGGCTACTAGGAGGAGGGCTTTCTCCGCTGTGGCACCCTGGCTGTGGAACAAGCTCCCCAGAGAGGTCTGCCTGGTGACTACACTGTATTCTTTTCATCACCAGCTGAAGACCTTTTTATTTTCTCAGTATTTTAAAATCTAAATTTAAACTTTGCTGTTTTAATTCTGTATTTTAATCCTATATCAATTTTTGCTGTGTGGTTTTATCCTGGTTGTGCTTTTTATATTGTATTTGGTATTTGGGTTTTTAGATTGTTGGTGGTTTTATTATGTTCTTAAAGGTTTTAATTCCTGTGAACCGCCCAGAGAGCTTCAGCTATTGGGTGGAATAAAAATGTAATAAATAAATAAATAAATAAACAAACAAACAAACAACATCAGAAAACATTCACTCATCACTATAAGTCGAGCATGATTTGTGCTATAAAATATATTTATCAGTTCAACCAATTATTATTTTTCTCTTGTCCTGTTAGAAAGGAGAGAAGTAGAACAGATCTGCCCAACTTGTGACCCATCAAGCTAAATGCAACCTGCCAGCCGTGTAATTTGGCATGCCAAGGATTGACAACCATTCCTTTGTTACATTTATATTCTACCTTTTCCTCCAAGGTGCCCAAGGTGGTGTACATGATCCTCATCCTCTCAGTTTTATCCTCAGAACAACTTGATTAGGCAGAGAGACAGTAACTGGCCCAAAGGCACCCAGTAAGCTTCATGGCCGAATGGGGACTAGAACCCGGGTCCCCTGTCCCAGCCCAACGCTCTCACCACTACATCACGCTGGCTGCCAAACCCCCCCCCCCTATTTTTTAAAAAATTATCTATAAAAGTGTGTCTCATGCACTTTTCAGTTGAATAGTCCCCCCCATACCCACCCTGTAGGTGGCTAACAATTATGATATACTGTGCCAAATAATATGTTCTCTTGCAGGTTGGGAGGACAGCAAAGGTGAGCTTCTCTACCACACTCCAGCCACCCTGCATTTCTGCTAGATGGGCAAAATTGCCCATGGTGCCTTGGAGGGTTTGTAGGGACATTTAAAGCCCTAAATGATTTGGGGCCAGGTTATTTGAAGGAACGCCTCCTCCCATATGTACCTGCCAGGACCTTAAGATCATCTACAGGGGCCCTTCTCTGTGAGCCCCTGCCGAAGGAAGTGAGGCAGGTGGCTACTAGGAGGAGGGCTTTCTCTGCTGTGGCACCCTGGTTGTGGAATGAGCTCCCCAGAGAGGTCCGCCTGGCACCTACACTGTACTCCTTTCATCACCAGCTGAAGACCTTTTTATTCACTCAGTATTTTAACACTTAATTTTAACTTAAATCTAAATTTTACTGTTCTAACTCTGTATTTTAATCTTATATCAATTTTGCTGCGTGGTTTTAGACTGTTGGTTGTTTTATTATGGTTTTAATTTTTGTGAACCGCCCAGAGAGTCGGCTATTGGGCAGTATAAAAATGTAATAAATAAATAAATAAATATTAGCCTGGGAGGTTTTCTCTGCACTGGCTATGAGGGGGAGGGGGAGGGGGAGGAGTTGTGCTGTGCCCCACCTCGGAGCTAGGAAACCAAAGTATTCTATGTTCCCCCAGATATGGTCTTGGGGGGGGGGGAGTTATGATCGCTCTCTCCATTATAGACATTTTGCTTCCCCTTCCTATTATAGAAAATGAGCTGCTGAGGTGGACTTCTCAACTTTGCCTAACATTAGGGTCTCCAATACTGGTTGTTTGCTTGCCTTTGCTTTGGTGGCTGCCGTGCTGTGCAAGACTGAGAATTAATAATCTTCCCACTGTAAATCATCTCAGATCAGTGTTGCATTTTTGGTGTTTATTCCTGCTCTTCGCTTTGATTTTTGTTTTTCTTTGTCTCCTTCTGATAATGAGGCTGGATGAGGGATCTCAAAGAAATGGTCTGGAGGAGGAGAAACAGATAAAACATTTCTCCTGAACAGTGTAATTACAAATGTGGCCGCGTAGGAGGAACGTGCCTGAGCTTTGATTTCACGGATGGTTGGGATTTTCCCATTTGAGGTGATGGGAACGAATGTGCTGGCATATCCTCAAAAGTCTCGTCTTCAGCACAACATGGACTTTGTCCCAGAATTTGCCAGACAGTCAAGAAGAAGAGAAAAACAACAACTCATCCTTTGATTTTGTACCCAGTTTCTATTTTGAACCACTGAAAGGTTTATCTAAGCAATTGATTATTTGAATATGAACAAAGAGATACATACATACAGGGAAGGATAAAAGGTTGTCATCACCTGTTGTCTTTCTGTCTTTTCCATTTTTATATTCATTTTTTCAAATTCAGATGCTTCAACAATTCTTGCTAATATTCTTTTCGACAGCCTGTAAGAGAGTGATCCTCAGAGATTAATGTCAGCAAGGAAAGAAACACACACACACACACACATTCCCCATAACTTTTATCAGCTGTATATCAAAATGAATGTTTTGGAAATGCAGAGTGGCATCTTCAAAAGGGTGTACCTAGTTATTTCTCTGGATATTATTATTTTTATTATTTTTATTTTTTACATTTTTATACCGCCCAATAGCCGAAGCTCTCTGGGTGGTTCACAAGCTCTCTGGGCGGGTCTATGTTCCCCATAGATTGTCAATAGGAAGATTTAATACAGTCTCTCTATAAGCTATGCAAGCATCTGTAAAGAAGCTTCAGTTAGGAGATAGGTTTGCATGAAATGATACATGTGCTCTTCTGGGCCTGTTAAAGAAAAATCAGAATCATAACATAACATAAGGAAACACAAGAAAAAGCTAGATTGTGCAACCTGTAGACATTGTGCAAAATTTAGCACATTTGCATAATTTGCCTTCCTTTCATAACGTACACTGCACTTTATACTGTTTTGCATTATTGTGCATAATTTACTGTCCTTCTGCTGGTCATGGGGATGGCTCAGGAGATATGCAGGATACTAAACCTCTGCCCTCTAAGCACTGGGGTCCTTGTTTGGGGAGTTCTCAACTGGCTTCTAAAATCTCATCAAGCATGACTCATATGCTAAAGCCTAACTTCATAACTATAAGGACTAGGAACCTCTCTCTCTCTCTCTCTCTCTCTCTCTCTCTGTGTGTGTGTGTGTGTGTGTGTGTGTGTTGTGTGTGTGTGTGTGTATCATTATATATCATTAAGATCTCAGGGCAGCATAATCCGCCTCTTCTCCATTTCATCCTCACAACAACCCTGTGAGGTAGACTGGGCTGAGAGTCTGTGACTGGCCCAAAGTCACCCAGTGAGCTTCCATGGCCAAGTGGGAACTAGAACCCTGATGTTGGCACCCGGCAAGCCTCATCGGGGAGATCATTCCATAATTGAGGGGGGACACCACTGAAAAGGCCCTCTCCCTTGTTGCCATCCTCCGAACTTCCCTCAGAGTAGGCACTCGGAGGAGGACCTTAGATGTTGAGCGCAGTGTATGGGTAGGTTCATTACCCAGAGGATCTTCTGTTCTGCCACTCCCAGATTGTGGAACGGCCTGCAGAGAGAGATTTGCCTACTCAACAGTCTTCCTGAATTTAAAAACAACAACGACTATAAAGACTGATCTCTTCTGGCAGGTCTACCCAGTTGAATTTTAAGACGTCTGGCTGTTATTTTAATAATATATGAGTTTTATATATTTTTAATCAGTTTTATGTATTTTATAGTATTTTTTGTATTCGGTTTTGTTCCCCGCCTCAATCCAGAGTGAAAGGCAGGTAAGAAATAAATATATTAGTATTATATTATTATCATTAAGCAAAAATATACAGGTATTTTCGGTATTTTCAGCTCCACTCCCTTTACCCTCCGGTCTGCCCACCACTGAAAGGTAGTCTCCAAGACCTTCTCCAAAATTGAATTTGGCCCTTCAGCTGAAAAAGGTCCTTATGGGACCTCTGCACCATGCTGTAGATCTTATTCTAAATTGTTAAAGTTTTGGCCCATGTTCACTGAAATCTTGTGTCTCACCTCTTTCTACTGGGGAGGTGCATGAAGACACATAACAGTGGAAAGGAGAGTATCATCACTGAACCGTAATCATTTTGCTCTGCCAAAATCTAGTAGCTCAAAACATGGACTTAGAAAAGTCATCAAAGCAATGCTGCTTTCGCTGACTGAAAGCTCTACACGTTCTTCTACCGTGTCACATCACAAGTCTATCAATCATAGCCGAGAGCATAAAACAAAGTTGTAAAGCAGTAAATGAGGGTTCTGGTGCAATCCCCCAAGATTGCTCTTTTAAAACCTTTACTGCAGAGTTTTAAAGCCCAATAAGAGGAGGGCAGTGACCGATGACGGGATGGGATATTAGCATCCCAACGACTCATGGCTTAGTGCCAACGGTGCAACCTGAGTCAACCACTCATTCTGCAGGAACCTTTGTCACCACTGAGCTGCTGCCTTTCACTTGCTTCTTTGGTGAGACCAAGGCTACTTGTGTGGCACTGGGAGAGGTAAGGGGGCAGAATCCACTTCAGTCCCTATACACAACATTGTATGTCTTTGCTGGTGAAAGGAGGGAGGAAATGAAGTGATGAGACATGTGTATATGGTATGAGACCAGGTCACATTTATTGAAAATCTGCAAAGGGGAAATTCCTGGGCAGGCCCCTCATTTACGCCAGCAACTAGACAGGCTAGGCAAAGCATTCTATGCTTGCTGAGTGGCATTTTATAAGAACATCAGCCCTCCGTCCTATCCCAGTTGGGGAAGGGAAGCCTTCCCGTGTCACCCCCTCCTGGGCAGCAAAACATCAGGTGAGTTGACCTCACAGGTAACCCTTATCCTCCTACTGGGGCTGCAAAACCCTGTGCAGGAGGCCTCAGGCATCACCTGCCACCAAAAATGGTGCCTCTGAATGCTCACCATCCCTGTTCACACTAACATTCGAAAGAGAAAGGAAACCCCAGATAACGAGTGGGGGTGGGAAGCCAAAGGCAAGGAATGGAACCAGGAGTTGTATATAGAACACCAGTGCTCAGGAGATAAGTGATTTTATATTGTTATAGGTATTGCCTTGATGGAATAGATTTAGTCCGAAATACATCGGCAATAATAAATCCTTTCAGAACACAACTCCTCGTTCCACTCCTTGCCTTTGGCTTTTTTTTTCTTGCTCACTCACACTAACGTTCAACATCTGTTCAACATCTAAGGTCCTTCTCCAGGTGCCTACTCTGAGGGAAGCTCGCAGGATGGCAACAAGGGAGAGAGCCTTCTCTGTGGTGGCCCCCTCAATTACAGAACAGTCTCTCCAATGAGGCCCACCTGGCACCAACATTGATGTCTTTGAAGCACCAGGTTGAAACTTTCCTCTTTCCCCAGGCACTTAGCAATATGAGATGAGATTCATTGATCCTAGTTGTTTTAAAGTTGTTTATAGTTGTTTTAAATTCATGTTTCTGTGTATGTTGTATGTTTTTGTAGTTTTAAATTTTGTATATTGTTTTTAAGTGCTATAATATTATGTAAACTGCTCAGAGAGCTTCGGCTATGGGGTGGTATAGGGGAGATGAACTACAAGTTCAACCGCAGCTTTTAAAGCTCAACTAAAAACTTTTCTTTTTCCTAAAGCTTTTAAAACTTGATGTTGTGCAGACTTCTACTGTTACTTTCTACTGTTAGTTTTACCCTACCCTGTGCCTGCTTACCCTACCCTGTACCTGTTTGCATTCTCTTCCCCTCCTTATTGTTTTACTATGATTTTATTAGAATGTAAGCCTATGCGGCAGGGTCTTGCTATTTACTGTTTTACTCTGTACAGCACCATGTACATTGATGGTGCTATATAAATAAATAAATAAATAATAATAATAATAATAATAATAATAATAATAATAATATAACAACAACAACAACAACAACAACAACAATGCCCGCCCCTACCAGCCTTCCTGCAAGGAAAAGTGACCAAATTATCCTAACAGTCAAAATGTAACCAGAGCTACCTTTAAGACACTTCCACCCCACTTAGAGTGTAAAGTAGGCATTGTGATGTTTTACTGTTTAGAGTTAAGTTGTAAAGTATCAAGTATTAAGAATTGTAGAGTTTAAAAGGTAGTACTTACAGTGTTTATGTTGCAGGTTGGTAAGTATGAGTCATGAAAGGGTTAATGAGTGCTGGATGAAGGTGAGTGTTGATTGGATGTTGGTGGGAAGCGCCTGGATTGGCTGTGTGTGAATGGGGGAGGAGTCGGAAGACTGAGCTGAATAAAAGAGAACTGCTTTGAGTTATAGTTAAGAAGGGTCTGTGTTTTGGGAGATCAGAGTGTGAGAAGAGGATGGTGTAGTTAGAGTGGGTAGAGTAGGCAGGAGGATTACTGAAAGTTATATTGTGAAACGTTTAAGTGAATGAACCAAAGAAACTATTACACTCTGTACTTGTAACCATATGCTTGTAACTGAAGGAAAACAATATGCTTTGAACATGAACAATCTTCTTGTTAAATAAATATCATTTAATTAATCCTGGTGTGGACAGTGAAGTACCTGGGAAAGGGTTCAGGTGAAATCTGTGGTGGCAGCAGAAGGGAGAAGGTTTGGGTAAAGGTGTTGATCTGGGCTGCTGTGAGGCCTAAACTGAAGCAGGTGCGCCACAGAGACAGACTTGGCATCTATAGCCCTAACTTGTGCACCTGAGCTGGGTCATTTGGAGTCACAAAAGTAGTGAAGTGATCCAGAAGGATACCCAGTGGAGGGTGGACGTCTCACCTGGCAGCATACGGCATAGCACCAGCTATTCAGATTATGAGCCAAAAAAATCCTATTTGGGCCCCAAAATGGCAGCCAGTGAAGCCCGTATTGCATACTGGGAGGAAAGGAGGGAGCCATGCTTCAAAGAGGCTGGTGGTGCCATATGGCAAATGCTAATGGTGATCATCCTATAACCTAGGGTGCCCATATGAAAAGGAAGACAGGGTTCCTGTATCTTTGTATTGAAAAAGGAATTTCAGCAGGTGTGATTTGTATATATGGAGAACCTAGTGAAATTTCCTCTTCATCACAACAGTTAAAGCTGCAGTTGCCCTGCCCTCTTTTATATATGGTCACTCTAGTATAGCTCCTGCAGCTTTAACTATGGTGATGAAGAGGGAATTTCATCAGGTTCTCCATATATACAAATGACACCTGCTGAAATTCCCCTTTCTATGCAAATATTAAAGATACAGGAGCCCTGTCCTCCTTTCCCTATGGTCACCCTAACTTAGCTAGGAGTATGTCCCACAGTTCTCCTCCCTGATCCTGCAGCTGGGGCTGTACAAAATATGTGCCATGCTGATTGTGTAGACAGTTTAAGAGCAAGAAGCTGAATGTTCTGACCCCTATTCCCCCCTTTTGCCACCAAAAAGGTGTTGGGCAGTATTTTGGCTTTTTAAAAAGACTTATGTGATGTGCCCTGTAACTTGTTAGACCAGTTTCACAGTTTCTGAGACTAACCACCTTGCAGAGTTGTGGTGTGGATAATATGAGGTGAGAATCTCTACTGCAGTTATCCTAGTAGGCTGGAATATAAATATTATCCATGCCATCAGCACTAAGTTATTGGCAAGGCACTAGGTATTCAATCAATCATGCGATCTCCCACCTGCATTCTGGCATGGTACAGTTCAAGAGGGATTATACCACACAAATTTTCTGCACACCTGAATCATATCTAATATGTCATTTTCCAGTATTACGATACAATTAATTTCATCATACATGTTAAGGAATATTTGACAGTTCATCTTTCCTAACAGTGCTATAGCATGGGCCTCTTCTTTCAGTTGACCTTGGTTTTAGTAAGTTTAACAGTTTGATTAATTTCTGAAGTGACATTCAAGCCCACACAAGCATTTTAAATCCTTTATGCAACTACATTTAGAGGAGAAATGAAATGCCTATGAATGCTTCACATTTGGGTCTGCAAATTCACAATGGCACAATGAGATTTTGGCTGGCTGGCTGGGTGGGTTAAAATGAACTTCAAGTGTTTGATGTTTTATCATTTAAACTTTCAGTTTTAGGTATTGAGAAAAATATCAAAATCGTCAATCATAATTTTATCTGTGATATTTGATTTTCATCACTAGATTATGAATTTTGCTTGACTTGAGAGTATTTCAGTATGACCAAATTTTTATATTCTCCTCACAACATAGCATACAACAAAATCTAAAACTATAAAATATAATAAAACAATAATACCAACTGTAACAAAAACAATGTTAAAATCAAAATTAGCATCATATGCACAATAGCCTATGTGGAATCCTAACTCAATTATAGGTAATAATTAGGCATGTGCTCCGCTCCGATTAGAAGCGTAGAAGCAGGAGCGAATTGGCCTGCTCCACCTTGCCTAGAGGCAGAGTAGAAGTGGACCGCGGACCCCTAGAAGCAAGGCGAAAAGAAGCGCCCATTTTCGGAGTGCTCCGGTTTCCGCGGCCCGATCCGATCGCCATCTTGAAACATTTCGCCCATAGGATTGCATTGCGGAAAAGAAAGGGGGATAACTGCGTTGTTTTTGAAGCTATCTTTCTGAAAATTCTTGTGCTTGGAGAGTCGTGGATGGGGGTCATTTTGAGACTACTCTCAGCTCTCTGCGTGCTGCGGTTTGTGTGCTAGATTTTTTTAAAAAACCGGCAGGAAAATACCTTTTCCAAAGGGCTGAGGGGCAGAGTCAACTCCCGGTCATGATCACATGATCCCAAAGTTGGAGGAGGGGATAGGCAAAACGGGTAACTTGGGATTCTGGGAACTTCTCTTTCTTAATCTGAACGGACTTTTCCCAGTGTTTTTTAAAACAGTAGCCCCACCAAATGCACAAACACAACCTGAAATCATATACTAAGCCAATAATAAGAGATAGAAACACAGCACTGCTACCCACCCTAACTTTGGGGAACAACTGAAAAGATGTGGTGCAAGGGGATGAGCTCGCCTAGGGCATCCCATGTGGACGTGCCCCCACTCTCTCCTGTACTTGGAGGGCCATTAGAGCCCTCCAAAGAGAGTAACCCGGTGGAGCAATGCCTATCATGAGTTGAAGTGAGAGTTCTACTCCTCGGCTCTCATGGTGAAGCAATGGCTTTCATGAGTTGAACTAGCAGCTGCTTCCCCCTCCCCTGGGCACGTCCCTCTATTGCTTGTAAAAGATAGATATAGCCTTTTTTAAAAAGTTCTTCTTGTTGTTTATTCAGCAACACTGCTGCTTTTAATTCCACCCCTCCTTCGTTTATTTATTTATTTATTTATTCCATTTTATATGCATTACTGGCTTATCCTTGGCTCACTTCCTTATGCCTCCTGAAATGTCTGCTGCCTGCCTGCCTTCCCTCTCTCCTCCCCTGCCCGCCTCGCAGGGATGTTGTGTGTGTCTGGCTTTGACTCAGGGGAGAAGTCCTTCCTGCGCTCACTTGAAGTTTTGGAAGTTCCAAATCCATTTTTCAAGTGTGGAAGAAGATTCATACTCCCCAATTCATGGCATGTTGGGATTTCCTTTGAAATGGCCCCATTGAGATGTCTGCAGGGTTAAGCCCCGCCAAAAATCAGGGGATGATGGGACTGCCTTGAGTCTTGGCATGCGTGTGCATCCCTGGATAAGCTATCATGGTGGCGAGTTTGAGGTTTTTAATGTGCAAATTGACGGAGCTATTGAAAGGGGTGTGAATGGGGTGTTGGATTTTCATAAATTCCCCAAAAATCAGGGGATGATGGGACTGCCTTGAATCTGGGCATGCCTGTGTGTCCCTGGATAAGCTATCATGGTGGCGAGTTTGAGGTTTTTAACGTGAAAATTGACGGAGCTATCGAAAGGGGTGTGAATGGGGTGTTGGATTTTCATAAATTCCCCAAAAATCAGGGGATGATGGGACTGCCTTGAGTCTGGGCGTGCGTATGTGTCCCTGGATAAGCTATCATGGTGGTGAGTTTGAGGTTTTTAACGTGCACATTGACAGAGCTATCGAAAGGGGTGTGAATGGGGTGTTGGATTTTCTTAAATTCCCCCAAAATCAGGGGATGATGGGACTGCCTTGAGTCTGGGCATGCGTGTGTATCCCTGGATAAGCTACCATGGTGGTGAGTTTGAGGTTTTTAACGTGCACATTGACGGAGCTATCGAAAGGGGTGTGAATGGGGTGCCCGATTTTCATAAATTCCCCAAAAATCAGGGGATGATGGGATTGCCTTGAGTCTTGGCGTGCGTGTGTATACCTCCATGAGGTGTCATGATGCCAAACATGAGGTTTCTAACTTTCACAGAAAAAAAGTTGTATACTTTTTTAGCTTATTGCAAGCCTATGGAGGGGGAAACGGAGCTCCGATCTGGATCCGGAGCTCCGCAGCAGAGCGGAGCGGACATAGGCGGAGCGGGGGTGGAGCGAAGCGGCCCGTTCTGCAAATCATGGATCTCGATGTGAAGCGGAGCGGGGGGTCCGTGCACACCCCTAGTAATAATACACAGGTGAGTTGTTAGGGACCACTTGGAGGATTGTAATGTGAGGCCTGGAGGACATCAGCTGGGTCAGAATTCCACAAGCAGGGACCACAGCTGAGAAGGCTCTGTCACTTGTGCCTGCTAGCCTAATTTCTTTTATAGAAGAAGGAACCCTGATGTTGATGTCAGAGTGTGGTTAGATTGGTATGTGTGAAGGCAATCCTTCAAGAAACCTTGACCAAATCTATCTATCATATCAATCTTATAATACTTGTATACTGCTTGATATAATAAAATCTCTAAGAGATTTATAAAATCTCTAACTGGGAAATATAAGCATTTTATAAAGTCTCCAAATTTCTAATAAGGTTAAAATGCCAGTACCAACATGTAAAATTGGACATGGAAATAAAATAGGGTCACATTTGGCATACCAGTTTAAGACTATGAGCTGCATCAGATGGGGGAATCATGGTTCCCTACCATGGCTTCTCTACCCCCACTGCTGTCCCACAATACTACTTCTTTCTTCCTGGAGAAGAAAGACAAAGTAAACAAAGACCACATGGCCCATTCAGGGGCTGATTTTATCGTGACACTTTTCCTGCACACAGCATGAGTTTCCCTATTTAGTACTTAGGAAAACTCTGAAATTCCATATTTGGTCCTTCAGGGGAATGCAATCCTTTCTAAGGCCAGTTGCAAGCTTCTATCCAGAGTATTAATTTCTCCACTCACTGTACTCACAGAAACTTGTCCGGATTCAGAGGTTCATCCCACGTACACTTTTGTTCTGGTTTACCCTCGAATTATCCCATTTCAGTTTTATAGTGCTTATATAGCATATGAAAACTTGTAAACTTACACCTCTGCTGTAGCGCATTGTGGAGATCTGTTGAGGTTCACTCACACATGTTGTTATCCCCACCCCCAAGATCTCCTTGGTACCTCCTCCTACCATTTATTGGTTGTTTGAAGTGGGGACAACTCCCCCTCTGACAACAGGGATTGGGATTTGCTTCTCTTGTTACTGAACACCAAAGTAGAATGTTAGGTAAGACTGCAGTCAACTCTTTTGCATGCTTACTAAGTAAATAAATCCCATTGAGTTCAACAGAATGCATCTCCAAATTAGAGCCCCTCGGATTGCAGTCTTAATTTTTGCAACTTTAAAAAGGGGAAAAAATGGGTTAGGTGGCTGGAGTGGGGGAGTGAAGCAAGGCAGGAAGTGGCCATCTCAGCTCTCAGTGTACAGAGGAGGAGACTTCAAATGCAGCACCAGGACCTTCAATGACAGAAAAAATGATAGGGAAATAACAGTTATTGAGAGGATTAAGCCATCCTTTCCCATGTGGAGGCTCCCAATAAAAACTGGACCCCCCCATTGTTAAAAAAGAAAAGAAAAAGGTGGGGAGATGCAGGACCCCCCCCCCCATGGAGAACATTTCCATCTCTGCTTCCCCCTGTTTGTGTCTCCTGCAATCCCCCACTCAGCTTCACATGCTCAAAGGAATGGAAGTACGATCTGTGTCCTTCCCCCACCAACTCCCATTCACATAAGAACAAGAGCAACACATGTTTTTAGGGAGATGAATCAATAAGGGAAGAGACACACAGCCTGTGTCTGTGATGTTGGGAGGAGCCCCACCCCCATGGAGAGCAAGGAGGGGGTAGGGGAACGGGGCAGAGTAGGGTGGAAAAGGGGACACACACACACACACACACAGATTCAGAAGCAGCCAAAGGACTTCGCTTGAAACTGACAAGACATTTGAGTGAAACTGACCAGCTTTGTATTGCTTTGAATAGTGCTCTTAGGACCAGGGACCTTTGCAGTGGAAAACTATAAACTGTAAGGGTTTAAGGGAGGAAAAATTTAAGAAATCATATATAATCAATGGATGAAACAATCTGATCAAAATTTGGTATACTGAAAGCACTCCTTGAGACCTTCCACTGTGCCAATTTGGATCTCTTTATCTTTAAACATAAGGGTGCTGCTGGCAAGGAGGGTGCATTTTCCACATGCTTTGAAGCAAAGGCTCTGTTTAAAACACACACAGACCTAAAGAGTCTCTCTCCCCACCCCACCACCTTCCTTTCCTCCCTCACAGTCCTGTATATATGAGGGTGAGGGTTGTTGTTGCTGCTTTTTGCTTGTTAAACTGGGGATTAGTCGGTCCTGTTTCCCCCTCAAGGAGAGAATGGGGGATTTTGGAAGCAGGAGAAGGAAAAGTTTTCAATTGGCACACCCTTCTCTTTCATCAGCAATACCCCCCCCCCTTGAAACCATGCCCACGAAACAGCACAATGAAACAATTTTGAAAATACATGTTAAAGTTTGAGTGATGTGCTTTCGCATGACTGGAAGAACCAGACTTTCCACGGACCAAAATATTTCACTATGAGGAGCAGAAGAACTGCAATCACAACAGTACATAGTCGATGTCATCGGAGTGCTTCGCAGGGAAAGCAGACTATAACATCCACGTCATTTGAGTCCATCGTATAGAATTCACTGCAGCAGCACAATACAAGGCCGGTGGGATGAAGCCTTAAGTTTTAGCTTGTTTGCCTTCATCTATCCCAAAACCAACTTCAGGCACTAGTTCAAGAGTTCCACAGCCTTCCTAGGATAAGTAGATATAAATAGGAATGTCAGAGGAGGCTGTTTAGGGGATGGATCCGACATCCACCAGGTGGCTTGGTTCAGCCCTTGCCAAGTGAGGCCAGTTGGTGAATTTATGCCCTTTGCACAATGGTGGTGGAAGCACCTATGGCCCATTGTGTTCCCCTCTCAGTGCTGTTGCCGCTGTGGAAGGGTTATACCTCTCTCTCTTTGCCAGAGTTGGCCCAGTCAGAGAGAGAGGGGAGATGGTTAGTGCATCATGGTGGCAATGGGGCATTCCCCTCCAGCTCAACCACCACGCTGCTGCTGCCACCATGTTCAGGCCACCCTGCCAGGGATGGAGGAAACGTGGCAGCAGCCACACAATGGAAGATCAGGAAGGGAGTGAAGGGGACAAGTTAGAACAATCCCGTTCTTTGTACAATCTCCTATGTACAATTTATTTCTAATGCTAGCTGACCAACGCCAGGACAAAACTCCAGAAGGCCAATTTGATTTTCTGTCATTGTTTGGGATTTGGGGATTTACTGTCTGTCAGATGAATAAAAAGCACAGTTGGGGACTAGCTGTAGACCTCGGTTATGTCCATCTGGAGTCCTGCTCAATATTCTAAATACCATTTCTGCATTTCTGCCAGGTTTTGATTCCAATCCAAAGCTCCATGTGTACTCTGATGTGCTTGTGAGATGAATTTCCGCATTCTCTTCAGCTATGTTGCTAGGGGGATGAATTCAGTGTGTGTGTGTGTGTGTGTGTGTGTGTGTGTGTCCCAGTCCTTTCCAGTAAATTGAATGAGGATGTTGTGTGTGGTGGAGTCTGAGAGCTGAACAAGCATCAAGGTCTTTGTCTGAAACAGATTGCCAAGGTGCTGAACGACATTATGCAGACTTCTTCTGGTGCTTTACACATAGGCCACAGCACATGCCATTGAGTCTGGATAAATCAACAAGAATGATGCACTCGGAGATGCCTTTTGAAATTGCCATCCGCCTCCTAAAAGCATTGAAAGCTCGCTTTTTAACACGAAAGTGAAGGCTGAAGGTTGAAAGGCAGCTTGTGGCATTACTAAAAAGCTTTAGAATAACCATTATCTCTTGATTTTTCCATGTGTGTAAAGACTTTTAGAACTCACTAGCAATGCAGGGAATATTAACAATAGTCCCAGGAGCAGGACAATCACAATGCTCACTCTTTAGTGTTAAGAGATATTGTTTATTCTCTAAGTAACATCTTCACATTAGATGGTCAAAGATGAATTAGTTTGTTTTCCAGAAAATTATCCTATGATGGGTGGGGGAGGGGGTGAAAAGCTGTACAGTGGAGATTTGGATAGGCACTTAAGTCTATGCCATAAGCTTTCTGGGAGCACAGTATTACACTATGGGCATAGCTAGACAGGGTAATATCCCAGGGATTGTCCTGGAATCATCCCTGTCCATCCACATGATGCACAGGGGATCGCAGGAACAGGGAGGGATGATCTCTCCCTTTTCCCCAGGATATCACCCTACCCTTTTTTCACAGTTTTTCCATGGTCTGGGGATGATCCCAAGATCACGGAAAGTGTGGCACACCGACACGGTTTGTCCTGGCTTCTTGTGAGTAATCACAAGGAGCTGGGAGCCAGGCATGGGGCACAGAGCTCCTCAGCTCCCTCTCTGATAAAGACAAAAACAAAATGGTTGGTGTGATGTTCCGCGCCGTGTGTAAACAATAGTGACGATCTTGAGATCATAAAATCATGAGATCGTTGCCCTTTTACCCTTTGTCGAGCCATGGCCTATGTGGGATACTCAAATGAAATATTTATGTTCTGGAAGGAAAGCCCTAATGAGGGAGTAGAGCTACATGTGGCAGTAGGGTGACCATATGGAAAAGATGACAGGGCTCCTGTAACTTTAAGAGATGTATAGACACGGAAATTTCAGCAGGTGTCATTTGTATGCATGCAGTACCTGGTGAAATCCCCTCTTCATCACAACAGTTAAAGCTGTAGGGGCACAGTCATCTTTTGTATCTGGTCAAGAGGGGAGGGCTCCTGCAGCTTTAACTGTCGTGATGAAGAGGGAATTTCACCAGGTGCTGCAAATGACACCTGCTGAAGTTTCATTTTCTATGCAACTGTTAAAGATACAGGAGCCCTGTCCTCCTTTCCATATGGTCAATGGTGCAGATATTTTTTCTGAGGCTATGGAAAGGGGTCACATATGTTTCTGTCGACCCTTTTTCTTCTCAAAATCCCACCTTTGAGCTGCCTTTTGTGCCATAGGCAGGTGGGGCAATGGACTGGTAATAAAATCTTACCACTTTCGGGGAAAAGCAGCTCAAAAAAACTCACGGGCCAAAAGCTCTTGGAAAATAAAGGAACATGCTCCATTCTTCCCTGTTCCCAAATACGTTTGCATATGATTTCACCCTTTGTCCATACTCCGATTGAATGCATCAACTTATAAGTGACTCCTGATCCCATCCTCACATTGGCAAAGAATCCTTTGAGCTTTGAGCTCTGTCAATAAAGAGACTGAGGCCGTTGCTAGATGAGGGTTTAGCCTGGGTTGACACCCGGGCTCACCCCTGTGCATGCAGATGACGCACAGGGGATCCTGGGGTCAGCCCGGGCTAAACCCTCCCTTGACCTGGGATAACTGGATCCACTTGTGTCCCGGTTTTTCCGCAGCCCCAGGCTGAGCCCGGGGCTGCGGAAGGTCTAGCTGGTTCTGTGGCTTTTCCTGGCTACGCGGCTTACTCGCGAGTAGCCGGGAAAAGCTGTGCCCATCAGGCTGTGGGGGGGGAATCATGGGGGGAGAGATGGGGGGCAGGGGGGGAAGAGCGGACCTGGCAGGAGAGATGGGGTGGAAGAGCAGAGCCAGGGTGGGGAGATCGCGGCCAGTGGGGCGGAGGGGGCATCGGACATGGTAAGCGGGGGGTGGGCAGACATGGCGAGCAGGGGCGGACTTGTCGAGCGGAGGGCGGACGGGGCGAGCGAGCGGGGGGGCGGACGGGTGAGTGAGCAGGCGGGGGGATCAGACATTGTTGAGGGGATTGGGGGCAGGGGGGAACCCTTTATTTATTTATTTATTTATTTATTAAAAAAGACTTATCTTTTCGTTGGTGTGCTCCTGCGCACATGGCCCCTTTAAGGTAAAAAAAAAATGGCTGTGCGACAGGGCTTTCCCTTACCTCATTGTGTGTTACATCTAGCTAGGGGCGACGGCCCATGCTAGCTGCAGTGTGGCCTCGCCCCTACTCCCCACCGGATTATCAGGTAGGTCTAGCAAGGCCCTGAGATATGCCTTCACCATTCTTTCCCTGATCTTATGATTTGTCTAAATGAATAAAAAACCCGTTTCTACTAGGTTTCATCATGTTCATGTATGTATTTGCTATCTTAATCTTAAACAAAATAAAAATTAAAAAAATGAAAAAATAAAATAAAACAAGAATAAAACTACATTCACACTTCCTGGAAGCCCCCCTCCCCTTCTTCTTTTTTTTTTGAGATTTATTTAAACTTAGCATTAACAAAATACTTTTAAAATGACAGACATTTAAAGGATTTCTCTCATTCCTCGAGGTAGTCAAATTCAAAATGGGCTATAATGGGTCTAAAGAGGTCTGGTCAATCCATTACGGCGTTAAAAATGTGCCTGTATGATAAAGCTCACCTGGAAGTGAAACAATTAATTAATCTTAGCCACTATTAACTACTATTACTTCATTATTGATTTTCTCATAAGGCTACATCTCAAAGACATGTATTACTAAAGCAATAGAATTAAACCTAATGAGTGCAGGTGTGTTCTTGAACATGCAAGATATGGGGAAGGCTCTGCAGGTCTCCTGTGCAATCAGGATTCCAGCTCCTGTGGATGCCAATGCACATAGATTTCTGCAGCTCAGAAGTTCATGCCTAATATCCAGATGTTGTGGGCAGGTCTAGGGAAAGCTGCACAATTCCAGAAGCTTGGCCTCACAGACCTTTTTAATCACATGTTGCCTCTTCATGTGTACAATGCACAAAGGGGATCCTTGACTATACAACCTCTTTTAGCTTGAGGAATGAATTCAATTTCGTGGAATCTCTTGGGGGCCACATTCCAGTGGTGGGTGGAGCCAACGCTGAAAGGGGTGAGGCCAAACACCAGTGTTATTAGCCTAAAGATTTTACTGCCAGTAACTAAGGGCTTTGCTAGACCTACCTGTTAATCCAGTGGGGAGTAGGGGCGAGCCCATGCTGCAGCTAGTGCGGGCCGTTGCCCCAGTCTACACGTGACATGCGATGGGGTGAGGGAAAGCCCCGTCGCATTAGCCATTTTTTTTTAACTTAAAGGGGTCATGTGCGCAGGAATGCACCAACGACAAGGTAGGTATTTTTTAAAAAAGGGTTCCCTGCTTCTCCCTGCCCCCAAATCCCCGCCCCGCAATGTCCGATGCCCTTCCACCCGCTCGCCATGTGCGATGCCCCCTCTGCCCCCCCGGCCGTGATCTCCGATTCCCCCTGGGCCGCGATCTCCCCACCCTTGCTCCGCTCTTCCCCCATCTCTCCCCCCCCCCCACGATTTTCCCCTCCCGGCCCAATGGGCACACCGTGGCACGTCCCAGCTACTTGCGAGTAAGCCCCATAGCCAGGAAGAGCCGCAAAACCGGCTAGACCTTCTGCAGCCCCAAGCTCAGCCTGGGGCTGCAGAAATACCAGGCCACAAACGGTGCCGGTTATCCCAGGCCAAGGGAGGGTTTAGCCCGGGCTGACCCCCTGTGCATCATCTGGATGCACAGGGGTGAGCCCGGGTATCAGTCTGGGCTAAACCCTCATCTAGCAATGGCCTAAATCTCAGAACGGGCATTTCAGCCTTTTAGTATGGGGAAAATACTGCACAAAAGCAGGAAAATTATAAAATGATTAATAGTTAGTAGAGCCAGGGGAGGGACCCCAGCCATCTGAAACATGACAGATGCCCTGACTGGGAGCCTAGGAAGGCCAGATTTGGCCCAGGGCCTGAGGTTTCTTGCTATATAATGAGTTGCATTTGTGAATGTGCTATAACACCGTAAGAAGAGCCACGCTGGGTCATTCAGAAGATCCAGGTAGATCCATCAGTCCAGCCAGATGCTTCTAGAAAACCCACAAGCATGGCATTCAATTCAGTATTGCCTCTGAAGATGAAGGTTCCATCTAGGTATCGTGGTTAATGCGCTATTGAGAGAATGTTCCTCCCTGGCTGTCCAATGCCTTCAAAAGCCATTTGAGATATAGTCCTTTCTTATGGAGCCAAATGACATATCCAGCTGTGGATCATCAACCATGAGCAACTAAGGAGTGAACAACTAGACAAAGTGGTCAAGATGAAGAAGCTAGGAAGCTTGGACCATTTCATAGACTGCTAGGCATATCTCAGAACTTCTGATGCTCTAGTTTATCCAATTTGCAATGGTTGTTACATTTTTCTTCGGTAGTGCACTGGCTTTTGTTCTTTCCAGATTAGCTTTGGCAACCCACGTGGTCATGTTGCTGCTCAGCTGAAAGAAGATCATCCATCTCACTCTCTTTCATCAACTGCAGCCAATATAGAAACCATTTTGGGAAATACATTCATCCTGCATATGTTAGTATTATAAAGCTCAGGTAAATTAACCCACAATCCTTAAGAAGATGACCAAATATTTATTTATTTCAGTATTAACGACAATAATGATTGCATATTTACTTGGAGATGGAGATAGACAGGAAAATATAAATATCAGAGCTCCCAGTAAAGGTAATAAGCCAGTTGCCTGGCTTGGAAAATATTATCCGTCCCTGTCAAACTACAGATCTCAACAATGTTTTTACCTTTGAGTTTTCTCCTATTAATTTGTAGCTAGCAATCTTCCTCACTAATGTGATTTTCACAGAAAATCAGTTTAGCAGGTGTTTTTTTGTTAAGGGCAATTCTTCTGTTTTAAAGAGAAGTAATGAAAAGTAGAGGTTCTTGCTTAACTAATGGCTTGTCTGAAACAGAAGGTCACCTACCAATGTGATCCATGGTTGTTCAAAGTAATCATTATCCACAACAACATTTTTCAGATGAGCCAAGTGTACATTTGTTCACATTTCCCTTTAATGTTAATAAATGGTAAGAGTTTTTGAATGTATCAGATTCCACTTGTTCATGGACAGGTATGAAGAGACAGACAATTCCTTTGGGTAACTTGTGCCAAAACTTTATTAATTTAATATGAACTGCACTGGGGGGACTTGAACTATCTTTCCCTCCAGAAGGTGAAATGGTGGAAGGCATCCTTCATATGTCTCCTACCCATGTCTAGGGTGGTCAATTACACATTGCCAAAAAAAAAAAAAAAAGAGGAAATGCATCACACAAAAAAGAAGACAAAAGAGGATCCAGATGTATATAATGGACCTGTTCAGACAACACACTAAGCCTTTGTTAGGCTGCTAACCCATATACAGCAAGTGGTTAATGAGCATGGTTAGAAATTATTCACATGATACTCTGGCCTTAGCTAGACCTAAGGTTTATCCCGTGAACATCCCAGGGTCATCCCTGTTCATGTAAATGACACACAGGGGATCCTGGGAGCAGGCAGGGATGACCCCGGGACAATCCTGGGATAAATCTTAGGTCTAGCTAAGGCCTAAGTCAAGGTTCATATCTTGACATAACCATCATGGTTTAGTGTGTTGTCTGAACAGGGCCAATGTTTGCATATGCTAGTACCAATGCAAATTTAGAGTTCATTATTATACTATATATTGAAATACAATATGTCTCACCAGAGTGAGGAAGATTGTAAACAGGTGACCCAGTCTGCTTTCCTGATGCAAATTGTTGATGAGCAACTTCATGGCTCCCTTCTTATGTTTCTGTCTCTTCAAACTGGACTTGGACTGGACAGCACTTCAAATAGAGGACATCTTCTGACAACCCTTCAAACTGAGGACTATCCTCAGTAAAATCAGAGGCATGGGCCTTAGCTAGACCTAAGGTTTATCCCAGGATTGTCCCAGGGTCATCCCTGTTCATGTAAATGACACACAGGGGATCCTGGGAGCAGGCAGGGATGACCCCGGGACGATCCCGGGATAAACCTTAGGTCTAGCTAAGGCCATTGCCAGGCTACATATGCCTGGGTGACACAACCATGGCTCAGAACCTTTGAACAGATATCTGATCTGTAATGTTGTTGGCTCCTCACAGTGAAGATCTGTGTTGAAGGAGGCCCATTTGAGTCACTGCCCTGTGGCCTCTAAGCACTTGGGAAGCAAGGCAGCAAGGCCCCAAACCTGAACTTTACATCATCCTTCAAATAGTGCCTCTATTTGTATTAAATAATGCCTCTCTTTGTATTTCAGTATTAAATAATACTGAAAAAGCCCCTGGTTACCAATGTTTTCTATCTTCAATACCACCTTAACCCACATTGAGCATGCCAGCAGTGACCAAATTAAACATATCTAAGAATAGTGGCTTTTGAGAATTACATTTTGATCCATTTTTAATGCGAACTTGTCCCATTCACAACCCTGAACATGAATGGAACAAATATGCTTTAACTGATTGGGGATGAATGCTTACATTTCAAAGATGTGCATAATGGATGCACGCATTGGAAAATACACATGAAAACGTGCACAGATTTAAATGCAAATGAGCAAACAAAAACAAAACAAAGCCCCAAATCTGATACAGACTTGAGTTGGAACCAGTTTTGAGATGGAATTCGGAAAACTTCAATGAGCTATTTTTCTTTTCTTTTTCCTGATTAGCACATCCCTAGCTATACCCATGCTACAGTATCTGGGAGGATAGGTGACTGCCAAGTTTAAGACAAGCGCATGAGTGGAAGGAGGCACAAGTATGCATACTGCCAGAGGTACTGTCCATTGCTTTCTGTGAAAGAACGCTACACGCCAAATCCTGCCTGTCTCTGCCTGTTTCTCCATCTCCTTCTCTTGTGCCGTGCTCAACCCCCTAATCCGTCCAGTGGGGAAATGGACAGTGAGCAAGAAGAAAACTAGCAGAATGGGACAACTGTACACAGAGGGGCTATTTAGTGAGTGCAAGGGGGACATTCACCTCCCTCTTCCCATGTTTCAGGTCAAACAAGTCTTGTGGATCATTTCAAGGTGAAATTTGGAGAACCTCAACAAGAACAGGTTTTGCTGATTCGCACATCTCAAGTACATGGTTGCATTTCTTCTGATACATATGAAAAGCTTTTATCTGGGAGTCATCAGTGTGGACCAGACCTTTCAAAGAGTAGAAATAAATTTCAGGCAAGAGGTGAGCTGTCCGTCTGTTCCTTACATAGCAAACACTGTGTCAGGAGTGCTGAAGTCTTTGTTTCCTTCCACTTGTTAGATAACTTAAGCTGCCTTGTAAAAGAAAACAGGAAAATGCAATCTATTTATACTTGCCATTGATAAATCTTCCAAGCATAATAGATTATTCAATTACTAATGGGCCTGCTTTAGACATCTTAGTGAGATAATTAAAGCACTGTGACACATAATCAATTCATTGATTGATCATCACACCCCTTTTTTCTGAAGGTAATAATTTAATTTACATCCTTCTACAGACTTTTCAATGCAATTTCCTTTCCCCCTTTTCTTTTCTTTTTGGCTTTCTTGTCCCTTCACTTCCTGGAGTGAGCCCACAATCAAAAGGATATGATTTTCCATTGTAATTGGTTAAATTTGCAGGAAACAGGAACTGAAAGCAGTACAGAAATAGGTAAAACTGGGGGCCAAACCAGATCTACACTGCTGCTTTATAGCAGTATTGCAGTGCACCGAAAACTGTTGGAACACATTATACATTCCATATACTGCTGTCTTGGGCCTTAGCTAGACCTAAGGATTATCCCAGGCAAATGGAGGGGTCATCCCTGCCTGCTCCCGGGATCCTCTGTGTGTCATTTGGATGCACAGGGATGATCCCAGGACAATCCCGGGATACAGGCCAGGTCTAGCCATGGCATAGTGTGATTTCTTGCTTTTTATTCCACATTATCCAAAGTACTGCAACAAATGTCACTGTCTGTCCTACGAGACATAAATGTGCAAGAAGAATATAGCAATGGGATCGCAGTGATTGGACACAAGGTGTAGATCTGACCCAGATATGTTTGTTAATTGTATTGATGCAATGTTTTATGTAAATAGCAGTTGTAAGGAAGCCTGATCCATGTTGGTCTGTGGTGCAGGGGGAGGGGGAGTTTAACTCTTTCTCCTGCCACAAAAAATTCTAAGGTGGCCAGATGTCCTCTTTTACAGAAGGCAGCCCTCTATTTGAGGGGCTTCAAAATGGCTGTCCTTTATTTTGAGGGGTGCCCTCTATTGAAGGGTTGTCCAGTCCAAGTCCAAGTTAAAGATAACGAAACATAACAACTGTTGTCCATCTACAGTTAGCGCCTGGACTGCAACGGGCTGTCATGCCTAGCTCTACTCCCCTTGAGTTAGAAGAAATTGTTTCAGGTGATCAATCAGAATCAGATTCTGAAGTAGAGGAGTCAGTGCCAGAAACAGGCCAAATTATATTAGTGGGGGAGAAAGCTCTCAAGAGCTCTTCACCAGCTGGGAGTGAACTTTATCCAGAGCTTATTTCATCAAGAGCAAATAATAAACAGTCAGTGGGAAGCCAACATTCTTCCAAGGGAGAGAGCACAAAGAAGTTAGCTGATCCTAGAATATGCCACAGACTAAAACAGGCAGAGCTAAAGGAAGGCAAGAGAAAGTCAGCCTAGCTCATGTCCTGTCAGAAGCTGCCTCAGAACTAGTCTCTCTGCAATTAACGCATCTTGAGAAAAGGCATTCCATTCTTCTTGAAAAGAAATTGTCTCAGTTAGTTTGCATAGTTTTGCCTAGGGGAAAGTTCCTAGAGATTAGACTCTCTTCAGGTGGGAAGAGATGTTTATTGCTTAAATAAAGCTTTATAGATTACTTAGCAAGCCTCGTTATTGTCTCCCAGGGAAGCAAGAAGTTTTGAGAAACATGACACAGACCAGGTACACAGGTCACATGGTTGCACTCTTCCACACTATGTTGAGAAGTACTGTGATCCTGTTTAAATTATCATAATTATTTCTGAATTTACATCTATACCTGTCCATTAGCATATTTATTTAAAATATTTATAGAACTTGATTTAATCAAAAACCAATGTGGGAGAAAGCAGAGCTTGACAGATTCGTTTATCCAGGTCCAGGGCTTTGAGTTCTTAGCTCTTAAAAGTCTGACTTTGAAGCTCTGTGTTTTCAACCATGTCGATGCTAAATTAGGGTAGGCACCTCTTTTTCTCCTGATAGGTTCCTCATCTTTAACAACTGTATGACAGGCAGCTGTTAAAGATGCATGTCATGGTCCTCTGGGAATTACTGTACCTATTGAATCTGCCTGGTGCAGGTGGATGAGAATTTTGTTTCAGTTCAATTTTGATAAGAATTTGCCAACATTCTCAAAGCTGTTTGTGTTTGAAAAAGAAAGGACTTGAGATATAAAAAAATGTGAACGTGGCAGAAAGTGAAACGGATACATTTGCCCATCCCTAGTTCCTGTCTCAGCCAATTAACCAACAGCCGCTGCCCCTCCCTGGGGCTTTCCTGCCACCTGCATGCCAGTACTGTTAGCTGGCCACCACTTACATGCATAGGCGTGCGCAGCTCGTTTCATTAGGGTGGGCACCTAAGGCCCTGATTGGAGCGGAAGAGGGGAAAGCATGCTTTCTCACTACCCCCAGCCCGACCCAAGACATTTTGCTGCCTGAGGCAGAATAGCAAATGAATAGCAAACCCCCCTTCCCAGTCCAAGTCATGGTGCATAAGCTAGTCTAGTTATTTTGGCACTAGAGGCTAGTTGACTAAAGCTTATTATGTCATAATTAAATTGTGAGTCTTCCAGATGCCACAAGACAGCTTGGGAACCCAGACGAACAAGGGTGCCTCTGCTTCTTCATATCTGTGCACCTTTCTAAAGCAAGAGCAAAGCCCTGCTGTAAATGAGGACTTTGCACCCACCAGAGCCTGGCCTCATGGATCATGCAACCAGCAGGTGCAGTCCAGAAAGATGTTTTCAGAGTCTAGCAGAGTCAGACACACTCTAGCAAGCTAAGCCAAGCCAAGCTACACTACACACTCATATATTACTTTCCCCCTAATCCAAACATTGCTGCACACATCCCTTTTTGTTCCAGTACCACTTCGATACCCCTGACCCAGATAAGGGCCCTGGACCAGACTGGAAGCAGCAGCAGGTAAAGAAGGCCTCTGGCATGCCATTAAACATGTCAACAGCCAGTGCACCTCCCCTCCCCTTTACCTAAAATGGCAAAGTGTAGAAATTTGCTGGGCTCCTCTCTCTGTATAATTAGGCACTAGCTTACAATGGTGTTGTTAAACAATTTTAAATGCTGCATGTAATAGTCTTATAGCCCTTTTATATCTTAAAATGCATTGCTTGACTTCAAATGGCTGAATACCTTCCACACTGCAACACTGCTACTTTCCTGATGATGGAGTAGTATTTTTTTTTTAAAGATTCCACACATGTTCCGAGGTTCACATTTTAAATCCACTTAAGGTACAATCCTATGCATGTTTGGAAAGAAAAAAAGTCATGTAACTCTCAGCACGTTCCAGCTAGCCATGCTGACTAGGGGACTCCTGGCGTTGTAGGATTTTTTTTCTTCTTCTGTCTAAACATGCATAGGATTGTACCTTTAAATTTAGAGGGAAGATGGAGTTAGAGCCTGAAAATTGAAACTACAGCCATTGTGAAGGATTTTCTGAGAGGACACTGATCAAGTCCTCCTAGTTGAAACACAATAACTATAAAAAAGAGCCTGTTGGGCCAGATCTGCACTACTGCTTTAAAGCGCTTTATAACAGTTATAAAGCGCTTTAACTGCTTTAAAGCGCTATAAAACTGTTATAAAGCGCTTTAAAGCAGTAGTGTAGATCCGGCCTTGGAATGATACTGCATTGGAAATAAGAGCTTCTTTTTTAAAATATAAAGTTATTGTTTGTCCTGAAGACGGAGAACTCTGCCAATCTTCAGGACAAACTCTGCCAGTTTTAGCAAGTTCTTGTTAAAGCTGATCACTCTCACCCATCTCGAAGGTTAGGTTGGCATGTACGGTGCAAGTTTTAACACAAAGAATGCTTAAGTTAACATTTTTTTTGAGCACCTAGACACATTATTAAGAGCCTTGTGTGGCGCAGAGTGGTAAGCGGCAGTTACTGCAGCCGAAACTCTCCCCACGGCCTGAGTTCGATCCCAGTGGAAGCTGGTTCTCAGGCAGCCAGCTCAGATCAACTCAGCCTTCCATCCTTCCGAGGTCGGTGAAATGAGTACCCAGCTAGCTGGGGGAAAGGTAACTGTGACTGGGGAAGGCAATGGCCAACCACCCCACTACAAAGTCTGCCAAGAAAACGTCAGCAAAAGCAGGCGTCCCTCTAGGAGTCAGCAATGACTCAAGTGCTTGCACGAGAGGTTCCTTTCCTTTCCTAGAGCTTCGGCTATTGGGCGGTATAAAAATGTAATAAATAAATAAATAAATAAATAAATAAATAGACACGTTGTTAAAGATGAGTGGAGGCTTTCTCAGACCTGCCCATTTCAGGATCACAAGGCTTGACAAGTCATTCATTTTCGGAATGCCTGGAAAAGCCCATGAGGCCTGGAAATGAAATGGGCAGGCCCCTTCAGTTGTGTGCTATGAAGGGCCTTGGGTAAAGCTGTATGGGGCTGGGAGAAAGGGTGTCTCTCTCTGCGGATCTCCAGAAAGCCAAATTTGGCCTTTGGGCCATTGGTTAAACACCCCTGCTGCAAGGAAAGAAGGGCAGCTCAATTTATTTTGGCAGAAGTGTGGGAGAATCAGGAGGTGGGATTGAGCAGTGCAGCCTAGATGTACCCTCATACATTTCTGTCGCTTTGACACTGAAAGAAATTCCTAGAAAAAGTGGGCCTCCTTTCTTTCTTTTTTCTTTCTTCTTGTTAATCAGTATTCCATTATTAAAGGGATGATTTATTTACTTTTGCCAAGTGTTGCATATACATTAGCGCTGCTAAAGAACAATGATATTCATCTCCCAAACAAGCGAAGCTATGAGGCACGTTAGGTAACCAAATCCATTTGCAATTTATAAATCTTAGCATAATCTTTGTAAAGAAATTGCCAGTGGACAACTATTAATTGAAAAGGGTATGAGTAAAAAAAAAGACCCCCTCCAAAATCTGATTATCCCATTAGTCTTTTTCCCTCCTATTAATGAAAGAAACCAAAATTTAATCATGCCTCTCCCTAGCTGATGATTTATGCCATCCACTATGATGCAAGTGAAACATCTACACGGGAGTGTAGGTGACTTTAAATGGCTGTGTAATATATGTATATAGCTGCTGGGACCATTAATGTCAGTGGAATGCAATCACCAAGAACACACACATAGGTAAGTAATCTTGCAGCCTCATTGTAGTTGCAAATGTAATTAACATGAAATGGCCACTCCGAGTGTTGAGCCACTGCTGTGGTTTAATGCATTCCCACTTGCCCCCGCCCTGCACATTTGTAGCCCAACTGAGTTCAGTCTGCAGCACTTTAAAAAAGAAAGAAAGAAAAGAAATAGTATTAGTATAACTAAGTAAACTCTCCATTTGTTCACAAAGAGAGCTTGTTTACCTTGGCCAGGGATATACTACCTTCTTGGACGTTCTTAATCAGAGGTTTTGATCCAGGAAACCCAGTGTGAATTAATTATGCCTTTTCTTTTCTTCTTTTTCTTCTAGTTTGGATTGACCTTAGGTAGCTTTGGCATGAAAGTCCACAACATTTCACCATTTAAATTTCAGAAACAAGATTCGACAGCAAAACCTAAAATTTGATTTGGCCTCATTGGTTCAAAGAACAAATACAGTAAATATAAGATTTGCTAAGGCTGCAATCCTATAGCTTCTTACCTGAAAGTAAGCGTCTTTGATCTCAGTGGGACTTTCCTCTGAGTAGACAAATTGTGCTCTGAATTCTGTTAGAAGTCATTTATCTGGTACTGCCATATACTCAGTGCTACTGCATGTAAACAGACACGTAAACTTAAACCATATTTAATATATGTCTGCGACTGTGCATTGACAGTGTTCCTGCATGTCAGCTGTCAAATATTGTCAAATACTGACAGTTACTGCACACCAGCAATCAGAAGCAGTCAAATATTGCCAGTCAGGGATTCCGGTTAATTGTTGACTGCTATTGCATGTGATTTGTCAGATACTATCAAATATTGACTTCTACTTCAAAATCACCAGGTGACAAATGCTGATGCTGAATAATGAGGCGATGTATGAGAAATTTTGTTTCAGTATGTTTTTGATCAGAGTTTAGCCAGTTTACACCTTCAGGAAGAAACAGGGATTTGGATGCCATCTGCAGTCAAGATCCATACATTTTTGAGTATGCAATATGACTCATGAAGAAAAAGAAAGTACAGGACAGCATGCATGCATCTGAAAAATGTGCATTAAAATTAGAGCTGTGCACAAATGGCCTCTCAAAATTCTCTACTCTATTTGTGGGTAGATAAATTGGTGGAGGATTTCACAGAATTTCCCCAGGGGGAGGAGAAATTCTCCAACAATTTCTCACTGGTAGGCATCAGCATTAGCAAGGGTTGTAGGACAGCTTCTTTCTTCTTCTCCCCCCCCCCCACCCTACAAGCATTTTCAGTTGTTGCTGTTGTTATTTGCATTGCCACTGCCAAGTGGCAACAGCATCAACTACGTTGGCAGCTTTGCCCCATTTTGCATCCTCCACATTGCCCCATACATCTTGCATCACTCCAGGGCACTAGTGGGAGGGAATGCAGCCATCACAAAAGGTAATGTTGAAGAAAATATGGAGAACATACTGAAACCTGTCCTTTTATTTTTAGGAGGTAAGAAAAGAAAAATCTAAGGGATTTCCTGAAAGTTTTCTTTCCCCATGAAAGGGGCTTCCATTTTTCTGTCTCATTCATGGGGCAATTTGTAATTTATTTTGAATGGGTGTCGGTGGTGTTTTTGACCTTAACTAATCACTGTGAGGTGGCTGAGGGCAATGTCTATATTTTTCTTTCTATAACACATCTCACTATTGCTCTCCCAGGCTGCCTGCACTTCCTGATCTGTAAAGGCCCTATGGGAGGAGTAAATTCATGATGTCTTCCCCTGGGCAGGAAGTACAGGAAGCCAAGGAGGCTACAGGCTGTTAGAGAGGTGACTGTATAATGAAAGACAGGGCACTCACATACACTCCTCAGTCATATCATATATACGGTAAAGCACAAGAGCCCTGAACCAAACCCATGAGAATTTCTCTGAAGTTTCTTCTCCTTTGAATTTCTTTTCGAAAGCAAGTTCTTTTCTATCAAATTGATGAGGAAGGTCGAAATCGTCATGGGAGAAATTTTCAGCACAACACTAATGAAGATGTGTACTTTTGGAAAATACTCTTTAGTCAATGGCAGAAGAATGTGCAGATTTCAAAGTTGTGACATTCAGGAAAACATGCACAAAATGCACACAGATTGTGATGTGTAACGAAGAAAAACAGATTGCAATCTGATTCGGACTCGGGGCAGTGCGAGCTTTGACATGGATTTCGGACAACTTTGGTGAGCTCTGGCTTTGCTGATTCACACATCCCTATGATTAATAGATGCTCACTGAACATACCTGCATCAAGAGAATATTCACCACTGAAATTCACAGAGGAAAATGTTCAAGAGAATTGTTAGAACAAGTTTGCTTCAGCTGGATTTTGAAGCTGTTGCAGTTAATTTACACTCTGCCTCCTTCTATGTATCAAGGGAATGATCATTCTGTTGCTTATGCCATCACTCGCTCCAAGAAGAAACAGATGAAAGCCAAGGGCCCCTGAATACTTAAAGGCTATTTTTCTTCTTCTTCTTCTTTCTCTCTCTCTCTCCCTCCCTCTCTTTTTCTCTCTTTTTTTTAAAAAATGTCCTTTGATGATGTAAACACACTTGAGATTGAAGTGAGTTATTTCGAGCAACCTGATTATGGAATCAAGGCCATAAAAATCCTTAAATTGTGACAATGAATACACCGGAGTAGATAAAGATTTTATGCATTTGGTCTGCAAAGCCTATTTATTCATCATGTCAGTTTAGGGGCATTTATGCATTTGATTGACAAGAATCCTATACTTTTGGGGTTTATTTATTTATTTATTTTAGGGGTATGCATCTCCTCAGGCTGAATTCCCGAATCCAAGCCAAGGTGAATCCAAGTTGATTATGTTCACGTCGGCCTGGATCTGAGGTGGTAGCAGGTCAGTCCAAGGTGCCCTGAGACCAAAGCACATTGATACTGAAGCCTTGGGGTGCCTTGAGCCGATTCAGAGTGGTGGTGTGCTGCTCCCCCATCCGTCCACCCAGGAAAGCTGGTGCAAGGCCAGCCATGAATCCAGGTGAGTCCATTGGACTCACTAAACTCACTTCCCTCTCCCTCACTACAGTGGCCATAAAGAGCCATTCCTCTTTATGGCCATTGTAGATTTGGCCATAGATATAGTAAAAACAGAGAGCCACCATGATCTTAACTTTAAACCACAGCTTTGTTCTCTGGGAGGAAGATGTGATTTATAGTTAAGTCCCAGTTGTGAGGAGAGGGAAGGGGACAACGGGGCTGGGAAGGTGGGCTGCGAGCAGGGAAAGGGGAGTTGGGAGTCCCATGAACTCCCGATTGGGCTTACAGCTGGCTTTCCTGGGTGCTGGCCATGCGGTCAGCACCCAGAAACTTGCAAGACTAAGTAGCTTCGGGGGAGAACAAATCTCACTTTGGCTTCAGCACCAAGGCAAGGCAGACACCTCCCAGTGTGCCCCAAGTTGAACTGGGGCCATTTCAGAGGCTCCAAAGCAGACTCCAAGGTGAGTCAGGGGGAGGGCTGTGCACAGCCCTAATTTATTTCATTCCTATACTGCCCAATAGCTAAATCTGTCTGGGCAGTTCACAAGCAGGACTGAGGATCCAGCCTGTCCTTCTTAGAGTAGACCCAATGAAAGCAATGTCTGATTAGTCAATATGAGGAAATTAGGTCTCATTGATTTCACATTTTTCTAGTTCTGTTATAAAATTGCTTAGTGCATTTTTATTTTCTTTAGTTTTTGTTTTTATTCTTTTATCTGGTGTTTTAACTGTTTTTAGCCTGCCAATGGAAAGGCAGGATATAAATAAATGAATTCCCAACATGGTCCATTTAGTTGCAATCACTATAATCCCATCTGTTTGTTGTTGTTTTGTTTTGTCTTTTTATTTTAATGGAGTTGCAATTATTGCAGCATGTCACACATTTGGCTTTAAGAGAGCAACCCTGGGGTATCTTGAAAGTTATATAGAACTAGTAGCAATGTGGGTATCTCTGTTGAGAAGAAGCTTATTACATAGTACAGTTCTAAATGCTGCAGACTTACTGTAGATACCTCCTAATGCCAGGCAGTAGACGAATAAGTGCTGGCCACAGGTAGCAATAACACAGGCTACCAATTTTAATGTCCATCTCTTATGTGCACTATTGGGTGGGGGGGAAATGAACAACTACACTTAGGAATAGAATGTTAAGATCACTGGTGGGTTTCATATCATGCCTCTAAAACCAATTTCAGTCTTCTCCATAGAAATATGTGTAAATATATCAGAGGTGAGAGCAACTTGTAGTCCTCTAGATGTTGTAGAACTGCAATTCTCATCTCTCACACACACCCCACCATAAAGAATGGCAATCGTTGACCGTCACTGATATAAATCAAAGACCCTGTTCAGATGACATGCTGAACCATGGTGGTTAATCATTTTGAGCCAAACATTATGGCTTAGCGTGCCATGTGAACCATGACTTAGGCCATAGCTAGACCTAAGGTTTATCCCTGGATCGTTCAGGGGTCAAACCTGTTCACCTAGGTGACACACAGGGGATCCAGTGCTCAGGCAGGGGTGAACCCTGGATGATCCCAGGATAAACTTTAGGTCTAGCTGTGGCCTTAGTGTGTCATGTGAACCATTCCTAATCATGGTGGCTACATAACCACGATTTAAACAGGCTCACTAACGGTTTGCTGCAACAGGGTTATCGACCTAACCATGGCTTAGTGTGTTGTCTGAACAGGCCCAAAGCAACAAACTTGCCCATCTGTCCAATATGACTTGATCCAGGTATAACCTTCAGGAGTAGGTCGCTGTGAATCTGGTCAACTTAGGGCTCATCTAGACCAAGTAGGATATTCCACTAAGAAACCTGTATATAAAAGGCAGGAGCCACACCAAGCAGGATATAGCGGTATGAAAGCAGTATATGGCATGTGTCAGTAGGCCCCAACAGTGGTCAGCACACTTCAATACTGCTATAAAGCAGTAGTGTGGCTCCTGCCTTTTATATACCACTTTCATAGTGGAATATCCTGCTTGGTGTAGATGAGCCCTCAGTCACGTGCTAGTGAAATGCTCCATATGTGACATTAAAAAAGGGCATTCATTATATATCAGGATGTTGTTATCTAATGACCTTTTGGCCTAAAAAGCACCCAAGGCATAATCAACCATGGCCAGATCTACACCAAGCAGGATATGTCACTTTGAAAATGGTTGGAGAACAGTACATGGAGTGTGTCCTGAGCTCCAACAGTTGTAACTACTGTAATAAACCATTTTAAAGCGGTAGTGTGGATCCCGCCCAAATCTGGGGGTCGGGGGAGAATCACCAAAACCAAATAGCAACTAAAACATAATGGAAAAATGTAACGACCAAGAACAGACGATAGCAACAGGCATCCCTTATCTCTGCTGAAAACAATTAAGGAAAAAGGGTTTTTTAATGTTGTGACTGAATTCTAATAATGAGGTGGCTCATTAGTGTAGCTGGCTCCACTGAGAAAAGGATGGATGGATGGAAGGAAGGAAGGAAGGAAGGAAGGAAGGAAGGAAGGAAGGAAGGAAGGAAGGAGAAAGGGAAGGTACATAAAATGGAAAAATGAGATGCATCGTTTTTTCATGTTTTCTTCCTCGTCTTTGGTGCTACTCCTTTTTTTTCCTCCTCAGAGTGGAGCCAACGCAAAAAAGCTCCACACAATTGTATACAACACCTGTTTGCTCCCAAATATCTCACACAACTAGGTTCGCAAATCATCAGTCTAGGTATATTAACTTGGAGATTTTCCCCCACACGTTTGGACACCCATAATTAATGTGAGAGTTTCCTGCATTCTTAATTCTTATGCTTCATTACTATTCCTCATTGGTGTCCATCTTTATCCTATTTTTAATGCAACCATGACCTCTAATTGATTCCAGATCCCTGCCAATTACCCTACACAAATTCTGTTTCATTAGTTTTCTTTTTGTCAATACGTCCTTGGCTGAATGTATCAGTTGCAGATTATGGGGTTGGGTGGGGTTGTTGCCTATTTTTCTTCAAGATGTCCTCTTTTCATGGGTCATTTCATGACTGCACTTCTGTTTAGGGTTGGTCCTCATGCATTACATGAGTTTCGTAAAGTTCAAAAAAACAAAACTGTCAATTGACAAAGAAGAAAGTTTGAATGGAGGAAGGGGTTTATTTGCAACAGGACTGCATAGAAACACACACACGCACACACATGCTCAGCAAAAAGTTCTTGACAAACAGCAAAAGAAAAACAAGCTGCTAAAGCCAGCTTTTTAGATTATCCTTTTCAACATGAATCTTAAGATAGCAGCTCCTGAAGTTTTAGAAACGTTTCAAGGTGTAGAAACTCAAGACCAGGGATAACATTTGACTTGCAACCTGGGCAAGACTTTTACCACGGATTGCAGCTTAGGGCATGGCTAGATGAGGGGGGTGGAGGGGGAGGATCTTGTGATACGGTGATCGCAAGATCCTCCCCCTCAGTCTACAAATGGCGTGCGATGTCCCGGAAGGAAGAGGATGTCGCGCCCGCCATTTTTTCATTTTTTAAGCGAAGAAGAGCGTAGGAGCACTCCTGTGCAAAAATGAGTATTTTTTTTTAAAAAAAACCCACCTCCTTCTCCCCCTCAATGAGCACATTGTTCCTGAAGAGCTCCGTGGTCTGTGCCCGATTCCCAGCTCCTCGTGGTTACTCGTGAGGAGCTGGGATGAAAACGGGCTGCCTGGCCACACCTCCTGTGATCTTGGGATCATCCCAAGACCATGGGGGAAACCATGATTAAAGGCGAGGGCGTTATCCCGGAGCATGTAGGGGTCATCCCTCCCTGCTCCCAGGATCCCCTGTGCATCATGTGGATGCACAGGGATGATCCCAGGGAGATCCCAGGGAGATCCCCAGGTCTAGACATGCCCTTAATCTGTGTGAACAGAAGGTGTGAACTGGGCAAATCCTGATAAAAGGTGAACTGAAATGAGTTTCTCAAATATCCCTAGTGATAATCACTTCCCCACATCTGACCCTATATCTGCCCATATAATACAGAAATAATATTTTGTTTTTTTGTTTTTTAAATGGAAATTTATAGCCTTGTATCCAATCACCTCCATTGGCCAAAAAAAAAAAAAAAAAATTGCATCCATCAGCAGAGTGGATTCTCAACCCCCCACCCCAAACCCCTGTTCAAATCTAGGCTGTTGGCAGCCCCTCTGTAGCAGATTTTGAGGTGTATAGCGGGGGGAGGGGTCTTCAGGCAGAAAAAAGGCATGGAAAAGTTCTGTTGCATGAGCAGGAGTCTACAAGTATGAATTTGGATCTCACCCAAACCATAATAACCCATTCAGACAATATGGATACTGGCTGAAAATCTAATGAGTACTGAAAGAAAATGAATAGAATTACAGGGTTTGATGGATAGCTGGTCACTTGAACTGTTTCTCCATCAAGTGCCAGTTTGCATATCGAGAACTTAAATAATCCATAATATACAAGAAAAATAAAAGTCCTGCAATACTTTCCCAATATTTGCTGATAGTGATTTTTTCAGAGGTCAAAAAAGAAGACATCCTTTACTATTGTAAGATATGATGGAAATCTGATCTAGAACGTTATAAAAAAGCAAGCTAACTATGCCAGTGCGAGTGTGTGTGTGTGTGTGTGTGTGTGTGTGCAAACTGTGTGTGTCTGCAAGTGTGTTTATATTAGAGATGTGCTCCGCTCCGATTAGAAGCGGAGAATCAGAAGCGAATTGGCCTGCTCCACCTTGCCCAGAGACGGAATAGAAGCGGACCGGGGACCTGTAAAAGCACGGTGAAGAGAAGTGCCCATACGCGGAGCGCTTCTCTTTTCGCGGACCGATCCGATAGCCATTTTGAAAAATTTCGCCCATAGGATTGCATTGCAGAAAAGAATAAGGGATAACTGTGTTGTTTTTACAGCTATCTTTCTGAAAGTTCGTGTGCTTAGAGAGTCGTGGCTGGGGGTCATTTTGAGCCTACTCTCAGCTCTCTGCGTGCTGCGGTTCGCTTGCTAGAATTTTTGGAAAAATCGGGTAAAACAGCAGGAAAATACCTTTTTCGAAGGGCTGAGGGGCAGAGTCAACTCCCGGTCATGATCACATGATCCCAAAGTTGGAGGAGGGGATAGGCAAAACGGGTAACTTGGGATTCTGGGAACTTTTCTTTCTTAGTCTGAACGGAATTTTCCCAATGTTTTTTAAAACAGTAGCCCCACCAAATGCACAAACACAACCTGAAATCATATATTAAGCCAATAATAAGAGATAGAAAAAGCACAGCACTGCTACCCACCCTAACTTTGGGGAACAACTGAATAGATGTGGTGCAAGGGGATGAGCTCCCCTAGGGCAAGGACGTGCCCTGTGCACTCTCCTGTCCTTGGAGGGCCATCAGAGCCCTCCAAAGGTAAATCACTGGAGTGAATGCCTATCATGAGTTGAAGTGATCGTTTGCTTCTTAAAGACTGGTACCTAGACAGGACCAGTCAAATTGGCAGATGATCCCCCCTCCTCTTGGGCACGTCCACTCCCCTCTTACTGGTAAAAGACAGATATAGCCTTTTTTAAAAAAATCTTCTTGTTGTTTATTCAAGCAACACTGCTGCTTTTATTTCCACGCCTCCTTTGTTTGTTTATTTATTTATTTATTTATTCCATTTTATATGCATTACTGGCTTTGAAACTATCCTTGGCTCACTTCCTTGTGCCCCCAGAAATGTCTGCTGCCTGCCTGCCTTCCCTCCCTCCTCCCCTGCCCACCTCGCAGGGATGGTTTGGTTTTTGTGTGTCTTGCTTTGACTCAGGGGATAAATCCTTCCTGCGCTCACTTAGACTTTTGGAAGTTCCAAATACATTTTTCAAGTGTGGAAGAAGATTCATATTTAGGTTTATCTCTACTCCACAATTCATGGCATGTCAGGATTTCCTTTGAAATGGGCCCATTGAGCTGTCTGCAGATACTGGGGTGTCCAACTTTCATAAATTCCCCCAAAATCCGGGGATGATGGGATTGGCTTGATACTTGGCATCCATGTGGACACATGGGTAAGCTGTCATGGGACCGAAGGTGAGGTTTCTGACATGCAAATTGACGTAGTTGTAAAATGGGACTTGGTTTGGGGTGAGTTAAAGGGTTAGAGCCCCGCCAAAAATCAGGGGATGATGGGATTGCCTTGAATCTTGGCATGCATGTGTATCCCTGGATAAGCTGTCATGGTGCCGAGTTTGAGGTTTCTAACATGCAAATTGACAGAGCTATCGAAAGGGGTGTGAATGGGGTGCCCGATTTTCAAAAATTCCCCAAAAATCAGGGGATAATGGGATTTGCTTGAAACTTGGCGTCCATGTGGACACATGGATTAGCTGTCATGGGACCGAAGGTGATTTGTCTGACATGCAAATTGACATAGTTGTAAAATGGGACTTGATTTGGGGTGAGTTAAAAGGTTAAAGCCCCACCAAAAATCAGGGGATGATGGGATTGCCTTGAGTCTTGGCATGCACGTGTATCCCTGGATAAGCTATCAAGGTGCCAAGTTTGAGGTTTCTAACGTGCAAATTGACGGAGCTATCGAAAGGGGTGTGAATGGGGTGCCCAATTTTCAAAAATTCCCCCAAAATCAGGGGATGATGGGATTGGCTTGAATCTTGGCATGCGTGTGTATACGTCCATGAGGTGTCATGGTGCCAAACTTGAGGTTTCTAACTTTAACAGAAAAAAAGTTGTATACTTTTTTAGCTTTCAATGCAAGCCTATGGGGGGAAAAACGGAGCTCCGATCCAGATCCGGAGCTCTGCAGCGGAGCGGAGCGGACATAGGCGGAGCGGGGTCAGAGTGGAGTGGCCCGATCTGCAAATCGCGGATCTGGAAGAGAAGCGGAGTGGAGGGTCCGTGCACACCCCTAGTTTATATTAACGCACACACAAATTGGAAGGTATCGTGGAATGCTTTCTCTGGGAAAACCCTTTGCAGCATCACAAGTGAAAATGTCTATCGTGTTATAGAGCATTTTCAGACAGGGAGAAATTGTGTTTCCCTACCGTCGCTTTGCCTCCCGCTTCGCTCCCACAATAGGGATGAGCAGCTTCCTCTTTTTTCACATGGGGAAGAAAGAGGAAGCAAGTAGCCACCACATGGGCCATTCAGCGGGTGTTTTTATAATGCAACTTCTCCTGCACACTGCAGGAAATGGCGCCAAAATAAGACCCAGAAATGGATTTTCTGGGTCTTATTTTGTAGCATGAAAATAACAGAAGAAGCGGGAGACTTGTAGGAGGATTGCTGCATCATCAACATGACCCACGAAGATCCATGAGTGGCCAGTAACGAGCATGCGATGAAATGCTCATTTAAAGACACATTTGCAAGAAGGGAATTCAAAGCCCAGCTAAACATGTTAAAGGTGCAAGTATTTAAATTATGGTACCCATGCTTGAGAAATCATACCAAGCCTCGAGGGCCACAGCATTCAGATTCTGCAGAAAACAGCTCTCCAGGTGTCTGCGAGAAATTGTAGTTGATTGACAACACATTTAAAATAGCCTACTAGGATGGGCTTCAGTCTTGACAACAACTCACCAGCTGGCTCACTGAATAAGAAGCAAACTCTTCATACTGATAGCTCAACTTAATGAATGCCACAATACACACCCAAGGTTACGAGAAGCAGCCATGTTCAATCTTTTCATTCACTCCATACGGCTGACTGGTGTTTGATATATAAATCCAAAAACCTCTCTGTTTAACAATGATGTAAAGGCACTATTAATTCAAATAAGCCTGTGAGCCTGATGTGTTGCACAGCAACCAGCCAACCGCTAATAAGTTTGTGTTGTGAATCACCCAGAGAGCTTTGGCTAATGGGTGGCATAGAAACGTAATAAATCAATGAAATTAATATGTAAAGTCCTGTACTGTATGGCCAGGACCCATGACTGCACACACACACAAACACACCAGCGCACGCACACACACACACATACGTTTTTAACAGTATACCAGGGTGTTTCTACCTCCAACATGTGGACTCAGATAGACCAAAAATTGGTGTTGCATAGTAAGCCAATTCATCATGAGCATATGAGAGCTAATATGGTGCAGTGGCTAAGGTGTTGGACTGGGAGTCAGGAGATCTGGGTTCTAGTCCCCACTTGGCCATGGAAGCCCACTGGGTGACTTTGGGCCACTCACAGACTCTCAGCCCAACCTACCTCACAGGGTTATTGTGAGGATAACATGGAGGGGAGGAGGATTATGTCTGCCGCCTTGGGTTCCTTGGAGGAAGAAAGGTGGGATATAAATTTAATAAATAAATACATAAAAAATAAATAAAGACCTGGGTTCAAATCTCTGCTTGAGCAACAGGTCTACACATAGTTGCTGCTGGAAAGTGCATACATTGTTAAAGATAATTTTGTACAAACATCTGGAAAAGTGGGTCCAACCTGGCTTTCCAAGACAGATGTACACAAGTGTTAAAAAAATGTTAGCCTATATCTAGATATAGATATAAATATTGATATATATATATACACACACTTTCCAGATAGTTTGGACTTCAACTCTCAGTTGGGCCAATAGTCAGGAATTGTTGTTGTCTAAAACTTCTGGAGGTCCCTAGGTTGGGAAAGGCTTTACTAAGTGTTAATTGTAACGCATGGAGCTGCCCTGAGCCATCAAGGTTTCTGGCTAGCCTTGGGACAGCCATTATTAGAGTTATGTGTAGGATTTGGCTGAATGCAGAACCAAATCAGGCTGATTTGAACAGATTTATGACATGTCCCAATCTAAGCAGAGCTCCTTGGAAGCAGGATAGATCTGAATCTGAAAATTCAAGATTCAGAGCTCATAGAGACACAAACACTGTGGCCTCAGCTAGACGAGGGGTTTGGAGGGAGGCGATTTCATGATTTTATGATTGCGAGATCATCGCCCTGGTTTACACATAGCATGCAACATCGCAGCCACCATTTTTTTTTCTTTTAAAGGGGACAGAGCGCATAAGTGCTCATGTGCAAATCGTAAGTGTTTTTGTTTTTAAAAAATAATTTCCACCCCACCCCACCCCCGCAAGGAGCCTGTTACTCGCGAGGAGCCAGGACAAACCCCGACGCCCGATCTCATGTTCCATGGTCTAATGATCAGCTTGGGACCATGGAAAAACCAGGCTAGAAGGCTGTGCGTCATCTGGATGCACAGGGATGATCCCGGGGCGATCCCAGCATTGTACATTGTACTTCTTTTTTTAAAAAAAAAGTGCTTTCAAGACTGGGATACAAGGTTTGGGTTTTATATTGCGGCTTGGAGCCAGCTGCTGGGAGATATTGCTTTTCCCTGCCAGGACCTGATGCAATCCATTCAAGCCAAAAGCAAGGCTCCCATCACTGCACATGCCCCCAACCAAGGAAAACATGCTTAGGGAAAATATTACAGACTTTAAGCGTTCTAAGAAAAAACAGAAAAGGCTGGGGAAGAGGCGGGGTGTCAGCAGTTCAGGCACGACGTCATGTGAGTACTGTGCTGCAAATCCTCACACCAGCCATGGTGAGAATGCACTAAATCACTGGTGTGATGGAGCTCAAAGAATGATATATAAATATGATAATAAAAACAGTAGGGGTGATTCTGCAGCTGTATGAAGCTACCATCTACTGAGTCAGACCAGTGATTTGTTGTCTATGTTCCATGTCAAATCAAACAACGTGCTCCATCCTACCTCAGACTGGTAGCTGTTCTGCAGAGTCTAAAGCACAGATGTTTTCCAGCGCAACTACCAGAGATACTTTAAACAGGAGATGCTAGCCACTGAACTGATCACCCAATTTTCAGTTCCATTTTGTGTTCATGTTTATTAAATCACAATAAAATGCATTCAAATTTTAATTATTTAACCTAAAATATACATTTTGTATGCATTTTCCCCTAAAATATTCATTTTTGTTTCCACTTCCTCTAAAATGCACATTTTCTACTCATTTCCCCCTAAAATATGTCTTTTCTATGCATCTTTGGGCCTAGAAATTCAACGTTCAGAGAAGTGTTGGATAATAGGTCTGATCCATGTATTAGTCTGGGAAGTGGTAATTCAGTTGGTTTGCTTAAAACTATGGACTGAACAAAATTCACCAACATCCCTAGACTTCCTCTACACAAAGTATGTGCTCTACCATTGACTGATGGGCCTCCTCCTACATTTCTTTTCAAAAATGAAACTTCCCCTATCCTGTGAAGTGAACAGGGAAGTTTGGGAACCTAAACCCATGAAATATTGCTGGATCAAGGTAAAAGGCAATCCCTTAGTATTAACAAAACAAAACATACGGCTTTATCTAAGCATCCTTGAATCCCTCTGTGATATATTACTGGAATGACCAAATGTTGAGCTTCTTTAAACAAGCAATTTATAGCACGCTCGTTACTGGCTACTCATGGATATTTGCAGATCCCTTTGACAATGCAATCAGCCTCCAGTGCTTCTTCTGGGTTTCTTTCACACAGCAAAATAAGACCCGGCAAATCCATTTCTTCTCGGCTCTGATGGTAATTGGCGCCATTTCCTGCTGGGTGCAGGAGAAGCTATGCTATAAAAATGCCCACTGGATGGGTGCTATCCCATTGAAATGTACAGACATGTGGTCACTGCTCTCTTCTCTGTGTAGTTGTGCTCATTTCAAATGTGGAAGAGAACCAGGAAGAGGGACATGGTAAGGAAGCCCGATCCCCCTACACACACCTTCTGAAAAGACCTGTTATTGATTGAATAGGATAAAACTGAAAATTCTTCCCTAAGACCAACCCTTTCCCCCTTCCTAATTTGTGGAGGAGGAGGAGGAGGAGGAGGAAAATTGTGTTGCTTTCCTTCTTCAAATATGGCTATGAAACAGCTTTTTCAAAAAGAACAAAAAAGCTTTTGGGTGCAAGTGACAATGTCAGAAGCCGACAAAATAGAAATCTTTGGCTCAGGCTCAGCTGACATTCAATTTACTTAACACTCGATCAACTTGGAAAGTGTTCAAAGGCTTTGAAAATCCCTAACAACGGTGTGACTATATGTAAGTGTCACAAAATATTATCCTATTCTCAGGGGACTTGTAAACAGAGTTCTTATGTCAGAATGCCAACAAGGCTTCTCTTAATGGCTGGAATTACATGATGCTAGATCTCAAAATCTTTTGCAAGGAACTTAGATTGTCCTAGTGGATTAGACCACGGTTTAATCATTCTCCCCTCACCATCTTCTGTTGGAGGATCAGTTCCCATAAGCTTTATAATTGGTTTGGTATTCAGACAGATGAAGTCAATTTGCTGTACACGACTTTATTGGAATAATCATTAAAATTCATTTCGCCCCACCCTCACAGAGTAAAGGCCGTTATTTATTTAAGACCCGTCTTATGGAATAATTCAAATTGTCTGATACCTACTATTACTCAGTGTTCAGTGAGACTAAATCCCACCTGCAAAAAACCTGCAAACCCCTCAACCCTCCCCACCAAATTCATTGCTTAATAAACAAAGCCAGACCATATCCATTTATAGGAAGACAAATATGACAGCACACAATAGGGATAAAATGAAATTAGCATTTTTGCTCAATTTTTAATATACTACAGCTGCAATCCTATACACACCTATGAGGGAGTAAGTTCCATTGAACCCAGCAGGACTTGCATTTGAGTAGATCTGTACAGTGGAGGCTGGTCTTCAGAGGAGATGTGATTCCATTCTGGGTTTCAGTCAGAACCAGCCAGAACTCTGAAGGAGTTGTCCATGATTCTGAAACCATTTTAGGGATAGATTTCAGTATCTTGGATAGTTGCTTTAGAATCTGACTAAAACCCAGAATGGAATCACAGACCGAATCAAACTGGAGCCACCAGCCTCCACAGGATCTGCATAGTATAGGGTGACCATATGAAAAGGCAGACAAGGCTCCTGTATCTTTAACAGTTGTATTGAAAAGGGGATTTTAGCAGGTGTCATTTGTATATATGGGGAACCTGGGGAAATTTCCTCTTCATCACAACAGTTAAAGCTGCAGGTGCCCTGCCCTCTTTTAAATCTGGTCACTCTAGTATAGCTCCTGCAGCTTTAACTGTGGTGATGAAGAGGGAAATTTCACCAGGTGCGATATGCACACAAATGACACCTGATGAAATTCCCTTTTCTATGCAAAAGATACAGGAGCCCTGTCCTCCTTTTCATATGGTCACCCTAGAATAATCAGTATATTTCTGGTCTGTCTCGGTATTGCAATGTTCCCATCATAAGTCTATTCTTTCTCTCCGATTAGTGCATCTGTTTGATTTTTAAAAAAGCATGAAAATTCCTATTAATTTTCATATGCAATTTCCCCATTGTCTGATGACAGATCACGTCAGCGGATGGGACTTATGTTAGGAGATAGAGATCCATCCCCTCACATGAACTGGCCCATGTGTGGGAAGGGGCATTCCAGCTCTCAATGTTTCCCATCTTTGGTGTAAAAAAAGCTCAAAATTACAAGCACCATCCAGGAAGCTTGATAAAAACAAAACAGTTTCTCCAGCTAAAACTGCCTACAGCTATATGGAAATGGTCACTGAGAGTCACCCCAGCCTCACACCAAGTACCAGGAAGCGAAATTGGAATGCAGAACAGTAATTGTACAAATGATTTTTCCAGCAACTTCCTGGCAAATTTAGTTTGGCTACCGTGACCATATGAAAAGGAGGACAGGGCTCCTGTATCTTTAACAGTTGCATAGAAAAGGGAATTTCAGCAGGTGTCATTTGTATATATGGAAAACCTGGTGAAATTCCCTCTTCATCACAACAGTTAAAGAGCAGGAGCTATACTACAGTGACCAGCTTTAAAAGAGGGCAGGGCACCTGCAGCTTTAACTGTCGTGATGAAGAGGAAATTTCACCAGGTTCTCCATATATACAAATCACACCTGCTAAAATTCCATTTTCAATACAACTGTTAAAGATACAGGAGCCCTGTCTGCCTTTTCATATGGTCACCCTATACTATGCAGATCTGCATGCATACTCCGTGTGTGTGTTGGTGTATATGTTGTTGATAGAACTATGGTAAATTCACTCCACTTTGAGGGCTTTTCTTAGGGGGAGGGGGTAAAACTAGCACAGCTGTCAGTGTGCTTTCTCTTCTTTGGGATGACATCACTGAATACAGGTGAGGGCAAGTAAGAGTGAAGGTAATATAAATAAATTAGCAAAAAAAAAAAAAAAAATCCAATGTGTCCTGAAAAAACAATGAAAAGAGGGGGCATTTTGCATCACTGATGATTTTATGTAGAGTTAAAGTTCTGATATAGTTATATTAGTTTAGGAGCAAAGGAGGTAACTAGCAAATAAACAGTTCACATTGCCCTTTTAACAGAAGCTCAGGCAGTAGAATATTGCCTTCTATACTAAAATCTATTTGAGACAGTGTTTAGTGATTATTGGACGTAGGTAAGGGGGAAAGAATGGGTAGGAAATGGAACAACCTGCTCTTCCAGAGTACATTGAATCAATTATAATTTGTCTTGCTCAGTTTGGTTTGCCATTTTTAAGTGGGCCATTTTCCTGTGCTCACCGATTGTGTGAACAATTCATTTTGAGTGCAACCTACTGATTTCCAATACATTGTCATTTTGACTAATTAATTTGAACAGGACTAGGGCTGAGGCAAAGAGGGCATTTCAGGAAATCTTCATTAAGATTAAAAGGAGGAGCCTCTTTGAATTATATTTGGAAATTACTGTGAATGTGTTGCATAAGTGCTAGCGGTGTGCAGAGCAGAGCTCCAATGATCTTGTTCTCTGCTCTGATTTTCAGAGTGGCTCACGTGCTCCACCCTGCCATATCATCTGTTGGAGAACCACTCCATTTTCGGATAACTGCTCTATTATAGTAAATGGAAATTAACCAAAATGCTTACAGCTACTTCATTTTTTAAAGATAAAGAGATGAAACTTGGCACACTGATAGCTCTTGAGTAGGGGTTTAACTGTGCCAAGCTGAAAACAGATGCGTTCATGCCTTGAGTTTTAGAAAAAAATGTAAATTCCAAGGTTTTAAAACTATTTAAAAAACAAAAAAAAATCACTGTCATTTTTAAAGATAAAGAGATGCAACTCGGTAGCTCTTAAGTAGGGATTTAGCCATGCCAAGTTGGAAGCACGTCCCTTCATGCCTTGAGTTTTAGGGATTTTTTAAAGTTCAAACTCAGGTTGTGAAACCTTCTCTTTAGGGTCTAGAACCTTGAGAAGTTTAAAAAACAACAAGAAATTTAGAAATAAAAAAGCCAGCAGCATATTACAAACAACAATGAGAGGTCAGACAAGAACAAACATAAATATAAATACCTTTAATTTTTTAATATATTTTTCAAAGCATATAAACTTGACATCTGTCTTCAAAACAGGAGATAGTACTAGCAATAGCAAACTTTTCTTTTCAAAAACATCTGCTGTGGTTGAAGATATTTCCATAAGGGTAGAGGTAGACAAATGTTGATAGTACTAACAAGTTTCTGAGCAAAGTATGAAGTGTTGGTTATTACCTTTAAAGCCCTACATGGTTTGGGTCCAGGTGACCTGCAGGATCACCTTCTCCCATACAATCTGCCCTGCACACTCAGGTCCTCTGGGAAGGGTTTACTCCAGTCAGCCACAACTAGGCTGGCAACTGTTTTCTTTCCAGCGCCAGGTCAAGACCTTTCTCTTCTCCCAGGCATTTAACAGCATTTAACAACATATGCTAAGTTTGATTGTTTTTTAATGGACCTCAGAACTGTTGTTGTTTAAACAGATACTGTCTTATACTGTTGTTTTTATATTTTTGAGGGTTTTAAATTTTGTATACTTTTTAATGTTCACTGTTTTTAACTTTTGTAATCCACCCAGAGAACTTCGGCTATGGGGCAGTATATAAATTTAATAAATAAATAAATAAATAAACTGTTACCCAGAGGACCTTTTCTTCTGCCACCCCAGACTGTGGAATGGCCTGCCAGAGGACATTCGTCAGCTTAAAGCTCTCTCTGAGTTTAAAGCAGCCGTAAAGACTAGTCTCTTCCGGCAGGCCTACCCGGATGAATTTTAAACCTAAGAATTTTAAGATGCTGTGATGGTTATTTTAATATTGTATTGGTTTTATATGCTCTTTTACCTAATTTTATGTATTATATTGTGTTGGGTTTTCCCCCCCCCCACCTCAATCCAGAGGGAGAGGTGGGTAATAAATAATTTTCTATTATTATTATTATTATTATTATTATTATTATTATTATTATTATAAACCAGGATAGCTACCTCCCCAAATGTCTGCATAATTTTCTAAATGCCCCACCAAACATTAAAGAAAGGAAAATGGAGCAATTTCTTACACACACACACACACACACACACACACACAAAGGATATAGAGGAGTTTAATATTCCTGCCTCAAATAACTTCTGCATATTAAAATTTGACCAACCAGCACCATCAAATCTACATGAGAAACTGACTCTGTATAATGCATGAATAGCACAAGATAGAAAGAAGGATACTAAAATCAATCAAAATTCTTGCAGATAATAGCTTTCTTGTTGCTAAGACCTTATAATTAATTTATCAAGAACTGGAAAATATTACTAAAAACATAAATCTATTATTATTATTATTATTATTATTATTATTATTATTATTATTATTTTCAAGTAAACTTGTTCGCTGAGACAAACAATGGAAGGTGAAATATAAACCAGACTATTAATAGATAGGAAAGATTTAGGGGCAGGAGAAATTAACTATCTAATAATAAAAACTGAAATACTAAATTCAGGAATAGGAAAGAGAGTGATATAGGTTCATTCAACAAAAACAAAATGTCCTGATAGACAGCTTTGGAGGAGGAACTTGCTTTGTTTGGGTTCAAAATCTCTAGCTTTGAGTCATCTTTTTTGGGGGTTTTTTAAGCTATGAATAGATAGATATTAGAAATTAAGAAATATTGAATTATTTCCCCAAAAATCAAGAAATAAAAATGTTCTGGTAATGTTTGGAAGTGCAAAAATCCCTGCCTTAATTCTCAGGAAAAGAAAGCTAATTTTACATGATGGTTTCATCCCTTTTTAGGGGGGGGGGGGGTTGGAAATGAAAATACCCATCTTCCACGTATATAGAGAGATTCAATTTTAGGAAGATATGGTCCCTGGTTGTGTAAAGGGCCTTATTGACTGAAAAGAATCATGTGTAAGTCTCAGGGAATTTAAAATGTTTAAACCTAGCCTAGAAGATGTAGAGCATGCTGTGAAGTGTCTCCATCAAAGATGGCCAAAAAATCATTTGGTGCTCTATAACATACAGAACAGAGAACTGTCCTTGAAATTTTTTTTGCAAATGGAACCAATACATAGAATAATTTTGGAAAGGGTGGGGTCTTTTGAATTGAGCTAAATCTGTAAGGATACCTTTTTTCTGTATATTCCCTGTCTGTAGATTATTTTTTCCAGTTCCAGTTCCTATACACAATCATTTGATTAGATTTGTTTACAGTAGGGAGGTGTGAATCAGCAAAGTATGACCTCACAGAAGTTCTCCGGATTCCATCTTGAAGCTCATTCTGATTCAAATCTGTATCAAATTGTGAGCTTTGTCCCAACCGCATAACAATTCATTCATATTTTCCCAATGTGTGTATCCATTATGCACATCTTTGAAATATACACATTCCTCTCCCATTGATTAAAAAAATGTCCACATTTTTTTCAAAAGTGTGCAGTTTTTCGTGCACATTATTCAAGTGTACTCATGCTGTCAAACTCAATTTGGGGAGTCTATGAATCCCATTGCAAGCTCAGATATGTATAGACTTCAACTACAGATTGTGTCTGAGTTCTGGAAGGTTCAGTCTAAAAAGTGAAAACTGGGTAAATCCTGACCAAAACTGAACTGAAAAGAATTTCTTATACATCCTGATTTTACAGGAAACATGGCTTATTGATATTACTTTTGTATATTGATTTTTAATGTTTGTAAACCTCCCAGAGAGCTTTGGTTATGGGGTGGTATATTATATAATTTACGGTTTACAAACGTTAAAAATCAATATACAAAAGTAATATCGATAAGCCATGTTTCCTGTAAAATCAGGATGTATAAGAAATTCTTTTCCGTCACTAATAATGCCATTTGTCTGCAAGGCTTTAAGATAATGACTCTTCCAGCATTTAGAACAACTAAATATGAGTGTGGAACTGGAGGTCTGATTGCTCTTATCTTGATAGATATTGGATGTAAAGATCTAAAATTAACAAAAAATGGGTTTATTCTTATTCAATAAAAATATAAAAAGAGCCATGCTGCTCAGGTAAAGAGCCCATCTCATCCAGTATTCTTTTCACACAGGGGGTAACCAGCTGCCTGTAGAAAACACTTATTCATTCATTCATTCATTCATTGCATTCTTATCCCACCTTTTTTCATCCAAGAAACCAAAGGTGGCGTATATAATCCTCTTCCTCTCCATTTTATCCTCACAACAACCCTGTGAGGTAAGTGGGGCTGAGAGTCTGTGACTGGTCCAAAGTCACCCAGTGGGTTTCCATGGCCAAGTGGGGACTAGAACCTGGATCTCCTGACTCCCAATCAAACACTTTAGCCACTACACCACACTGGCACATGTAGGATATAAGTGCAATAGCACCCTCCCATCATGTTCCTCAGCAACTGGTATACATAAGCATGCTGCCTCTGATGCATCCTTAGTAAATATATCCCAAAATTAATCTGGTTATTTGATGAAATGTTTAGATATCCTGAAATTTTTCAAAGACCATGATGAACGAGTTTGGTTATCTTTGGAACAAATTTTAGAGCACATTGAGGAAGTATATTAAAAATCAGACCTTCTGTTGTGCAGGGATTTTAATGCACAAATGGGCAGAGATGATGAACAAATGAATAAAGTTACTGGTTTAGAAAAGGATGATGTAAGCATATTTACTTCTTACTCCATTATATACAAACTTCAGCTACAATGCTTAAATGGGAGCCTCTAGATAATAATTATTTATCTTAGGATGGGGATAGTGTGATGGATTGACTTTGTTTCATAAAACGTATATTCTTAAATTAAGTCTTTCTATTTAGAGGATTGGGTGGACAGTGGTCATCTTTCATTACTGTCAAAGATAGGTTATATAAACAACAGCAAGCTGCCCCATGCTTCTTATCCTGCACAAGATACTCATAATAGGGAAAGATGTAATAGGTGGACAATATCTGTAGCATATCAAATATGACAACTTTTAAGAAACAAGACAATTATGGATTTAAGAGATAAGTTTATTCATAATGTAGTCAACTATCTCAGCTTATATTAGGTTCTGATAGAAAACATGATGCTGTGTTTGGACATTTCATACCCAATTTTGGTTGCATGTTGGAGGAGGAAGCAGAAATAAAACACAAACACGTTGTATGGGTTCAACTTGGGCCTCTTTATTTATAACCTGGCAGTATCATCCCTCCCTGATCTCCATGTGCCTGTGCGGGAATTAAATCCTAACTGAGGCCCCTTGGCCTCCCAAGGGCAAGCCACACTCCAATGCAGAAGGCGGTTGTCCGCCTCCTGCCTTGTCCGTCACTTTCAAAGTGTGGGGAGCGCTCCCAGCTTCACCCCCGCTTGCTGCCATAACGGCAGGAAGTAGGTGAAGTCTGAGGGACTCCAAAGGCATACCGTATCCTGACACGTGGACCGCGCAGCCCCGTGGAGCAGGCCATCGGGTTATGCCAGTCACCCCAAATGGGTGCCAGTGTGCTTGCCGTCCCTATTCAAGCTATCCAATTCCCGCACAACCCTGCCACAAAAGCGGGCCAAGCCTCAGCTTAGGCCCACTTACCCCAACCAGGGAGGCATTCCCGCAAACCCACATGGAGATCATGTAGGAAGATATCATTTCCTACATCGGATAGATGTACTCCATCGGCCCGATAAAGTTCTTGCCTGGCAACGCAAATATTAACTGAACTAACGGTAACTAACTATCTAACATAGGTCCTGAAGGCCCCGGAGCGCCATCTGCCAATTGACCGGATTTTATTGTCATCCAACCCGGATCGCGCGGCCGTTGATGCTGCGCCGATCCTGAAGGAATGCGTTCCGAATTGCACCTTGCTCAAACCAATCGCTGACAATGCCTTTTTGGCCACGGCCCAGAATTGGTACTTGGTCAATGGTATGCGGTCCATGTGCCGGAATAAGGGACCCTCGGTACCACCTCTAAGTGCGGTGAAGGTCATCATCGCGGCTACAGGGCATATCTCCTCCCTAGCTGCTGAACCCAGAGTGACCCAAACCCCGTGTCCCCTCTGGTCCGTTTTAGAGTGGCGCAGATGCAGGAATATCTTGTCCCGCTCAAGCCGTAGGTCAGTAAACCGGAACGCCCTGCCCGAGACATCCGCCTTGGAGCCTGCAAGGAGCTCACTAATCCTAAAGGCCCCGAAGAACGCCGTCAGGGCCGCCGCATGGAAAAGGCACTGCTCGTAATTAGAAGAGCATAACTTAGGCCATTGTGCACAGAGTCCCATGAGAATGTCGGGAGTGATTGGTCTACGCTTGTCAGGGGCTGGGGGGCAGGATCGAGCCCAGCCCTCCAGCATCTTACGCACCCTAAAGTGCCGTGGTATCAGGCATACCCATAATCTTTGCTTCAAAAGCCAAACCCGCCAACTTGCCCCTCAACGTCCTGGTAGCGAGCCCACTGCGGTGCAGCTCCACGCAGAATTGTAAAACGTGGTCGATCGGGATCGGCCAGATTTCTGGCAGGCCATACCTAACCCTGAAGGTGCTGAACTCCCTACCTGACCGCTCGTATAAAGCCCGAGTTCTGGGAGCAATGGACATCTTCATGGCGTCCGTGGCTTCAGATCTCCAAGATGCCAAAGCTCCTTGGGCATGCTGTCCGGTTTTCGTCTGGCTGTGGGTGCTAACTCCCGGAATCTGGACATCTGGTTGCGCGACAAAGCGTCAGCAACTCCGTTATCCAGACCCGGTACGTGACGGGCATAAAAGACTACGTTATGCTGTAGACAGCGGGCAGTCATTGCTCGTACCAGTCTCATTACTCTACGATTCCTGGAGGAAAGCGAGTTCACCACCTGCACTGTGGCCATATTGTCGCACCAGAAATGCATGGTTGCTGATGCGAGAATCCTGGCCCAGAGCCACACCGCCACTACGATGGGGAACAGCTCCAGGAAAGTCAAATCCCGGCAAATGCCAGTTGTTCTCCATCGACGTGGCCACTGTTGTGCACACCAACGGTCCCTAAATATGACGCCAAAACCAAATGCCCCTGAGGCATCTGACCTGACTTGCAATTGCGCTTCAAGTTTGATTTCTTGCCTCCAGAAGGATACACCATTGTACTCCTGAAGGAAAGTCAACCAAACTAACAGGTCCTCCTTCATCTCAGCGGAAACCCTGATCCTATGGTGGGGCCGCATAACCCCAATTGTCGCTTCGCACAGACGCCTGAGGAAGGCACGCCCAGGGGCCACAACTCTGCATGCAAAGTTAAGGTGCCCGATGAGCTGCTGCAACTGCAACAGCGTCACCTTCTTGGACGTGACTGCCTCCTGAATAAGTGTGCGTAAGGTATTCAGCTTGTCCAGTGGTAAGCTGCAAGATTGACTGACGGAATTGATGTGTATTCCTAAAAAGGATAATGACGTGGTCGGGCCCTCCGTCTTCTCCTGAGCTAGCGGCACACCCAGTTCATCCGCCATTGCCTCGAATTCACGCATGAATTCATGGCACTGGAGTGAGCCTGGGCTACCTGCAAACAAAAAATCATCTAGATAATGGATGCTGTTGTCTGAATTTGTTCTTTGCCTCCACTGCCACTCTAAAAATGTACTGAAACACTCAAAAGTGGCGCAGGACACCGCGCATCCGAAAGGAAGCGCCCTGTCCACATAAAAGTTGCCCTGAAATTGAAACCCCAGGAGCTCAAAATCCGCTGGATGAATTGGCAAAAGGCGAAAGGCGGATTTGACATCGCACTTTCCCATCAATGCCCCCCTTCCACAGCGCCGTACCATTTGAATGGCGCTGTCGAAGGAGGCATAGCGCACCGTGCACAATTCGTCCGGGATGGCATCGTTCACTGATTCTCCCATTGGATGGGACAGGTTGTGAATCAAGCGGAACTCCCCGGGTGCCTTCTTGGGCACGATTCCCAACGGGGAAATCCGTAGTGAAGGCAAAGGTGGATTAGGAAATGGACCAAGGACACGGCCAGCCCTAACTTCCTTATTGATCTTTTCCAGAACCACCTCCTCCATTCCGCGGACGGACGATTGGTTCCTGGAAAAGAAAGGAGCACGTGCTCTTTGATAAGGAATTCTAAAACCCAACGTGAAACCTTCTAACAAAAACTGCGCCTTATCCCCCTGTGGGTAAGACGACAACCACTTTGCCAGTACCTCCACTCGCACCGGGCTGGGGCCCTTTAACATGAGGTCCGCCGTTGCTGCCTCTCTTGCCCGTGAACAAGTCTTTGCCTCCCTTGCCTGTTCTGAGGCGGGGGCAGGCCGAGCAAGGATGAGCTGCCCCGCACAGGGAACACTCATGCCTGAACTTACACTGTGCCCTTGTGCATGCTCCTCTTGAGCTATACTCCCAACAGAAAAGTCGGGGTTGAACCGACTGCCCGGCAGAGCCCCTGTTAAAGGCGGCCCCAGCCGGGCGAGACAGGATGTGCCCACTATCTGCTCGATCACCCGTTATTGGCCTAGATGGCGTCATAAATTGCAGCCACAATTCCGGTTCTTTCACATCCCACTTAATCTCGGGTGTGTAAACTGCTTTTAGCCTGAAGGCTTCATCATAAGCCAACCAAGCGGGACCTAAATATTCCGTATAGCAGCGAAATATAATGTCCAAGTATTTAACAAGGACTGTAGCTTTATCGGGGTGTTTCTGCAGTGCCACCCCCATAAAGATGATGTACCCGGCCAACCAATTGGCCCAAGTCCTTTCTACTTTCTTCTTTTTATTCACTTCATTGTCCCTGTCTTTCTCCTTCTCCTTGTCAGGCTTCTCCTCTTCTCTAAAAAGCAGGGAAAATATATTCACGTATTCCCCCCTCCAGATCTTCTCTCTGGTGGCTGGGAGTAAGTGATATCCCACTGGAGTGGAGATAGCTCCATAGGGAACAGGCGAGCCCTTTGCGGAGGCGTACGGGTCCGCTGGAGCACCAATGGCCTCAATGGATTCAGTTTGAGTAGCTTGGACTGCATTGGTTGCCGGGGTAGGGGACTTAGTAAATGATGAGTGCTCCACCTGTGTGCCTTGACTAGTCGAAGATGCCTTAGATGTGTCGGCCTTACCTGAGTCACTCCACACCTGTGTGCATGCGTCGGACACAGATCTGTGTGATGTACTAGCCTCCCCCGTGTCTTCGTGTTCTAAGGGTGATGAGTATGGCCACATTTGTCCAAGGGCCCACGGGGGGACACCCCAAGGTCCAAATGCTGACCAATGTTCAGTACCGGGTGTGTTGTGTGGTGGACACTCACTGTGGACTGGATCGCTGGCGAGAGGAACCGGTGTTGGCATGGGCGAAGGGCCACGCGTGGCTGGAATCTGGTGTGGTTCGCTGCCCTGCGTCTGTTGCTCGCCGCCGTCTGCCGTTACGCTATGAGTAGCCACCGCCTGCTTGGGTGAAGAAGTTAAAGGTCTGAATAGGGGGTTACGGTAACTAGACTTTCTGATGACTTTAGTTTTGCGTGACTGGAGCTGTGCTCTCAAACTGGCATTATCCTGCTCCAAAGCCACGATGCGCCTTAGCACCTGTCCCATGTCAGGTTCTTCCTCCTCTGAGGATGACGAAGGTTGAGGCGGGGGCCGCTTAGCCGGGGTGCAAGCCGCCTTACCCTTCCCTTTCTTACCCCCAGTTCCCTTTTTGGGAGGCATGGTGAAGCTTGAGGTAACTGTGCCCCAATCCCAAGAACTGCTACCAAAACCGGATTTAAATAATAATAATAATAATAATTAAATATATATATATATATATATATATATATATATATATATATTAAAATACTACTATATTTATCAAAACTTTAAATTTAATCGCCCTCCCCAACTCCAACCAGAGCCACCCTGCTTAGCTTCAACAAAATGGTTGGCTCAACAGGAATGGAACTATAGGCAGTCAAAAGGAAAACAAATTCAAACTGGGAGACCCCAACAAGGTGAGCGTTGATCAGGGCAGAAAGCCTCAATCCAGCAGGGAGTTGAAAGTGAGGATAGCTGGGTTAAGCCTCCCGTCGCAACACACACACACACACACACCCGTATGCTGCCCAGGCCGAGGTATGAGAAATGAGGCCAGGGGAAGCGTGAATGATGCTCCCAGATGGGGCCCGCCGAGGCCCTGACAATGAAGAGAACTGGGAGCCCCCCCCCGCACTCCCCTATATCCCGCCCCCGCCCTAGTTAGCAATGAGGAATAAGCGAGGCTGGGCCGTGCGAAGGCCCAAGCCTCGAGACCTGGCGAACACAAAAACCGCCCTCCCCAACGCGCTAGGACCACGAATCAAACCCTGCCCGAGAGGGCTGGCCGGAGAAGAGCCGCCGCCACGCTGAATCCCCGCTGAAGAAAGGCGGGCGCGGCAGCTGCCGCGCGGGCCTGGCCCGCGGCCTCGCCGCCGCCGCCGCCGACAATTGCGCGTTTGCCGCAGCCGCAGGCTCCCGCTCCCAACTTGTGCAGAGACGCTGCACCCGTGCACAAACGCCGCCGCCGTAAACGCTGCCGGAGACGATCCCCACGCTGACTGCTCGCTCTGCAGTCAGCGCGCCGAAAGAGGCCTGAGGCACGAGTCCGGCCGCTTATATAGCGGCCCGGGCTCCGTGCATCACGTGACCTACCCTAAAGCATTGGGGAGCGTTTTATTGCTCCTCCCCAAATGCAACTGCCGGCCTTCCCGCCCAAACTTGGGCTGGGCGTTGGCCGGTCTTTGATGCAGAGGGTAGAATCATAGAATCATAGAATAGTAGAGTTGGAAGGGGCCTATAAGGCCATCGAGAACTGGTAAAAGCAGCCAGATCTTTAGGGATGTGTGTGTGTGTGTGTGTGTGTGTGTGTGTGTGAGAGAGAGAGAGAGAGAGAGAGAGAGAGAGAGTAGAGTCTGTCAGACTCCCCCGTGTTTGGCCTCATGGACCCCGCTCACTGAGCCACGGAGTGCTCGTAGACACTGTGGCTTTGGTTTCTTCATAAATGTAATGTTACATAAATGGTGGTCATGAAGGGGCCATTTACACAACATTACAGTTGTGAAATTGCTGGTGAGTCTGTCCATCTCTACAGATCATTAAGGTTAAAGAAATCTGATCATGATATGAAGAGGGTTTTAGTACAGCAGAATGTGTATAAGAATCATTTAAGAGGGGAAAATAAAGTTATGCAAATAACCATTGTAAAGATTGTAGGAAAGCTGTCAGTACCAATCACACACACACACACACACACACACACAGAGAGAGAGAGAGAGAGAGAGAGAGAGAGAGAGAGAGAGAGAGAGAGAGAGAGAGAGAGAGAGAATCTTATAGCATGTGGACTTGATGAAACCAGTGATGGAGGGCCAAATTCCAGTGTCAAAATGTTTCTCACATTTTGGAAGCATGCATAATGACACTCTTGAAGAGTGCCAACCAGTGCCTGTTATGATGAATGAAGCTGCTAACGCTAGAGATGCAACTTAGGACACAGTCCTACGGGATGTGCCCTGGGTACTCATAAACCTCCAAACTCAGAGGCTTACATGTATCCAATGCAGAGTAGGAGGTGCATCATACCTCCTTTTCTGCATTTTACTTAGACGGGCTAAATGTAGCCACACCCCCAGTCTTCTCAGGTATCATTTCCCCAAGTCCATACTCCATTTTGCAAGTGCAGAGACATTGCTGGCACAGTTCTTTCCACACTAGCTACAAGGGGAGGAGTGTGGTTTCCTGGCTCCCAGGTCAGAACCCTGTTTCCAAGTTCAGAGCCAAGTAACTGAAGAAGCCTATATGTCCCCCCCCCCCAGATGTTACCTAGGGGACATAGGAATGCTTCTCCACTGTTCCTGTTAATAAAGCAGAACTCAACGCCATACTGGGAAACTCAGCTTAGGCAAAACAGCAGAGGGAATGTGCTGCCACCTGAAATTTTCTATATAGATCCAGTGTGGTGGGCTCCAACTTTGGCAACTTTGTTTACTACAGTTAATAAAATATTGCCAGATGGGTGGACATAGGGATATAAGAGGATATTCTGTTAAAATGTTCACATATTCCTATTAGCTTTCGAAAAAGCTAATACTTCTATTCATACTTCCATTCATACTTCTATTCATACTCTGTAGAACAAAAGTGCACATTTTGGTGTCCTTTTTTAATGCACATGTTCCCCATCAGAAATGTGCACTTTCCCATTTGAACAAACTGAAAAAAGAACACATAAGAACATGGGAAATAAGGTGCTTCAAGGTGATATTCAGAAAAACTCAGCAATCTTGAAAATTGCTTCTTCACCCATCCCTAATTTGGAACTCATTGCAAGCAGGGAGGTCTATCTATTAATTATACTGAGGCCAAAATGGTGGTGTTTGCCAGCAGGTATGAACAGCGTAAATGGGATCTCAATTACCATAGAACCGCACAGAGCCATTTGTTTGATTACTCAGTGCTTCATTTTTAGGAAAGTGATTTGAGGTAATTGAAATTTCATCTGCCCATTCATTGGGATCCCTAAAGCAATGGAGGCTAGTGGCTCTGATTTTGGTGGAGCTGTGAATCTATTCTGGGTTTCAGTCAGAACTAGACAGAACTCTAAGCGAGCTTTCCAACATGCTAAACCTATTTGGAGAGTAGGGTTCAGCATCATGAATAGCTTCTTGCAAGCTGTATTTTATTATCATGTCACTTTTTATTTATCTTTTGTATGTTTTAGATTGATTTTGCTGGTCTGTGACCATAATAAATAAATAATTGATTGATTGTAATAAAGAATGTGACGAATAGCTCCTTGTGTGAGCAACAAGCATTCCTCGGGTTTCTGGTCTTGCTCTTTGGTCTTGACTTCTGGCTTCTTTTCTGGTTCTGCCTTCTGTTTTACCCTCTGAGCATGATTGATCCTTTTTGATCCTGGCCCAGAGTTCCTGAATCACTCCAGGCTACTACCCATTGGCCAGTCTGGGCATATCTTTTGTAGCTCTGTTGTGCATTAAATCTTGGGACAGTTTTTGACTAGAAGGTGAAGTATAAGAATGGGTAGCATTATCTAAAGCAATGCTTTATCATAGCAAAATCACCATCTGGATCAAAACTTTCATTAGTAGGACTGGATTTCCCACATTATATTTTTGTTATGCAGGGGAAATGATAAGTAGGCTATAATTACAGCCTGCTCATAGGAAGCAAGTCAACAGTAAGGTCAAAAAACTCATTTTCTCTTGCTTGGGGACATCCTCCGGGTAAACAACAGACGGAATTCTGATCACTGTCGGTTTTCTTGCTACTGAATTACCAGCAATCCAACACATTATGTGTTGGCACAGTCTGCTGCTTTTGAGGAGGACATCATAACAACAAATCAAAGTAATGCTTCTTGCTTTGTCCATCTTGCTGTAGGAAGGTCCCAAGTATTTTTCAGGACAGCAATGATAGGCACTTCTTCTTTATTATATATGTATTTGGAACATGTACGTGCCACCTCGTCGCCAAAGGTTCTCTAGGTGACATCCTGCTCTGATTGTTGTGTTGTGTTTTGTTTCAATTAAATATTCAAAATACCATTCAAATTTTAAAAAGTACAAAATACAACATAACGCCTGTAAGCAGTGGGAAATAAAATCAGAGAAAAATCAATACAAAAATATTCGCAAGCCCACAGCCAATCTTAACCCCTCCAAAAAAGACCATTAAAAAGCTGATACAGAGACATTATTCTCTTTTATTTCACTTTATTTCTTAGGGTGCAATCTAATGGACTGCCCTCTCACTGCCCAGAAGCCCCCAAATTTGGAGGCTTCTGAGCTCCCTATGCTTTAGTGGGCTAAAGGCGGCAGGAGCAGTGGAGGCGATAATTGCCTCCCTGTCCTCCAAGTTTCCTATATTTTCACTAGATGGGTTTTTCAGCCCATATAACGAGGGTCCTTTGGAAAGGGAGAACAGGGAGGCTGGAGGCGAATCAGGATAAAATAATAATAATAATAATAATAATAATAATAATAATAATAATTTATTTCTTACCCACCTCTCCACTTGGATCAAGGCGGAGAACAACAGCAAATATAAATATAAATATATCCTGACCACTCCCCATCCATCAGAACACCACCATTTCTGTTTCTCCGAAGTCAGTTGTCTGACCTCTGAGATGCAGCTGGTGCAGTTGTCTTTATGCTGGCTACAAGGGGGTGGACCTCCGACTCCCCTTTCTGAGCTCAGGGTGGTTTTCTGAGCCATCTTATGGTCCATGAAATGCTTTCCTTGGGACCATAGGAATTCTCTCTTAGCATCCCAGTTTAAAGAAGCAGTATTGATCCCATTCACAGAAAATAGAAGCCAGAGCATATACTGCAGTCAGTAAAGGGGTTGGGTCCATTATGTTTTTGCAGCATCCTCATGGGAAAAGTTGTAGGGAGGTGAGGGCTTAACACTCTGCACCATCACAGGAGAAGAGGAGCTGAAGTTCTATGGCCTGCTGCTCCTCTTCACGAAAACCCCCACCTATCTTCTTCAACAAGATATACAGGCACATGCGAGAAAGGGTTTCTCCCCATGTTTGAAACAACTCTAAGCATTCTCGTTTGCCTGATTCTGCTGTGTTACGAAATGATAGAGGCAATCCAGATGTTGCAGATCAACTTCTTATACTGGGGTTTGTTATGTTATGTATAATAGGCCCTTGGAAGGTGACATTGATCCATGGATGACTGCACAGTATACTACTAAAAGCTCATTTAAAAGCAAATTTTGGAAAGGCGATTCAAAAAAGAAAGCAAGCAAACCAGTACCAGCAGTGACAGGAAGATAAAATGAGGAGGACAGCCCCATGTATTAAATTGCAAAGGATGAAAAGAATCTTAGGAGTGTGTGTGTGTGCGTGTGTACACTTGTGGACAAGGAACACATTTCCAAGTGTCATGCCATTTGAACTCTTTGAATTCTATCTTCAGAACTGTAGAACTTCTGTAGATTTTAAAAGGATCGCCATTGGACTGAAAACAGTGTGGGGTGGGGGAAGCAAATTTTCCAACTGCACAAATGCCTTGTCAGTCAAGCCAAACACATTATTTCTCTTTCATCACTGGACAGATTATCACCAACACTAGTAGCGCCTTAAACTTAAAGACAGATTGTCAGGGCCATACGATACCCAGGAAGGATGACAGCCTAAAAGAAGTACACCACTGGTTGGGCTCCCCAGAGAGGTCCGCCTGGTGCCTACACTGTACTCCTTTCGTCGCCAGCTGAAGACCTTTTTATTCTCTCAGTATTTTAACACTTAATTTTAACTTAAATTTAAATTTTACTGTTCTAACTTTGTAATTTAATCTTATATTAATTTTGCTGCGTGGTTTTATCCTGGTTGTGCTTTTTATACTGTATTTTTTGTACTTGTGCTTTTAACCTATTAGTTTTTTTTTTATGGTTTTAATTTTTGTGAACCGCCCAGAGAGCTTCGGCTATTGGGCGGTATAAAAATGTAATAAATAAATAAATAAATTGTCACCTACAGTCCCCAATTGAAACCACTGCAATGGATCATCAGTGAACTCCAACCCATCGTCAGCACAGATATTTCTCTCACACAAGCCTTGGGAGGCGACCTGTCCTGGCATACAGACAACCTCCCAACCTGAAGCAGATGCTAACCAGAAACAGTAAACAGGACAGAGACACAGACAGAGGGACCAGACCATGCAATAGACCCAACTGCCAATTCTGCCCCCACATCTATTCAGGCAATACTGTCACGGGACCTAACAACATCAGTCACACCATCAAAGGTTCTTTCACCTGCAACCTTATATGATTTTTGTTACATGTTATCCCTGGGTTTGTCTATTGTTAACTTCTTAATAAACACATACACATAACACATGTGTCTTATTTTTTCACCACTTTTTTCAACTGCACATTATCAAATTTCCAACTGCACATTTTTTCCCAACTTCACATTGTGTGTCAAACTGCACACCAAACAACAACAACAAAAACAAAAACAAAACCTGGAGACAGTATCACTAGAACAATATTCTCCCATCCCAATATCAAACATTTTTCATAGGCAAGTTTACTTTTTATGATGCTAGCATATTAAAGGAGCAGTCCCATGCCTCTTTAATTAAGGTGAGTCACACACACACACAGAGAGAGAGAGAGAGAGAGAGATTGAGATTCTGCCACTTTAGGCCTCAAAATTATATTGCTTTAAATATGACACCTGTTTAGCTAATAATCTGATACCTGTTTATCCCTGATCTACCCAATGGAATCTACAGTTGTGCAAAATTTTGAAGCAATCTGATAAGTATTGCCACAGATATAGCAAGTTGAAAAGTGCTGAAAATGGACACAATTTTAATCCAAGCTGCAACTCATCATACCATATTGGTCTTTCAAATGTGAGGGGAAACCTCAAAGCCCACCAATTACATCTGATGGATTTTTTTTCTCTTTAAAACGGACTTCAAAGAGATCTACATATAGAGGATGTCTTCAAATAGTGGACTACCCTCTATAAAAGAGGCCACGTGGCCACCTTACTGGTCAAGTGTAGATGTCAAAAAGTCAGTAATTTAATAATTTATGGGGAAGCCTTATACTTTTAAGAGAAAGTAGTGAGATCATAATTTAGAGAGAAAGTGACTTTTTATTTTCATTGTGGGGGAAATAAAAATATTTGAGGTTTTTTTTTAAAATTGAAAAATGTGGAAGGGGCAAGGGAAATGTTCAGATTTTGTTCAAAGGAAAGTAGACCAAACTTTAAAACCAGTTTATTAGTCCAAATGCAGAACTTTCCAGATTCTTTTGCGTTAATCTCATCTACTCAATGGAAATACATTTGAAATTTGGCAAAATGATTGATTCTGCTTCTTTTGTTGGGAAACACACAGAAATAATAACAATAATTTTTATTCACGTGCATATTTTATGGCATGGTATAAGATGATATACAGTCTGCAGCAAGTAAAAATAATGAAAGAAAAAAGAAGACATTTTGAAAACTTGTTCAGAAAGTGCCTTCCAGGATGAAATACCATACGTTATATTCCTGTTCAATGTACTTTTAGATGAGTTATAATTATAATCCCCTGAAAAACAGGGTTCATCATGAAAAAGCTGACAGCTAACATAATGAAATGACACTTGCAATGAAATAATGAAAATGCTGCTGCAGAAACATGTAAAAATAAGACAGGTGGATGAAAATACATCACTGCCTGCATCTTGCAGTACAATTGAATGTAGCCCTGGATATGGCCACCTGAAACCAGCAGATGAGACATTACTCAGTTCTCCACGTCAAGTGGCCAAGTGGAAAATAGAAGTGGCAGACAAGCTGCAAAATAGGTTTTTAAATATGTATCTTCCTCAGTGAGGAAAAACTATGGTCTGGTTCCACCATCTTTTAACAGCAAAACATTGTCAGCACAGTCCTATGAGTCTGCTTGCAGTTAAGTGGGTATAGGGAATACAGCCTGAGTGTCGTTATGGTTATCCATCAGACAGCAGAGCTGCACAAATCAGAAAAATCATCATATGGTTCAGCTTGCTAGGGTTGTACCACTTCAGACACTGCATGTTTGAATGCCTCTCTGCATTAATGCATTACATATAGAAAGCTGCATATAAAAAAACCCAACTGCATATAGAATGTAATATCAAGAAGAGGGACAGAATCCCAAAACTGGCATTCTATGGGCCAAGAGTGGGCACAGAAATTATGCCTTTTCCTTTTTCCTTGTTACTCTAGAATTTGCATAGGTGCCCTGTTATCAATTGGGATCCTAGCATGTGGGAAAGGGACCTTTAAAAAAAAAAAGATTTCAATGTATGTCCTGCACCTAGTCCAGAGTAAAAATGAAAAGAAGCCAGAGGTGCTAGACATACATTTAAATTGATTCTGATTTGGCCCTAAGTATTTTTACAATTTAAAACTGAGACAGTGAGGCCACTGTAGGTAAAATCTATGTGGCATCCATTCCATAATGTCTGCTCTAGCTGTAAAGGTCTTCAGTAAGCCAGTCACCTGTGTTACCAAACAGTTGAATGGTTGTCCAGACAAAGGCCTTAGAGTGAGGCGAGAACTCAAGCTTGCCATAATCCTCCATAGTTCATCTCAAACCTTGTACTGACTTGAGTCTGTATCAGATTGTGAGGTGTGTGTTTTTCCTTGTCGCATTAAAATTAATCCATAAATTTGTGTGGATTTTTTTCCAAATGTGTGCGTCTTTGAAATCTCCACATTCTTCTCCTGTTGACTAAAGTGTTTCTGTGGGCATCTTTCAAAAGGATGCGTTTTTTTCATTCACATTTTTCAAATATACGCCGTCAAATGCATTTGAGGGTGGGCTGCACAAATCACACTGCAAGCTCAGGAATGTATGGACTTTGGCCGCAGTTTGCATTAGAGTCAGTGTTCAGACTGGAAAATGTGAACTGGGTAAATCCTGATCAAAAACTGAAACAAAATTCTCATGCATCCCCAGAGAGCACACACACCACTGGTACCTATGTTGGGTTTGGAGGAAGACTGTTCCTTCCCCCATGTTCAGCAGTGTTTGTGCTCCCTGCTCCAGCAGATGGAAACATAGTTCTATGTATGAATTATTATAGCTAGATTGGACCAATTGGGACTAACCTCCATTTTAGAAAAATCATTAAAGTTGGAACATTACTGTGGTAGTTGTAATAGTTAGTGGTAGTTAGTTTATTACTGTGGGATGATAACCCACCACAGTGGCATAGAGCATCATCAGAAGAGTGTTTTATCGCATGCTTGTTACTGCCCAATCACACTTTTCCATGCATCCTTCAGATGAGGATGTCTGCCTCCCATGTGCCTCCCACTCCTTATGCTCATTTTTCTGTTGCAAATCCCCCCCCCTCGCCCCCACTGGAAAATCCAACTTATTCTTTTAAAGAAAAACTTGAGATGATCTCTTGCTGTGTGCAGGAAAAGCAGTGCAATAAATATGCCCACTGAATGGGCCATGTGGTCGTTGCTGCTGCTTCTTTCTCTCCCCATGTAAAGAGACCATCACTATTGTGGGACAGCAGCAGGAGGCCGTAGCGACAGTAGGGAAACATGAAAATCCCTTCATGTTCCATTCTAAACTTACCTTTCACAGTACTTCCTTGTGCCTTTTCTTCCTTATGGTCATGTTTTTACAAAATCACATATTTGAGGTTGAGGTATGACTGAGAAGTAATTTGACAACATGAATATGATTGTCTGCCTGATTAATTTGAAATGCCAGTGCTTTTTTTTTTTTTTTTAATAAATCTAAAATTTATAACTGTGAGCCATCTCCAGGAAAATGCCGCGTATGAGATAAATGCCTTTGCAATGCTGACATGCACCTGCCAAACAGAACCTGCAGCAGAATTGGACACTTGTGATTAATGGATTCAGCTCTAAGTCCTTTCAATAGGCTGGGCCTACAGGGCAATGTGGATGTTCAGATTTATTTATTCTCAGTGTCATGACAGCACAGTGCAAACTAGAATTATAACTAAAATGCCATTGCTTCAGCAATGCATCCTATAAACAGATATTAAAGCATCTTCTTTCTCCTTTTAGGAATCAGAATAGTTAAGAAATCTAGGATTATATAGTGAAGTTCTAAAAATATCCAGTTTCTCAAATCTTCACAAAAATATATCCCGGTACCCCCACCCCACATCCATTTTTTTTTTAAATGAAACTGTTGGGTTGAATATCTCCATATGGACACATTGAGATTAAAACTTCAAATTAATCCCTTTGGGGTTGGCAACTCACTTCAGGTTTTCATTAAGTAATGATGAATTCTTTTTTCCTTGCACGCATTTTTGGCAGATTTTGGTTCATCGTTACTACCATCCTTCAACCCTTTTGTATCTTAAATCTCATGTGTCTGTAGGGAATCTCTTGCTGTGGAAGATAAGTACTATTGATGAATATAGCTATTGGAGATTGGGGTGTGGGGGGGGAGAGAATGGTCTTGAAAAGAGGGATTTAGTAGAGAAAATAAGGGCCAGGTTTTGGAATGTATCTGGCATACCAACAGACAGTGGGCAGTAATACAAGAAAGGTGTGGTAATTGATGAAGCACATCACTCTGCTACATCCATTTAAGTATCTCTGCTTGAGTGGCTATGGACATTCTAATGTGTTCTGTTTAGGGTTGATGAAGAAATCCGCTGCAGACTCCAATGAAGCTGATTTCCAAAGTGTCCAACCTCTGGAGTCCAAAGCAGACAGCCCATCCCATACTTGTCTTCAGATTTCAAAAAGGGTGGCTCTCCCTATTTATATTCCAGCAGGCCTTTCCAGTGGAATTTTAGGATGTTTTTAGGATGTTTTAATAATGTATACTATGTTTTTAATTCAGTTTTATGTATTTTATACTAATTGTTGTTCCCCGTCCTCGATCCAAATGGAGAGGCGGGTAAGAAATATTATTATTATTATTGGTGCAATAAGCTAGTGGCACCTGCCTATCATGGGAAAATTACAGCCATAATTGGTGTATTTTACACCATCCGTGGCCGTAAAGCACTTGCTTCTACATAAATTACAGCCACAGTTTACACAGACATAAAACTTTTGACGGCCATAAATGGCATAACATACATATGCCAATTACACCTGTAATTTTCCCATGCTAGGCTAATGGCAGCTGCTGTTACCTATTGCACCTTGTATAAGATGGAGAGTCACTTCACGGATTCCGGTGTATGAGTCAGGTCCCTGGGTAAATCTATGGGGCTCCAAATTGCCAGGATTTCCCTGCAGTGGACACACACACCCCAACTTGGATATTGGCAAGGGGTGTTCGTCCTTCCATATTTCTGTCCCTGCATGGTTGAGTTGCCGTAACTCCAAAACATACAAGACACAGCAGCACTGGTTGAGTTCCCAACACATTTCAATGTGACTCTTTATCAAGGGGGGAAGCTCTTAAAGTCTTTTCGGGAGGATTCCCTCTCCCTTTCTTCATCCGAAGAAGAGAACATGTGAAAATATGAAGCATGAGTCACTTCCACTTCCTGTTAGTGCTTGTCACAATGTCTAGAACTACGTTTAGTGGCTTCCTAGAGGAAACACAGAGAGAGGAAGCTACACATGCTGCCCACCATCTGCCTCTTCCATTAGAGGTGCCATTTATTTCAAGGGGGGAAATAGTATTCTTAATACTTTCTTAATAATCCACCAAATAGGAACTGTGATTAACTAGCACAATCAACCACATAAATGCCTTTCACCCACGCCCAGCACACTTGGGCGGGGGAGGGCTAATTGCAGGTGAGGGTGGCATGACGAGGCATGGAGGTTCACTATTGGCAACCTCCATGAGGCGCCACTGGAGCTGGGAGGGGATAGAAGGTATATAAGCTTGCATACCCCTCCCAGCTACCTCTTTTGCTGTGTGGGTCCCTTCCTCCTTCCCCTGTAGACAGTGTGGGCTTGCTGGCCATTTGTTCGGAGGCCAAGTAGGAATTTTTTGCTCATAATCTAACTTGGTTATAAGTTTTTTCACCTACTCCACACTGTAAGGCAGGAAGGGTGTTATAATTACTAGGCATGTGCTCCGCTCCGATTAGAAGCGTAGAAGCAGGAGCGAATTGGCCTGCTCCGCCTTGCCCAGAGGCGGAGTAGAAGCGGACCGGGGACCCGTAGAAGCACGGCGAAGAGAAGCAGCCACACGCGGAGCGCTTCTCTTTTCGCAGACTGATCCGATCGCCATTTTGAAACATTTCGCCCATAGGATTGCATTGTGGAAAAGAAAGGGGGATAACTGTGTTGTTTTTGAAGCTATCTTTCTGAAAATTCTTGTGCTTAGAGAATTGTGGCTGGGGGTCATTTTGAGCCTACTCTCAGCTCTCTGTGTGGTGCGGTTCGCGTGCTAGAATTTTTTAAAAAGTAGGGTAAAGGCGGGAAAAAGGTTACATGTTTCGATTGCTGAGGGGCAGAGTCAACTCCCGATCATGATCACATGATCCCAAAGTTGGAGGAGGGGATAGGCAAAATGGGTAACTTGGGATTCTGGGAACTTCTCTTTCTTAGTCTGAACGGACTTTTCCCAGTGTTTTTTAAAACAGTAGCCCCACCAAATGCACAAACACAACCTGAAATCATATACTAAGCCAATAATAAGAGAGCACTGCTACCCACCCTAACTTTGGGGAACAACTGAAAAGATGTGGTGCAAGGGGATGAGCTCCCCTAGGGCATGCCATGTGGACGTGCCCCCACTCTCTCCTGTACTTGGAGGGCTATCAGAGCCCTCCAAAGAGAGTAAAGCAATGCCTATCATGAGTTGAAGTGAGAGCTTTACTCCTTAGTAGAGCTCTCGTGGTGGAGCAATGGCTTTCATGAGTTGAACTGCCAGCGTTGCTTCTTAAAAGACTGGTTCTTGGACAGGACCAGTTAAATTGGCCGATGATTCCCCCTCCCCTGGGCACGTCCCCCTATTGCTGGTAAAAGACAGATATGGCCTTTTTAAAAAAGTTCTTGTTGTTGTTTATTCAGCAACACTGCTGCTTTTAATTCCACCCCTCCTTCGTTTATTTATTTATTTATTTATTCCATTTTATATGCATTACTGGCTTATCCTTGGCTCACTTCCTTATGCCCCCAGAAATGTCTGCTGCCTGCCTGCCTTCCCTCCCTCCTCCCCTGCCCACCTCGCAGGGAGGTTGTTTGTGTCTAGCTTTGACTCAGGGGAGAAGTCCTTCCTGCGTTCACTTGGAGTTTTGGAAGTTCCAAATCCATTTTTCAAGTGTGGAAGAAGATTCATAGGTTTATCTCTACTGCCCAATTCATGGCATGTTGGGATTTCCTTTGAAATGGCCCCATTGAGATGTCTGCAGGTTTAAGCCCCACCAAAAAACAGGGGATGATGGGACTGCCTTGAGTCTGGGCATGTGTGTGTATCCCTGGATAAGCTATCATGGTGGCGAGTTTGAGGTTTTTAACATGCACATTGACGGAGCTATCAAAAGGGGTGTGAATGGGGTGTTGGATTTTCATAAATTCCCCAAAAATCAGGGGATGATGGGACTGCCTTGAGTCTGGGTGTGCGTGTGTATCCCTGGATAAGCTATCATGGTGGTGAGTTTGAGGTTTTTAACGTACACATTTACGGAGCTATCGAAAGAGGTGTGAATGGGGTGCCCAATTTTCATAAATTCTCCAAAAATCAGGGGATGATGGGATTGCCTTGAGTCTTGGTGTGTGGGTATACCTCCATGAGGTGTCATGGTGCCAAACTTGAGGTTTCTAACTTTCACAGAAAAAAAGTTGTATACTTTTTTAACTTAATGCAAGCCTATGGGGGGGAAATGGAGCTCCGATCTGGATCTGGAGCGCCGCAGCGGAGCGGAGCGGACATGGGCGGAGTGGGGGCGGAGCGAAGAGGCCCAATCTACAAATCGCAGATCTGGAAGAGAAGCGGAGCGGGGGGTCCGTGCACACCCCTAATAATTACATTGATTTGGTTATTCAATTTGGTCACATTTGTGACCAAATTCATGTGCATATTTTTCCAAATGTATGCATAAGTTGTGCGCATCTTTGAAAACTATGCATCCTTCTCCCATTAATGAAAGCATATTTGTGCATATTTCTTAGAAGTACACATTTTCAATGCACATTTTTATAGGTATGGATGTTGTCGATGCATTATTGGGGTCCATGAATCACAAGCTCATAAATTTATGGATTTTGACCACAGATTGTGTATGGATCTATGTTTGGTCTTGAAGGTATGACCTGGGTAAATCCTAACTAAAAATGGACTGAAATTAATTCCTCATACATCCCTTGTCACAACACTTTGTACAACTCAAATTGTGTACTTATTTGACTTTTGTGATGGCAGAATCCAGTGCAAACTAAGGGCTCATCTACACCAAGCAGGATATTCCACTCTGAAAGCGGTATGAAAATGGTATATAAAAGACAGGAGCCACACTACTGCTTTATAGTGATATTGAAGTGCACTGAGAACCATTGGGGCCCATAACACATCTATACCAAGCAGGATATAGCACTATGAAAGTGGTATGAAAGCAGTATATGGTATGTGTCAATGGACCCCAACAGTTGTCAGTGCACTTCAATACCGCTATAAAGCAGTAGTGTGGCTCCTGCCTTTTATATACCACTTTCATACCACTTTCATACTGGAATATCTGCTTAGTGTAGATGAGCCCTTAGAGAAGTCATGGTATGCTTTTTCATAGGCAGGATCTACACCTCTGATTTAAAATGGTTTATAACTGTAGTGACAACTGTTGGGGCCCAGGACACACTCCATATGCAGTTTCCAAACTGTTTTCAAAGTTTCATATCCTGCTTGGTGTTGATCTGGCCTTAGTTGTAGTTGCATATCCTCGTATAGGTTGGTAGATTGTTCTAGATATAGGCAGTTCTATTTGAATAATGCATTTAAATGGCACTTTGGGTCATCATTTCTTTTTATATCCTTTCCATACTGTCACTGTCCTTCTGTTCTGTGTAACAACACCATTGCACTGCCGAGACACAGCTTGATTGTTGCCAGTACAGTTGTACATGGATTTGTGCTGATGTAAGATCCTTGGTCATGTCACATAACAGTGTAGTCCATGAAATTGCCAGGGCACAACAGTCACCATCTGACAACCTGAATTTGTTGATGCAAAGAACTGTAAATCCCTTTCTATTATCTCTTTGGTATGCATGCACACAAGATGGTCATTAATACTCAACAGACAGAGGTTCCTTTCAGTATGTAAAATATGACAGAATCTCAGCCATGCATATTCTAAATTGTTCTTGACATTTCAGTTTAGATCTTTTATTAGGTAGACAGCATGAGTCATATCTGTCAGGTTTTCAGCAGAGCTGCATGAATTTTTGCCACAGTTTTTCTTTTCTTTTTTTGCAACTGATCTAGAGATTTGTCCTTCAGGGAACGAAAGATCTGTCTCAGCATTTTGACTTTTTAAAGATACATTTATATCATAAATCTCATCTTGAATTTGGGATGAAAGGCAAACTTTTGTATGAAAGCTTAAACCAAAGAGTGACACAAAGAGATGACAAATGGCTTTCCAAGTTATGCCGGTTTACACCTTACTCATAACTTGCAAATTAGAAATTACACAAAGCTTAATACCTGTTTATTCTCTGGAGCAAATCCAAATTCTTATAACCTCTCTCTACAGCTGAACTGAAATGGTTCACTGTATCTCAGGAACAAAAAATTGCCCTCTGTTTTGAAGATGTTTTGGAAAAACTTTCAGAATTCCTTGCACATTCATTTCATTGCTAATTCACTGCCATCTCTTGCATTCTGTCTCTAGGCTACCTTTGGTTGCCTCCAGTGATGTGACCATGTAGCCAAATCTGATTGGCTATGTAGCAACCCGAAATCATCCTCATCATCTGGAATCACTCACTGATCCATTAAGTCCTCTTTATATATTGGCTCTATTTGGCCTCACTGATAGTACAGTCAAATATGTTATGTAGTATTATAAAATCATCCCATTCACAATGTGATCTCTAGTTGACTTGGAAAAGGAATAAGAAGCATTTACAGATTGTTCTCCCTTCAAATGCCTGGCTTTCATTATAGGTTCACAAGGCCAAAAAAGATCACCTAAAATGATGAAGGGGCTGGACCATGTCCCTTGTGAAGGAAAGTTACAACAGGTGGGATTATTTAGCGTGGAAAAAAGGAGGGTAATGGGAGACAGAGGTGTACAAAACTATTCATGGTGTGGAGAATGTGGATAGGGAGACATTTTTCTCCCTCTCTCAAAATACTAGAACCCGGGGTCATCCCATGAAGCTGATTGGTGGGAGATTCCGGATAGATAAAAGTAAGTACTTCTTCACACAATACACACTTAAACTATGGGATTCACTACCACAGGATATAGAGATGGCGACCAGTTTGGATGCCTTTAAAAGGGGGTTAGATAAATTCTTGGGGAAAAAGACTATCAATGTCTACTAGTCCTGACAGCTATGTTCTACCTCCCATAGCAGACACAGCAAACCTACGTATACCATTTGTTGGTGAGCATGGGTGGGAGGATGATGTTTCATTCATGTCCTGCTTGTGGCTTCCTGGTCAACAGCTGGTTGGCCAATGTGTGAACAGAGTGCTGGACTAGATGGACCCTTGCTCTGATCCAGCAGGGCTCTTCTTATGTTCTTAACTATTGAAAATTCATACAAATAGTGATTTCAGTAATATTGAAAGCAGGTTGTTCTGCTTCCACAAATCATTCTAACATTTGTATTAGGTCTCTAACACCTATAACATTTGATGGTTTTAATTTAGTTGATATTTGGGTCCACTCTCTTTGGGGCTTTAAGCTTGCTCTTCTGTGTTTTATATTGTTTTGTTGATTTAATTTGTTGTATACTGCTTTAAAGGCCCTGTGGGCTGAAAGATGATATACAAATATTTTAATAAATAAAAGAAAGAAACAGTAGTATCACTGAATTTCTAGCTTGATACCATTTAGAGTGGCTAATGAAATGTCATCTGTAGTGTTTTGACAGCAGATAAGGGAAAAGGAGGAGGAAGAGAAAGGTGTGTGAGTGTGTGTGTGTGAGAGAGAGAGAGAGAGAGAGAGAGAGAGAGAATGGGATGAGAATGGATAATTGATTAAGAGCTTCAGCTATGGGGTGGTATACAAATGCAATAAGTAATATTAATGGGTGTGTGCTTCTTTGCGTATGTGAATGGATGGGTTTATGGGTTTTGTTTGTGTGCGAGAAAACAAATGGATGATGAAGTGGACAGAGAAAGGGAGATAGTTAAGGATGTGGGAAGAAAGGTATAGCATCTACATTTTGTTGTGTGCCCACCCACTTCGGGCTCCAGCTCAGGCCATGTCCAATGCCAGACCAAAGTCTTCCCCCCACTGATGTGTTACACCCCACCCTTACTTCCCTGAACTGCCACTTCAGTTTATTCTAATAGTATGCCTTTTAATAGGATGCATTCCCAGAATCTACCTTTGATGTCTTCTTCTGTTAAAGCCATCTTTGGGCATTCTCCTTTATATCATCACAATCACATGAGGGAAAGAGCAGAATGATGCCTGTGGTCCCCCATCCCCTACAGTACATGGGAGGGGGGGGGCATCTGTAGAGAGAAGCCAGCTGGCTATGCATATAGATTCCACCTATATTTAGGAGCTGCACAATTAGGATTCTACAGAGCTAGTGGAGCTTATGTATGTAGAACAGTCTACAAGTAACACTCCAGCATGGGGAGGGGGGAGGGATTTCCCCCCCCCAGCTTGGATGTGGACAGAAGTGGAGCCCTCATCACTTCAATTACGTGAGGGAGAATATTTGAATAGGTTTCAGTTCTCCCTCACCACTACTAGAAAAAACAACAACTAATGTCTTCTCATATAAATTACAAGCTGTATTATGCTCACTATCCCGCTTCCTATTCTCTTTCCCTAGACCAAGACCAAGAGCAGCTGAGGGGTTGATGTTGTATTGTTGTTGTTGTTGTTGTGTTGTTGTTGTTGTTGTAGTTATTGTTTTCCCCAGCTTAGACGAAATCCCTTGCCTCCTGATGCTTAAAGAGTTGGACTAGGAGGTTTTCCTTTACCTGCCAATCCGTGAGTTATCAAAGGGTAAGGACTGATGTCCAATCCAACACAGGCTCAGAACTTTGGAAAGACATTCAAGTCTGATGTTGCATGTGAATTTGTATTTTCTCAAAAAGGTTAATTTGATAATTTTGGGGCTGAGATGGAAATTGTTGAAATTAGAATGTTGGTATTTTTCACGGATGGGTCGGGGGATAAATTTGGGCCCTGCAATGGGTGGATTTTGTTATTTGGGCCTGCTTAGACATTTTGTTATACTACATGATATTAATAAATAAATTAGGTTCAGGAAAAAACCGCAGCCTGATTTGAGGGGAAGCTTACTTTTAACAGTGGCAGTGATAGGCTTTAAACATTGTTTTACTAACAGACCCTGCCATTTTCTTTCCCCACAAAGCCCTAGGTGCACTGTTGTTCTGAGACATTGTGTGTCTCAGAACAGCAGTGCATTGTGTGTGTGTGTGTGTGTGTGTGTGTGTGTGGCTGGGTGGGTGTACTTCCCACAAAAACATGGTGTCCCTTACTATATTCATTAGAAATATGAGAAATGTCTTTTGAATTCCAAACCAATACAGGTGTCTCTGATTTAAGAGGTTAAGGGCACAATCCTATTAGGATAGTCACCAGCCTCTGAAATCAGAGGCAGCTGACTATCCTATGCAGGGTGGTTGGAGCATAGAGGGGTTCCTCTTCTCCATGCTCCAGAACCCTGTATTTATGGCTAGTAAGCTTTGTAGCAGAAGTGGGAAAGGCCATGCAGTGCATTAGAAGTTTCCATGGTCTCCTCCCCTTCCAGCCACTGGGACTGCCCCATTTTCACCTCCTCTGTGTTCCATTTCCAAGTGTAGAGACCAGCAATAACCACAAAGACCATGAGGGGGAGGGAGAGCCGGAGGGGAGTGTGGCTTCTGGGAACCAAGGTCAGAGCCCTGGCTCCAACCTTGGTTCCCAGAAACCAGACAATCCTAGGCCATCTAGACAGTGTCTAGTGGCCATAGGATTGCACCCGAAAAAAACACAATTGTGTAAATATTTTGTTTAATCTGAGCTATGTACTGTTTCAGTAGTAAAGCATCTCCTTAAGTTGCTTATTAAAATAGCTTTGCTGAGATGGGCTGTTGTGAATGGCATTTTGATCAAAATCTATGGTTTAAAACATGACTTCGCTAGGCACATATAAACATTTGAAGACAAAAATCAAGACAAAATATTATATGAATATATTTATTTTTATGGATCCATTATTCACTGTCAATGGATGGAGTTTTAGATGCTTTGCTCTTTTATCTTAATTCTTAATGACTGCTAGCTTACACACTCACACACACACACACACACACACATACACACACACCTCCATTTCTAGAGAGCAATCCTTCTATGAAATATTGGGTCCAGTATCATGTACCATTTTCAAACTGCTTGCATAGTATTATATCCTGCTTGGTATAGGTCTGGCTTTAGTGTCACACAGTGAACTTCATGGCGAAACAGAGGTTCCTCATGAAACACTCCTGATTCTGTTTAGTACACTATCTACTAAACTACCACCACTGCTCTCACTGATGATAACCTGGTAAATATGTGTAGAATTGCATGGTGGATGCATGGAGAAGCAGTTGCATGATGGATTTGCCAGGCACCGATGCTTAGAGCAGAGAGCGTGCTATCTTTCTGTACACTTTCCATGTGATCTAGAAGCCTTCACAATCAGGGTTCTAAACCACTGCAGAGCCTAGACAAAGGTAACAGACTCCATCTACCCTGCAGACATTTGCCCTCCAACTTGTGGACAGAATGGAGAAGGTGAAACTACCTTGTGTTCCTTGGTCTCCTTTTTTAATACCCTCATTTGTGGATTCCTCTGAGAAGGAAGAGTTAGAAGGCCCAGTGGAAAACGATGACCAGACCCTGCTAGGGCCTGTGCCACGACAGGGACCCAAGTCCATATAGGAGCCTGCTGAAGTCCCAGACCTTTGAGAAGAGGGGGAGACTGCCTCAGAGGAGGCTGAGCACTCTCCAAGTGTCAAGGATGAAGAGGTCCGACTCAGAGAACCTTAACAAAATGCCACATTGCAGCAGAGGCCTACTAACTCACCAGAATCCAACCCTGACACTAAACCTGAGGTGGTTAGGATACTTACCCTCATTGTGCAAGGAGATGCTTGGATAGTGTGTGTGTGTGTGTGTGTGTGTGTGTGTGTGTGTGTGTGTGTGTGTGTGAGAGAGAGAGAGAGAGAGAGAGAGAGAGAGAGAGAGAGAGAGAGAATACTCTAATCCATATAGTGTTCTCCAGATGTTTTGGACTTCTATTCTCATCTGTCCCAGCCAGCATAGCCAATTGTCAAGAATACTGAAATCTGGATGGCACCTGCTTGGGGGAAGGCTGATCAGATTAATCAAATGTAAAGATAAATAAAAAAGGCAAGATGACAAATCTATATTTAGTTCAAATTCAGGCACATGAAGATTTTCCTTCTGCCTCACCAATGACTTCAATATTCTATATTTAGAATATTATTTAGTATCACAAATGACTTCAGTGTTCTACTTCCATGTGAGTATGCACATGTCTCTGCGTGTGCACACATGTCAGTATAACTAACACACTGCTGCTACATGTGACACCTAATCTAGCACATTTATTTCTTTTTCTGAATCTTTCCTGTGGTACAAACATGGTTGCCAAACCCACAGTACCCATCTGGAGCCAAAAGGGAAGTAGTATAGAATGATGCTTACTGCATTCCCTCCTCCCTTCCTCTCTCTTTAATAGATCGAATGGTTTCCAACTTGACAGCATCCCTTTAAATATATTTCATTGTCTGAGATATTTGCTGCCTCAGGTCTCAGATGCTCCAGAAGACATTGCGATGTGACACTATAACACGTCTCTTTGGAATGCTAATGGTTCCTTCCAGCTGTTTCAAGAGCATCTGCCACACACAACACACACACAAAGTAACACCGAGGGCACAGCCCTTCTCATTACCTTCTGCTTAAGGATCAGCCTTCCTCCAGGGCAAGGAAGGTTCATTCATCAAGCCCCTAAGGAGTGTCAGCACAGACATTTAGGTAGCATTAAAATGTACACTTCAGAAACAATGTGGTGACATATGCCACACACTAGAGGATCCTTGCAGCAACGAGGAAAGGGAAGGCATACTTTGATTTATTTAGATGAATAATGTGAAGAAGAGGGGGCTATGCAGGCCTATTGTACACTGTACGATGCCACAGAAATACAAATAAATGTAATCCCAACAGCCTCTGTAAAAATCTAATTCAAGTCATATTCAAGCCAATGGCAAATTGAGCTTCTTCAGACCTTGTCTATAGCTCAAGAGAGATCTGGAAACACTGTGTAGCAATCACATTGTGGCAATTGAAATGGAGATTCCAGATGAATAATCATAATAAGTTTTATATTTAAATTTATCCCTTGACCTTTTCCAAAGGCTCAAGGTCACTTCCACCTTCTTGGCTTATACCAACTCCTTCTTAATGCAACACCACCCAGCCCTCAGCTACCCCTTCCAGTTCTTTGACATTTTTTAAAAGGCACTAAAGGGAAATCCATCTAAATCTGTCCTGTCGATCTAAATTTCCAATCTTCCCCAGTGGAGGTGGTGGCACAATGTCAGTGGGGCTGTGAATCCATTCTGGGTTTCAGTCAGAACTCTAAAGGAGCTGTCCAAAGTGCTGGACCTATTCTGGGGCTGTGGTTCAGCACCTTGTATAGCTGCTTTAGAGTTATATCTGTTTCTGACTGAAACCCAGGGATGCTTCGCAACCCCATTGACATCAGAGGCACCAGTCTCCACTGATCTTCTCCAAAGTCATTTCTACCCAGCTAGTGTTAATTCAAAGATGGAGCTGATTCCAATTTAGCCCCTCATCTTGTATCCAACTGAAGATGAAGACTGGGACCTTAGCTAGACCTAAAGTTTATCCCGGGGTCGTCCTGCTCCCAGGATCCCCTGTGTGTCATTTACATGAACAGGGATGACCCCAGGATGATCCCGGGATAAACCTTAGGTCTAGCTAAGGCCTAAGAGCAGAAACAACATGGCAGCAGTCTTGCTCCCAAACTGCAATATGGCAGCATCTAACTTCTGATGTTCTTGCATTTGTGTAATCATCTTCCCAAGCACCAGCCAGAGAAGCAGAGCAGGGGTGAAGAAACACTATGATGATATTACGGATGTATGGAGTTTGTTAAATTCATTTTTTCTGCATTTCACAGATTGTCAGGAGTCTTTCGTTCCATCGTCTGCTTGTTGAGGGAACCAGATTTTTCTCAATTTCCCAAACTTGCATTCCTGTGCACTTGCATGAATGTGCAGTTCCAAAAATGGGTAAATCCCCGCAATATGTGCATTTTCATGTTTTCACCTATAGTGGAAATTCACATTTTTCGTCAGTGTTTTATTTTTAGGTATTTTTTCTACAACTACGTTTCATAAAATTCCAGAAACTAAAAAGTGGCCCACAACTCCACAGAATCCATGTGACTTGGGAAAAGATGGTCAGGTGTGAAATCTGCAGGTCAGATTCATACACATCTAAACTCATTCAACCCATTGCAGATTTCTCAGACTCTGCCCCATTCTTGATGATATGTCATCACATATTACCAGGGAGATGGTGGTATGCAGTGCCCACACTTGTCCCTGTAATGATCTAGGCTTGTGGGGGGGGGATCACCTTATAAAACAACCTTAGTATCAACCATATGTGGAACCCTGGAGTTTCCAGTCCCACATTTATAACAACCAAATTTCACCATATTAAAAATGTATCATTATTTCTTATCCTTTCATTTCCTGTTGACACTCTTTAATACTTAATAAAACTGTATCCCCACAGCACATAGTCAGAAGCAGGTGCCAGCCTATAAGTGTGAGATAGGCAGACAAGGCCTCTATAAAGCAAAAACAAACATGTTATTTTTCATTTAAAACACATTTACATAATGTGAGTTCAATTATATAGAATAATAGATGTTATCAATATGCCTTACTGGTTACTTGCTTTTATAGGTGTAGTTCATTCAAGGAAGCAGAATATTTCCTTATTCTGGTTCGTTTGCCTGTTATAACTCAATTGTCAGTTATGCTATTTTCTACCTCCACTCCAAGTAGCTTGCCCAAAATGCCTCAGAGGTGTGGACCTCATGTTTACCCTCTGGTCAGGACTCAATGAATTGTATCATTGAGTTCCTCATTGTAAAATCAATCAATCAATCAATCAATCAATCTTAGCTGTCTCTCACATTGGTTTAACAGTGTGTTGAGACAAATGATCTTTAACTGTCAGGCTAGCTTCAGCCAGCTTCATACAAGGTCTTCCTTCTGGTTAGGGACTTGTCAAGGTCACAGCAAAGAAGTCACTCTTCCCAATGTCTTGCTGCTTCTTGAAGCCAACCACCTTCCACTGAGAGAAGATCCTCTTCAGGACTGATTCTGGAGTTCTCTCTTAGCATATCCTCTTAGTTTTGCCTTCTGTATTATCAGCTTCCTTTTTTCAGCTTCCTTTTTTCCTCAGAATATGTTGATACCTTCTTGTCCCTCTGGCTCTTCTTTCTCTGGCAAGTTCCCAAAACTGACCTCATTGTCATTGACAGTTTTGGGGCTGTCCTTTTAGAGCAGAGGTGGTGAACCTCTTTCTGCTGAAGGGTCGAATTCTATTTCAGGGAAGGTCTCAGTGGCTTCATTTCACTGGTGGGCAGAACCAAAGTAAAAAGGGGCCAACTTACCAAAAACGCCAGCATGGTTTACCTTATAGCTCTTAGTAACTAAGCTTTAGGAGAGACATCTCAACCTTTTAGAAAGGGGCAAAAACTGCACAAGAGCCAAGAAATCACCATATGATTGTTTGTCAGGGGAAAGGCAGGGGGCAAGGAGAACGGAGCTTGGTCATCTCAGAAACCCTGGATAGCTGGATTGGGACCCCAGGAGGGATAGATTTATCCTGAGGCCTGAGATTCTGCACCTCAGTTTTATAGTGTCTAGCCAGAGCCAGCTGACCAACAACCCTTTAATACATGGTTAATTGTCAGTCACTGGCCTACTTTTTATGAGCCAATGAAAGTAAATAGAATATTCATTTGCTAACTCCTATCATCTACATAAACACCTGGTCTACCTGAAAGAGCTGGCTTGCAGAAAGAAAATTCAAGGGGAAAATTTATGTGCCTTGCCTTCTGATTTCAAAGTTGCTGCTGTTTAGCAATATGGCTGAAAACGTTCAGCAAGAAGATAAAATACATGCCTTAAACAAAAGTGGATTGAAAGGGATTCATAGGCTTTTTGTTGTTGTTGGTAACACAATATTATTATTATTATTATTATTATTATTATTATTATTATTATTATTATTATTAGCAATGGCTTTATTGACAAGTTGGAAGGATTCCAATGGTAGGCCTCAGTTACAAAGTAACTATTAAGCTTCGTTTAGGGGTAACATTTTCACTTTTTCAACCACTTATAATTACAAGATTGCTACTTTACATAGCGTACGTATTTCTAAACTTCATATACCACTGTATCAGCTTTTCCCTCAGAATATATAAAGTCTCTAAAGGGTTGCTGGATAAATTTGGCTGGATACATGTAGCAGACACTTAGGCAATATGACCTTGGGCCAACTTTACCTCCCCTCTATTCCTTCTCCTGAGGTGTGTGACCCACCCCTGTTCTCGCATATTTCCTAATGATTTAAATGGAAGCAGCAGATCTATGTTATCAGGGCAGGTGCTCTGGAGGTGAGCCAACAAGCAGTGAGTCTGTCAAGGACAAGCAGACTATGCCTGATGAACAAGTTGCTTGCACTGAAAAACCAGGTCACAGCCAGCAGCTTATAGGACTTGATGAAATCCTATACTCCCCCTTTTTATCTGATACCTATTGAACTGGGACTGGTGATACTGCACTTTGAAAGCAGTCATGCCACTGAAGCCTAGCAGAGGCCAGGGCTGCAGCAACCTTCCTAGGAAAGCTACTGGAGATGAACAGAGGGGATGTTTGCATGACATGACAACCCACCACAGGTTATTTAAAAGACAGTGATGCTATAGTATCTGTAATTCGATGGGGTTTTTTTTTGTTTTTGTTTCCCCCTCTCCTTTTTTAATCTAAAACCTACATAGGTTGCCTAATAAACATATTCTATTCTATAGTATGTGTGTGGGGATATGTGGCTGCCATTTTGAATATGTAGTCCCTGCTCAGGGGCTTTCATGTCATGTGAACCCAGAGAGCATGGACTGTTTTAGTGTTATGTGAGGTTTGTTTAACCCTCACATTACCCACAATCTCTGGCTTTGCATAACATAACCACCCCTGTGCAGGCTTGCATGTGCAATGTGGTGCCCATGGGTGCCACAGCTCATCATGGGTTAAATAACCCATGATGACCCACAGTGTGTGATCTGGACCCAGTCATTGCATGATGAGCTCCCTTTTGGAAACCACTGATCCCTAACCCATGTACATTCATTTGCAGGTACTTTCACTGAAACAAATTTGACATTGTGCCTGCTGAAAACAGACTCCGTGCATGTATTTGTGACTCAATGGGTTTATGCGAATAGAAATCTACATAACTCTACCCCAGGGCTCTTCATACAAGCCACTGAAAAAGGGTGGAGAGTCTGGAGCTGGGGTTGCCTCTAAGGGGTGGTGCACACTTAATTCACTGTGCCTGAAAAATATAGCACATTCATCCTTCATAGAGTTTGATCCTACGTGTCTGGTTTATAGGTGTGTGTGTGTGTGTGTGTTTTACTAAAGCTACTGGGAACTGTAGAACTGAGAGGCTAATGATGAAACCAAATGAAATAATAATTTCACTCTAAAGTGTCGGCCTTTCTTACATTAAATTGAATGCTGTATAGATTTATTTAAACAGGATAGCAGCTAGGGTCAAGCTGGCTGGGAATTTTTTGTTCTATCTTAATTAGAGTATAGAATTCTTTCAGTGTGTAGTCTTTCTAATGCATGCAACTCAATCTTACGTGCAGAATAATGTGCTACTTAATGTATATAACTGCCAGGATGTCTAACTGTATCTTCTAAAATTAGTGAGCATCATTTTCCCATCTAAGCACCAGTATTTATGCTAACTAAACTAAAAATGTTAACCCCTTAATCCTTATTCCAAGTATATATATATATATATATATATATATATATATTTGTTCATTGATTTAAGAGTTTATATCCTGCCTTTTTACAAGAATCTGAAGGACCATATTACAATTCATTAATTAATAGAACAGGGTAAAATGCACCCTAAAAGGAACAGTGAGAAGCAACAAGTGTGAACAAAACTGGGGAGGGGGGGGGAACCTAACCAAGACATTAAAACAAATTACCCATTTAAGAAAGGGAACAAACCAATACTAATCAGACTCTATTAAAAACCTGTTAGACCAGGATGGACTTCAGCTGACCCTAAAAGACATTAATGATAGTAACAAAGGCACCAGACAAGCATGCTAGTGGAAGGATTTCTATAATTGGGGTGCCAGCACTGAAAAGTTGCTCTCTTCGGTAGCTACTCAGAAGGTGAGGTCACATGTAGAAGGCCCTCTAATGAAGAAATAGTTCTTCGTGTTGGCTCATGAAGAAACCAGACCTTGGTACTCATTGAACAGAACCTGGAAACAACTGGGAGTCAGATTGGGATACTTGAGGAATACGACATTTGTGAATTCCAATATGAGCTGACATGGCATGACCCAGAAAAATGTGCCAATTGGAATATATCTATCCATAGGATTTTGAAGTTTTCTAGATATTATGTCACAGTTCTCAGTTCAGAGAAATCTATCAAAATGAAATTGTGTAATTTGGGATAAAAATATATTTAGAAATGTGTATTTTGAGATAATACAATAACAATACTTTTAAATATTATTTTTCATCACTTCAAAAATAATCACAGATTAATGCAGAAACAGGACTGGACTTACAGATATATGAATGCATGCAAATGTTATATGGACCAGGACATGGATAATCAGCAGGGCCAGTATCAAGGATGGGTATCTGCTGAAGGCCACACTCCAGCTGGGGTCCCCTGACAAGAGCTCTCTGGGATTGCACATCCTCGTCTGCCTTTCACTCTGACCCAGACAATGGTGGTGGTGGGGGAGGAGGAGGAGGAGGAGGAGGAGGAGCTGAAGATGCCACTGCCTACTTGTTCATTGGTTCCATGCCTGTCAAGCAAGCAAGTGGTAGCAATGATGAGAAAAGGGAGAAGTAGCAACAGCAACTGGTGTCAACTGTGGTAAGAAAGTAGATTCATGGAGGGAGGGCCCCCCATTGTTTGTGACTTTCCCAACAGCACTCAAAAACCTGGAGCCGGCATTGATAAATGGGCAGTATCCAACATTGTCCCAGTGCTAGCACTAACGATATTGTGCCAATGCTTACACAATGGGGGGAGGGGAAAGTGGTGATTTGCCACTGGAATTTGGCAGCACAGTGGCAAAAAGGGGAGATATTTTCCTTCAAAGCAAGGCATGCGCACAGAGCGAGAGACTTTGGCTTTGCCTGGGTAACAGTGCCAACCTTTGTCTGTCCGACTCCTATCCCTGGCTCTTGTTCTCCTGGCTTTCCTCAGACCTCAACCTCAGGGAGTTGTGCCTCCTGCTTCACATCCACCCATTCTTTAGGCTTCTTTTGTGCCAGCATCAAGGCACAACATTGTCCAAAGGCAAATAACCATGCAAACAATGCAAAATGACAAACTGCTCATTAGGTAAGAACTCATCTGTCCTTACGCCACTTCTGCATACAACTTCTAAGCATTCAGAGACCATCCCATCAGTGACTGTAAAACAAGACCCAGCAAGCTAAAACTTAGGCTGCCAGAGGAGGAGGCTCAATTACATCTCAATTTTCAAAAGCTGGTTGGCATTCATTGAGCCTCTTCTCCTGTCTTCAAAAGTGGCCAGAGAACTAGTAGATTCACAGAAAGTGTACAAGAAGGCCATAGGGCGTCTAGTGGAGTCATCCATCTTCTGTCATTCCTCTCCCAGCTTCTGGCAATCTGAAGGGCACCTTAAAAACAAAGTTCCATGTGGAGACAATGAGCTAAGTTGGGAAAGGGCACACAAATCAGAGCAGCAAAAATGAAATACTAAACGATTTTTTATTTATTTTCATTTATTAAAAAAGTGTCTTCTAGAAGAAATTGTCCTCCAGGCAAGAAAGGTTACCGGTACAGGTCATGGGAAGGAGGGTGTTACCCCAGTAAATGTCTTGCTTTTTAACTAGGTGCACCATTCAAACTGTCATTATGCAAATGGTAGAAAGTTGCAATATCTTGGGTGAAAAACAAGCAATCAATATATTACCGTGTGACAGCATTCCGCCATCACCTTGGCCTGAAGCAGCAAGATCAAAAGCAATAAAAGAACAGAGTTAGAATAGAATGAGTGTGGGATGTGTGTGTTTTTAATTAAAATGTATCCATCCTATTATTTTGAGAATTCTTGTGTCGAGTACCATAGCAATAAAGAGAGCTTGTTTCATAGACTTAAAAAATTTGCTGTCGAACAGCAAGATAATCCTGAAGAGATACACCACTCTGACAATGTTAACATTGCATTGAATGAGATTACTATGAGGTTTGAAAAGCTAAAAGCTTGTCTATGGATTATGGTATTAATGATCATAGGGACTCTGTGTGTGTGTGTGTGTGTGTGTGTGTGTGTGTGTGTGTGTGAACTTCCTTTTCCATATTTGACAGAAATATCTCCTACTTTTTATGTGGTACAGCTGTAGATTCTCGGAAAGGTCACACACTTTCAGCTCTGCATCAGGCAAATTACAAAGCCTACATTTTGGACCAATATAAAGACATGAGTTTATATGACATTCCTGTTGTTAGAGTTGGTTCAATGTGAAGAGGATAGGATCAGAGAAATAGTTGAGCTCAGCATATCTATCCGCCTTAAGATAAGCATTAAATGAAAAGGTGAGAATGGTAAATTTTCTTTCATAGTAGGTGTTGTATTTAGGAGGTTTAGGGGAAAAGAACAAGTGGGACCTGCAAAAGGATAGGAGAAGAAGTAGGACCTTGCAAAGGGATGGGAGAACAAATGGGGCCTTGCATAGGGACCGGAGAACAATTGGGACCTGCATAAGGATGGGACAACTAGTGGTAACTGATAGGGATGGGAGAGCCATGAATGCTTGATCTTGCCAAGATTCTCCAAACTCCATTTCAAAGTTCAATTTGCCTTGCTCACATTTTCATTTGCAGCTAGTTTTTCTTTTTGTGTGAACATGGAAAATGGCCATTTCTAACAGGAATAGTGCACAATTGCATGAACATTTTTCAAGAGCACACACTTTTCCTCCATTGACTAAAGCATGAAAATACTTTAAAAAAAAAAAAAAAGGAGGGGGAGTGCACATTTAGGCACTTGCAAGTTGAGGAATGTGAGAGTTCCTCCTTGTGGGGGTGGGGGAGGCACACCTGTCCATGCTTGCCTCTGGGACTTTGAATGAGGCAAGTTTTAATCTGAACTGAAACAAAATTCTCATACATCCTTAGACCTGCAACAAAATGTTGCAGTGTGAAGGGCTGCTCTTCAGGATTCCAGACAATCTCTTCTATTCACTCCGCTCCATTGCTCCCCCTACCCATATGCTCATTCCTAACGGGGCTGTTTTAGGGGACTCCCACCCACTAGGTTGTATTTGTGTGTGTTTAATTGTACTTGGGCAAACTATGGGCTTCCCCAAGTCTGATGACACCACCCAGTTCTGTAACCGTAGTGTTGATTTGGTTGCATAAGCAGCAGCATTCACACCAAGAATACTGGAAATATTAGGAATGATATTAAACTTCTCTCATTTGTGTTGTTTGTCATGGTGGTGGAAAGATGTCTTCCCCTTCTGGAGATTTCCAGCACTTGTTGCAAATATAATCACATTATTTTGATGCTCTACTTCTTAACAACTTTTGCCCTCTTCATCATAATCCATACACTTCTTTGCCTCTTTTGCCCAAACTCCAGTTCAGTCCCCACCAAACGTCCCCAGTGCACACCAAGGCTGTTTCTGTTCTTTCCAATCCAGTTGAAACCTGGATTGGAAAGGATCTAAATAATTTGCATACTCCAAAACTGTCTGGAAGTGTCTGGCAGATCTGAGGCTAGTTGATTGCTTTCCAGAGCCAATGGATCTAAGAAAGGGACTCAGCCAAGACTAGCAGGAACTGACTTTTGTAAGACATGGCCAAGTTGGGCTGCTCCTTCCTATGCTACTTGTACCACATTCAGGATGCAAGTGGTACAGATTATCTGTGATCAGCAATAACAAAGGGATCCCCATTTCTGTTGCTTGCCTACAGGGCTTGGGGAGAGGGAGGGCTTTGAGAAAGCAGGGGACAGAGCCTGCAGAGGGCGTTCAACCTTTCAGGGGATTGTTTTGGCTTCAACACGAGCCAGATTAAGGCTAGGGATGGCCAAATGTACCCCTGCTAGCACCATGTGCCACTTGCCGGATCCCCACTGGCCTCCCAACATTGTTTGCCACATGCAAACCATTTACACCTGTAATTTTGTGTAAATGGACCACTTTACGGCTGCCATTTGCACAACATGGGTCTTGATGAAAAAGACCGAGCAGCCAGATTGTGGCTCATTGGAACAGAGGAGACCATCGTACTTGCCCAACTTGGCATGCACTGGGGGCTGAGGGGGGAAGAGGGACAGCCAGCAAAAAATTGATGAGCCTCAAGCCCAATCAGATGCCTGCAACACCTCTATTAGGGCCAACAGAATTCCAGTCTTAGCTCAAAAAAAATGTGTCAAGATGCATTGAGAAGTATGTTTTGAGATAAAAGTGCATTCAAAGAACCATGTATGAATCCTGCCAAGGATTCATCCTGTTGAAGGGAGTTCAAATGAGTGTTGTTGTTGTTGTTGTTTTTGTTGTTGTTGTTGTTGTTGTTGTTGTTGTTGTTGTTATGTACTTATCTCAAAATACACTTCCCAATATACTTACCCTACATACTAGGTAGGGTAAACAAACCAACAGAATTAATAAATACCATTAAAATAATAAAATAAAATTGCAATGGCTTGGTTATTCGAGGATAAAAATACACCATACATCAACTTATTATACAAGGGAAAATTGAAGGAAAAAGCTCAGTGAGAAGAAGATGAACATCATGGCTGAAGAACTTGAGGAAACAGTATAGCTGTACTTTTGTACAATTATTTAGAGCAGTGGTGTAAAAAAAACCCACAGCTGTAATAATAGCTAACCTCCTATAGGAGAAGGCACCCTATGAAGACGACACTTCTCAAATGCCTAATGCATTTTTTAGCTGAGAACTCCACTGCAAAATTTGAAGAATTTCAAATTCTGACAGGTAACTTACATTCTTATCCACACACTAGTCTGGGAGGTGTGGATTGCCTCAATTTGTATCAGAATTCACAAAGATTGAATTCTTCATCCTTACTCATAGCTTCCAATGTGTACAATCATTCATGTGTTCTGTCAAACATGTACCTCTCTACCAGCGATTTTAATCCATATGTATACATTTCCCCTCAAGATGAAGTCCTCTAGTGCTTGCCCTACCTCTGCGAAAAAACATATTTATCTCATTAACTAACTGCATGCCTATCTGGTGACCTTTCTTACATTATCCACTGCTGGAAATTTAATTACAGGTATAGTCCTGCATTAATTTTTATTTTAGCTGGTTAGCATTTTCCCCCAATGCATCTCATTATGAACTTAAAAGTACATTGTTTCAGATATCCACTTTATAATGCAACATTAATATATGGCCACGTGAAATGATTCATCAGCCCTGGATGTACATGATTGGGGCAATGTTCTTTGCTGAACGTTCTATGGATAATATAAAATGTTAAAGCTCCCTTGTGACCATTGCCACTGCTTCGGAAACATTCTTTTATGTTTGTGAGAGGTGGAACATTTTGGAGAGTGTAGAGACAACGCGGCAGCTAAGCAGCCAAGGTGGGTGGGCGAAATGGAGGAGGAAGAGGTGGGTGGTTGCAGTTGAGCACTTGGGAAAATTGGATCTTGCATTAATCTATGGGAGAAATTGGCACAAATTGGGATTTTTTTATTATTTATTTATACATTGGTACCAGGGCCAGCATAATCCTTGGTTGCTGTGCAATACCTCAAATTTCACATCCAAGACCATTATTTATTTATTTATTTATTTATTTATATTGCACCATTAGTGTACATGGTGCTGTACAGAGTAAAACAATAAAATACCAAAGCCCTGCCGCATAGGCTTACATTCTAATAGAATCATAATAAAACAATAAGAAGGGGAAGAGAATGCACCAAACAGGCACAGGGTAGAGTAAAACTAACAGTATAAAAGTCAGATCAAAATCAAGTTTTAAAAGCTTTAGAAAAAATTAAAGTTTTTAGCTGAGCTTTAAAAACTGCGATTGAACTTGTAGTTCGCAAATGTTCTGGAAGAGCAATTTGTGCAAATTTCCTCCATAGGCTACTTCACCCCGCCCCCCAAAGAAAATCTTCATGCAACAAATGTAGTGGGAGGGAGCAGCCTATAGGGGGAATATGGAAATTAGGAAATTTGCACGAACTGAAGGGGAAAAGTGACAAATCAAACCTGAACACATGTTCAGCAGTTTGAGAACATTTTCGGTAGACACGTGCTCACGTTCACTTTTGGGGTTCTCAGCAGGGAGGGCTCACATGTTTCGCGAGCAAATATATTCCGAACCTTAAAGACTAACAAATGTATTATGGCATAAACGTTTGTGGACATCTCATGCAAGACAGGATCTAAACTACTGCTTTATAACAGTCTTGAAGTGCACTGACAACTGTTGGGGCGAATGTCAGATTCCATGTACGGATTTCAACTCGCTTTCAAAGTGTTATATCCTGCTTTGTGTTGATCTGGCCGAAGAAAGCTTATCACAATAAATCTGTTAATTTTAAGCTGCTACAAGACTCTGTTATTTTTAAAGATATTTCACCAGAGCAGGACGTATGTGCTTCTTTTCTTTTTTAAAAAAATGGCTTCATTTAAAATTCAGTAACAAGCAGGGATACCATTTATAACCAACGAATTGAAGGTGTTATTCAGCACCTCCTGTTTAAGATCACAGATAATTATATCTTCAGTGCATCTGTATTTCTGGCAAAGAACAATTCTCCAGTGACTATTGTTGTTATAACCAATTGAGATAGGGATTCTATGGGCTCCTAGGAGAATGTCCCAAGACCACATGATTACATCAGACAATGCTCTGACCTTGGGAGGGGGAGTCAGAGACCTGACCACTACCCCTGATCCCTCACATCTGACATGGAATGAACCTCACTGTCTGCCTTCTGAGGTCAGAAAAGCAATTTTGGAGGAAAGCAGCCATTCTGGTGGGCAGGAAGGGGAGGAGACGGTAGAGGCCAGGATGTGAGATGGTCCTCCTCCAGACTCCTTCCCTCCCCCTTAACGTGCACGTGCTAGACAGGCTAAAAAGCCAGTCTAGCAAAAATTGCCAAAGAGAGGAAGGGGAGGTGAAGAAGATTGTTTCTGCCACTCCTTCCACCCTGCTGGCTTCAGCCCGCACAGGAATTTTGTATGCCTCTGAGTTCTGAGGGTTCTGAACAGTGAGGGTGCAAATGGTAGGACTGCACCCTAAATGGGCCTAGTATTTTCCACCTGCCTGCCAAAAATACAAACACCTGTGTGTATTATTTGACTATCTGTTATTGATAAAACAGTATACTGCATTTGTCTGGCAATTTACAAAGCACAAAGAGGGTGAGCCGCTGTGTAAAGAATCGCATAATTGAAAACACTTTGAAAGGGGAATACCATGTGACCTTTGCTGAAATCGCTATAAGTATTGTGAGGCATAAAGGAGTCACCACAGCAAATCCTCTTCAGAGATGATGGATACTTTTCCCCCAAATAATTTTGAATAGATCCAAGAGGGAGCCTTGAAATGTTATCTCAGAACATTGTCCCCTGCATTTTAATGCCTTGGCATCTCTTCCTTCTGAAGTCTGAAATGATGCCCCTGGTGATGAGAGTCATTACGAAATGTCATCTTGAGGAGCTTCACTTTGGTCTTCTCCCAGCTCAGAGAGCCCCAACTGACTAGTAAACCACTGCTATAGATTCCCTGCTCAACAACATCCCTGCATTGTACTGCTATTAGGCTACCCAAGCAGTCACTGAAGCTTTGCTTCCTGAAGCATGAAACTCCATCTGCAAGCATTAAAAAACAAAAAACTAAAGGGGAGGAAAAAGTTACAGAGGAGCTTAAAATGCTGTGTGTATTCTACTGGAAAGAAACACCTATGCAGCATTTTTTTTTAATAACATTATTTTTATTAGACTGGGGCTATGCAGTACATGTCATACACTTTTCTCAGGAGCCAGCAAAACTGTAAGCTCTAAAGAAAAGGTTTCTGTAAGTTAATACCCTCAGCTGGGCATAACACAAGTTTGGTTTTCTTAATAATTGCATGGAAACAAGCTCATGGTTAATTCAGAGTTTGGATATCAAAATAGCTAAATTTGAAACTGAGATGTTTTACTGATGTTGATATTTTACCTCCCACTTTTTAATCATTTATTTAAAATGATTTTTAGGCCATCTTTAAGGGTGGAACCCTCACAAGGCCGCGTATAAGAGAAAATCTAATGCAAAACTATGCAAAATGCAATGGACAAGCAATAAAGACATGTTAAAATATGTATAAAAAACTGATTATATTAAGTAGTCCTGCAGCCCACAGCCCATGGAAAGGCCAGCAAAAATGAGTGGGTCTGCAGAGTTACTGGACATCAGTGTCACTAATGCAAGCATGCTTAACCTGTGACCCACCAAGTCAAACCCAACCAATGAGCCATGTATGCCAGCCCACTAGGAGCTAAATGATGCTCCCTGTTTTGTTTCCTGGATGAGCTGCAAATAAATAAATAAATAAATAAATAAATAAATAAATAAATAAATAAATATTCCCCACTCTTCCCACCCCACCCCTGATGGGCGAAGAACCGTGAGGAGCAGGGACAAACCATGACACCCGGCTACTCGTTCTGCAATCTCAGGCTCAGCCTGAGGCCATGGAAAAACCGGGCCTAAAATGGAGGGTGAGATCCCAGGGCAAGGGAGGGATCATCCTTTCCTGATCCCAGGATCCCTTGTGCGTCATGTGGATGCAATGGGATGATCCCGGGGATAGCTAAGGCCATATACTGCTTTCATACCACTTTCATAGTGTTATATCCTGCTTGGTATAGAAGTGTCATGGGCCCCAACACTTGTCAGTGCACTTCAGTACTACTATAAAGCAGTAGTGTGGCTTCTGACTTTTATATACCACTTTCATACCACCTTCATAGTGGAATATCCTGCTTGGTGTAGATGAGCCCTCAGAGAATTCACGGTATGCTTTTTCATAGGCATACTGACTTGCAATGATGGATCGTCGCAGTCCAACACCTTTGGAGGGCACCAGGTTGGGGAAGGGCTGCTCTAAACAAAAAAAGAAGTAGGGGACTCTAAGTTGTTCATCATCAGTTTTCCACAACCCCACAGTCACCTCTGCATATCCTATTCTCCATCTTGTCCTCATGGTTTATCTGCTTTGGCAGAATGAGAATTTCACTGGTACTTTCTGCCTCCTTAGGGAGGATATGGCGTTAAGGCTGGTGAGCCTTAACTCCCAATTTCCCCGCTTTTTGGTGCTTGGTGGAAAAGTGTACATCCTTAACGTTGTTTTATAAACCGTAGGTTTTTTGTTCATTGAATATATCTGTATTTTGTAAATAGGAATCATCATTATACTATTTCTGCATGAATCCACAAACCACATTTTTTTTTTCTAAACAGGCTTTAAGCTGTTAGTTAAACCATCTACCTTTTAAGAAGATGATAATAACTTAACCATATGCTTGACTATAAGTGTCTACAATACAATAAATAACAAGCTTTAATGATTGCAAGTTTCAACTTATACAGCCAATTGCAGTGCCTGTGAGAAGGTTTTATTGTCTCTAGTTTTTTCCTCACAATAATATGATTCCTTTTAAGTGCAATGATTTTTTTTAAAAAAGCATGAATTTCAGGTGGCTCCAGCAGCTACATTGTATAACAATAAAAGACAAGAAATTAATGATAAGCGCAAAAACCTTAGCTTACATTCCAGCTCTGACAGGAAATTTAATGCTGTTCTTGAAAAGTGGTTCTTCCCCTCATCTACTCACAAACTAGTAGAATAAATTTGAAATGTCAGTCTAAAATTTCAGCTTCTGATGTGATGAAAGACAGAAGAAACATTCACATCAGTATAGTTGCACTCAATCCGAATCCAAGATGACAAGTTTTGTGCCAAAACGTGTTTACATGTTTGAATCACATGAGTCCCATGTTGCACTGTGATATCTACTGAAAGCTTCATATGCAGGAGGGAAGATTTATGCATTAACACATATGCAAAGTTTACAAAACCCATTTTACAGCGTGACCGTGAGTGAAAATGGATGTCCACAAAATCTGAGACCCAGATGACATCAAGCAATTGATCTATCATAGTACATACGGAACCAGGCAGATTTCAATTTAGCCAATGGGGAATGGAATTGAAGAGGGAATTCCTCTTGTAGATTTTGTAAATGACTGTAGCTCATGCAAATAAACAGTGCTCATTTTCTTCACATAATAATTTACTTAGCTACACAACCTGGTGAAGAAACCACCTCTTTCAAAAGGGGACATTTGCATGATTAATTATTTAATATTTACAGTAAACCTCAGCTTCACCTGAAGCAGAAATGTTTAACTTTGATTTTAGGCTGGTTATTTCTGTAGCTCATATCTTTGTTTTTAGTAACAATAATGTTTTGAAACTCAGAAAGGGCTTTTGTGTATGAATTAAACTCAATGATTGCTAATGTTAAGGTGAACATACGAAAAGGACAGGGCTCTTGTTTCTTTAACAGTTGTAGAAAAAAAGGGAATTTCAGCAGGTATCATTTGTATGCATGCAGCACCTGGTGAAATACCCTCTTCATCACAACAGTTAATGCTGCAGGAGCCCTGCCATCTTTTGTATCTGGTCAAGTGGTCAGGGCTCCTGAAGTTTTAACTGTTGGGATGAAGAGGGAATTCAACCAGGACCTGCATGCATACAAATGACAACTGCTGAAATTCCTTTTTCTATACAACTGTTAAAGATACGGGAGCCCGGTCCTCCTTTTCATATGGTCACCCTACTGAAACCTACTCTGTAGAAAGACTCTGAGGAAAGAGCTCTGGATGTCTAAAGCACCAAAAGCCCTGTTTTGTTCTTCCTTTGAAGAGAGGCTTCGGAGCACTTCCTGAATGCCTGTGTGAAAGGGCAGGGTCCCACGGTCTCATGGGACTTCAGGAAGAGCTGTTTTGCTGGAGAAGCCTCTCTCTAAAGGGTCCCAGGCTTCTGTAAGTGCAGGAGGTGTTTTTAAAGTTTTAAAAAATGGAAAGAAGATCAGTTAGCCACCACGTGCGCTTAAAAGAGTAAACAGAAATCCTGTCCTCTTCTCCAAGTAGAGAGTTGTTCAAAATTCTTACCTCCCCAGCCTCTTTCACTCCCCCCATGAACTACCAGAAATGAAAGAATTGAAATATTCAGCACAGCACTACTTTCTATGTCTTCCCACTTTTAACCATACATATGAGCAAATAGCAGTAATTGCAGTGGGACCTGTTCATACATATGAGCTCATAGAATCCCAGTTGCCACAATGAAATGTCAAACAGTGGGAACCAACCTAAAATATATATTTTTAGCTCACACTGTTGATACATGTTTAAAAGATTTTTTTTTTTTTTGGTACAATCTCCTTTATGGAAACCTTGACCCCTTTCTTCAAATGCATTGGCATGAGAAATGAACATTACCAACACCCTGGGATTCTCTTTTCCCTCCACTGGCCATTAATTGGCACTAATGAGGATTGTGTGCACACCAAAGAGGGACAGACTTGCATGATGCTGGCTTCCTACACCGTTCCGCCACAGAGGGGCTTAACTAATAAATGCTGTTTTAAATTAAAACTAGAAGGATCTTAGAACCACGTAGTGTGGCTCTAGGGAATGCTAAAGAACAAAGAGGTGTATTCACTTTCTCCCACATGAAATATAACAATACATTGATGGCATAGTTATGTGGGGTTTTTAATTTCATTTTAAGGGATTTGAATTTGATTTTAAAATGAGCAACAATAGCTTAGGACAAAAAAATCAGTGTGTTGTGGCAAAGCAAATCAGTTCGGCCAGAACTAAATAAGACAGGAGATAAACTATTGGGCATGTTTACACTAGTGCTTACCCCAGGGATTGTCCTGGGATTGTCCCTGTACATCCACATGACATACAGGGGATCCCGTGGGCAGGGAGGGATGATTCCCCACGTTTCCCTGGGAGAAATGGGATGGCTTTTAGCCCGATTCTTCCCACGGTCTTGGGTTTGTCTTGAGACCACGGGAGGTCTGGGTGCCTGTCCCGACTTCATCCCGCCTCCTCGCGAGTAAATGTGAGGAGGCAAGAACTCTTCAGGCACTCTGTGCCCACCTGAGCTTTGCATAATTTCTTCAAATTGCAACTGCAATTGCTTTACCTGCTTAAAGGGGGCAGGGAAGGAAATCCATGAGCTGGCTTGACTCAATGCCAGTCAAGTCTGGTTGGCTTGTGGGAAGGCAAGCTTAAGTCTGGCAGGCTGAGCTGAATGAGTGCTCCATCACACCAGCAATTTATCACACTCTTGCCATGCTTCATATGTGTTTTTGCAGCGTGGTACTCACACAATATTGTCCCTGTCCTGTGCTCATCTCACCTCTTCCCCTCCCTTTTCCACCTTATTTTGGAGTGGGGAAAGTCCGTTTCTCCCCCTCCATCCACAATAAAGCCACTCCTCCTTCAACCGGTGTATTGCTGTCCTGCACTATATTGGACCATCCCATTTTTTGTTGGGTGTGTGTGTGTCGAAGGGTGGTCTCATTGACAAAAGAGGAGGGTTGGGTGGTTCTCCGCTCAACGGCTCAACCATGAAGGGCTCAGTCCCATTCAACGCTATGGTTCTTACTCCTGAGTAGGCATGTCTGGGTTTCCTGACCAAAACAATGACAACTTCCTGTTGCCATGCCAATATTGACCACAAATTTCTCCCAAAGCTAATTGTAATACTTTCTTTTCACTTGTATTGTTTAAAATGGTGTTAGGGGAAAGCATTAGGAAAGAAGGCAAATGACGGTTCTCCAAATTCAGACACCTTTTGGCCTAGACTTAGGTGTGATGCCACAACACTGTGAGTTAAATCTGCCCTGTAAGAAGGAGCCAATACAATACAGCGAAAACAGCAGGCAAGGTCACATCACACATTTTATAAAACTAGAGAGTACCTGAGGAGATGCAGGGCAGGGAACTCTGACTATGTGTTTTGTAAAAGAAAATCCAAAATGGAGTCTGTGTAATTCAAAATGGAGGTTGTGTTGTACCTGAAGGAACTTAAAAATGGAGTTGGTTGTGGCTAAAATGGAGTTTGTTGTATTGAACTATGTATGTGAAATCATAATGGAGCTCTGTATAGAAGCAGCGTATACCAGGAGAACTGTCAGGCATGTTCAGAAACTTGTTATCTGGAAATAACAGAACACAGGCTTCTAATCTTGAAAGCTGAGATCATAATGTATTTAGTTAGTGCTCACAGAAAAGAGACATGCACACTGAGATTATTTACTCTGCTATAACTATTCTCTTCTGTAACTGTTCTCTAGGCCTCCCCTCTCCTATTGGGGTTCAGCCCACATATGTGCTAACTCTGCTTTGCTGCTGAAAATAAAGCTATTTGCTAGTGTCACACTGGTCTCTTGTCAAAGCTTTGGAAATCTACGACAGTTTCATTCAACGAAGGTTTGTATGGTAAGGCCAAATAGGTACAAGTATTATTTACTTGGCAATTCCTTGTGAAGTTCAGCTCTCTTCATCAGAGAAATCTGCAGAACTTTTGTGTAAATACACATTGTGTAAATACATCACCTTTAAAAAAAATAATATATTTTTTTAAAAAAACACTTCAACATAAATCAATAGAAAAGCCAACTTACGCTCAAGTATTCCTGTTACAGTATAATCCTATAATGAACATGGAAAATTTATAAAGGGGGAGTGATCCTTTTTCAAGTAAAATCAATTAAAATTAAATTAAAACAAGAATAGGTTAAGGGACTAGGCATTAGGAAAAATATAATTATATTATATATTTGTCTAAGAATGGTATTATAATGAATCTGCCTAAGAAAAATTGGTACAAAAATAAATACACAATTCAGTATGGTGAAAGCAACAATTTACTATTACAAACAACTTCAAGGCAAAGCAGTGCTTGCAACAAACTTTCAATGCAATCCTAAACTTCTCTTTTTAAAGGTTGGTCCTATTGAGTTCAATGGGATTTACAAGCAGGTAAGTGTGTATTACCAAGTATGTACGTTAAAGCCTGTAAGTGTGCAATTCTATGTATATTTAGGCAGGAAAAAAAGTTCCACAATGGCCATTATTCCCCAGCCAGCCAGGCTGGCAAATGCTGGGAATTGTATGGCCACAGCTAGACCGAAGATTTATCCCTTGATCATCCAGGGGTCAAACCTGTTCATCTAGGTGACACACAGAGGATCCAGCGCTTAGGCAGGGGCGAAACCTGGATGATCCCAGGATAAACCTTAGGTCTAGCTGTGGCCTATGACTTATTTCAGTCAAAAGATGCATAAGATTGCATCTTCAAGCTCTCAAATCAAGGGGGCAAATACTGAAAGCTGAGGATAGCTGGAATGCATTGGGAAATACCTATTTAATGATAATTGCATCCCATTGACCTTGAATCTTTCCTGTTATTGGTGTGGTACCCTTTTCTGTTTTGCCTGTAAGTTTTGAAGTGCACCCAAAAAGAGGTCAAAAATAAGTAGGCCTATCATTAGTCAGAGAGGGCAACCACCTCAGGCAGCAGATGCTGACGGCCAAAGGGTAGCGGCGACACACTGGGGGACAAACTATGGGTACCATACAGCCTTCCCTGTGTCCCCTAAGCTAGCCTGCTGTCTTCAGGTGCAGTGGAAGTGCTGAAGTAAGATCCAACTACCCAGCCATTTGACTTTTGAACATGGAATGGGGAGGTGCCATTTTTTCCACCATCTTAGGCAGCAAAATAGCTTGGCCTTGCCCTGGTGGGAGATGCTCCCTGAGGTGGAAAGGAGCCAGGGATGTGTAGGGAACAAAGGAAGGCTAGAGACAAGAATTTATACATGTGGGTGCAAACACTGGAGGCTGATGTCTCCAATTTCGGTGGGCTGTGATGTCATCCCAGGTTTCAGTCAAAACTGTAAAGGAGCTATCCAAGGGGTTGAATCTATTTTGAGGTGGGGCGGTATAAAAATGTAATAAATAAATAAATAAAATTGTTTTCTACATTGTTTTCTTTCCATCGCCAGCTGAAGACCTTTTTTTTATTTTCTCAGTATTTTAACACCTAATTTAACTTAAATTTTAATTTTGTTGTTTTAATCTCATATTTTAACCTATATTAATTTTTGCTGTGTGGTTTTATTCTGGTTGTGCTTTTTATATTGTATTTTGTATCTGTGTTTGAAATTTGTTGGTTGTTTTTATGCTTTTCATGGTTTAAATTTTTGTAAACCGCCCTGAGAGTTTCGGCTATTGGGTGGTATAAAAATGTAACAAATAAATAAATAAAATAACAATAAAATAATATATAATCATCCTGGACCTGAACAGTTGTCATAACCATTATAAACCATTATAAACAGTAGTGTAGATCCTGCCCTGGTCTCCCAAACTTACTCAAACTTTTAGCCCCATAACAAGTGAATCTACCTCCACCCCCCACCCCCCAGCTATATCCCATATTTGGTCAGAACTGGCCTCCCCAACTCAAGTTCCAGTAAGTCAGATATACAACAAAGTATTTCTCTGAGACATTTTGGATCTTCATCGAAACTGGAAGGAGGCAGATAAGATACAAACGACCCAGACCTTCTTTTTGAAGCCATGTGCTTTACTTATCAGAACAGCAGACTTTAATAACAGATGGTCCTCTGCCTCCCTGCTCACCAAGGGATGATCTAATGCCTGGAACCATGTTTCAAATTGACGTTTCTTTAAAGCAAGGAGGAGTTTACATAAAAAGAACTCCAGGGAGATGAGATTTGTTTTAACTTGGCAGGGCCTACAACGAAGGAGGCAGGCCTTTAACCTCAATATTCTCCTGAAGTGGGTCAGGAATTGCTCAGATGAGCATGGGACTAAAAGGCCCAGATAAGAAAGAGAGAGAAAAGGAGGGGGGGAGGAAATATTAGACCGTATTGGCAGTATTTGGCCTGCTTTTGAGTGATCTTCTCCTCTTTCTGATAAATTAGTACAATTATAACTCACTTCATAACTCACTTTAAAAGGTTCCTCACAATCCCTTTGCCTATACTATCCCATAGTCACAAACAACTTTATTGAATTATTATGCATATCCCATCTGAGAGGCATATGTGGGCATTACCCTACCAACAACCCTGTGAAGTAGCATGGGCTGAGGGGCTGTGAGGATAAAATGCTTAAGTGGGTAGATCACAGGGCTACACTAGACATTCTCTTGATATATACCATACAGCTATGCATCTTTCCATGCGCCTTAATTAATTACTGGCATAGAGGGGGGTCATTCCTGGAATGCAACATGAAGGGAGTAGAAGATTATCTCTTCCCTCCCCAGTGCATTTGGAGGGAAGAGATAAGCCTTCTCTCCCTGAATGTTATATACTAAGATTCTACACACACACACACACACACACACACACACACGTGGAGAGAGACAGACAGACAGACCGTGGATATGTGTATACCAGGGGGGGATCTACACTACTGCTTTTAAAGCACTTTGAAAAAGTTTTGAAAACTTTATATGCAGTGTGTCCTGGGCCCCAACAGTTGTCAAAACTGTTATAAAGAGCTTTAAAGCAGTAGTGTAGATTCCCCCCGCCCCAGTCATTAAATCCAGGCTGGTCTCATGTGGTTCCTGTGGATCCATATGATGCAAAGGGAATCCTGGGGGCAAGAGGGGATGGCCATGGGCTTTCTGCGGGATATCGGGAACCACAGAAAACCCGGTTTCCCACATTCCCCGGGACCATCCCGAGGACCACAGGCAGTGTGGCCGCTGCTCCTGCCTCTTCCTTTCCTCCCCACAAGTAGCAGGTCTCTGAAAATGGGCACAGAGCTGTACAGGGAGGCTCCATGCACTTGGGGAGGAGAGCAGGTTCAGGTACCTGTCAGGCACCTCTCCCTCACCATACAGATCAAGCCGTAAGAGATGCCTGAGAGGACATTTGAGTTCAGACTTTAAGAATTCCCTATAAATCACTGAATGCAGGGATCTGCTCCAAGCTTGGCATGCTTAAAGCTCTCTTTAAAAGCTGTCACTGTGCCAATGTTCATGTGTTTAGCTTTAAAACTGAGGGAGCTGTAAGCATTTCTGTTAATTCCCGTTGATGATAAGGTAGTGGTTACCCAAAAATGGAACAGTTCTTTGACAGGTAATTCGACAGGGTGGAGAGAGGCACCTGCTCTGTAAATCAGGGCAGAGAATACCTGCTCTGCATAGCCCTAGTGTCCTGGGCCCAAACAGTTGTCACTACTGTTGTAAACCATTTTAAAGCAGTAGTATGGCTCCTGCACTGGTGGATCTCAAGCTTCTCTGGGCTGATGAGCCCTTTCTTGTTTGTATGCATATCTGAACACAAATGATCCATGTACCCTGTCAAGCATTAAGGACAGCTCTGTGTAGAACTAGGCATGTATCTGCCAAGAACTCCATTTTCTTTTGGGGCTCTAACTGTTCATAAGTTTCCATTTGGCCAGGCTGAAGGGGCATGTAGGGATGCAACCACCTGTGTGTTTAATTGTCTCAAGATGTCTCTCACTTCAAGGCCATTTTAAGACTCAGTTAATTGGATTGGATGATCTCAGCTGCATTCCTTTATGAACTTTTACCACCTCCCCGGTCCTTTAGGGGTTTGTGAATGCTGTTCCTGCCAACATGCGATTGGCTAATAAAGATCTTCCTTGAGTTGTTGGGGGCTTGCACATAAAAATAGGGGGTTGTATGCATTGACTTCAGCTATGTCTGTCTGTTCGTCTTTCTTTCTTTTTCTTTTTCCTGGCTCAGGACTCTGAGCATCACCTTTAGGGCCATCCTTTTTATGTACTAAAGGATGGCCCTATCTGAAGAGCCATCCTTTAGTACATATATACAGGTGTAGATAAGTTTTGATATTTACAGCCTGAAATATTGTTTTCAAAGGTTACTCTGGTTCTTGAATGCCTTTTTTTTTTTTACTTTGCTTTCCTCCTTTCCCTATAAATAAATTTAACCACTACCTCAAGAGCTGTGTGTGCTTCCTTCCATGTAAGAAATCCAGAGTCTTATGCTTGGTTAATTGTTACTGTTTAATGTTTCAGGCTTGGAGCTTGGAATGAAGTATGATAGACTGAACCCCTATTCCCTAAGCCGCAAAAGTATCCTGTTCGTTTTCAGAGTCTTCTGGCTCAAGCTGAGGTGAACATAAGTGATGGTAGCAGCTCACTTGGGTAATTGTTTGTCCCCACCTACACTGCCCAAAGTTAGGGTGATCTCTATCTTCCCTTCACAGTATCCCTTTAAAAACAAACAAGCAAATATTTATTTATTTATTTATTTATTTATTTAAAACATTTGTATACCCCCTTATATCTTTAGGATCTCAGAGTGTTGTATAGATAAAAGCATACGGTATAAAACAATAAATATACACAGCTAAAAACAAATAAAACCATGAACCAAGTTAAAACAATATATAATTTAAAAGCAGTAAAAACAATTAAAACAGTTAAAACAATGTGCCATCTTAATGAATTTAACCATCAAAGACTTTGTTTAAAAGCCATGTTTTTACTGGGCTTCAAGATAAAATTAGTGCTAGTGCCAGTCAGGCCTCCAAGGGGAGGGCATTCCACAGTCGGGGTGTCACAACAGAAATAATGGTAGCCCAGCCATCTCCCAGCCACTACTTCCAGCTCCGGATGTTGCAAGCCCCTGATTTGGTCAAGGAGTCCAATAGACCCGCCCCCCGAAACCTGCCCCGCTTGTCAAACAGCTGGAGCATTTCTGGTAAAGTCATGTTGTGTAAATGACGGCCATTAACATTGTGTAAATGGACACTTTACAGCTAACTTTTAAGCAACATGACCTTACTGGAAATGCCCAAGTCACCATTTTGTGCAAGTTGACCTTCCCAGAAATTCCCAAGCTGCCATTTTGTGCAACAATGGCAGCTTACAACGGTACCACAGGCTGTGGTGGGTGGCTGTGGCAGCTTGTCGAGTGGCCACCAAAGCCAGACCTTGGTGAGTTCAGCTGTTTCAGCTGCTTCAAAATTCTGTATGCCTAATTCTGAATTTCTGTACCATTTACATTTGACTTGTTATTCATAATGACTGACTATCTGGATATGTGTAAAGTCATAGGAAATTTTAGATGATGATGATGATTATTATTATTATTATTATTATTATTATTATTATTATTAATTTATATAGCACCATCAATGTACATGGTGCTGTACAGAGTAAAACAGTAAATAGCAAGACCCTGCCGCATAGGCTTACATTCTAATAAAACCATAATAAAACAATAAGGAGGGGAAGAGAATGCAAACAGGCACAGGGTAGGGTAAACAGGCACTGGGTAGGGTAAAACTAACAGTATAAAGTCAGAACAAAATCAAGTTAGATATTTTCATTTGTAAGCCTGCAGGCAAGGCCATAGGTTTCAGTTACCTTTGCATGTTGCTTTGAGCACTTTCTAAATAAAATGTGATGGTGATTTGCCCCCCACCCGATAGAAGGTTTTCCTCTGGTACAAGTATCTCTGCAATGTCTGGGCGGTACAGTACGTCCCACTGCACTGCTATAGTACGTCCCACTGCACTCCTCTTCTTTAGAGCAGCCTTCCCCAAATTGGTGACATCCAGATGTGTTGGACATCAGTTCACAGCAGTCATAGCCAGCATGGCCAATTACCAGGGATGCTGATAGTTGAAGTCCAAAACATCTGGAGGACACTATATGATGGAAGGCTGCTCTAGAGACAAGTATTTCCACAGGCAGGCAATCACTTCTGACCTCATGGCCTAGAAGTGCTGGCTAAGCATCTCCCAGAGTCACTACAAATAATTGGTCTGGGTCATAAGAACTGAAGATCTATGGGAGTGACATCCCTTAAACATACATGAAGAGCTTGAACCTGTCAGCTGTTTTCCACATCATTGTGCACCATGCCTTATAAAAAATGGATATATGTTTCACTGTACAAAAACTCTATAAATAACATTTAAGGTACACAGACCGATCAATGCTAAGAGATGCAAGAGCTATTGTGCTCCTTGGAACACACTGCTCTGCCTGCTGGCAGAATTATTCCTTACTAGATGCGTTTCTTCAAGATCAAAATCCTGCTGGTTTTCCTCCTTCCCTCCCCGACCCAAATTTACTTCCTATATATTATTAATTTGGCTTGAATGTTCAGAAATACAGTTTGATATACTTTAAACTAGTGGTGTGCAGAGAATTTCTCCCATGAAAATTAAGACCATTCTCATTCAATTTGATAGGGAAAAATGTTTTTGAAAAGAAATTCAAAGGAGAAGAAATTTTGGGGAAATTCCCATGGGTTTGGTTCAGGGTTCTTACACTTACCTTACTTATGAGATGGCTGAGGAGTGTGTGTGAGTATCCTGCCTTTCATTGTACAGCCATCTCTCTGACAGCCTTTAGCCTTCCTGCCCAGAGGAAGACATCGTAAATTTGTTCCTCCCATAGGGCTTTTTTCAGATCAGGAAGTGCAGCCAGCCTGGTTAGATGTGTAATAGAAAGAAAAATACAGACAGTACTCTTGGCCACCTCACAGTGATTAGGTAAGGTCAAAAACACCACCAACACACATTCAAAATAAATTTTAAAAATGCTCTGAGAATGAGGCAGAAAAATGGAAGCCCTTTCTCGGGGAAAGAAAAGTTTCAGGAAATTCCTGAGATTTTTCTTTTCTTACCTCCTAGAAATAAAAGGACACTTTCCAGAATTGTCTCCATATTTTCTACATTCTCTCCCCTCAATGCCCTGGAGTGATGCTAGGAATATGGGGCCTTGTGGAGGATGCAAAATGGGGCCAAGCTACCAATACAGTTGATGCTTTTGCAACTTGCAGTAGCAGTGCAATTTATTTTATTTTTATTTTTATTTTTTTGGAAAACTCTTAGAAAAAGAAGAAAAGAAGCTGTTCTACAACCCTTGCCAATGGTGATGCCTACCTGTGAGAAATTGTTGGAGAATTTCTCCTCCCCCTGGAGAAATTTGGTGAAATTGTCCCACAATTTTTCTACCCACAAATAGCGTGGAGAATTTTGAGAGGCCGCTTGTCCACAGCTCTACTTTAAAACATGTGTTAACGGAGGTTTGTAGGTTTCCAGAGCATCCATTGCCACTACAATGTTTGCCTCCCTCTCCTGCCACAAGATAAATAACTACTGTAGGTGGTATGTTTGGATTTTGTTAAATCCACTCTGTCTGTGCTTCATGGATTATCAGGCATTTTTGTTCTGTTATCCATTCATTGATGTAATTGGATTGGGATTTATTTGAGGGATGTATGAGAATTCTGTTCCGCTTGCACAAGCATGCATTAGCACTCATACACATTTGCACAAGTGTGAATTTTCACAAATTCTCTCCTTCCCCCAAGTTAAAAAAAAATAATGGTACCAAAGTCCATGGAATCTGTGCATCTCAGGAAAAAGCCATCCTTTGTGGAAACCACAGGTTGGAATCAGAGAAATCCAAACTGACTTGAATTCGTTGCAGATGTATCCACATCCCTAATAACTAAGTTCTTCAGGCAGGGGAAATGGGGAGCACTGGTACCAGTATGGAGGTGATGCAGGAAAATCAAATGACACCCACCCATGCTTGCTCCCCCCCCTCCACAGTGCTAGGTATTTTTACACCCCTGTTGAGCCAAAATTGCCATGGCTGAATGCCTAATTATTTTTCAGACTTACTGATAAATATATATCCATTAGGTATTAATGGACCTAAGCACTATAAAACCGTGTGTGTGTGTGTGTGTGTGTGTGTGTGTGTGATTAAGAAAGCTGATTTTCAAGATCCCATATTTCAAAACAATTCTGTAAAGTCCAAGGGCTGTCTTCGACATTTCCTGAGCATCAGAATGGATCCTAGACTGCCTCTTTGTCTATGTAGTAGTACCAACTGATAGACCTGTGTCTTGCTTCAGTTAGAACTGGGATGATCCGTTCCATTATGGAAAATACTAGAAAACTTACAAATAATAGCACTTTTCTGGGTGGCTTTGTTTGCCCCCTGCATTTCAGAGAAATGTCACAATTTTGCTGCAAAAGAGATTGCCTTCACACATAAAATGTCACTTCTGCCTAGGGAAAAAGAAAAAAAGAAAAGGGAAAGAAAATGCACAACCCAACCTGTCTTTCAGTTTGGCAGACACCAATAGTTTTTCTTTTTTTTAAAAAAAAAAAAAGTCTGAGGTGAGATTCTTATGTTGTTTTCTCAATCCTTTTTTTGGGGGGGGGAACAGTGAAGAAAAAAACAGATATTTGGAAGTACTCTTTTTAAACCTTGCTTTTATTCGTTTTCATACATATAAGAAAACCATTAACTATACTTCAGTGATTAGGTGCCATCCCAGGCTTAACTGCTGTTCAATTGCTATGGAAACTTGAAATGCACATACTGAGGGCAGCCTTTCTATGTTTGTGTGGGAGAGGATGAGCTGTCACCTGCTCCTGACAATGGATTTGATCCAGACTTAGTTATACTTAGAGTAGACCCATTGAAAACAATGGGACTTAAGTTAGTCCCATTAGTCATGATGACATTACGTTCCATTGATTTCAACGGGTCTGCTCTAAGTATTATTAAGTGTGGATCCAACTCTACGTCTCCAGTGGCCATCTCCACTTCCTTGGGATCTCTTGATATCATTGCTGTTTTCACTTCCATGCTGTAAACTGGGAGGCAGTGGAATACAAGATTTATGTTGCTCCTCCTCCATCACCCCTGGCTAAATGTGTGAACCAGGAATTAATCTCTAAACCTGTTTTGAAAAGAGTTTTTAGATTCTGGATGTTCAGTTACCTAGGGAGGTCGTGGGCTTTCCCACACTAGAGGCATTCAAGAGGCAGCTGGACAACCACCTGTCAAGGATGCTTTAGGGTAGATTCCTGCATTGAGCAGGGTGGTGGACTCGATGGCCTTGTAGGCAGGGCCGGTGCCAGACTATTTTGCACCCTAGGCAAGGTGAGCTACTTTCACACACACACACACACACATTCATTATTATTTTTTGCCAACTTTGATTTTTAAGAACATCCTGTTGGCTTGTGCAACGCGAGTCGATGCTGCTGGTCCCGGCCAGCAGCCCAGCTGTTCAGCGTGGTGGAGGCTGCAGTGCTGCTGCTGCTCTTCACAGGTTTGCTGGCTGCTCTTTAGTTAGCCTTTGAAGATTTACACTGGCTGCCTGGACCTCTTGGATAAAACCAGACCCATTTTGGGGGAGGAGGAGCAGCAGCGTCGGGGCGGGGAGAGAAGAGGCCATGCGTAGCTGGGTTCTTTCCGGCCTTGCGTGCGTGCGGCTAGCGCGGCCCTGCTGGGAGAGTGGCTTCCAGGCGCGTTTGGGAAGTCCGTACGTGGAGCCCCCCCCCACTGTCCCTGGCTTTGCTTTGGCTGTGCCCAAGCCCAGCCAGAATCCTTGGCTCACAGCCAATACGTGCATGAGTGCTGCACGTGCTGTGGCCACTGCCCAGCCGGCGCCCCTCTTAGCTTGGCGCTCTAGACGGCCACCTGAGTTGCCTCTATGGTCGCACCGGCCCTGCTTGTAGGCCCCTTCCAACTCTGCTATTCTATGATTCTATAATTCTATCTGAACCCATTTGGTTCGCGAGACCTATTTTGGACTTGTTCAAAGTCAAAAGCATAGCCCTAATAAAATTCAATAGTTTTACAGTGCAATCTCATATATATCCATTCAGAAGTAAGCCTCACTCAGTTCCATGGGCCTTACCCCTCAAGTAATATATTGCAGGGATGGAGGCCAGTTTTTTCACTCAAGGACCACATTTCTTCAGAGGCAATCTATTGGGGAGGGCATGGAAACAGTGGTCAAGTTCAAAGCAAGTAGTGGGTGATGCCATTGCCAAAAGTGGGTTGTGGTTATTTCTTTCTCTTTCTCTTCCCCCACCCCCATCTTAGCGATGTGCAAATCAGCAATGTTCGATCTGGAAAATGTGAACTGGGTAAACCCTGATCAAAAATGAACTGGAACGAATTTCTCATACATCCCTACTCCCTCCCTCCCTCTCTCTCTCACACACTCACTCACTGTGACTACTCCATATTTCTCCCTCTTCCTCCCCACACAGAAGGCTGCTAGAGTAGGGACTGATCCATACTACCAAAGGCCTGAACTGATGGTTTGCAGAGGGATTTTGAAATTAGGCCTGATGATTGCATGTGACCTCAAGGCTGCAGGTTGCCCACCTCTAGATATAAAATTGTAGTCACAATAGCATTGTCCCTGATTAGCTAGTATTTGTATCAATGGAAATTGAAGTGGGTAACCTAGGCTACACTAATGTTGATTTCAGTTTCAGTTTCTTGGGAGGCGGTAACTGCTGGGGATCACATAGCTGCTATGAATCCTCTAACCATCCATCAACTGCAGATGCAACATATGTGTGTGCATATACAGAAGAGAGGGGGGATATCTCCACCTCTAGATATATTCCTTAAAAGGGCATCAAAAACTGAACTGATATCTGTGGAATCGTGGCATTTACGTTGTAGCTCACTCACAAAACTTTCTAACAGAAAAGTGGTTAAGCTATCCTCTGCAAAAGAACACGTAAATAAATTGTTGCAGATTTTAGACTTCACTTACCATGTTAGAAGGGTAAATGCTATTGGTCAGTTTACTCTGTTATCTGTTATGAAGCTGGGAAAGATGGGGATACAGATTAAATAAATGAATAAACAAAAGGCAGGATGGAGGGGTCTGATAGGTGTTTCTTCAGCACTCACCTCCTTCACCATGTTATCTGGCAAACTACCTTTCAAACTGAGAGAACCTAAAATCCCAGTAGTCAAGCCTTCGGTCTGTCTAAAGTAACTCCTAAATCCTGAGTGGACCTGAGTAAATATATGTGCTAATTGAGATAAAACAGGATTGGACACTTCGAATTGGATCCCAAATTGTTGCTTCAGAAAATAGCCTACATCTGTTTGGACCATTTTAGAGTTGATTCACATGGAGCCTATGTTTAACTGGCACCGATGTTCAGATATCAAAGGATTCACACTTCCCATTTACTATCATGGGAAATCCAAAAATGTCTATAACGTTTTCTCTCTCTCAGGGACAGAATTGTGAACAAAGTCTCAAGGAGTCCAGCTTTTGTTCTTGTCACTTCAGAGGGAAGCCTTCTTCACCTTAGGATGCATCCAAGTGTCTGAAGTGGCCTGATTAGCTTCAGGCTTTGGGTTTCAGCTGAATCTGATGCACAGGTCTATTAGACAAGGTTCTTGGTGACATCCTTCTCTTCACAAGATCCAGCCTTCTTTGTCATCCTTCTGAAAAAAAGATGGCCCAAGATATTTTGGTATATTTAAACCTTAAATCAATAATTGACAATTTTGTGTACTTTAATGGTAGGTCAACATCTGCCACCAGAGGCAGTCTACCTCATTCTGGAACTATGGGCAGCATATAGGAGCCAATTCGGGAGCCGATTTCTTTGTTTCCAGGGGCCAAGAATCTGGCATTATGAAAGAAAGTGAAATAATGGATGTTTTGCTCTGCCTGGCTTAATGGTAAGAATGTGTGAATCAGAAAAGCTAGAGCTCACCAAAGTTCTCTGAATTACATCTCAAAGCTCGTTCTGACTCGAGTCCATATCAATTTGTGAGTTGTTTGTTGTTCTTCTTGGTGCATTAAAATGCCTGCATATTTTAGAACGGTGTGCAAGTGGCCTCTCAAAATTCTCCACCCTATTCGGAAGACAATTTTAACAAATTTCTCCAGGGGGAGGATAAATTCTTCAACAGTTTCTTACAGGTAGGGGTTGCCATTGGCAAGGGTTGTAGAAACAGCTTCTGTGAACCACCCAGAGAGCTTCGGCTATTGGGCAGTATAAAAATGTAATAAATAAATAAATATTTTTTTCCTCAGGGTTTTTGGTTTTACTGAACTGCCACTGCAAGTGGCAACAGCATCAACTGTGTTGGCAGCTGGGCCCCCATTTTGCATCCTCCACAGGGCCCCATATACCCAGCATCACTCCAAGGCATTGAGGGGAGGGAATTAGTCATAACAAAAAAAAATGGTGATGAAAATATGGAGAAAATTCTGGAAAGTGTCCTTTAATTCTAGGAGGTAAGAAAAGCAAAATTTCAGGAATTTCCTGAAAGTTTTCTTTCTCCATGAAAGGGGATTCTGTTATTCTGCCTCATTCTCAGGGCTTTTTATAATTTATTTTAAATGTGTGTTGGTGATATTTTTGACCTTACCTAATTGCTGTGAGGTGGCCAAGTGTACTGTCTGCATTTTTCTTTCTATTATACATCTCACCATTGCTCTATAGTCCCCTAGGCTGCCTGCACTTTGTGATTTGAAAAAGCCGTATGGAAGGAATAAATTTATGATGTGTTACCCTGGGCAGGAACGGTGGGATGCTACAGGCTGTCAGAGACATCACTGTGCAATGAAACACAAGTCCCTAGCACACACACACCTCAGTCATCCCATAAGTAAGAACCCTGGACCAAACTCATGAGAATTTCTCTGAAATTTCTTCTCCTTTGAATTGCTTTTGGAAAGCAATTTCTTTTCTATCAAATTGAATGAGAATGGTTAAAATTGTCATGGAAGAAATTTTCAGCACAGCACTAATTTTTATGTACATACATATTTCTGAATGTACACTTCAATTGTGTGAATCTCTGAAATGTATGCATTCTTCTCCCATTGATTAAAGTGTATTTTTGCACATTTTTCAAAAGTACACATTTTATACATATTTTTTCAAATGTATGCATGTTGTCTAACACATTCTTGGGGTGGGGATGTGAATCACATTGCAAATTTGGAAATGTACCTTAATCACAGATTGAGTCTGAATTCATGTTTAGTCTGCAAAGTGCAAACTGTGTAAATTTTGATCGAAAACAAACTGAAATAAATTTCTCATACATGCCTACTTAATCATTTGACAAACAATGACATTAGTCCAAAGTCTGCAAATCGTGATGGTTCTGAAGCATAAATTATATTATCTTCTGTCAATATGTCCTTCAGAACCACTTCTTAACATAAATTTTCCTACAAGGAATGAACTAGACCTTAGGGGTTAAAAAGAGATCATATTATATTAGTTTAAGTCCTAATTTACATAGCTTTTTCAAAACCTCACTTTTGCCTTAGCAAATCAACTTTTCTTGAAAGACATAAAAAAAAAAAAATGTTCAGAAGTTCAGCCCAGCAAGGTGACTCATAAATTAATTTTCTTTTAAGAAAATGGCTGAGCAACTTGTGTGAAATATTCATTTTATAGTTCCTGGAGCACTTTTCCTCAAGGCCCCATTTATGTGTTTCTTTCACTCTCTTTTTCTAATACAGGATAAAAAGCATGCATTTTGCAATATTTGAACAGCAGTGCAAGCGTTTTGATCACAGGTAGGGGTGTGTGGAACTTTCCTGAGAAAGCTGTGATGACCACTTCCTTTAAATCCCTTGATATGTCTCCTGAGGAAGAATCCCAAATTCACTTCAAATTTTGCTTTGGCCAAAATATGATGGCAACCATGGGATGTTCAGACCCCATCCTAACCCCCCCACCACACACACACACCACAAAGAAATGTCACTGGTCTTATTGAGATACTTTATTAGTGGTGCTGGTGCTGGTGGTAGTTTAGTAGTAGTAGTAGTAGTAGTAGTAGTAGTAGTAGTAAGTATTATTTAGTTAGTTAGTTAGTTAGTTATTGCCTTTCTATACCACCCAATAGCCAATGCTCGCTGGGTGGGTCACAAAAATTAAACTCATAGACTACAATTTAAAGTATAGAACTTAAACCACAATATAAAAGTACAACCCAAATGTTTTAATAACTTGGAAAGCTTCTTTGCTTTCACTAGTACTCTCTGAGCCTATTTGGATTTCTTCTGTGTGCTGAACCTAGGGCTGTTCAGGTTTTTTATGCCAATGACTTCGTTGTGATTTGTTAACTGTGCATCTTCATTGGGACTGTAAACGCTTATATTTACTGGCATTACTCTAATAAAAGATTTTGCTGTGACTTGTGCCTCACCTTTGGGAAGTCAGATTCTCTGACACCCCCTTTGGTGACAAATCCTATCAGTTTCAGTTTCTCTGTTTCTCTGTCTTAAGTTTGGCTTCTCCTGAGCCTCAAGATTTTCTTTTTAAAGTTTGCATCAAAAGTCACAAACATTTTTGTCCACATTTAGCCTGATTCATGCATTTTTTGCATACAATTTCCCTAATATAATGCATTTTTTAATGTCAGTGTCACTGAAATACATTTGTATGTGTATGTTCCACTAAGATCAACACTTTTGTGCACGAACTGGAGAACTCCACTGCAAAATTTGCAAATTTCAAAGGATAACTGGGTTTCTGTTTGCATATTTGTTCCGAAGTACAAAAACTAGATAAGTTCACATTAAAATATGAACTGAATGAATTTCTCCCCCAAAGCCTACACTTTGTGCTTTTGATCTCTGAAGGTGAGATATACACAGTAAACATTAAGAGGACACCCTCAAAGTAATGTACATCAACATATGAATTTTGTCCTGCTTCAGTTGAGCAGAACAAAGTTGCAACCACAAAACAAATATTTGGAATGTGTCCAAATTAGCTTTTTAAAAATGTCACAAGCCTGAGATTCAAACCTGGAGGTAATCCTGGAGTGAAAGCAATCATCCAGAAAGTACGATCAGGTTCATCCAATCCATGGCACAGAGGGTGGGCTTTTAAAACCTGCAGTTTCAGGAGTTTTAATCTGACTTTAACTGGATGTTTTTAATTTGCTTTTTCAACCTAGTGCTACCTATCATGAATTCCTGGGAGGGGGTGGACTACAAATTGATATAAATGGATTCAAACTGGCTCACAGTGTCATGTGTCCAGTGGAGGTGGCGAACCCTGAAAACCCTGGCCAAACTTTTTTTTTAATTTCATTTAAGAACAACAGCAATATTCTATCTCTATGACAATAAAATGTTAGCATCTTCATTGTCTGTTTTGCGAAAGATATCTGGAATTATGAATTAAAGCTTATTAGGTACCTGTTTTATTGTTTACATTAAAAATTATATGAGATAATAAAAAGGACAACATAACAGTTTCACACCACTGTCTCTTCTTACTGCAGGAGCTTGTGGCATGCCAGAATTGAGACAGTTGGCACCTCCTTCCATCCACAGCATTAAACAGTACATAATCAATTATCAGGCATGACTTTGGCTCTGATCGCTTACAAGTCAGCGTTGTGCTTCCTCCTAGCCCCCATTGTCATTGTAATGTGGTATCCATTTGGCCCGCTGCAGCTCATATCAATGACATCACCTCAACGGAAGAAAAACTGGCGTGTTAACGCTTGATTAGATTGCCTCATAACAATGCTGCAGGCCCTCCTTTGAAACATTTTAATTGTCCTACTGCTTGAAAGGATACAGGACTCTCGGGACAAGATATTGTTTACCTCAGAAGATTGAGGCGAAGACAGAGATTTTGAAGAGAGAAGCAATTGTTTCCTCCCTCAGCACCACCCCACCTTTCCCTTGTAACATTATCCAGATAAAAAATTGCAAAAGTGTCATGATAAGATAATTCATCAAAAGGGGAAAACATGCAGGCAGCTTGTTGGCTTCTCCTGACACATACAGCACCTGGATTGAGAACCAAGATAATCACTATCAGAAGACAGGGAAAGCAAGTATCATTTTCCCCCGGCCATTTAAGGAAATAAGGCCCCCAGGATGCCAAAAATCCTTTTAATGGTATAGAGTGGTTGAGTTTCAGCTAAAGGTTAAAGGTTGCTGCAACATGTTCTAGGTTGTTGTTTTAAAGACACAACCTTTCAGAATGTCAGAGCGATAAGGCAGATAAAAGTTAATGGTGGGTATTTCCAAACGCAAATGTGTAGCATGTTCCTGTCACTGTTGTAATAGCACACCAGGTATGAACAATCTGCTACGGAGTCAATCTACTATGAAGACATTAAACTTTCTTCCTTCTCTGAATGTCAAAACAAAGTCTGTTTCCTTGACACAGAAACAACGTGCTTGTTGATCCAAACAACCCCCTCCCAAACTCTAATATGAACACAGGGGAGGCATATATTCTGCTTTACAGAAGACACTCCTCTATTTAAAGGTCTGTCAGAGGAGAAATCTTTGATGGTATCCTCTGTTTGAAAGGCAATCTGGTCCAAGTCTGCTTTAAAGCTAAAGTACCATAAGAAGGAAATCTTGGAGTTGCCCATCAATGGTTAGTACCTCTGCAGCTGGCACACAGTCACATGGTCTGCTCAGCGTTTTGGACATATCGTCCTTCGTCAGGAGCTGGAAACAGTTGCTGTGCTAGCAGGAGCTACTGTGTCTCACTGGTTTTCTCACCCGCAGTTATGGCGGGTGAGACACAGAAGCTTCTGCTAGCACAGCAACTGTTTCCAGCTCCTGACGAAGGACGACACGTCTGAAACATTGAGCAGAGCATTTTTGGATTTAAAGAATAAAATAGTTTTTAACACGTTTATCAAGCACCAGAGTTGATTTCTCTTTTTAGTATCCATGCTTATTGGTGCGGTTTTTCTCCTACATCGGCACACAGGTCACATGGCCATAGCCTTTCCCACTACAGCAAGATGTACTGTACTTTTGTTTAAATTATATTCATTATTTCTAACTTTTCATCCATTTCATCCCAAAAGTGCTGCCTTTAAAATAAATATTTAGACGTAATTTAGCACATTCAAATTGTATGCACCTTGGTGTCCCCATTTGTCTTCTTATGGGGTGATGCATGTCCTTTTTTTTCAGGAAGATGTCTAGGGATTTTAGAGATACTTAATGCAAGGAGATTGGAAACTAATTAAACCAGCAGGACCTCTATGAGCACAGTCAAGGTTTCTACCTTTATAAATATATTGGGTTGAAAGAGCTAGATCTGTCTCTCTCTGTCTCCCACCGAATATCAAGAGCATACAATTGCTTTGTGGCACATGAGAAAGACCCTGATTAAAATATTTGCAATTTCAACACATGCAAAACGCAATGCACTCTTTCATTCAACTTCCCCCACCCCTGCATTTGGTTTCTACCGCTCTTGCTGGTGTATGCAGAGCTCATGTTCCAGAGATCCATTAAATTAATTGCAAAATCAGGGAGATAAGGAGGCAGAGAGAAAGGGAAATGAAATGTTCTTCAGATTTCAGTTAACAAATCCTCAACTTGCTTTTAAAGCCCCCTAAATCTTAATTAAAATCTCAGGGTAAAACATGAGTGTTTTAAGGGTCCCTCTTGAGCCTCCTATCAAAATACCTCTAAAGCTTCCCTAGATGGGGATTGCAATACTTCATAAAGAACACATCCTTGTTTCCTTGTCTGTGATGTGCAGAGCATCAATAAACATGCCTGAGAGATGACAGCAAACTTTTGTAAAGCTGCAATGTCCTGTATGAAAATATGCATTAGTTGCATTCTATGATAAAAAAAAAGAAGAAGTAGTAATGTAGACTGTGGCCTCTGTCAATCAAATACCTGTTCACAATAAAAGTTCTGAGGCTGAGTATGAGACTACCTTTAATATGTAGCATGCAGCTATGGTTTTCCTATTTTCTTACTCAAAAGAAAGCACTGTTCTGGACCCAAGCATGGGAATGGGGCCCCATGCCTGCAATTTGCATGTGTGTGTGTGGGAGGGGACGGGAGTTCCCATTGAAATGAGTACAGGCTGTTTTATCCCCTATGGAAATTACTAGTGTGAAAGAGTGGGTGATTTGTATTCAGATCTTGTTGTGGGGAGGATAAAGCTCCCTACCCCCTCCAAGCTAGGGTCTTGATCCAGATCAATTTCCTCACATTTACTTTGAGATAAGTAAAACAAACATATGTAGCTGTATGCTATGTAATAAAATAATAATATTATGTTTCACCCTGAAAAGAATTCAGGGTGAAACATAATACTAAGATAAGTGCTAGGTAGGAACAGACAACGATGACATATTAGGTTCGAGTATGTGATCTGTGATTGGACTCTGGGTAAATGAATGTTTCCCAGCATTTATTTATTTATTTCTGATATTACATATTCCACTCTCTAACAACATCAACAAAAAGTTCTCAGCGTGGGTCATATAATAAAACAGATTAAAAACAATGATGAATAGCCTCAGAAAATAAAACTGCAATAATAAAAATCTGAAAATTAAAAAATATAAAATACTGGGTGGGAAGCACCGTTTTCACCTGGAGTCAAAAGAGTAACAGTGTGGCACCAGGAAAACTGCTGGGAGAAAAGTGCTACTATTGAGAAGACCATTTCCCAACTCAAATAATAATAATAAACTTACTCATGATCATACACACACACACCCATGATGTTTCTTATGCAATCAAATTGGCTTTCAGGGTGCACAGGTTGGCTTTGAGGGACATCATCTAATCACAATTCTCCCATGATGCTCAGTGTATGGAAAAGGTTTGCAGTTAATAAAGGGTCTATGGTAGAAATGTTTGACATTGTTTGTTTATGTTGTTTATATGCTGCCCTATGAAAATGAATTGGTCAAAAATGAACTGAAATGAATTTCTTCTTCACCCTTAAGTTGTATTATTATTATTATTATTATTATTATTATTAGTAGTAGTAGTAGTAGTAGTAGTAGTAGTATCCCGCCTTTTGCCCAATACTGGGCCTCAAGTTGTAGGACTAGGCGCTCTATTTTGGACTAATTGAAATTTCCGAACTGTTTTCAAAGGCAGCCCTTTGTCTAAAGTACACTCCAGTTCTAGTTATAGATATATATTCATCACAACATGTGCCTCCATATTTTTTTAGAAAATTTGGTTTAGTTGGTCCAGACTTCTAATGCATTTGTGCTGAGATTTCTCAAAGGGACCAGAAAGGGCTCCATATATCCATTTGTGCATGTTCCTTCCAGGCAGATAAATCATTCACGGGAGTCATCCAATTCCTAGAAAATTTAACATGGCAAATTGCCCCTAGAGACTCCAGACATCAGTCAGAGCGAAGGATACAGCCTTACTTTCATGTACCTTTTCACCTACCTCTTCTGTCATCTAAAACAAGGATTTCCAGAGTGTAATTTATTGGTTGCACATGGCATTCTGGCACTCCTCTGTCAATGGATTGGAAGCAAAAAAAGAGAGGGAGAGAGAAAGACATTTAGTAGGTGTTAAGTCTAGCTTGAGATGCTTAATTTCAGTTTCATTAACTTTGCCATCTGCTTTATCTCAGAAGCACAGGGTAGTGGCAGATGGAGATCTTGCACTATTTGTCCATGCTGTTAGAGGTAGAGCCATTAACTAATAAAGTTAACACCAGCCATGATTTAATTAAGGATGAGGCCCTTGATTTTGTGGATCTGATTAGGAATCTGGTGACCTTCACTGGTTCCACACTTTTACACACAGTATAACAGGGTCAGTAAGATGATACAGTCATCTTTTATATACCTATTTCTATGTTTAAGTGGGCTGGAGAAAGATTGTACTCTTGTATTGGCAGGCTTCGCATTTCCTCTTTTGCCACTGCATTTGGTCTATCTGAGTCTTTCAAGACCTGGATCACGTAAGCAGCTGGAAATCAAAAGTTTCTTGGGTGGAGAGAGAGTTGTGTTTGTTAGAAGTTCCAGTTTTGCTACTGGATTTAAGCCAACCAATGATGAAATAGAATTATATTGATTCGGTGCCAATCATTTGCCTTTCCTAAAACTAGTTTTGTTTCAGTGTAGTTCTTTGATAGATCCACTTCCCTAATGCATTCATGATTATGTTGCCCTGGTTTCAACAGTTCTTCCCCTCCAGTGTGTGTGTGTGTGTGTGTGTGTGTGTGTGTGTGTGTTGTTTTGCTATGTTGCTGCAACTAAACCCCATTTGCTCTGATCCAATTACAGGTTGTTGTGGAGATGAATGGAACAAGGATTATAACACATTTTGTATGATTAGGACTGCAGTCTAAATCAATTTACTTGGGCTAAGCTTCATTACATTCAGTAGCACTTACCTTTGAATACATGGGATTTGGTTGAGTCTATGGACAAAGATGAAACGGTAACAATGGCAGCCCAATCCTGTAACAGGATATTTTCTCAGATGTAGGTTCTCCTGTGTTCAGTGGAGGTTACTCCCAGATAGATGTGCAGCGGACTGCAATTTTATCGTCTTTCTCTGATCTTTTTGTATGGCATATCACATAGTAACTTGTTCTTCTGTCACTCTAGTTTGTTAACATTTTACACTCTATTTGTAGCAATTTCCATAAGAACATAAGAAGATCCTTGTTCAATTAGACCAAAGGCCCATTTAGTCCAGCATCCTGCTCCAACAATGCCCGACCAGAAACCCCCAAGCAAGACTTGAGCGTAAAAGCAACCTTCTGCTCATGCTTCCCACCAACTGGCATGCAATGGCCACACTACTTCTGATCCTGGAGGTAATATATAGCCATGATGACAAAGAGCCACTGAAACATTTAGGAGTGGCCCTAGTTGGGAGGGGCTGTAGCTCAGTGTTAGTACACGTCCTTTGCAAGCAGAAGTTCTCAGGTTTAATCCTTAGCATCTTAATGTATGGCTGGGGAAAAAAGTCTGGCCTGAAACCCTGGAGAAGTACTGAAAGTCAGTGTTCACAATATTTGCAGTTATCATTATATTTCCCAAAGGCAACCACAGTTGGACATCAGAACTGATAGCTAGCTGGACAGCTTGAAGACATTCTTCTGATTTGAGATCCCCTTTCTCTTGTTTTAGTTGGCCAATTTCACCATTTGAATTTAGTAAGGCTTGTGGCCCTTTCTAAACCTAAGGATTATTCCAGAAAAATGGAGGGATCATCCCTGCCTGCTCCCAGGATCCCTTGTGTGTCATTTGGATGCACAGGGATGATCCTGGGACAATCCCTGGAAAAAAGGCAGGTGTAGAAACGGCCTGTGAGAACATCAGTCATGGTGCTTAGAAAATTAGAGAGAACTTTTAAATCTGGCTATACTGTGAATATACCATTCAGCTCTACCTCTTTCCAAAGAGGTAGGGTGGGACTCTGGAGTTTCGACAAACTGAGTACGTCCACGTGAAAACATAGTAAGTATGCCATGAATGTTATCCATGTAGTGTGACGATGGTAACAACATGGCATGGTCAAACCTATTTTCTGTGAGGAAACTAAGCAAGCTCAGATGTTTTACTTACTTAAACCTGCCATCAAACCTAAGCTGGGAGTTTCCCTCCCTCAAAATCAAGGAGGAACAACTGAGCCCCTCTGGAGTGTTGGTATAAGGGTGCTTCCTTGTTTTATCCCATTGCTGCTCCACCCTTTAGCCAAAACTAGATAATAGTGACACAACAGACTGTATATGTGCCTGTATCCCTCAGGACTCCAGCTGAAAGCCACAGCAAGTGTCCTGACCTGGTAGACACTGAGCTTTGGATTACTCTTTTGTTGTTGTTGGCTGAGAGATGTTACTAGATTGGATAGGGATGGATGAACAAGGAACTGATAGAACCCAAGTATTCAGTGCCAGCTCCAGGTTTTTGAGGACGCTTGGGCAAGACAACCTCAATGGCAACCCTGCCCCAGAGAATCTACCTTCAAAGCACTATTGTCACTAGCTCCTCTTTTCCATCATTGCTGCCACTTGCTTGTTCGATAGGCTGAAAACCAGTGAGCAAGTAAGCAGTGTAATCTACCGCTCCACCTTCTCACCACCCCCATTTGCAAGCCCAGAGCTAGAGGCAGGTGAACAGGCAGATTGCAACGGTGAAGTGGGGAAGAACAAGTCCGGGGCTCTTGTCAGTGGGCTCCTGTAGGGTTGTGCCCCTCGACAGGTGCTCAACCACATGTACCCTTGATGCCGGCCCTGCTAGATCTTCTTTCATCAATAGCTCCATCAACCAGAGAAGCATGGTGCTGGGAACACATAGCACTGAGACCCTTAGAATGCAATCCTGTGAGATCCACCTTGAATACTCATAAGCCTCCGAACTCATAGGCTTAAAATTGCCAATGCAGGAGGTGTGTCTTCCTTCCCACTCTGCATTTTAGCTAGAGGCTTTGGGGAAGGGGAAGGAAGGAGGCTGGGGAGGGCTGGGGATATCTTGTACCTGTGAGCTCGTAGAGGCAGCTTGTGTGGTTCTCTCTATGCTGGCTGCATGGGGGCATGGGAGTGGACCTTTGATTCTTGAGTATGAGGTTAGCGCACTGCCTCCAGCCTCGGTTCCATGAATCTGAAGTATCCTGTGTTCCTCAGTTGCTGTCTAGGGGGCTCAGGATTGTTCCCTTAGAGGTTGTTTACCCTACGGGGGAGTGGTTTTGGAGATAATGCTTCTTAAATAGATCTAAGATTAAGCCATTTATGCTACTGAGAAAGGATCATTTTGGGATATTTTTTGTGCACCTGACTGGTCATTTGGAATACATTGAGGATTGTTCTGAAGTAGTTATACACAAACTAGGCCAGTACCAAGAAACGTGCCAGGCCTGTTCCCTATTATGCATAATTTGTGTAATTATTCTGAGTCTGTCTTTTATTATGGAATGTAAATATAAAGCTTAGTAAAAAAAAAATCTTTATTGAACACACACAGTATGCGTATTGCATAAAGTTTTTCCATAAGATCTTATGATTGTGAAAGCCTTGTATTTTTGGTATGAAAACTTTTCTTATTCACCCTTTATGTAAATATTGTGTAATATATATGATACAGTCATTTATTGAACATTTTTCTGGTCTGGTAGTTGTTTTTGTCTTTCAATATTGACTGGAGTCTTCCTGTGGTTCATTGTTCATAGAATTTAAACATTATTTTATGCTTAAGGGTAAAAAAGAAAGAAAAAAGGACTCACTCCATAGTTTTGTTATTTGTAAAAAGGCAAATTATTAATGCAAATCCTGTGGGAACTCTAGGAATGTAAACGATCATACTGCAGGGATTCTCAGAATGAAGAAATGTCATAGTTTAGCAAAAGGCCACCTTGGAAAGTATCACTCCAATATTATCCCAAAACAAGAAAATCTGATCCAAGATTTTACTGTCCAATTTGCTGGTACCAGAAACATCATGAGTTCTTGCTCTGTTGACTTGAGGAGTTTTGCTCGCTCTTTTGGGAGCCATTAGGAGAGCATTCTTGCAATTCTGCATTGCCTTAGCTTAAAAGGTTTCAAAATGGAGGTGAGAGAGAAGATGATTTATGCATAAGAAAGAACCTTGGTTGATAAAGCTTCAGCCAAGCTCATACTCCTGCACTAATGACTCAGAAAGATAGGGGTGCAAATGACATGACCTTCACCAGGGAATAAGCAATCTTTTGGGGTCCATGTGTCCATGTGGCAATTTAAGAAAATGTCCTTGGCAATACAGCAAAATGGCTGCCATGGGAGGCATGGATAATCACAAAGGATAAGTAAGCTGCCAAAAGGACTGAGGCCTTTGCTAGACCTACCTTAAAAAGCACGACGGAGGAGGGGAGAGCCCGCGATACAACTATTGTGGGCTGTTGCGCTAGTCTATACATCAGGCACAACGGGCTAAAGGAAAGACCTGTCGTGTCCGCCATTTTAAAATTTTTTTTTAAAGGGGCCAGATGCGCACAAACTCTCATGCGCTTAGATGACTAGATTTTTTTAAAAAAAAAATAGTTTCCCCTGCTCCCCCCACCCTGCCACCAATCTCCCCCACTGCCCCCAATGGGTGCAGTGCTCCTGGGGAGCGCTGCACTTCATGTGCAGCTTCTCCTGGCTATGTGCAAGTAATCGCACATAGCTGGGAAAAGTGGCGGAACGAATTACACGCTCGCAGTCTTGTGCTCAGCCTGAGACCGCGGGAAAAATCGGGCCAAGAGTGGTGCCCATTATCCCGGGGCAAGGGAGGATTGATCCCTGCCTGAGCCTGGGATCCCCTGTGCGTCATCTGGATGCACAAGGGTGATCCCGGGTATTAGCCTGGGATATAGCCTGGTCTAGCAACAGCCTGAGACCTGATCTACACCAAGCAGGATATAACACTTTGAAAATGGTTGAAAACTGTATATGGCGTGTGTCCTGGTCCCGAACAGTTGTCACTACTGTTATAAACCATTATAAAGCAGTAATGTAGATCCTGCCTGAGTATAAGGCAGAGATGGGGCCTGAAGACGGGGCGGCTGGAGACCCTCCCTTAGCTTTGAAGTGATCCCAACTGCCAGTAAGAACATTTGTTAATTTTTAGAAGTGGGAAGGACATGGGTACAACACTTTGGCAGGAACCAAGAAAGGTGTCCAAGATTGCAATTATGTCCATGCACACTACATTGCCTGTTCATGACCTACATTCATGATAGACTTATGCCCATATACGGAAGAAGGCACAGGTCAAAGAGCAGTGATGCCACTTAATAAATGTCTGGCATTTTCACCTTTCCAAGGATAGGCTAGCTGATGAGCAAAGTTGAGTGGGGGGAGAGTAAGAGTGGGAAACATAAGGGGACATAGATAATATTGCTTTGGTGGAACCTATGTTTTGATTTGGCCATGCCCTTATTTTGTTTTGGCCACATCCATTTTTGGCCATGCCCACCTCTGGCATGCACACAACCGCCCAGAGAGCTTCAGCTATTGGGTGGTATAGAAATTCAATAAATAAATAAATGCAACAGTCAGCCTGAAAAATGTTCCCCACTGGAGTCCATCTTCCTGGTCAGGTACCTAATGCAGTAGTCAGCCAATTTAAAAGTGTACCTGGTGTACAGAACCCAAGACAAGACTGAGATTCTGTTAGTATATTGACCGTCTATTGTCTAACAGAATCTCTGCCTGAGCTGATGGAGGCGATCTCAACTGTGCTATTGAGCACCCCAAGGCTGTTGATCTTGGGAGCTTCACTATTCATGCTGAATCTACCTTCTCAAGAGTGACTTAGGATTTCATGGCCACCATGTCAATCATGGGCCTATCAATAAATATTTGACGAGACGTATTTTGGAACTGATTGTCAGTATCGGCACCAGGTCAAGACTTTTCTCTTTTTCCTGGCAGTTAACAACATATGCTGAGTTTGTTTGCCCTTACTTGACCCCAGAATAGTTGTTTTAGAAGGATATTGTTGTTTTTATGTTCTTGACGGTTTAAAATTTTGTATACTTGTTTTTAATGTTCACTGTTTTTAACTTCTGTAAACCGCCCAGAGAGCTTCAGCTATGGGGCAGTATATAAATGTAATAAAATAAATAAAAGGAAATTATCTGTGGGTGAGGGAGCCAATAGTGGCTCCCCTGGCATGGACAGAATATTCATTACCTGATGAGTTTCCTTCAACTTATTCCTGGGGTGGTGGAGAAAATTTGGTGCTCTTTCTCAGTGACTGATGGATCCATTTTGTTTTTTGAGGTCTCTTGGAGATGGGGATGCTACAGGCACCCAACTGGGTCAAGGAATCCTGCACCCACCCACCCCCACATCCAGCCCCCCAGACCAAAAATTCAGCCCCCCAGCAAGTGCTCACAAAGCCTGAGCATGCTTTTAGCAGCCACCTACCCACCATGCTAAACTTGTGCACTTCCTCTTCCTACATCACTGATGCAGGAAGGGGATGTGTACAATTTTGGCTGCTGTTGATGCAGGAAGGGAAAGTGCACAATTTCGGTGAGCAGGTGGGCAAGTGCTGAGCACTAGCTGGATCCTTGTGAGCCAAGGTGGGTACAAGTGATTTCACCCACCCCTACATTGAGGATTTTCCTTCAGGGTTAGCCAGCAGAAGTCCAGGTCTCCACTTGGAATGAGGGGATAAAACAGACTCTCACCCCAATTGCTGCCAGGCCCCCTCAACACAGTCATAAAAGCAATCTAGCTCCTTAGTATTCTGAGGAGGTAAGGTCAATTACCAGAACATAAATGGCAGAAGCCCCATGATGAATACAATCTAACAGAGTTAAGAATCCATCTTCAATCTTATTCTGTGGCATTTGATGGTGGGAAAGGTATCTTCCTTCTCTGTCTCCACTGTGTCATCCAGTAGAGCTTTTCTGAGTGGTGAAAGGCCTCCAGAAAGCAGGCTGTGGACTGAAACAGCCCGAGCCCGCAAAGACCTGCTGTGAACAATTTGCTGTTTATTTTGCAGATAAAATCACTTGTACCCATGCTGTCTTGGGTGCCATTATTTTTCTAGAGTCGGAAATGGGTGGGTAGATATAGGATTGATTTTTCATCTTCTTTTGTTATTAGTGGAACTAGGTGTGTGGTAGTGGCAAGTGTCTATTCTCTGGCCTCTCTTTTGCATTTATCACAGGAGTGATTTCTCCTAGGTGCATTTCTCAGTCAGAGATGAACAAACATTATTTGCTGTCCACGGGGTGCAATAAATAGACACATCACACATTCCTCTACAAGGCATATTGAATCACTCAGATATAATATTAGCTATCCCTGAATACATTTCATTGTGGGGGAAAGGGGTAATAGCTGTTCATAAATGGTTATCATTCTCGATTAAGTCTGACATGTTCTAAAAATGTACTCCCGGTTAAGGAATTAAAGTCTTTTGAATGTACATTGCAGTCCCATGTGTAAAATTAGGTTGTCCAGGTTAGCATATTTCTCTCCTGATGTCCAAAGAATCTTTATCTACAGAATGGAAAACATGGAAATCAGACAGCTGGTGTAGCATAATGGCTAAGGGTGCAATCCTATAGGGATGGTCATAAGCCTCTGAACCCAGAGGCTTATGGCCACCCAAAGCAAAGCAAGAGGCACAGTGGAGAGGATCTTCACCCCTCCTGCTTTGTATTTTCACTAGTCAGGAGGGAGAGGGAAGGAGGCTGGGGAGGCCTGGGATACAGCATTATCTATCCCCTCCCCATCCCACCACCCCTTTCCCTTCCCTCTGAAGACACCTTGCCAATCTCGGAGAGGCAGTTGACATGGTAGGGAGGGGAGGGAAAGTTTGGATTTCTAGGTCTGAGGTTGGAGCACTGTCTCCAACCTCAGATCCAGGAATCCAACCTATCCTATTCCCCCGCCTGCCCACCCCCAGCTCTGTCTAGAGGACGTAGGGCTGCTCTCTAAGAGACTGAAGTTTGAACCAGGGAATCCCCAGTTTGAATCTTGCCACTGCCATGAACTCACAGGGTGGGCATATGCAAGTTACTCTCTCTCTCTGACAACCTCAGTTCCCTCATCTGCAAGATGAGTGGCGGGGAGGATATTTATCTTACATGGTCATTGTGAACTGCCCAGAGAGCTCCGGCTATTGGGCGGTATAGAAATGTAATAAATAAATAAAAATAAATAAATAAAAATTGTAACGATTACAACTAGACAATGCATAGCAGATGCTTCAAACACTTGAAAGCACTGCACAGATGTTCTTCCCTGTATTTTTAAAACTGCCCATTCTTATCTTTGCTCCCAGTTTTTTATAAAATTATAGTGGGGTTTTTTTTCAAACAAGACCTACAGATAAGTGTCAAGACCCATAATTGAGGCCTTTTAGTGAATCTACAAATGAGTGCCAATAGTGGAGCAGCAGCAATGATATATTTCATGGGCAGTATCCAACATTACCTGGCTGCTTAGGCTATTGATGTACCACTACTGTAACTTACTAGGGATGGATGGACCTCCCTCCCTGTGGTTTAGCCTATTGCCTGATGAGCTGTCACTGCTGCTCATCCCCACCCTCCAGGCTGTGTGAGCGCCAAATTTGGTTCAGCACTTTGGATAGCTCCTTTAAAGTTCTTGCTGATTCTGACTGAAACCTGGACCGGATTCACAGCCCCACTGAAATTGGAGTCACCAGCCTCCCCTGGAAGAGGATACAAGGAGGAGGAGGAGGAGAGGCTTATTCACAAATTTCATTTTATTGATTTCTCTTCCTGGTATCTGGGACTTTGCTGCTAACAGTATGGACGGATATGCATGAGGGAAATTAAAGGAAAAATAGAAATGACCTTGGGGTAAAAGCTGCTCTCTGTGTCTGTGTGCACAGGAGCATGAGTGCAAGTTCGTATTAGTTTGAGTTTCCTGGGATTTTGTAATTATGATCCATCCATTTTCTGTATCAATTTGTTTCCTTGGGGACTTTTGTCCTTCAAACACAGCATGTGGTGTCCCAGTGTCCTTCAAAAATGTCTCTCTGGAGATTCCTCAAACAGACGGAAGAGTCAGGTGATCTCATGCACCAAACACCCAAATATGACTCATGGGATAAGGCTGTCAATTTCCTGCATTCCTGATATCAGTATGGAAAGTAGCTGAAGATGAAGCAAGATTTACTCGTGCCTTGCTGGAAAGAATGTAACATCTAGGTAACATGAACAGGGAGCAGTAAATTATGCATTAAAAAGATAAACACCCCCACACAGACACAGGTAAGGAAAGGTTTTATTGAAGAAACCTCAAGTTGTAAAAATCTGTAGTTATTTCACTGGGGGAAGGGGGCGAAATCCAGCAAGGACCAAATACAGATATCTGAGGAATTGGATTTTTGCAAATTTTTTATTTTTATTTTATTTGTATTCCACCTTTATACCAAAAATGGCTGTCAAGGCGGCTTACCAAACAATTAAAATGGATTAAAACAATACATTAAAATAAAATAGAAACACAATTACATAAATAGACAGATGATAGATAGTTATTAAAAACAGCACCCAACTCATCAGACCTATGCAGAGTAAAGGTCTTCTTAAATGAAGCAGTCTTTACCAACTGGCGGAAGGACAGCAGAGAGAGGGCAAAACTAGCCTCCCGTGGCAGTGAGTTCCACAGCCTAGGAGCAGCCACTGAAAAGGCCCTCTTAACAAGGCAATCCTATTTAAAGTGCTCTCATCAAACGTCTTCGCACAGCCCCACAGATAGCTAAAGTGGCTACTCTAGAGTAAGTATTATAACGATTTTCACAGTTTACCTACCTTCCAACTGTGCTGTTCTATGATTCTATGAACAAGCATTTGTAATAACTAAACAAACACAGAGATAAATATAGTAAGGTGTTGTTGTTGTTTTATAGGTCCTGGATTGTCTCTGGCTGATAGTTTTAAACTTAAGTTTTCAATTGGTTTAGATATATGTTCTTATTGTGTATGTCATCTGTTTTATGTCCTTACGTGAATGGTTTTTTATACTTTATATAATGTATATTAACGGTTTTAAATTTTTGTGAACTCCCCAGAGAGCTTTAGCCATTTCATAAATAAAATTAAATGAAATGGAAATGAAATGACTTCACCCCACCACCTCCAATTCTCCTTTCAATATTTTGATGGCAAATACTCTTTGGATCCAAAAATATTCTCAGGATTCACCAAGTCTTTGATATTCAGGATGTGCATTTGGCATCTGAAGATTTCACAGTAGCAGGCAAGGTTGGATGATATCTGACAGCTGGCACTCAGTAGCGATCAATATTTAACAGTATCTGATATATAACAGTCAGCATTTGACAATCAGTGACAGCTGACATGCAGTAGCCATCAGTATTTGACATGGTTTGATTGATGACTTGCAACAGAATTACAAAACAATCCTTCCATGGTGGCAGGGATGGAGGTGGGGGGGGGGAGAACTAAACGCAGAGGATCTACCTCTGAAGGGAGGACGAAGTGGAATTTCACTGGGGTTTCCCCCCACTTTTTATTCTGAACAGGTTTTCTCCCACCTCTGAATTTCCTGTCATTGATAGCAATGGGAGTGAATTAATCTATACCAGTTCCAGGGCTGCCAGTTGAAGGGTGGGTGAGTGAGAGGGTATAAATCCTGAGTATCTTTGCCTTGCCCAAATCCTTCCCCTGATATTCAGAGACACCCCCTCCCCATTTTATCTCTAACAAAAGTTGGCGTTTCGACATCATTTAGGCAAGTGTCGCAGAGGGGAAGCTGGGAGAAGATTTCACAAGTTGGATCTCCTCCTCCAACAGTGGACCTCTCTTTCCAACTCCAGTGAGGGAGATCTTCAGAATCCTGCGGCCCCTGGAACATCCTGCCAGGTCTCATAGGATTGCAGCCCTAAGCAACTTTTATATGTTCAACCACTCAAAACCACTCAAATTCAACCACTATGATTCAACCACTCAAAACCAGTGAACCTAAATGGCTGGTTTGGATTCCAAAACAGAAGGGCTGGGTTTCACTAGCAAAATCCAAATTTGAAACGTGGTTCTGTTTTGAACTTTTTGCAATCTTGCAACAGCAAGCAATCATATCATCATGTTCTTCCATGTTCTGCTTATTTACAAATATATATTGTGCACCATGGGACAAGATCAAGTCATGGTGGCTCTCATGAACCCAGAAAAAAACTAATATTTGAATTGGGCCTTATTTTAATAAGTTCCTTACTTAGGAAGGCAGCCATTTCCCTATTCTACTGTTATCACCCTTTCAACAAATGGTACCTTGACAAAATGGCAGCCATCTGAACAGAGTCATGAACCAGGAGCAAACAGTTGTGAAAGAGAGTAATAGTTGATGGGCCAAGCCAGGGGTCACACCTGAAGAACACACAAAAGCATACCAGAACTGGGAAGATCATTGTTGCTGAGGCAAACACACACAACAGAGAGAGAGAGAGAGAGAGAGAGGGAGGGAGGGAGAGAATGCACTTCCTGTTTAGGATGTCATGGTCATCCAATAGTCAGCTCAGATCGGCAGGACCACCTTCAGGTGGTAGCTGATGCAGGCACCTCTTTCATATACCAATCACAATTCCAATTAGGGTGGCACTTTGCATGCAATCAGTGATTGGAGATAACAGCAGGTATTCCTCCTGCCTCACAGTGGCATGCGAAGGGGAATCCCTGTGGAAAGGGGGTGGGCCTGAAAAGAGGCAGGGGCTTGTGAGAGGGGGAAGAGTTTGGAAAGGAAACCCCCACAGGCTGGATGGGCAACAATCCCAGGTCGCATTCAGCCTGTGAACTGGAGGTTCCCTATCCCTGCCCTAAGGTGATGTTTCTACTCAGTATGTATGTCCACACTGGTCTTGACCAAATCAACACCAAGCAAGATACGACACTTTGAAAACAGTTTGACAACAGTATATGGAGCATGTCCTGGGCCCCACCAGTTGTCACTACTGTTATAAACCATTTTGAAGCAGTAATGTAGATCCTGCCCTTGTCTGAGTGAAGTCATGATCGCCTAAAAAACAGTAAAAAGCATGCCTCCACATCAAACGTGATTGTGTGATGAAAACCTTGATTTCTTCCTAACAGAAGGGGTTTGTGTGTGTGTGTGTGTGTGTGTGTGTGTGTGTGTGTTTGGCAGTGTGCTTTAGATGAAAATAACATTTCTTCACAAGATAATTGTTGAGAAGATATATCTGTTACTGTTTGTAGCATGCTCAGATATTAAAGAGACAAGAAGGGGGAAAAGATACTATTATTAAAAACAACCCTGTCAGTATTAACGGAAGCAAAACAAATATATCACCAGAACATGCTTCATTACACGAGTGACAAAACCAGCATGCTTTTACTCTTGGAATTTAATGTTTATTTTTCTTGCTTACATCTCCTTTTAAATTCCATTTTACTGGTTGAATCTTATCCGTCACATTTTCTTGAGAGGTGGTAATTTACTTACTTACTTACTTAGGTACTGTATTTATATATAACTGGCCCATAACACAAGTTGTCTGGGTAGCTCACAAAAAACACAAAAAGCCCTCACAATATTAAAATACAAAACAAAACAATAAAAACTGATGCTGTACCGAAACCTGCCCCCTATTTTTGGGAACTTTTTTCTCTCCCTGCAAAAGAGGCATTGTTTTTTCTGCCTCTTTCACCGGGAGGGGGAGTTTTTCAACTAATATTCTCCTTGGGGAGGGGGGCAGCTTTCCACGTACCTTTTAATTGCAGCTGACTGTTGAGGGGTCTTCTTTCTATTTTTGTTTGTTATTTTTTTAAAAAAACACCTCCAACATTTGGAGGTGACCGGCAGTTCTTCCGGAATGCCAATAGGAGACCATGTGACCTCATACTTTCTAATACACATTCAGGAAGAACTCCTGGGCTCTTGCAACTGCCGGGGGTGGTTTTTTAAAAATAAAAAAGGCAGAAGACCACCCCCCAACAACTGCCTACACTTAAAAAGCTATGTGGAAACCCTTTCCCCCTCCCCAAGGAAAACATTCTCCAAAAGTCTCACCCTCCCAGCCTCTTTTGCCACAGTTATTATTATTATTATTATTATTATTATTATTATTTATAAAGTGCCATAAATTTTCATGGCACTGTACAGAACAAAACAAAATCTGCCATATGGCTTACAATCTAAAATCACAGTAACAGACAGGGGAAGGAGGGGGAAAACCAACCGGGGTAGGGGGCATTAAAACTAAAATATAGACTACTATGACCACGCTATGATTGAAAAGCTTTCAAGAAAAGAAACGTTTTCAAGTGAGATTTAAAAACTGAAATTGATGTGGCGGTCTGCAAATACACTGGAAGAGAATTCCAGGCATATGGGGCAATGAGCGAGAACGGGCGAAGGCGAGCAAGAGAAGTGGAAACTCTTGGGGAGGTAAGAGACATGGTATTATTGGAGCGGAGGGCATGAGCAGGACAATGAAGTGAAATAAGGGATGAAAGGTAGAGAGGTATTTTTTCCCCATCCACCATGAAATGCTGAAAATGAAGTAGTCAAAAAATTGGCACAGCACTAATAAAAACTATTAAAATGAAAACATGGTTTTTAAACTGAGAGGCTCAGATTATGACAAATATGTTTAAACGTTCTTCGCAATATTGAAAAGGCCATAAAAATGCCACTAAGCAAAGATCTGTGGGAAAACAGAAGTCCATATCAGACGGTGAATTTTAATTCACGCCCTGCCTGCCATTACCTTTGGCCCTGCCCACTGCTGACATGCACCCCCCCCCACGACAGATGAACCATGAGGAAATGTGGCCCTCAATAGAAGAAGACTGTTGCCTATCCCTGTTCTACATTTTATAGCAAACTTTATTGGGGAACCTGGCCTGCATAATTGCCTAACATATCACACATACACACACACACACACACACACAGAGAGAGAGAGAGAGAGAGAGAGAGAATCATAGAACAGTAGAGTTGGAAGTGGCCTATAAGGCCATCGAGTCCAACCCCCTGCTCACTGCAGGAATCCACCATAAAGCATCCCTGACAGATGGGACACATTCTGACACATCCCTGACACACCCTGGCTGGTTACCAGCAGAACACCTTGTGGTTTCAAGAGATGAACTGGAAAGGTGGTTGTTGTTGTTGTTCTTGTTGTTGTTACTATTATTATTATTATTATTATTATTATTATTATTATTATTATTATATTTATATTCTCCCAGTATGACCTCCACTTGACTCCATCTCCATTCCAGATTAATGTGATGTTATTTGATAATGCTTGAACTGTTTCAGGATGTCTATGGAAACTGATAAACATAGGCCCTTTTTACACCATACGGGTGCCCGGGGGGCGGGCACGATCCTGGACGTACCTTCTTCTGGGATCGTTCCCCGTATCCAAATGGCCAGTGCGATATCCAGGACGGGAAGAGGGACATTGCGCGAATCGAGGTGGCCATATTTTTTAAAAGCTCAGGAACTTGTGCTCCAGCAAAAGGTAAGTGCAAAAAAAACACCAAAAAAAACCAAACACTCCCACTCACCCCCACACCCCTGATTCCGCCCGGCTCCTTCCCTCTACTGATCCCCTCTACTCACAGGGAGGAGGGAAGAAGCTGGGATGGGTGGCCACACACCTCCCGCGGTCTCGGGATTATCCCAAGACCGCAGGAGGAAGCTGGTTTTCCCAGGGATTATTTATCCCTGGGAAAATGTGTGCTCATCCCTTCCCTGTCCCCAGAAGTCCCTGTGCTTCATTTGGATGCACAAGGACTCAGCCGTGTCCACCCTGGATTTTTGGGCTGGTGTAGAAATGACCATAGTAGGATGTGGTAATGTAATATGGATTCTGCGATGTTTCTGGAAATTATGGGGGAAATGTAGTATACTGTGCTGCATTTGATATCTAGAACTCTTGACTTGGGGGAACTCAGAACTTGGAGTAGATGAATTCAACTCATTTCCCCACCATTATGTGGTAAATTGGTCATGTGTAGGCTGTTTTGTGTTTGTGTGTTTGTACTGTAGATCATTGTACATAAGACTAGCATCTAGGTTCATTCAAATGGATCCAGCGTATCATTGGTTCCATGGTCACCATGCTCTCAAAATTCTAGGAAGCCACCATGTCAGACACATCTTATCTATATATTGTCCTATAGTTTTCTTTGAGAGAGAGAGAGAGAGAGAGAGAGAGAGAGAGAGAGAGAGATGCTGCTCAAAAGGACATGCTATAACACACAGTAATAAACCTGTTTCCCTTGGTGTATCAGCAAGACTGACACTAGCAATTTTTCTTCACAGAAAACTGCACAGAAGGAGGCCTAAGGTTGCTACACAACCTACCAAGCATTATTCTGGCAATCAAAAATAATGGAAATCCAATCTGCAGTCCCGGCAAGTAGCCCAACCATTTGAAGTGTCTCCTTCACTGTTGTCCACTATATTTTGCAACTAATAAACACGTCATTCAGCCATCACATTGCTGAGTTCTTCCAGGAGACCATGAAAGCTTTGAACTTCTTACTAGCATTCTCCTGTGGTGGAAGAGAGGCAAGATGGCAAATTCATGTCTTGTTTCGGGATCAGCCATGGCCCAAATGTGAAGACAGGATTCTTTTCCATTTTTTTTAAAAAAATCTCAAAACCTACACATTGGTAGGATGGCCATATGTCCTACTTTATTTCAAGAGCTCTCAGAGCGCAGTCCTCTATTTAAAGTTGCCATCTATTTGAAAGGAAGGGAGTCCAGCGCAAGTCTGGTATAAACATCAAGAACCACAAGAAGCCAGTAGAGCAGAAGTCTTGGAATTGGCCATCAACAGTTAGCACCTAAACAGCAGACAAAGCAGGGAGACACACAGGTCACCATCATAAAATATATTGTATTTTATTTCAGTTAGAGTAATTCCTTCTAAATTGATCTCTAAACAGATCTATTAGCATGGTCAAATTCTGTCAAATTGATGCCCTCTTTTGTCCCTTTTTTGACAACATGTAAGTGTCGACCTTAAGTATTGATCATAGATAAAGGCATGGGAATTATCTTCATAATTAAGCCAAGGATTATCCCCAAAGAAGTTGTAACTCATTGTCTTGCTTCCTTGACTTGCATCTCAGCACAAGAGCGCTTTCTAGTCTTCATGATTATTCTTAGGTTCTCAATAGTCTTTTGTTGTGTGGCCAGTTGGTGTTACTGATCCAATATGTGGTGTACTAGAAAGAGTGTTGGACTTGACAATGCCAACCAAATACATTTTTGGGGCTTCATGTGGAACGGCAAATTGTGCATGTGTGTACACACAAACACACAAAGGAAAGGAAAGGAAAGGAAAGGAAAGGAAAGGAAAGGCACACAGTGCCCAAGTTCTTTTATCACCTACCTCCAATCCTGGCAGTAAGCAAACAAACAAAACCTCATAGCATAATATATTAAATAACAAACTCATGCCCTTTTATAACTCTCAAATTCAATTGCCTGAGGCAGCTAATGGTAGAGTCAGCCCTGTACTTGGACTGGGGAAAATGACGTTCAAATCCCTGACACAAAGGTCACTGGGTAGCTCCTGAGCAAATCACTATCTCTCAGAATATTCTGACTGGTAGTATAGTTTTGAGGAGTATAACCCTGAATGTCTTGGTGAGGAATACATATTGGGTCTCATGTCACCTGAACATTCTGAGGTGGGATATTAGAAAGCCAGAGATGGTGAGTGCTTCCCTACATTTGACAAAACGCTTTTGCCATGGAGAAGGGGGAAAAAACCCCAATACATGTGTGAATCTGCCAATGTCCAGTCTGGGGGATGTTCAATGTGGGGAAATCTGACACTCCTGGGGCTCAACTGATTTCACTAGAGCCCCCAGCTTGGCTTGTGGATTTTTCATGATTCTTTTGCGTAAAAACAGCAAGGCATGCAATTTTGGTTGCAATTTGTGTATCTTGGGCAAATTACAGCTGGAATTAGAGTATTTTATGCAATTTGTGGCTGTAAAGTGCTTAGTTATGTGTAAATTGTAGGGGTGGGTGAACTCCCCATGTCCTGTTAGTGCTCTGTTCACTGTAGTCCCACCATTTGCCCAACCCTGGCTTGTGTGCTAGGCGAGCCACCAAACAGCCTGCTGGTGCCAGTGAGACTTGCAACATTTTTTTTTATCAATGAGCCACAATTTTGCGCAAAACTACAGGTAGGAATATTTACAGAGTTCATGATTTGCACAAATTCACAGTGGTAAATAGTGCAATATGTGCAGAATTGTAGGTGTAAAGGACCATTTGTGCCTGAATTTGGGCACAAATTGCTCTATATACGGCCATGAATTTGCGCAAATCATGATTTGCACACACACACCCAAAAGGCAGGGAACCATGAGATTTTCTGAATTGGTGCACACTGAGTCAAGCCAACTCAGGGATCCATGAGCTGGAGTCGGTGTGTGTGTGTGTGTGTGAGGGGACAGAACCCCACTGAGCAAAACCCCAAACCAGATTCCTCTGACATCCCTAATAAATTGCAGCCTGAAAACTCGTACAGTGCTATAATGGGAGAAAGCAACAGGGTGCGCTCTCTCACATGGCTTTTGGGCCAGGATGGAGGAATGTGTGGCTCTCCAGATATTGCTGGACTGCAACTGTCATGTGCCATAGCTAGCATAGGAGCTGTAGTCCAACAGCATGGATGTTGTAGTCCAACAATATCTAGAGAGTCACGCATTCCCCATCCCTGCTGCAAAGCTTTTGCTGTTATCTTCCTGACCAAGAAAGATGTGACATAAGGAAGCCTCCTCAAAACACAATTTTATGTATGTCTACTCAGATGGGACTTATTCCCAGGTAATTATCTATAGGATTATAAACACATCTGCAGGACATAGAGGATTTCAGCAATCATATTGATGATTTACTATGATGTCATGATGATTTCAGAACGTAGCCTCATCCTCAGAATGAAAGCTTTATCCACCCAATTTTGCTGCATAGGTCACTGAACCGGAGGCATTCGCAGGCATTGAAGAAAGTGACATTTGTGTCGAAAACAGGACAAACAGTAACAAATGTTTCTGAAAACTGTGGGGATTCAAGAAAGTTTCCAAAGCAAATGATTAAAATGCAGATGTGCCAACGGAATTGAGATTCCCATTGCTCTACTATTGCCCCAAGAAAACATGATACGCTGGTGTATATTTAGAAGCAAGCGCGGATGTCAGATGGTGGAGTCCCTCAGGCTCCTCAACAACCTGCAGGATTATGAAAGAAAAGACAACAGCTGCTTGTGGTAAAACGGCAAGGAAATGGAGGTGGATTAAACCCCAAAGAGCCGTGTGGATCTCAAAGGGACAAATCTAGAAAAAGGCATCCTGTGCCTGAGGAAATGGCATAGCATCAAGTAAGAGTCTTCCGATAATATATCAAAGGAAAACTGTTGCTAAAACAACTGAGATCTTCTGCAAGAGAAACAGTTTCTATCCAAGTTTCCATTCAGGATGGTCAGGAGGAAGCTCGTGGGCTTCTGATACATCTTGGACCAGAACTGGTGATCCAAAGCTGGTAGTGCTAGGGATGGGTGGATCAGCAAAACTTGAGCATGTCGTGTTTCTCTGAATTCCACCCCAATTCTGACTCATGTCTGTCTGAGGTTGTGAACTTCTTTTCTTTTTCGCAAGTGTCTGTGCACATTCCCCCCCCCCCAAATGTACACATCAGTTGTGCACTTTTTTCTCTGATGGATTCATGCTTCATGGGCCACAGCTAAACCTAAGGTTTATCCCTGGATCATCCAGGGGTCAAACCTGTTCACCTAGGTGACACACAAGGGATCCAGTGCTCAGGCAGGGGTGAACCCTGGATGATCCCAGGATAAACCTTAGGTCTAGCTGTGGCCATGCACATTCAAACACAAGCATTTTTCAAACACATGGGGATGCCCCATGAATCAAATCACATGACAAACTCAGATATTTATTTCTTTAACAAATCACAAACTCAGAAATGCATGGAAGTCAACTGCAGATGGTGTTCGAAGTCCAGGAGGTGCAAACTGGGTAAAACACAGTCAAACATGAATGCCAGCGAATTTCTCATACCTCTGCACTTAGTGCACAAACAACAGTAATACTGGTTTCAGATCAGACTTCCCAGAATTCATCTGTGGGGTATGCAGAGGAAATAGCCTTACACCAAGCCAGACCATTAGTTTACCTAGCTTCAGCATTGTCTACACTGAGCTGTTGCAGCTGTTCCCCAGGAGTATTTCCTAGGTTTACCTGGAGGTGCCATGGCTTGAGTCCTCAGGTTCCATCCCTGGCATCTTTTGCATGTGAACCAGGTGCTCTGCCACTCAGCTACAGCCCTTCCCCACAAGTCTGTTGCATGGGGCAGACCCTCAAGATTGTGTGCACCTTGAAATCAATGAGCTGTGATGATAGAGCATTGGACTTTGATTGCAGAGACCAAGGGGCCGTCTATATGTTTTAAAAGCTCCGCAGCAGCTGTGTGGTGGCACTGTGTAGGTTATACGACACAGCAGCCATCTTGAGGCCACCACAGGGCTTTCCCCTGAAGCTTCAAATTGAAGGAGTCAGGGACTTACCCCTACTTTTTATGTTGGAATGAGTTGACTATGGCCCTTCCGTCATCTGTCCCCTCTCCAGCATCGAGGCAGAAGCATTCCTGGCCAGATGACGACCTCTGATTGGTTGCCAGAATCAGAGGTCAGGGGATGGGCCTGGTGATCCAAATGACTGCTGGAAAGCCTGTGCTGTCTTCTGCATTGGGATTAGCCGCCGGTATCCGACATCAGCAAAAGCACGGGTTATCCCAGAAGTGGCAGCAACCTGGTGCTGTCAAGGCAGATCCCAAGATTCAAATATCCATTAAGCTCAGTCACTCACTGGGGAATCTTCATCAAGGCACAATCTCATAGAACTGTATCTTAGAGGAAGCGCAGGGTTGGATCCAGATTTACGCTGGAACAACTGTGCTGTGGACCCTCCTTTCCACGGCACCCCCTCTAGCCCCCTGTACATGCTACACAGACACCCTGCAGAATGGGGTGAGCCATGAAGTGTGATGGGGAGGAGATCCCTCTCCCCCCAAACAGGCAAAGGAACCTTAAGGGAGTGGAGCCTTTCCTCTCATGGAAGGCAGATCCTGGCTCCAACCCATGATATTTAAAAATTGGCATGTTAATCTTGCAGTAACGTAAACATATAATAACCTTGTTGCAATCTCTTGCCTGTTTGGAAAGGGCATATTGCACATTCAGGACACACGACATCACCAAACAAAGTTGCTTTTATTGAGAAGTTCTAATTACACAACATGGTGCTAAGCTGTTTTCCCCTCAACGTATAATCAAATACTCCATAAAAAGTCTGTTCTGAGCAGCTTGCCAGCATGGAGGGGGGAACAAAACAGAGGGTGGGGGAGAAATGTACGTAATACAATATGCAGGTACAAATTTAGGTGCTTCAGCTTGAAAAGAATACAAAAGAAGTGAAAAGGCTGTGGATTTCAGGCCAAATCTGATCAGAAACCAATTTAAATGCAGCACACTGCAGACAAAACAGTACAGTACATTTTGATAACACAAGACGGTACATCATTGAAAAGGCAAGGAGAAAAGCTGTGTTGTTGTTTTTTTTAAAAAAAGAAAGACAGCCCCCCCCCCCAAAAAAAAACCCTGGCAATTGGTGCCATGTGTCTGCCATGTAATATGTAAAAGGTATTTTTTTCAGAATGGATCTGATGGGTAACATTATAGACATCTGAATTTTTTAAACATGCCACTGATATAAAGCATTGCAATGGTGTCAAGTCTCCTAAACATGGATTATGTTCTTTATATATTATTATAATAAGACTTTTTAAAAAACAAAAACAAAAACAAATTCTCTCCAGAGCGTGTGTGCAGGCCAGGTTCAATAGGCATATTTAAGGATAAAGCAAATGAGTGTCATCTTTTATGTAAAATATGTCAGGGGGTTACATTTGTTATCCTTCCCATTGGGTCCAGTCATTTTATTGATGAACTCAAGGGAGCTTTAAAAAAGAAAGGAAGAAAGAAAGAAAGAAAGAAAGACACCGAGTATTGACTACTTTATTTTGAGATATGTATTTCTAATAGAGAGGGGTGAATCTGACAGTTTATGTTTCCCCTATATTCATTATATAGATATAGGTGTGTGTGGGTGTGTATGTATATATATATATATGTACTAGCTGTACCCGGCCACGCGTTGCTGTGGCTCAGTCTGGTTAAATTGAAAAGAAAGAAAAGACAAAGCGGATGTTTCTAATATGTTTAATTTCACAATGCTTGTGGATATACAATATTTTTAGTTGTTCCATTGTCTGTGTAGATATAGAGATTGTCTGGTTTGCCGACTCCAGAACACGCAACATATAATTGTCCATGTGAGAAGCAATCTGTGTCTAGATCTAAACCGCACAATTCTAAAGATTGGCCCTGAGCTTTGTTGATGGTGATTGCAAACGCCAATCGAAATCTCTTAAATTGAAATGGCATATCTGTTGGAATCATAGGAATGCGAGGAATGAGGACATCTTCACCTTTGAAAGGTCCTGTCAAGATTGTTCCTTCTATGACGTTGCTCAGTAATTTTTTTACTGCAAGCCGCATGCCATTGCAAAGTTTTGTGAGAGAACATGCAAATAGGAGAGGAGGCAGAGGCAGTGGATTGGCCTACTGGTTGGCGATATCACAATGACCTATAAGAGCAAATAGGAGAGAACATGCAAATAGGAGAGGAGGCAGAGGCAGTGGATTGGCCTACTGTTTGGTTTTTTAAAAAGGATGTTTTTATGGTGAGTAGGTTAGTGGAAACTCCTGGCAGTTACCTTTCTTCAGAACGTGTAACTGTCACAGGTGTGACATCTATATTCACTCAGCCAATTGTGAGAGAACATGCAAATAGGAGAGGAGGCAGAGGCAGTGGATTGGCCTACTGGTTGGCGATGTCACAATGACCTATAAGAGCAAATAGGAGAGAACATGCAAATAGGAGAGGAGGCAGTGGCAGTGGATTGGCCTACTGGTTGGCGATGTCACAATGATCAGCAGGACTGGTTTTTAGGAGGCCTATTTCTTTGATTTTAAGACAAACTTTTGACCCCATATAGAACATATTTACATAACAACGCTCGCGTATTCGAATGCAACGTTGTGTCAAAATTTCAAAGCAATCGGTGAAGAACTTTCGGAGATATAACGTCCGTTTCGAAAGAACATTTACATTTTTATTTATATAGACTAGCTGTACCCTGCCACGCGTTGCTGTGGCTCAGTCTGGTTAAATTGAAAAGAAAGAAAAGACAAAGCAGATGTTTCTAATATGTTTAATTTCACAATGCTTGTGGATATACAATATTTTTAGTTGTTCCATTGTCTGTGTAGATATAGAGATTGTCTGGTTTGCCAACTCTAGAACACGCAACATATAATTGTCCATGTGAGAAGCAATCTGTGTCTAGATCTAAACCGCACAATTCTAAAGATTGGCCCTGAGCTTTGTTGATGGTGATTGCAAACGCCAACTGAATGGGGAATTGCAGTCTCTTAAATTAAAATGGCATATCTGTTGGAATCATAGGAATGCGAGGAATGAGGACATCTTCACCTTTGAAAGGTCCTGTCAAGATTGATCTCCGACTATAACAATTGCCACTTCGTCTATAGTTGGAGCATTGAATCTTCGCACATGTTCTCCAGCAGGCATTTTGTCAGCATGAATAACATTCTTGTGTGTATCAGATGGCATCATGTCAATTGCTGTTTTGAACAAATGTACTAAATTGTTTTTTTCGTGAAGTAGCTGTTGCAGTTTTGAAACAATGGACCTTTTTATGCCGGTATACATTCCGCAGCGTGCATTCAATTCATCATTGCCATCACCAATAAAATACATTTGTAGGAATTTATGTTGACTATCTTGAGACGGAAGGAAGGAGCCGGCTTTATGATAAATTTGTCGTTTGACTTTGAAAGTTGGCATAAATGGAGCTGTGATGATTTCTGCACCGAACGACGTCATTTGGAAGCATGAGTTGTATTTCCTGATGTTAGATAGGAAATGCTTTGATTCTGCGGTATATCAGGCAAGCAAAGTTTGTAATGGCTCTGGTGGTTCTCCAAGTTGAGGCAGTTTAATTTTTCCAGCAGCGCAACACATTCCTTTTGTTTCTCCATTAAATTTAAGAGCCTTGAAATAAGGACACACTTCAGTCATAGTGCCGATGAGAACATGCCGCCTCAAACTATAATCATCAGCTGGGTTGTACCGGAATGCAAGGCGATTGTAATCATGTGATTGTTTACCACGGAGTCGTGTTTGACGCTGATGTGCTGTTTCTCGTTGATGTCTTTCAGCCACTCTCAGCCTGTCGCGTTCATTCTGTTGAGAACAAAGCAGATCTGAAGCTGTAGAACGCGATTGCCGTGCTCGCGATCGTGCATCCTCAAGTCTGGTTGAACGTTGCTTGCCTGGTTCCTTGGCACGTATTTGAGGCATTCTTTTTTCTTTTTTTCTCGTTTGCTGATGCCCGTTCTTCCTCAGTCTGATTTGCAATTTCTCGTCGCAGTGCTTCCGCTCTGCGAGTACGACGACCTAAGTGTGATCTTCTGCGAGGCATTATTTGGATGAAGTAAAGCAGATTGTTTGGTTTTTTAAAAAGGATGTTTTTACGGTGAGGAGGTTAGTGGAAACTCCTGGCAGTTACCTTTCTTCAGAACGTGTAACTGTCACAGGTGTGACATCTATATTCACTCAGCCAATTGTGAGAGAACATGCAAATGTGAGAGGAGGCAGAGGCAGTGGATTGGCCTACTGGTTGGCGATGTCACAATGATCAGCAGGACTGGTTTTGAGGAGGCCTATTTCTTCGATTTTAAGACAAACTTTTGTCCCCATATAGAACATAGTTGCATAACAACGCTCGCATATTCAAATGCAACGTTGTGTCAAAATTTCAAAGCAATCGGTGAAGAACTTTCGGAGGTATAACGTCTGTTTCGAACGAACATTTACATTTTTATTTATATAGATGTATATTATCCCAAAATTAAAGAACTTTGCCAACTGTGGAAAATTCTTATCCAAAAGTACTGAAATGAAATCCTCATTTGCACCACCCAAATTCAAAAGGCACAGCTATTTAAACTCTGTTAAAGATGAGGCGCCGGCCAGAAAAAAATGGGATAGACAACCTTAATTACACCCTAGCATAGGGTTCAAACCCAGACTTTTAACAGCTAAGCGCTCAAAATCCTGGGCCTGGAAGCACAAATCTGTCAGTTTTATTTTCTCTCACGTTCTTTCCCCCCCCCTCAAGTTCTGCCCCATCCCACCCTCCCCATATGGAGAACGTTATGCAATTTGGATAATTATGATCAAAAATGAACTGGGACTAATTCTTCACCCATCCCCAGTCATGTGTAGTTTGTCCCTTAGTGTTAGACTGAAAACCATTCTCAAGTAGCTGCAGAACTGATACATTACATCTTTCTTTCTTTCTTTCTTTCTTTCTTTCTTTCTTTCTTTCTTTCTTTCTTTTCTTTCCTTCCTTCCTCCCCCCCCCCCAAAAAAAAAAAACCCTTCATGTATAAAGAGAAAAAGACGACAAATACCTAACAAATAATGCCTTTCTGGCACGGATGTCTGTTTAAGTTCTGTTTATTGACACAACACTAAAGCACATAGTGGACAGCAATGCTGTTTATATAGATTCTGTGTTTCTCGTATTCTCTTGAGACAATCCCACCTGGATTTCTCTGTTTATAGTCAGCTTTCAATGCTTTTTGCCCTAGGAATTTGTGATATTTGCACACATGTTAGGAACTAGCAGCTTAGAAGCATCTATTTTTTCTCACAATGCAGGTGTGTTATGAAGTATCACTGCCAAAACAGTCACATTTTTGGAACTAGTAGTAAATTTAGAGAATGGTCCCTTGTCTCATGGAGATTGGTGGATGCCAAATTGGAACATAGGAAGCTGCCTCATACTGAGTCAGTCCCTTGGTCCATCTAGCCCAGTATTGTCAGCACTGACTAGCAGAAGCTCTTTCAAGCTAGGAATGAATCCTGCCCTACCTGGAGATGCTGGGAATTGAAATGGTGACCTTCTGCTCTATGACAGAGCTATGGCCCTCTCCTCCTGAAGTCCTTCTGGGCCTCTCTCTAGAGATAAGCCCAGCAGGTAGCCCATTATCTGCACATTCGGCTGCACGACAGATAATGAGCAGCCTGCTGCGTACATCACTGCACATGCCTAGCTGCTTCTAACAGCACCAATCACCCATATAGTGGAACAATTTAGTCCTCTTTAAAGTCAAGGACCTACTTTCCTCAATGTAAAATCTGACTGTTCACATAAATAGATGTGAATACATGCCCAATTTTGCCTTGCAAAGGTGGATCCTGCAGAGAATTATTTTAAAAAGGGAGCCACATCATAATGACATAAAAACTTCCATGCTGACTTTGGGTTAGACAAGAATATATTTTCAAATTTGTGTTACATTAATAAAAGATTAGCCTAATATGCCAATTATCTCTTTAATGTAAGGGTTTTTTTCCCCCTTCCTAAAGTCCACTACATTAAGCAATGTGAGAATTTGGGGAACTATTTTAACAGTTTGATCCTTTTAAATATTTTATACTAGAGAGAAAACTCAGCGCAAAGGAAACTCTGAGTTTTCTTTAAAAATAGTTCACCCATTCTTTCTTTAATTTTTCTACTTATTAAATTTGCTTCAGATGCCCTCAGAATTTTTCTTTTAAAAAAAAAGTAATAATAACTGAAGGTCTAGAATAAGCCATTTTTAAGATGGCATTCCATTCAGTCCCAATGAGCAACACACCTCTTTTACATACCCACTGGACAAGAAACCTTTGTCTGCCTTAAGCCAAGCATGCACAATTTGGAATCTGCCAGGCCAGGAACAACCCACCAGCTGTGTGTGGTAATCTATTGAGGACTTTAAAAATATCCTGGTTTGCCTTGGACTAAAAAAAAAGAGAGAGTAGTAGTCACCTGGCAGGTCAAAATGAAAGGCTGGTGATCAGCATTCAGCTTGGTGACTCACTGTGGCAAGCAAGGCCTTTATGATGGACAGTTCCTGCTGAGAGGGCTTTTGGACGTAATGCAAACCTAAATCCCAACCCCACGACCGTATTGCTGATGCTGGAAGAAGGAGTGAGACAAGGCTGGCTTCAGCACCCAGCTGAAGCCTTCTGAGGCTGCAGCAACCCTGCAGGCCCACCACCGAGATCTGCCCTGGCTCCCTTAAAATAAAATCTGGCCATTTAAAACCTCCACAGTGGACCTGTTCAGATGACACACTAAGCCATGGTTAGGCTGCTAACCGTTTTGCAGCAAATGGTGAGTGAGCGTGTTTAAACCATGGTTATGTAGCCACCATGGTTAGGAATGGTTCACACAACACGCTAAGCCATAATGTTTAGCTCAAAATGCTTAACCACTGTGGCTTAGCGTGTCGTTGTAACCGGGTCATTCTCCCAATGTAGCATGGTTTTGGCGTAGTAGCTTGGCCACCCATCTTTTAAAGAGGTCAGTCCTGACTTTGAAGGGCCAACAGAGGACTGCCCTCTATTTTGACTCCATCCTCTATTTGAGGGGCTCTCTGGTTTAAAGATAAAGATCCATCAGAAGGAAGAGCTGGGCCTTGACCGTGCCCATCAACAGCACTTGGACAGCAGACCAAGCAAGGGCGACACCTACACATCTCCAAAAAAGATATAAATGTGCATATGCTAATTGACATATATAGATGCAAATTTAGGGGGGAGGGAGAACATTCTATAACGTAAATAGAAATACAGTTTATCTGCCATAATAGCAAAGCCTGTGACAAGGTGAGCAATGTGCCTGTTTAGGTGCTAATTATTGATGGCCAACATCAAAAGCCCTGCTCTCCTGGCTTCTTATGGTTCTTTATCGTTATACCCACCTTGGACAGGAAAGCCTTTCCAATCAAGGATGCCTTGAAATAGAGGACTGTTCCTCTGGCAGCCCTGTGAACAAGCTCTAACCCTTGTGCTGCTGTGAATTGTACTTGGATGCCAGTGGAGCTTTCTAAGTACTCAAAAGTTTTGCTCCCAATATCTAAGCCCAGTTAGTAGCCTAGCATTTGTTCTTTGAACAAGCTACAGTTTCCAGGCAGTCTTCAAGGGTGGCACCATATACAACACATTGCAGTAGTCTAACCAGGCTCATGGATAACTCAAGCCAGAGTCTCTCTTATTTGGGCCTCTCTCTTTCATGTCCCTTCTCTAGAGCCCAAGTTGCCCCTTATCCTTATCCCCATTTGGTTAGCAGAAAAAGCTGGCAGGAGAGCTAGGTCAACTATTTGCTATGTCTGCTAGTTCTGGGGTGGGGTGGGGTGGGGAGGAGGGGAGGGGGGATGCTTCAAGAAATTGATGCAAATTCAACTTGACAAGTAAACTCCTATCTGAATTGCTTACCAAGGGAGATATTTAATACTATTAAAATGTACACTGATATAGGGAGGTTTAAGTAAGACTTAACATTACTCCAGCATGTATTATATATTTTGAAATTGAACAAAACAGCAATAATAGCTGGGATAACTTTAGTGCCCCCCCACCTCTCTCTAATCATGAAGAATGCCCTGGGCTGACGAAAAAGCAGCCTTCAGCATTGCTTAGTGAAGGGAGCTTAGAGCTGTCAGCCATCTTATCGTGTATAGGTGATAGCTTTTATCTGGAAGTATAAACATTAAAATGGAGCTATAATCCTATCTTAGTCCTCTAGATGATCTACAGCTGCTTCCCAGGTATGAAGGGACTCCCCTGCTTCCAGAAAGATATATTATTGGATGTAATAAAGGTGGTTTTTTTAAAAAAAATGGATATAATTTTATGAAACACAAAGGATAGGAATTTATAAGGGTGAATACGAACGACCTTTAGCAGGTGGGTCGATGGCCACGGAATGTGTGAAACCACCTGGGCAGCTCATCATTTCAGTCAATTGATAGAGCAGTTACTAGCCTGCCAAATAATTGGCTAACAAAAAGTAAAAGATAAACTGCAACTATCAAAACACCTGTGAGGACTAGTTCGCGGCCTGTTACACTCTGGGCCAGGGCGTGAGATAGTTGAACCCTCGGTAGCACGCTGCGACGAGTTTGCACGGCACTTTGAAGATAAGGTCGCTCAGATTCATCATGAATTGGATACCACACTTAATGCAGCTCCACTAGTAGAGGCATTCAGAGTAGGCATGTGCTCCGCTCCGATTAGAAGCGCAGAAGCAGGAGCGAATTGGCCTGCTCCGCCTTGCCCAGAGGCGGAGTAGAAGCGGACCGTGGACCCCTAGAAGCAAGGTGAAGAGAAGCGGCCATTTTCGGAGCGCTCCGGTTTCTGCGGTCCGATCCGATCGCCATCTTGAAACATTTCGCCCATAGGATTGCATTGCGGAAAAGAAAGGGGGATAACTGTGTTGTTTTTGAAGCTATCTTTCTGAAAATTCTTGTGCTTGGAGAGTCGTGGATGGGGGTCATTTTGAGACTACTCCCACCTCTCTGCATGCTGCGGTTTGTTTGCTAGAATTTTTTAAAAAACCAGCAGGAAAATACCTTTTCCGAAGGGCTGAGGGGCAGAGTCAACTCCCGATCATGATCACATGATCCCAAAGTTGGAGGAGGGGATAGGCAAAATGGGTAACTTGGGATTCTGGGAACTTCTCTTTCTTAGTCTGAACGGACTTTTCCCAGTGTTTTTTAAAACAGTAGCCCCACCAAATGCACAAACACAACCTGAAATCATATACTAAGCCAAGAATAAGAGAGCACTGCTACCCACCCTAACTTTGGGGAACAACTGAAAAGATGTGGTGCAAGGGGATGAGCTCCCCTAGGGCATCCCATGTGGATGTGCCCCCACTCTCTCCTGTACTTGGAGGGCCATCAGAGCCCTCCAAAGAGAGTAACCCGGTGGAGCAATGCCTATCATGAGTTGAAGTGACAGTTCTACTCCTCAGCTCTCATGGTGAAGCAATGGCTTTCATGAGTTGAACTGGCAGCTGCTTCCCCCTCCCCTGGACACGTCCCCCTATTGCTGGTAAAAGACAGATATAACCTTTTTAAAAAAGTTCTTCTTGTTGTTTATTCAGCAACACTGCTGCTTTTAATTCCACCCCTCCTTTGTTTATTTATTTATTTATTCCATTTTATATGCATTACTGGCTTATCCTTGGCTCACTTCCTTATGCCCCCAGAAATGCCTGCTGCCTGCCTGCCTTCCCTGTCTCCTCCCCTGCCCGCCTCGCAGGGATGTTGCGTGTGTCTGGCTTTGACTCAGGGGAGAAGTCCTTCCTGCACTCACTTGGAGTTTTGGAAGTTCCAAATCCATTTTTCAAGTGTGGAAGAAGATTCATATAGGTTGATCTCTACTCCCCAATTCATGGCATGTTGGGATTTCCTTTGAAATGGCCCCATTGAGATGTCTGCAGGTTTAAGCCCCGCCAAAAAACAGGGGATGATGGGACTGCCTTGAGTCTGGGCGTGCGTGTGTGTCCCTGGATAAGCTATCATGGTGGCGAGTTTGAGGTTTTTAACGTGCAAATTGACGGAGCTATCGAAAGGGGTGTGAATGGGGTGTCCGATTTTCATAAATTCCCCAAAATTCAGGGGATGATGGGATTGCCTTGAGTCTTGGCATGCATGTGTATACCTCCATGAGGTGTCATGGTGCCAAACGTGAGGTTTCTAACTTTCACAGAAAAAAGTTGTATACTTTTTAAGCTTAATGCAAGCCTATGGGGGGGGGGGAGAAACGGAGCTCCGATCTGGATCCGGAGCTCCGCAGCGGAGCGGAGCGGGCATGGGCAGAGCGGGGGTGGAGCGAAGCGGCCCGATCCGCAAACCACGGATCTGGAAGTGAAGCGGAGCGGGGGTTCTGTGCACACCCCTAGTTCAGAGCGCCGTCCAGCTCAGTTTTATTGGATGAGTTTCAGTTATTGAGGCCCGAAGATGTGGACAAGGTGCTTGGCCAAGTCCGGTCGACCACCCTTGCCCTTCGTGGCTCATTACATCAAGTAAGGAGGGGATCGCTGGCTGGGTCCAGGAAGTTGTAAATGCCTCCTTGACAGAGGGAGTGGTGCCGGCCTCTTTAAAAGAGGCGGTAATTAGACCACTCCTGAAGAAGCCTAATCTGGACCCGGAGGAGGTTAACAACTACAGGCCGGTGGCTAATATCCCTTTCCTGGGCAAGGTGCTTGAGCGGGTGGTTGCAGGACAACTCCAGGCACTCTTGAATGAAACGGATTATCTAGATCCATTTCAATCGGGTTTCAGGCCTGGTTTTGGAACGGAAACTGCCTTGGTCGCCCTGTGGGATGACCTCTGTCGGGAGAGAGACAGGGGGAGTGCGACCCTGTTGGTTCTCCTGGACCTCTCAGTGGCCTTCGATACCATCGACCATGGTATCTTTCTGGATAGGTTGTCTGAGCTGGGAGTTGGAGGTACTGTGTTGCAGTGGTTCTGCTCCTACTTGGATGGCCGATTCCAGAAGTTGGTGCTGGGGGATTATTGCTCTGTGCCGTGGCTCCTAAGCCATGGGGTTCCTCTATCTTATCCCCTATGCTGTTTAACATATACATGAAGCCGCTGGGGGAGGTTATCCGGAGATGTGGACTGAGGTGTCATCAATATGCGGATGATTCCCAGCTCTACCTTTCCTTTTCATCAAATCCAGGTGAGGCAGTGACTGTTCTGAACCGGTGCCTGGGTACGGTAATGGACTGGATGAGGGCTAACAAACTGAGACTCAATCCAGACAAGACGGAGGTACTGTTAGCGGGTGGTTCATTTGTCCAGCGAGGTGATGTTTGCCCTGTCCTGGACGGGGTTGCACTCTCCCTAAAGGATCGGGTCCGTAGTTTGGGGGTGCTCTTGAATCCAGAACTGTCACTTGAGGCACAGGTGAACTCAGTGGCAAAGAGCACCTTTTATCAGCTTAGGTTGATATACCAACTACGCCCTTATCTGGACAGAGATAGCCTAGCTACAGTTATCCATGCTCTGATAACCTCTCGCTTGGATTACTGCAATGCGTTCTACGTGGGGCTGCCTTTGAAAACGGTCCGGAAGCTTCAGCTGGTACAAAACAGGGCAGCCCATTTACTAACAGGGACTGGCCGGCGAGATCACATTACGCTAGTCCTTTTCCAGCTTCATTGGCTGCCAGTCAAGGTCCGGGCCCGATTCAAAGTGCTGGTATTGACATTTAAAGCCCTAAACGGTTTGGGGCCAGGTTATTTGAAGGAACGCCTCCTCCCATATGTACCTACCAGGACCTTAAGATCATCTACAGGAGCCCTTCTCCGTGAGCCCCTGCCAAAGGAAGTGAGGCAGGTGGCTACCAGGAGGAGGGCTTTCTCCGCTGTGGCACCCCGGTTGTGGAATGAGCTCCCCAGAGAGGTCCGCCTGGCACCTACACTGTACTGCTTTTGTCACCAGCTGAAGACCTTTTTATTCTCTCAATACTTTAACACTTAATTTTAACTTAAATTTAAATCTTACTGTTTTAACTCTGTATTTTAATTTTAAATCAATTTTGCTGTGTGGTTTTTATCCTGGTTGTGCTTTTTGTACTGTATTTTGTAATTGTGCTTTTAACCTGTCTGGTTGTTTTATTGTGGTTTTAATTTTTGTGAACCGCCCAGAGAGCTTCGGCTATTGGGCGGTATAGAAATGTAATAAATAAATAAATAAATAAATAACAGAGAACTGGCCGTTTTTTAAAAAATAGAGAACTGGCCATTGGGGTCCTTTCATTTTCAAATAACATTTATTTATACTTGTGGAAGGCCACTTCCGGCCCATTGATCTAATCCAGCGGATTGTGGGGGTGGGGAGTGACACGGGAAGGCCTCCCCTCCCCAAAAGGGGTAGGCCTGTGGGTGGCGATCAAGGGGACGCCACTCATCAGGCGTAGAATGTTTCGCCCGTTAAAATGCCTGCTAGTTGCGTGCATAGTCAAGGCCTGCCCAGTGCTTCCTGTGCAGATCTTAATAAATATGGCCCTAATTTGAAACCATACATACTGGTTTCATCTCTTTATTCCCCCTTCCCCCAATTTTCAGCCGCAATATGAGCCCTGAAGCAAATTTGGGTAATGAATTACATTGAAGTACTTAAGATGAAAAGCCTGTAGCAAATGCAGAAAGTAGCTCCAGTTGCCTCTACTATAAAAGAACGATGCCTACAATCAAGAGGTATCTGCAACAGAGATGGACAGAAACAGAAGGATTCTATTTTTAGAGTGGTGAGGGGGAACTGATTGACAATATAATGCAAAAGAGAATGAATCAGCAAATCGAGTATCAAAGTTCTCCAGATAAAAAGTCTGTGCTTCAATTATTCAACAGTAAGCAGCTCCTGAATAGTTTTAGGCCAGAGTATTTTATGCTGAATTCTGGGGAAGAAATTAATTCCCCTAATGCATTTTACACCAGCCAACAACCTAAATATGAGAGAGTAGAAAGCTGGAAACTTGATGGTGTGTGCAACCAATTTTAAGATGAATTCGTTTTTCATTGGGTTGCGGCTAAGAATGGGCAAATCTGTCAATCTCGGTTTCACAAATTGTTGATTTTTATCCTGTTTCTCCATGAGCTTGCATTTTTTTTTCATAATGTCTACATTAACGTACACATTTTGTGCACATTTTAAACACACACTTTTTTAGATGCATGCGCCCATTGAATAAAATATGTTTGTGTGCATTTTGAAAATGTACACCAATTTTTTTGCACAGTTTCCAAACATTTGCATGTTGTCGAATACTTCTTTTTTTGTTTTGAGAAATGGATTGCAAGCTCAGAAGTGTATGTATATCTGACTGCAAATTGCATTCAGGTCCAGGGAGTTGTGAATTGGGTAAATCTATTAAAAATATATATTTGGATGAAGTTAATTTCACACACATCCTGAGTTGTGGCTATTGTTTGGGGTGATGCTCATATGATTGTTTCATTGTGAAACCATCTCTCCAGCCAAATTAATGTATATTTGAACTTTGTAACTGGTGTGGATAAAATTGGTGCACTTAGGTGAGCTTTCAGATTCCTTTGTGAAATTGCAGTCCTATGGTTCTGGTTTTGCTTGTTGTCATCTACTTAGTGAGGTATAAGAAATTATTTTCAGTTCATTTTTTATCAAGATCTACCCAATTTTGCATCTTCCAGACTGAACACAGATGTAGATGCAATCTGCGGTCGAAACACATGCTATTCTGAGCTTGCAATGTAATTCACAGACCAAAATAACCTGCATTTCACAGCATGAGTACATTCAAAACATGTGCATGAAAAATGTGTAATTTTGAAAATACACACAAATTTGCTTTCATCAATGGGTGAAGAACGTGTCTATTTCAAAGAGGTGAACAACTGATGCATACATTTGGGAAAATATGCACAAAAATATGAATGAATGTTCATGCAGAAAATAATAATGCATCTGGTCTGATGTGGAATCTTGTCGGTACGAGCTTGATGAAATTCCGAGAACTTAAGCAAGCTCAAGTTTTGCTGCCTCACATATCTCTACATCTACTGTGCATCTACAAGGCTTAACGAGGCAGGAAAGAAGGATAAATGAGTGATCTTGAGACTGAGTCATTCCCACACTTTACAGAGGCATCCATTTATACTGTCAGTCTGGCAGCATAAACGAACCTGTGTGTTCACGTTCTGCTTGCTCTGGCCCAGAAGACGGCAGAGGGGAGAATGAGGAGCGGTAGATGTCGCTGCCTTCATGCTCACCGGTTCTCTGCCTGTCAAGAAAACAAATGGTCATGATGAGGAGAAGGAAGACGAGGAGCAAGAACAGCTGATGATAACGGTGGTGAGAAGGTCGACTCCTCAAGGGAGGAGGCTCCGTGAGGGTGTCTTCCCAAAGGGCCCTTTAAAACCTGGAGTTGGCACTGCTGGAACAAAATACATATTTGAAAAATACAGGGACGACTTTGGGAGGTCCGGAAGCAATTTTTGTCCCCCAAACCTCACCCCATTGGTAGCTGTGATGCAATTTTAATAATAGTAGTAGTAGTAGTAGTAGTAGTAGTAGTAGTAGTAGTAATAATAATGTTAAAGAAGGCATCTGGACTGGATATGGAGCACCAAAAGGGTCGGAATTAACTTGTTTGCATGCTAATTGTGCCCCCTTTAGCACTTTGTAGTTGCTAGCTATTAAAAGGGACAAAGCTAACTTGGGTCACAGCTAGACCTCAGGTTTATCCTGGGATCATCCAGGGTTCACCCCTGCCTGAGCACTGGAGCCCCTGTGCGTCACCTAGATGAACAGGTTTGAGCTCTGGATGATCCAGGGATAAACCTGAGGTCTAGGTATGGCCTTGAAAACAAGTGGACCCTTTGGCATTCCATAGCTGATCCAGACACGCCTTTTTTAAAGTAGCAAATTTGTGGGGAGAAGCAGGTGAGAGCAGGGATGAGGGGGAGCCCTGCCATTTCTCTCTCTCTCTCTCCCCCCCCCTCATTTTTATTTTTTTGCAACTCCGGGAGGAGAGCCAAGTGCAAATTGCAGTTAAGGTGCAGAGCTGAAAGAGTTAAAAAAAGAAAGCCTCACCTTTTTGGTAACTTGTCTAAAAGCCAAAACATAAAATAAAATCTAAATCATCACTAATCCAGGCGAGATTGGGGTGGTTGCTGCTGTTTTCTGTCTGGTTGGCAAACCCCACCAGCACTTTAGAAAAAGACGCATGGGGCTATGTGCTCATACATCCTTGCGCCACCTGCCCCAGCCTCTGTGACCTGCCATTTGGAAGCCCGTGGGATGTTGCCGCCTGTTCATGCTCATGACCCACTTGAGATGCGCAAAATCCCGTGCAGCTTGACTGGCTGGGTAACAAATGGACAGGCTGCACACGGAGGCCGCAGGGGGTTGCAGTTGTCAGCATGGTGATAAGGGAGAGTTTTATCATCAGAAACTTAAGAGTACTTAAATGACACTGGCTGTAGTTGTGGTCATAATTTATTGGCCTCCAATGACCACTTGCAGCACGGCGCCCCTTTCCTTCTCTCTTCTCCTTTTCTGTTTTGCTGCCGTCGGCGTTCTAACCCTGCAGTCATCCTTTTGACACCATCCGCCTTCCTTTCTTCAGCATAAAGCGAAGAAAGGGGAAAATAATACACTCCAATGGAAGAGAGAAAGGGGGAGACCTGCAAAAACGCTGGAAACACAGCCTTCGCAAAATAAACACTCTGATTTACGAAGATCCACTTTTCCCAGCCACCCCAGATGAGCTGTCAATGGTAATCAGAGCAGTCAGTAAGAATATGCACTTCTCCTTTTCCATTAGCCCTAGTCCTGCTCTGATTGTGAGGATTACAATTGCCCAAAGAGCTTCCCTCTTAAACAGATCATGTAGTTCCTCATGCAGCTTTGAAAGTTCTATTCCCAATCCTTGCCGCATCCGTACTATGACTTGCTGCACATTTGGTGCCTGTGTGAACTGGCACTGAGCAGATGGATCTCCATTTGGTGATGATGATGATGATGATGAATTATTGCATTTGTATACCACCCCATAGCCAAAGCTCTCTGGGTGGTTCACATAAGATAAAAACACTTAAAAACAATATACAAAGATTAAAAAAACCACAAAAACAAGCCAAATACTCATAAATTTAAAACCAGTATAACAACTTTAAAAACAATGAACCAAAAAAAACAGACCCAGGGTCCCAGAGTCATTACATATTGCTAAACATTTGGGAGAAGAGAAAAGTCTTGACCTGGCACCGAAAAGAAGACAGTGTCGGCGCCAGGCAGGCCTCGTCAGGGAGATTGTTCCACAGTTGGGGGGCCACCACAGAGAAGGCCCTCTCTCTCTTGTCGCCATCCTCTGAGCTTCCCTAAGAGTAGGCACCCAGAGGAGGACCTTAGATGTTGAACATAGTCTTTGGGTAGGTTCATGTCGGGAAAGGCATTCTGTCAGGTATTGTGGTCCCAAGCTGTGTAAGGCTTTATAGGTTAAAACCAGCACCTTGAATTGGGCTCGGAAACATACAGGCAGCCAATGCAAGCGGATCAGAGTACGGCTGAAAAAGGTAGAGGGAGGCCAAAGAATTTCAGCAAATCTCTTGACCTGTTGTCAGGAGATTAGCAGGACTGTGTAGAAACATCCTTTCCAAGTAGCTGGTCAGGGCGTTTCAATGAGAGAAAAGAATAACATGATTTATTGTTTCCAATGCATTAGGGGGGTTTCCATAGTGCAGAAAAGGGCAACTGAAATGATCAAGGAGCTGGAACATTTACTCTGTGAGGGAGGGTTACAACAGCTGGGATTGTTTAACATGGAAAAAAGGGGTAAGGGAAAACATGATAGAGGTGTACAAAATTATGTTTTGTGCTGAGAATGTGGTTAGGGAGATATTTTTCTTCCTCTCTCATAATACTAGAATGTGGCATCATCCCATGAAGTTGATGGGTGGGAGATTCAGGACAGATAAAATGAAGGACTTCTTCACACACCACATAGTTAAACTCTGGAATTTGCTACCACAAGATGTAGTGATGGCCACCAATTTGGATGGCTTTAAAAGGGGATTAGATACATTTTTGAAGGAGAAGACTTTCAATGGCTTCTAGACCTGATGGTTAAGTGCTGAAAGGGGACTTTTTTTTCTAGGAGAGGGTGTGTGCACTTTCCTCTTCTGTTTGTTTATTTATTTTATTTATTACATTTCTATACCACCTCTCTGGGTGGCTCTCAACAATTAAAACCACAAAATACAGAATAAAATGCAAAATAAAATTTAAAAGTTTCAATCTACAATATAAAAATAAAACCTAGCAGCAATACAGAGATTTAAAATACAATAGCAGATTTCAAATAACAAAACTAAAAGATTAAAATGCCTGAGATTTTTTTAAAAAAGACTTAATCTGGGCTGGAAAGAGGGCAATGAAGGCAGCAGGCAAGCCTCTCTGGGAAACTTATTCCATTGCCACAGCAGAAATGGCCTCTTCTTGGTCCCTTCCTTTGGCAGGGTCTACCAAAGAAGGACTGCTGAAACTGAATTGGTCTTTGCTGAATTCTTCTTTTTAAATGAGATTTCATTAATTTCTGCATTACAAAGACGAACATGCATACAAACAAACAAAAAGGACAGAAAATTGAACATAATTGGTGACAAGGAGAAGCCCATTCAACAGATATCCCTCTTTTACTTTACAGGCAAAATTATGCATCGAATCTATTGGCTTCCTGGAGTTTTTCTTTATAATTCTTTGTAATAGCAAATTATATGTTGTACAGTGCAATCCTATACGTGTTTACTCAGAGATAAGTCCCTCTCTGTTCAATGGGGCTTATGCCCAAGAAAGTGAGTATACGTTTGCCGTGGTAGTCTCTTTTATACAATCCTAGGAAACTCTATGATAGTTTATTTATTTATTTATTTATTTCATTTATATCCTGCCTTTTACCTCCTAAAGGAATCCAAAGCAGTATACATAATTCTCCTCCTCTCTATTTTATCCTCACAACAACAACCCTGAGCATCATTACACAAGCCTTTTATCGCACATTCACTACTGCCCACTTATGCGTCCTTTAGATGTTGTCGTCCACCTCCCATTCGCCTCCCGCTCCTTCTTGCTTGTTTTCCGTCACAAAATGCCCCCATTTTAATCCATTAAAAACTGGAATGTGCAACCATTTCCTGCTGTGTGCAGGAAAAGCAGCACAATGAAAAAAGCCCCTGAATGGGCCACGTAGTCTTTGTTTACTTCCTCTTTCTTCTCCAGGTAGAAAGAAGTATTGTTGGACAGGAGTGGAGCCAGAGAAGCAATATTAGGGAACTGAGAGTCTGTAGCCTCAGCTACCGGTCTAGTGTGACGGAGGGGTGAGGATCTCACAATATTTTTATTGTGAGATCTCCCCCCTCTGTTTACACGCGGTACGCAATGACCTCGCAGGGAGAGGTTGTCACGGCCGCCATTTTTTTTGTTAAAGAAGAAGAGCGCATGAACGTACATGCACAAAAGGTAAGTTTTTTATTTTTAATTAATTTTCCTGCTCCCCCCACCTCACCCCCAATGGGCGCAGAGGTCCTGAGGAGCTCTGTGCCCTGTGTGTGGGTCCCGGATCCTCGCGAGTAACCACGAGGAACTGGGACAAACCACAATGCCTGCACACACATTTCATGGTCTCAGGATAATCCCGAGACAATGGAAAAAGTGATCTTGAAGGGGAGGGTGAGATCCCAGGACAAGGGAGGGATGATCTCTCCATGCTCCCGGGATCCCCTGTGCATCATGTGGATGCACAAGGATGATCCCAAGGATTGCCCTGGGATTTCGCCCCATCTAGCTATGGCCTGTGACAGGCCCAAAATCACCCAGTGAGCTTCCATGGCTGAGTGGGACTAGAATCAACACTCTAGAAGCTACACCACACTGGCTCTCATATTGGACATATTACTGCATATGTCTATAATTTATATATAAAATAAAACCATGCCATATTGCACATAAAACAGATATTTTAACTTTGCCTTTAGCTAATTTTAGTTGTTGCATCTATTGTTCTGCCATGCAGATTTGCCACTGTTCCATGTACCAAGATTTCAATGTTAAATTTTCTGTCCATTTCCAACTTGGAGCTATTACTCCATGCTATCAGCATGGGCACAATTAATTCCTGTCATTTTTTCTTTCCCGTTGACCTTACCTGCAGCTTCTCCCTCTCTTCTGCTGCTCTGCTCCTTTTGCTTCCTGACCCAAGCGCTTAGATGAGACTTCTTCAAATGAGCACAGATGCTCAATGATCCACATCTGTGCAACACTTCACAGTCATTAGGAGGCTAATGTATTTTATTTGTATCTGACCTGAAATGTGTTTCCTCCACCAATGAAGAAAATCTGAATCTAAATAGGTATTCAATGAAGCTATTCATGAACAGAAGCCATAAAGCGTATATATATATATATATATATATATATATATATATATATATCCTGTTTATATATATGCCTTGTCTCTTTTTCAGCTTCTAAGACATTGTGATATCGAATGTTTGTACACACTGTGTGGATTCAATTATTTAAAACCCTGCTGGTTTAAGACCAGAGTTAAGGCTATCTCATGCTGGCTCAAGCTCCACAAATTAGGATATTGGAAGCTAAGGCTGTTCCCTTAACTGAAATGTCCAATGACCAGAGAAGATGTTATGCAATGCCACAAACTGCACTTGCTTAAAACATGTCCGCCATGCACCCACAGGTTTTCCTTCATCTTTCAGGCCAAAATCTAGATGGGAAGGATGGAGTGCCTGGGACCAGAAAAGACATCCCATGTTCTCCTTGTTCTGTATTACTTATGCAGCACCACATACTTTAGGCAGCATTACCGTATTGCTGGAGGAATCCTCCTGTGAGTTTTTCCTATTTGCTGGTTGCAAGTAGAGAAGGACGAACTCACCTTTGTCTGTTGCAGCTGCCTGCCCTCACTTGCTGCATGAGCTGCTGGAGAACCCAAAGAGCTCCCGGCAAGCACCGTGGGGCCACCCGTCCCTTTAGTGAGCTGCCATTTTGTGTAAAAATAGTGGCTTGTGGTTTTCCAGGAATGTAATGTAGCCATAAAGAGGCCCTTTGCGCATCATTACATTCCCAGAAAAGCTGACCTGCATTTTTTATTCAAAATGGTGGCTCACTAAGGAGATGAGCAGCTGCCAGGTGCTCATGGATCGTGCAAAATGGGGGTGGTTAGTGGCAGAGACTCAGGGGGAGACCACTGGACGCCACCCCCTCTTGAAGTCCTGCAACATCCCTACTTGCAAGAAAGCACAATTTGTGACATTGCACAACATTAGCAACCATGGGGCATGTCTGTGAAGGCATCAACCTAAGCTTCCAATATCCTGGCTTTGTGTAACTTGAGCCAATGTGAGATAGCCTTAAACTAACAATCTTTCTGATCATTAGATTTCACTGGCATTTTTATTTGTTTATAAAGAAATATATTCATACAGTCTTTTGAAAATACACACACAAACTAAAAAAAAAAGACAAACAAGTAATAACCTCAGTAGATGTATACAAATTAATAAATATGTCCCTGTATGTTCATAATAGAGTACTTCTGAGTAAGTCTGCACAGGATTCCAGCATAGCTTTTCTCCCTCATTCTTCATCAGCTATCTGTCAGGCAGAATGACTCCCTCAGCCCTCAAAATTACCTCACTCTTGTCTCAGTTGACAGTTTCCTGATCACTACCCTGTCAGAGTACTGACAAGAGAATGGTACTGGGCTTTCTAAACTCCCAGGGAAAGTTTCCATGAGTACAGGAGGGTGTCCTTCACAGATAGGTAGGTCCGATAGGTCAACAAATAGGACAGATAGGACAACAAAAAAGAATGAGGGAGAAGAATAGAGCTAGTGGACTCACTCCTGATCTTCCTCCTTGCATGTAGAGCTTACATGTGTGCAGAATGACTAACTGAGGCTAGATTCTCACAACCATCTGAATGCACACCTAGAATGTGAACGCGTGTGAATACCCCACATGAGAGACATGGCCCTTGCACATCCTTTTTCCAACTCACAGAAAAGAACAGCAAAGATTGGAGCTCTCACATTGTCTTTCTGCCGTCAAGGCTACCGACCCCATGTTTCCTTTATCCGCTGCAATGAATTTACAAATCAGTCACATCGTCATATAATAAGGACTGAAGGCAAGCGCTGAATGCATTTCAGTGTTAATAACCTCTGTACTAACTCTGGTGGTTCCAGCAATCACACTGACACATAATGACAAACGAGAAGTGATTTTGTGGTGTAGGTAAGGAGGGAAGGGTTTCAGCTCCTTACAGGGTGGCATTCACAAAAGAACCAGATCCAAACTTTTTGTCTGCTACACAGGAGGCCTGCACAGTTTCAACACCACTTCCTGTTCAAGGGCTTTTCTCCAATAGTACCAGCATTCCATTTGTTCTAAGCGACTAAAAAGTAGGGATGGTATGGGTACCCAACTAGGTCCAGCTGGCAGATCCCTCTGAAGTGGTGGTGGGCCCTCCTGAGTAGGGACAGAGGTGGGGAGTGGTTCAGTTCTTCATTCCTCCCACTCTACCACCTGAAGCAGGGTCTTTACCCTGCTTCATGGTAGGGGCGGCCCTGCAAATAAGCAATAGAATATTGAAACTTTTAATGGCGAAACATGTTTTTTTTTTTTTTTTTTTTTTAGTCACCTTAACTCATCCCTTTTATTTGCATCCAAACAGTAGAATTGCCCTGCTGGGTTGCACAGTTACTATAGTGCAACTTGCAAGATGTCTGCAGTGGTAATGGTGCTGGATCATCCAAAGCCACACTATTCTGACTTTTGAACTTCATCTACTCCTAGTTTGTCAGAACTCTGGTTATGAATCATGCAGCTATAGATTAAGATTTATTTATTTATTTATTTATTTATTTATATCCCAGTTGTTGTTTTCTTCTGCAAGGAACTCAAAATAGTGTGCATAATCGTCCTCTCCATTTTATTCTCACAATAACAACCCTGTGAGGTAGGCTGGGCTGAGAGTCTGTGACTGGCCCAAAGTAATCCAGTGAACTTCCATGGCTGAGTGGGAACCGGAGCCCAGATCTCCTGACTCTCAGTCTGAAATTCTAGCCACTACATCATACTGGTTCTCTCTCACTGGCAATGAATATACATCTTTGGCATTCCCCCTTTTTTTGTTTGTTTGTTTGTTTGTTATGTTGAAGCCATACATTCCCTGCTAGAACAAGCCATATGTTACACTGAAAACCTCAGCTCAATAGCTGGGACCTGAAGTATTGTACACATTGCAGACAGAGAGGGATTTGGGGATTCATGTTCATACACAGACCTTTCTTCAAAGAGAGTTTACCATCACTGAAGCAAATGTAATCAAAGTCTAAGAGATAAAATCTGTAGCTGTTTTTTCTTTTGCATAAACAACTCCAGTGTTCCACCATTTGCACATGCTCCCTCAGATAAAATGAATTCTATAGATTGTTCCAGGATAAAGAAAGAACACCTGGACATTCCAATAGATCATCTCTGTTGCTGAATAAATCCAAGGTTTCATTTCATTACTCAGCGATTCTTAAACGGTGGAGCAACTGTCTGAAAACCTACATAATTTCTCTCAGTAAAGTCCTATAAAGGGAAAGTTAGGCATGGTGCAAATTTGTCTGTCGAGAGTGATGAACCCTCTCACGTCCAGCCCTCACGGACCCAGCCAGATATGCCTGGCATAACGGCACTCGGCGTGGGTGCACCCTGGGAAAGCACGCTTCCCCGCTCCACTGTTCCAATTGGAGCCTTAAAGGCCCTCTTAACACAAGGTAGCCTTGTGTGAAGAGGTCTTTGAAGGCCCTGATTACAGTAGTGGGGGACAGGAAAGGTAGGGTGACCATAGGAAAAGGAGGACAGGGCTCCTGTATCTTTAACAGTTGCATAGAAAAGGGAATTTCAGCAGGTGTCATTTGTATGCATGTTGCACCTGGTGAAATTTATTCTTCATCACACCAGTTAAAGCTGCAAGAGCTATACTAGAGTGACCAGATTTAAAAGAGGGCAGGGCACCTGCAGCTTTAGCAGTTGTGACGAAGAGGGAATTTCACCAGGTTCTCCATATATACAAATGGCACCTGCTGAAATTTCCTTTTCAATACAACTGTTAAAGATACAGGAGCCCTGTCCTCCTTTTCATATGGTCAACCTAGGAAAGTGCACTTTTCGGAGCCTCCAGAAATTGTGGAATTCTCCCAGCCACACTAACGGCAACAGCTATTATCATGGCCAGGGAAAATGCACACTTTTCAGAGGCTCCGGAAAGTGTGTGTTCCTTCCCCTGAGTCAATGGGGGCCTTAAAGACCCTGCAAGGGCACACTTGTGTTAAGAGCTCCTTTAGGTCTCCTGTTGGTGCGAGGGGGGAGGGAAACATGCAATTTCCGCAGTGTCCAGAAAATGTGCACGTCCTCCCTCCGTGCTAATGGCAGGCAGTTGCCACCATGAGTGCAAAGTGGGGGAAGAGGAAGCAGTTGCCGAGGGCTCAGTGGCTTGCAAGCCTCCCAAACATTCAGTAGGGACTCGTGTGTCCCAGTTTTTTGGAGCAGACCATGTAAGTGTGTGTGTGTGTGTGTGTGTGTGCATGTGCCCAGGGGGCTGACCATGCCCATTCTGTAAAACCCTATTCCTACCATTTCCTGTATTTAGGTGCCTTGTTCTCACGAAAACAAATCAGTATTTAAGCATTTAAAAAGTAGGTTTCTCCCCCATCAGGCACAATGTTTTATACTTTAAGAACCCAAATGTCTCCCCCCACTGTCGAGGAAATGTGTGGATGGGCTGTTTTATCTGTGCCCACCGTTTTGATGTAAGCCCCTTCTACTAGAAATTAAGTTCTGTAGCAATTTGATCCAAACTGTAACTGAAAATATATTGAGTAACACTAGAGTGACCATATTTGGGAAACCAAAAAAGAGGACACCTAGTGTGCGTGTGGGGAAGCAGCTTTCTGAGTCCTGCAGAAAGTATGTTATTCCCCCGCCACCTTAAAGAACCCGATTGGAGTGGAGGAGGGGAAAGGATTTCATTCTGCACCACCACCATCCACTCCAATTGGGGCCTTTTCTATAATGTCCACGAATGACCCACTTTCCCCTTTAAGACCTCAATTGGAGCTCGGGGTGGGGGAATGATGTGCCTCAAGAAAGCATGTCATTCCCTCCTACCATGCTAATGGCAGCCTTAAAGGGGAAGGTGTGTCATTCCAGGACATTATTGAAAATTATAGAAAATCCCCCCTGACACCATGGAAAGAACAAAAACCAGGACAAATCCGGGGAAATCCTGACAGTTGGTCACCCTAAGTAACACTTGCTAAACCAACAAGAAGTGTTGACACATTAGTCAGAGTGTGAACCTCCCGGCGAGGACAGGAAGAGTAGTAACCACAAGGAACAGATGTTCTAGGATTGCAATATCCATCCACGTCTTGTTTTTCCTGTCCTTAGAACTCTGCACATATATATCAATCCTTGCCTATCATTGGTTGAAAAGCTTACCTATTACTGTATTACGATTGGTTATTATATGAGGAAGTTCTGTTGTTGCTTCTGAGGATGTTACCCTATAAGTATCTTAGCTTTGCCTGCAACTAGTGGGCAGTCCTTCTGATCCTCTAGGGATTGCCACCTTGCAGTGCTGCTCATAATAAACTTTTTCTAAAATCAGAGAAACCATGTCTTAGAGTTTTTTGGCTGCCACTCAACAAATCCCAATTAGAGGGAACCTGCCTTTCCAGGGTTCCTCCACACCCACTTCTCTCTCTCTCTCTCTCTCTCTCTCTCTCTCTCTCTCTCTCTCTCTCTCTCTCTGTACTTATGGAACCTTGCTGAAGTCACAAGCCTATAACACAATTGTGGCTCATTAATGTTTTCCAGCTCAGCTATCTTCCTTCAGCTATTTTAAAGACATTCAATTAAAGCAAAGATGGAAAAAAGTGATGTGACGCCTTAAAGACGAACAGATTTATTTTGGTATAAACTTTCATGGACTAGAGTCCACTTCATGACATTGTGATCAATATTTGCCCCAGAAGCCATCTTGCAAGACTTTTGCGCCAACATGCATAATAGGCTAGCTTGTGAATATTTCCCCAAAATATCGGTCTTCCATATCTTTCCCCCCTCCCAGAAATTGTCACTGTTTTATTCTACAATTTTCACAGAGAAACAAATGGAATACTAAGATATATTATCACAACAAGTTTGAATCAGTTTGGTTCTAACAGGGGAATTCTAAAAGAAACATTTGTGCTGATATGCTGGTAGCTTTTCGTTGACCTCTGAGCCTGCTATGGAAAAGACAACATTTTACCAGCCAGCAGGTGCTTCAGATAGCAAAGTTGTGGGGAGGGGAGAGATGTCTGCTTACTTACTTATAGTATTGTTCACATGTTTTGCTTATGGCACAAATGAAAGAGAATGTAAAATAATGTAAGAAGTAAACAGAAGCTCTGTTCCTGCCCAGTTGGCATGGCTTGGGCAGGAGGAGGCATTTGGGGAGGAGGAAGAATTACGCTGCATGTGCCTTGAGCATGTGGACAGTGTCAAGCATGAGTGGGGCAAGCCTATAAAGGCACGCTCCCCACGCTCCCTGGCCTCTTTCACTTTTCAGCATGGTTGTACAAGCAGTTGTGCATTATGGTTGTGCAATCTGTTATGCACAATGAATTGGACAATGGGGTTGCACAACTTGTGCAATCTGCTGTGAAACCCATTGTGCAACCAGCTGCATGTAACTCTTGTGCAACCTAGTGTGCAAACCAGTATGCAACTGGTTGCACTAGTGCAAGGGGCAATTGCGTGTGCAATGGAAAGATTCAGCGGAGCTCAGCTAGTGCTCCACTGAATTTGCAGAATAACAATTTTGCATACTGCCCTTAGGAAAATAAATTATACAAATAAGGGACAGAGCAGATATTCTACTGGCTGTAAGTGTGATTGGTGCACTGTCAAAATATTTTCCTAACTGTTGTTCTTAAGTGGATATGGCATTAGGGAGGATCTCTCCCTCTCAGGTGAACGATTCCTAAAACAATCTGTTAGCTTTTCCATCCTTTAAGCTTTTTGATGGTTCCTCTCCTGCCCACACTCATAAAGCAGTTCAAGAAGAGGTGGTGGACAGTCTCATACATTCAGAGACACCTGGAATATTGTAATTATACTCTCATTCAGTAAACTGAGAAAATCCTTTCACTTAGTTTTTGATCAGGATTTTACCCAGTTTGCACTTTCTGGACCAAACATGGATGCATTTTTTAAACTTGCCATGTGATTCAAGGATGACCCCCCCCCTTCAATTATTCTTGACAGCATGTGTACATTTGAAAAATGTGCATGAAAATATGTGCACTTTTGAAAAGTGTGCACAGATACACTTTAATCAAGTGGATGCAGAAAATGCATCCATTTCAAAAATTTGCACAATTGATGCAGATTTTGGGAGGGGTATGCACAGAAATGTGTGATGCACACTCAAGCTGGGACAAGCTTTGAGATAGAATTCAGAGAACCTTGGTGAGCTCACGTATTGCTGCTACCTACCATCAGTACATGTCCAAACCAATTCACAGTACTGCAGTCCAAGAGAAATGTGACAGCACCCAATACCAGAAACTTTAAGAGAGATGCAACTAATGCTTTATTGGAAACTTGTAAACTGCAACCCAACTCTGTAGAAAGTGTTCTTCTCAACTATCAGACAAAAGGATCAAAGTGAACATCATTCTCTATGCTTGGGATGATGATGATGATGATGATGATGATGATGATGATGATGACGATGATGGAGCGAAGAGCTTTTCCAGTTTGATTTCATGATTTTGCTTTAGAGCTCCACCAGGTTCTACAGTATTGAAAGTACACTCATGTTCTGTGTAACATTATGCAATTATATCTCAGGACTTACCCCAGCTTAATCCAACAAGCAATGGGAGACACTATTTCAAACAGTAGTATGGAAAGAGAGCTTATGGAAATGATACAACGAAGCTGAAAATAATCACCTCACCCCACCCCAATTCAGAAATTTTAAGGAAAATGAAAGGCTTTAGCCAACCTAAGGGACGCTGAGGCCTCTAGATTGGATGAAAATCCCAATTGGCGCATCAAAGGTACTTGGGGTGAGAAAGGGTCAACTGTTTATTGGCTCTGATGAGTGATATCATATGGCTAGCAGAAAAATGCCAGATGTATGGCAAAGCAGCACAATGGCCTCTATTTATGGAAGTGAAAGAGGCATAGAAGAATGTGGGACCTATCAAGGAATAAAACAGATGTGTTATGTGACGAAGTTATGGGAGGAAAGCATTGCCTAGAGGCTAATGGACAAAGCAGGGATCCCCTCTAAATCAAACTGGCAAGCAGTCCTGTAATAAGCTCAACGACGGTGTTTTGCTATTTCCACACTTCAGCAGAAGTGTGAGGAAGAAGGAGGCCTGCTTTCTTTTCATGGCTAGGGAAGAGTTTGATACTCTTGGGATTTCAATACGATACATATAGTGGCTTGGGCTGTCTACTGATCATAGTAGTTAGTACTACAGAACCATAACTGTCCACAATATAGATGTACGATATTTTTCTCCTGCGGCACTATCTTCTCTGGTCAAATCGTTTTTGTATCACTTCAACCTCTGCTCTGGAAAAATCAAAATTAGACCTCAGAAGTAGGCCTAGCACTGTTGCATTAGATATGGAGGACTCACTCAATTATGTGAGCTGTCCTGATAGCTTTAAACTATAAATGCATAATAATAAAAATGACTGTATCTGTCTGTCCATCCAGGAGCACCACAGCACCAAGACCATGGAACCTAGACACTGGCAAGCTGGCACATATACCAAGGGGATCCTAGGGGTGTGGACCTCAGGGTTATTTTAAAAAATCGTTTAAAAATGTATTAATTAATTTTAATTAATTTTAATGTATCCATGTGGGAGGGATCCTACCCTGAAAGGCAGCTTAGAAATATTTTATATAAACAACAAAACAACAACAACAACAACAACAACAACAACAAAAATATGTTTGAAGCTTGCAGTAATATCTCCAGTCACTAGGTGGCAGACATCCCCAACAACCACATAGCTTTGCTGTGCATACAATTTGAAGTCACAGGAGGCTGAAGGGGAGAGATTAGTAGGTCAGGCTGCAACATCCCCACACCATATTGTGAGAAAAATTAGAAAGATCCTTCCCTCAGGGGGCTATAAGAATGCACCATAGCAGGGGGCATGCATAGGGGTGCAAGTGTGTGTGTGCCTTCATTCAGACAGGAGTGGGCACAGTGTGTTCAACTGTGACAGCTGTGTAAGTTAGGGTGACCATATGAAAAGGAGGACAGGGCTCCTGTATCTTAAGCAGTTGTATAGAAAAGGAAATTTCAGCAGATGTCATTTGTATATATGGAGAACTGGGTGAAATTCCCTTTTCATCACAACAGTTTAAGCTGCAGGAGCTGTACTAGAGTGACAGGTTTAAAAGAGGGCAGGGCACCTGCAGCTTTAACTGTTGTGATGAAGAGGAAATTTTACCAGGTTCCCCATATATACAAATGACACCTGCTGAAATTCCCTTTTCAATGCAACTGTTAAAGGTACAGGAGCCCTGTCCTTCTTTTCATATGGTCACCTTATGTAAGTTTGCTTGAAAGCTTTGCTGTATCAAACTAAGGGCTATTCCAACCCATGTGAAGCTGACTCCGTTCACTAGTAAATATATAAAATAAAGAAATATGAGTAGGTTTTTATTAGGGGTGTGCACGGCCCCCCCCCGCTCCGCTTCACTTGCAGATCCGTGATTTTTGGAGCAGGCCGCTTTGCCCCGCCCCTGCTCCGCCCACTTCCGCTCCGCTTCGCTCGGAGCTCCGGATCGGAGCTCCGTTTTTCCCCCCCATAGGGTTGCATTGAAAGCTAAAAAATTATACAACTTTTTTTCTGTTCAAGTTAGAAACCTCATGTTTGGTACCATGACACCTCATGGGGGTATACACATGCACGCCAAGTTTCAAGGCCATCCCATCATCCCCTGATTTTTGGGGAATTTTTGAAAATCAGGCACCCCATTCAGACCCCTTGGGATAGCTCCGTCAATTTGCATGTTAGAAACCTCAAACTCGGCACCATGAAAGCTTATCCATGTGTCCACATGGACGCCCAGACTCAAGGCTATCCCATCATCCCCTGATTTTTGGTGTAGCTCTAACCTCTAACGCACCACCCATAACCACCCTTTCAATAGCTCCGTCAATTTGCAAGTTAGAAACCTCAAACTCGGCACCATGATAGCTTATCCATGTGTCCACATGGACACCAAGTTTCAAGGCAATCCCATCATCCCCTGATTTTTGGCGTAGCTCTAACCTCTAACGCACCACCCATAACCCCCCTTTCAAAAACCCCTGATTTTTTGGGAATTTTTGAAAATCGGGCACCCCATTCACACCCCTTTCCATAGCTCTGTCAATTTTGCACGTTAAAAAACTCCCCCAAACTCACCACCATGAAAGCTTATCCAGGGATACATACGCACGCCAAGACTCAAGGCAGTCCCATCATCCCCTGTTTTTTGGCGGGGCTTAAACCTGCAAAATTTGGAACTTCCAAAACTCCAAGTGAGCGCAGGAAGGACTTCTCCCCTGAGTCAAAGCCACACACAAACAACATCCCTGCGAGGTGGGCAGGGGAGGAGGGAGGGAAGGCAGGCAGGCATGCAGCTGGCATTTCTGGGGGCATAAGGAAGTGAGTCAAGGATAAGCCAGTAATGCATATAAAATGGAATAAATAAATAAATAAACAAAGGAGGGGTGGAATTAAATGCAGCAGTGTTGCTGAATAAACAACAAGAATAACTTTTTTTAAAAAAGGCTATATCTGTCTTTTACCAGTAATAGGGGGACGTGCCCGGGGGAGGGGGAAGCAGCTGCCAATTTGACTGGTCCTAGTGACCAGTCTTTTAAGAAGCAACACTGTCAGTTCAACTCATGAAAGACATTGCTCCACCACTAAAAAGTAAACGCTCACTTCAACTCATAATAGGCATCGCTCCACCACTAAGAAGTAAACGCTCACTTCGACTCATGATAGGCATTGCTCCACCGTTTTACTCTCTTTGGAAGGCTCTGATGGCCTTCCAGTACAGGAGAGAGTGGGGGCATGTCCACAATGAGATGCCCTAGGGGAGCTCATCCCCTTGCACCACATCTTTTCATTTGTTCCCCAAAGTTAGGGTGGGTAGCAGTGCTGTGTTTCTATCTCTTATTATTGGCTAAGTATATGATTTCAGGTTGTGTTTGTGCATTTGGTGGGGCTACTGTGTTAAAAAATACTGGGAAAAGTCCGTTCAGATTAAGAAAGAGAAGTTTCCCAGAATCCCAAGTTACCCGTTTTGCCTATGCCCTCCTCCAACTTTGGGATCATCATTACCGGGAGCTGACTCTGCCCCTCAGCCCTTTGAAAAAGATATTTTTCCCGCCAATTTTTAAAAAAATTCTAGTGCGCGACCCGCACCACGCAGAGAGGTGAGAGTAGTCTCAAAATGACCCCCATCCATGACTCTCTGTGCACAACAATTTTCAGAATGATAGCTTAAAAACCAACCCAGTTATCCCCAATTCTTTTCCTCAATGCAATCCTATGGGCGAAAACCGCCGTTTGACCCACGCTGTCCGTTTGTTTACCCGATTTTTAAAAAATTCTAGCACACGACCTGCATGACGCAGAGAGGTGAGAGTAGTCTCAAAATGACCCCCATCCACGACTCTCTGAGCACAAAAATTTTCAGAACGATAGCTTCAAAAACAACCCAGTTATTCGCGATTATTTCCCGCAATGCAATCCTATGGGCGAAATGTTTTCAAAATGGCGATCGGAGCGGTCCGCCTGAAAGAGGAGCTCCGAAAAATGGCCGCTTCTCTTCGCCTTGCTTCTAGGGGTCCGCGATCCGCTTCTACTCCGCCTCTGGGTAAGGCGGAGCAGGCCAATTCGCTACTGCTTCTCTGCTCCTAATCGGAGCAGAGCACATGCCTAGTTTTTATGGGACTTTTGCCTGGGGAGCTTATTGGATAGCACCAAGGGCCATAAGGGCTTTCCAAATTCCAAATTGTGTGCATTATTCTGGTGGTTGCTCTTTTTCAAGCAGATAAATGGGTAGACTTGTCTTGACTACTCAGTAGGGATGACTGTCACCAGGAAATCCAACCATTTTGGGGCTTAGCAGAGTTCCATGGCTCACCCAACTCAGCTTGCATTTCTGGGCTGAATTGCAGGTTTTCCCCAAACTCTGGGCTCTTTTATTTTTGTTGTTGTTGTTGTTGTTCTACCCATAATTTCTGCAACTAGAAATTGGTGAAAATTATGGTTGCACTTTGCACAAATAAAATCCACTATCTGTCCCAACTAGCTTCAGATCAAGTCGAGATAGCTAGCGAAGATGAACTGAAGTCCGGGGAGCTGAGCCAATGAAAGTTTATTGAGCTCCACCCCAAATTGGATTCATCCAATATCCGTACTACACAGGAAAGAGCAACTACCCCCAGAGGGAACTAGAGAAGCTGCTGAAGGTTGAATTCCACACACTTAGATTATTAACTCTAGTGGCTCATAATACTCACCTCAAATACAAGTTACGTATCCGCTACCCAAATTCTCCTTTGGTTTGGATTTTACTTTGAAGTGAAAAAGAATTCAACTCTCAGTTGCAAGAGGAGTTGGAGACACGGTGTGTTTGGAGTGGATACGAGTGTTGTTTGTGTTTGAAGGAAGGAGCTTGGAAGTTCAGGGTAGGTTGCAGGAGGGAATTATTTCTCTTATATCCCTGATCAGGGTTACCTGCTTATTCCAGAGAAAACCTGAGGAGAATTCTCTGGCAATTCACTACAGAGAAATGCTAAAAAAGAAGAACCCTCAGTCCATAGACAGTTTCTAGAGAGAACAATGAATGCAGCTGGGTGTGCTATGCAATAAATTTAACTTCTGTTGAGAAGGGTGTGTGTATGTAGTGTAGCTGTGATGTGGGGCAAGGCATGAACCATTTTAGTGCTAAAAGCACTAAAGAGGAGTACTGAGTTACAAAGGCAGATTACCTTCTACAAGTTGGGGGGTGGGCTTTTTGTATCTGTTGATGCTTTCTCCATGCACAATATAGAACCCTGGAAATTCAGGATTATATATCATTCAGCAGCTTGTCAGAGATACCACAAGGATCCCCACAGTAAAACATGAGGAGGACAGTGAAGATGGTGACATGGATTCTACATGGATTTCTTCCATGTAGAGCTTACATGGATAAGAACACTGCACAGGGCTAGAGTTCTCGTTGTGTGTGTGTGTGTGTGTGTGTGTGTGTGTGTGTGTTTGCAAATGTTATGTGTGAGTTTAATACTGGGGGTGGATTAAGCAGCCCACTAGAGATTGCTAGCCAAGGCTCCATCATGGCCTTGATTCAGCCCTGCTGAGGTAGATTGCCCCCATCCATCTTGGCTTTCAGGGCTCAGGGTTTTCTTAAGTAGTTATGAACCATAGATTGCTATTACTTGTGGAGGAGAGAAAAGTGGTCTAATGCTCCCTTTTACTAAACAAGATGAAGCAAGTATACGTAATCTACTACACGTTTTCAGGCATTGTGGCCACAGCTAGACCTAAGGTTTATCCTGAGATCATCCAGGGTTCGCCCCTGCCTGAGCATTGGATCCCCTGTGTGTCACCTAGATGAACAGGTTTGACCCCTGGACGATCCAGGGATAAATCTTAGGTCTAGCTGTGGCCTCCTTACTCAGTTAACCTGTTATTTTTATGAGTAAGGCATTGAGGTATTTATTTTTAAAAGTGCAGAAGTGTAGTTTTTTTTAATGGAAATAATATAATCTCAGCAGAGTTTCACAGTTGCTGCAAGCCACTATGGGAAGGCTTCTGCCCTTAAAGACAGCCAAGAAATATTTTAAATAATAAATATAAATAAATATTTTTCTGATATTTGTCAAAACAGAAGCATTTGGATTAATTAATCTCTAGTTCCATCCCCCCCCAAAAAATACATGCGTTGCTAAAAAAAATCATTGCATTCTCATACACATGCGCAATGTAAATCAATGTACTCCTTCGTGTTTTTTTAAGCACATAAAATATTTTATGATGGCCAGCAATGTGATACAGATCCTAATGTGGGTCATCTGTAAAGAAAGCAAATGAGCCTTCTGGGAGCCATCAATCTGAGAACATTGAGATGGATGCAGAGTAAGAGGCTGTCATCACCAATTGCTGGCCTGCTGTGCCTTGAAGAACTGAGATCAACTATCCAGCAGGTGTATCTTCTTCTCACATTAGTGAAGAGGACACTTTGGGTCAATGGTAGAGTTCATGTTTTGTAAATACGATCTCATATATATATATAATCTCCAGGACTCAAAGAGAAACAAAGACTTATGTAGGGTTCTGTTTGAATCCTGGTGAACTGTATCCAGGATTGATTTCTAGCCAGTAGAGCTCTGCACCACCATCCCGAACTGCTTCAGATCTCGATCCGGACCTTCCAAATCAGGCCTGAAGCGCATCGGGTCAATCCGAACCTCCCCCGATCTGCTCTGGAACCGGGCGTCGGAGGTGCAGATCGGCTGCTCCACTTCAGATTTGGGGATCCGAAACCGAGTGGAGCACACCCCTACTAAATCCATCCTCAAATTTCTTGGATTTCATTTTGTTTTCCAAAATGCTCTAATTTCATACATTTTATTTCTATTTTTATTATTATTATTATTATTATTATTATTATTATTATTTAACTTTCAGAGAGATTTGCTCAAATTCACTACCTTGAGATGCTGGAGATGGAACCTGATGTCTTCTGAATGCAAAGCATGTGCTCTACCACTTAACAATGGGCTTTCCCCTATGCAGGGAAGGCGGTATAGTTATTATGTGGAGAACGGGGTGATAACACACACGGGAGATGTTGGCATCAGGATTTCAGAGACCAAGCTGTCCCAGTTTCCAACATGTGATCCAAGAAAGACACAGATGGTGCCCCAGTTGGGCATCTGCACTCATCCCAATTTCCTTTTATCCATAAGAGTAAGAAATGCACATGATACATAATTTTCTTTTCCAAGTAGAAGTAGTTGGTGAAAGCCAGATACCATATTTACCCACGCTAGCCTTCCCCAACACAGATGTATTGGAGTATGACTGATCATTCTCAGCCAGCAGGGTCATTGGCCTTGAAGACTGAGGATGATGGGAGCTGTAGTCAAACACCTCTGTTGGGTACCAGGTTGGGGACAGTTGACCAAGGCCTTCCCCAGAGAGGCAGGTACTGTTCCAGGTACTCCATAAGCACACAATAAAGACCTTTAAGAAATTCAGATAGGTTATTTTCTTATGCCTCTTCTGGAGAGGCAGGTAGTGCTCTAGGTGTGCTGTCTGGATCTGCCACATCATGGTGCCACTGAAGCGAATTGTTCACCCACTACATGACAGGGGTGGTGCTCGTAAGCTGGTAGCATCTCATCATCTGGAGCTTTGTTCATGTGCTTCCAAGTGAGCCAGGATTAATATTACTGACTTGTCTAAGGCCTTAGCTAGACCTAAGGTTTATCCCGGGATCATCCCGGGGTCATCCCTGTTCAGTAAATGACACACAGGATATCCTGGGAGCAGGCAGGGACAACCCTGGGACGATCCTGGGATAAACCTTAGATCTAGCTAAGGCCTAATTCTAAACCATCCCTGAGTTGCAGGTTTGAACTACGAATGGGCAGATTTGACAAGTTATTATTTATTATTATTATTATTTATTTATTTATTTATATAGCACCATCAGTGTACATGGTGCTGTACAGAGTAAAACAGTAAATAGCAAGACTCTGCCGCATAGGCTTACAATCTAATAAGTTCATTTCCACACATTCCCTCTTTCCCCCACTTCCAAGTATATTTTGTGCCACTTCCAAGTTATTTTTGTTTTAATGGGGGATGGGGAAAATAGAGATTTTTGTGCATATTTTTCAAATGGACACATCTCTCCACTGACTAAAGCACATTTGTGCACACTTTGGAAATGTATGCAATGGTTTTCGCACATTTGCCCCCCAAATGGGCACATGTTGAACTCTATCACACCAGTGTTATATTGTGCAATCACAGCAAATTGCATGCAAAGGACTCCAATGTTTTCTACCCTATAATCTGCTGTTACAATGAATTACTCCCACGTGTCCTGCTTTGATTGCATTTCCCCCCCAAAAATAGTGAGGTGATTATTTTGTTGTTCTCTGAGTGGCCACTGGGGGAGCAGAAGGATGACAAGAGCAGAGTCACCCAGCCAACTCTTACAGAAATAGTAAGCTCTTTTGAAGTTGCGTTTTCTAGTGGGTGGGTGCTTACTCTCAAGTAAAAACACACAGAAAAGTGGAGGGACCCCAAGGGAGCATCTCTCCCTTGTCACCCCCACCCTCCCTGTAAAGAGAACATCTCACCAGCGCAAAGTTTCCTTCCTCTCCCTCCCGTCCCCTGCTGCCGCTGCCCGGGGCATGGCAGAGGTGGATGTATAATGTTGGTGTGATGGAGCTAACAACAACGATGACAGCTTTCATACGCTATGGGATAATTCGAGGGAAGTGGGTAGGTGTGATGAGCTTGTTGTCAAAGATTTCTTTTGTCTTTTGCAGTGCATATCACAAGCCTGGAAGAATTGCAGATCAGGTAAATCCTTAAAATAAACAAATTCCACACCCATCCCAAGTTTGAACTTCCTGATTCCAATGGCAGCACCCTGTTCATTGTGTCACTGGCAGACTTCAATATATGACTGTAAACATTAGGGGTGTGCACGGACCCCCCGCTCCGCTTCACTTGCAGATCCGCCATTTTCCGGATCGGGCCGCTCCGCCCCGCCCCCGCTCCGCCCACTTCTGCTCCGCTCCGCCCGGAGCTCCGGATCCAGATCCGGAGCTCCATTTCCACCCCCCCCATAGGCTTGCATTGAAAGCTAAAAAATTATACAACTTTTTTTCTGTTCAAGTTAGAAACCTCATGTTTGGCACCATGACACCTCATGGGGATATACACACGCACGCCAAGTTTCAAAGCAATCCCATCATCCCCTGATTTTTGGCGAATTTTTGAAAATCGGGCACCCCACACACAACATCCCTGCAAGGTGGGCAGGGGAGGAGGGAGGGAAGGCAGGCAGGCATGCAGCTGGCATTTCTGGGGGCATAAGGAAGTGAGCCAAGGATAAGCCAGTAATGCATATAAAATGGAATAAATCAATCAATAAACAAAGGAGGGGTGGAATTAAAAGCAGCAGTGTTGCTCAATAAACAGCAAGAAGAATTTTTTTAAAAAGGCTATATCTGTCTTTTACCAGCAATAGGGGGACGTGCCCGGGGGAGGGGGAAGTAGCTGCCAGTTCAAGACAGCCACCAACAGCTCTGAGAAGAAGTAAAACGCTCACTTCAACTCATAACAGGCATTGCTCTACCACTGAAAAGTGACCATTCACTTCAACTCATGATAGGCATTGCTCCACCGTTTTACTCTCTTTGGAAGGCTCTAATGGCCTTCCAGTGCAGGAGAGAGTGGGGGCACGTCCACGATGAGATGCCCTAGGGGAGCTCATCCCCTTGCACCACATCGATTCAGTTGTTCACCAAGGTTAGGGTGGGGAGCAGTGCTGTGTTTCTATCTCTTATTCTTGGCTTAGTATATGATTTCAGGTTGTGTTTGTGCATTTGGTGGGGCTACTGTTTTAAAAAACACGGGGAAAAGCCCGTTCAGATGAAGAAAGAGAAGTTTCCCAGAATCCCAAGTTACCTGTTTTGCCTATGCCCTCCTCCAACTTTGGGATCATCATGACCGGGAGCTGACTCTGCCCCTCAGCCCTTTGAAAAAGGTATTTTTCCCGCCGATTTTTTAAAAACTTCTAGCCCGCGACCCGTACGATGCAGAAAGTTGAGAGTGGTCTCAAAATGACCCCCATCCACGACTCTCTGTGCACAAGAATTTTCAGAATGATAGCTTAAACCCCCCCCCAGTTATCCCCGATTCTTTCCCTCAATGCAATCCTATGGGCGAAAAGCCGAAAACGCAGTTTGAGCCGCGCGGTTGACCCGATTTTCACAAAAATATAGCCCGCGACCCAGACAACGCAGAGAGGTGAGAGTGGTCTCAAAATGACCCCCATCCACGACTCTCTGTGCACAAGAATTTTCAGAATGATAGCTTCAAAAACAACGTAGTTATGCGCGATTATTTGCCGCAATGCAATCCTATGGCGAAATGTTTTCAAGATGGCGACCGGAGCACTCCGCCTGAACTCGGAGCTCCGAAAAATGGGCGCTTCTCTTCGCCTTGCTTCTAGGGGGTCCGCGGTCCGCTCCTACTCCGCCTCTGGGTAAGGCGGAGCAGGCCAATCCGCTACTGCTTCTACGCTCCTAATCGGAGCGGAGCACATCCCTAGTAAACATAATGGAACAAATGCATTCAAACACCTTTCTTTGCTTGTGTTTGTTGATTTGTTTTACAAATGGGGATTAAAACTTCCATCTAGTAAAAAAAAAAAAAAAAAAAGGAACCTCAAAGCTTTAGTCTTAAAAATGTTTAGAAGAGACATCCATATGCTCCTTCAACGGCATGTCTTATCTTTAAGAAAACTTTCTTTTAATGTAAGGGTGGGGGATAAAACCAAGAGGGGTTTTATCCTGAGATCTTTCATTTTACCACCCCCCTCAATTTACCTTCCTATCTTTCTCCCTCCAATTACTGTTCTGTCCTAGGCCAAGTCTCTGGTTTCTCTTTCTGCCAACGTCTGTGATAAAATATCCTAACGGACCCCTGGGCTCTTCTTTTCTCTCTCAGCCTCTTGAATTGTTTAGGCTGCAGAAAACAGCTCCTTGGCAACAGTCCTGACAGCAGTCAAAATTGTATAATGTTCACTCATAATTACTAACTGCACGATGAGGAGGAGAGACTCTCAAACGAAAAACTTCTTAAAACAAAACTTTACACAGCATCCTGCCTGTAAGGAGCAGAAGGGATGGACATTAACTTTGCCTGGGTGCAACATTCAACAATTTAAATTTAAGAGTTCTCATCTAAAAAATGGGCATTCATATATGTTTTACTTTTATCTTTATTTAAGAAAAAAAACACCTCGACTTAGAATGAAGTTACTCAAAGCAGCTAACAAAATATGCATATGAAATATCAGGTCCGTAGTTTGGGGGTGCTCTTGGATCCAGAACTGTCATTTGAGGCACAGGTGAACTCAGTGGCAAAGAGCACCTTTTATCAGCTTAGGTTGATATAGCAACTACGCCCTTATCTGGACAGAGATAGCCTAGCTACAGTTATCCATGCTCTGATAACCTCTTGCTTGGATTACTGCAATGCGTTCTACGTGGGGCTGCCTTTGAAAATGGTCCGGAAGCTTCAGCTGGTACAAAACAGGGCAGCACGCTTACTAACAGGGACTGGCCGGCGAGATCACATTACGCCAGTCCTTTTCCAGCTTCATTGGCTGCCAGTCCAGGTCCGGGCCCGATTCAAAGTGCTGGTATTGACATTTAAAGCCCTAAACGGTTTGGGGCCAGGTTATTTGAAGGAACGCCTCCTCCCATATGTACCTACCCGGACCTTAAGATCATCTACAGGGGCCCTTCTCCATGAGCCCCTGCCAAAGGAAGTGAGGCAGGTGGCTACTAGGAGGAGGGCTTTCTCCGCTGTGGCACCCCGGTTGTGGAACGAGCTCCCCAGAGAGGTCCGCCTGGTGCCTACACTGTACTCCTTTCGTCACCAGCTGAAGACCTTTTTATTCTCTCAGTATTTTAACAGTTAATTTTAACTTAAATTTTAATTTTACTGTTTTAACTCTGTATTTTAATCTTATATCAATTTTGCTGCATGGTTTTATCCTTGTTGTGCTTTTTATACTGTATTTTGTAATTGTGCTTTTAACCTGTTGGTTGTTTTATTGTGGTTTTAATTTTTGTGAACTGCCCAGAGAGCTTCGGCTATTGGGCGGTATAAAAATGTAATAAATAAATAAATAAATAAAAATATACATGAAAGTACCAAACATATTGCCAGTGTTGTCAGCATAGGAGCTTGGATCCACATCTGGGAAGAAAACAGGGAAGCAAAAGTGATGGATGGACCCATCGCCTCAAAAAACACATCCCTGGTAATTGAAGTTTCCAAAGATCACAAAATCCACTTTTTAGCTGTAGCCTGCCAAGAAACAAAAGAGAAAGTGTCAACAGGTTTGTTTGTTTGTTTGTTTGTTTGTTTGTGACAGTTTTCTTTGATGCTAGAGCTGTGCAAAAGTGGTCTCTCAAAATTCTCCACTCTATTTGTGGGCAGAGAATCTGGAGAGACAATTTCACTGAATTTCTCCAGCAGGAGGATAAATTCTCCAACAGGTTCTCATAACTGGCAGTGTAGCATAGCTTCTTCATTTTTTCCTAAGGGTAGTGTGTGTGTATTTTGGTTTTTGTGCTGTCACTGCAAGTGTGTTGGAATCATGGCCACCATTTTGCATCTGCACCATTCAATTGCATGCATGTATTTTTGTGTGTGTGTGTTGAGTCCAGCTCCATGGAAGAGTTGGAACTCGTGTGGTGCCAAAATCTGTCCTCTGGTTTCCTCAAAGTTTTCTTCCCCCACGAAAGAGGCTTCCATTGTTCTGCGTCATTCTCAGGATGTTGTTTTATAATAATAATAATAATAATAATAATAATAATAATAATAATAATAATTTTATTTCTTGCCCGCCTCTCCTTTTTTGTGGTGTTTTTGAGCTTACCTAATGCTGTGAAGCAGCCAAGAATCCTGTGAGTATAGGTTGTTGTTTTTTTACTATTGCACAATTCTCCGTTACTCTTCAGCCTCCCAGGCTGCCTGTGGTTCCTAATCTGAAAAATCCCTATGGGAGGAATTAATTCATGAGGCTTTCCCATGGGCTTTAACTGAAGTGTGGGAAGCTGAGGAAGCTATAGGTTGCCAGAAAGATGATAGTTCAATGAAAAACAGGACACCTGCACACACTCCTTGGCCTCCTCCTACATTAGGTAAGCTGAAGAAACCCAAACCCAATTTCTCCAAAATTTTCTTTACCATCACATTTCTTTTTGAAAGCAATTTCTTTTTAATCAAATTGTTGAAAACAATGTGGAAGAAATTTTTAACACAACACTAGTTGAGGTAGCTTTTCTCATTCTCCAGTGATACGCTACACATCTGCTGAAATTAGGCAGCCACTAAAGAGACAGAATCCAAGCCAGCTAGGTCTGCTGATAAGATGTTAGAATTGACAGCCTCTTCTAGCCCTGTTGGGGCATTCTAATCTCCCACGTGATCAAAATTGCAGGAAGGAGAATGGAGCATGTTCCATTGCCATCTATATCACTGTCCCACCATTCCTCTCCTGATCTTCCAGTGGCCTAAATCACACAGACCCTGTTCATGACACGCTAAGCCATGATGGCTAAGCACTTTGAGGTTTAGTGTGTCGGGTGAACCATGACTTAGCTTGTCATTTGAACCATTCCTAACCATGGTGAATATATAAACACAGTTGAAACACACTCACTAACCATTTGCTGCAAAAGAGTTAGTGGCCTAACCGTGGCTTAGCATATTGTCTGAACAGGCCCACAGAAGTTTAACCTGAGGTTTAATTTGCCTGTTAATATGAGTGTCAAGCCTCCAGTTGTTACGCTGTATACTCCACTTTTCTTCTAGATGCATTAACAGCATCCACACATGACACAAAGCTTGGCATAATGCTCCATGTGGAAATGTTCGAGAGACAATTAAGACCTATCTGCGGTCATTCATCTTTTGTTTCAGAAATATTCCTCATTTGTTTTATGCTGAAACACAAATTTTGTTTCAGAGACACCGGATGCTTTTCTGGTTCTGCAATTATTATGATTTATTTATTCTCTTAAATAAAAGAAAATATTCTTCATATCTTTGCTAAACTTTGTTCATAATAGAAATGCCACTCCTCAAATGTAGGTGAGATATAGTGGGTTCATAGTTTAGACTCTTACTTCGTAATCTCGGCCATGTCTGGTATGAAGTTGCTACCTTACTGGCCTCACATGTAGTGGCTAAGGCTGAAATCCTGCATACCAGACTTCAATGGGACTTACTCCCAGGTAAATGTGTGCAGGATTTCAGCCTTAGCCACTATATGTGAGGCCAGTATGGAAGAAGAAGGTGGAGGGGCAGAAGGAAAGAATAAAATAAAGGAACACCACTACCACCCCATTTACACCCTTGTGTTTGAGACGAGAAAATGAAGAGTAAGGTTGTTTTGTCCCAAGTACCCGGTACAGCTTCTCAGGGCTGGTTGCAAACATGGGGTAAATTTTGATGATTTCATTACTGCTCTTCACAGTTTTTGTACTCAGTTTATTGTGCTAAAGCAAGATGTTGCAGGTTTTCTACTTCCCCCCCCCTCAAAAGGGGAAAATGACAATCTTTAATAAAAAGAGAAGCCTAAAATGAGTAGAATTATCTTGATATTATTGCAAACCTCAATAGTTTCACCATCACTCTTCGCAACAACAAAAATGTATATAAACCTCCAAGTTTGTGATTTTTCTGCCCTTTCTGAGCAACATGAAGAAGAGCTAACATACCCCCTACAGAAATGAAAGCTATGATCCTATGCATACTTAGTTGGGAGTAAGCCCCATTTAATTCAATGATAGTGACTTCTTAATAAACCCTCCTAGGATGGGGTTACATACTGGATATGTGAATAAATGGGGGCAACGCCAAACACAGAGATGCCACTTCAATTATGAACTGTATTGCTTGCATACCATCAGTAATTATGTATTACATTTCTCATGAAGGGAATATCCCCGTGTTGGTAGATTGTAACTGTATGAAACACCATGAAGGATATATGTGTGTTTAGGTGACCACAGGATTGGGTCCCCCACCCACTATATAATTTGTATCTCACTGTGACACTCAAAGCATCTGTTATCTCCAGTCGTGATTATGTAACATGAGTAAACTAACCTGACAACAGGTTAGTGAACCAAGTAAACGAAACATAATTGGTTGTCTACAGACTTTTATCAATAGCAAATTGTCTGATAAAAGCGACCTTTTAAATTAACCTGCCATAAAGGCAGTAATCGTTCCAAACAGGCAAATACAAAGCGGCTTATTAGCGACAGGCAAGGAGATAATGCAACCCATCAATCAGTTGTGATGAATGCCTGATAATCAGTTGTACATTTACGTATTCTCCCCTGCACACCACAAAGAAGAGCGAAAGCAGACTTCGTCAAACAGTGCCAGGGCTTTGAATGCTTAGCTCTTGTAAGTCAGGGTTTGCATCCCTGTGTATTCAACCATATTAGTGCTGAATTAGGGTCACCACATCTTTTTTCTCTGATGGACTCCTTATCTTTAACAGCTCTATGTCGGGCAGGTACAACATAGACTTCTCCATGCTGGGAACAGCTGTACCTATTGAATTTGACTGGTAGATGGGACAGGTGAGACTTAGGTTTCAGTTTATTTTTGATAGGAGTTTAGCAAAAAAAGTTCAAATGCCTTCATATTAGGATAGGCAGGACATAATACTTTAAAAATTCAAATGCAGGGAAAAGTGAGACTGATAGATTTGCCCATCCCTAACTTTTTTAAAAATCCATTCTTATTGTATGTTTCAACAAAACAAAAACAATAAAATAAAAAATACGAGTGTAACTACATACTTTAAAAGCCTCCATTTCAAATACTAAAACAGCCTTAAAAAAGGAGTAAATAGCACATAAACGTCAGCAAAGTCAGACCAAATATCCAAATATAAGTTCATAACCTCTCGTTTGGATTACTGCAATGCGTTATATGTGGGGCTGCCTTTGAAAACGGTCCGGAAACTTCAACAGGTGCAAAACAGGGCAGCACGCTTACTAACAGGGACTGGCCGATGAGACCACATTACGCCAGTCCTTTTCCAGCTTCATTGGCTGCCAGTCCAGGTCCGGGCCCGATTCAAAGTGCTGGTATTAACATTTAAAGCCCTAAACGGCTTGGGGCCAGGTTATCTGAAGAAACACCACCTCCCATATGTACCTGCCCGGACCCTAAGGTCATCTTCAGGGGTCCTTCTCCGTGAGCCCCTGCCAAAGGAAGTGAGGCAGGTGGCTACCAGGAGGAGGGCCTTCTCTGCTGTGGCACCCCGGCTGTGGAATGAGCTCCCTAAGGAGGTTCGCTTGGCACCTACATTATATGCTTTTAGACGCCAGGTGAAGACCTTTTTATTCTCCCAACATTTTAACAATCTATAAATTTTAAATAACATGGTTTTAAATTTGTAATTTTGCATTGCTGCTGTTTTTATCTGGTTGAGCTTTTATATTGTATTTTATATTATGGTTTTATACTGTTGTTTTATACTTTGAATGGTTTTAATTTTTGTGAACTGCCCAGAGAGCTCCGGCTATTGGGCGGTATAGAAATGTAATAAATAAATAAATAAATAAATAAATAAATAAATTCATTTGTGAATGACACCAATATACCACCCTTTCAAATGTTGCTTGTGTTGTTGGTGGTTTAAATGGTTATGAGTGTTGCCCATCCCTACCTAATACCATTTAAACCACTGAGTTTCCAGTTACAAGAAGTGAAGGGTGGAATCTCACTTGCGTTTCCTTATTGTTCTGTTCATTTAAGTCACTTGAACATAGATTTGTGGGAGTTAATCAGCTGTAGTCCAAACCTGTTCTTTTATATTACCTTTCTTTTAAAAGAAACAAGGGAAAAAAACACATTGGAATAGTTAGATCTTGTTATTTGCTCATCAGCTTTGAGCTGATGAGCAAATAACAAGATAGGAATATGCTATAGATGGAAAACACCCATGTTGACTCCCCCCCATGCTCCCCCCCCAAAAAAAAGTGATGAAAAGAATTGCTTTTAAAAAGTTCCTTTTCTCCCATTAATCTCAGTTTTTGACAATATCTGAGGTAGAATATTTTGTTTATGAGACAACAAAGGGTCTACCTCCCTCACCATTCCCCTCACAAACACAATTTGTTAGTTTTCATATGACAGGCACCCCACTTTCCCTTTGCTGGGCTCAAATATGTGAGACCTTATTGGTGTCCCTAATTAAATCTGGCGAGATCAAAGAGACACAGGCAATGAGTCTGCCGTCTGTCTTGCTGTATTTCAAAACACAGATCAACAGAACAGTACTAGAAGAGGTGCCAGAAGATGAGGAAGTATTACTGTATTTTTGAAGAAAGCACACATGTGAGAGGAAACAGAGATTGGTTTTCTGCTTTGTTTTTGTGTTTTAATGATGAGTTTCTGTTTATTGGACAGCAGCTTTCAAAGGAAAATAAACCCCCTCAATAATATCAAGGCTGAGAGGTTGCAGCAGCCCTAGATGATGATGATGATGATGATGATGATGATGATGATGATGATGATAACAATAATGCATCTCTTTCAATTGTTGAAACTTTACTATGGATTCAATAACAATGTCTGCTTCAAAGCTTTGGAAAGGTGATGTGCATGTTTAATGAGAAAGAAGCAATGCATCTGGAGAAAGGTGAAATGCAGAAAATGGAATGTTAGTATTTTCTTATTTATTTATTTAATTAATTACATTTATATACCGCCCCACAGCCGAAGCTCTCTGGGCGGTTTACAACATTTTAAAATAGTAAACATTAAAAGTATACAATTTAAAAAACAACAACAACACACACACACACACACAAAAAAAAACAGTATAAAAACAACAGTATCCATTTAAAAACAACAATTGTGGGGTCCATTAAAAACAAACTTAACGTTGTTAAATGCTGTTAAAATGCTGTTAAAAATGCCTGGGAGAAGAGAAAAGTCTTGACCTGGCGCCGAAAAGATAACAATGTTGGCACCAGGCGAGCCTCATCGGGGAGATCATTCCACAGTCGGGGGGCCACCACTGAAAATGGGGTGATAGCAGAAGGAACCACACTTCAAATAAGGACACCCCTTAAGAACCGAAAGCAGGAGAACTTGACTTATCAGGTTGTGAGAGAGGTATCTTGTGGGGGGGGGGGGGGAACTGGTCTCTAGAGGTTCATGTTGGTGCAAAATCACAAGAAAGGTCAGAAGGGGTTCTCCAACATTGGTTACACACACACCTCTCCAACTCCCAACGTTCACGTGATAATGTGGAGTTCCTAAGTGCATGTTGGGGCACCTTAGCATGTTCTCCTGAACACACTTAGAACTCCCCTTCGGACTTTCACACTAAACATGTTAACCCTAACTCTAACCCTAATCCATAACATGTTATGTCCGAATTTTGAGGCCCAGAATTGGGAAAAAGGCGGGATACAAATAAAAATAACAACAACAATAATTTTGCCCTTCCCAAACATTACAGCACAGTCCTTGGGTCAGAAAAAAGCATATCAGGATGCATCTAAACATGTGAATTTGAGAAGAAAATAGTTTAAAATATGGATTTAAACATATTTCAAAATGCAAATATTTAGGCAGAATTATTATTATTTTTAAAATGCAGATTAATGTGGAAATTGGACAGAATGGAGTTTGGGGTGAATGACACATGTTAAAGTGACACTAACCAGAAATAGTCTTGCTTCGTCCACCCCTATTTCCAGCATTCATTAGAAGTGTGTTCAGACTTATGAAATGGGCTCCAATGACTTCATTTTGGAACCTGTAGTGCATGTCTATCCACGTTTGGCATGTCTCTCTACACAATGGCTATTTTTATTCTCAGGAAAGAGTTTTCAAAATTCTTATGCCCCACCAGCGTGAAGAGAGAGAAAGCGGAAGGGAGGGAGGGAGGGAGGTGGAGAGAAAGAAATCTTCAATAATTTCTATGCATAACTGAGATGAAATTAGTCAAGTGTAATTTTTAAACTCTTTAGTATAATGGGGACTGTGAAATTGTTCTTTACATGATCTCTTTAAAATGCCTACAGTAAATGCTTCAAATTGTCTCATGAAACACAATGTGGTTTTAACTGCTTTTTAAATGTATGAAAATCTAGGCAATTAAAGAGCAATTACAGAGGAATTAAAGTGCCAGTGCAATTAAAATGCATATAACACATAAGTCTGTCAACAACCCCCGACTCCTTTGTCTGCTCGCACTGCCTTGTGTGGGTTCCCTAATTTCTATTTGTAGGATACTGAGTTGGAGGAAAGTACTTGTGTCTATTGTTAGGATTTGATCTTTTTTTGAAAAGCAATTACATAAGCATTATTTGCAGTACAAAATTATATTTAACAAGAAAAAAACAATTATATCTAATACGAAAAAAATAATTTTACTCCAAACTAGCAATCATGCTACCCATTGTTCAATTAAAAAGAGATCAGGCTCAATCTCTATTAGATTTTGTGAGATAAAGAGGTAATGTGGAGTCTGTGCCTAGATCCTCAAAAATGAAACGATGAAACCTGGAAATGACATAAAAAAGCAATGAATATTAAAGGTTGCAAGGGGGGTGTTAATTAATGGTATAGCAAAGTTATTCACACATGGAAGTGCACCATTCAATAACTTTTGATTCAATATATGAACTGCCTGCATTGAAAGCACTGTGGTTTAGGTTGTCAACTTTTCGACCAGCGGCTAAACGTGTGGCTTTAACAGCAGCTTGCTGCACATACGTTAGCAAGTAATAGTGTTTGCCTCCAAGCTGAGAAAAGCTTTCATCAGGTGATTTCTACATATGCGGTAGCTGCTGTAGACACAAGTACAACTCATTTAAGGATTAATGAATCCCATGAACTTCTTGCCCAGTCCTTATCACTTCACTCTTTCCTACGACAATCCGAATATAACCCTGCCCATTTTTTTCATTTATTCCTATTTATGCTTTTATTGTCTTGCAAGGAAATCAATGGGCCCCGTTCAGACAACACGCTAAACCATGCTGCTTAACCATAAAATGGTTAAGGGAATACATGCAATCCCTTAATCATTTTGTGGTTAAGCAGCATGGTTTAGCGTGTTGTCTGAATGGGGCCATTGTGGCTTACACGGTTCCCTTTTATCCTCACAACAACCCTATGAGGTAGGCTGGGCTGAGAGTCAGTAACTGGCCCAAAGTCACTCAGTGAGCTTCATAGCCATACAGGGACTAGAACCCAGATCTGCTGAATCCCAGTCCAATATTCTAACCAATACACCACTTTGGCTCTCCTCCACTCTTCACTGTCTGAAGGTCTCCTGTACCCTCAAAAGACTCCACCACTTCTCTCTTTCTGCCCTGCATCCTTGGAAGTGCCTCCCAGGACACCTGCATGAAGCCATCTCCAACCCCTCAAAATCCATATTCTCCATCAAGCATTTGGCACAAGTTCTGAGTTCAAATGCCCTACAGCAGGGAACCTTTGGTAGATGGAACAGATAAAGCCCTTGCACGGTCCTCAACAAGCGTCCCTGTAACAATCTCTAACTTCTGATAAGAACAAACGAAATTATTTTTAATGCCTTATGGCAGTATGGGGAGGCATTTGGCAGGGTCACTCCCCACCCTGACATTGTGAGCCCTGCTCCAGAAAAGTCACCCCTCCCCTGCCACAATGAGGTTTTTAAAGCCTTATCAGATCATGTGGGTGGAGCATTTTGGTAGGCAGAGAGATTGCTGCTGGTGGAGCTTTAATAATATCACTCCAATTGCTTTAATAAGAGCTGAAGAAAGTAAAGAAAAAATAACAAATTTGGTCAGGGGGCGAGGGGAGAGAAGATGACAACAGAATCTAAAGAAGGGAATCAAAGTGAGACTCCAGAGTGCACACACAAACAGCAATTTGTGTTGTTGGCTGGGACAACACAGTTTTTCAAAACATCAAATGTCCTCGTGGGGCCAACAATGTTGCCTACTCCTGATCTGTGGCCTGCAATTTTCGTAATATTTTCATAAAATGTCTACATATTTTTCTCTTTAAAAATGCTAGTTATAACGCTATAATAATTATATAATTATAACGCTATATTAATAGGAGAGAAGATACCAGAATCATGGGAACATTCATTGATAATATTAATTCCAAAACCAGATAAAGATTTGACTATCCCTGATTCATATTGACCTATTTCATTAATAAATCAGGATGCTAAAAATTTTTCATCTATTTTGGCTAAACGGTTAAATAAATTTATATCAGAATATATAGGAGAAGATCAATGTGGATTTGTGGCAGGAAGGCAGATGCATAGTTTAGTGGGAAGAGTTTTAAACGCAATACATGCAATAAAAAAATCAAACATCAAGGCAGGAATTTTGGCATTGGATATTTTTAAGGCTTTTGATTGTGTGAGCTGGCAGGCATTAAAGATTATTGTAGATAAAATGGGATTTGGAAATAAATTTAAAACTATAATAGAACAGTTATATTCCCAAAATGCAGCTGTAGTGGTGGTAAACGATGGACTCACTGAAAAGATACGACTAGCCAGAGGTACAAGACAAGGATGTCCGCTCTCGCCGGTCCTGTTTGTAATGGTTATGGAAGTATTGGCGAATGCATTAAGAGATGATGGAGAGATAGAAGGAATTGGAGAGATAAGGGGAATAAAATTGAATATGTTTGCAGATGATACCCTACTGACTATTAAGAACCCAATAAGAAAAATAGATAGAGTTAAATCTCAATTGAGAGAATTTGAAAAAGCTACAGGGTTAAGAATAAATTGGTCCAAATCAGAGATGATTTTGTTTAATTATACTAAGAAGGAAGAAAAGGAATGGGAGTATAAGGGAATAGAAATGAGAGTTAAGGAGGAGATTAAATATTTGGGAATTAAAATTACAAAAAACCTAGATAATTTAGAAAAGGAGAACTTAACGAGGTTAAAGAAAGAGGTATTAGAAAAATTGGGAAAATATAAAAGATTAAATCTATCTTGGTTTGGAAGAATAGCACTAATAAAAATGAAGATCTTAGCTAAAATTAATTTTGTGTTTAGGATGTTACCAATAAAAATTTCAGAAATTGAGATAAAAAGTTGGCAAAATATTATTAATAAATATTGTAACGGAGAAAAGAAAGCGAGGGTAAATAAGAATAAATGGTATTTAAGCCAAAAAAAAAGGAGGACTGGGTCTCCCAAATATAAAATTATACTATGTAGCAAATAGATTAAGACATATTGTAGAAGCAATTATAGGAGTAGGAGATTTAGATTGGATGGAGAATAAAACTACAAGTAATGTAGAGATGAGTTTGGAAAATGTCTTTTTTAAGGAAGGAGGGAGAAAGTGGGTTGAAAGTATAGATAATCCACTCCTGAGGTCTCAATGGGAAATTTGGAGTAAATTTAAAGGGAAGTTGCTTCCGAGCAACTCTCCCTTATTACCGGTAATAATGTTAAAGAATTTCCCAGAGGAACTGAAGAGTAGATTAAGCAAAATATTAAAAGAGAAAAATAAATTGAAATTAAAGGATTGGTTAAGAGATATAAACACAAGAGAAGATATGGAAGATTTGTTAAAGGAGAAAAAATTATCTTGGTTAGAGTATGGGCAATTAGAACAATGGAATAAAAAGTGGATTAAAGATAATAGAGTTTGTAGAGAAATGACGAAGTTTGAAGAGTTAATAGTAAATAAGGAAAAAGGAAAAGGAGGAAGTATAGTTTTAAAAGGGTTAATGAGCGAAATATATAAAATACTGTTAGAAAAGGAGTTAAGGGATAGCTCAGGGAAAATGGTATGGGAGACAGATTTGAAGGTACAAATAGGGCGACAGAGCTGGGAGGGACTGTGGAAACAAAGAGTGTTGAGAAGTATGTCAGTGAGAATAAAAGAGAATTACTTCAAAATTTTGTGGAGGTGGTACCTAACCCCGATTAGATTGAATAAGATAAATGAGCAGCATTCAGCAAATTGTTGGAGAGGTTGTGGGGAAAAAGGAACATATTTACATATGTAGTGGGAATGCAAATATGCACAAAGATTATGGAAGATGGTGTTTTTGGAAATTGAAGAAATAGTGGGAATGAAAATAGAACTATTTTCTATTTTCATGCACCAAAGATTGCATTACTGTCACTATTTGAAGATTTAAAATGTGGAAAAGAAATTAAAGAATTGATATCAAGTTTGCTGACTGCAGCACGATTGATGATAGCTAGGAACTGGAAGATTCAGGGGGAATATTCTATTGAAGAGTGGTATAGAGAAGTTTGGGATATAGCTATTAATGATAAATTGACTTGTAATATTAAGTGGAGGAAAGGCATAACTAAAATAAATGAGTTTGAAGGAATCTGGAAACAGTTCCTAATATTTGTGTTTACTAAGGGAAGTGGGAAACCGCCAGCGGAAGAAAGTATGAGATTTTGGAAGCAGGAATAGATCCCGAGGTGGAGGGTGCACCTATATGTTTAGAATGATATATATGTAATGATAGGATAGGTTATAGTTAATATTTATCTTATATATGTGTTCAACATTTATTCAAAATGTATGTAGTATGTTGTGTTGTTGTTTCTTTTCTGTAAGATGTTTATTTTGTGTTTTAAAATAATTATTTTTTTTAAAAAAATGCTAGTTAACTACCTTTCAGTTGGATGGCCCAAGGCCCACGATTTTCATTTTATGGCACTGGTAATGACCATGATGCTGGCATTGAAGAAAAATGTGTTGTTTTACTTTTCTGATGCCTCTGCAACATGAGATTTTCATCGCTTGCCACCCTCAAGTGCCGATACAGAAGCAGGATGGACACTGAACCCAGCTTGAGGCTAAAGCTGACAAATACTACCTCTGAAGTCACAGAATTTGTCCCACAAAAGCAGGCACATCCATTGAGTTAGAAAGGCAAGATTCTGGATATTAAATGATGACTTACGCATGCACTTTGAGTTCTAGAATGAAAAATAATTTAGCAAATGCTCCAATAAGCCTCATGGGAATTTTCAAATGGTCCACGAAGAGGGTGGAGCTTAAGAACCATTGATCTACACTTAAAATACATTAAAAATTAAATAAATAAATAAATAGCTATAATAAAAATAAATAAATGGAAAAGATGAGATTTCCGCATAGTAGGCAAAAAGAAACCATCTCCTTAACTAAACCCACCCACCCCACAAATCACAGAAAACCTAAGACCCAATAGTCCAGAAATGACTGCATTTGTTAATTGAGGTCTGTTGATTTGCAAGACAGTGATATTAGAATTGTCAGAGATTTGGCTGCTTCATTTTCTTCATGTATTTATTTAGATCTTTCAGGGGCCTGAGAAAGATAACTGTATGGCTCAAAAAGTCAGGAATGCTCATGCTGAGAGTCTGCTATTGATGCCTTGACATAAGTGATAAGTTTTTAGTACTTATTTTTCATGATGTTTTGTATTTTTACTTTTTGAAACACTGTACTTTAACTGTGGGGAATCTGGAATGTGGGAAATAATGAAGCAGACACAAGATTGGGATTTAAACAGGGCCACATTTTATTAATAGATCTGCAGACAGGGAAATCCTAAGCAGGCATTTTCTCTAATCTGTCCTCATGCTGTTGTTTTTATCGGGCAAGACATTCACTGCCTGAGAGTGGTGCTTCAAGGTTCACCATCTCCCAGGCTTCCCCTTTTGGGGTAGGGAGGCCTCCTGTGTCAACCGCCACTCATTCCGTGGGTCTCCAAGTCCTGTCTATCCTATAACACTCCCTCCACACTACTACAGTCTTTGGGTACTCCCATCCCCATGTTTAAATAATTTATATAAATGTCCAACTCTCTATCCAGTTTTCCAGGGCACCCCCTAAGTGGGTGCATGCCCTTCTTAAAATCAAGCATGATTGCCTCGCAGTTCTGGGCTGCTGCCCAAATGGGTACCTCCTCCTCTCCATTTCTATCCTCACAACAACAACCCTGTGAGGTAGGTTGGGCTGAGAGCCTGTACATTGTGCTTCACAGAGGAGGAGGAGGGGAGGGGTGAGAGCCAATCTATGGGCTCGGATTCCCTTCCCTTCTCTGGTGGCACCACAGGGCGGCTGCAAATGGCATGCCTCCACACCTCGTCTCCCACCCGCACCCACGATAGCCTCCCCATGCCCAGGCTGCACCAGGCATGGAGGTAAGGCATTTGTTATATTATAATGAAAGTCACTTTGGAATCTGAGTTTGAAAATCAGGGTATAAAGTAACTATTTCTTCTCAGCTCATGCTGAGTGCATTTCATTTGTGATGGGAAGTCCTCATCAGTCCAGCACTGCCATGGTATCTGGGAATGAAAAAGAAGAGTGATCCAAAAGGAAACCAAAATTAACTTTTTCTCTTGAAACAAAAACAAGCAAGCAAAAAACGAACAAAACACTTTTTTTTTTTACTGTGTTGGGTAACGTTTCATCTTGTATTTGTCTTAAAATGGTCATGTGGTGCTGTTGTTGATTAAAAGTTCCTCCTAAATCTATAACAAATAAAATGTGGAAGGCAGGAAAGAAAACAAATATTACTTATCTATTTATTTAAAACATTTGTATCCTGTTGTATATCATTAGGATCTCAGGGCGGCATACAGATAAAAGCATAATACAGTATAAAACAATAAATATACACAGCTAAAAACAAATTAAACAAAGAACCAAGTTAAAACAATGTATAATTTTAAAGCAGTAAAAACAATTAAAACAGTTAAAACAATGTGCCATCTTAGTGAATTTAACCATCAAAGGCTTTGTTAAAAAGCCATGTTTTTACTTGGCATTAGAATGAAATATGTCAGAGAGATGACATTATTTTATTTATTTATTTATTTATTTAAGGATTTTTATGCCGCCATTCAGCCAAAAAAGGCTCTCACGGCGGCTTACAAAAGTATTTCTTGACAGTCCCTGCCCACAGGCTTATAATCTAAAAGACATGACACAAAATTATACCAAGAACGAGCTGGGCTAGTAATTCCCAAATCGCATGCCCCAAAATATGTGCTTTTTAAATTATTTGACGTGAAGAACAAACGGTCACAAAATTATTTGCTTGCCTGTGCTTTCCATAACTGTTTAGATGCTATCCTGTCTTTGCTAAGCCAAGGCGCTGTAACTGTTTGCTAAAACCCTTCTCATAGCTGTGCTTTGAGCCCAGCACTGGGCTGACTTCTTCCCATTACACAGCCTTTAATGAGTTTACAGCTTCAACCAGATGAGAATTTTTATGCAAGTCTAAAACAAAACAACCATTGGGGCCTAATCGCTCATGAATAGCTTCATGGAAGAAGTGTGGGGCTCACTTTTAAGGGAAGATTTTTTGTTGAGGGGTGGAGAAATCATATTTTCAGAATGATGGTTGCATAGTCCTGATATATATTTATTTGATTGCCACAAGACTGTTTCACTTGAAAGCTCATGGACAAAGTATCGTCTGTTTCCCTCAGACCTGATGGAAACCATAGTAGATAAACAGCAGCTCTTATTATCTAGAACTGCAGGCTTCAGAGATGAAAGCTGGGATGAAAGGCTGTTTCTGTCTAACGTGGGCTACACAGGTTGTTATACAATATCTCCACTGGTTCTTGCTAAGGAAGTAAATTTATTTAGAGCAGCCCATGGCCAGCAGATAGAGATAAAAATGCTTCATATCTACAGTTGCTGATAGACAAAAACGGTGGAATTACATTCCCAATTAACAGTTTTTTAAAAAAACAAAAACACAATTTGGAGGGGGGCAGCAAGCTGCTAACCATTTATGATGGTCCATCAGAAGTGAATGATTATTCCCCCCCGCCCTGCCCCTGTTGCAAAAATGAATGGCTTCTTAAGCAGTGATTCTGCTGTAAATTAAGGATTAATGTGGCCCAAATGCATACTTCCAGCCATTTTGACTAAAGTATAAAAATACTCCCCTCTCCCATATGCAATTTTGAAGTGTGCATTTTTTTCAACAGGTGCATTTTGTGACTGTAATCACAAACCCAGGTATGTGCAAAGTATGCCTGAAAAATGCACTTGTGTTTGGGGGTGTGAACCATGCAAATTGTGATTTAGGGATGTGCAAATCAGCAAAACTTAAACTCTGAATTCTGTCTCGAAGCTCATTCCAACTTGAGTCCATATCAGATTCTGAGCTTTGATACTACACTTGATCTTAGCCAAAAGGCCGAGAAGCGATGACCGAAATAAACAAACTTTGAACTTTGATATATTTTTCCACATGAAAATCCACGTGTATTTCCTGTGTACTTTTGCTCTTGGCTAACATTTACATGGATTGGTTTGAGCAAACCCATATCCTTCAGGAAGGGAATAGTTATAAACAGTACATTGTCCTCTACAAGAGGTTTCTTGATGAGATTTTTATGTTATGGAAAGGGACTGAGGAGACTTTTCATGAGTTTCTCCAATATATAAACTCTAAATGTGAAACTATCAAATTTGAAATTAATTTTCTATATGCAGGAAAACATACATATTATTCAGTCAAGCAGGAGAGGGTATCCAATGAGCTCATTGAAGAGGGCTATGTATAGAGCCCTGAATAGAGACAGAAGAACTTTTACAATCTAGGAATCAGCAAACAGCAGAAAGAATGGTTGTTCCTTTAACTTATGATGGACACACTAGCAAGATCCGAGATATCATAAATAGATATTGGTATCTCTTGGATGATATACCTGCCTGCCAAGGAGGCCCCATCTTTGCATATAAATGAAAACAGCTCCTCAGGGACATGTTGGTACATAGTGCCTGCAAGCCTAAACCCAAATTGAGATATATAACACTTTTAGGGGAAGAAGTAAAAGGGAACTTTCCCTGTGGCCATGTATCAATTGCCATAGAGGTAAAAGTTTTATTAACTCTGTAGACAATACACAGTATCCATACCGAGGTTTCTTTAATTGTAATACCATAGGTGTAATATATGCTATTATATGCCCTTGTAAATAAAAAAATCTATGTGGGAATGACTGAAAGAGCTATTAAGACCAGGATTAGTGAACACAAGAGCTGTATAAGAAACCAGTAGGTACAAGACCCCTTGTTCAACACTTGTTGGAATGTAAACATGAACTTGATGACTTGAAATTCTGTTGTCTGCAGAAAGTTGAAGCACAAGGACAACAGATTCACCATAGAGTTCTACAGTGGGAGCTGTTCTGGATTTTCACCCTAAAGATTAAGGGCTCATCTACACCAAACAGAATATTTCACTATGAAAGTGCTATGAAAGCGGTATATGGTATGTGTCATGGGCCCCAACAGTTGTCAGTGTACTTATTACTAGGGATGTGCTCCGCTCCGATTAGGAGCGTAGAAGCAGTAGCGGATTGGCCTGCTCCGCCTTACCCAGAGGCGGAGTAGGAGCGGACCGCGGACCCCCTAGAAGCAAGGCGAAGAGAAGCGCCCATTTTTCGGAGCTCCGAGTTCAGGCGGAGCGCTCTGGTCGCCATCTTGAAAACATTTCGCCATAGGATTGCATTGCGGCAAATAATCGCTCATAACTACGTTGTTTTTGAAGCTATCATTCTGAAAATTCTTGTGCACAGAGAGTCGTGGATGGGGGTCATTTTGAGACCACTCTCACCTCTCTGCGTTGTCTGGGTCGCGGGCTATATTTTTGTGAAAATCGGGTCAACCGCGCGGCTCAAACTGCGTTTTCGGCTTTTCGCCCATAGGATTGCATTGAGGGAAAGAATCGGGGATAACTGGGGGGGGGGTTTAAGCTATCGTTCTGAAAATTCTTGTGCACAGAGAGTCGTGGATGGGGGTCATTTTGAGACCACTCTCACCTCTCTGCGTTGTCTGGGTCGCGGGCTATATTTTTGTGAAAATCGGGTCAACCGCGCGGCTCAAACTGCGTTTTCGGCTTTTCGCCCATAGGATTGCATTGAGGGAAAGAATCGGGGATAACTGGGGGGGGGGTTTAAGCTATCATTCTGAAAATTCTTGTGCACAGAGAGTCGTGGATGGGGGTCATTTTGAGACCACTCTCAACTTTCTGCATCGTACGGGTCGCGGGCTAGAAGTTTTTAAAAAATCGGCGGGAAAAATACCTTTTTCAAAGGGCTGAGGGGCAGAGTCAGCACCCGGTCATGATGATCCCAAAGTTGGAGGAGGGCATAGGCAAAACAGGTAACTTGGGATTCTGGGAAACTTCTCTTTCTTCATCTGAACGGGCTTTTCCCCGTGTTTTTTAAAACAGTAGCCCCACCAAATGCACAAACACAACCTGAAATCATATACTAAGCCAAGAATAAGAGATAGAAACACAGCACTGCTCCCCACCCTAACCTTGGTGAACAACTGAATCGATGTGGTGCAAGGGGATGAGCTCCCCTAGGGCATCTCATCGTGGACGTGCCCCCACTCTCTCCTGCACTGGAAGGCCATTAGAGCCTTCCAAAGAGAGTAAAACGGTGGAGCAATGCCTATCATGAGTTGAAGTGAATGGTCACTTTTCAGTGGTAGAGCAATGCCTGTTATGAGTTGAAGTGAGCGTTTTACTTCTTCTCAGAGCTGTTGGTGGCTGTCTTGAACTGGCAGCTACTTCCCCCTCCCCCGGGCACGTCCCCCTATTGCTGGTAAAAGACAGATATAGCCTTTTTAAAAAAATTCTTCTTGCTGTTTATTGAGCAACACTGCTTCTTTTAATTCCACCCCTCCTTTGTTTATTGATTGATTTATTCCATTTTATATGCATTACTGGCTTATCCTTGGCTCACTTCCTTATGCCCCCAGAAATGCCAGCTGCATGCCTGCCTGCCTTCCCTCCCTCCTCCCCTGCCCACCTCGCAGGGATGTTGTGTGTGGGGTGCCCGATTTTCAAAAATTCCCCAAAAATCAGGGGATGATGGGATTGCTTTGAAACTTAGCGTGCGTGTGTATATCCCCATGAGGTGTCATGGTGCCAAACATGAGGTTTCTAACTTGAACAGAAAAAAAGTTGTATAATTTTTTAGCTTTCAATGCAAGCCTATGGGGGGGGGAAACGGAGCTCCGGATCCGGATCCGGAGCTCCGGGCGGAGCGGAGCGGAAGTGGGCGGAGCGGGGGCAGGGCGGAGCGGCCCGATCCGGAAAATGGCGGATCTGCAAGTGAAGCGGAGCGGGGGGTCCGTGCACACCCCTACTTATTACCACTATAAAGCAGTAGTGTAGATCCTGCAAGGCACTTCAATACTGCTATAAAGCAGTAGTGTGGCTCCTGCCTTTTATATACCACTTTCATAGTGGAATGTCCTGCTTGGTGTAAGATGAGCCCAAGGTCTCCAGTTGGCTTGAATGACGAGATTAACTGGATAGTCATGCATTAGGAAGAGCATTGTTTGGGCATTATGAATGAATGAATGAATGAATGAAACTTTATTGAATAAGTCTTCCAACCATTTCAAAAGATCACATCATCATTAAAAACATACAGGCATTAATTAAAAATTACAATTTAAAACAATATACAGTTCCTATATGATATATTATTTAAGACTAACAGTTAATAAAACCCCTCGTGTTGCGAGATTTAATAAAATCTACTTATTAAGCCATTTTTCTAATTATTTTTTTCTTATGCTGGCTGCTTTGAGAGCAAATAGGGCAACCCTCTGAGTCACAAAATAATTAGAACCACGTAGGAGGAAGGACAATTTATCCTTCACTGTCCAGTTTCTCATGCGTATTAAAAACATAGATAGGTTTGGGCATTATGTGTTTGATTTGTAGTTTCACTGGTGATGTTTTGAAGTATTTTAGTGTTATCAGCTAGCCTAGGATGCTAGCTCTTAAAGTTGTAATCAGCTCCTTAATTAGGCTCCATCCGTCACATCTGCGTTCAAATTGTTTTAAGAATTTAATGGGAGCCTTAAGTAGTTATAAGCTGTGCCAATAGCTGGAAAATTACTGTTTGGGCAGCATCCTGAGCTATTGCATCATTATTTGACAGTTGTATGTGAGTATGTGGTTTTATATATCTATTTTTTTAGCTTATTTTACTTTTTATAATTGGTATATTACTTGTTTTATCTATCTATATCTATCTTTTTATATATTCACTTTTTGGGCTACTGCAGTCCCTTGCCAAACTAAAAAACAATCCTCCTTTGGGGGGCCCTTGGCCCCCTTACAGTAACCTATTTTATAAAATGTATAGTTCTGTAAGGCTACATACATTAGAGGAAGGATTGGCAAGGGTCTTAAATTGGTAGGTTGAAATTGTATTTTTTTTAAAAAAAAAACCTATGTTTTTGGATACATTTTACTTTGATTTTAAGTAGGAATTTTTAATGAATAATATTTAAAATATAATATTGTCTTTGTGTTTACAGGTCTTAACACTGCAGTACTGCCTATTGATACTTGTGTTGCATTTGTATAATTGTGAATGTTCATTTTACCACTGAAGAAGACCATAGGTCAAAATGTGGTTGGTATTAGTGAAGTGTTTGTAGGGAAAGACAGTTTTTAAGTGTTACAATATTGTGTTTTTATTGGCCCAATATGTATCGTGCATTTGTTTCCATTGTTTTTATACACACACACACACACGTTTTAACTACACTGAAAAATTAAATATTTTTTAAAATAATTATTACTGTTGTTATTACTATCATTATTATCATACATATTGTCACCAGTGTACCCAACCCAGCTGTTCTGCTTTACTGTTGTATTTGTAAGGGGTTGGGAGAAATGTCCTATTCAATTGCGCACATCTTTGAAATGCAAGCATTGTTCTCCTATTGATGAAAGTAAGTTTGTGCGCATTTTCCAAAAATGCAGTTTTTCATGAGTACTTTTGAAAAGTACGCATGCTGTCGAACACAATTCTTTTGGTCCGCAAATCACATTGCAAGCTTGGAAATGTGTGGGCTTTAACTGCAGATTGCATCCAAGTCTGTGTTCAGTCCAGAAGGAGTCAATCCTGAACAAAACACCAAAATGAATTTCTCACACATCCCTATGTTTAATGGATTGAAATGAAATTCTCATACATCCCTAAACTCTATCACACTCAGCTACCTGAAGGCCTCTCCAACTCTTAAATTCAATGGACAGTAATTGTAGATGAATAATCCCAGAAGCATTTCACCCTCCTTCCCTTGCTGAACCACATGGCTGGAGTGTCATCTTGAAGACATACATTACGTCTCTCTCACCACCCAAAGAAAAAGCCTCTTACATGATCACCTACATGGAATTCCCTAGACTTAATACAAGGCAGCTCATGAGCTTTTTTCAGTTTCTGTCATCCTCTGGCATAGCAGAGCTGTTGCTGCAACTTTGCAACCAGATTAAACTGTTACTGAAACAAAGCGAAGAATGGCTCTACGGAGCAGAGCACAGGATTGGGCATTTTACAGACAATGTCATATGGTGCTAGGAGATATTCACCCTTTTGAACGCTAGAGTTGAAAGTCCATACTTTTAAAGGTTAATGTTTAAGGTTGCCCAGCTCAAAAAAGAAATGCATTAATGAGACAAAATGTACAGCCTTCATTCCTACCCCGATTCCCTAGCCTGTGATTCATTTATACACCAAGGCCATGATGTGCAACCTGGTATAATATACCTAAACTCTGAGGTGGTTTTTAGGTGCCTGTGGAGCCCCTGTGCTTAATTTATTCCCAATTATCCAGCAGCCTAATGTGACCAGAGAAATATATTCAGAAAATGACATTTAATAGCTACATTTAGATTGCATATCATTTCCTTTATATTCGAGAAAGAGTCATAAACACCTGTGTTAATATTTTCTCCCATTTCTTTCCTTGTGTTTCCAAACTTCGGCATTTTAATAGTCACCATGGGAGATGGTCTATTTCAACTAGTGATGGACATGCTTATCCTCCCCCTGTTCATGCCAGATCATTGGCTAAGAAATGAGACAAGCCATTTCCCCTTAAATCAGAAATAACTCAGCTTATTTTCCAAGCTAATCTGACATTTGGAAGTCGCTCAAGCACCCTCTCCCTCCCTCCTCCCTGCCAGCTACCCCAGATTCCCAAAACACACTCCATCTCATCTGACATACAACTATGCCATCTACCCAACCACTCACCCTCCAGTATGCTGAGGATCTCTTGGGACAATATGAAGTACTTGTGCTTCTTAGTTCTATTGAATACAGGATGGGAGAATGAGCAATGTTTGAGCTCATTGAAGTTCTCCATTTTCCACCTCAATGCTTATCCTACCTCATTCCTGCTCCCAGACATTTGTTTGGGGGGAAATGTGCATTTTTGTTGTTGTTTTTAATTTTTATTGTTTATAATGCATTTCCCAACAATAACACATACATCAATCCCTCCCTCCCAATCTTCAAAAAACTAACAATCATTATAACAACATGTCAAATAAAGTCATACATATACATTATCAATACACCTGTAGATCACACCATTAGAATAGTGTATCTATAGTTAATTGTTGTCAGTTGGTCTGTTTCTATTCCAAATTAGAATCTAAGAACATAAGAAGTGTCATGCTGGATCAGACTGAGGGTCCATCTTGTCTAGCACTCTGTTCATATAATGGCCAACCAGCTGTCTGCAGGGACCAACGAAACAGGACATGGTACAACTGCACCCTCCCACCCATGTTCCCTAACAACTGGTGTATACAGGCTTACTGCCTCTGATACTATAGGTTGCACATAGCCATCAAGGCTAGTAGCCATTGATAGCCTTCGCCTCCAGGAATTTATCCAACCCCCTTTTAAAGCCCTCCAAAGTGGTGGCCATCACTACATCTTGTGGTAGTGAATTCCATACTTAAATTATGCCAAAACTCCAGTTGATTAATTGGAGACCCATCTTCTGCATCCTGTCCTAAACAAAACATTAAGATGTGTGTTTTGCAAACACGAAAAAATTCACACTTTTCCATGCTGTTCATCAAATGGGCTCTCCCCGCCCCATAGTCTAGCATGTGAAAATGAGTGTGTCCTTGCAAAGGTGCTCATTTTTGGAAGTGTAAGCTTGTGCAAATGGGTACTTTTAAAGGCAAGCACAAGCTCAGGAAATTGCCACAATATCCCGAGAAAGATACTCACACTCGTGTTGATGTTCGGGTTTACGAATGGGAGATGTTTATATGATTCTTGTAAATCTTTATCATTAATCAATCCTCTGTCTGGAGCTGCCCTTTGTCCACTTTTACTTTTTCAGAAGTGGGACCTGCAACAAAATGTTATGTTGTGGAGTATTCATGTCCAGGATTCCAGCCAACCAGACAACCTTCTTTAAAGATATTCCATTCCATGTCCTCATTTTCCATTTCCACCCCAAGTCTCTATTGGGGATTTGGGGAATTTGCTCTGTGGTTTTTGCCAAGGCCTAAAGTTTATTTCTTGGAGCCTCTTCGAGCCTGTTGTTAACCTCCCAGATTTGCATTTTGTCTATGTAAGGATCCATTCCTGGAGTTCAGCATTACGATACACAATTCTTCACACTCATTGTGGACTGAATCTGACATTGCTGATAAGATACAACTGCTGGTATATACACCCCTGAGAATAGATATTTTATAAACCTTAATTTTCATAACCTGTCATCTACCTATTGTGTGGTACCCAACAAATAGAACAAATCCTCTTTAAAATGAGCTGCAAATTTAGGATTCTTACAAGTGCTTCTGAAATTATTCATCTAGAAAAACTTGTCCAATTAAGTTGGGAAGCATTCTTTTAACAAAATTATTCATGTTTTTTTTCTTCCCCTCTTCATATTCAATTAGTTCCCATTGTCACTCAAAATCACTAAACATCCTGACATTTATCAGTCTGTCAGGGATTTTTGACAAGGCAGAAGGGAATGATTTGCAGTTCAAAAAGAATCTACTTTCTACTCATTATAGATCAAACAAAATGGCTTTTTGAAATAATAGATGCCCTGTACATCATTCAATAGGAAGCTTCCTTCTACTATGTCAAAGTATTGGTCTGTCTAACTCAGGGGTGTAACCTCTTTCAGCCTGAGGACCCAGTTCCATTTTGGAGACATTTGTAGAACCCACATTCCAGTACTGGGTGGATCCAAAATACCAAAACAAACACACACAAAAAGCCCACACCCCAGCATATTTTAGTTTAAACCTCTTACCTCTAGTAACTAAGCCTTAGAAGAGGGATTTCAAACTTTACCAAAAGATTGGTGATCAGGGGGAAAGAATTGGGGCCAGGGGAAAGGAACATAGATTTCAGGTGTTTGGATTGGGAACCTACATGGCAGTGGAGTCTGGTGGCTCCAAATTTGGTGGGACTGTAATTCCATTCTGAGATTCAGTTAGAACTCTAGAGGGGCCATCCAAAGTTCTGAACTTCTACTGCGGATAGATTTCATCACCATGGATAGCTCCTTTAGCATTCTGATTAAAAAACAAGAATGGATCCACAGCCCCACCGAAATCAGAGCCACAGGCCTCCAATGCTAGGCGGACTGTATTTCTCCTTCAGGCCTCAGGTTCTGCACCTCTGATCTAGATCAATGGTGTCTACACTGATTGGCAGTAACTTTATAGAATTTCAGACAGAGGTGTTTCTATGTTCTACCTGGAGATGTCAGGGATTGAATCCAGGGATGGGTGAACAAGCAAAGGATTCTCCAAAATTCGTCTTGCCACTCATTTAGTGTCTGATTCATTGTCATGTTTGCAATTTCTGCTTGCTATGCCCAAATGGGGAAATTGCAGAAGTTAAGCAGTGATCAACATGAAATTTACACAAATTTACACAAATTTCTTAATTGGTAAATTTCCTCCATAAAGTGGGTTGATCCAGTCTACAGGGGAAATATACACAAAAGCAAACTGGGAACATTGCACAAATCCAAGCACATGTCCTGCAATTTCTTAACCTTTTTGGTGGACATGCACTCACGCTTGTGACCAGGGCATGCTTCCATGGTTTGCAAGCAACTATTTTTTTTTTCTCCTACTTGCGCTCTACCTCTGAGCTAATTAAAGCTTGCTTCACAATATGGGTGGGTGACCAATTGATGAGTGACCAGATAAGCCAGTCTCAACCAGTCGGGAAACCTGAAGGCTCTCAAAATGGCTGCCTGTACTGATCAGGGAATGCTTGAAGTACTCACATGTTTCCCATGGTGCTCTGGGGAGAGAAGAGATTCACTTCACACACTCCCCTTTCAAAATGGCTGCCTGTACAGATGAGGGAATGCTTGAAGTACTCACATGTTTCCCATAGTTCTCTGGGGTGAGGAGAGATTCACTTCACACACTCCCCTTCAAAATGGCTGCCTCCTGTCAGAAGGGAAAAAATGGAATTGCTGGCCAGGCTCTTCCTTTCTTCGTTTACTCTAGTGTGGCTAGTCTCCCCTAGCAATTAGGAGGTGGAAGAACAGAGTAAAGGAAAGATCACTGATTGGGCCACAGCTGAGGAAAGCATCTTCTAAAACAGGCTCTAAATTCACTTGCATTCTTTCTTTCACTTCAACTTAACGGGGGTTATGAATCAGGCTGACTTATGTACACTAATGGATTTCATGGCAAACCACAATCTTCTATCCTTCTTCTTTTCCTTTCCTTTTTTGCTTTTTGCCTGTGTCTTTTTCAAACACCACCTCTCGCTTTGTGCTCTGGCATAAAAAAAAAAAAAGCATGTGTTTCTGAGAGAGAACAGATAGCGGATTATTATAGCTGTCAAACCATTTAAGTCCTAAAATTATGAAAATGGTTGTGATTTTTTCTCTCTCTGTTTTTTTCCTTCTGAGCCCTACATCTCTGATGTTTCGCAGGACATTCTGAGCTGTTTGACACAGGCTCTTTTGCATTGGAAACATTCATAATAATATGCTTGAAACCCCTTTCTTCTTCAGTGTGAATTATGACCAAACCAGGCTGAAATTCTCAAATGGTTACTCAATTAGTAACATTCGGATGACGTGCGTGAATGGTAACCATTGGCATAAAAATGCAATTTAAGCCAGCATGCCAAAAAGTAATTGGTGGCAGCATTCCAGAAATAATTAAATTCGATGAATAGCTGCTAATAAGGTTTTTACTCAGCGATTCCCATCCCTCACCGCTTCCCCACTTCTCTGTTAGCAACACAATTCTCCCTAATGAATTAGTGAAACAGACAAGATAAAACAATATAAATGGAACACAAAAGATTTCTATTAAATGATACCGATCCCAGAGACTTTGCCTGGTAATCTCGTTCATTTTGTCAAAGCATTTTAAACAGTGAGGAAGCCGCAGCACGGTCCATGAACCTGTTAAGCCAAAATGAGAGGGAGAAGATGGGAGGGAAGGGCCATTCCAACAGCCCTTCTGAAAGGCCTCTCTCATGAAACCACTGCCAGCAGCCATTCCGGCAGCTGTATGGATGTAGTTGAGAGAGGGAAGCAGGGTCATTCCATCAGACCTGCTAAAAGAATTATTCCCCTTCTACCCTCCCCATTTCTTTCCTTTGCACGCCATGCCTTTATCAATTGTAAAACTGCAGCCAGAGACTGTTTGAGTATATGTAAGCCATTCTGGGAGCCTTTGGGGGCAGAGGAGCAGTATAAAAATACAACAAACAAACAAACAAACATATAGACAAACAAACAATGCAGTTGCATCATTTGAGCTTACTTAGGATGCAGAGAAAAAGAAACTTTTATTGACACACACAGGAGAGGTTCAGATCAGCTCTGCGTGTGTCCAAAAAACAGACATGAGAGGCCATACTGGGTAGCTTCTCCACCCCACACCCCACCCAGGGTGGTGGTGGTGGTGGTGGGGAACTCTTCCTTTACTTTTGATCCTATCTTGATTTTGATCACATTTAACTGTGTGAAGGTGTACACCTGGAAGGGTAGGGGGACCTGGTATGGGAGTATGCATATGATAACAACAACTTCTCTAAATGAGCATTTTACAGCACACTCATGACTGGCCACTCATGGAAGTTTGTGGGTGTGATGTTCTACTTCATGATACTATAAGCAACATCCGATGGGCGTTTTATTGCACGCTCTTTACTGGGAGGTCACAGATTGCGCACATGACGTTGTCTGCCTCTCATGTGTCTTCCGCCCCTTCTGGCCTTCCTTGCACTGAAAAAAAAAAAAAAAAAAACAGAAAAAGTCTGGTTGCTGCTCTCTCCTGAATGGGCCTTTTTACTTCCTGTTTTCAGGAAGCGACATTGGAGTGCCAACAGAGAAGCGATGGGAGTCACACGTTTCTACCTAGATATGATGGGGCTTTATGTTGTTACGTTTGTTATTAATGTTTATTAATATAATTATTGAAAAAGGTGTAAAGAATGTACTCACAGTGTTTGTATAGCAGATTCGTAAGTATAAAGCCACAGAAGGAGAGTGAGTACTGGATGGAAGAATAGTGCTGATTGGATGGTTGTGTGGAGTGCCTGGATTGGCTGGGAGAGAATGGGAGGAGTCAGAGGACTCTCTCTCTCTCTCTCTCTCTCTCTGTGTGTGTGTGTGTGTGTGTGTGTGTGTGTGTATATATATATATATATATATATATATATATATATGGTTCTGCTGACAGGTAAGAGAGATTTGAGAGACCAGTGATAGGAAGGGTCTGCATGCTTTGTTGGTTTTGGTGGACTAGTGTGTGGGAAAGAGCATAGTGTAGCCTAGACGGGGTAGAGTAGGCAGGAGAACAGTTAAGTTACATTTGAAACATTTAAGAGAAATTACTGACAGAAACCAATATGCTTTGTAACCAATATGCTTGTGAACTTAGGGAACCATTAAGCTTTTGTACCTGAGTATACTACTTGTTAATAAATTACATTTACTTCTAACTGGTGCGGTCCTTGGAGTACCTGGGAAGGGTATAGATGTATGGTGGCAGTGGAAGGGAGAATTGGGCTGGGTAGTTGTACAGCTGTGGGGCCTAAGAAGAGCGAGGTGTGTCACAGGGACGGTTGCAGCATTTCAAACCTCTTGACACCTGCATCTGAGTTGGGTCCTTTTATTCAGGAAAGGAATAAAGGAGCAGTATAAGGTGGGGGTCATCACAGTGGGTCCATTACATGATGCCATTAACATCCAGGACGTCTCCCGCTCTATCCCCTGGAAATCGTGCATTTAAAAAGAAACACAGATAATGTGGAAATATCCAGAAAAAGCAGGATCTCTCAGCCACTAGATGGTGCTGTCTCACTAAAGAACAATGGGGCTTTTCTGAGAAGGGAATAAGTCATGTGGTCACATGTAAAGGAGCACGGTCGTGATGGTGGGATGGCTGCGAGAAGGAAAGCCATGGCATGGTGCAGGATTTTCCTGCTCTAATTTACTAAGGAAAGAATCATATGCATACATGCATGGATTAAGCTCATTAAATATAGTGGGACATACTTATGACTTGGGTAAAGATGCACTGGATTGCATCCATTAACTGTAATGTTAAGTCAGAGGAAAATGTTGGCTCTGATCTGTGATGTTCACTGAGACATATCTACTGCTTGCTGAGGGACACTTCACATTTTACCCACTGAATAGGGTGACCATATGAAAAGGAGGACAGGGCTCCTGTATCTTTAACAGTTGTATTGAAAAGGAACTTTCAGCAGGTGTCATTCGTATATATGGGGAACCTGGTGAAATTTCCTCTTCATCACAACGGTTAAAGCTGCAGGTGCCCTGCCCTCTTTTAAATCTGGTCACTCTAGTATAGCTCCTGCACCTTTAACTGTTGTGATGAAGAGGGAATTTCACCAGGTTTTTCATATATACAAATGACACCTGCTGAAATTCCCTTTTCTATGCAACTGTTAAAGATACAGGAGCCCTGTCCTCCTTTTCATACGGTCACCCTACCACTGAAGCCAAGGCAAAAATGATTGCCACATATAGTTTGGTGTTTGGACCACTTTCAGCCCAAATGCCAAATTCCATTTCAGAGAAGCCCTTGAGGGGGGGTGCATGCCAGTGTTGGGCGAGGCCAAAAATACCAGCATACTCTAACTTAAAGCTCTTTCTGCCAGTAACTAAGCTTTGGGAAAGGCATGTCAATTTTTTAGGATGGGGAAAAATAGCCCCCACTCAACAAGCCCCCATCACTGGTTGGGGATAGAGGTGAGAAGGGGACATGGCCATTTGGGGAATCTTGGAATGTAAGCCTATGCGGCAGGGTCTTGCTATTTACTGTTTTACTCTGTACAGCACCATGTACATTGATGGTGCTATATAAATAAATTAATAATAATAATAATAATAATAATAATAATAATAATAATAATAATAATAGAAGACTGGATTGGGCCCCCAAAACAGGCCAGATTGGGCCTCCAGGTCTTAGATTCTGCAGCCCTCATTTAGCCCTACTCGTATGTTACAGGTAGGGTGACCATATGAAAAGGAGGACAGGGCTCCTGTATCTTTAACAGTAATGTAGAAAAGGGAATTTCAGCAGGTGTCAATTGAAGAGGGTGAAATTTCCTCTTCATCACAACAGTTAAAGCTGCAGAAGCCCTGCCCTCTTTTGTATCTGGTCACTCTAGTATAGCTAGTGTAGCTTTAACTGTTGTGGTGAAGAGGGAATTTCACCCCCTTCAACTGACACCTGCAGAAATTCCCTTTTCTACATTACTGTTAAAGATACAAGAGCCCTGTCCTCCTTTTTATATGGTCACCCTAGTTACAGGCCACTTATCATGAAGGCTCTGCCTCTATGACACATACCCAGGCTCTTAAGCTGTCTGCCTGTCCCACAGCACAGACAAGCATTTCAGCACTTTGTGCAGCTGCTTTAAGGTTTGATCTAAGAGCCTTCTTTCCAACTTGTCACCATTCATAGGTCAACCAGCCTTTTTGAGTTGATAAGGGAACATCCCACAGACATCCCACAGACTGTGCTGCAGAGATTATCTTACCTAAAGTGGTTATTTGCTCAGGGACTGAACCATAGATCATATGGTCAAAGGGCAAGTGTAGTTGCTGCTGTAGCTAAAGAGACATTTGATGGGAGCATGTAACTCTGAACTCAGGTGGACTACCAAAGAACAAAACAATGTCCTGTTTCTTTATCGATGGCAAGAACCTTGTTCACAAGGGAAGCTGTATTAACAGCTTTGCTGTGCTGCATTATTGTTTACCACACTTGTGTCTGAGTATTATTAATATTTTCATTTCTATACCGCCCCATAGCCAAAGCTCTCTGGGTGGCTTACAGCAATTCATAAAAATACAAAATGCAATGTAATAAAAATAGTCTAACATTTTTTATTTAGGAAAAAATCAAAACAGTGTAAACAGCTGAAAATAATTTAAATAAGCAATGCTTTCACTGATAGGCCTGTTCCAAAACAGCAGACATAGATGCCTCATCATATACCATTAAATGGCTGGAAGTAAAGAGTTATCTTTACTAGGATAACTCTTTACTCTCACTCTCCATTACCTTCAATTGCCTGAAATAATTACAGAATAGGCATAGATGGCTACATAGTATTATGGTATTAATCTATCACTATGTGATCCCTGATTGGCTGGGATCACTGATTTGACTAATCCAGAGGAAGGAAGAATCACCACCCAGGGAGCAAACAAGCAGTAGTTGGGAAGCATTGTCACCAAACAAGATCGGCAATTGTGGATATTCACACATCAGGGTTTTTCAGGATGAAAAAAAATCCCAGTAAAAACCACTATTTCTATCTGAGCTGGAAACCTGAAACTAGATAGCCCTAGTTCCAAGAATCAAATTTGTTTCATCTGTGCCTCCTAAATTTGATAAGGTCGCAGAGCTCAGTGGTGCAGAGCTAGAGATGGGTGAGAATTTCAATTCAGTTTGCTTTTCATAAGACATTTTCAAAATCCACCAATTTCTTCATATATTCAGGACAAAAAAGCTTGAGGTTAAAAAAATCAAATGCAGGAGAAATAGAAACCGAGAGGTTGATCCATTCACAACCAGGGATTGTACATACTTTGCAAGCAGAAAGTCCCCAGTTCACTCGAAAGAATCCCCAAGTAGGATTGGGACAGACTCCCATCTGAAACCCTGCAGTCCTGCTGCCAGTCAGTGTAGGCAGTACTAAACTAGCTGGACCAAGGATGCAACTCTATATGAAGTTGCTTCCTATATTCCTATAAGGCCAAATTTCCCACACTAGATAACTGATCCTAATTAGTGCAGAGCAGATTTTCAGCTCTGCCATAGTACTAGCAAATATTTTGGGTAACTCACGCAGTACACACACAAAGAAGCATTCTGGGTGACTATTTCATTCACTCACTATATTTTCACTGTCATCACCAAATGTGTTTATTTAGAACAAAGCATTATTTATTGTTCGTCATCTTCTTATTAATAGGTTTCTTTTTGCCTTAGGCACTAGCCAGTAATGCTGGGTTGAAATCCAGTGGGAATCTCACTATAAAGTAAACAGCCACTTACTTTACAGTAAAGTTCTTTATAGCAAATCAAACAAACTTAAATCTGCCTTAATCCCTCTAATCATGCAGAGATGAAGCTATCCGTGTTCTGATTTTTTTTCCCCTCACCCCCTTTCCTTGTTGAAAAATATTAGGCTTCCTATAGGTAAAAAGAATGTTCTGAAGCCTTTAGATCAAGCAGTTGTGGTGCACAATTTTCAGCTAAGGAAGATGTAACAGTTATCTTTCAGCGGGGTAAAGGGCTTAAGAGGAAATAAACAAGCAAATGGGAAACAGCTCACAGAGGTTGAGCGAGCAGGAACTCTATGTTAGGTTCCTAGGTGGCCTTCAGCCTTCAGGCCCATCTATCTCAGGCTTGCTTTGTTTAACAGATAAAAGAGAAGCAAGCAACTGTTTCCTTGCCCCAATTGAACCAAAAGTCTCAATGCAGTGTTGATGCTGGAACATTGGTTTTTTGAAACCAGCTGTTTCCAAGATATATCAACATGGAAAATGGAAGGGATTTCTCCTCTTTGTTTTGCTTTGCTTCAGCTGAGAAAGAATATCCAAAACTTATATACACAGATATATTGGTAGCATAGAGTTTGTATAGGTATGGTATAGGAATATATATGGCAGGCATGGTTCATAGGCCTGTTACAGGTTCATAGCATAGCAATAGTGGAGTTAAGCTAGCATAACTGCTGTCAGGGCCTGACTAGTTATTTTATTTTATTTATTTATTTATTTATTTACTTATTATTTCATTTATATTGCACTTTTTTTCCTGCAAGGAACCCAAGGCAGCGTACATAATCCTCCTCCTCTCCACTTTATCCTCACAACAACAACCCTGTGAGGTGGGTTGAGCTGAGAGTCTGTGACTGGCCCAAAGTCACCCAATGAGTTTCCATGGCTGAGTGGGGACTAGAACCCAGATCTTACGACTCCCAGTCTGACACTGTAGCCACTACACCACACTGAAAAGTTATAAAAGTTATAAAAGACAAACCCGGAATGTGTCGGCTTTGTGGTCAGAACAAAAGAATAGGAGAAATGGTTTGATAATTTACCATTTATCTGGGAGGTTCTGTGAAAAGAACAACAGATACTGGAATATAGGGAGAAAACAATGGATGTAGCAGGTAGATGGAGGCAGGTAGGTATAGTGACCAATCAGTGATTGAAGTAGACATCATAACCAAAGTTGTCATTTGGGTAATCAAGGTTTATTAAGGAATGAGTGGGAAATGGAGGGACTCCTCTCAGTCTGTGGTCATAATTGTGATGTAATCGGTAATGGATGAGCTGTGTTTATCATAAATGTAAACCTTTTTTCTTTTTTTTTTACATTTACCATGTATTAATTGGTAGAGTTGCTTTTTGTCTGTACATGTTATAAAATGCAACCCATTCTGATGGGGGCTTTTGACTCAGGTCGTGACTACACCAGCCGTTTATTCCAGGATAATATCAAAATTGACCCTACTGGACCACATGATAAACAGGTCGACCCCTTAGTTATTCAGGAATATCGCTGGCTGGTTTTGTAGCAGATCTTCTGGCTTTCTTACTACAATCCTGACATCCATGGCTGGTGTGCCCCCCACACACACACACACTCTTTGCAAAGTTGTTGCTGTTTAGTGTGAGCTCCCAGTTTGGTGAATAGCAAACCCACTGTCAGGGACATGTCCAGCAGTTTCGGATGCGTTGAGAAATGGCCCGTCCACCATTTTTGGCAGTTTTTGATTGGCTATCAGCATGTTGTGGCACCAACCATGTGTATTTAAAACAAACAAACATATATCTCTACACAGCATCACATAATCATTGGACCTCCTCTCCACCCCATGTGTAGCTGTGATTTTGCATTCATGCACATCCTTCCCAATTCATAAAAAAGCCCCGTAGCCACGCCACATTCGGAAATGCCATCATGGGGAATACATTGTCCCGCAACAGCTCTCCCTTACTTGTGGAAAAGTTCCTTCGCATGTGCCCCATGAACCATGATCACGCAAGCGGGAAAACTCGCAACCGCCCCTGCTCCCTTGTGAAAGGGTGGTAGGTGTAGATGAGGCCTCAGTGACTTGAGCTGTTTGGTTCAGAAAAGTAAGTGCCATACCACGAGCAACATTTCCCCCTGTGGTGTGAGATGATAGGAATTATGTGAAGTGAGACAGATGGATGTTACATGCCAGACATAAACATATTAATATAGCTAAAATAAATTGCTACATTCAGTTAATTAATTGGCTGCATTGCCTGCTGCAGCATCATTATATGTTGCCCATATTTCAGTGAGTCCTAGTTATGATGAATCTATCTATTTTGCCTTCTACAAATTTATTTATTTATTTATTGCATTTTTATACTGCCCAGTAGCTGAAGCTGCCTGGATGGTTCATAAAAATTAAAACAATTCAAAGTGTAAAACAAACAGTATAAAAACAGGATATAACATACAATATAAAAGCACAACCAGTATAAAATCGGCAGCAGTTCAGAAATACAGATTTAAAATACAAATTTATAACAGCAAAGTTAAAATTGAATATATAGACTGTTAAAATGCTGAGAGAATAAAAAGTTCTTCCCCTGATGTCTGAAAGAATATAGTGTAGGGTGTAGGTGCCAGGCGAACCTCCTCAGGGAGTTCATTCCATAGCCAGGGTGCCACAGCAGAGAAGGCCCTCTTCCTGGTAGCCACCTGCCTCACTTCCTTTGGCAGGGGCTCACAGAGAAGGACCCCTGAGGATGACCTTAGGGTCTGAGCAGGTATATATGGGAGGAGATATTCCTTCAGATAGCCTGGCCCAAAACCATTTAGGGCTTTAAATATTCAATTCCAATTGTTTTGACGAACATGTTCATTCTGTCCCATTTCTACATCAGTTTGTGAATTCTTTTGGTCAGAAGTCTACACAAAAATGTGTACATCTTCATATTAATTTCTACTACATTTTGTTTACCACGTTCTCTTAACATACACATTTTTGTATATAATTTCCCGTGATAGACATTTTTTTCCACACAATTTCCCCTAATGTATGCATTTTTGCACGTTTTCCTTGAAAATGGAGAACTGCATTGCAAAATTTGGAGAACTACCAAAACTGAAGCATGGTTGCATTCCAGTTCAGGTGTTAGTCCAAAAAAAATGTGAATGAGGCCAGTTCATATTAAGCTTGAACCAAACAAATTTCTCCCTCACCTCTAGTTCATGCAGAACAGTTCTGGAGATACCAGGAAAGTCAATTTGGAAAATCCAAAGAAAAATCTTTGCTAAGCTGCTGAAGAAAAGGATGGAAGATATTGCCACAGGCTTTAGGTAGACCTACATGTGATTGCACGACGGAGGGGTGAAGATCTTGCAATGTTTTTATCACAAGATCTGCCCTACGTTTACACATGGCGTGTGACGACCTCAGAGGGAAGGGCGTTGCACCCACCATTTTTTTATTTTTAAAGGGGAAGATGCACACGAGCACTCTTTTGCAGAAGGTAGGTGTTTTTTAAAAAAAAGCCAACAACTTATTTTTCCCATTCCCCCTGCCCCACCCTTGATGGGCACAGTGCTCCTGAGGAGCTCTTCACCCCATGTGTGGGTCCCAGCTCCTTGCAAGGAACCATGAGGAACTGGGACAAAACATGGCGCCCGGCCACATGTTCCATTGTATCGGGCTCAGCCCAAGACTATGGAAAAATCAGGCCTAAAGAGTAGGGCGAGATCCCGAGGCAAAGGAGGGATGATCCCTCCCTGCTCCCAGGATTCCCTGTACATCGTGTGGATGCACAGGGATGATCCCGGGGATTGCTCCATCTATCTATGGCCGCAGACATACTATGATGGAAGGAAGGATTTTTCAGTTGGTTTTGTTATAAAATTGTTGTTTCTCGGCTACTTTGTAGGGGTGTCTATTTTCATCAAGGCAAGGCACAAAATAGAGGAAGTGGGGAGCAATGAAAGACAGATACCATGTGATTTATGAAAAAAAATATTTTAGTTGCTAGGATGTCTGACTGTTCATCTGTGGAAATGTCAAGACTTTTCTTACTAACACAGAACAAACAGGTGCTGGAAAGAAAATATAAGAAGTGCTTGGTCATCCATAGCTTTGGTGTTCAGCAGCTTCTACTTTGGAGAATAACAACCTTCCAAATTGCAACTAACAAAACTTCAAATTTATGGTGCCTTCAGCATCCATTCGAACATCGCTAACACTCTGATATTGTTTGTTTGTTTTTCATTGTGCCTTAAGTCACTGTGAGTGTACTTTAAAAAAAATGACAAAAAAATAAATTAAATTACTACAACAACAACTGCAGCAGCAACAAGCCACCTCACATTTTGAGATCTTTACCTCTAAACAAAAGCTTTTAAATCATTCATTTTAGAACATATTGCATATCTTTCCATGAAAACACACAAGGCAACCTACAAGGGATGATTTGATTATTTCTGCTTCTACGTGTATCCCCAAATCTGCTCACTTTTTATTGAGCTCCCAAATTCTTGACAGGCTTTGGCCTTCTGCTAGAACAACCCTGAGTGCACACATTTACAAGACGCCTTTACAAGAGGAGAAGATAGATGCAGCCCAGCTAAATTTTTCAAGTGCTGTGCTGGTTGTGTGTTTTGTGGCATGCTCCCACTTAAAAAATGAGAGTCACATTCTTTGGAGAGTTGACCCAGGCTTCAAACGCTGGCCAGGCAAACTCCAGCATTTTATTTACTACAGCTGAATAGGATTTTGCTTTTGGTAGACACTTAATAAATCAGTGTGCTGCCCCATTGATACCTTTGGTGTTTTTCAGCCATCTGCACTTCTGCTTCTATCATCCTGTCTGGTCTGAATGAGATTTATTAACTCCATGTGTGCATGTGCAGACATGAATAAAAAACACACAACAACAACCCTCCAACAAGATATATTAAGGAGGGAGGAGAAACTAACTCCACACGCATTCTTGACTGAATGTCAAGCTAAAAGCATCTATTGACCCAGAGGGATCCAAGTATATTACAGGGTGCCAAGCAATTATACAAGCAGTATTAGGCCATCGCTTACATTGTCTGTGCAGTCATGAATGGCAATGTCAGGATAAATAAGGACAAATGAGAGAAGACCTGCAGTTTATAATATACCCAAGAAGTGCTGTGCATGGCAGCTATGTATACCGCTAATACTTGGTCCAGTGGCTGCTCGTTTCCAACAGAAAATTACCACCTGCTGTTCTTGGTGACAGTGAAGAGGGGGAGTTAATAGGAGAGTTCCCGAGACAAAGCATTAAAGCGGCAGCCAACATTGCTCTTTGCTCTGCATCTTTTCAGCTAAGTAACGGATGGAGAAAATTACAGAAGCATCCTCTTAAGCAGAAAGCACTTGTCGTCGGCAAATGTGCTCCTTTATCAGGGAATTGTGTAATGGGGGTTTTGCAACACTTAACTGTGCTTGCTTAAATTGCTCCGGGTTTATTCATTTACTGAACAGATATCAGAGCTTTGACAGCTTTTTCCGCCATGTTAAAACGACAATGTGTGTGCCAGCTCAGCTCTGGGTAAAAGACAGGGAGGCTGATGCAGAAGAAACCTTATTAAGCAATGGAAAAGCACTCCATCCTTGCTCAGATCTTTCCCCTCCATCAAACCAATGCAACATTGATGCTTTGCACACATCACAGCATCAGCCAAAGGTGGCTAGGCCTTGAAAAGCAAGACTACAAAGTCAGTGTTTATAAATCACAATCATATCATGAACTGGCAAAAGTGAGCACTTATCAATTTCACTGATTTCAATATTGCATGCTGGGAACCATTTGTTATGTTGCTACTTTCAGATTATTGCAACAACAACAACAAAATGTTCATAATTTCCAATTCCAATTCCATTATCTGAGTACTGTCACCTAAATAGCCGAAGTGAAAGTAACCACACTCAAGAAGAAGGAATCAGCAGACAGCTTAACCTGGAGCAGAAGTACAAAAAGAAGCAATCTTTAGGGAATACCCTCCCCCCCCCCCCGCCCATGTAGAGAACTCCCTGTAGAGTAGAAAAAAACATTGAAAACTGACTGGAAGGGTGATCAGAATGGGGTTGCTGGAAGAGGATGCTGGTGAAAAAGAGACATTGATGTGAAGAACGTGAAGGAGAAATTAATTCTCAAAAATGCCCAATTTATTAAAGCCCAATGCATTTTGGGAAAACAATTTTCTTCTTCAGCAGCAATCTGAGAGTGTCATCAGACAAGCGTTTTATAGCACGCGCATTCCTGGCCACTTACGGATGTTTGCAGGTCCTTTGGATGCCGCCGTCTGCCTCCTGTGTGTCTCCTGCTTCTTCTGCTCTTTTTTCTGTGACAAAATAAGACCCGGAAAATCCGATATATTTTTTATTGAAGCAAAACTTGCCATGATTTCTTACTGTGTGCAGGAAAAGCAGTGTGATAAAAATGGCCCCTGGAGGGGCCACGTAGTCTTTGTTTACTTCTTTTTTCTTCCCCATGTGAAGAAAGAGGAAGCTGCTCGGCCCTATTGTGGGACAGAAAAGCAATTTCCCCCATCTGATGATGCTCTGAATTAGTATAATTTTTGGCTTTGAGGCATTTCTGTACTTCACATGGATCGCAAGGCATCTGCTCATTCCTTTGCTCTCTAGCCAGCAGGCGATGGCCGTCCATTCTGTTGCTCACCCACCATCTCATTCTGGGCAACCTCTTGTCTACAGCAGAAAGCTTTGAAGGCTCCCATCCACCCAACTACATGCACATATGCAAAAAATTGTTGCAGCGCCCCACTTTTCCCATCTAATTCTGATGCTCAGACTGTGAGTGCCATCCCTTATGTAGCCAAAACAGAATCACCCATACACAAGAGGGAGGTATCAGCAGTCTTGGGAAGGATAGGGGAACCACGTTTTAGAAGGGGAGGGAACCTAAGGAGGGGAATCCCATAAACCATGCAAAGAGAACTGGGCATGGTCTGTGGCCATGGAATGCTGGCTTTTGGGAGGAGGGAAGGCAGAAACCAAAGAACTGTAATAGTGTGGATGGAATGCTGAATAGCAGTGCTCCATATTGCAGCCTTTATTTATTTTTTGCAGGTCCACTTGCTCTTTTGCCATGACCGTTTGACTGCAGCAGAGAAAGTTTAGCAAGACCTAAGAACTGTCTTCTGCATCAGATCAAACTCCACCTTGTCCAGTATTCTCGTCCCAACTGAACCCAGACAGATGCCTCTAGAAGTTCACCAGCAGGTTGGGATAGGTGTCAATGGAATATGCACCTGGGTGCACATCCAAAGTGCATTACATTGAAAGTGGCGCAATGAGGATGGACCACTCACACAGAGATCCATGCCATGATGTGCATTTCACTGAGTATACCATCCATCCTCACTTCATTAGCCCCTTTCAAGTAATTTCCTACTGCCTTTAAACAACATGTAAGGAGGAAGAAAGAGAATGAAAGCATTAGCTTCACCGTCCCCCAAACCCTCCAAATGTTAGGAGGGATAACTTTCACAGTGGAGCATCTTTTCCATTCATGTATGGACCATAAGCATTGGCCACACCTGATTCAGATGTAACAGAGAAATAGAGCTGGGGAGAAAACCTCCTCCAAATCTCCTAATTAACCTCTCCCAGTGACTACATATAGAACAGCGGAGCAGAATTACAGTCTTGGGAGCCAAATTTGGCCTTCCGGGGGGTGGGGGCAAATCTGTCCCTCCATAGTTGTCCAGATAGCCCCACCCACTTCCACAAGCCCCACCCTCTTTCCCCCAACCACCAACCATTGCACATTTTCCCCCCATTCTAAAAAGGTTGAACTGCCTCTAAGGTTCAGTTAGGGTGACTATATGGAAAGGAGGACCGGGCTCCTGTATCTTTAACAGTTGCATAGAAAAGGGAATTTCAGCAGGCATCATTTGTATGCATGCAGCACCTGGTGAAATTCCCTCTTCATCACAACAGTTAAAGGTGCAGGAGCTATACTAGAGTGACCAGATTTAAAAGAGGGCAGGGCACCTGCAGTTTTAACTGTTGTGGTGAAAAGGAAATTTCCTTTTCAATACAACTGTTAAAGATACAGGAGTCCTGTCCTCCTTTCCATATGGCCACCCTAGTTTAGTTACTTGGAGAAAGAGCTTTAAGCTAAACTATGCTAGTATTTTGGCCCCACACCCTTTTGCCCTCTGCTCCTCTCACCACTGGAATGAATTCCGAAAATCTTCTCCATAGTGGAATATGGTCAATGGGTTGAAAGAGGTTCTGCTCCCCTAATACAGTTGTTAAACAGCATTGGGGAAAAGATGATGCCTTGCAGCATCCCATAGAATAATTACCATGGTTAATGGTATTTCATTGGTCTGTACTTGTAGTATCTGAAAACACTCAACCCTGATAAATATAAAATAATTTAATCAGCCTAAACCAAAGCTAGATTCCAGCACAGTTCAGAATAATAGAAGCATTTTTAAATACACTCCCAAACCCATTAAATCCGTAACACAGAGAAACAATTCCACATTGTTTTATTTCTAGATATCCTACTCACAACCACCCCCTGGAACTCCACCTCTCCTCTTAATAATCTCTCTCTCTCTTCCTTCTATTCTAATTTATATCACATCTGCATCACACTGGTTCCAGGAGGAGAACGGGACCAGCCAGCAGAATGAAGACATGACAAAACAAATGGCTAGAAGACAGGCTTATTAGCACACCTGTTTCCAGATTTCCAACTGCTTTTCAAATATAAATATTCTGCTTTGAAGGAAGATATTCCGCTTATAATGTAAGAAGTCAGTATTCTGATTGATTCCAACCATTTCCAGCTTGCTCCATTGTAAATATATTGCAAGATGCATTCAGGTTTATTGGTTATAGAAAGGATGCTCTCTCCACATCTACCTATTGTATACCGCTTTGGGATGCTACTCTAACCTGAAAGGGGGCTTAAAAATCCACCAAATAAATAATACAAAGCACCTCCATATGGATAGCAAAAATTCTGCTGCACACACTGCATGGTTCATGATGGCTTCACATTTGTCCCTGTCACTCCTGTGGACATGTGGAATAACAGCTTGGGCAGAAGTCCATGGTCTGTGTCTATGTGGCTGTGCCATTTGTCTTCCACAGTGTCAAGCGCCATGAAATGATTATGACTGGAGAATCTTGCTGGCTGATTAAGAAAAATTGCTCTTGTTTTCAAAAAGTTTATCCTGTGAGTTTGTTTGTATTTGTATGCTTTTGAGTCTTACAGATTTTGAAAAGCTCTCACTATGCACACACACACACACACACACACACTTCACATTTTGGAAGGGGTATAGGGGTGTCAGGGGGAAGGAAGACACCCAATTTGACTATATCCAGAACCTTTAAAGCCCTAAAAGGCTTGGGGTGAGACCTTTTTGAAGACTGCTTCCTTAAAAAGGACATCAGAGGAGGTCGTATATACAGTGCCCACACCTTTTTACTGTAAGGTGAGTTGCTGTCAAAAACAGGGCCATTTCAGTAGTAGCCCCCAGCTCCTAGGAAAGCCCACCAAGTCATCATATTGATTAAAACTTGATTAAATCAGTAATTAAAATATAATTAGTTTTAGGCATTTTATGGATTTTTGTATTTAATGTTGCTCCCTGCCTCGATCCAGAGGGAGAGGTGGGTAATAAATAAATAAATATTATTACTGAATGAATGAATGTAATCTTTATTGCTAAAAGTGATAAGCCATCACAATTTGATATAATTAAAAAGATAGGATACAAGTAAGAAGATAAGCTAATATAAACAGAAAAACAATGGTTTAAAATAAAATAAAATAAAAATGGGAAACAAAAATAAAAGAATATAAAAATGGAGAATCACAGCATAAGTTAAGAGCTCCCCTATGGGATAGTAGATCAAGGTATATAAAGATGATGATGATGATGATGATGATGATGGTTTTCATTCCTTCATCTATTGCTTTTAGAATCATCTGGTGTTTTAAATTGTTTTTAGATTCTGCTTCTTTCATAGTGTTTATATTTCAATTCAGTGCAAAGGCCCCATCTCACCACTAGTGATTCCATGCCTCTTCCAACATTTCACTATGTCTTCTTTTTATCTATGCCCCCGGCGATCTGCAGCAATGCAGTCGTTCTGCTGGCAAAGTACATTCGATGAAGAATGGTTACTCTCAGAGTACGGGTAATGCCCATAATGATTTCTGATTCTTTATACAATGACACATCATGAAACAGTCATCTGGTGGATGTCCCAGCTCTGCATTACACAGAGGGCATGGCTAGAGAAGGGCTTATCCCGGGGATCACCCCGGGATCATCCCTGTGCATCCACATGATGCACAGGACATCCCAGGAGCAGGGAGGGATGATCCTTCCCATTCCCTGGGATATTGCCCTACTCGTTTTTCCCGATTTTTCCGCAGTCTTGGGATGATCCCAAGACCATGGAACAAATGGCCCACCTCTGCCACAGGTATGTCCTCAGGAGCTCTGTGCCCATTGGGAGTAGGGTGGGAGAAGCAGGAGGGGGGTTTCTTTAAAAACTCATATTTTGCTCAGGAGCGCTCCTGCGCTTCTCTCCGATTAAAAAAAATGGTGGTCAAGATGTCCTCTTCTCCATGGGATGTCACACGCCACGTGTAGATGAGGGTGACAATCTCCCAATCATAAAATCAAGAGATCGTCGCCCTCCACCTCTCTCATCTAGCCATGCGCAGAGTAACTGCCTCACCAACAGGTTATGCAGTTTATGTACAGATGGTTCTGGACTGAATAAGAGAGATCAACTAACTTGCTGCAGAAAAGCATGGAAGAAGGGGAAACAGTGGAGTGGAGATGGAAGCTGGAATGGCATCACTTTACTGGTGTCTTGTTTGTGATTCCAAGAAACTCTTTGTAAGGGGAATGAGTACAACATTACTCCCACTTTCTCACCTAAAAAGTAAGTGAAAGTGCATTTGTTGGTAGTACTTGAGCCCTCTCAGTGAATTCTCCCTTGTTTGGATTAACAGAGACATCTTAACGATGATTTAGTGTTCTTTGCATCTACTGTCCATTGAAAAGCATTAAAGACATTAGCTTTCTATTTAAATACATGCTATTCAGCTTGCTTCTCTTGGATATTTAGTGAATCACTTATTTCCTCCTGACTCATTATCAGTGAAATGTAAGGATAGATGAATATGTCAATGTCACTTTCTCCTGCATTCATTCCCACCCCCAAGCTCAAGTTCTTCCCAGCCATTGTTTTTGCTTCGTTTTGTTTTTGGAAGAAATTTGCAAATTTTTGGTAAATTATCAGAAACAAACAAAATTCTTACCTAGCTGCGCCAGACAAATATAATAGGTGCAGCTATTCCCAACATGGAGAGGATCACATTGCACCTGTCTGTCATATAGCTATTAAAAAGTGTGGAGCCTCTCAGAAAATAATAATAAAGGCAGCCCTATTTCAGCATCATAAACAGGGCTGTATAAGGGTTCGAAGCCTGACTTTCAAGAGCTCACCATTCAAAGTCCAGGGCCTGGATGGACGAATCTGTCAGCTTTGCTTTCTCCCATGTTTTGTTTTTTAAAAATAAAAAATCTGAAGTTCTTTCCATCTCGAATTTGAAAATATTTGCACATTTTAGCAAATTTTTATCAAAAGCCAGCTGAAGGAAAATGCTCATTTATTCATACTGAAATGGCATTTATGGAAAGTCTTTTTATAAATCTCAACATTTGCTAACATCAAAGGGAAATAATCGAGAGGAGATGGATCTGTGATATACAAGATATGCAAGTCTCTAATTAGAGAAGAATCAAGTTAAACATTGAAGCAGGTGTAACCATCATTTTAAAGCTAACTTACAACGAACCTGTACCTCCAGTCGCTTCACTATGAGATTAGATATTCCATACACATATTGTAATAATAGTAGGAACTGAACATAAGAACGTAAGAAGAATCATGCTGAATCAGACTGGTCCATCTAGTCCAGCATTCCGTTCACACAGTGGCCAACCAGCTGTCAACCAGACACCCACAAGCAGGACATGAGTGCAAAAAAGCCTCCACCTGTGTTCCGCAGCAACTGGGGTATGCAGGTTTACTGTCTCTGTTTACTGTGCTACCTCTGTTACACTGGAGGTAGCACATAGCCATCAGGACTAGTAGCCATTGATAGCCTTCTCCAGGAATTTCTCCAACCCCCTTTTAAAGCCCTCCAAATTGGTAGCCATCCCTACATCTTGTGGTGGCAAGTTCCATAGTTTAACCAAAATGTTCCATAAGTGGGTGCACATAGGGACGTAGCTTTTGAAAACACCACCAGAGACATGAAAGCTAGGGCAGGAACCATTTTGAAATCTTTGATAAGAGATGCCCAGGCTTACGTAAACTTTGTCACCCTCTGGCCCTGTGGCATCATTTTATAAAGTCTGACACAGCAAATATCACAGCCCTATGGAATTACAGCAGACAGAAGAAAAGGACAGAGCTCAGTGGCAAAGGTAACTGCCCCATCCCTTTGGATAACTGCTGAATTCTGCCAGTGGAAGAAAGCAGCAGGAATACTGCAGAGACCAGCAGGGCCTAATTGGTACTTGATTTTATCGGATCTATTATCTCATTTTCATCTAAGAGGGGGAGGGGGAAAGCAGCTAATCAGAGCTATGATAAAAGCAGTTCTATGCTACACAGCTGATAAGAGAAATGACCTATGGTTGATAACTTGACTACTGTAATGCTATAGGAATACCTGTACCTGTATGATTTTGCAATTTCTGTTCATATGAAAGCCCTAATTAAGCTTGGCAGACTATAGCCTTCCAGCATCTACTTTAGTTTTAACAAGTACCTTGAGGTCCACCAGGTGCAATGACCATGGGGGCAACATATTCTCCCCCACCCCTTTTTTATTGTGTATATCAACAAAACAGAACAGAAAATACATTGTGTAAAGGTGAAAAAAATACATATATAGGAATGTCATCATTTTTCATCATGTGAACCATTCATTCAAAAACAAACAAACAAACAAACATATTCTTAGAATTTGGAGTCATGGTGCCTCTGAGTACATGGTTAGGCTAGGAATTTATTTTCAGTAGCAAAATGAAGCTCACAAGCCTGTCTCCAAGATCCATTGTGAATGCATTTAAGATCCAGATAGCAATGGTACGTTGCCTGCACTGCCCCAGTGGTGCTAACTAAGGCCCCGTTCACATAAATATGGGGGGAAGGAGGGTAAATTACCCATAGAGCAGGGAAGGGTAGGAAAACCACAACATGTGCCCCCCAACCATGCGACCATTACCCCATGGAGTGTCATGGGTTACTTACCCCTCATTGCTCTGTGGATGAATTTGCAGCCTCCTGCCATGGCACCCACATATCCCAGCAGGCACCACAGCATGACTCAGAATGCAGCAGCCTCCCAGCCATCGAAAGGGGTACACAGCCATAGAAAATGTCCATGGCGGCCAGAGCGTCACCAGAAGTGGTGGTCACTCTTTCTAGAGGACTCTATGGCTATTGCCATTTTTCAATATGTGGGGTTATTTTGGGCCTAAAAACCCACGAGATGACACAGGAACCACTGTGGATGGATGCTAACCATCTTGCGGAAGGTGAGTAGTGGGTGTAGATACTTTCCCCACCATGGGGGTGGTTGGGGAAATCTCCTGCCACATGACATGCTAACACACTGTGGGTCATAATTTTGAGTGATCCATAGTGGGTTAGCATGTAGTCTGAACAAGCCCTGAAAGTACCTCTCCCATGATACTAGTTAAATTGCATGTGATGTTAATTGCATGTCATATGGCTGAGCCTTATCTTCTTTTCTTTAGAGTAACTGTGCAGGACCTGATTTGGATCAGGACCAGCACACACCAGGAGGGGAAGATCAAACCTTTCCTTCTCTAGACACATCTGTTTGTTTCCTAGCATTCTACTACTACTGCTCAGAGATTTAAAAAAGAAAATAAAAATCCATTGGAGTCAATGGAGAATTTCCCTCCTCTTTTAAAGTCCCCATACAGGGGGAGGGGGGGAGGTTTGGGGAAGCAAATTAGGGTGGGAGGTTTAATCATCCCCTCCCCATGTACATTGGGGCTGGTCTGATTTGGAGCCATGTGCTGTTTCTCCAAAGTAAAGACAAAGATACGGCTCAGCTACACTCTATGTCAGCGGTTCTCAACCTGTGGGTCGGGACCCCTTTGGGGGTCGAATGACCCTTTCACAGGGGTCGCCTAAGACCATTGGAAAACACATACTTCCGATGGTCTTAGGAAACTGTATTGACTGAACTATGTCATGTATCATCTTTTGTATTATTAAAGCTATTGTTATGTATTATTTTCATTAGCAAACCATCCCATGACAATGGATCATGTAGAGAAGAACGAAAATAATTTTATGGTTGGGGGTCACCACAACATGAGGAACTGTATTAAAGGGTCGCGGCATTAGGAAGGTTGAGAACCACTGCTCTATGTAATTATTGTAGGGTGTAGTCTGACCTCCTCTTTCAGGTGATGTTGCATGTCTTGTCAGTGATAGGATGCTAATATAGCTGCTTCTGCTGCCCTAGTTTAATAGGATCGGGCTTCTTGTGTGTGGCCAGGTGTTTGCTTGTTTGTTTAATGATAAATGTGTGCAATCAGATGGTAGAAACATCCCTTAATCAATATAAACATGACTTTGTGAAAGTCAGGTCTTTAGTCAGGGTAACATCCAGTTGCCATAGCTGAATTTACTTTATGACATACTATTACAAACTTCAGTGCAAAATAATTCAGTTGGTTTCTTGCTCCTCCTACCACTATGTGGCTTGGCTCACTTGCAAAAGTCATCTGGAGCTGTTGCTGTCTACACATTTCTTGCAGTACACATTCACTTCTTACGGTCTGAACTATGTCTATAGGAGAGTAATGGTTCAATATGTCTGCCTTTGACAGGAGCAGTTGTCACTAGGGATGTCACAGGCATCTGGGGTAGAGTATGGCAGACCTCCTCCCGCTCAGCCTCCTGGACCCCATTGGTCAAGCTATAACCACTTACCAGACCCACCCACTGAGCACACCGCAGTCTGTGAGTGACTGGCGGCAGCCCCATCTCCGTAGCGAGCTGCCATTTTGCATAACAATAGTGGCTCAGGTTTTTCCAGAAATGTAATGTTACCTAAATGGCAGCTGTAAAGGGTCCATTTATGCAACTTTACAGGTGTAAATGATCCGTTCATGCCTGTAATGTTGTGTAAGTGGCCTCTTTTTGGCTGCTTGGAAAACACAGAGCTGCCATTTTTACACAAAATGGTGGCTTGCTAAGGGGACCAGTAGCCCTGCAACACTTGCCAGGCTGTCCAGCAGCTCACGTAACATGGCGAGCGGTGGCGGCTCGACGAATGCCCAACAGACAGTGGTGAATCCATCCATCCCTAGCTGTCATTCATTCATGCCGGTCAGACTGGATTCTTCTTCATGGAAGGGGTCAGACTAGATGTCCTTTTAATGCATTCCAACTATGATTAAAATTATATGCATGCGATATATTTCATGTATTGTTTTTCTTCAGGATTGTATTTTTTGGTTTTTTTCCTATTTTAGGGGTGGGGAGTTAAAGGAAAGGGACAATGTGAGTGTCAGCAATTTAGAGGCATGATGCTTCTTTCTTTATTCTACCTTCTTCCTGTGTGGGTGAAGGCACGTTGAAAAGAAGTAGCTTTAAAGAAGAAGAAGAAAGGGAATCTAATTTGCCAGAGAAACCTGGCATGAGAAAACGTATTTGGATATAAAATGCCTATGCAGTCCCAGGAGCTTTCATAGCATTGGAGAAGTTTGTATGGTAATGACAATGTATATGAGTGAATTTTAATTAAATTAGTGGGATCACACTGTGCCATGACACCACAGTACAGAGATTTTAAGCCAACAAATTTTCCCCCCCGTCTGGAAGCAAGTGTCCCTCCCATGAGCAGCATGCAAATAAAAGTGAAAAATAGGAACAACAGAAGTCATGCAAATGAGTTGCTTTCAGATGTTGATGACTGTGATAGTAATAGGCTATAGGTGATAAAGGTTAATATATTACATATCGGGCACAAACATTTCTAAGGTGTTTTATATTCATCATCGTTGGATGCATCATCAGATGCTTTATATCTATTATCATGTACAACTACTGCTAATCTATATATTCAGGGTGTGTGTGTGTGTGTAACCTACTTAGTCGCGAATGCTGCATCTCGTGTCCGCTGCGATGCCAGGGGCCATGCACACTCTCTTGCAAACACATATAGTCCATAGCTAGACCTAAGGTTTATCCCTGGATCATCAAGGGGTCAAACTTGTTCATGGCAGGGGCAAACCCTCAATGATCCCAGGATAAACCTTAGGTCTAGCTGTGGCCATACTCACACTCATACATACACAAACACACACACACTACCTTCATTCATACATGTTAATTAGATGTGTTTTGAGCGGCTGTCCCACTTTTGTGCCTCCAGCATTGATCAAAACTAGTGCTGTGACAAATCCTGTCCCCTATTTTCAGAACCTTTTCTCTCCCTGCATAAGAAGCATTGTTTTTTCTGCCTTTTTTGCAAGGAGGGGGAGGATTTCAGATAATTTTCTCCTTGAGGAGGGGAATAGGGTTTCCACATACTTTTTAAAGTATAGGCAGTTGATTTGGAGTCTTCTTTCTATTTGTTATTTAAAACAAACAAACAAACAAAAAACAAATCTCTGACACTTGAAGGAGCCCAGTAGTTCTTCCTGAATGGCTACTGGAGACCATATAACCTCTCCCTCTCCAATGGCATTCAGGAAGAATTCCTGGGCTCCTCCAAATGATGGGGGTGTTTTTTTTAAAAAAAAAATAGAAAGAAGACCTACACTTAAACCCTGTCTCCCTCCCAAAGGAGAAAATTCTCCAAAATTGTCACCTCTCCCAGCTTCTTTTGCCAGAGTTTTCATTTTTTCCCACCCACCACAAAATGCCAAAAATGAGGGGGGGAGGAATCAAAATCTTCAGCACAGCACTAATGAAAACAGACTGTCAAGACCAGTAGCCATTATTGGCACAGGACTGATTACTACAGCTCTTTACTTGGTACCACTGAGAAAATGCCCTTCCTGTCCGAAAGTTGTATTTTTGTCCAGGCCTAAGATCCACATTTGCATTGCAGGGAGAAATCCACTCCCATGATTTTAGGTTTTACTAGGAATCCATATTGTCTCTTACCAACATTAAATGTCACTTATACATAGGGACGAGGAGGTGAGGAACAGAGTTGAAGTTCTATGCCAGTGGAGAGGGTTGGAACATAGGAAGCTGTTGTGTGGTGTAGTGGCTAAGGTGTTGGACTGGAAGTCAGGAGATCCGGGTTGTAGTCCCCACTCGGCCATGGAACCCCCCTGGGTGACTCTAGGCCAGTCACAGACTCTCAGCCTAACCTACCTCACAGAGCTGTTGTTGTGAGGATAAAATGTGGAGGAGGATTATATGGTTTCCTTGGAGGAAAATAGGAGGGTTATCAATGTAATAAATAAATAAACAAATAAAATACAGCATCCAGGTATCACTAGTCCCCATTCTGTCCTCCTACTCCCTTAGTATTACAACAGGCTTTAGTACAAGCACACAATAGAAGCCAGAATTAGGTATACAGATAGGAATAGAGAAGGCCAGGGTAAGAGGTTGTCATTGTTGCGGTCCTACTAAGACCCCACATCTCTACCAGGGGCCACTACAAACCCCCAGAGCCACCTGACCCTGCTGCTTCTCCTTCTCATTGCTACCTGTTCACCTGCCCTCTCTAAGGCTAGATCTACACTACTGTTTCATAGCAGTATTGAAGTGCACTGATAACTGTTAGGGCCCAATCCACATTCTATAAACCACTTTCATAGTGTTATATCCTGCATTTTATGTCACATTCGTAATGATTTGACACAAGGTGTACATCTGGTCTAAGTGGAGAAAGAGGAGAAAGAACTGCACCTCCCCTTTTCTCTGGGAGGTGTAGGGATCCAACCTAGAGGAAGAGAAAAGCATATGAGCAGCTGTAACAGGAGGAAGGAGGAGGAGGAAAATGTGCCCCCTAAGTGCATCTTGCCCATGTCTTCTCTCCACCACATTCTGAAACTGGTCCTGAGAGCAAGCTTGATTCTCTATGGCTGGGTTTGCCAGAGAGCAGGTTTGGTGCCCACCGCTAGGGATGGGCAAACAAACAATGTTTGACCTCACCAAGGTTCTGCAAACATCAGCTCACTGCTTTTATCTCCTCAATTTCCCCACGTGTTTGCTATCACTGCTCATTTTGCATGAAAGGGGACATGGAGCAAAACAAACAGCTAGCAAACACAAAAGTGGCACAAACAAAATCCCAAATTTTTGCAAATTTTGAAACCTGCGCAAATTTACACCATAGTCTAAAGGATGGATGATTTTTAAAATTGCACATTTTTTAAAAAAATGCACAAAATTGAATGGGGTTCAGGGTTGCAAAGAGGGCATAGCTGTATGTTTTGTGAGCAGAAACAAAATTCTTGTACATCCTAACCCACCACACTCGTTAGGGATACCTGCATGTACTTTCTCTGCAAATACATGCTTGCCGTTGGAGGACTCGGTGTGTGTGTGTGTGTGTGTGTGTGTGTGTGTGTGTGTGGAATGATTAGCTGCACTTAGGACAGTGTTGCAGTATGGGAATACCTCAGTACAACCCCTGACACTCAGTCACATTGGAAAGTCTGCATTCAATGGTCACAAAGCTAATGTCAATGCATAAAAAACCAAAAATGTCCAGGTCTTATAATGGGACACCCACCAACATTGCAGCTGGTAGTTGTTATAAGTGTTTGATGTGTGTATGGGGTGGTGGTGGTAAAGCAACATAAATGATGATTCCATTTGTTAAGAACTATCATTGGATTTTCATTCAATACGCACAGTCCTATTTTTGTTTCATTGTTTATTTTTATCTGATAAAACATGCAGTTTTATTGTATTCCATTTTGCCTGAAGGCATAAGCAGATTGAAGCAAAATAATAATAAAAAATAATGAGTGAAGCAACAGAAAATTACACATTCTTTTTTACCTCCTCCTACCCTAAGACTTCCCTAAGACTTAAAAACTATTATCCTCAAAATGTAGTCTTGGGTTAGACCCTGAAGTCTATAAGTGTAAGGATCAAAGTAGATATAGCATTAAATGCACCTTTGCATTTAACACACATGTTAGTTTTTAATCCAAATAGAAACATCAGAAAAGTCATCCTTGATCAGACCAAGTGTTGATCTAGAGAAGATTGACAGGAGACATCATAACACTCTTCAAAAACTTGAAAGGTTGTCACACAGAGGAGTTCCAGGATCTCTTCTTGATCATCCCAGAGTGCAGGACACAGCATAATGGGCTCAAGTTGCAGGAAGCCAGATTCCGGCTGGACATCAGGACAAACTTCCTGACTGTTAGAGGAGTATGACAATGGAACTAATTACCTAGGGAGGTCGTGGGCTCTCCCACACCAAAGGCATTCAAAAGCAAGCTGGAGAGCCATCTGTCGGGGATGTTTTAAGGTGGATTCCTGCATTGAGCAGGGGATTGGATTCAATGGCTTTATAGGCCTCTTCGAACTCTACTATTTTATGATTCTGTGATTCTAGTCTAGCTTTTTGATCACCCAGTGGCCATCCAGTTGCTTGTGAGAAAACCATAAATAGGACATGACTGTAATAGCACCTTCCTACTCATGTTCCCCAGCAACTGGAATTCAGAGGCATGCTGTCTCTGATGCTGAAGGTAACATATAGCCACTATGACCAATAGTAGCCATTGATAACCTTCTTGTCCTTGAATCTGACTATGTAATCCCTTTTTAAACCCGTCTAAATTGGTGGCCATCCTAACATTTTGTGGTAGCAAATTCCATAGTTTAACAGTATGATGCATGAGGATAACCCAGGGTCTCATATTACTAGCGGGAGAAAATGTCTCCTTATTCACTTCCCCAACACCAGGCATAATTTTGTACACTTCTATCATGTCTCCCCTTACCCAATGTTTTTCTGAACTGAAGAACCCCAAATGAAGTAAGCTTTCCTCATAGGAGAGTTGCTCTGGCCTATTGATCATCTGGGTTGTCCTTTTCTGCACCTTTTCAAATCACAATATCCTTTTTTAGTTATGGTGACCACAATTATACACAGTATTGCCAGTGTGGTTGCCCCATAAGGGCTAAATGATACTGGCAGTTCTATTTTCCATTCCTTTGCTAATTATGCCAATCATGAATTTGGTTTTTTCGCAGGAGCCACATACTGGCTCAACGCTTTCATCGAGCTGTCTGTCCACCACAACCTCAACATTTCTTTCTTGGTCAGTCACCAGTTGCTCATATCCCCACCAAACCATTGGCAGTTGTGGGGACAGGAATGATGCTAGAGAAAGGGTGCATGGACATTTGAGTAACCCCAGAGGGCTGGATCGGATCTCCTAGCAGACTGGATTTGGCCCATGGCACTGAGGTTCAACAACCCTGCACTAAAATAAATGCATGATGCAGCCTCTGAGCTTGGATTTGGGTATAGTTCCCAATGCACCAACCTGGGCCTAAAAGGAACATTCTAATCCTTTGTTAAACTTCATAGAATCATAGAATAGCAGAGTTGGAAGGGGCCTACAAGGCCATCGAGTCCAACCCCCTGCTCAATGCAGGAATCCACCTTAAAGCATCCCTGACAGATGGTTGTCCAGCTGCCTCTTGAATGACTCTAGTGTGGGAGAGCCCACAACCTCCCTAGGTAACTGATTCCATTGTCGTACTGCTCTAACAGTCAGGAAGTTTTTCCTGATGTCCAGCTGGAATCTGGCTTCCTTTAACTTGAGCCCATTATTCTGTGTCCTGCACTCTGGGAGGATCAAGAAGAGATCCTGGCCCTCCTCTGTGTGACAACCTTTTAAGTATTTGAAGAGTGCTATCATGTCTCCCCTCAATCTCAATCTTGTTGAATGAGAATAGATAGTTAATTTGAAAGAAGTGGATGACTAAAGAAAAAAAGTCCAATGGACTGTATCAGGAACCAGCCTTCACAAAATTCAGGTATATATGCCAGCAAGAACTCAGCATTTCTAGAAGTCTATTCTTTATTCTTGTGTTGCAGACTAATAATCATTTGACATTTAGTAAAAAATTCTGCAAGCTTTAAAGTAATAAAAATAGTCCAAGTTAGCAGCAAGGTTGCCTGTTTTGACCTATTGTGAACACCCATGTTCATAGGTGTTCAAAGGACTACTCAGACCATCTATGAGGACTTCCTGAATAATGAGTCCACAAAGTCCTTCATTAGATTATTAAGCCCTTGCATGCCACATGGCAGAGGGTAATCTTGGAAAAGAGCATTTGACCTTAATTTGATTGTAGGTAATGAGGAATTCACACCCACCATCTTTGGCCATCTGTTTAAACTGGCATTGCTAAACTGACCTAATTCCAAGTATTCTACTAAAAAGATTGGCCAGCAAGCAAGCATCGATTTGCCTATACCAAGGAACCACCTGTTGGTCTTTCATTTCAAAGAAGACATTTTTGTTGTTCTTAAGTCAGGTAAGTCCTTGAGATCCACTTCCTGCCTTGAGGTTATCATCTAGGTCCTGATAGTCACTGTATGCATTACACGAGCCGTCTCCAACATGGTACCATCCAGGTGATTTGGATGTCAACTGTTAGGAATGCTGGGAGTTGTAGTGCAAAACATCTGGAGAGCACCAGGTTGGGTTCTGTATAACTGCATTATACAGAATGAGATGGTTGATGGTTGCAGTTAAATTCTAGACTGTACCACTTCATATGGTGGGGGAGAAATTTATTTATTTATTTATTTATTTATTTATTACATTTTTATACTGCCCAATAGCCGAAGCTCTCTGGGCAGTTCACAAAAATTAAAACCACAGTAAAACACCCAACAGGTTAAAACACAATTACGAAATACAATATAAAAAGCGCAACCAGGATAAAACCACACAGCAAAGTTGATATAAGATTAAAATACAGAGTTAAAACAGTAAAATTTAAATTTAAGTTAAAATTAAGTGTTAAAATACTGAGTGAATAAAAAGGTCTTCAGCTGGCGACGAAAGCAGTACAGTGTAGGCGCCAGGCGGACCTCTCTGGGGAGCTCGTTCCACAACCGGGGTGCCACAGCGGAGAAATGGGGCCACATTTTTCAATCCCCCCACATAACAATCCATATAGTAAACTAAACTAAACTAAACTAATGAGAGAGAGAGAGAGAGAGAGAGAGAGAGAGAGAGAGATTTATCATAACTTTCTATCTATATTAGTTTATTAAACAGAGGGAGCATTTTATTTGCAGGGACATTCATACACACACACACGCTGGAGTCTGGAAACCCAGAACTGTATTAGCATTCTGCATATAACAGGGATGACCAATTACTTCTATGTGAGGCGTTATGAAGACTGTCTTCCCAACTTCAGCAGCCGAGAGTCCAAATCACAAAAAAAGAGTAAATAACATCCAGCCGTTTAGCTTTTTCATAAAGGCATCTTTAGCTAAGGACCTCAACTCACACTGTGCTGCAGCGTAGGAGAATCTATAACTAAAACAGGTAGAAGTCCAATATATGCTAACAACAAAATGTGCACTCCCTACTTTGTTCTGTGAACACTCTCTTTTTAAAGCAATCTTCTGTTGTTTTGGATTTGCTGTTGTTTTAACAGAACGTTTTAAAGTTCAGCTGTGTGATTGGGGAAATATTTCTATTTTTCTTATTGTCTGAGAAGCAACATCACCTCATTTTTTATGTGGCACAGCATGGCAGCATTGACCATGGGTCATGTCAAATGTTTCTTATGCTTCCAACATATTGCCTATCTGGAATTGTTCCTCCATTATTGCAAGTTAAAAGAAATGAACACTGCTTGCTCTTGATGAGCAGTTTAGGCACACATTCTTGACTGCTGTTGCACATAACCATATCTGTATTTCTTTCTTTTTTTTCCCTTTTTTTGCATTTCTACCCAAAGCATTTGTTTTTATGGTGCCTTCTTCCAAGCTGTCCTACCATTCTGCTACTGTTCCTTCAGTATGTTATGTGCCCGGAGCTATAGAGAGCAATCTCTTTGGCACTAAAATATATATGGAAAATTCCTATTTTCCAGTGTTGTTTCTTCTTTTTTAACTCACCAAGGACAAAATATGCAGCAATATGGCTTTGAATTTTTAGATGGGGAAAAAGGACAGTCTGCTTGGTTGGGCTTCTTTTCTCAGAGGGGGGAAAAATACTTGTAACCTTTTTTCCCTTCTTCTCCTATTTAAGCAATCTTGCTTCCTTCTTGTTTGCCATTTATTTTTAAAATTACAAGAGCTGACACATGAACTAATAAGGAAGGCAATTTGGATGGGACTAAGGGGCGTCCAGTCGATGACATCAGTTTTCCTCCCAAGAAATTGTTGCTATTGGATTTTGAGAATGGCTGCCCCAAAGATACACCAGGGATAGGAGGCCAGGCTCACAGCTTGCCATTGATTATCATGAAATTTTCAAAATGTTCAAATGAGGCAGTGCTTTCAAAATTGCAGAGGGCCCTCATTTCTGTGCACTTTCTTTAGAACTGTATGTGACTGGTAATGAGCAATGAGATCGAAGCCTTCTCATCTGAAATGAAATGGTTGCATTAACACCATTTGATAGTCATGCTTGTAAGGTTCTTTCTGGGTTTCTTTCTTTCTCCTTGTTATTGGTTTCTCTAAAAGGAGGAGGAGGAGGACATTGACGATGACCACATGGCTGAAGATAGCACAAGGAGATAGGATTGTGGATGGAACTACTTATATCTGGACAAGAAGGTCTTGCTGGAGAAAAGGTGAGATGCAAGTGAAGATCTGGAAGTCGTTGAACAGGGGGGCTTGTGGAGAAAGAAGTAATAGGGAACAAGGAAACATGAGCTAGAGGGAAGAAAGTGGAATTCTTAAGAGAACAATCCAAGGATGCATGGGGGAATGTATTTGTGGCTTATGCCAGTAAGGACATTTTTGGCCCAATCTACACCAAACAGGATATTGCACTAGAAAAGTGGTATAACTACGGTTTATAAAATGCAGGAGCCACACTACTGCTTTATAGCGGTATTGAAGTGACAACTGTTGGGGCCTATTGACATATACCGCTTTCATACCACTTTCATAGTGCAATATCCTGCTTGCTGTAGATTAGGCCTCTGTTTCACTAGCCTTTTCAGCTTTTAAAGAAACTTTCCCTAAGGGTGGTGTAGTCCCCCCCATATTGTGTGTGTGTGTGTCAAAAGAATGGGGGCTTCCATCTTTCCATACTCCCCAAACACCTCCTTGCTTCACCCTAACCTATCCCTCCCACACTCCTGAAATACCATTTTTTTGCCCTGTATACTATTAGAATTTTAATGGTAGAGGAGCAATGGTGGCAGATCTTTTTGCCACTGAACAGAGGAGGCTTCTGATAGCAATCCACCATTTTCTGCCCATGGAGCTAGGGTTGACACTCATTTTCTGCCCATGGAGCTAGGGTTGACACCCAAGCAGTGGCCCAATGATAGAGCCCTTTGGAGTTGTCCTGTGCTTGCTTGTTAACCTGCATCTTGTTTTGCCCCAGGTGACAATGTTGGTGAGAATAAGGAGTGATAGATGCCTCTGCCTACTTCTTCACTGGCTCTCAAGCAAGCAAATGGTAGCAATGGAGGGAAAGCGTATGAGGAGCAATACCAGTTGGTGACAATGGTGATAAGAAGGTAGTCTTGATGAGGAATGGGTGTCATTGAGGGTATCTTGCCCAAGGTTCTCCTGGAGTTGATACTGCTTGGACCTCCTCCTGTATAAGCAAAGAAGAAGCTCCACGAAATTCTATGGGACTCTGTCCTTAGACATTATATTAGACTCTTTATCCCATCCTCTATTTTCCTCCATCCTAAGTAAGGACCTCTTCATGCATCAGCTTTTTTAGGTATACCTTTAAAAATGTAGAGCATTAAGACCCAAACATGCTTGCATGGCACATGTATGTATGTTACAGATACACATCTCAGGAAGTTGGGAATGACTGTGGCTTCATGTTGAGGGATATAATAGTTGGCAACAGCAGATGGGGTGTGATGTATAGTTACTAGGGGTGTGCATGGACCCCCGCTCTGCTACGCGCCACTCCGCCCATACTCCACTCCTCTTCGCCGCGGAGCTCTGGCTCCGAATCGGAGCTCCGCAGTGGAGGGGAGTGGCACCAGGTAAGGCCGGGAGAGGAGGGCGGGGGGGTTACTGGGCCCTGCCGCTGTCGCCACCCGTGTGGCGATGGCGGCAGAGCCCAGTAAGGGACCAAGGGGGAGGGGGGCCTTACCTGCCTCCGTCCGCTGTCTGTCGGCTTCTTCAATTGAGCCCGCGGTTCAACCAGGAAGTCTGGGCCGCAAGTGCAGCCTAGACTTCCTGGTTGAACCGCGGGCTCAATTGAAGAAGCCGATGGACCGCGGACGGAGGCAGGTAAGGGAGAGGAGGGCGGGGGGGTTACCAGGCCCTGCTGCCATCGCCACCCATGCGGTGACAGCGGCAGAGCCCGGTAGGGGACCAAGGGGGAGGGGGGCCTTACCTGCCTCCGTCCGCGGTCCGTCGGCTTCTTCAATTGAGCCTGCGGTTCAACCAGGAAGTCTGGGCCGCAAGTGCGGCCTAGACTTCCTGGTTGAACCGTGGGCTCAATTGAAGAAGCCGACGGACCGTGGACGGAGGCAGGTAAGGGAGAGGAGGGGGGGTTACCGGGCCCTGCCGCTGTCACCGCATGGGCGACAGCGACAGCGGCAGAGCTCGGTAAACCCCACTTACCTTTCCGGCAGAGCTCCGGATCGAGGCGAAGGAACCACCTTCACCTCGATCCTCTTCGCTACGCTACGCCGGCCCCCCAATCCTCTTCGCCTCTGCCTTAAGGGGAGGCAAAGCACCCTGCTCCGCTTCTAATTCGCCGGTCTGATTAGAAGCGGAGCACATCCCTAATAGTTACATACCAAGCGATACTCCTGGAAAAAAATCCCTTGGACTCTTCTCTCTATTTTTTTCCCAAAAAACATCCCACCACCCCAAGTTAGTGATTGCTCTAGCTGTAAATGAATAGCTGTGAGAGTTTGGTCTCATGGCAACTAAAAAGCTAATGTTCAAACTGCTGACACAAGGATTTCGCCTTAAGGGGGGGGAATAGAAAAGCCTGTTTATAAGCAGTGACAGTGCAGAGGGCTGAGTGCAGTGCTCAAATTACGGTAGATGGTGAAGGGCATAAGGAGTTACCCTTCCCTTTTGTGATGCTCAATTGCGGATGGAAGGTAGAATAATGAGACAAGACAAGAAGTTGGATTTAAATAGGGTCACATTTGTTTATGAGTATCTGCAAAGGAAGATGGAGGCCTAGGCAGGCATCCTATCTTGGCCAACATCTTGGCCATAATTGGGATTGGGCTATCCATTCATATCCCGACCAGTGATGTGTGTCTATTGCCACCCATCAGGATTCCCCTTTTGGGGTAGGTAGGCCTTCCAATGTCACTCCTCCTCAGGTTGCAAAATTCTGAGTGAGCGAGTAAGGTTAGTCTAAGACATAACCCTTATCCCATCTTCTGGTGCCACAGGACTCCCAGCTGAGGGCCTCAGGTATTACCAATCACCACAATGGTGCTTTAGAATGCTCACTGACCTTATCCTTGCTCCCTATGCCCGCACGCCTGCCCCAATCAAAATGTGACCAAATTCAACCAATTAGCCTGGTTAATACTCCCCTGCTGTCTTACAATATGAAGTAGGTAAAAAAACTCCCAAAAGAATTGATTGAGAGCAACAAATTCCTACTTGGCCCCCCTAGGGGCAACGAGCAGCAAAAGATGAAGAGAAGGCTGGGGAGGGGATGTGCTCCATAAATAAGGTTTCCAGTCTCCTCCCCACATCGGTGGTGCCACACGGAGGCAGCCTATGGCGAGCCTCCATTCATCTCTCTCCCCTCCCCCACAATTGCCACCCAAGCAAGCCTTTCTGCTACTATTTTAGACAGCTATCATGGGCATAACTTGACCCAAATGGCAGTGGAGCATCAAGCTAGCATATTTCATTAAAGTTCCCCACCACCATATTGCAAGAGCTGGAGAAGTATGCATACCCGAACAAATGATCTGACTTTCATAAAGCTTCTAGCTTCTAGTGGGGGTGCGGGTGGCAATGAAGGCAAAGGAAACACCCAGTTAAACATTATTTTAACATATTGTTAAATATTATAACAATATTGAAAGTGTATCATTGTCACACACAGTAAGTGCTATTGTAACTGTGAATAAATTTAGCCACAAGAAATCCATAGCATGCCATTTACACAATTAATAATCGTCCTTTTCAGAACTTCCATGTATTCACTGGAGAATGGGCACTGGCTCTTTCCCTGATGTCAAATGCCATGCTGGCCCTGGCCATTGTCCTTCACACAATGAGCTGAAGGCTTTTAAATGGGCACTTGTGCAATTACGTATAAATCTCTGAAGGAGAAGGCTAACAATGGCTACTAGTCATGATGGCTATGTGCTACCTCAAATATCAGAGTCAGTTAAGCCTATACACACTGGGGAACATGGGCAGGAGGGTGTAGACAGAGCTGGACTAGATGGGTCTGATCTAGCATGCTGCTTCTTATGTATTTATGTACAGCTGAACTTTTTTGGGGGAGAGATTCAAGTGCAGGCAAAATTGAGCAGTGTCCAGCTCCTCTATGCTGCTGGTTGCCATCTTTAATACCCCATAATGCCCACACAATGATGCAATGTCAATTGAAGCTGAATTCCAAAAGAAAATGGCAGCCCTCCCCACAGGTTTGGCCAAAGGATCTAGAAGAGATAGTGCTTTTTGGCTGAATAGTGAAATAGTTTGCATTTTTAGAAGTCATATCTGCAAAGAACAACTATAATATATAATTTACCTCCTCTGCCCACTGAGAACATTGCAGTTTTGTTTATTATTAGCATACAGCTCCAGCCATCTTCAATATATTGCAACTTTTTTTTTTGCTTTGATTGTTTCTCAGCGACTCTGCTTGAGCCTTGTCTAATAAGGCAAGTTGAAAGGATGAAGTTTTGTTCAGAACATGAACGAGATAATATAATATTGAAATCTGAGCTTCAGAATTTGTTTCTAGGTTGTTTTTAGAAATGGCAGGAATGCAGAGGTCTGACTGAAACATTAATGGGGTGTACATTGGGTGTTCCCTTTCCATACAGTGAAGCGTGGAAAACAATGTGGAATAAGTAATCAACTCCCAGCAGATAGACAGATTTTTCAAACCCAGGAGACACTTTTTAACGCAAGAAGATTTGCCCTCACTTTCTGGAAGCAACTCAAAAACTGCAGAAGTTGGGAAAGTGTTTAGGATTTAAATTTTAACTAGATCCCAGGTCAGTAGCCAGTTTTACAAAATGGTCATTTAGAGAATGGGGTGGAAAATCAACCTTTCCCAGAGTGCCATAGTCCCAATATAAATCAGGCTCATGTGTGTTTACTCTGAAGTAAATAAACCAAACTATCAGGACTGAGTCAAAATGTATGTATGTGTTCACATATGTTAAAGTAAGCAAAATGCTATTTAGTGGACATCATCAGATGCGTGTTTTATCGCACATTCATTATTGGCCACTCACAGCCAGATCTACACCAAGCAGGATAAAGCACTATGAAAGCATTATGAAAGAAATATATGGTATGTGTCAAAGGGCCCCAACCATTGTCAGTGCACTTCAATACTACTATAAAGCAGTAGTGTGGCTCCTGCCTCTTATGCACTGCTGTCATACCACTTTCTTAGTGCTATATCCTGCTTGGTGTAAATCTGGCCACAGTTTGTCACGGGTCCTTTTGACGACACCATCTGCCTCCTTCTGGCCTTCTCTCTGTCACAAAATAAGACCCCGGTAAGTCCGATTTATTTTTAGAAGCGAAACCTTCCGCAATCTCTTGATGGAAACCTGCAGGAAAAGTGGTGCGATAAAAATGCCCACTCAGTGGGCCACATGGTCCTTGTTTACTTCCTCTTTCTTCTCTTTGAAGAAAGAGGAAGTATTGTGTGACAGAAGTGGAGGGGGAGAAGTAATGGTAGGGAACTGTGATTCCCCACCCCCCTGTCTGATGACCCTCAGTATCTGCCCACCAACCAAGGATATTCCAAAAATGACTTACTACTTGGCAGCAGGCTTGTGAGCTGCTGCCTCCATGTGTAGACTGGAAGTGATTGCTCCAATGGCATCCCAATAATGTGCACAATGGCTTAAACTAGGTCACTGTGATCAAAGCAATGAAAAGATGCCTCAGTGGGAGCATGGCTGGGCCACAAATATAGAGGTAGACCCATGTGCTTCCAAGACATTCACTTGCCCATGTGAAACTATATACCAAACCTGTTGACTCTAGGAATTTGTTATCCAAGGCCTCAAGGCATAGGTTCCCCCCCCCCCCGATTTACCAGTTCTGATCCTTTTCACTGCATGTGAAGTACAAGCTCAACCAAGAATACATGGCTCTTTCCATAGGGCATAGTGCCTGCTAGCTAGTGAAAACCAGCCCTAAGATATACTCTTTGCAGAATAATGATGTATATTCACTCATAATGAAGCAACAATGTGAAAAGTCTTCAATCTCTGCACACTTATTTGTACATAAGCCCCAATGAACTGAAGTGGTATGTGTAGGATTACGTTATTAAACTGTTAAGAATATATATGTTTTGATTACCAGTATCTAGGATGCTGGTTGTAATAGCATTGCATGTTCCAGGTACTCCGAAATGCCATCCTCACTGCAGATGGGGCACAAGGAGTGCCCTAGCATTGCTTGTTGTTGTTTATTCGTTCAGTCGCTTCCGACTCTTCGTGACTTCATGGACCAGCCCACGCCAGAGCTTTCTGTCGGCTGTCGCCACCCCTAGCTCCCCCAATTGCTTGGCAGGGTCCTATCTCTGCTTATATTTATTTAAGACTCCTCCTTAGGTTGTTGAAACATAAATCCAAATGGCCGTAGGGACAGTTACTTCATTAGTCTCTTGTAGGGAAGTCCAAATAAGAGAAGGGGAGAAAGTCCAAATAAGAGAAAGGGAGAAACGTAGGGTGACCATATGAAAAGGAGGACAGGGCTCCTGTGTCTTTAACAATTGCATTGAAAAGGAAATTTCAGCTGTAGGTGCCCTGCGCTCTTTCAAATCTGGTCACTCTAGCATAGCTCCTGCAGCTTTAACTGTTGTGATGAAGAGGAAATTTCACCAGGTTCTCCATATATACAAATAACACCTACTGAAATTCCCTTTTCAGTACAACTGTTAAAGATGCAGGAGCCCTGTCCTCCTTTTCATATGGTCACCCTAATACTGCAGTAATGAGATAAGTTCAATAGCCAAACTTCTTTCCATAGATTTGAATATGTTATGTGCTTACACAAATCACTGTACTAAATTCTTAGGGAAAGCAATAAGGTGGTTTAAAAAAACCACCACCACCACTAGTGTCATCCTTACATGTTGCAGGTTGATGTTTTCTTGAAATAGTGTGATAATGTCATGCCTGCAAAACTTGTATCCGTGTATTACTGCTTTCTTATAATAATGGTGTTAACCCCTGCTGTAAAGAAGAATGTTCTTGGTGAAACTAAACCGCAATCCTTGTTTATGTTGCCCTTTTATTGACAACATGCCCCCCTTAAATACGGAGTTGTTTTATGGATTTACAGTAGAGCAAGTATCACAGAGCAATCTCAGAAAATTGCTTCTAAGATCATTCATGGTGAAAGAAAGGTGGAGGAGCGTGACTTATTACTGATGTCGTCGTACAGCAGTAATTCTTATGGGCTGTAGCACTCAGAAAATATAGTATAAGAGACAATGCTAGCTACATTTAGGTTATAAGGTAATTATCATATAGCGTGAAGCAACTCATAACAAGGATTGACTACTCTTTGTAACCTTAGAGTTGTTCTCTTACACCAGCAACCCTTGTTTACACAGGTACCATCCCATCTGTGGGCTGGGCCTAAGACCACTCACTGCCTCAAGTCCTCTGAGGTAGCAGAGAGAAATTCAGTCCACGCGCTATGTCAGTATGTGGGGTGGGTGGAAACACAGGGCGTTGCTAGACCTGCCAGGATAAGCCAGCAGGGAGGCGGGGCAATGGCACGCTAACTTTAATGCGCGCCGCCCAGCCTCCTAGACGGCCGAGGCGCAGGGACGACGGAAGCCCTGCAGCGTCAGCCATTTTTGTTTGTTTGTTTGTTAAAGGGGCCACGTGCGGCCCGAAGACTCCGGAGAAGGTAAGTCATTTTTTTTTACTTAAACCCCCCCATCCGGTCCTGATCCCTTCCCATGCCTTCTCCCTCCGTGTGTCCCGTGTCGTCTGTGCTCCCTTCTTCCTCCGTGTGTCCCATGTCATCTGTGCTCCCTTCTCCCTCCATGTTTCCCCCCCCCGGCCGCGGCTTTTTGCAGCTACTCACAAGTAAGCAAGTAGCCGCAAAAAGCCATGGAAGTCTCTAGACGTTCTGCAGCCCCGGCCTCAGGCCGGAGCTGCAGAAAAGGTGCACCATAAGCGACTTCGCTTATGGCGCGTTAGAGGAGGCTTCAGTGCGGCCTGGGCCCGGATTCCCCTGTGTGTCATGTGGACGCACAGCAGGGAAAGTGGCTCTCAAAGCACACTAAGGCCTCGTCTAGCAAGGCCCACAGAATAGGGGAAGAGGAGGAACACATGAGAGGTGGAGGTGGGAACAGAAGAATTAAGGAAGTAGGAAACTTTTCCCAGAACATTTTTTTTTATAATGCTGTTCATAGCAAAAAGAAACTTTACCCATACTGAAAATAAGCACAAAAATGGTCCCATGAATTGTAAGCCAAAAAGAATTTACTTTAAACTGAGAGTTATAAGACACTGTAGGTAAAAAGCACCACAAGGAAATGTTTTGCCCTGTTCAAATGCAAGTATTTGTTTTGTGTTTTAAGGATCCAGAAACAAATTAATTCACAGATATGGAATTTGTTTAGCTTCAAGTCAAAGAAGTGACTTAATCCCCACAGATTTCAATGGGTCTATGCTATGTATGATTATATTTGGCTGCAACTTCTCATTTAAAGAGTTGTGGAGGCCTGAAGGATATTGCCAAACTTCTCTGCAAGGTGGTTACCTGATTTGTACCAGCATCTGTGACCCACAAGATACACCCTTGTTTTATGCAGCTGCAGCACAGTTGCACTTGGAAACTTTTCAGCAGTCTGGAGGTGGAAGGTACTGCCAGGGCCTGCATGATCCAACAGGCACAGAGTGTGTTATGTCTGGTACAGAATTCCACATTCTGAACCACCCTGACCTTTCTGTTAAAAAAAAGATAAATTACTAGTCCAGATGATGCAGAGAGAGAGAGAGAGAGAGAGAGAGAGAGAGAGAGAGAGAGAGAGAAAGTGTTCAGAGGAGGGCAACCAGGATGATCAGGGGTCTGGAAACAAAGCCCTATGAAGAGACTGAAAGAACTGGGCATGTTTAGCCTGGAGAAGAGAAGATTGAGGGGAGACATGATAGCACTCTTCAAATACTTAAAAGGTTGTCACACAGAGGAGGGCCAGGATCTCTTCTCGATCCTCTCAGAGTGCAGGACACAGAATAATGGGCTCAAGTTAAAGGAAGCCAGATTCCAGCTGGACATCAGGAAAAACTTCCTGACTGTTAGAGCAGTACAACAATGGAACAAGTTACCTAGGGAGGTTGTGGGCTCTCCCACACTAGAGGCATTCAAGAGGCAGCTGGACAGCTATCTGTCAGGGATGCTTTAGTGTGGATTCCTGCATTGAGCAGGGGGTTGGACTCGATGGCCTTGTAGGCCCCTTCCAACTCTGCTATTCTATGATTCTATGAAAATATGTAAAAAACACTCTGAGTAAAAACTCAGAAGCAGCAGCGGCTCGTGAGGAGGTGTTTCATAGATGAAGAGACTGCTGTTGAACATAGCAGCATCCCCACTGGGGGCAGTAATGTCAGGGACAAATGCCTGTGCTGCAGACATGATTATACATATTTTTAAAAACCTTGCAAATAATACAGAATATACTGCAGATATTGGTTTGCATGGAATTTGAGGGTTCTTTTAATGGAATTGAATGTGAACTACTAACAGCTTTTCATGAGCATTTTTGACAGTGCTGGGGGAAAAACCCTCCTTATTTTGATGACTTCTTTTTAGTGCAATGTTTGCTTATTCATGGACATTGCCCTTGGTAGCATCATCACATAGCTAAATCTATGTAGCATTGTGTGGTATCGTCTATTTCGCTGAATTGGTGAGATCAAGTATGTGCGTAATCTCGTAAGGGGGGAAATGCAGTAACAATGAGAAAACAGTGATGGCAAAGATATAGGAAACAATGGTATAGAAACTTGATTCCCTCACCTTGAAATGCCTATACAGTTTGATTGGTGTGTTTTTTCCTTTAAATCAATCCTACTAAAAGTACTAGTTAATCCAAAAATTAAAACTGGACAGTAGGCAGTGTTGTATAAATTGCCATGCATATGCCTTTGATTTCTCTGTCAATGTGAGAAAAAGCTAGAATATCCTCAAGAAATACATAGGGAAACATTTCTTGAGGATTATATACACATACCCAAACCTAATCCAGAATGTGTAAGAAAAAAAGAAGCAGTATGAAAATATGTTGTGGGTTTTTTTTTTTATCATTAGAGGATAAATGCCTATAAGTGAATTAGTGGAACCTTGCACACTGATGCAGATTTTGGCAAGGCTCTTTTCTTCTTCTTCTTCTTCTTCAATATATTTCTTCACTGACATAATTAGCTTTTCATCCCATTGGGATTATCACATTTTACCTGCTTAGTTTTCAAAGTTATAATATTGGGAAGTTACCAGGTCAGTAAGAAATGCTGAGGCTTAGTTATATAAGGAGTTTGATTTGCAATTATTTTAATGCGCTACGGGAAATTAATATGCTTTGCCTGACACTCAACTTTCATTCAAAGACTCTGACGGGCTCGGATTGTGGAGCTGTACTAGCCAAGCACTTGCTGACTTTTTTTGTTCCTAGTTCCAGTTTCACTCATAGTGCAGCATTTTTTATTTTATTTTCATTTTAAATCCTCTCAGAATAGCCATGTGTTTTGGAACAGGGCTGTCCCACTGGAAGCCAGCACCAAAAAGTAAAACAAACAAACAAACACTAACTCAAGGAACAAAAAATCTTTTGGTTTAATATGTTTTTGCTAAAAGTTTTCCATGTTCACTTAAGCTCCAAAGTTCTGCCAAATTACAGCTGTTAAGGCCACATTCAGAAACTGTGGGTTGTTTATGGGTTAAACAACCCAGAGTAAACCTAACTACAGTCCACTCATCATTAAACAAGCCAGGAATTCCTGCCATGACATGCAAACTGGGTCTGTGTGGAAAGAAATAATAGAAACAGGGGCCTTAGCTAGACCTAAGGTTTATCCCGGGATTGTCCCAGGGTCGTCCCTGCCTGCTCCCGGGATATCCTGTGTGTCATTTACATGAACAGGGATGATCCTGGGATAAACCTTAGGTCTAGCTAAGGCCTGAGTCAGAGATTGTGAGAGACACTAGGGCCAGATCTACACATGTCATAGTGATACGATCCCGTCAGGGTGACATTATATCCCTCTTGTACATTTATACCTTGTAGGACACACAATGACTTTTGTTGCGGTATTTTGGATAACACGGACTAAAAAGTGGGAAATAACACAAGAGCAGTGGTATACGGGATGTGTAATGTTCCCCTAACAGTTATCAGTGCACTTCAATGCCAATCAAAAGAGAGAAAATTGTGAAAGCTGAGAACGGCAGCATTTTATGTGTGGGTAGGATGGGGGTGGGGCCTGCCTGCCTGCCTGCCTGCCTGCCTGCCTCTCTTTGAATATTTCATGGAGAGAACTGTATTTGGCTGGCTGTCAGCATGCTTGTATTCCTCCACCTATGCTCAACCTGTATCATTTTGTCAAATAAATAAGGCTGTGGTGAACTCCTTCCAATTGGAAACCAACCTGGGTAAGCGCCATGCCCCAAGGAGTTTTCACCACTTGGAGCACTGGACTGAGTGCAACGGTCATCATCCAAATGCCACAGAAATGGTTATGGAATGGTTATTCCTAACACACACCCTGCTTCTCAAACCTGTGCAAAGTAGGCTATTGGAAAATAATGAGGCATACAAAAGGCAGAAGGTCTATAGTTCAGTGGTTTAGCCCATGTATTGCATGAAAAAGGTCCCAGGTTCAAATGCCTGGTGTCCCCAGGTTGGGCTGGGAAAGTTGCTTGCCTGACATCTTAGGCCATAGCTAGACCTAAGGTTTATCCCAGGATCATCCCAGGTTTGTCCCTGCCTGAGTGCTGGATGCCCTGTGTGGTACTTAGATGAACAGGTTTGACCCCAGGACAATCCTGGGATAAACCTTAGGTCTAGCTATGGCCCCAGAGAGGATGGGATAGAGTTGGTATAGACAATTCTGAACTTCACTGACTGGACCAATGGTCTGTCTCACTATAAGGCAGCTCCCAATGTTCCTAGCCAATAGCAATGTGCAATGAAGGGGAGATGAACTCAGGGAATGATTTTTAGCGTGACAATAAAAATGTTACAAACGTGTCAGTCTATCTCTACTTTCAACATTTGGAGTACATGAAGATTTAGGGAAACTTGTAACTTTTGATATATGGGAGTACATTGGAGGCACAGTAACTTGTTGTTGACATGTGTCGATAGATAGATAGATAGATATTAAAATCAGTGACTGTGAGGTAGGTTTCATCTAAGATACTTTTTAATGTCTGGTACATTTGATGCCAATTGATTGAAATGTCAAAAAAAAGAGGGTGGCTATTTTCTCTTGTGGTGTAGCAAAAGAAGAAAAATGGAAGAAAATCAAAGTGTCTACAGAGGGAATAATTCTTATAAAATTAGTTTTCGACCAATTCATTTTTGTATTAAATTATACTAAAGATATATTAGTTCAGTGTTGTGAAATGATTTCTTATATGATCGCAGCAGCAAGAATTTGTTACACCAATATTGGAAAGGACTGTCTACTCCTACCATTTTGGAGTGGGAAAATAAATATATGAATATGCTGCTCAGTCTACATTGACAAATTATATTACAGTCGAAGGAGGACGCCAATACCATAATCAATTTACTCAAAATTGGAAAACTTCTCTTTTTTAAAATAGTACTGGTAAAATTTAGCATATTCTTCTACAGATGCCATTCATACATTTAATATGTTGTTTAAATGTATTATTTACTGCCTTTATATTGGAATTTATTTATTTTTACATATCTGCATTTTTAATCTAGTTGAAATATATATAAGAAGAAGGGTTGGGAAATTCAGAAAATATCTGGGATTAGTGAGATGTCACATTAAAAAAAAGGCCCACCATGTTTGCTTCATAGGGATGTACCAGTCAGTCCATTTCCAGTCCATGAGAATTTTACATCATTTCATCTGAAAGCCCGACCTGTTTCTGTACTAACGTGATTTTTTTTTAAAAAAAACTGCCAACCAACCACCATATTTTAGTGCATTTTCTCACAAGACATCCATTTTTAAATGTCCATTATCTTTACACATAGTTTATATGCATTTTGGTAATTTTTGAGCTGAGAATTGCTTCACAAGATTGGGAGAAGTGCAGAATCCAGGTATCTCTCAGAATAATGGGCAGATGGGAAGGATTTTTCAGATGGGAAGGATGGGAAGGATATTATACTGGGAGGTGTCTACTAGTTCTGTGGATTCCTCAAGCATTCCTCATTCTTCAGCTGTATTGTGAAGCTGCCTTACAACTTGAACTGTCTGATGAGCATACTGGTGAATTGAATCCTGGGCAAGCCCATCATGTACAGTATGCCCCTCCCTGCCTTTCATTCCTGCACTCACTACCATTGCTGCCTGTAAACATGGGTAAATAGCCACTTTACAGCTTCCATTTGCATTAAATGCCCTTTATGTAAAACAATGAGCCACCAATTTTATGCAAAATGGCAGCTTCCTGAAGGGTTGGGTGGCTGCTCTATGGGTGCCCACGGATTGCCCAAGTGTTCAGTCAGGGAGCAAACAGGGGTGGCTAAGTGGCAGCTGTCCACAGACTGGAGTTCAGGAAGCCAAGTGGGGAGGGAGAGTCTGATGGACTTCATCTCCCTCTAGGAATCCCATGACATCTCTATTGCTGAACATCGTTATGAGGGATGGTTGTAAAATAGGTTCCATTCTGACATGCCTGAGAAAAATGACTTAGTCCAAGGGCTTATTTATTTATTATATTTATATCCTGTCTTTTTTCTTCCAAGGAACCCAAGGAATCCTCCTCCTCTCCATTTTATCCTCAAAACAACAACCCTGTGAGGTAGGTTGGGCTGAGAGACAATGATTGGCCCAAAGTCACCCAGTGAGCTTCCATGGCCGAGTGGGGACTAGAACCTGGATCTCCCGATTCCCAGTCCAACACTCTAACCACTACACCACACTGGGTCTTTTCAAGTATGCCTTTTCTCTGCTGCCAGTCTGGGAGCTAGGGCAGGTGACTGCCAAGCACTCTCAGGAGCCTTGCAAATGCTCACGTGTGGGTTCATGCTTGTGCCAAGTGCATCCAACTGTGTAAGGGGGCAGACACCAGGGAGGGGTGTCCGTCGACCTCCCAGACCCAGTTGGCCGCCCATGACAACCCTAGTCTAAAGACACAAAGGATTGCACCTTAAGCCAACCCTACATGCAGCAACAGGACAATTAAATGCAATTATGATCCTCTAGTAACACCCACACATCCACACCCACATACAGATTCTGCATTACAGAAACTAGAATCCTGCAACGAGCAAATCAGAATTTGGTGACTTGTACCACTTACGCAAATTAAGCAGAGATGTGTGATTTATTTTTAGTATTCTTTTGCAATTCTTCTTTATTACTATTGTTGCATTATCAGTTCTAGTCGTGGGAAAGGGAAGGAGTTGTACACAGGCACCAAAGCCCTTTGGTCCTTAGGTATCTGATTTAGCAGCAATTCCTGCAGCTATCAGAATTTCGCAAGGTGCTGCCTCGCCCTTTCAAGCATATCATCGCAACCCTAGAGGCGAGTAACCTAGCTGAGATTCATTGGAAGCCGAATTTGATAGCTAGCACAGCATTCTGCAGTACTTTCCTGCAGAGTCATGGACCCAGCCGGCCCATTTGACCAGTTTGCCCCTTTCACTTCAGGTTGTGTGAGCAGAGTATTTTTCTTGTACATCCGTTCCCACCCAGCTGCAGGGGGAAGAGGAATAGAAATTATTTATTTATTTATTTATTTATTTTATTACATTTCTATACCGCCCAATAGCCAGAGCTCTCTGGGCAGTTCACAAAAATTAAAACCATTCATAATATAAAACAACAGTATAAAACCATAATATAAAATACAGTAAAAAAGCTCAACCAGATAAAAACAGCAGCAATGCAAAATTACAAATTTAAAACACCATGTTAAAATGTATTTATAGATTGTTAAAATGTTGGGAGAATAAAAAGGTCTTCACCTGGCGTCTAAAAGCATATAATGTAGGTGCCAAGCGAACCTCCTTAGGGAGCTCATTCCACAGCCGGGGTGCCACAGCAGAGAAGGCCCTCCTCCTGGTAGCCACTTGTGCCTCTGGAGACAAGGGCGGGGCAGAGGCTATAAAGGCCACCCCCACCCCCACTTGGCCTCTTTCATCTCAGCTCCCACTCTCCCTCCCTCCTTTAATATAGTATAGCTAACTGCTCCCTTTGTAGAGAGGGCTGAGTAGGATTTTTTCCCTCCCACTAAATGAGGGCAGGTTTTTGCCTACTCTTTGCTGGAAGTGCTATGAGAGGAGAGTGGATAAATTGGTTGATTAGTATAGGGATGTGCGGGAATTGGCAGTATATTAGAATAGGGACGGTGAGCACTCTGGCACCTTTTGGTGATTGGCACATCCAGAGGTCCTGCTCCTAGCGAGCTGTGAGGGTCATGTGTCAGGATATAATTTGCCTTTGGAGACTCATCGGCCTCACCTACTCTGAGCTGTGAGGCTTCGGGTGGGTGTGATGTGGGGTGGTCTCCCCACACTTGCAGAGTGTCATATAAGAAAGGGGGCAGGGTTTTTCCCTGACTCCTGGCTTTGGAGAATTCTTGTCCATAAAGCCAGGACTGAGGACTGAGGAAGGACTCATTGATTCCCACACTTTCAAATGCAGATCCAAAGAGGGGTATACTACCCATATTATTCAAATAAAGAGGCCCTTATACAATCATAGAATCATAGAATAGCAGAGTTGGAAGGGGCCTACAAGGCCATCGAGTCCAACCCCCTGCTCAATGCAGGAATCCACCCTAAAGTATCCCTGACAGATGGTTGTCCAGCTGCCTCTTGAAGGCCTCTAGTGTGAGAGAGCCCACAACCTCCCTAGGTAACTGATTCCATTGTCGCACTGCTCTAATGTTCAGGAAGTTTTTCCTGATGACCAGCTGGAATCTGGCTTCCTTTAACTTGAGCCTGTTATTCCGTGTCCTGCACTCTGGGAGGATCGAGAAGAGATCCTGGCCCTCCTCTGTGTGACAACCTTTTAAGTATTTGAAGAGTATTAGTTTAACCCAAGTTCTGGTGTCTGTGGCTGTTGCTAGACAAGGGTTTAGCCCAGGCCTAAAAACCGGGCTCACCACTGTGCATGCAGATGACGCACAGGGCATCCCAGGGTCAGGCCGGGCTAAACCCTCTCTTGACCCGGGATAACCGGATCCACTTTGGGCCCAGCCCGGGGCTGCAGAAAGTCTAGCAGGTTCCGCAGCTTTTCCCGGCTATGCGGCTTACTCGCGAGTAGCCGGGAGAAGCCGCACACTGGGCACAACGCTCCTATGGAGCGCTGTGCCCATCGGGCTGGGGGCGAGGTAATCGTGGGGGGAGGAGAGATGGGGGCCGGGGGGGCAAGTTGACGGGCGGGAGCGGACTGGTGAGCAGGGGGTCATCAGACACTGGGGGGAATTGGGGGCAGAGGGGAACCCTTTATTTATTTATTGTCGTTGTTGCGCTCCTGCGTACATGGCCCTTTAATGTTTTTTAAAAATGGCCGAAGTGACAGGGCTTTCCCTTACCCCATCGCGTGTTACGTCTAGCTAGGGGCGACGGCCCACGCTAGCTGCAGCGCAGCTTCGCCCCTACTCCTCACTGGATTACTTGGTTTAGCAAGGCCCTGTGCCTTTATTCTATGCTTCCTTCTCCACTCGCAACTGTGTATGCAACTAGGCTAAATGTAGTCCACCTAAAATGTTCTATTCGAAGTGGAGGATGGTGATGGAAACTGAAGCTCACTCCCACCCCGTAGACTGCGAACAAGTCCTCAAATCCTGCCAATGCAAACTTGAATTAATATAACTGAATGATTTGTACTAATGCACTGTGTCATTTCAGAGCACTATAAACAACATTCCAAGTGGAATTTTCCATTACCGACTACATCACTGCCGAGGTCGTTGTTTGAGGACTGCAGCAGGATTATAAAGCCTTATTAATGAGTGGAGTTAAAATAAAGAACAAATGAATCAAGGCCTCTTTTTGGAACAGAGGTTCTGTGCCAACAGCGCTCCGGTGTTTAAGTGAGAAAACTGCTCTCATCCCACATTCTGACAATGTTTGTTCAAAGCAAAATGATTTTTCTTCACTACACTGGTCATGACTTTAATATGCAACCTCTGTCAATGTTTTGCCATGTGGAGAACAAACTTAGTGTGAGGCTGGAGGCTGGCTTTCAGCTGTCTTTCTTGGGCTCAGGATCTCAGATTTATATTTCAGGGTGGAAAATCTGCGTTTCATGAACTGACTGCTCAAGTCCCATAAAACAAAGCCTGGTATTTGATAGAAGTGTCTTCTTGAACAGAGAACTGATGCCCATGTAACTTAATGAAGCCCCAGCCCTTCAATATTTAACAATGCAAAGCTGAGTAGTTAACTTAATTATAAATAACAGCAAGTTGCCAAGATGACAGTGGTGTTGGAAACCTATTACAGCACAGAGGACTTCAGACAGAGAGAGGAGGTATTTTACCTGCACGTTTTTTTAAGCAAGACACAATTCTCTGCAATAGTTTTCCATATCTCTTAAAGTCTGATCATCTGTCTTCCCCTGAACTGCTTAGCTGGTGAGAATGGAAGCCGAGAAGGTGGGGATTTGTTGAGCACACATTTTAATTTTGCACTTTCCAACCACTATGCGAACTGAAACCCAATTATCCTCCGAAATTCATACATCTCCAGTCGAAAGAATCCACACACAAAAATGAATATATTAGGGGAAATAACATTCAAAGCTGCATTATATTGCATATAACCACTGCATATAAGTGGTTGCAACAATTGTACATACTAGGCAACAGGTAAAAGAGCCAGTGTGGTTTAGTGGCTAGTGTTTTGGAGATCTGGGAGATATAGATCTCTAGTGGTCAGAGTGTTAGAGATCAGGGTTCTAGACTCCACTTGGGCCACAGCTAGGCCTAAGGTTTATCCTGGGATCATCCAGGGTTCACCCCTGCCTGAGCACTGGATCCCCTGTGTGTCACCTAGATGAACAGGTTTGACCCCTGGACGATCCAGGGATAAACCTTAGGTCTAGCTATGACCTTGGTCACAAAACTCACTGGGTGACTTTGGGTCAGTCACTGACTCTCATCCTAACCTACCTCACATGGTTGTTGTGAGGATACAATCAAGAAAAGGAAGACTTTGTAAGCTGCTTTGGGTTCCTTGCAAGATGAAAAAAGCTAGGATATAAATGTAGTAGTAGTAGTAGTAGTAGTAGTAGTAGTAGTAGTAGTAGTAGTAGTAGTAATATAAAAAACCTGATCTCTTCCTCCCTCTCCTTACCTGGCTGGGGCCATGGTGACAGCAGAACTGGCATATAGGTACCCTGGAACTTTTCTTCTATGTGCCAAGGAAGGAGAACATGGGCTCTGCAGTCATAGCTGCAGCCAGTTAAGAGCATAAGGGGAGAGAACTCCTGCCCCTGCTAAACCAGCCACGGTCATCAATTTAGGGAAGGGAGAGGTGAAAGGTGAGTGAGTGAGTTGGGTGTGGGAAGGAGCTCTTCCCTGGCTAACATTCCAAACTGCTCAAGAGGAGAAGTTGTAGTGCCCCATTCCAATTGGGGCCACACTTTGTGAGTCAGGAAAGAGAAACATTCCATGGCTGAATAGTTGTATGAAGAGAAGGAAGCCACTGTGGTAAGGATGCAGCTGTGGCAGCATCAGCAGAGAGGTGAGGGTCCCAAGGGATAGAGGTAGGGGAAGCACATGCCAAAAGAATGAAAGGCCAAGCCAAGCCAAGCCGGCGGGTAAGGAATGTTGGCATTGGGATTAACCTTACCACTGTCTGTCTTTATGACTACATTTCCATACGTATCCCTTGTGCTAGCTCCAGTTTTGGGGAGTCCTCTCAGTTAGATGCCCTGGTTGGGACCTCTCCCTCCTCGCAGTTGTCTTCACTGCCCATTCACTTGCCCTCAGAGCAAGAGGACCAGTTAAGTGAAGGGGCTGCTACATCTCCACCTCCTTGCCACTGCTCTCACACTTAGACAGGGGTCGGTGAACTGGCACTGACGCTGTTGAGAAGACACTTTAAACCATGGCTTTAAAGATGGTGAATAAACCAAAAAAGCCTTATTCACCATGGTTAAAGCCATGGTTTAAGGTATCTTCTGAACACAGCCTGGCTTTCTGGCTTAACCACCATGGTTAAAGCCATGGTTTAAAGTGTTTCTGAACAGGGCCACTGACAGTAAAGAGGAGGAGGAGCTGGGCCATGAGGCACCATAGGTTGGCAGTGGGGGCCCTGCTGCATGTCCCCCTCATTTGGTGCATTTATCCACTTGGCAACTGATGCTTTCACCTTCGAGGCCGGCACAGCCTTTCAGCAGTCCAGTCACTCAGCAGATAGAGGTGAGGGGTGTCGCACAGGCTGCATAGTTTCAGCCAAGAGAAAAGATGGCAAAAGCCAAGGACTTGTTGACAGACAAATGCGTCTTCCCCTTCCTTATGTTGCCTAACGGCATTTTGACAGGACCCGAAAATCTAGGACAATGGAAAAGGGAACTCTCTGCCCATTTGCAACTCAGTGACCTCTTGCTGGATAGGTCCACTTGTGAAGGAATGAGCAATCAGATTGCCAGATGCAAATCAGATCAGAATTAGAACTCTGTATCACTAATGAGCCCCCAAGGTTGCCTGGGTTGGAAGAATACATTTATTTCTGATGGATGTGGCCCAAAAGAAGGTTGCAGATAAAGAGGCCTCGGAGCTACACATTTATATTCCTGGAAATGCCACATGCCTGAAACTCTTGGAGATCATGTCGAGCTAAACCACAGATCATAAACTATGCCAGATGAATGGGGGAAAAAGAAAATTATTTGACATTTTGTGTCTACATCACCCTGTCCTTTGTACCCAGGGAGATGTATGAGCTCAGACGGTGCTGTTGTGCTTCTATCAATTCCCTCACACTTCTCGCTCTCCTTCCCTCCCCCTCTCTCTTTCTGTGGGTGGGTGTGGGTGTGATTGAGAGATTGATAGGGTAGATGAAATATCAGATGCTGGACTTCGTGGCTCAGGGAACTCAAAGGGAGAAAGAGCACTACAGCATCAGTGAGTCGCAAACTTGTCAAATGACAAATGACTTCAATAGATTCATATCGCAAACTGAGGTGCAGCTGGAAAGAGGTACACGGGCACAAACAGGATTTTCTTCAGTGGAAAGAAAATGGCTTGTGAACTCACTTGTGACAATTACTACACTACAATTGTTTTTTTCCTTAGCTTTTGCACATAAATGTGCACGTGTGTGCACACGCACTACATTGAGGGCTAGAAACCTGGGCCCTAGTCTGTTCAACGTGGTGACTTCATGCAGACACTGGATCCATACAGGATGGTACTTTTACAACAGGAGAAGATCAATTACCACTCGGTGCCTCATCTTTTTTCTTCTTCTTTTACACAAATCAGATCATTTATATTTGCACTTCTGATGAAAGCCAATTGTATATTGATCACTTTCAGTCAGAAAGGGAGAGTAAAGTGATTTCTGTTGATCCAGCTTTCTTAGATGTAATCAATTAACAGTTGGATATAATAGTGGATATAGTAACAGTTGGATACAGTATTAGTTAATTAAATGGATAAAGTATTAGTTACTTCGAAATGGGTTTAATTAATATATAAAAAATGGATTGTACAATGTTGGAAACATTAGTATTTAGATACAATAGTTTCTAGCAGCCATTATCTAGTGGTAAGAAACACATGAATCATGGATAGCTAGGAACACATGAATCATGGAAGATGGATTAAAATGTTGTGAAACAGTTGAAAAATAATCGGGGACTCTTAAATATTTGCTCATAGACCTCGGGAGACAAGGAAGGAGTTTTGAATTTCACATGAGCTATCCACTGCCCCCAAATTTTAATGGCGCCATGACCTTAATTTGGATCACAACAAGCCTGTTCAATAGGACTTGATTATTCACATTTTACCGAAGAAGATGAGGTGCTGTGAGCTAGTAATTGCCCCTAGGCTACTCAATAGGTTCAGGGGCTTATATCCAAGATCCAAGCACAACATGAGCCCTTACCATTATTATTATTATTATTTATTTATATAGCACCATCAATGTACATGGTGCTGTACAGAGTAAAACAGTAAATAGCAAGACCCTGCCGCATAGGCTTACATTCTAATAAAATCATAATAAAACAATAAGGAGGGGAAGAGAATGCACCAAACAGGCACAGGGTAGGGTAGGGTAGGGTAGGGTAAAACTAGCAGTATAAAGTCAGAGCAAAATCAAGTTTTAAAAGCTTTAGAAAAAAGAAAGGTTTTTAGCTGAGCTTTAAAAGCTGCGATTGAACTTGTAGTTCTCAAATGTTCTGGAAGAGCGTTCCAGGCGTAAGGGGCAGTCTTTAAGTGGGTACAGGGACAGGGTCATGCATACTATCTGGGACCACTACATCTCTGTGATGGCTGTTTAGACCTTTAAATCAGTGAGCTCTGAAAGGGAGTTCTACTTGTGTTCACTTGAATGTAAGTAGAACTCTCTGCATACTTAGTAACCCTGATTAAGGCAGGGTCCACAATCCCATGGAGAGCTCTACTCACATTCAAGCTTGTTTCAGCCTGTTTTCTTTCACCCACCCCAAAACATACTCCAGATGCCTTTCAAGGGTTTCACCACCTCCCGGGGACTAGTAGATGGCAATGAGAAGTACATGACTTCACCGAGTAATGGAACTGTGGGGCTGTTCACGCAACACTCTAACCACACTCAGTGGCTGAGTGCAGGTTATTTTGAAATGTGTGTTGTTTGTTGAACCATGCATTAGCATGTGATTTGAACAAAGCCAGGGTGGCTTGTTAATCATACAGTGTAGCTTAATTTCTCAAACAAGCCACCTTGAGAACCCATGGTTTGTTGTTGGGTTGTTCAGGGTGGTTAACAAGCTGTACTACATGGCTAACAAGCCACCCTGGCTGTGTTCAGACAACATGATAGCCCAGCCTGCAGAAAATGTGATGCATCCAGATAACATACTAACCCATGGTTGAGCAAACAACCCACGGTTCAAAACAACATACACTCAGGCCGTTGCTAGATGAGGGTTTAGCCCGGTGCAAGGCCCGGGCTCCCTGCTGCGCATGCAGATGACGCACAGAGAATCCCGAGGTCAGGCCAGGCTAAGCCCTCCCTTGACCCGGGATAACCGGATCCACTTTTGGCCGGGTTTTTCCACAGCCCCAGGCTGAGCCTGGGGCTGTGGAAAGTCTAGCTGGTTCCACGGCTTTTCCTGGCTGCTCGCTTACTCGTGAGTAGCCAGGAGAAGCCATGCACCTGGCACAGCGCTCCATAGGAGCGCTGTGCCCATCAGGCTGGGGGCGAGGGAGTTGCAGGGGGGGAGAGATGGGGGCCAGGGGGGAAGTGCAGGCCCGGCAGGAGAGATGGGAGGGAGAGTGGAGCCAGGGTGGGGAGATTGTGGCCGGGTGTTGGTGGAGGGGGCATCGGACAGGCGAGCGAGCGGACGGGCGAGCGAGGGGGTGAGCGAAGTGGCAAGCGGACGGACAAGTGGGGGGCGAGCCAAGGGATGAGTGAGGGGGCGAGCAGGGGGCGAGCGGGGGAGAGCGGGGGACAAGTGAGGGGGCATCCGACATTGTGTGGGGGGAAATTAGGGACAGGGGGAGGAGGGAACCCTTTATTTTTAAAAAAACTTATCTTTTCATTGGTGCGCACCTGCGCACATGGCCCCTTTAACTTTTAAAAAAACTGGAGGATGCGACAGGGCTTTCCTTTCCCCATCGCGTCTGACGTGTGGAAAGGAGCGACAGCCCACGCTACTTCTAGCACAGGCTGGCTGCTCCTCCCACACAGATTCTGAGGTAGGACTTGCAAGGCCCTCAGTCTCTGAATGTGGATTAACATGTTGTATCAACAACCGATGTGACTGGCCCAAACTTTAATCCCACAGATTTCTATGGGATATAGGTATGAACTGAGGGGGAAGGTCTGGTGAAACTGGAGATGTTGGGGACAGAGATGCAGGAGCAAAGACATCTTGCACAACCTCATCCCAGTAGATGCTGTAACCCTTCATGCATTCAAACAAATTTGTTTCATTGCTGAATCACAATGACTGTTGACCTTGGGAAAAGAATTCGCAGAAGTGGAATTGCCTCTAGTTCCTCCCTTGAGTCCTGTGCCATTATTACTCTTGTGCCATTATTACTCTTGAGTCTTGAACACAACAAGTAGCTCAGACAGTCAAGAATTATGCATTATGTGCCTGTGATTTTAAACCAAATTGTTAGATCAATTTGTAAACTACTTTAGGAGACAGGATTTCTCTCGAGGGTAGTCTCCCCTATGGAATGCATTGTGTGGCAGATAACCTGATGGGATAACTTTGAACAATTGTCTGATGTGAGCACGCCCTAAAGCCCTGTGGGGAAGCAGAATGTTTAGCAGGATTGTTATATCTGGCAATGCAATCTGACATGCTAAATTCTACCTTTTCTATGGTTCCCATTGTAGCTTCTTAGCAGGTTGCATGAGAAAGGGTGATTTTTTTTTTGTTTTGTTTTGTTATGAATGAATAAGTCATAGCTTGAATGAAATATTGTGAAACTGTGTGTGTGTGTGTGCTTGTTTAATTGCTTCCTGTACATGCTTTGAAGCTAAAATATGACCAGAAATTGTAACTATCTATTAGAAGGCGCTGGGAGGAATTGTAAGAGGAAATCTTACTGTTTTGACACTCTGCTATTATCATCTCAACTTTTGTATTTGGTTCCAAAAGTGGGTGGGTGTGTTGTTTGTGGTGTTAAGTTTCATAAGTCACTTTCTAATTACAAGTATGCATATATATATATATTGCTGGAGCACAAGGGAGAAAATACAAATGAATCCTGATTTAGACTATAAAATATCGTGATTAAGAGGAGAGCTCTGTGAATATATTTTCAAAGAAACAACACAATGTGTTTTCCTTTTCTGTTCGTGGAAAGGGAGGTACTCAAAAGCACAGGTATTATGCCAGCTGTACGGCTGGGGAAATTTTTCAACCCAGGGGCTGGATGATAAGGCTCGAGAAATGAAGCAATGGTGGTGCACTGTAACAGCAACAAAGGCAAGGGGGAAATCTGTTCTCCCAAAAAGTGCCAGTTGAGAGCTAGTTTGATGGAGTGAATAGAGTGTTGGACATAGGCCTTAGCTGAACCTACCAGTCTAGCAGGATGGAGGGGTGAAGATCCCACAATATTGTTATTGCGAGATCTCCTCCTCTGTTCACACGCGGCGCGCAATGACCTCAGAGGGAGAAGTGTCGTGCCCGCCACTTTTTTAAAAAAATAGACAGAAGCGCATGAGTGCTTGTGCGCAAAAGATAAGTCCATATATATATATTCCAACTCCCCCCACCCCCCAATGGGCACAGTGCTCCTGAGGAGCTCTGCGCCCCGTGCGCAGGTCCTGTCTCCTCATGAGGAACCGCAAGGAGCTGGGACAAACCGCATTTGCCAGCCACACATTCCCCAGACCATAGAAAAACTGGGCCTAAAGTGGAGGGTGAGATCCCTTGGCAAGGGAGGAATCACCCTCCCTGATCCCAGGATCCCCTGTGCATCAGGGACGATTCTGGGGATCACCCCCAGCATAAGGCCCCATCTAGCTATGGCCTGAGACTCAGGAGATTCAGGTTCTAGTCCCCACTCAGCCAGGAAACTCACTGGGTGACTTTGGCCAAGTCACTGACTCCCAGCCTAACCTCCCACAGGGTTGTTGTTAGGGATATCGAAGAAGTACACAATTGAATAGAATGAGTTCAGATTTCTATGAATCCAACCAGCAGATTTTGTAGCAGATCGGCTTTTCCTGAGACGCACGAATTCTGTGGGCTTGCAGACCTGGGTGATTTATTTTTATTTATTTATTACTTTCTGGGATTTTATGCAAATATAGTTGTAGGGTATCATCAGACAAGCATTTTATTGCATGCTCATTACTGCCCACTCATGGGGGATTTTTGCGCGCCGTTTTGAAGACACCGTCCAACTTCCGCATGTCTCTCGACCCTTCTGGTCTTTTTCCCATGACAAAATAGACTCTGGTAAATCTGACTTATCTTTTTAAAGTGAAAAAGCAGAAAAAATATCATACAGGTGGAATAGTTCCATGTCTTCACGTGGTCAAAGCGTTGAAGGCCAGTGTGGCAGGCAGAATTAAAAGGTAAGAACACAAGAAGAGCCCTGCTGGATCAGACCAAGGCTATTTCTAGTCCAGCACTCTGTTCACACAGTGGCCGACCAGCCACCGGCCAGGGAGGAACAAGCAGGACATGGTGCAACAGCACCCTCCCACCCATGTTCCCCAGCAACCGGTGCACCCTTCACATAATCCATTTTAAGCAACAACAGCTTCAGTGGCATTGTCTCTGCGGGTTGCCTGTTGAGTCAGAACCAGTACTACAAGGTCCGTTCAAATTTTATTGTTTATAGCTGATGGCCATTACAATACAAACATGGAAAACATGCTTTTAAAACATTGAACATTCAAAATGGAGGGGCACTGGTAAGGCCATAAAAATACAAGTAATAAAATTATAAGCAATGGTTTGAATGAAAACAGAACTCCCCTTAGCTTTTGTCACTGGGATTGTTCAGAGACACCCGTCTTATCTTTGTTTCTGCTAGCGCAGACAGAGCTACTATATAGCTGATGCATTTGTCTGTGTCCAGCAGCAGCCATCCGATCTTAAGGCCATCTGCTAGGCCTTCTAAAGATGTCTGGAAAGGGAGGATAAACCTGACCCTAGGGGAGTTATGCAGAAGACAATATAAAATATAGTGCACCACATATTCCATTTGGCCTGCTCCACATACACAGAATGGATCTTTTGCTGGCGTTTTAGAAAATCTGCCTGCCAGATATTCAGTGGGCATCAATTGGAATCTATGTTGGGTAAAAGCACACCTTACAGGGGGTGGGGGGAAGGTTAGTCCCTTCAGGTAACTGGTGCTTTTAGGAATGTCTTGCTCATAATCTCAATTGGTTGTGAGTTTTTTCACCTACTTCATACTGCAAGTGGATTGGCATAATCTCGATTTGGTCACATTGGCGCTAGTATGCAGGCATCTTCAGCTGGACAGGGCCCTTGAGTATTCAGAGGCACCTAGCGGTGATAGGTAACACCTGAGGCTCAACCGTTGTGAGCCCTGTGGCCCAGCTGTTGAGATAAGGATTACCTTTGAGGCCAACCTTTCTCACCCACTCGTAGCCCTGCGGCAAGGGCGGGGGTGACACCAGAAGGCCTCCCTACCCCAAAAGGGGGAAGACAGGGGATTGCGGATTCAATGATGCCACTCTCTGGTTGGGAATGTCTTGCCCTATCAATGCCATGTTAGAAAAGATGCCCACTTAGGTTACTCTTCTGCAGATCCATCAATAAATGTGGCCCAATTTAATCCCAACTTTTGTGTCGCCTCATTATTCCATGCTCCACAATTCAACAAGAGTAACTTTAAGAACTAGCAGTTGAAGTTGGATTTTTCCTCCTCCGTGTGTGCCATGTCTTAAGTTGTACACCCAAGGGCAGGGACTTTCTTACTACATTATTTGTCCTGGGAGCCATTTTGGCTAAAGAGCAGTTTAAAATTGCTTTAAGCTACAATAGGCTGGTATTTATCTTTAAAAATGACACAGATGTATGCATTTTTGTTAATAATTCCCATTGACGATGATGGAGTGGTTCTTCAAAAACAGAGCAGTTTTCCACAGGGTAATCTGATGGTTTGGGGAGACAGAACTGCCCTGAAAATTGGGGTAGGGAATCGCCTCATCAGAGCTCCACCCTGAATTTTGGGGAGGAGCAGACCTGCTCTGCACACTCCTAGGAAGTACTCTTCCCCTAAAGACTTGCTTGAGCTGGATATCAGCTGCCTCTTGCCATGATCAGTTTCATTCTGTCGGCGCCAATCGAAAAGGGATGTTACTGATCATGTGCAATAAAGCAGTATTAGGTCTTCAACACATCTGGGATTAAGCCAAGGACTTGACTCCTTTACCGAGAACTCATTTTTTGCCAGTCAGGTCTGATTATAGGCTGAAGAAACCAATTTCAGTCCACTTTACTTTCCTGTGTTTCTCATTGTTTATTTCATTAGCAATGGTGTCTGGCCCCGGGACTCTGGTGCTGTCTCACAGGAGATACAACAGGCTCATCCCTTCAGTGATTGATTGCACTGACTGCAAAGCAGTATTGAAAACAGCCTCTGAGAACAGTCGGATTTATTAGGCCTCGCTGCAAAATTCCTGCATTGGGCGTTCTGCATAGGTACACAGGTAAAGAATTTTTTCTGAAAAGCCTGGGGTCACCAGTATGAGCCAGTCACTCTTTGGTTGTGAGTGCCAAATGTCACTAAAATACTGTATCAACAGGCCCTAAAAAAGAGGGCTAAGCAAAAATGTCACCTGTAAATTTTGGAGAAACAGAAAAGGGCTTAGGCATGTATGGAGACTCCCCAAAGTCCTTTATTTATTTATTTATTTATTTATTTATTTATTTATTTATTTATTTATTTGTAGCTTTATGCAACTACAGTGTTCCCCCTTGCTTTGCCACTTTATATTCTCCCTTACTTACTGGGTGATCCTTGTCAATCAGGGATAGCAATGCTGCCAAATTTTGTAATTAGTTGGCTCATTGGTCGAAACTCATGCATTCATAATGCTCACTTTTGGAGGGAGCTTTGATCGCTGCCTTAAGAATTCATTATTAATTTCGGAATAGATTGCGAGACCAAGAGCCTGAACAGTCTGCCTTTATACTGTGGCATTTCTGTGCATCTGCTGAGTTGGTTGGTTTAACCCTTTTCTTTTAGGCGGAAAATGTGATGATTTCAGGTGAAACCTTTAGCAAAAGGTTGGCATCTGAACTCTTTCCACAAACCAATTACATTCGAAGAAACAGCCACTTGGTTGTATATGTACAGTATCTCTCCTCAATGTACTGATTGCCAATGTAGAAGGCCACATGGAAAGAACCAATCCGGAATGAGCAAATAATGTACTGACACATCATGATGACATGATGCATTACATCATTCCAAACTACAGCTCCCAAGATGCAATTTGATATAGTGCTTCTACAAAACAACTCATATACACAAAGTGAGCTCCCAAATTAAAGGAAAACTTTCATCTGAGGCAGGCACGGACAACTGTTGGGTCCATGACACATTCTGTGTACCATTTTCAAACCGTTGAGGTAGGCATGCTCATAGTCTGTGACTATGCTGGGAAAAAGTTGGCATACACCACTCCATAACTAATCATTCATTTTCATGCTTTACCCCCAAAATGTGAATTTTGGGGCATATGTAGGGTGACCATACAGAAAGGAGGATAGGGCTCCTGTATCTAATAGTTGTATAGAAAAGGGAATTTCAGCAGGTGTCATTTGTATGCATGTTGCACCTGCTGAAATTCCCTCTTCATCACAACAGTAAAGCTGCAGGAGCCCTGCCCTCTTGACCAGATACAAAAGATGACAGGGCTCCTGCAGCTTTAACTGCTGTGATGAAGAGGGAACTTCGCCAGATGATGCATGCATACAAATGACACTGCTGAAATTCCCTTTTTGATGCAACTGTTAAAGATACAGGAGCCCTGTCTTCCTTTCCATATGGCTAGGGTGACCATATGAAAAGGAGGACAGGGCTCCTGTATCTTTAACAGTTACATAGAAAAGGGAATTTCAGCAGGTGTCATTTGTATATATGGGGAACCTGGAGAAATTTCCTCTTCATCTCAACACTTAAAGCTGCAGGAGCTATACTAGAATGACCAGATTTAAAAGAGGGCAGGGCATATATAAATAAACTAGCTGATATGCACGATGTTGCTCAGGTCCATGAATAATGTTTATAAAATTTATTTGATAAATAATAAATTTCTCTTGTTTGGGCCACCTAAGATATACGTTTATGAGGTAATCATCTTAAATTTGCAAGCCAGTGCTAAGCCTGTGAATTAACCTTTAATCAAATTAAATTCATTTCTTTTCCCCCTCTCTTACCCTCATGACAACTGCAAATGTAAAGACTCAAAAAATGATATTAGACAATAAAGTGTAATCCCATTTGTGTGAATTTAAAGATCCAAAAAATTTTTTTACAAGAAATTATCCCATTTGTGCAAATGGTGGGAACCCCCCACCCCAAAAATATACATCTATTTATTAAATGTTCACCAAAAAGAGAAAAAAACCGAACAATTCTGGAATCGGGCAGGGGGGACGCTTCAATTTACTGCTTCTTATCAGAAGGGAAACACTATGAAATCTCATTGGGTTTATGAGGAACAGAATTCCCAGCATTGTACACCTCTAGCACTATCCTCCAATGACTCATTGCTGCTCCCCCACCCCATCCCCGGCAACTGCCACCTGAAGTGGCCACCTCACTCTGCCTAATGGTAGGGCCAGACCTGAGATAGATATAGATATAGGTATATATCTCAATGGACAATCTTGCATGAACCCAAGATGCATAACCCACCATGCATCATGCAATGGAGGGTCCTCACGAAAAGAGAAAGGGGTTCTAAATCTCTTTAGAATTGGGTCTTTTCCAAGTTGAGGCATCTGCCCAAAGATTGAAACAAAAATGTTAAGGAAAGTGTTGTAGAAAATGCATATGTTAGGTGAAATTGCATATGTAAATTAATGCATATTTCCCTTTTTTTTTTCTTCCTCTACGTCTGATGCAGAAATTGGATGGAACAGACACATGATTGAATATGGATTAAAAACTGACAAGGACTGGAAATAAACTATTGTCTGTCCCTAATGAGTACATTTCTTTTAGCAGCTCTAGAGAAGAGAGGTTGTTACATGAAGTTTATAAGTTGCAAATTGGACCATGGTTGCAGACAGTTGTTTTTGAAAGAAAGAAAAATTGTACTGGTGCAGAGATCATCTCAGGCTGCCCAAACCCAAATGCTAGACTGAGGATGTTTGGTTCAAATTCTGCACACAGAAAGACGACGGAAGTCAATACACTGTGTGTAAATTTGATTATTATTCAAAGATCTTCTCAGATGAGAATCAACTTTGGTATCAGATATAACCACCAAAGGTGCCGCGTAGCATCCTGAACCATTCTAACAAAAGCACACACGAAAAAACAAACCATGAAAATCAATCTACTTCTGGACTGACCACTTTCCTTAAAGTACTCAGTTCAGCGTTGAATCTTCTCCTAATACAATAAGCTTTGGTCATATTTCAGACACCTGTCTCAATCCACTTAAGGCGGCCTTTGTCTGATGGACACTAAATAGGTTATTTGCTGCACTGCTTTTGCTGACATTAATAGATATGGACAGCAGCATCCTTTATGAGGCAAGATTGAAATGTTGCTCCCACCAGATTTGAGATGGAGACTTGCCACAGCTCAGATTCCACCGTCGCTATTAACTGGGATTTCGGCAGCCAGATGGTTGGGGAGAATATTGAGTTTCCTGTGCACTTCTTAAAGATTAGTGATATGTGGAAGAGGATACTGCTACCTACACATTATCTGGGAAGTGAAGGTAATGCTCAGTGACACAAGACCAAAACATGCCTTCTATAATGTGTTTTGTTTTATTGTTACTGTAATTATCACTCTCCTAATTTGTCCCATGAAAGTTTACATTTTCATTTTCAGGTGCAACAGCTTGAGTAGGATTCAGCTGCATCCCACAACAATCTGTGAGACAAAGGCAGAATTTAATATCCTGTCAAATACTATGAACTTATGCAGGAGTGGGAGAAATAATCTAGATTGTACAAATAGATCAAGAAATAAAAGCAATATATCTATTTATCTTTATTGCACTCTCTGTCTTTCTGTCTGTCTCTCTCTCTTTCAATATCTATTTTATATAGCCATGCATCTAAATCAGCATTTCCCAAATCTTTGATAGATGAGCTAGGGATGGGTGAATTCACCATAGTCCAGGTCTTGCAGTGCTCACCAGACCCTCACCGGTCACCAGATTCTTGCTATGGCAGCTCATCTTTTTTTTGCAAATGCTCATTTATGCAAATGGAAGCCAGAAAGAGGCCATCTAAGCAAAATCATACACATCAATGGACCACTTACACATGTAGCTTTGTGTAGATGGCCCCTTTACGTCCATCATTTGCATACATGGGCATTTACAAAAAAAAAAAGAAAAAAGGATGAGCCACCATTTTTACACAAAATAGTGGCACCACAGAGCAGCAGAAATGAGTTGGCTAAGCACGGCCGTCTGTGGACTGGAGTCCTGGAGGTCAAGCAGGGCAAGTTCATCCCTTTCCTGGACTACCACAGCATCCCAAGCTGGGGCACATAGGTGTTCTTTTTTTCTGAACTAAAAGCTGACCATGCACCACTTGTACAGAAAAGGTACATCTTTAGAGTGTGTAAGAGTAATAATTACTGACCCTCAGTGGACTGCCCTCCTTATGCTTCTTCATGAATTAGTATTCTTGGCATGGCTTCTATTGAGAGAGATGTTGTAGCTCAGAGATAGAGCACATGCCTTGCATCTAGAAGGTCTGAGGTTCAATCCCTGACATCTCCATGTAGGACTAGAAAATGGTCTGAAATCCCTGAGTGTCATCTGTCACTATAATTCAGGGGTGGCCAAGCTTTTTAGCACAGAGGTCTGCATCCCACCCACATACCCATGCATTCACTCACCTGTATAAACATGCCAGTTCATTGACTCTCTCACACAGAGATGCACAGGCACACTTTGAAAGTTCAGATCCGGTGGGATCCATACTGTCAAAGGGCTCTTCAATGGTGTGTCGCACAAGAGACATTGGAGGCTGTATTGGGAGAGGTCATGGGGCAAAGGTTGCCCACATCTGGTGTAGACCAGGTGGGGCAAACATGTAGTTTGTAGGATCTACGTTGTTATTGTTGTTGTTGTTGTTTTACTGTAACTCCAAGTTTCATCAACTGGAGTCTAGTGCAAAAGACATACACTTACAGTCAAAGATTTTCGAGGCCAGGAATTTGTTTTGAACACTTGAACTGCATGGCGTTTCCTTCCACACAAAAATCAACTCCTGATTCCTCCAAGTTTTCTTCATTTCAGCAGTATAATTTAGTGAGGGGAGGGGTTGTCATTTTTTCTTGCTATTGCCAAACAGTTAACAGTAGGAAATCCTTGCCAATCTACTGGAAATCACGCGGAGGCCCATCAGTAGTTCTAGATCAGCCTTTTGTTCACACCTGGTCTAGACAATACTGAGCTAGATTGCCCAATAGTCAGACATGGTATAAGGTAGCTTATTCTAGTACTATGTAAGGAAGCATGCAAGTTTTAAACTGTGACTCATCAAAGACACAACAGGCAACCTCCTCTGATGGAGATGGGAAATTCTGCTTCATCTCTACATGCGGAGTGATCGTGGCTGCAATGCTAAAAAACCACAATCCGGAATGCAAACACTCACTAGGAAATAAGTCCATTGGACACAGTGGGACTCACTTCTATATAAATATGCATAGGACTGTGCTGTAAATGTGCATCTAAGGCCTTAGCTAGACTTACCTTTTAATCCACAACGGAGGAGGAAAGATCCCATAATGTGATTATCATGAGATCCCTTCTCTGTTTACGTGTGAGGCGCAACGACCTCAGGAGGAGAGGCGTTGTGCCCGCCATTTTTTTAAAGCGACAGGAGCGCACGAGCACCGAAAGGTAAGTTTTTTAAAAAATGAATTTAATTTCCCCACTCCCCCCACCCTACCCATGATGGGCACAGTGCTCCCGGCTCCACGTGAGAAATCACGTGGAGCCGGGTCAACCCACGGCAATGGGCCACACTTTCCATGGTCTCAGGCCCAAAGTGGAAGGCTCTATCCCTGGGCAAGGGAGGGATCATTCCTTCCTGATACTAGGATCCTCTGTGCATCATGTGGATGCACAGGGATGATCCCAGGGTTTGCCCTGTCTAGCTAAGGCCTAAGACAGAAATGGAGGCGAATTATACATCCCCATCAGACACTGATTGCAAGGAGGCAAAGCCAGAACAGTGAATCATGCAGTAATGCAGCAGACACCCTTCTCTGTGAATGAGGGTTCCAGGATCACAGCAACTATCTCTTGTCTGGCTGTAATCCTAAACAGGTTTACTAGGGAGTAAGCTCCACCTGAAACTCAGATTTAGGGTGACCATATGAAAAGGAGGACAGGGCTCCTGTATCTTTAACAGTGGTATTGAAAAGGGAATTTCAGCAGGTGTCATTTGTATATATGGAGAACCTGGTGAAATTCCCTCTTCATCACAGCAGTTAAAGCTGCAGGTGCCCTGCCCTCTTTTAAATCTGGTCACTCTAGTATAGCTCCTACAGCTTTAACTGTTGTGATGAAGAGGGGATTTCACCAGGTTCTCCATGTATACAAATGACACCTGCTGAAATTCCCTTTTCTATGCATCTGTTAAAGATACAGGAGCCCTGTCCTCCTTTTCATATGGTCACCCTATCAGATTTAACCCTTTTCATTCTTTTTTTTTAATATAATTTTATTAAACACTAAATAAAATACATCAACATAACATCACACACATAAACTAATCATAATACATAACAAATTGCTTGATTATTTGACTGTTAACATATAATTTTATCCATAAACATAATCAAAAAAGAAAACAAAATGCTCCCCCTGCTCTTCGGGATCATTCCTGCTTCCAAAACCTTAAAACCTCTTCTGGAGGCGGTTTCCCGCTTCCTTTAGATAACCCTTTTCATTCTCATTATGAAACGTGCATGCCACCTCTCCAAATGAATGTTCACGGCAATTAGCAACATAAAAGAACAAAAAAGAAGTACAATAAATTATCAGTTAAAATGCAATACTCACTTTAAATCAAACAAACAAAACTCTTAAGGATGTACAAAGAGCCTTGCTGACTGACCAATGCCCTTCTAGGCTAGCATCCTTTAACTAACAGTGGCTCAGTTCAGATAACATGTTTCTCAACAGTGGTTTTAGAAGTCCACAGTGGAGTTTTTACACCACCATTGAGAAATGTGTTGTCTGGAGGGACATGCCACCCCATGGTGGAGTTTTTTTGGGGGAAAACACTCCATGCATAATATCCATGTTGTGCAGAGGAGAGTTCCTGTGTAACTGTTGTGTTGTGTGGAAGGCTCCATGGAGTTTTCCGTTGAGTTGACTTTTCCCACTGGCTACAGAGTTCCCTTGCAAGAGCGGCGAAAGGAGTAAGTGCCACTCTAGGAGAGCCACCGGGATTGCTTTTTGTTTGTTTTTGCAGGAATGGCTGATGGGATACCATCGGGAGGAATGGGAGAGGAGGAACTGTCAATCAAAAATCATGATGGTTTTTACTCAACTCCACAGTAGCCCACAGTCACACAACAGTGGAGTTAGAACATGTTGGGTGGGGAGTACCCCCTAGGAATTCAACTGTTGAGTGGAGCTTTCACATTGTGTTCACTAACGTGTTGTCTGAAATGAGCCAGTGTCAAGTTGGATCAAGTTTGGAAGCTCACAAACAAGGCATGAAAGGAACGGTTTCCTCCCACCCATTGTTGCTCTCTGCCTCAGCAATTGGTGCTCACAGGCATACAAAGCCTACAAGACCCATACTAAAGCCGATGAGGCCCACCTGGCGCTGACAGCCACTTTTTTGGCACCAGTTTAAGACTTCCCTCCATTCCCAGGCATTTGACAGCATTTGATGGGCTATTTCATGCCTCACTTCATTTGTTTATGGTATTCAATGGTGTTGTAGTTGTATTATGTCAGGTTTCTTCCTGTATAATATTGCCAGGATTCGACCATTTTTGTCTGTCTCTTCTGCCAAGACTCTCGTTCACGCACTGGTTATCTCTCGGTTGGACTACTGCAACCTCCTCCTCTCTGGCCTCCCCTCATCTCACATCAGTCCGCTGGTCTCTGTCCACCACTCTGCCGCTAAGATCATCTTCCTGGCCCGCCGCTCTGACCATGTCACTCCGCTTCTGAAATCTCTTCATTGGCTCCCAATTCATTCCAGAATCCAATATAAACTTCTCCTGTTGACCTTCAAAGCTTTTCACGGTCTAGCTCCTGCCTATCTCTCCTCTCTCATCTCACACTATTGCCCCGCTCGTGCTCTTCGCTCCTCTGATGCCATGCTTCTTGCCTGCCCAAGGGTCTCTACTTCCCTTGCTCGGCTTTGCCCATTTTCCTCTGCTGCCCCTCATGCCTGGAATGCTCTTCCAGAACACCTGAGAACTACCAACTCAATCACAGCTTTTAAAACACAGCTAAAAACTTTTCTTTTCCCTATAGCTTTTAAACTTTGAGTTTGTTCTGACTCTATACTGTTAGCTTCACCCTTCCCGGTGCCTGTTTACACTTCCCTGTGCCTGTTTGCATTCTCTTTCCCTCCTTATTGTTTACTACAACTTTATTAGATTGTAAGCCTATGCGGCAGGGTCTTGCTATTTACTGTGTTATCTGTACAGCACCATGTACATCGATGGTGCTATATAAATAAATAATAATAATAATAATAATAATAGGGGGATAATACAATTTTAGCAGGAATTCTTTTAGCTGTTTTAGACTTTGTGTGTTTTAATGTTATTGTCAGTTGTCTTGTGTCTTCTTTTTAAATGAGTCTAGCAAATCTAATAACATCGTCTTCATCCCCCATCCTCATCCTATACTCTCATATCTGGGGGGGGGGAACCCATTGAATAGGACCTTCCTCTGGATAGAGCATTGGTTAGAACATTGCACACTAAATCACTAAAGCTGCAATCCCATGTCAACTTCCCGTGGAGTAAACCCTATTGAAGTCAATGGGATTTACCTCTGAGTAGACCTGTATAGGATCCCACTGTGAAGTTGCAATCCTTTATCCAGGGGCTGCCTATATGGTGGGAGGTGCCACCACAATAAGCTAAACCCCACGCTTTTGCTGCTTTGGGGTAGCAGTGGCTGATCCCGAAGCTTCAGTAAAAGTGTGGGGTTTCTGGTAGCCGGGCCCACCCCCTGCCCTCTACTTGGGTGGATGGCGTACAATCAAGGGTCACCATCCATCCAGCCACACCCATTGAGGATGGGGGGAGTTCAGATGGCAAAAGGACCTTGTTCACCTTGCTCCATACTGAAAAGTTGGGTAAGTCCCTGACTTTTAAAACATGTAGCTCCTCTGGAAAGCCCCAAGGTGGCTCCCCAGGGGTTACTGCAACGAATAATCAATGCAGCCACACCGTGGAGCCATGTCAGGGCTTCCAAAGAATATAGACAGCCTCCCAGTTTCCTGGAATTAAATCCCATTAAACTCAATGGGGCTTACCTTTGAGCAGACATGTATATGCTGTAAGAAAGAAAGTAAATTCTCTTTTTCTCTTTCCAGTTCCTAAATGATTCCCCACCCCACCCTCACCCTCAACCTGTTTCAGGCTAAAAATACAGAAGTCGCAACCTTTAATAGTCATATAACACAGAGAGAGAGAAAGACTCTGTGACTTCATATCAAACTATAGTTTATTGCCTTAATAGGTAACGGTATGATTCTCCAAGAAGAATAACAGTAGTTTCTTCCATAAGGAAAATGTCATTATGTATATGTAGATGATAAACAGGAAATTCTCAAAGTCATAGCCAATGTATAATCTTGCCAAGGGAAAGTAAATGGTTTATATAGCCATATGTTATACATCTGAATTTTACTTTCTGAAATGCTCTAATTTTATATATTAACAGTGCAAGACTAGTCATGTCTACTCAGAAGTAAACTCAATTGAGTTAAATGGGACGTACTCCCAGGTATTTAGCTTTATACACTCTAATTAATTAGAGCTAAATCAGGTTACATAAAACTCTTCCTTTTCTGGGAAAAATCCTTTTGTTTTACCAAAGAAGTGTGCAGGAACTCTAGAGCTCATTTAGCAAGAGCCACTCAAATTTCTTTAAAGGACACAGGAGATATATATTTTTTCTAATTGATGAGAACATGTCACAGAATCAATACCTGGTGAAATTCCCTCGTCATCACATCAGTTAAAGCTGTAGGAGCTATACTAGAGTGACCAGAAACAAAAGAGGGCAGGGCTCCTACATCTTTAACTATTGTGATGAAGAGGGATTTTATCAGGAGCTGCATGCACACAAATGGAATTCCTGTTTCTCTACAACTGTTAAAGATACAGGAGCCCTGTCCTCCTTTTCATATAGTCACCATAAGAATCTACTCCTTAATCCTAGCCAAGATTCCAGAAGACTCTGATTATAGGCTAGTTCAACCATTCCCAATGTCATGCATCTTCAACTCCCATCATCCCCAGCCTGGTTGACATGCTGGCTGGGGTTGATGGGAGTTCTGGATTGAACCAGGTCAGGGAAAGCTAGTAAAGTTTACCCCAGGTCTTCTTCTGTCAGAAAAGAAGAGGGGGCAACACTAAGGCCACTGCTAGATGAGGGTTTAGCCTGGGCTGAAACCCGGGCTCACCCCTGTGCATGCAGACGATGCACAGGGGATCCTGAGATCAGGCCGGGCTAAACCCTCCCTTGACCCAGGATAACCGGATCCACTTGTGGCCCATTTTTTCTGCAGCCCTGGGCCAAGCCCAGGGCTGCAGAAAGACTAGCTGGTTCCACAGCTTTTCCCAGCTACATGGCTTACTCACAAGTAGCCAGGAGAAGCTGCACACTGGGCACAGCACTCCATAGGAGCGCTGTGCCCATCGGGCCGGGGGGGAGGGATTCCGGGGGGGGGGAGATGGGGGTCGGGGGGGAAGAGCGGACCCGGCAGGAGAGATGGGGGGGAGAGCAGAGCCAGGGTGGGGAGATCGAAGCCGGGATAGTGGTGGAGGGGGCATCGGACATGGCGTGCAGACAGGTGAGCAGATGGGTGGGCGAGCGAGCGGGCGGGCAAGGGGGCGAGCGAGCGGGTGAGCTAGGGGGCAAGCGGACGGGTGAGCAAGGGGTGAGCAGGCGAGCAAGCGAGCAAGGGGGCAAGCGGGTGAGTGAGCGGGCAAGTGAGCAAGGGGGCAAGCAGGCGAGTGAGCGACGGAGTGAGCAGGCAAGCAAGGGGGTGAGTGAGCGGGCGAGCAGGGGGGCGAGCGAGCGGGTGAGCGGGGGTATCAGACATTGTGGGGGGGAATTGGGGGCAGGGGGAGTGGGGAACCCTTTTTTTAAAAAAAACTTACCTTTTCGTTGGTGCGCTCCTGTGCACATGGCCCCTTTAACTTTTTTTAAAAAATGGAGGACGCAACAGGGTTTTCCTTTCCCCGTCCTGTCTGACATGTGGAAAGGAGCGACAGCCCATGCTACTTCTAGCACAGGCTGGCTGTTCCTCCAACACAGATTCTGAGGTAGGTCTAGCAAGGCCCTAAATCAGTACCAGTAATATGATGGAATACACAAGGATTCCAAGGGCTCATCTACACCAAGCAGGATGTTCCACTATGAAAGTGGTATGAAAGCGGTATATAAAAGGTAGGAGCCGTATTACTGCTTTATAGCGGTATTGAAGTGCACCGACAACTGTTGGGGCCCATTGACACATACCATATACTGCTTTCATTAGCATTATATCCTGCTTGGTGTAGATGTGTTATGGGCCCCAACAGTTGTCAGAGCACTTCAGTACCACTATAAAGCAGTAGTGTAGATCCAGCAGTGTACTTTAATGCTGCTATAAAGCAGTAATGTGGCTCTTGCCTTGTATATACCACTTCCATACTGCTTTCATAGTGGAATATCCTGCTTGGTGTAGATGAGCCCTCAGGTGTTCATGTGGGAGCCATTCTTTCATCTGAACCAGAACTGTAACAACACTGAAAATACTACCTTAACCCTGACAAACTGCTGGTAAGGTAAGGTGGTAAAACCTATTTCTTAACTACCGCTTCAGGGAGCAAATGCAAGGGATTAATATTCCTCTAAACAAAATCATCCCTGTAGCTAAGGCAGGAGGCTAAGCCGGAAGCCTTGTCCCACTCATTTCATTTTATTGAAGCATTGATTATGTATTACATTTGTAGCCCATCCTGCTTCCACAGAGTGAAGGCAACATATATACATGCCTCTTTTTAAATTCACAACAACACAGTGAGGTAGATTAGGGTGAGACATTGCAAATGGCCCAGCCAGTCAACTTTCAAGGCTGAGTAGGAATTTGAAATTAGCTCTCCTTGGACCTTGTCCGCCACCCAAATCACTACACCATCATGGCACTCATTGTTATCCAATATGCTAAATTAACCACTTAATCTATGAACATTTTAAAGTGAGTGAGCTGTATAGACTGCCCATTATGGTTCCTAATGGACTTTAAAGGAATGCTATAAATGCAGGTCAACTGGTTGTACTGCTACCAACTCCCAGCAGTCTGTCTCTACTTTTGCTTTTACTCTGCTCTTTTTAAAATATATATATTATTGAGTTGGTATGTATTTCATTGAAATACCTGAAGTGAAGACAGGCTTGGTGGGTGCCAATAAAACCCCTGCCATAAGTCCTAATACTGCAGCATGGGGACCTATCTAAAATTTGGAGGCCTTAATTAAGTGCCCTGTGATAATGCATCACTGACCTAATAGTGAGGATAAATATACTGCCTGTGATGCAGTTGAGATAGTGCTAGGCAGTTGTTGGGTTTGTGCTGTTTTTTTGGGACTGTAGAAGCTGATTCAGAGATTTACTGCTACCTCCCTGAAAGATTTCTGCACCCAAGACTTGGTTCATTCATTTCACATCATTTGTCACCACTTAATTACTTAGCAGCTCTAAATGACTCACAGATGTATCTGTGAACTGCTTCCCCTGGAAGGCGTTGTGTCTGAGGGGATGTGAGCTATCCTGAAAGTTCTGTCCTTAGTGTTTGGTCTGCCATACCTCTGCCACTCATGCCAAGTTGTTCTTTCGTGGTTGGTCTGCCATACCTCTGTCACACATGCAAAGTTCTTCTTTGGAGTTTGCTCTGTCATACAACTGCCACACATGCAGAGTTCTTCTTTAACATTTGGTCTGCAATGGCTCAGTCATGCAAGCAAGTCATCATGTGATTCTCTACGAAAAAAATATAGTGCTTTGATTTGGAAGATGCCCCCAAGAGAGCGGATGGGGATCTTGGCTGCTATTTTATTTGATATGATTCATTTTTCTCAATAAATAATTACTCTCCTAAAAAAGTGAACAAGCCCTATGTGACAAGAGTTATGTACCCCTATGAGATAAATGGATAGAGGGAGATCCTTAACTATTGCTTGGAAATGCATTTGTCAGGGGAAATAATATAAAGTTTGTGTGTAACTGTAAAAGATCTCAGTAGTTAAAAATAATAATCAGAACTGTGTGCTTTCTTCTCATTTCTACAGTTGTCTCCTTCTATACTGGACATAGAACAATACATTTTAGAATCACAGGATCATAGAATTGCTGAGTTGGAAGGATCATCTAGTCTGACCCGCTGCAACGTGCAGGAAAACCAGTTCAACTATCCATGAGTGGTGGCTATCTAGCCTCTTCTTAAAACCCTCTGGAGATGGAGAACCCACAACTTCTGTAGGTAGACTGTTCCACTGTTTTACAGATCTTACCGTTAGGTAGTTTTTCCTTGTATTTAATCAGAATCTACGTAGCTGTAACTTATACCCCTTATTTCAGGTCCTAATATCTGTGGCAAGGAAAATAGTTCTTGACCATCTTCCCCGCGTCACCCTTAAAATCTCTAAAAGCAGACGTGGGTCCTGTGAAAAATCCTCCTACCATTGCTCCTGCTGTGATAACTAGTAAGGATGTATGCAAAATTCATTTTAGTGCTTTTTGTCAAGAGAACTACCCAGTTCTCAGTTCCCAGGAGAGAACCCAGAACACAATGCAATCTGCTGTCAAAATCCATACGTTTCTGAGCTTGTGATGCCGGCTGTGGAATGCAAATATTGTGTTTAGAAAATGTGTACATTTGAAAAATGCACACAAATGTGCTTTGATCAATGGGATAAAAATAAGTACACTACAAAAATGCACAGTCGTGATGCAAACATTTGGGAAAATGCACAAAAATATGTTCGGATTTTCATGTGAAAAAAGAATAATCTCGCAATTTGATAGGAGCTGAACAAGCTTCGAGGTGGACTTCAGTGAACCTCTGCAAAGTCATGTTTTGCTGATTTGTACATCCCTAGTAAGCAGGTCTCCAGATGTGAGCATGGGAAGGGGGGAAACCAAAACACAGAGAATCAACAGGGCAGCCATATTGAGTTTTCCTATCCCATCTTAACATTTGGTGAAACCCATTGAGCTTCTAAATCTCTCCTCAGCTACAGTTGATTTGTATGAGGCTGGGTTTGCTAACGATTAGTCAGGTTAACAGTTGGATAAAAATTAGGAGCACTTGTTGGCAGTTTGCTGTGAAGACTGATGAGAATACAAGACACAGGAGGGAAGGCCTGCTGAGCCATTTTAAGTGTTATTTTTCCAGTCATTAATAAATGTGGAGAATTTTAAAAAGGGAATTATGCTTCCTGAAGCCCTGAGGGATTTCGCTGCCAACTGTCTGAAAAGTATTGGCTTTCCTTTTTAGATAAGCCAATTAAACGAGGGGCAGTGGGGGGTGGGGGGTGGGGGGTGGGGAGGACATTTTGCCTCATATTGAGAATACTAAACTGGAAGTTTTCAAGGATCTGCTTCTGCATGGTAATTGAACGTTTTGCAAGTTTCGGAGAAGCGGTACCCGAAAAGTTGATTTGTTTTTACATTTTCAGTTAAAACTCATTAGCATCAACAGGGTGATTTCAGTAGGTAGAGGAAAGGATATGCCCTCTTAATAGAGGGTGTTTTGTTCATTATAGGATGTTTTGTTCATGGAATGGCCCAGCAAAAATACTCCAATATTCCATAGAAGAACAGGAAGAAAGTCAAAATGAAGCTAAATATTCCATGAAAACTGATGTCCAGTTAAGTTAGTAGGATCAAGTGCTGCAAACTTTTTGAAAGCACAAAAGCAAGAGGCAAAGGAAACCAGGGATGAATGAGGATGTACAAAGCCAATTGCACATACATTTTAGGTGGTCTGGAGACTACAATCAAGAAACAAAATTCTACAATAGTGAGCAAGGAATGGAGTGGCCGAACTCATCCCTGCCCACGCCACGTGGTGCGTGCTCTACCCCCACTGGCTGGCAGCCCCTGATTGCTACCTGCAGCAAGCTGCTGGGCAGCCCATGGGTGCCTGGTGAGTAGTGAGCGATGTATCACCACTCTACTGAGCTGCCATTTTGCAGGAAATGATGGGTTGTCCTTTTACATAAAGGGCCCTTTTGTGCAAGTGGTGGCCCTAAAGAGGCCCATTTATACAGATAAATGGCCCATTGAAGACCAGGCTACCCCCCCCCCCAATAATTAGCATTAAACAGGCATAGCTCACAGCAATGTATTTGATTGGGGAAATTCATTTTCCCCCACCCCAGCTATTGTGAAGATTTCAGCTAAGCTGAGAGGGAACAGCGAAGTCTGGGGGCAATGGGGGTGACAGATGATGTCAGCAATCCTGATGACGATGACGACAACTAGGACAACCTGCTGGTGCCATGGTTTCACTATGCCATTGAGCTCTGTGTGTGGCAGCTGTAGTCTTGTGTGCCATGTGGTGATCCTCAGGACCTGGGAGAAGGTGGACAGACAGAGCGCAGTACCTACACTTTGGCACAGCTGGTGTAGGAAACCGATCATAAGAGGAACCTGCCTCACTTTCCCATCAGACTCCATGAAAGAAATGTAGGATTGTGAGGATAGTAGGTCTGCAACACTTGTAACTGACCAAGCTGAATTACAGACCAACAGCCATACACAGCAGCCTCTCCTGTGGTCAATAAATTCTGTGCTTTTATTTATTTATTTATTTATTTATTACATTTTTATACAGCCCAATAGCCGAAGCTCTCTGGGCGGTTCACAAAAATTAAAACCATCATAAAACAACCAACAAGTAAAAACACAAATACAAAATTTTGCAGGTGGATAGTAAAAATAGGAGGGTATCAAAGTCTTGGTAGGCCTTATTTAATGATCTATTGTAACAGTTGGTTAGTGGGCCAATCTGCATGATCAAACAAGTCACAGTGGCTGGTTTAATTACCCACCTGGGCATAGCTGGCCATGTCATCTAAATCCAGAATGCATGTCTGAGGAAGAAACAACCCTCAAATATCCCTACAACAGCCTGTGGGTTATCTGAGGGTTGTTTCCTCCGCAAACAAGCCATGCCACCTGAGTTCAGATGACACGACAAGTTGCACCCAGGTGGGTGATTAGGGAATTGGCACCTGGCACATGCCAGCATGAGTTAAGGATTAAAACAAGCCATAGTGGTTTATTTAAGGCAAGACAGCTTGTTTTGATCATGTGAACTGGGCCAGTGCGTAAGATACTCCTGATAAATCATCACATGTGGTCTGAAAAACAATGAGCAGATACAATTTCATATAATGTTCAGGTAGGGGTGAAGAATGGGGCTAAGAACAAAATACTACAGCAATGACCAAGGCCCAAGACCATTTTTGCTCCCCCCCCCCATGCTCCCTAAATAATGCTCATGAAGAGGAACTTTGAACAGGGCTGGGAGAAAGGCTCTATGATAGCCATTTATGCATCAATAAAAATAAGAGAGAGAGAGAGAGAGAGAGAGAGAGAGAGAGACAGACAGACAGACAGACAGACAGACAGACAGACAGGTGACCAAAAAAGAAGTACAAAGCAGGGCTCAGATTTGCCTAAAAATTGCATATACTGATTTATATCAATATCAGAGGTAGTATTTATTTATTTATTTATTACATTTTTATACCGCCCAATAGCCGAAGTAAGCCGATATATACCAGTTGCTGGGGAACATGGGTGGGAGGGCACTATTGCACTGTGTGCTGCTTGTGGATCCCTGGTTGACAGCTGATTGGCCACAGTGTCAACAGGGTGCCAGACTAGATGGACTCTTGGGGCTCATCTACACCTGAGCCTTCCAGGATGTGGGGGGAGGATCTCAGTTTTTCTGGCTTCTGGGATCCTTTCTCAGCATCCAAAAACCTGCATGAGATCCTGAAACCCAAGAGGGACATTCCAGTATGGCGTGTGTTTTTTTGTTTTGGAAGAAGGAACCACTCACGCCCTGATCCTCAGAAAAAGTAAGTTTTTTAAAAAAATTACCTTAAATCTCGGCAATGAAATTTGCTGGCAACCATCCTAGAAATGGTGAAATTGCTCCCCACAACCCTGATGGGCATGGAGTCACCCTGTGCAGCTCCGTGCCCATTTAAAGAGCCCCACTACTTGTTGGAAGGAGGGAAGACCCAAGAGCTCATGCCATACCGCCTGCAGTCCTCAGGGTTGTCCTGGGACTGCAGGAAAAAACAGGATAAAAGTAGTCAATTTTATCCTGGGAAAGTGAGTGGTCAACTCTGGTTGACCCGGGATCCCCTGTGTGTCTTTTGGATGCACAGGAACAACCTCAAGCTGACCCCAGGATAAATGGATGGTGTAGGCACGCCCTTGGTCTGATCCAGCATAGCTCTTCTTATGTTCTTATATGGATGGATGCAAATTTAGAGGAACACATGCTTCCCCTATGTTACATGGTTTTATGCACAATGGTCTCTGCATTAGCTCACTCCTCCATCACACATGGACAGCATTCAGCCCCAGGAAATGTACAAACAAGAATTTTGCTGTTTCTGTACCCTATTTGAAGTGCACAGAATCCTTGTCGTTTCTCTCATTTTACAGCTAGGTATCACTGCATTGGTCCCCATGTTCACTTTAATGTGTCTTTGGAGCTTTTACACACACCTTCCTCTTTCCTTTTTTCTTTTTCTTTTCTTTTTCAGGACAATTTCACCCCGAGTAATGGAGCGGTGGAAATTAAATGAGTGTGCATGTAAGCCAATGAACTTGAGGTACTACTCATCTTGCAACTCCGCCTAATCTAAATAACCTTTTTTTTTTTATGCTTTGCTGGAATGGCATTTTCAAAAGGCTATCTACGAGTAAATGAGCATATATGTCAGTTTGGATTTGCTAGACAAATCAAATCTGTCCGACAAAGTACATCGATTCATTACTATTTACTGCACACTTCAGTTTGAAGGACAATTTTTGTGATTGGGCCATTAACGGTGACTGTCGTTTTAGCAACATTCTCCCAATTTCCTTTCTTGTTACCTCCTTTCATGCCTCTAGCCGGCTCTCTACATAGCATGTGTAGTAGCTTTCAACTCTCAGTGAAAGACAAGCTTACAAGGCAGGGTATGCTGTGCATTTTTTATAGTTTGTGGCTGTTTTGTTTTTGTTTTTTTAAGCAGAGTTTCAGCTCCTATGTATTAAAAAAGAAGACAGCATAGGCTTTATGGCCTCCATTTATATATGAATTGCCTTGCTGGATCAGACCAGGGCCTGATCTACACCAAGCAGATACAACACTTTGAAACCAGTTTGAAAACTGTATAGGGAGTGTGCCCTGGGCCCAAACGGTTGTCAATACTGTTATATACCACCATAAAGCAGTAGTATAGATGCTACCCAAAGAACCAATTAGCCCAGTCTTTCCCAGCCTGAGTCTCTCCCATCATTTTGGACTTCAGCTCCCATTATTTTGGGACAACAACTCCCACTATAGACTACAACTCCCATCATGATCATTAGACATGCAGGCTGGGGCTGATAAGTGCTGAAGTCTAAAATATCAGGAAAGCAACATCGGAGAAAGCTGATATATATTTCCAACAGTGGCCAAGAATGAAAGTGATGACTAGCAACAGATGAATCTGTCAAACTTGATTTTGCTCAGGTACTTATTTTTGCACTTTCATGTTTATTCTGAATAGACCGACACAAGTGCTTTTTCCAGTATTGAAATGCACTGGTTGGGGCACATTACACATCCCGTGTAATGCTTTTCTAGTGTTATCTCCCACTTTTTATTCTGTAAGATGTAAGATATGGCAACATAAGAGGGATATAGCGTCACCATGATGGAACCATATTGATATAACAAGAGGTGTAGAGCTGGCCTTTGTCTCATTTTTGCATCAACTTTTGAATATTTGGTTTTCCATCCATGCAAAGATTTGGATGGGTTTGTATGCACTTTTTTTTCCCCTAAGAAAAAAGATTTTTGCACACATTTTAAAAATGTACAATTTTTGGTGAACACATACTTGCATTTTTAAAGTGCTTCTCCACTGAATAAAGATTTGTATTCATTTAATTTCAAATAGATGCATTTTGGTGCACATTGTTTAAAAGAATATGCTATTTTTGTGTGGATATTTTGAAATGTGCATTTTCTCTAGGTTTTCTTTTTCACAGACTGCATTGCAAACTGAAGAAACATGTGGAATTTGATGGCAAACCGTATTCCGGTTTGAGTTTAGGTTTGGGAAGTGTAAATATAAGAAACTATCCCTAGTGAGTGTTGTCTCATTTTCTGCTATGCATGACTTTAGCCACGGGGGAATACCCTTTTCCAAGTGGAAATATACAGAAAAGTGTGCAGGCAGTATTCTACCCAAGTCCTCAATGAAAAGTATATCTATTTCTACCTTCCAGGACTCTGGTGAATAAGTTCAAAGGCAATGGAATTACATAGAAGCACTCAGTCTGGCATCCAGTACTCAAGGGCATCCTGCCTCCAAACATGATCCTGCATTTACATGTCACAGGTAATGGCCACTGATAGACATACTCCTTTTCAAAAGCCATCCAAGATAGCAGCTCCCTCCACATCTTATGACAGTAGATTCCATAAGTTAATATTTATGCATTGTGTGAAGAATAGTAGGGGTGTGCACGGACCCCCCGCTTCGCCCTGCAGGCCCATCCGAAAATTTCGGATCGGCCCGCTCCACTCCGCGCCGCTCCGCCCATACTCCGCTCCTCTTCACCGCAGAGCTCCGACTCTGAATCGGAGCTCCGCAGTGGAGGGGAGTGGTGCCAGGTAAGGCCGGGAGAGGAGGGGGGGTTACCGGGCCCTGCCGCCGTCACCGCCCGTGCGGCGACGGCGGCAGAGCCCAGTAAGGGACCAAGGGGGAGGGGGGGCTTACCTGCCTCCGTCCGCGGTCTGTCGGCTTCTTCAATTGAGCCCACGGTTCAGCCAGGAAGTCTGGGCCGCAAGTGCGGCCTAGAATTCCTGGTTGCACCGCGGGCTCAATTGAAGAAGCTGAGGGACCACGGACGGAGGCAGGTAAGGGAGAGGAGGGGGGTTTACCGGGCCCTGCCGCTGTCACCGCATGGGCGACAGCAGCAGGTCCCGGTAAACCCCACTTACCTTTCCAGCGGAGCTCCGGATCGAGGCGAAGGATCTGCCTTCACCTCGATCCTCTTTGCCACGCTCCGCCGGCCCCCCAATCCTCTTCGCCTCCGCCTTAAGGGGAGGCGAAGCACCCCGCTCCGCTTCTAATTCGCTGGTCCGATTAGAAGCGGAGTACATCCCTAAAGAATAGCTTCCTTTTGTCTGGCTGGACCATTTTGCCCAGTTTGTAGCTGTCATTTGAGGCTTACTGAGGCAAGGTAATGAAGTCAGGCCTATCCACTTTCTATGACACTACTCTGTCCATTGCAACCATTCCCCGTGTTGAACACTGAGACCACTGCGTATTATCTGAATATCAACTTCCTTCAAAATCCTGGTGCTGAAAGCAACATTACTGGAGAGACTTGGGGCATGTCTACATCAAAGGGTGTAGAGGGGGGGGATGATCCCGGACTTACCTGCTTCTGAGATCATCCCTCGCTGTCTAAATGGAAGTGTGACACCCAGAAGGGAAAAAGGATGTCGTGCCTGCCTTTAAAAAGAAAAGAAAAGAAAAAAAGACTGGAGCTAGAGCACACTTGCACTCCAGAGAAAAAGTAAGTTAAAAAAGGGCCCCTGCTTCCCTCCCAATGTCCCTGGACTCCCCCCCCAGCCCAGCTCCTTCCCTCTGCTGACCCCCGCTACTCGCGGGGAGGAGGGAAGAAGCTGGGATGGGCACCCACACGACCTGTGGTCCTCGGGATCATCCCAGGATCATAGGAAGAACTGAGAAAAAAAGTGATCCCAGGGAAATGGAGAGATCATCCCTCCCTGCTCATGGGATGCCCTGTGCATCATGTGGATGCACAGGGATGATCCCAGGATGATCTTGGGGGGAAAGGCAGCTGTAGACATGCCCTTGGCCAACTGCTTCTGCACAGCTGAGTCCTCCACTACTCCATGTCTAAAGAAGCTTAAGCACATGATGTGGCCACTTCCCATTGCTGTGTGGTCTCCCTCCAGAGGCTCTTGGAGAACTTCAGTAACATCGGATTGACCATCTGTTGTTTATATATTTGGAAAGATTGTTCCTTCAACCTTCAGGTTCCTGATGTGCCTGGACCTCATGTAGCTGAACGTGTTCTGGATTCCAGAAACCTGAATTTACCACCAGAAATGATCAAATCTGGGATGTTCTCAGGGCATCAATTACTTGGGAAGGCTTAAGGATATTGCAGGCTGTACTGCATATAAGGATGCAAGAACAAGGTTCTCCGTTTTCCATTTTGATGCTTGGTTCACTTTGTTCTCATTCCTGAATGTGAGCATCCTTTTTTTTCCCTGAATAGGAAATGTTCTATATGTTTACTTGGACTTCCAAAAGGCTTTTGATAAAGTCCCCCACCAAAGACTCCTGAACAAACTTAGTAGTCATAGAATAAGAGGAGAGGTCCTCTTATGGATCAGTAACTGGTTAGAGAACAAAAAACAGAGTAGGAATAAATGGTAAATTCTCCTGAAGGAGGGAAGTAAATAGTGGGGTCCCACAGGGATCGGTATTGGGACCAATTCTTTTCAACTTATTCATCAATGATCTGGAATTAGGAGTGAGCAGTGAAGTAGCCAAGTTTGCCGACAACACCAAATTATTTAAGCTTGTTAACACAAAGGGATTGTGAAGAGCTCCAAAGAGATCTCTCCAAGTTGGGAGAGTGGGCATCCAAATGGCAGATGCAGTTCAATGTAAGCAAGTGCAAGGTGATGCACATTTGTGTGGGGGGGGGACAACAACTCCCCAGCTTCAAGTATAACCTGGTGGGATCTGAGCTGGCAGTGACCAAACAAGAAAGAGATATTTGGATTGTGGTGGACAGCTTGAAGAAAATGTCCACCCAGTGTGCAGCCACTGTAAAGAAGGCAAACTCCATGTTAGGCATTATAAGAAAAGGAGTTGAGAATAAAACTGCCATTATTATTATTATTATTATTATTATTATTATTATTATTATTATTATTATTATTCCACCTTTTCCCCAGTACTGGGATTCATACTGCCCTTATACAAATCTATGGTGTGACCACACTTAGAATACTGTGTACAGTTCTGGTCACCACACCTAAAAAAGGATATTATAGAGCTGGAAAAAGTGCAGAAAAGGGCAACTAAAATGATTAAGGGGCTAGAGCATCTCCCCTATGAGGGAAGGTTACACCAACTGGGATGGTTTAGCTTGGAAAAAAGGAGGCTAAGGGGAGACATGATAGAGGTGTACAAAATTATGCATGGTATGGAGAATGTGGGTAGGGAGACATTTTTCTCCCTCTCTCAAAATACTAGAACCCGGGATTATCCCATTAAAATGATTGGTGGGAGATCTAGGACAAATAAGAGGAAGTACTTCTTCACACAGTGCATAGTTAAATTATGGAACTCACTACCACAGGATGTAGTGATGGCCACCAATTTGGATGGCTTTAAAAGGGAGTTAGATGAATTCCTAGAGGTGAAGACTATCAATGGCTACTAGCCCTGATGGTTGTGTGCTATTTCCAGTATTCAAGGCATAAAGCCTGTGTGCACCAGTTGCTGGGGAACATGGGTAGGAGGGTGCTGTTGCACCATGTCCTGCCCTGTTGGGCCCTCGCCAATGGCTGTTTGGCCACTGTATGAACAGAGTGCTGGACTAGATGGACCCTTAGTCTGATCCAACATGGCACTTCCTATGTTCTTATTTCTGCTCTCAAACACAAGGGAGAGTATTCCAAAGGATGGAAATGAGAAGGCCCACATACACATTCTTACCAGGCAATGTTCCATTGGCCAAAAAATGACCAATAAGGCCTCCTCTGAAGATCTCAGGGGTCAATCTCAAGGGGGAGGTGGTCAGCTAGGTACGTCCCCTAAGCTATGGCCCTTGCAGTGAACTCCCATCCCTTCTGAGAAGTGCATTTCCTTGTGAAAAGTAAAACATGAAGTTGTCATGTAGTTGTTGGTCAGAGAGGTTCTTTTCCCAACACTCTTTTAAATTCTGCCATCATTGCATCAAGTTAAAAATCCCTACGCCTGGCATAACTGGGAATGAAAGAGCATGACAATTGTGTCGGTGGTTCACCTACAACCATAATCACACTTCCACCTTGCTCATTTAGGATGAAGGTTTTAATCCTACATACCTAGCAGGCAGCAGGAACAGGAGAAGCCATCAGAGTACCCATGGAAGTAGGATACTTCATGTCTGTCTCATCTAGGCATGTATGAGAATTTCATTTCAGTTTGAAAACCAGCTGAACATGACCTGTTACCAGCTGGAGGGCTCCCCACCCCCCACCCCCAAAATGTTTGCACATCCCCAACTTTGAGACCCACTATATTTTGGGGAAAATGCACAATTTGAAATGTGTATTTTTCCAAAAAAATATGCGTTTTCACATTTTAGTTAATTGGGAGGGGGTAGTGGTCACTTCTGAAAAATGCACTCAGAACTTTAAGTGTTTGAAATGTGCATTCTCCCTTTTTCAAAGAAACAAACAAACAAACAAAACCAGATTGCACACAAACATGGGCGTGAGCCAAACCAAGTTCGGAGAATTTTGGCAAGTTCAAATATCCCTGGTTCTCTAACCCCAAATCTCAGCTAAACAGAGTTGCCTGAATATTAGCAAGAAAATATTTCTGTTCCTGTCATCCCATTCCACTCCCTCCCCTGCCCGTTGCCTGGCTAATAATGTTTCAACTGTGGCAATTTATACGGAATGCACCTTGATGAACGGAAGTTGCCGAAGTGGCAAACCTCCGCTGTGCCTTCTACAAAAAAAAAAGGGGGGGAGGGGGAGGAAAAAGTAACAATGAAAATAATGAAGCTTAAAACAAGGCTATGGTACATATGCCCGGTAACGACTTTCCCAACAGAATTCAAGACTCATTGTGCACACACAGCATGGCATATCAATTAATGCTGCGTACTGGGCTTTTTTTTTTCTTTTCAGATGCAAATATATACTGACGTGATAATGTCTTCAGCTTTTCTTTTCAGCGGTGTCAATTAGTTGTGGATTAAGGGTCTGCAGCCAAACAAGCATAATCACAATGCATGTGCAGAGTCCTTGGAGAACCGTGAGATCTTATTATAACAGTCACTGATCTCAGGCCCTGCTGCAATGGGCTATGTAAGAACCCTAGCTCCAGTTTTGATGGTTCTACATTCAAAGCCAGCTCTGACAAATCTCTGCTTTTTCCTAAGGATGAGAAACCAGAGCAATGACTTTCCAAGTCGTGACATTACATTGGATTTACCATGAATTTTGTCCCATTACAGGTGTGTCTGATAAATTCTCATGATGACTTTGAGTTAAAACTACCTTAGCGATATACCTCCGCTGCACAAGGCCGTTCTGAATCTCCACGTGCTGAGGTAGCGTTGTGCCAAATTTTGGAGGTGTTCCATTTTCAATTCCTGCTAAAACCTGACCAACAGAGCACACTTTTTAAAGGAACCTATAGAGACTGTTGGCTAAGCTTTGGGTGACAGGTAAATGGGGAAGCTACAGTATACTGTCATTAAAATGAAAGACTCGTGGAACTTGGGCCCTTTCTACACCTAAGGGTTATCCCAGGAAAATGGAGGGATTGTCCGTGCCTGCTTCCAGGATCCCCTGTGTAGCATTTGGATGCACAGGAATGATCCCGGGATGATCCCAGGATATAGGGCTAGTGTAGACATGCCCTAGGTCCCCTTTTAGGTGTTCAACCAATGTATCTTTGCCAGTCAAACAACTTCACTGGTGGAATGTTCTGCTTGCATAACAGGGGTATCCTGCAGCCACTTTTGTATGGCAGAACCATATCTTGTACTCTGCTGGCATAAGAGGTCATCTGCCAAATCATATAGCTCCTCAACCAACATATCTTCAGTATAGAACTGTGCCCTCAGATGTGTAGGCAAAAGATAGATCTCCAGATATTTTGGGTTTCCACTCCCAGGAGTCCCTGCCAGCATCGCCAATGGTCAGGGATGTTGGGGTTGAAGATGTCCAAAACTTGTGGAGATGTACTTTCTGTCCTGCCCTAGGACAATAACAGCTAATTGCAGACTTGTAGCATGGCTTGCTTAAAAATAGAGATGCGTGGGTAGTATAATATTTGCTGTGACAGTGATCTGATCTACTGATTGTCTGCGACAAATTTGGGGTATAATTCCTGCTCTCCAAATCTTTTTAGAATTCACCAGAGGGTGATGTTGGCAGGTTGTCAGCTGAGAAACAGAAGAAAGAGTTGGGAAACATTATATTAAAAAAAAACACCAATCAAAAACAACAGCTTTGGCAGTATCTGAATCATCGTTCGAGTGTATGTGAAAAGACTGCCGGATTTGTTGGGTGGTTGCTTTTTTTCTCCCCCTTTTCTTTTTTAAAACAACACTGCAGAAACGGAGAAAAAGAATATAAGCACACAGGCACAAACAGAGACAGAAAAGTTGACTTTGAGACAATGGTATCAGTACTTTTTGATGGGCCAAGATTCTGCATCAGAGGAGGAGGAGGAGGAGGAGGACGACGACGACGACAACAACCAATCGATTCTCAGTGTGTGTGTGTGTGTGTGTTTATTTAGACTGCAGTTCTCACATACCTGAGAGCAAGCTTCAATGGACATTGTAGGATTTCCTTCTGAGAAAAATATATATAGGCTGAATATCTATTTTGGGTGCCATTGCTTCAGTGGGACTGCATCCATTCTAATCTAAATACTTGGTGCCTGCATTGATGCCCTACCCCATTGAATAATGATGATGATGATGATGATGATGATGATGATGATGATGATAGGATTGCTGGGAATTTGTATCTGTTGGTATAAAAACTGTGGGTTCAAAGGAGTTGTTTAGTGAGTTGGGGCTCAGACTGCATTACTGCCTTGTACACAGTCTTTTTGATAGGTTACTTGTCTTTTGCTATGCCAGCCATTGCAGCCATTTTGTGGTGGTGCCTAGGACAGTTTCTCAAATTGCCAAATGTGCTGACAGCCAAAAAGGTTTGCTTACCCTTGGACTAATGCATAGGCTGAGGTCCAGTTGTGAAAGACAATGACTTTTCTAGACTAGGAATTAAGTTATTTGTCAGCTGGGCTGTAAAACACTCCACAATGTTCAGGATTGATGTCGAGGGTAGGGATGACAACTGATGGGGTGCTCTTCAAATCTTCATCATGATTAAGAGACTGGGAATGTTTCTTTTGTGCTAGCCTGCCTATTTCATGTCCTAATTTCAGACACTGAAGAGACAACCGGGGATGGCACCAAGGGTAGGTATGGTTGGGCACCTGCCAAGGGCCCACACCCCAGTAGGGCCCAACTGAGAAAAGCCTCCTGGAGCCGTTTCTTCTCTTAATCAATGCAATCTGGTTAATTGCATTGATTAAGAGAGAAGTAGATGCCATGGCCTACTTACTTACTGTCTCTCTGCCTGCCAAGCAAGCAAATGGTAGCAATGATGGGAAAGAAGATGAAGAGCAATAGCAGCTGGTGATGAAGGTAGTGAGAAAGTGGAGTCACTGAAGGAAGGGGCCCATTGAGAGTGTCTTCCCCAAGGGCCCTCCAAGACCATGAGCCAATGCTGAGAGTGCTGTTGATTGCAAATTCAGGGAGGAAATCCATTAGGAAAGCTCTCTAGGGCCTTAGCTAGACCTAAGGTAGGGTGACCAACTGTCAGGATTTCCCTGGATTTGTCCTGGTTTTTGTTCTTTCCATGGTGTCAGGGGGGATTTTCTATAATTTTCAATAATGTCCTGGAATGACACACCTTCCCCTTTAAGGCTGCCATTAGCATGGCAGGAGGGAATGACATGCTTTCTTGAGGCACATCGTTCCCCCACCCCGAGTTCCAATTGAGGTCTTAAAGGGGAAAGTGGGTCATTCGTGGACATTATAGAAAAGGCCCCAATTGGAGTGGATGGTGGTGGTACAGAATGAGATCCTTTCCCCTCCTCCACTCCAATCGGGTTCTTTAAGGTGGCGGGGAATAACGTACTTTCTGCAGGACTCAGAAAGCTGCTTCACCACACACACACTAAGTGTCCTCTTTTTTGGTTTCCCAAATATGCTCACCCTACCTAAGGTTTATCCCAGGATCGTCCCGGTGTCATCCCTGTTCATGTAAATGACACAAAGGATATCCCGGGAGCAGGCAGGGATGACCCCGGGATAAACCTTAGGTCTAGCTAAGGCCTAGGTTCTTAGCCAGGAGAAGGAAGTCATATTGAACTAAGTGGGGTTTACTTCTGAATAGATGCACCCTGGAACAGGAAACATTTCAGATCTTTATTCCTATGACTGAAGAAGGCCACCACACTGAGGTTTTCTTCCTCAAGGGCTCTTGAAAGCCTGGAGCCAGCACTGAGTTTGTACGTTTTCTCCTCTAGAAGCTGGTGCGGCTTACTGCCCATAGGCAAAGAGCCAACTTCAGCTGAATGAATAGCCAGCAGCATCCAACTGAGATTTATGTCCTACAAAGGGGCAATATTAAAAAATCACTTTGAAAGGCAGGAAATGAGCGAATCAATATAATGGAAGATGCTTCCTCAGAGTACAGTATAGGTAGAGGATTATCTTCACACCAGGAAAGTTTAAACAGGCCCCAGGTGGCTGTTAATTCTTATGGAAAAGTAATATAACCGCCACTGACTTAGTTGAATTAGTTCAGATTTACTGAGAGTGGAATTTGTCCCAGTGACCTTAATATATATATATATATATATATATATATATATATATATATATATATGTGTGTGTGTGTGTGTGTGTGTGTGTGTGTGTGTGTGTGTTTCTGAACTGTATCGAGCTAAAAAAAAAACTTATTTTTTGTTAGCCAATACCGCCTCTCTCTTTTTTCTCCTTTTTCTTTTTTGAAGAGCAATTTGGGAAATGGGTCAGAAACTGAGAAACCAAAAGGAATGAATGACCACACGCCTCTCCTGAGCAACCTCCATAGGGGGGCATTGTGGTGTAAAGCAGTCAGAAGCATTGCAGAGTGATAAAAGTGGCAGGGAGGGGGGTGTTTAAAAGCATACCAAGGAAGAAAGGAAGGAAGGAAGGAAGGAAGGAAGGAAGGAAGGAAGGAAGGAAGGAAGGAAGGGGCACAGTGGAGAAAGTTACAGAAGCCAAAAAGAAAAGCCCCCCAAAAAAGGAAACCCCAACAGAGATGCCAAAAAAGTCTAAGGCAAAAGGGTAGAACAAAGGATGATATTTATTATAAAATCCAATGTGTTTTGGACCATTGGGTCCTTCCTCAGGATGAATATATATATTCTTTTTAGATCACCCTGAGAAGGTTACAGAACAGGGTATTTCCTGTTCAAGGTCCTCCTTGCATTAGCTATGCCTCGGTTGGATGGCTGTCACCCACTGTACGTAGGGCTGCCCTGAAAACCACTCAGAAATTTCAACTAATGCAGAATGCTGCTGCTAGAATGTTCAGCTGAGTCAACGGGTGATCCCTTTATTGTATCAGCTGCACTTTCTGCCTGACATTTCATTTCTGAGGGCAATTCAAGGTGCTGGTTGTCATTTTTAAAGCTCTACATGGCTTGTGACTTGCCTACCTGATGGACTGTCACTACCTATGTGAACCTACCCATTCTTGAAGCTCTGTTGGTGCCCCCCACTTGCATGCATTGTTGCCTTCAGAGGCATGGCTGGCGGCAAGATGTGAAAGGGCTTTCTCAGTGCCATGTACGTTGGACTTCCTGCCCTAAGGAAGTCATTTTCCTCTATAGCTGTGATCTGTCAACAACTGAAGACATTTCTTCTTTAACAATCATTTGACTCTTTTGTTGCATCACTTCCTTTATTGGTTGTTTGGACTCTTCATGTTTTTGTCTCTGCTGCTTTTAGCTTTTTAGAAGGTTGTAAATATATTGTGATGATTGGCAATTACTTTTATGTGTTTGGGGATTTTGTAAGCTGCCTTGAGGAAAACAGTAAAAGGGGAAGACACATATTGGCCCCAAAACAGAAGAGATTTTATAAGGTGCCTGGAAAAAGATATTATTATTATTATTATTATTATTATTATTATTATTATTATTATTATTCCCAACACATTTCAGAAAGGACTTTCCTTCCTCAAGAGCTATTTATCTTTCTCCAAATATGTCACAGAAAATCTTTCTACTATTTCCTCTGTTTTAAAATGCTTCTAGCTGCCTTAGCCAATAATAATAATAATAATAATAATAATAATAATAATAATAATACAAAGAGGAGGAGGAGGAAAATTTGGGTTACTAACTTGGTTAGTAAGCTGTTAACTGATTCAGGAACATAACACCTCCCCCCGCTCATGCCCCTTGCAAGACGTGTGTGTGTGTGTGTGTGTGTGTGTGTGTGTGTGTGTGTGTGTGTTTAATGGAAAGGAAGGTGATGGGGGGCAGGGGGACTAGTGTGTATCTAAGCGGGTCAGGCCTTTCAGGCCTTCAACACAACTATGGCCTTTACTAGATTCCTAACACTCTTTCTGACAAAGTAAATACTATACTTGCATTCACAGTTGTAATTGACTGTTGTGAGCCATTTTCATGTAAATAAATAAATAAAATGGCAATACTGTTGGAGCCTTTGAGCATTTTTGCTGCCCCCTCCATCCTGCTCTCTATAATTAGACTGTAAGCTTTCTGAGGCAGGGGTTCTTATTTGGGGAAAGATCCTGATTTAATTTGGATCAATTGCACTGGCAGTAGTGAACTTCCCTGCCCCTGCCTGCCCCTGAAGACACCCCTTCCTAAAAAGGTTACACAGAGTCAAGAGGCCCTGCTGAAGGGGGTGGGTTTGGGGTGCGGGATTTCCCCAAATTGGTCAGCAGGTCTTTCTGTGAGCTGAGCCCTTCCTCTCACAGAAGGGAGATCCCAGATCCAACCCTTCAGGGACACAAATGACACTCAGTGGTGCAGTGGAGCTGGGTCTCACAGGGACACAGTGCTGGCACTTTTTATAAGCACGGACACTGACCCTACCTGCCACCCTCTCAGAATTCTCTGTTCCCTCTCAGCTTAGCTGGGATCTTCATAGTTATGGATGCTGCAGGTGCCAGATTGGGGCTCAAAGCACAGCAAGAAATTGCCAGCTTGGCCTCTAGAAGCCAGTCTGCAGTCTCTAGCTCTTGCCCAGCTTGGCGTGCACTGAGATAGGCAAGGGCATGGGGACCCGTTCCCTCACCAAGCACCATTTTCCTCAGAAATGGCTGCTTTTTCTTTTCTGCCTTTAAATGTTGTGGAAATGGCTCCTTTAAGGTCACTATTTGCCCAAATGGAAAAGAGTGAGCAGCCATTTTTGTGGAAAGTTGTGGCTTGTCAAGGGAGCGGGTGCTCATGCACTGCTGCTGAGTACCCCACAGACCACCCAATGGCTCACCCATGCCACCTCCTGGGGTCTGGTAAGTGCTGGTGGTTCAGTGAGCACCACAGGGGACGGTTGCGGGGTGGTCCATCCATCTGTCCCTTCTCACAGTAGCTGAGGGTTGGGGGAATGAATGTTCCCAACAACAATGTATTGTTAATGGAAATATTTTGGCTTGGTCTTGAATGGACAATGAAGACCCATTAGCTTTACAGAAGACCTGCACACGCCAGAGATGAAAACTGCTAGAATTAGTTTGTTGGTATAGGTCAGCACAGGTGCATTTTGGACTCTCGCTGGAGGCTGGAGGGAATGTCATGATCAGTGCCTGCATGTCTCTATTGGCAGTGCTGCTGACACCACCTACCACCTCCTCCGACTTCCCTGTTCCCTCTGAGCTAAGCTGCAATCCTCACAGTAGCTGGGGAGAATGGATTTTCCCAACAACAATATATAGCTGTTAGCTCTCTCTGTTGAAATGCAGAGTATTTCAGAGTGGTATGGTTCTCAAATGGGCAATTGACCCAATAACTTTACTAGGGTGACCACATGAAAAGGAGGACAGGGCTCCTGTATCTTTAACAGTTGCATAGAAAAGGGAATTTCAGCAGGTGTCGTTTGAACGCTTGCAGTGCCTGGTGAAATTTCCTCTTCATCACAACAGTTAAAGCTGCAGGAGCTATACTAGAGTGAGCAGATACAAAAGAGGGCAGGGCTCCTGCAGCTTTAACTTTTGTGATGAAGAGGAAATTCTACCAGGTGCTGCATGCATACAAATGACACCTGCTGAAATTCCATTTTCTGTACAACTGCTAAAGATACAGGAGCCCTGTCCTTCTTTGCATATGGTCACTCTAACTTTACAAAAGTGCTGCTTCTGATGGACTTGAAAACTGCCAGGACTGGTTTGCTGATACAGATATGGATCAACACAGCCTATATTTTTAATTCCCCTCGGGGGTGTCACGATGAGTGCCTGCACTTCGAAATGTTCCCCTAGACCACCGATGGCACTAAAGAAATGAATCCAGAGCAGCAGCAGCAGCCCACAATTTCTCCAATGATATAAGTTTCCTTCTCTTCTTAGATATTGTTTATTGGTCTTTTAAAAGGTTATGGGGTTTGGCTGCACAGTTATTTAGTATGTTGATGTACATAGGATGGTTTATCAGTGTCCAAAAGGGGAAAGCTATTTGCATATTTCCATGGGCATTTTATGGCAGTGCTAGTTTAAGAGCTTTAAAGCCCCATTTATCAGGTCTCCTTCCTTTTAAGTTCTAGCACACTTTTTGCCACGACAACGATATAGCAGAGTGGAGCTGTGATCAAGGGTTGCCATAACTTAAAAGTCCATTGCTACCAATAAGCTCATCCATCCGGTCAGTACCGCTACATAAACTTAAATGTCTTTGTGGATGAAGAACATCATGTTTCCACAGCATTATATATGCTGCGATTCCTAAGCAAAAGAATCTCTTATTTAAAGTTCCCCCCTACTCAGTTCTGGCCTATTTGATCCTCTGTTGTCTGATGTCTTTAGGCACTCCGTTGTGTCAGAAATGTAGCAGCGGCAGAATGGTTTGATTCTATGTATGTATTTCTAGAGCAGAGATGGGGAACCCCCAGCCCATGGGCCAGATATAGCCTATGCGGGGGGTGGGGTGGGGGTGGTCTCCATCCAACCTGCCAAAATCTCTCCCCAGGCCCTGCTCCAGCTCCCCACCCAAGGAGGAGAAATATCTTCTCTCTGGTTGGAGTTAAGAGCTGTGTCCTGTTTCCCCCCAAGCTGCATTGAGGCTTTCAAAAGACATCCCTTTGTTCCCATTAGTGTGGTGTTGTTTAGAGGCTTTTAAAAAAGCCAAATAGCAGTGAAGGGGGGGGGTCATTGGGGGGGTCAGTGCCAGCAAGGGAAAGGATAACTCTCCCCTCTCAACACTGCAGTCCCCCTCGAAAAATATCACCACCACCTCCAGCACTCAGGGTGTAAAAAATAATACAGGCCTTTGAAAAAGCTAGTTGTAGTAGAAGGGACACATTTTCAGGTATGTGTGTGTATATGTCTGGACCATGATGCCTGGGAGATACATGCCAACAGTGGGATGACCCCATCCACTCTGGAATGTGGCCCCACCAACCACAGGCATGAATTCTCCACCATACTTGCCTGCAAGGCTGGCCCAAGACATTTTGCTGCCTGAGGTAAGAAACGAGAGGTCACCCTGTCCCATTTCCTGTACAAAAGCTGACTACACTGTTCCTTGAAGACTGATGATGGAACAGCAGTAGGCTAGCTTTTGCAGCATAGGGAGGGCATGTGGCATACATCTCTCTCTTCCAACACCTTGTGCTGCCACCTCCCAGCATTTGCCACCTGAGACTATTGCCTGCCTAATAGTAGGAACTGTCCCTGCTTGCCTGGAGCCAATTGAGCCCTTCGGTTGAAAAAGGTTCCCCAACCCTGATCTAGAGCAACCGTTAGATGCTGTAGAGAAGGTGAAATAAAGACACAAAGCTTGTGCACTTGGTTTTATATTCATTATGTTCATGAGAATCAATATAATGCACTCATATATGCCAATTGGTCTACAAGCAACATGCATACACAGGGTTTCAAGTACAAAACCAGGAACTAATTACATGACCTCTCTCATGTGTATGATTCACACGGCCAGCATGTGAATTGGCTGTGCTGGCTGGAAATGATGGGAATTGTAGTCTAACACATCTGGAGGCCACCAGATTTGGGAAGGCTCCCTACCTGACCCAACTTATGCTTATTTGGAAGAAAATCCCATAGGTTTTGGTGTTACAATGCTTAATCCTTATTGGCATGATTTGTTTTAACATATTTTAATTCTGTGTTTTGATTCTTCTTTTCTTTCTTCTTATTGGTTGCTCCTCAGGAAACTTGGTAGATATAGAGCAGTATATAAATCCTGTAAGTAAATACATTTATGGATTGGAAAAAATGTTAAACCTGAATTGACCATGAGAGTCAACTGGAGGCCAAGGCTCCAAAGACCATCAACGGTTATACATTTTTCGACAGTAGCTGTAAATGAAGCAGACTCACCTCAGAAGTGCCCCCAGAAATAATTTATTTCTTTGGCTTTCTTGTCAACCTATGTCAGTGCAGCCAACATGTACTACCTCTCCCCCATACTCTGCTGCTGCAAGGAGTTAGAAAAATGGAGGGGGGGGTCATTCCGTAAACAGGTCACCTGCATCTGCTATACACATTTCTGGAGCTAAGCCAGTGGGTTCACCGGAAGGAACAAGTTTTGGCTGTGTTTCATTTGGATTATTAATGTGCCTGTACTAAGATATTAATAACGTGTTATCAGCAGTGGTCCCATACCACTGAGATAGAAAGGTCAATTGCATTGAGAATGTGGGGAGTAGATGATAGCAAGAAAACATTCTTCCTTTAAATTTTAGATTAAAAACAACAATAGTAAATTGAAATAACCTGTCATCCTGGAATCTTCACAAGGAGCACTTCACATTTAAACATTTGAGTATCTACTAAGCACTCTGTATTTGTTTTTATTGTATTGAAATGTGGGTGTTATGAGAAGCCATTGGGAGGGCAGGGGACCAACAGCTTCCTTTAGAGCTGAGACTTTCAAAGCCGAAAGTTTCCATTTTGGGTAATTATGGTGCTGGGGTTTGGGTGGACGTAGGTTCAGATCTCCGTGAAGCTGTGAAGCTCACTGATAGTGCAATCCTATAAGTGTCTACACAGAAGTCAACCCCACTGAATTCAATGGATCTCACTCCCAGGTAACTTTGATTAGGGTTGCAGCCTGGGTTTTTTTGGGCTGAATGATCAACTCTCACCCTATATTGAGCAAAACCTGTCCTTAGTAACGTGCTTAGCTGTAAGATGCTTTGGGAATTATTAATTGAGAGGCAGGATGCAAATATGTAAATCTGCATATTTAAATTACACATTTGAATTTAATATTTAAATATGTCAATTTAAAATGACATATTTAAATTTAAAGGTAAGCAATATGAATATATAATTGCTCGTTAGGCTGGAATACTCTAGGCAGTGAACTCAGTCTCCTTCACCATTACACCTTAATTGAGATTTCCCCAAACTGGTGCCCCCCAGATGTGTTTGATTACAGCTCACACAACCCCCTGCCAATGTAGCTAGCTGAGCGATTATGTGAATTGTAGCCCAACACACATCTGGAGTGCACCAAACTGGAGAAGGCTACTCTCAGCCTTGTTTCATTTTTGGGTTCCTTAACCTTCCATTTCCTCACTGATCTTCCAGGGACTAGTGTAATTGGAGCTCATCTCAGTGTGGTCTGCTACTGGTGTAGTGTAACTGGTTGGGCTTTAGAAGATTGTGAACTAGTGTCAAGGACAGTTCAAGCTATTGTACCTCCTGAGGCAGGGCCATGGGGAGAAGAGACAAACACATAACTCAACCTAAAGCCCACCAGAACGTCACCATGAAGAACCCCGGTGGTGGGCCTTCTCTGTAGTGGCACCCTCCATCTGGAAAACCCTCCCTCATGTGGTGCACGAGGCAGAAAATGTAACATCCTTTAAACACCTCCTGAAAATATACCTTTTCACACAGGCTTTCCCTGGACTGTAACTTATCAGGGCTGCTTTAAAGCGCTTTATAACAGTTTGGACAACTGTATAGGGAGTGTGTCCTGGGCCCCAACAGTTGTCAAAACTATTATAAGGTGCTTTAAAGCAGTAGTGTGGATCAGCCACTGGTTTTATACTGCCTTTTTCAAAACTTTTTGAACATTTCAAATTTATTTGGATACTTGTAGCATTTTATAGTTTTAATTGTGCACTGCCCAGAGAGCCTCACCTTACTCAATACAAGGGGCTGGGAAATGTCACCTTGAATGTAATTTACCGTACTATTCAATATCTCTTACTATACATCTATTTCTCACCAAAGACAGGATCACCAATTCTTGCTTGTCTGTCTTATAAAAATGAATGTCAGTTCGGGAGATGCATAAATCATTATGAAAGTCTAGGGCTCTGTACACTCTCGCCACTATCCTGGAATTTTTTACAGTGCTGTGGATCTGTGCCACTAGCCATAGGCTCAGCTGAGCCGAGATTGCTTAAAGAGAAATACAGCAGGGTAACCACACACACACACACACACAATTAGCATCACTGGATACATTAGAACAGTAGGGGGCCAGTGAAGCAGCCATTATTAATCTTTCGTCCTTCTGCCCATTGGGAAATATGTTTACTCTTAAACCAATTTAGTACCCGTGGGAGCCATGCTCTTAGGATCTGCAGCCTGTCTCTTTTGTCTTCATGTGGTTACACTGCTATAATGGCAACAGTAATCTTGTTTACTGAGAAACGTCTGCCAAAATGCTCGAGCCAACGCACAATTAAAATACCCTTACGAACATTAATCACGAGAACTTTGTAAAGAAATGAGACATAATGCTCATTTGCAAGGATGAGCTATTGTCCAAGAAAAAAATGTCTTCCATCTAGCATGTCTGTAGTGATAGTAGGATTAATCGTACTTTTCCGTTGCCCCCCAAAACTCACTCTGGCCATGTTAGGCAGTGTACTACATTGTCTGTTGGGGCACATTCACACAACAGGCTTTAGCAACCATTTCCTTGTCTCAGGAACATGTACTTCTCATGTAAGGTATAGCCTAGAGATCTCCAGCAAAACACAAATGGAAATTAAAAAAAAATTCTCAGCTGCTCAGCTAGGTAGCTTTCTATGCAGTAACCCCCCTCTCTTATATAACATTTATATTCCATTTTTTCCTCCCAATGAGGTGTACATCATCCTTTTCTTCTCCACTTTATCTCACAACAGCCTTATAAGATAAGTTAGGCTGAGAGTTAAAGGATGTCTTGAAGTCACCCAATAGACTTTATGACTGAGTGAGGACTTCAACCTAGGTCTGCACAGTCTTCATTCTCTTCATTGTTCAAAAAGAACAAAAGAAAAGAAAAGAGGAAGAAAGAGAGCAAAAAACAAACAAACTCAGTGTCCATAATAGACTCATGGGTGGAAGTTTACTTTATTTGCACAACTGTCAGCTATGGTTTTGTATTACCCAACTCATGAAGATGGCATTGTTTCAATGTTACTTAGGACTAGTCCTTCATAATGGCCCAAGGATTCTGGGGCCACAGCTAGACCTAAGGTTTATCCTGGGATCATCCAGAGTTCGCCCCTGCCTGAGCACTGGATCCCCTGTGTGTCACCTAGATGAACAGGTTTGACTCCTGGATGATCCAGGGATAAACTTTAGGTCTAGCTATGGCCTAGGAGACAAAAGGGAGGCTGAGCAGAAGCAGAGGAGGAAAGACTGAATACTCAGAAGGTGGAGAAAGAGATGCAGTAATAAAGAGGCTCAGAGAGAGTAGCTGAAGGGCGGAACAGGAAAAGAACAAAGACCTGCAAGTCCCCAAGGGACGAGTTGGGAAAAGTCTCAATAGGAAGACCGAGACAGAAGGAGGAGTCACAAAAACCATACAAGGGAGAAAGACAACTGCAACAAATAGGTGTGGATGGGGATATCAGCAAAATCCACAACAGATTAAAATCTGTCATTTTCCAAGTCACACGGATTCCAACGATTTATGGAGCAGTTTTTCATTTTGGATGGGGATTATTTATTTTGGTTGTTGTTGTTGTTGTTGTTGTTGTTGTTAATATTTATATAATGATAAATATAATAAAATCTCTCAGCAATTAAAATACAATATTAAAACCGCAATATTAAAACACAGAATTGAAACACATTAAAATTCACACCAATGAAACATTCCTGACAAACTGCAAAATCCAGACAAGAGTGGAATCAACAAAATCCCTACATCCCTAGGTGCTGAAGGTGAATCAGAGAGCCCAGAATCCGAAGGGGATGACAGATGCAAGGAACAGGAGAAGACACCTCTGACAGCCTGCCAGGTTCGGGAAGCAAAGTCTCCAATGAGGAATTAATCCCAGAATGCCACACAGCTGCCTCTCAGACAGGACTGACTTCAGGAATGGTTCCATAACTCCAACCTGGAAAGAAATGGGCTATATGTGTACAGCACCATGTACATTGATGGTGCTATATAAATAAATAAATAATAATAATAATAATAATAATAATAATAATAATAATAATAATAATAATAATTTGTTAAGGCAGAAGCAACCAGGAAAACATGAGAATGAACGGACAAGGAAGGATTTATTAGGGATGTATGAGAAATTAGTTTCACTTCATTTTTTATTTATCCAGTTCACACCTTCTGGAGTGGACATGGATTCAGACACAATCTGCAGTCAAAGTCCCTAAATCCCCAAGTTTGCAATGTAATTCATGGACCAAAAGAAATGTGATGACAGCAAGCATGAATTTCAAAAATATGCAGCAAAATGTGTACTTTTTGGGGCGGGGGGATGCACACAAATACACTTTAATCAATGGGAGAGAAAAGTGTACATTTCAAAGATGCCCTCAATTAATGCATACATTTGGAAAAATACAGCTAAAAATATGCATCATTTTCCATGCAGGGAAAAAGAGCTTGTGATCTGATATGGACTTGAATCGGAATGAGCTTTGAGATGGAATTCAGAGAACTTTGATGAGTTTTGCACCTCCATCTCCTCCTTCTTCCTCTTCCTCCTCCTCTTATTGAAAGAGAGAACCTCACCTTGCAATTCTTTCTTCAAATGTTTCCCAATAAAACTAGACCTCCTTTTATTGCAATTATGAGCAATTGGTTCAATTAGTTCATTTCCTTTCTCTCTCTTTCTCATCCATACACCGGGAGAGCGACTCATACTCTTCTTTTCATAATAATAAAAAATTAAAAGCTCCCCTCCTTTGACCTTCAATTGTTTTTCACAGCTGGAATAAATGGAAAATCTCTCAGGGGAATGAGAATTGCTATTTGTTATTGATTTTATAGCTCAATAAGATAGCAGGGCTGCAAACAGGTTGATATCAGATTAGGAAACAACCACTTAGAAGTAGACACCAGCTGTGTTTTTGTGATAAATTGCAATTTTTACCCTCATCATGATTTTTCTACCAAGTAATACTTAGCTGACAAGATTTGACACAGAAAAGCAGCATATTTTGGAACTGAGCATTCACACAAGCATCTTCCACAGTTAAAGATGCATCCCCATCAGAAGGGAGATTTCTCCCTTTTCTTGGACTAGCATATCAAAGTCAGTGATTTAGGATTCCTGAACGATTTGGCATGTCTTGCTGTTCATTGGATTTACCCCTGAATCGAAATTGTGTCAAGCTGGAATATATGAACGCCCAATGTAATAACATGAACCTCTCCCTTGGGAGGAAAAAAAAAACGGCTTTGGAACATTATCATTTTCCTTTACCATGTCCTAAGAGGATTCGTAATAGATGTAAGTAATTGGCTACAGCAGTTTCAAAATTGCTTTGAACCTGCAAAAAAACTCTGATTCATGGAAGGAGAAACACAAGCTAAGGGGACGACTTAGCAGCAAGTTATTTTGGTGTTGTTCAATGTACTGCTATCGTCTCATTATCATTAGCAGTCATTATCATCCGGATTCAGCTCAGATACAGATACATGCATTAAAGAAGCTTCATTGCAGGTGTGTGTCTAGCTGGACAATGATACACAATCGGATGTTGCACACATGCTTCTCTCACTGATCCCACGCAGCTGTAAACTTACGAATCAGCTGTTTAGGAGGGGAGTTTGTAGGCTGGCTTTACTCTATCCTTTAACTACTCTTCCATGTCCATTGGCTGATCTCTGGGATCTCCACTTCTTAAAAAGGGCTGGAATCCTAACGTTCCTTCTGTGAACAAAACGGAGTTCATGGAATAGGGCTCTTCTGCCGCCTCACTACCCTCTGCAGCTGTTGGGAATATTGCAACCTCATCTACAAGTTACAGGAAAGGGACAATGTTTCTAGTTACTTCATAGGAATTTGGGCATAGTTACACTTACGATCTTTATCTCAATGTGGCTTTCTGTGCTCCTCCCTTTCCTTCTCCATCCTCTCTCTGTCTCTCTCTCCTCCCAACTTTCTCCATTACTGGCAGCACACATATTTGCACTCTCTCCTGCCGGTATTACAGAACAAAAAGAAATGGACTGAACAAATGTTGTCTGCAACTATATGTTGTACCTGCATTTTATGCAAGAAATTGTGATTAAACCATCCCATTTTTTTTAACAAAAGAAGAGTATGTAGTCTTTTTTGTGCACATAAGACTGTTAAATGCTCACTCTGTTCTGCCCTTTGGTCTGCTCTTCTAACTGCCTTTTTAAAAAGAAGTACCAATACCAAAGAATCCTATCTTGTGCCTCCCCTAAACCTGCTCCTTAGGATGGGTGGCATTGGTAATGGTGTGGGACATGATACAGGAAACTGAAGATGGAGAGGGATTTGGCAGAAATCCCCTGCCCTTACGTGAATGGAGGAGCAATTTAGGACCCAAGCCATAGGCTTCATAGGATTGGAGCCTACATTTTTTAGGTGGACACCTATGATGCTTTATGGTCCGGGAATTGGGATGTTTGCCTGTACTGAATGGGGTTGCACGCCTTCTGAAGGAACAGGTCCGTAGTTTGGGGGATGCTCCTGGATCCATCTTTGTCACTGGAGACCCAGGTGGCCTGGAGCGCCCACTATCAACTTTGGTTGGTACACCATCTATGTCCATTCCTGGATAGGGATAGCCCAGCCATGGACATTCATGCACTGATAACCTCATGATTAGACTACTGTAATGCACTCTATGTGGGGCTACCCATGTGTGCTTGTGCAGAACACAGCAGCTAGGGTGCTCACTGGTATCCCTAGCTCTGCCCACATAAAACCTGTACTAAAAAACTGCACTGGCTGCCAGTTAGCCACTGAGCCACGTACAAGGTTATAAAAGCCCTAAACAACTTGGGACCAGGATACCTATCAGACCGCCTTCCCTTAAATACACCCAGATGACAATTATGATTGTCAGAGGAGGACCTGTTCATCATTCGAAGACAAACAGAATGTCATCACGAAGAACCTCAACAGCAGGCCTTCTCTGTAGCGGCACCTACTCTCTGGAAAACCCTCCCTCGTGTAGTTTGGGAGGCAGAAAATGTAACATCCTTCAAACGCCTCCTGAAAACATATCTTTTTAGAAAAGCTTTCCCCGGACTATGACTTATTTTGGTTTCATATGACATTTTTTTAAAAAAATTAAAAGGTGTTTTTTAGGGGGTTTCAATTGTAAACTGCCTGGACAGCCTTGGCTGTTGGGCAGTAGAAATATGTAATAAAATAAATAAATACATACATAAAAGCGCAAAACGTGAATGAAGCTAACTTGCATTTGTAAATGCTTGCCAGGGAGCTTCCTATTGAGTGACTGAATGAAGACATACTCAGTGGAAAACTCAGTTGTTCTACTGTGTAATACGTAAAACATCTCAAAGAGAAAGCAGTGACTAAATGCTTCTTTTTGGTGTATTTTAATATCTTGGCAGCATGCAACTATCACCAACCCAAACGATTGGATGGCGGGATACTCAATGTGATTAATTTTCTACATTTTTAAGATTTAGGACTTTTCATATAATTTTATTTATTGCATTTCTGGATAATACTAACTAACTGTGAATTTCAAGTCCAAGCATTTAGCCAGCAAACAAAAATACAAGTAATACTTCATCTCCATGTAAAACACACTGTCTGGGAATAGCTGTGGTTCAAGAGTTAAAACTTACCCAGAGTCACCACTAGAGCTGGATGAATAATGAAAAACAAATTGGACAATTTATTATAAAACATGAAATCCATCAAATTATTCCAGTAATATGTTCATAAATTACCCTCCTAGTCCCATAGCTGAGTGAATAATACATTCATTTAATAATTTATTTCAAATATCTAATGAAATTAATCAACTTAATTACTCATAGATCTCCAATAGAACAACTGCATACTATGGGGAAAAATAACACATTAAAAAAGCCTGTATTAGAAATATTACTTCTTGCTATAATATATATGAAACATTTACAAACAAATGTATACACTTTTCTGGATTTGAAAAAGTTAGGAGAATTGATACCAGTAGCAACAGATGAATAACTATAATCCAAGTGAGTGCTGAGGTGTGTCCTTTCTTCAGTACAGAAAAACGTTGCTTGTTGCTTTTGGAAACCAGTTAATTTTGGAGAGCTCTCAATTAACCTACAAAATATGTCTAAATGTGAGATCTTTCTACATGGAAGTACTTTCAGAAAGAGTGTTAAAAGTCAAATTCAGAATCAGAAGCTGGACTAACAGGACAGTAAAAAATAAATAAATGTTCCAACATCTCAGAAAGACCTTGGCCAGATCATATGAATACGATCCCATCATGGTGTTGCTATATCCTCCTCGTGCATTTATACTTTGTACCACACATGACATCCGTCGCGGTATTTTGGAAAATATGGAATAAAAAGTGGGAAATAATGCTAGAAAAGCAGTATACTGAACTTTTCATGTGCCCCAACAGTTATTAGTACACTTCAATAGCAATCAAAAGTACTTGTGTAGATCTAGCCCTTGTATCTTCTACCAGTACTGATTACTGTCCATTTGAATGAAGAACGGTGACAATTCTTGATGGTCCACCTATATTGCTATGAGCCTGTCCAATGATGGCGATCAGGAGGAGAGATGCTTTGTGGGGGGAGATTCCTGCTCATAGAGGCCCATTTGTTGGGAACACATGTAAAAATGCATCTCTCCTCCATCACTGCCAATTTGTGCAATGGTCTTCAGTTTCTGCAGCTGAAACTCTTCCCATGGCCTGAGTTCGATCCCAGCAGAAGCTGGTTTCAGGCAGCTGGCTTGGGTCGACTCAGCCTTCCATCCTCCCGAGGTTGGTAAAATGAGTACCCAGTTAGCTGGGGGAAAGGCAATAACGGCCGGGGAAGGCAATGGCAAACCACCCCGCTATAAGGCCTGCCAAGAAAACATCAGCGAAAGCTGGCGTCCCTCCAAGAGTCAGTAATGACTCAGTGCTTGCACAAGAGGTTCCTTTCCTTTCCTTTCCTTTCTTCAGAGCGAAGATCCGTCCCCACTTTTTCAGCTTTTCAGAAAGGTGTTAAGACACACACATCTCTTTAATTTGACCTTGTACATTATGAATAATGGTTTTATTTGGGTGGGGAAGTTGTTTCAATGCTGTTTAATATGGTTTTAATAATATGGTTTTAATAATATTTTACATTTTGATGTTGCTAAAATGGTGCGCAAATAAATGCATTTGTAGAAAGTGGTATCGCCATTACCATCATCTTCATGGTTCTGATGACTGCTGGGGTGGCAGAGGGCAAAAGGGGCCCCTGATTTGCATAAACTTTGCATATGCTAATGTTATGTATAGATGCAAATTTAGAAATAATTGCTATAATTTAAATAGAAATGCAGTAAATCTCACCATGGAGTGGAGGACCGTGACCAGGTAACCTCTATGCCTGCCTGCTCAGTCTGCTGTCCAGGTGCTGTTGATGGGCAACTTCAAGGTTGAGTTCTTCCTTCTGAGGGTTTTTTATTTTAAGACTGTACAGCCGTTCAGTTAGAGGATACCTTCAAAATAGAGGATAGTCCCCTGGCAGCCTTTCAAACAGAGGACTGTCCTCTGTAAAAGAGGACACATAGCCACCCTAAACTTGACTATCCACCTCCATGGAGAGGAAAAATGGGGGGATCTTCTTTGAAGCCTTACACTGCTACATCTATCAATGGCTTCTCTGATGTAAAATCTCAAGTAGGGGTTTCACATAGATGCTAAAAACCTTAGACGGACCTTCCCCAACCTGGTACACCCCAGATATGTTCAGATACAACTCGCAGCATTCCTGACTATTGACCATGTTGGTGGGGCCTGATTGGAGTTGAAGTCCAAAACTTCTAGAAGACACCAAGTTGGGGAAGGCTGCCTTAGACTGTCATTACGCTAATTTATAGGGGACTTCAAGTTCTCCCTGAAGTGGTTGAGTAGTTGGCTTCAGGGTCCTCTTCACAGTGTCCAATAGGCTCCAGCCCCATTTGGGGCATGAAAAATCTCTGACAAAGTCTCCTCTGCTCAAGTGACTGCTTTGGACTAGGGTCACGAGAGGGGAGACAAGCTGCGGACAACATGATATAGGAAGGTAGCAAAGTATAGGTCATGTTTCACCAGGTGAGTCACTTTCCCTTCTCCTTGCATATAAGAGAGGATGAACCTTTCATTTCTGTATGAGAAGAGCAGGAGGCAGTGACAGCTTGTGGTAGGAGGAAAGCCTGGATGATGGTGGCTGATATAACTTGTCATTAGTTGTTGTGTAACTGACTGTTGCTGTATAACTAGTCATGTTTCACTGTCAGTGAGTCTCATGGCAAGGGGGAGGCAAGGCTGGCAAATTCTTCTGTGCCCACCTTCCTGAATTCCTGGCTTCTGCCTCTTGGTTATGCTAAGAGACCAGACCTTCTTATGGCTTTTCGAAATGTTACTTGCGTTTTTAAAAAAATAAAATATAGTATCGGAGGGCAAAGTATTAACATTTCAAGAAGAAAGAGCTTTGTTGATAAATAAGTTTATATCATTCATGAAAGAAATTAGATGAGGTCTATTTTTTATTTCATTATTATTATTATTATTATTATTATTATTATTATTATTATTATTATTATTATTTAATACATCCAAACAATACAACAATACAATGTAAAACAATACCACATAATACACAGTAATATAAGTAAACATTTGATAAACGTAAGTTCTAACTTAATTCTCTTTAACATAATCATAATTAACATAAAGGTGTTCCCTCCAACCACGGGATCTTATTCATATTATTCATATTTCCAAAATCTCATTACTTCTTCTGGAGGTATTTTCCCTCTCCCCTTTAATAATACAAATTCTAAAAACTGTTTCCATATTCCTTCAAAGTCATTCGTTTTTATCACTCCTCTTCTAACTTTTATATTACATGTTAGTTTATCATTAATAGCGATGTCCCATATTTCTTTATACCAGTCTTCTATATGATAATCCCCTTGAACCTTCCAGTTCCTAGATATCATTAATCTTGCTGCTGTTAACAAATTCGTTATCAATTCTTTTGTCTCTTGATTACAGTTCAATTCTCCATATACTGATAACAATGCCACTATAGGTGTCTCTTCGATCTCCATTCCTAAAATTTCTTTTATCTCTTTAAACACCATTTGCCATATTTTTTGTACAAATTCACATTCCCACCACATATGTAAATACGTTCCTTTCTCTTGACAACCTCTCCAGCATGTTGCTGAATGCAAGAAATTAGATGAGGTCTAGATCAGTGGTCATGAAGTCTATTCTTCAGGTCAGCTACTGTGGCTTTCAGGAAACCCCTCTTTTCAAAAATCCAAAAGCAATTTCTAATCTAATACATGCACATGCACAACTTTCTTGCCAGCTGGGAAACTGTATGCAAAATGCTGATGTGCTGTGGAGGCCTGATTGCACACTTCTGTGATCACACTTCTAAATACTGAGCAGGTCTAGAAAGCAAAAGCCTTTCCTGGCTCTCATCAGCTCTTAAGAAGGATAGGACCCAGAGAGCAAGGAAATGCCATTAGTCATTTTGGTTGCAATGGAGTCTGGACAAATGCTAGGAAGAGCCACAAAGTGGAGACCACTCAAGCACCAGTTCTTTATTATAGCAGTTTGCAAACTGTGATCAGTGGATGTCTGGGGTTCCTCAATGGAAAAGCTGGTGATGATGGAAGAAGGTTCCTGTAAAAAATAGCTGGTCCTCCATTAGCAATCTCTCTTCTAAAGAAGCATCTGCAGGGGTCTTCTGTTTTGAATGTGTTCTCTATACAAGGGCAATCTAGTCCAAGTCTGGTTTAAAGAAAAAGAACCATCAGAAGGAAGAGCTGGGTACCAAAGTTTCCTGTCAACAGCACCTGGACAGCAGAATGAGCAAGGTCCACAGGTAGGGATGTATGGGTTGCATAAAATCCATTCCTTCTGCATTCCCCAGATGGTGAGCTGCCTTTTGTTTCATCATCCGCTCAGTGACAGAATCAAATCCCCCCCCCAGTTTCCGAATTTGTGCATTTTTGCACTTCAACAAATGGAACAGGGTTGGGCAGCCAGCAAGGGTCCAGCAACAATGCACAAGGTGACCTCCGCTGGGCTCCTGTGCAGTCTGCAATATATCAAAAAACATACAGTACAAGCATAAAAGATACAAACAGCACGGAATGAAACCGAGATAAACCCAGCAGCAAAGAATAAACCCATGACAACAGTACTAAAAGCATTTTTAAAAATTCAGATCTTAAAATGCCTGGGAGAACAAAAACATCTTCACCTGGCAGTGGAAAGACCACAACACAGGTGCCAAGTGAGCCTCTTTGGGGAGAATATTCCATGAATGGGGAGTAATCACTGAAAATGTCTTTTCTCTTGGAACCACCTGCCTTGCCTCATTAGGCAAGGAGCACCTGGAGGAGGGGCACAAATGATGATCTTAACCTCCATAATATCTCTTCTGCTCCCCTTTTTTTGCCCGGAACAGTTAATCAGAAAAAAGGATTCACCTTTGTAGTTATTCTTCCCTTGTCCAAGAATAACTGCCATCACAGGGTATCGACATTGTAGAAAAGTTTAACCATTGCCCTGGAACCTTTGTGAAACAGCACTGATTTCTTTCTTTCTTTCTTTCTTTCTTTCTTTCTTTCTTTCTTTCTTTCTTTCTTTCTTTCTTTCTTTCTCAGTGCCTATCTATTTATGATTTCATGAAGGAACTGGCTCAGTGTGTGTTTTGCTATTGTCTTCAATGGTGCGGAGATATTATCCTATCAATACAAACCATAAAGCAAGTGATGGGAATGGTAAAACATAAAGCATCACTTATATGTTTTATGTGATTTTCAAAAGATCATTTTTACTTCTTCTTTTTTTAAAAAAACACCTTATGTCGAAAAACCTCTCTGAATGTATCGACCTGACCTGTTAACTTGCCATGGATAGGCATGAAAGAGCTGAGATTGCAAAACAATATTTTAGGGATACCAAATATAAGTTGGAGCTGCAGACTCCGATCATTCCCAATGCAGAAGGTCGGACAAATTCAGCAGTTTCCAAAAGTGTGTAATAGTGAGCTTCCATTCTGTGGTTAAACCAGGCTTAAGAGCTTCATGTGGCTTGATAACCATGCTTAATGTTTTAGAGCATTCAAAACACTTCCCCATAGAAAAGCCTCCAAAAGTAAGTCAGTATAATTATCCCACTATTACAGATAGGAGGAACCACATGAGTAATGGCAGCTTGCCCTGGGCTATTTAGTGGGCTCATAGCTACGATGAGTTTCGTACCATGTATTTCCCAACATGCAGCTCACATACTCAGCCGCTACACTATTCCAGGGCCAGAGCTACACCAAGCAGGATATAACGCTTTGAAAGCAGTTTAAAAGCAGTATATAGAATGTCTCCTGGGGCCCAACAGTTGTCAATTCTGTTATAAACTGCCCAGAGAGCTTCAGCTATGGGGCGGTATATAAATGTAAAAAATAATAAACCATTATAAAGCAGTAGTGCAGATCCAGTAGCCCAGCTTTACAAGTGAAGGTGCAGTCCTATGCATGTTTTGACAGAAAAAAGTCCTAATAGTCCCAACATGCTTTTTTTCTGTCTAAACATGCTTCATAAGGCATGATGGGGGGGGGGGGGGTTGTAGGACCTTTTTTTTCTGTCTAAGCAGACATAAGATTGCACGCTAATGCCAGTGGAGGCTGATGGATCCAATTTTGGTGGAGCTGTGAATTCATTCTGTGTTTCAGTCAGTACCAGCCACAACTCTAAGGGAGCTATCTAAGGTACTGAACCTATTTGTGGGATAGGGTTCAGCACTGTGGGTAGCTCCTTCAGAGTTTTGGTCAATCTGACTGAAATCCAAAAATGGATTCACAGCCCCACCAAATTCAGAGCCACTAGCTTCCATTGCACGATAAGAACATAAGAAGTGCCTTGCTGGATCAGACCAAGGCTATTTCTAGTCCAGCACTCTGTTCACACAGTGGCCAACCAGCCATCGGCCAGGACACAACAAGCAGGACATGGTGCAACAGCACCCTCCCGCCCATGTACCCCAGCAACTGGTGCACACAGGCTTACTGCCTCGAATACTGGAGATAGCACACAACCATGAGGGCTAGTAGCCACTGATAGCCTTCTCCTCCAGGAATTTATCCAACCCCCTTTTAAAGCCATCCAATTTGGTGGCCATCACTACATCTTGCGATACACTCAAGAGACAACTTCGCATAGAGATTTGCTCCTATCCATTTTCCCTCTCTCAGGCCAACCTGGCCTTCCACATCCAGACAAGAACTGCTCTGTGTCCTGGGCTGGATCTACACTATTGCTTTAAAGCGCTTTATAACAGTTTTATAGCGCTTTAAAGCAGTTAAAGCGCTTTATAACTGTTATAAAGCTCTTTAAAGCAGTAGTGTGGATCCGGCCCTGGTCATAACATGGAGTAACTTCCCACATGAATTCACGTGAATAAAACAAAAACAAAAGCAAGAATGTGTTGTCAGTTAGAAAATAGTTTTCTAATAAGTATTTCTCCCTTTCTTTCATGTACTCTCACTTGCTGTGAGAGCTGGAGCAGTGGGCTTTTGGTGGGTGCATTATTCATCCCTCCTCCCATTGTGCTTTTGTAAACCAGGATTGAGTTCTTACTCTGCGATAACAAAGTGAACTAATCAAGGCAGTCACAGAGGGGGAGCTCCAGTGATTAACTGAAAAGTACCCCTAAGGTACTCAGAAATAATGGGTGGAGCCCATTCGCTACTAAAGCAATGAGCAAGTTGTTCCAGTTTTCTTCTTCTCTATTTCAAAAAGGAACATACAGATAAAAGGGCCTTTTCATTCAAAGAATTAACTTACCCTATGGAGAGAAGGGAAGGGTTCTCCTCCCCCCAAAACAAGATTATAAAGATTACAAAACAGAACTCACTTTGCCAACTGCAAGGTTAGGCCTCATCTAGAGTATTGCGTCCAGTTCTGGGCTCCACAATTCAAGAAGGACGCAGACAAGCTGGAGCGTGTTCAGAGGAGGGCAACTAGGATGATCAGGGGTCTGGAAACAAAGCCCTATGAAGAGAGACTGAAAGAACTGGGCATGTTTAGCCTGGAGAAGAGAAGATTGAGGGGAGACATGATAGCACTCTTCAAATACTTTATACTTTGAATGTTTTTAATTTTTGTGAACCGCCCAGAGAGCTCCGGCTATTGGGCAGTATAGAAATGTAATAAATAAATAAATAAATAAATAAATACTTAAAAGGTTGTCACACAGAAGAGGGCCAGGATCTCTTCTCGATCCTCCCAGAGTGCAGGACACAGAATAATGGGCTCAAGTTAAAGGAAGCCAGATACCAGCTGGACATCAGGAAAAACTTCCTGACTGTTAGAGCAGTACGAAAATGGAATCAGTTACCTAGGGAGGTAGTGGGCTCTCCCACACTAGAGGCCTTCAAGAGGCAGCTGGACAACCATCTGTCAGGGATACTTTAGGGTGGATTCCTGCAGTGAGCAGGGGGTTGGACTCGATGGCCTTGTCCCTTCCAACTCTGCTATTCTATGATTCTATGATTCTATGAAGGCTAGGTTAGTCTTCTCCCCTATATCTACTTTCTGTGCACAGGAATTTACTTATTTTTTTAATGGTAAAGCATTCAGTTTTGTGGTTCCTCACCTGAATTCTGAAGTTGTCAAGTCCAAAAAGTTTCCCAGTCATCTTATGTTTGATTGAATTAGGTTAAGGAAGTATGCATGTCTACTCAGAAGTAAGTTCAATTGAATTCAATTGAGCTTACTCCTGCAGGTGAACAATATTACATCCTTCAAAGTTTTTTTTTTTAAAAAAAATCCTTGAATCCCCAGTTTAACCAGCCACCATGGGACACAAAAGATGCCCAAAGCTGATAATTGGAGGAAATCTTCATTTTTTAAAAAAAAACACACACCAAATAATGAATTTTCTTTTGAAAGGCTTACTGCCAATTTCCTTCTATTCGTCCCGGTGCCAATTTCCCACTCTGCTTGAGAAACGCTAAAAAACTTGCTGATAAGATTCAGTTTTTAAAAAATGCAAAAATATTCTCATCTTCTGGGCAATGGCAGATCAAACTGTGTCTTTGCCATTTCAATTTCCACCCTGGAAGAGACAATACTGAGTTTATCCCCTATAAAGATTATTCAGGAAAAAGGAATCTCTTTATTGAAGCAATGTGGCAGCCACGCTTAAATAACCAGTCTTGCAAAATGTCCCCAGTGACTCTCAAGTGGAGGTGGGAATAGAGAGCAAAATCCCCAATTCCCGATTATATTCCCTAACAAGCAGAGTTCATCCACACTATGTATATGCATTTCAGCAAAACAAAATTCTACGAGGCCTCCAGGGCATATTAACAGAAGCAGCAGCAACAGCAGCAAAAATGGACAGAGAAAAAAGTGATAGTATCAGAAGAAACACCAAGTAGGGAGTATAAGAATTTCATTTTTGCTCACAAATCGTATGAGCACGCCCTGTTTGAAGACTCGAATGTGAGGATGAGCACATATTCGCGGAAAATGTGTGCAAAATTGTCAAGCACGTCCTCTCACTTATCTCTTTGCTGCTTCCCAGTACAATTTGGCCAAGGCCTTAGCTAGACCTAAAGTTTATCCCGGGGTCGTCCCGGGGTCGTCCCTGCCTGCTCCCGGGATATCCTGTGTGTCATTTACATGAAGAGAGATGACCCTGGGACAATCCTGGGATAAACCTTAGGCCTAGCTAAGGCCCAAATGTCCTAACTTGCATAAATTTCCTCAGTTGACTGAATCTGCCCTCCTTTAGTCTATGGAGGGAATTTGCACCGATTTCAGGAGTTTGGCACAATTTGTGCAAAGTTAGCAGTGATCGCAAATACGAACAGGAATCAAGCATGACACGAGCAGAGAGATGCTGTTCAGGGAATCCTAGCAATCTTGAACATCACTTGTTGGCTCATCCCTAACACAAAGCTTTCCCTATCTGGCAAAAGGGAAACTCTGCCCTTATCTCTGGGTGGGGTCCCACTGCTCTAGGAGGAGGCAAAGGCCAAATGCAGCCCACGGCCTATGGGTTGTACACTCCTGCTCTAAACCATAGTTTAGTGGGGTAGAACAAACCACAGCAAGCATCAGTCTTGCACTCCACACCCATCTTACAGCATGGCCTTGAGGAAGAGATCACTTCCAATGTGCATTACACTTCCAATTTGCAATTTACATTTGCTTTCACTTCCAATTTATAATTTGCTTTAGTGTGTTGTCCAAATCCTAAACTGTGATTAATGCTAACAATGGGTTGTTTAAACATGCCCAACTGCATGACTTGAAGTTGGTGGGTTTTTTTTAAAAAAAACAACAACTTAGGCCTTAGCTAGACCTAAGGATTATCCCAGGCAAAGAGAGGGGTCATCCCTGCCTGCTCCCGGGATCCCCTGTGTGTCATTGGGATGCACAGGGATGATCCCGGGATGATCCCGGGATGTAGGCCTGGTCTAGCCATGGCCTGAGTTACCCTTAATGATAGTTCCCCTTAATGGGAAACTTTGATTGAGCAAAAATGGAAGAGAAAGCTTCTGAAGACTTCCTTGCAGCTATGCTGGATGGGTGGGGGAGGGAGGAGCGAATCTAGCCCAAAGTGTACATAGCTTCATAAACAATGGTTTAGTGTGATGTTCAAACTGGGCCACAGACAGCAAACAAGGGCAGGTTCATATGTTGTGAGTCATAGTATGTTAGATTTGGAATGGGAAGGCCCCAAAGACCCACAATTGCCAACTGAGATGTAAGAAATATACTGTATATGGGTGCAAGGAATGGAATCTGGGCATATTGGATCATCAGATGCCCTGATCTGAGTGTGCCCACACACTGAGATTCTGCAGGTGGTTACTCACAAGAAGGGCTTTTCATTGCTGGCCACCAATTGTGGAATGCCTTTCCCAGAGAGGTCTGCCTGGTGCCTACTTTGTTGATTTTTCAGCACTAGGCAAAGAACTTTTATTCTCTCAGGCCTTCTAACTTGCTATGCAGTCTCCTGCTCAGATTTATCTTAAAGTCTGGGCTGACACATAACCATAAGTCATAATGGGTTGCTAACCACTATGCATCGTAGATTATGCAAACAGCCCACTATGGCCATTCTATAGAAAGTGGGATGTTTGGATGGATTGACCAATAGTGGGTGGGAAACATCCCACAGACAGTTCACAAATCCATCCAACATTAAATAAACAATCATGGCTTACCGTGTTGTATGAACTAAGTCAAAGTTTTTCTTAGCACTATTTTGAACTCCATGGATATTTTCTGATCTTATGAGAATTGCTTGATATATTGGTTTCTATTTTCTTATACTGTATTTGTGACTGCCCTTTATTTGTATTGTATTTTATTGATTGTGTTTTATTTTGTAATTATCTATGTTGCCTAGGGATAGATGAATCTGTCGGGGGGGGGGGCGGTTCTTCTGCCTTCATTTTTTAAAAATAATAATAAAGTACTTTCCATGCTAAATATGAGGAAATTCGCCAATTTTGGTAAATTCTTCTAAAAAATGAGCTAAGACAAAAATTCTCATCCATTAGCCAAATTCAATAGGTATAGCTATTCCCAGCACAGAGAGGACCTTGATGTACCTGTCTACCATGTTGCAGTTAAAGATGAACAGTCTGTCTATATAAAGAGATAGCAACCCTAATTCAGCACTCACATGGTTGAATACAAAGGAATTACATTAAGAATTCCAATTTCAATCAAGATTCAATAATTAGGGTAGCCAGGAGTGAAATTAAGTAAACGGGGGCCTAGATCTACCAGCAGTTCCATTAACATGATTGACAAACAGGGACCATATTGTATTGAAAGGATCATGCCTTTGAGGAAGAATTTGGAGAACCTCAGCAAAGTCAAAGTTTGCATGTTCACCCATCCCTAGTTGATTTTTGAAAAGAATTGATCAAATTTCTCCATATTAAGGATAGAAAGAACTAGTTTTATTCTTTTTTAAAAAATGTGAGAAAAAGTGAAACAGACAGTTTCAACCATTCAAGCCCAGGACTTTGAGGGCTCTTTAAAATCTGCATTTGATTTATACAATACAATGTAAGGCTCTGCCCAATATATTGCAAGTATATATTTTTGTCATGAAGAAACAACATCAATGTAATTTTATCTTATTTTGAAATAAAGATATATTTTTTAAAAAAAGGACGACAAAAGGCACATATTTATTTCATGTCTCTTCATCTGACACATATGCAAGTACTTTTGGGTAGTAATCTTTACTGTGCCTTATACTTACAATCCAACTTTAAATAGGGATGACAAAGTGGGGTGTTTCATGGGGCTTTCCATCACCACTTGTCCCCCAGGCTTTTGGGTATCTCCTTTGTGATACAATGTGCAACAAGAAAAAAAGAAAGAAAGAAAGATCAACTAGGGATGGATGAACATGCAATCTTTGCTGAGGTTCTCCAAATTCTTCCTCAAAATTTGTCTTGTCTTTATACATTCCCTGTTGCAAGAGTCTTTTTTTTCCCTTTCTTTTAATCAGGAAAAATGTGCAGTTTTTAATTTGGAAATGTGTGCATTTTAAAAAATGTGTGCATGTGCATTTTCATAAGTGCATGTATGCAAAATTTTCAGACATGCATATTTGTGCAAGTGTAAATGCAGGCTTGGGAAATTGCATACAGTTATCAAGAATTGCATTCCTGTTCGTGTTCACATGCAGGGTTGCAAACGGCACATGTTTGCATAATTCGCAAAAAGGAACGAAATCTTCATACCTCCCTAAAATGAATGGAAAGGGACTGAAATTCTTGCCTATCTCTAATGTCTTCCTAAGAACTTCAGTTATCAGCAATTCACAAGTTGAATGACTGCATAAATGGGATTCTAGGTTCTGCCTCACCAAATTCTAGTCCCTTTCATCATGATCTTGCAGTAAAACGAATTCCTAATTGGGGTCTTAATGCAGGGATGGTCAGTTTTGGGAAGTCCAGGGTCCAGTTTCCTCCCACACTTTCAAACCCACTGTGGGGAACGCTCCTCCTGCTGCTATCCCCACTGCTGCAAAAGGGTGGGGGGACAAGCTAAATGTATCTACCCTAAGCCTCCATAGACGTTTGGCACTGGATTTCAGTAGTAAACCATTACTTTTGATCGATTTTCATTTTTTTAATTAACAAAAATGAGTGGTGCAGGGCAAGAGAGGTGGCAAAACACTGCCCCCTCCCATCTTAGAGCATTTTGTCAACAACAAATGCATGCACCCTTATATCCACAGTGTGTTCTATTGCATAGTACCGTATTTCTTCGATTCTAAGGCGCCATCGATTCTAAGGCGCACCCCATTTTTAGAGATGTTAATTTGGGGAAAAAGGGCATCTTAGAATCAAAGAAATACTTCCCTCACCGCCCAGCCAACCTCCTCCCCCCCCCCCTCCGCGCTTTCTCCTAATGGTTGTGTCCTTTTCTTTTTTCCCTCTGTGAGAGAAGAAACTGCCGTTTGCGCGGGAAGAAGGGGGGGCGTTGAAACAAAGAGTAAACTTAACTCTCCAGTCCCGCTCTTTACTTGTCTCTGCACCAGGGGACGACAACACGCGAGTAAGTCCCATGGAAATCGATGGGACTTACGAATAAATTTGCCTAACAAAAAACCAGGCGCTTACCCAAACAGCTCCTCGTTCGCATGGCTCGAGGCTGCTGCACGAGTTTCCTCTTTTCCTCTTACCGTATTGCTTCGATTCTAAGACGCCATCGATTCTAAGACGCAGTCCATTTTTAGAGCTGTTAATTTAGGGAAAAAAGTGTGTCTTAGAATCGAAGAAATACGGTATGTTGGACTTCAAAGCCTGAATTCAAAACCCTGTACTATTCCATGAATCTCACTGGTGAAGTTGCTGCTTCTCAGTTTATCCCACCTCATAGGGTTGTTGTGGAGGATTAAATGGGATAAGCCCACTACAGAGGTCCATAGAGGCAGGCAAGATAATTTGATAGTGTGTGTGTGGGGGGGGGGGGGTCAATTTCAACAGAAGAAGATCCACTCACATAAATGAAAGTGATTATAACTTCTCTAATGGAAGGGTTGGAGAAGTATTTGCAGAGCTTTGAAGATACGTTGAAAATCCTGTGCCGCTACAGTCTAGACTCCCTTCTTTTGCATTCCTTGTTACATAAGTTATCACAAAGGATTCCTTCTTATTTTTTCCCTCTCTCTTTTACACATGCACACACACACTTGAGTGCTTACAGCTCCACTGTTGGAGACCAAAAATAGTTATTAAAACATTGTCCCCCAGCAATTGCATAAAGTCTTAATCACATTGTTCGTTGTTGTTGTTTTCTTGAGGCACAATTTTTATTGACATGCAAATTGCGAAGACTGCTGTCCTGAAGGCAGCAATTAGGAGCTTAAATGCTTGTTTTTCATGCATAAGGCTTAGGAGTTATGGTACATATGCTTTGTCTGAGGTGTGTGTGTGTGTGTGTGTGTGTGTGTGTGAGAGAGAGAGAGAGAGAGAGAGAGAGAGAGAGAGAGAGAGAGAGAGAGAGAGTCTGTCTGACAGAATTGTTTCCTAAAGGCTACCATACGACGATGGATTCTGTAGCAGATGTTCTAAAAACAGACCATGGCAACCTTTCGAAGTTTGGAAAGACCCTAGGAGAGTCATGTCAACTAAGCCTTATTGAATTTCTGAATGTAAGCAATTGCAAACAGGAAACCGTAGCTGGCTAAGTGGTCTATGAGGCTTCAGTGTAGGTGTTGTTCATGTATACTTATCCTGGATACATCCTTTGACAGTGGAATATTCTGAAATGTCTCATTCTGCCAGGAAGGCAAAAGGGGCATTGGATACTGTTACCATTTAAAGGAAACAATTAAGAGGATGAAGGGAGAAATTAGACGGAACTCAATCCCTATTGATGTAAACAAAGGGAAAGAGAGAAAGCAAGTCTGTCTCACATTTTTAACAATAGCAGGTTTTCGTTTGGGGAGTCTTCCCCTCAGGGCTGGCCCAAGATGTTTTGCTGCCTGAGGCAAAAGACAAGATTGTGCTCCCTCCTGCTGGCAGCTCAGTTTGATCTTTCTTCTATACCAACAGGGGGAAAGCATCCTCTGTGGCTTCTGAGAGCAACAGCCTAGCTATGGGAGTGAAGGGTAGGTCGCATGGCATTCACACACCTCTGTCTACTCTATACCCTTCACTGTCTGCTGCCTGAGGCAGTTAACTTAGTCTGTCTAATGATAGGGCAGGCCCTGTTTCCAATGCAACTGATAGAACTTCAGCTTGTAGCACTTGAAGTAGCAGTGTGTGTGTGTGTGTGTGTGTGTGTTTATGTGCAATATCCAAGGAAGTTGGTTTGGATTTGGACTGTCAAGGGCTCTCAAAAAGGTTCTCCAGAGAAATTCCTCCTTTTCACTTTGAATCATCACTAGGGAAATAATCTGAAATATTTGCAACACAGACTACATATTTGGTAGTTTTCAAAGTACAGCATTAAAAAAACAACTAAGTGCACACTGCTTCCCAACATATTTAGTCCCTGGTGCCAGCTCCATGTTCTTGAGGGCCCTTGGACATGAGATCCTCAATTGGCCTCCTCCCACAGTGAGACTAGCTTCTCACCACCATTGTGACCAATTGTTATTGCTCTTCCTTGTCTTTTTCATCATTGCTTCCACTTGCTTGCTTTACAGGCAGAGAGCCAGTGAGCAAGAAGGCAACAGCATCTTTCTCACCATCACCATTGTCCAGCCCAGAATGAGAGACAGGTGAACAAGCAGGTTGCAATGATTAACAGAAGGAGGAACTCCACGGGGCGCTTGTCAGTGGACCCCTTGCTGCCAGCTCTGGTTGTCTGCAATTAGGCGCTCAATTAATACGCAGGCCTTGTGCAGAAGTAACATTCCCAGTCTATTAACCATGGTGAAGAATTGGAGAACCTTCTCCATCTTTCCCCTTCTCCCTTATTCAGATGGGATACGTCAATTCTAGGCATAGTTACCTTTTGCTGACTTGTTTCGAAATGGAATCTTGAACGAATCATTTGGAATGAGATGTTGTTGTCTTTCATCATGCTTTTCCAAAGCTATAGCTTGGCTTGGTTTGTTATGTTATTTGTTAGGATTCTGTCAAGTGTGTTTGTCTTTTTAATGCTAGATTGTGTTAATGGATTGGTCCAGTCTTATTGTGATTGTAAATATATTAATATGTTTTCATGGGCCTATTGAAATGTTTATCGTGCATATTTTGCTGATATATTCTGAACAGAATTGTGAATGAAATGCCTTGTGAAATTTCTGTTACATCAGAATACGTATAGTATTTATTACATTTTTGCATACTATTCTGATGCTATTAGGAACGACACTGAATAAGGTTTGCAAGGGAAAGGCAGCACACAAATAAATGGAAGAGGAGGAGGAGGAGGAGAAGGAGAAGAATGGGGAAGCCAGTGGCCATAGCTAGACCTAAGGTTTATCCCTGGATCATCCAGGGGTCAAACCTGTTCATCTAGGTGACACACAAGGGATTCTGTGCTCAGGCAGGGGCAAACCCTGGATGATCCCAGGATAAACCTTTGGTCTAGCTGTGGCCAGTGTGATGTAGTGGTTAGAGTGTGGGGCTAGGGCTTGGGAGACCCGGGGTCAAGACCCCACTTGGCCGTGAAGCTCCCTGGCTGACTTTGGGCTAGTCACTGACTCTCAGACGAACGTACCGACAGGGTTGTTGTGAGGATAAAATGGAGTGGAGGAGGATTATGTACACCACCTTGGGTTCCATGGAGGAAAGGTGGGATATAAATGTAACAAATAACAGAAATAATTAATGAGTAAATGATGATGGTGGTGACAGCTCAGGCTATTGGGCGGTATAGAAATGTAATAAATAAATAAATAAATAAATAAATAAATGATGATGATAATGATGATGATAATGTGTTGATCGTCCTACCTGCTCTTCCTGGAGTTAACCACAGTGCAGTATTTTATCTGCACCAAAGTTCACCTCAGCATTGAGCCAGCAGTTGAAGTGGTTTGCAACCCTCTGCTTAAAGCTAACTTTTGTGCAGAAATGAGATACCATCTAGTTTGTAGGAAGAATCAAACAGTTTATGTGCTGTGCTTCTTGTCCCTCTTTAAGCCATCACTCTTCCTCTCATCCTGCCCTCAAACCTATTTTTCCTCCGGTGACCCATTTCCTTTTGCAGTCAATTTAGCTGAATACATAAAGCATAGCAAATTCTTAGCCGTGCGGCATATAAGAGAATTTTTAAAACTCTGAAGGGCAGCCCTGGCAACACATCTTCTGTAGATATGTATTTTTATTTTTTTATATTTTTACAAACGGATTAACTCCCCGAAATCAGAAATAATTTTCCTGAGATCAATCAAAGGCATTTTGACTTACTTAAAAAAAAGAAAGAAGCAAAACACAGTTTTCCCTGTCAAATTGCACATTCACTCCCTCAGCCTTTTTGGCGAATAGAGTGGAAGAGGCGGAAAGTAGAAGAATATTTTTTTTTTCCCTAATAAAGGGGGAAAATAGGTTCAAAATGTGATTAAGGTCTTAAAGGTTTTAAAAATAAAGCTATTACTGCTTGTACAAATGGTACAAGGTAAAGAAGACTTCTCTACAACTGGCAAATATTTGTGAAAGTTAAAAAGAAATGGAATAGCAGAGACTCTGGTCAGTCTTTCTGAACTCCACTTATAACAACAAAGATAAAATTACGCTATTATCTTCTGATAAGCTCATTTAAGCCGTAGCTAGAGCTAAGGTTTATCCCAGGATCATCCAGGGTTCATCCCTGCCTGAGCACTGGATGCCCTGTGTGGCACTTAGATGAATAGGTTTGACCCCAGGACAATCCTGGGATAAACCTTAGGTCTAGCTATGGCCTTAGTCTTCTCAATAGTCGCTTGATCACCTGGGGAGACTTGTAGTCACCTCTAGATTAAATGGATACTGTTGTTTTTATACTGTTTTTATGTTTCTGATGGTTTTTAAATCTTGTATACTTTTTAATGTTTAGTATTTTTAACTGTTGTAAACTACCCAGAGAGATTTGGCTGTGGGGTGGTATATAAATGTAATAAAATAAATAAATAAATGACCAGAAAGGGAAATGGTTTTAACTTGGCAAAATAAGTGGGTGGGTGGGAGGGAGGATAGGTTCCTTAAAAAAATATGGGCTAGTCACTTTGGTAGACTTTTTTGCAAGGCTGAGCTCACCTGTAAATTAGTGGCATAATGATGCAACCCACAGCATTTTAGGCACCATTTATTTCAGTGGAAATAGTGAATCATCTTACCTGTCCTGAACTGAACTGAAAATTGCCTACATTTGGCTGGATTATGCTCTTGGGATGCAGTGGTAGGATGGTTTTCTTACTTTCTTTCTTGGATGTGTTTATCTTGAGAGACAGGCCATAGCTAGATGGGGCGAAATCCCAGGGTGATTCCTGGGATCGTCCCTGTGTGTTCAGATGATGCACAGGGGATAAATAAATAAATCCTGGGATCAGGGATGGATGATTCCTCTCTTGCCCTGGGATCTCACCCTCCCCTTTAGGCCTGGTTTTTCCATGGTCTAGTGCTGAGCCCGAGACCGTGGAATGAGTGGCCGGGCACTGTGGTTTGTCCCGGTTCCTCGTGATTCCTTGTGAGGAGCCAGGACCTGCGCATAGGGCTGGGCTGGGGGGGGAATGTGGAAAGTAATTATTTAAAAAAAAAACTGGAAAAAAATGGCCGTCTGAGGTCATCACGCGGTGCGTGTAAACAGAGGACGTATCTTTTGATAAAACCATTGCAAGATCTTCACCCCTCCATTGCGGACTAAGAGGTAGGTCGAGCTAAGGCCGCAGTCTACCAAGAGGGCATTTTCCCTATTGCTTTTAGTTATTCACTTCTTCAGTCTCTGTATACACATGTCAGGCTGCAACACAGTGAACCCACCACTCTCCTTAGAAGTTCTGCAGCCCTGAAGAAGGAGGCACTTGCAAGATGTAGTCTCCTGCCCTGCCCTGCCCCATCTTCTCTTCTAAGCCCCACTTCTCCAGTGGCATTTCTTCTGGGTCCAGCAGGGCAGGATCTAAAATGGTTTATAACACTAGTGACAAAAGGGCTCAATACTGACTAACCTCCTGCCCTCATCTAGGCCTTGGTAGCTCCCCCTCCTTTGTTTGTCCCTCTAGGGACAAACCGATTTCATCAGAGTGCCTCCTTATTTACAGAAGGTCCATACTGCAGAAGGTATGAGCTATGGTGGGCTCAGGCCTGAACTTGAGAAGACCTAAAGAGCAGTCATTGAAAAGAAAACCCAGCTCTTTATCACTGTGTCCTAGAAGAACAAAAATAAACGTGTGATTCAATGCAATCGCAGCAGTTTTTGCATAACATGTCAGCAGAGCGAGACACCGAACTCTCTCCTAACTCTTCTAATCACAAGAACACAAACTGGAAAAGTGGAAATAGCAAGGTCAGATCAGGCAGGTCCATATTTAAGCATTTCAAAGAGTGGAGGGTGGGGATGAATCCATCTGCTATCTGTGTCCCATTAATTCAGAGACAGCTGCCATTTATCTTTTGACAGAAACCAGAAGGTTGACTGCAAGACGCAAACAACCGAGCCTAATATGGGAATGTGAGGCTTTAATTCTGTAAAAGTGAATACCTGATCAAAGAAGGTCCTGCCAATTCCCTCGCAGACAGTTAAACAGAGAACTTTGGCTATAGTTCAACAAATACAAGTTGTTCAGTTACCGAATGAAATATGAAAAATGCAGAAGATCGAGCAGGGAATTAGCCCTACAATTTCTGCTATTGTCAAGGGGAGTTAGAAGCCTAAAGCCCTCTTGAAGTTTGTTAAATATTTAACAGTTATGCATGAGCTGAACGGCATCAGCGTGAGGATACTGGGATGCGCACAAGTAGATATGAAATCAGATATAACAGTGGTGGTGGGGAAATCATGCTACTTTCACCATGGGGACATCATTACCAGGTGCTAATGGACACTTGCCTAATCTTCTCATTGCTGTTCAGATGAAAGGCCCCTAGCTAACTTCATCTGCTACACTCAGACTGCAAATGTGACCAATATGGGCTCTACTACACTCTTAGGCCTACTCGAGAGTTTCAGCTGCTGTTCTCTTAGCCCTGGGAAACAGTGACTAACAAGGATCCAAAATGTGCTACCAAAAACGATTTTAAAAACAACAACCTTACATCTCAGAAATGTTGGAAATTATGGCATGTGAATGGGGCAAGGGCAGTATAGTGGTTGGGAGTATGAGCCATGAGCCGAAACTCTTTTGTTCAAATCTCCGCTAAGTCTTCACACAGGAGAACTTGTTGATGGGTTGAATCTGGATGCACCTTCTGCAAAAGGAAGGGACCTTCTGAGAAAGGAAGAGCTCTGTTCATGGAAGGTTCCTCTGCTCATTTTGGGGGCATTTCCCCCCTCCCAGCTCACCCCATTCAGCAGAGCCTCCTGGCTCTCTCTGTAGCATTCTCAGGGGGATGGAGGGGCTGTCATGGGAGAAGGGGCAGGGAAGTTCACTTCTGCCAGTGCAGTTGATCCAGTGTAAATCTGGATCCAGCCATATGTTGATTAGGGATGTGCATCAGATTTGGATGAACGCTGAAGCGGATCACTTTGGTCCAGTTCTGTTGAGATCCAAGGTGAAGCAGGCTTTCCTCCAAAGCCAACAGAAACAAAGCTGCTATGTATCAAGGCTTTGTCAGTACCTTGTGTTTTGGAGACACCAGGATTTATGTCTCCAAATAGCAATTTTTTGCTTCCATTTCTCTAAAAGAGTCTCCCAACAGTATCCTATTCCTGAAAATGTAATCCAATTCTGACTAAGAGCAAAAACAAACCATAATTGTTTTGAGATTTCCCATACTACTCAATGGGAAGCATAAAGCCTCATTTTTCCAAACCTTAGCTCAAGTTCAGTAGCAAGTCAAAGTAGACCAACTCTGAATCAGTCCAAACAGAAGCAGTCCATGCACATAATATTTATTTATATAGCACAATCAGCGTGCATGATGCTTTACACAGAACACCTACCATGGGCCACATTGTATTCCATTCGTTGGGTTGTTTCCTTGAACCTCCAGTTCTAGAGCCAGGGACAGGAGGTTGGTTTTAAAATTAATCACACACACACCCCACTCAGCATAGCAGACGTTCACAAAATGTCCATGCTGCCACCAACGCTCTGCATTCTGGTCCAAGGCGGAATATGGCTCCTGTTGAGTGCTGATCCGACGTGCTAGGATAGCTGCTGTGTTCTGAAATCTGGGAAGCTTTAAAAGGAGCTCATTACGGAGAACAAGGCGGATGCATTCTTCAGATTGGAAAGCTGCCAGGAAAGTACCCTGAAACATACTTAACAGAAGGAGCATGCAATCCTATGGACTGCACCCTCACTGCTCAGAAGCCCCTGAAATCAGAAGCTTCCAAGCCAGCAGGGCAGGAGGAGTAACAGAGGTGATCTTTGCCTCTCTTGTCTCTGATCTCCTTTATTTTTGCTAAATTGGCTTTTCAGCTTATCTAGTGAGGTCACTTTAGAGGGATTGGGAAGAAGGCTGGAGGAGGCTCAAGATAAATTGTATTCTGGCCTCTCTATTCTCTTCCCCTCCCCTTATCCAAGAATGTTCCCCTTTTCTAACTCTTTGAGCTTGCAGGTATCTCTACACTGGCTGTGAAGGATCAGGGTCAGGGCTTGGATTTCTGACTCCCCCTTCTGTGGTCAAAATGCTGTCTCTCACCTTAGAAGGGGTTTTCTGAGCCATCTTATGCTTCCTGGGATGCTCACATAGGGACCATAGAATTGCTTACTATGGCCCTTTCTACGCCATCCGTTTTTCCAAGGATCATCCCTGGATCATCCTTGTGCATCCAAATGATGCACAAGGGATCCCGGGAGCAGGGAGGGATGATCCCTCCATTTCCCCGGGATAACTGAGACCTCAGTTATCCTGGTTTTACCTGCGGTCCTTGGACAATCCTGAGGACTGCAGGCGTTGTGGGCACCTGTCCCAGCTTCTTCCCTCCTCCTCATGAGTAGCGGGGGTTATCAGAGGGAAGGAGTTGGGACAGGGGGAGTCCAGGGCCATCAGGGGTGGGGAAGGGAGCGGGGTCGAGGCTTTTTTAAAAACCTTAATTTTTGCTGGCGCACAAGTGCACTCCAGCTCTTCCTCTTTTTAAAAAATGGCCGCCATGACAAGCATGACGCCCGGGACATCACACGGCCCATGTGGACTGAGGGCGACGATCCCGGAATCAGGTAAGTCTGGGATCACCCCCTCTCCCTCTCCCTCCCTCTACACCCATAGGTGTAGAAAGGAGCTAAGGCCTAATCCACACCAAGCTGGATATAGCACTATGAAAGCGGTATGAAAGCAGTATACAGTATGTGTCAACGGGCCCCAACAGTTGTCAGTGCACTTCAATACCACTATAAAGCAGTAGTGTGGCTCCTGCTTTTTACAGTATATACCTCTTTCGCACCACTTTCATAGTGCAATATCCTGCTTGGTGTAGATTAGGCTTGAGTCATCTTGCCCAGGTATGTCCTGAACTAGAAGCACATAGCCCTTACTATATCCTAGGAGTGAAAGTTAACTGTAAAAAAATGTAGTGAAACGGAAGTGGAGCATCTCCCCTACGAGGGAAGGTTACATCAACTGGGATTGTTTATCTTGGAAAAAAGGAGGGTAAGGAGAGACATGGGAGACATGATGGAGGTGTACAAAATTATACATGGTGTGGAGAATGTGGATATTTATTTATTTATTTATTTATTTATTTATTTATTTAAAACATTTATATCCCACCCTATATCATTAAGATCTCAGAGCGGCGTACAGATAAAAACATACAGTATAAAACAATAAATATGCACAGTAAAAAGCAGATTAAACCATGGTCCAAGTTAAAACAATATATAATTTAAAAGCAGTAAAAGCAGATAGAGAGACATCTCTCTCTCTCTCTCTCTCTCTCTCTCTCTCTCTCTCTCTCTCTCTCTCTCTCCTCTCAAAATACTAGAACTGGGATCATCCCATGAAGCTGATTGGTGGGAGATCCCTTTTTCACACAGTGCAAAGTACTTTTTCACACAGTGCATAGTTAAATTATGGAACTCACTACCACAGGATGTAGTGATGGCCACCAATTTGGATGGCTTTAATAGGGGGTTGGATAAATTCCTGGAGGAGAAGGCTATCAATGGCTACTAGCACTCATGGTTGTGTGCTATCTCCAGTATTCAAGGCAGTAAGCCTGTGTGCACTAGTTGCTGGGGAACATGGGTGGGAGGGTCTGTTGCACCATGTCCTGCTTGTTCATCCCTGGCCGATAGCTGGTTGGCCACTGTGTGAACAGAATGCTGGACTAGATGGACCCTTGGAAGTTCTTATGTTCTTAAGTGTAAACATTTAGGAGACATCTTCACCCTTGACCCAATTTAGAATTTCATTAAACCACAGTCAATTGTCCTTCATCCATATTTGCAGGCCGGACATACTACTATCTCAAACACTCACCTACCAAATAAAAAGAAGCAGCCTAAGAAAGAGACTAATTCTGTTTTAATGATGTATGTAAACATCACATGCCAGATATCATATCAATCCTTGCCCCCAAACATGACACCATTATTAATAACCATGCACCGAAGTGTTATAAAAACATAACAACTGTATTAACCTAAATAACTCCAATAATCTGCAAAGCTTAGCATACAATTGAAAGCCACTAACCAAACATTGTGCAGTTTGTTCATCCCAGGAGCAGTCAGGAATCATGCATAATGTAACAGCCCAGCCGCTAACAGGAGCCCCAAGAAGATAATGCTGGGTATAAGCCAGAAAATTTGCACAGAGAGCAAAAGTCTTCACTTTTCTTTTCGTTCCCTCTCCTTTGAAACAAAGACTTCTTCTCAGAATTCACCTGACTCACCCATACAGGTGATCCTTAATAAAAGGAAATAGATCATTCCTCCATTAAAAAAAAAAAAGTTGACGAAAATATAAAGCATTTTATGAATAATGGAGTGCAATTGAGTTAGATCAGGGGAAATCACAGTTGTCCGTTGTCAGTCTTAGTCATGTATAATGGAAGGGGATGAAAGAAAATATTTTAAGGAAGGTTAAATGGAAATTCCAAGCAGCTTTGTGCTGGAAGTGGCTTTGGGTCATTTTTCATTTCATCACACCTGACTTGAATGCGCTGTACTCTGGTATTGTCTGCTTGCTTATTATAGTCAAAAACTTATAATTGGGCAAAAATGGTAGCAACCTCCAGAGATGTAACTCTGTTAGTCTGCAACAGCAAAAATGAGTCCTGGGGCGTCGTAATGACTCAGAGATTTATTGTGGCATCGGCATTTGTGGCCTCTGATGAAGTGGGTTCTAATCCATGAAAGCTTCTGCCACAATAAATCTGTTAGTCTTTAAGATGCTGTAGGAATATGTTTAGCCAAAAACAACAAAATGGTTGAGCACATATGTCAGTGACATCTGTGGGTTGGGCCGGGGGGTGGGGGGGGGTCAGATCAAACATCCATATTCATAGTTCATTGACTGTAGCTCAAATAATCTCTTGCATGTGTGAATGAGCCAACACAGATCGATCAACATAACTACAACTTTCCTATCACCCACGGTCAAGTCAGTTGCAGTGCTGATGGTTCATGCATTTGACGAAGACACATGGAATGATCAAGTGAGAAGAGATCAAGCATTAGACATGCATGTGTGAAATAGCTCTGACTTTTAGTGCTAATACCCTCTACCTTTTGCACCCATCAAAATGAGGCTTGCACTAAGACAGTTGTGCTCAGAGAGTGCAGTGCATTTACATACTGATCCAATTTAACGGAGGCTTCAAAAAATGGTAGATAGACCTTTTCAACGAAAAGACTCTGCCAAGTAAGTGCGTGTATATAAAATCAATGCTATGTCTCTCTCATTTAAATTTATCTTGGAATACCATACATTTCCATTTTGAATTAACATCACTATTGTATCTCATTTGATTTAGGCAGTTCATTCATTTTCAAGGGGAGATTTCAATACTTTTATCCTGCAAGACCATATATAGGAAAAACCCTGAGCTTTTCTACACAAAGCATTTATTATGTACTCATCATTCCTTTCTCGTGGTTATTTACAGGTTCTTCAGATGACATTGTGATCATCCAGTTTTATTTCTGTTTTCTAAGAACACTTTTCTGAGTTTGGTTTTTTTTAAAAGAGCGGAGAAAACAGAGTATTATTTCTGAAAGCAAAAGGAAATGTATCTTCTGACTTGTGTAATTACATTATTCCACTATAGCACAGCACTACCTAGAGATAATGTAGCAGAATAGGAGGGGGAAAAAAGCTCTGGAGCATGTGCAATTCTGTGATGAAACTGAAAGAAGACCAGCAGATTAGCAATTTTATGCAGAAAAGCTCACTATGGCCACATTCGTGTAACATTAAGCTATGAATTAAGGCTTATTCAACTACAGTGTGCAGAAAAGGACAACTAAATGATCAAGGGACTTGAACAACTTCTCTATTAGGAAAGGTTACAACAACTGGGATTGTTTGGCTTAGAAAAGGGGATAGTAGGGGGAGAGCTGTACAAAATTATTATGCATGGTGTGAATAAAGTGGCTAGGGAGACATTTTTCTCACTCTCTCATAATACTAGAAATCATTGGGGTCATCCCACGAAGCTAATTGGTGGAAGATTCAGGACAGAAAAAAGGAAGTTACTTCTTCACACTGCGCATAGTTAAACTATGGAATTCGCTTCTACAAGGTGTCGTGATGGCCACCACTTTGGATGGCTTGAAAAGGGGATTGGACGAATTCCTGGAGGAGAAAGCTATCCATGGCTGCTAGTCCTAATGGTTATACACTATGTTCAGTATCAGAAGCAGTAGGCGTATGTACACTGTGGAACATGGCTGGGAGGGTGCTGCTGCATTCACGTCTTGCTTGTGGGTTTCCCGTGGGCAGCGGATTGGCCACTGTGGGAACAGAATACTGGACTAGATGGACGTTTGATCCCATCCAGCATGGCTCTTCTTTTGTAATAAGCATTGTGTTGGTGCACAGAACCCATTCACTCCCAACTCACCCCTCCTTTCACATGAGCAGGTAAACAAAAATGGGCAAGGACATCTTAGCATCATACTTGAATCCAGAATTATGGTTTATTAAGCCCAAACAAGTCAAGATCATAAGCCAGCTTTACACCATGGGTTGCTGTTGGCTTATGAATCCTGGCTTCTTTGGGTGCAATACACCAGAATCCTGAGTTTGCCATCACACTAAGCAACAGGGTCCAGTTCATGCAGGACTCACAGTTTATTAACTTTCTGTGCTGTAATAGTATAGTATAGCATAGACTTACAGGTGGATGGTCTCTATTCTCTAGGCACCAAATTATATTTCTGCACTGCCCCACAACCAAAGTTCTTTGACTGGCATTAATCAAAGATTAAGTTAAAATACAAAATGCCCAAAATATATTAAAAGAAATACATTTCTCTCTTTCCTAACTGAAAGCTTAATCTCAGCAGCCAGGGTTGGAACATTTTGTAATTTGAAAGAGCTGTGATAATAGTAATAAACCCAGCAAGGGAAAATCAACAATGCTTCTGCTGCAAGATAGTATTGTTATAAAATGAATGAAAACAGAAACAAAAGTGGCCCCAGTTTGATCCTTTTTGTTCTTACATTTGTGATGCAACAAATGTACAGCCCTGTTGATTTCTCGCAACAGGTTGTCCAGACTAAGGGCTCATCTACACCTGCAGCCCTTTGGGGAGTACGGAGGGACGATCACGGAGTTCTCCACTTCTGGGATCATCCCTCAGTGGTCACACACCAGCGAGTTTTCCTGGAAGTAAAGAGGGACTCATTTTTAAAAAAAAAGAAAAAGAAAAAAAGATGAAATATTTACGAAATTGCACAATTGTGTGGGTGCGATCCTGCACGAAGGTGAGTTGTTGTTGTTGTTTTAAAAAAGCACAACAAGATGCTGAGCACTATCCCAAAGATGGCAAAAATGCTCTCCCCCTCACCCCCTATGCCCACGGACTTTCCCCACTCAGCTCCATGCCATTTTCTGAGCCCTGCTACTCATGGGGAAGAGGGAGGATCCCAGGAGGGTTTGGGATGGTCCTGAGATGGCAGGTAAAAATGGGAAAAAAGAAGTCCCATCTATCCTGGGAGAACTGAGTGTTCATCCCCAGTTCACCCTGAGATCAGCTGTGCGTCATTTGGACACGCAGGGATGACCTTGTAACCACCCTGGGATAAATATCAGGTGTAGATTAGGCCTAAAAGTTCATGTTTTCTCAAGCTTGTTTTCTCAAGCATACTGTAAGTTTGTTAGAAAAATGTGCATTCTGAAATTTTTTTTAACATTTTCAAGCTTTAGTCAATGTAAACAAGGTATGCAATTGAATGCCCAGTTTAAAAAAGGGTATGCACCCAAATAAACACTTCTCCCATTCAGATAACAACAACAACAACAACAACAGATTTTGCATTTGGGATCAGGAATGGGACAGACCAAGCTTTGAGGCAGAAGTCAGAGAATCTCAATGAGCTCAAGCTTCACTTATTCTCATATCGCTAGTATAAGCCAGTCAAAACCTGGGTCACACCATTAGCTAACCCTTCCAACTGGAAGAATAGGATTGGTTGAAATCCATTGAGATGACACCATTCTTATCCTTGTGACTATAATTATCCTTTGCAAGTCTTCGGTAACGATGTTGCTTCAACATGGTGTACTTATACCTTATTGGTTGAACTAAGTAGTCTGTAAAAATGCTGCACGAGGTTGTAAGTACAGAAACTTGCAGAATTTACCATTTCTTCAGGGCTCCTCCAAAGGGTACACTAACTCAGGCAAGTTCACAGATTTTCCGGAAATTAGGGGGGGGGGGGGATTTTGCAATTTGTGCTAATTTCTGAGCAATTCACGTAAATTACTGCCTGATATAAAAGAACTGTTTGTCATAGAGAAGGACTAGCTAGTTTTCCGTCATTATCATCATCAACATCATCATCATCATCATCTATTATATGGTCACAGACCCAATGAGAGACAGTGGCAGACATCATTAAGACAGTAAAAAAGCAATCATTAAATCATTATGCTGAAGGCAGAGAAATTATTAAAACATACGCATGTTTAAAATATCTTAACATAGTTAAAACACAGTTCTCTATGTGTAGGAATATTTGTATGGGGTAACGTGCCACTGTTTCAGACCCCAGCTGCAGCCTGATGTGATACAATTCAAACACAGCCTTATCACGTTAATATCCATCTAAGCATACAGGCCTAGCAAAATCTGTCAGGAGTGCATATTCAATTTCAGCCCTTTCTACTAGAAAGAGAAAACAACAACCAACTTATTCTAAATTAACATTCTGCCTGGATTTGTCCTTAATTACCCCTGCGTCCAATGACACTGTAATGTTGCATTAATTTTTTTTTCCTTTGGACTGTATTTCTACTCACGTCATACGATTTGAGATACAGCCTTAGAAGATGCAATAACAGCACAACAAGTTAATCATGAATCATCGAAGCAAACAACTGGAGAGAGGAGGGGGAGGTGTTTTCTGCTCATTTGGCCAAGAAAATTGTTATTAAAATAACTCATGTAAATGGTGCCGTTTTCCCCCTAAATTTATCACGGCATTTTAATTTTCAATTCTTCTGCAAATATGATAAATCTTTATGAGGGAATGTGACTGGAAGGCAGGCTGTGAACTATAACGAGCTGCATGGAGCAACTGAGCTTTTCAGCGGGGGGCAAAATATGGTCACATTTGTTTTGGCATTATAGCATAAGAGTAGGAGACCAGAAAGCGTGCCTGGAAAAGGTCAGTTGGAGGTCAGCTAAAGCTCAAAACCGCAATCCAAAGTCCGTTGTGCACAGCACTTGGTCTTGTGTGCATGCCAGTCCCAAAGAGCTAGCTTGTAGATAGTTTTGTACAGTTTAGCACAGTTAGAAAACAACCAGGTTCATTCCCTGGGATCACCACCTGGGCACTCATGGATTTTTGCGGGTCCTCTCATGTTGTCAGCTGCCTACTACGTGCTTCTGACCCCTTCTAGCCTTCCTTGCACAACAGCAACAAAACCACCCCAGTAAGGGCCTTACTAGACGAGGCCTTAGCGTGCTGTGAGGCCCGGTTTCCCTGCTGTGCATCCAGATGACGCACAGGGGAATCCGGGGTCAGGCCGCGCTGAAGCCTCCCCTAACGCGCCATAAGCGAAGTCGCTTATGGCGTGCTTTTTCCTCAGCCCCGTCTAGCAGACATCTAGCAAGGTCCGTGGCTTTTTGTGGCTACTCGCTTACTCGTGAGTAGCCGAGAAAAGCCACGGACTGGGCACAGCGCTCATACGAGCGCTGTGCCCATCAGGCCGGGGGGGGGATCCCGGGGGGGGAAGGCTGGACCCGGCAGGAGAGGGGGGGAGAAGGCCGGGCACCGGGATGGCACCAGGGAGAGGGAGGACGGGCAGCACGGGCATTGGGGAGAGGGAGGACGGGCAGGGAAGGAGTGGGCAGGGAGGCATCGGGGATGGCAGGGGGGATCAGGAGCGGGGGGGGGCTTAATTTTTAAAAAAGGCACTTACCTTGTCCGCACATGGCCCTTTTAAATTAAAAACAAAAATGGCCAACGCTACAGGGCTTCTGGAGTCCCTGCGCATCGTGTGTGTAGGAGCCGAGGCGGCGCACGCTAAAGTTAGTGCGCCATCGCCCCGCCTCCCTGCCGGCTTATCTGGCATGGTCTAGCAAGGCCCTAAGTCTGACCTTTTCAAAGATGGAAGTTGCCAGTATCTCCTGCTGTGTGCAGGAGAAGCAGCACGATCAAAATGGCCCAATGAATGGTCCACATGCACATTGTTTACTTCCTCTTTCAAAAGAGGAGGTAATGAGGGACAAACACACAGGAAGAGAAATGACAGTAAGGAAACACGATTTTCCCTTGAGCATTGACACTCTGTTTAAAGTAGTGTTGTGCCAAAAAAAGTCAGCCATTCCATTTTCTGCATTTTGTGGGGGTGGGGGAATGAAAACTCGAGTGAAAGAGTCTGGAAGAGGTGAGAATTTCAGAGAATTTTCTCTTTGGTGAGTAGGACAGTGTTTCTATATGCCTTTTTAAATGTAGCCATCTGTTGAGGGGTCTTCTTTCTTTCTTTCTTTCTTTTTATTTATGTTAAAACACACCCCTTTCATTTTCAGGAACCCAAGTGTTCTTCCTCAGAGCTTATTGGAGTGGGAGAGGTCACATAGGCTCTTTCTACACTGTTGTTTTTCCTGGGGATCACCCGGGGGTCATTCCTGTGCTTCCAAATCATGCAGAGGGGATCCCAGGGTCAACCAGGGATGACTCTGGGGAAACCCCAGGAAAATGTAACCCAGGGATTTCCCAGGTTTCTTGCGGTTCCAGAACCATCCCAGGACTGTGGGAGATGTGTCAGCACCTGCCCCTGCTTCGTCCCACCTCCTTGCAAGTAAACCTGAGGAGGCGGGAAACAGGCATGGGGCACAGAGCTCTTTGGGTGCTCCATGACCATTGGGGGGGGAGTGGGGTCAAATTGTTGTTGTTTTTAAAAACAAAAGCTTACATTTCTGTTGGAAGCACAATTGCGCTCATCTCCCCATTTTTTCTAATAAAAAAATGGCAGATGTGACATCCCTCCTTCTATGGGGAGGATTTCGTGAGCAGAATATCGTGAGATCCTCCCCCCTTCCTCCCGGAAGGCTGGGAGATCTAGAAAGGGCCATAGGCATTCACTAAGAAGTGCTTGGTTCCTCTAACAGCCAAGGGGAAGGGGGCAGTTGAAAAACTAAAAACAATAAAAAAAATAGGAAGAAGGGCCCTCCAATTGACTGCATTTAATTAAAGTATGTGGAAACCTTATCCCCCTCCCCAAGGAAAAATCTCCAAATTCCCCCCCTCCTTGCAAAAGAGGCAGAAACAAATAATACCTCCTTCACAGGGAGAAAGTTCCTGAAAATAGTTAGCAGGATTCGGCTCAGCACTAGTTTTAAGTTGGACTATGAGTTTCGGCGGGGGGAAGGCTCCACCTCTTTTGTCTTTGAGCCCACCCACTTTGCCTTCAGCCCCACCTACCTCTGTAATGAGGTCCCTATGGCTTTCTCTGAAGTTGAATTTGGCCCTTAGGCTAGAAGTGCCCCAACTACATGCCTCCATTTTAATTTTGAAATTACACACACACACACACACACACACACACACACACTGGTGGGAAAAAAGAGAGTAAGTCCATTGATTCCAATGGAATTTTAGAATGAAAATGGAGAAGGGGACTAGCCCTTTTCTCCAGAATTTTCGTCCTTGATTTGTTCAGTTTTCACAGAGCAGCCTTATGATGTTACTGTTAGTAACATTGCATGCCGTTATTTTCCAAGTGATCCTCCCATGATTCCTTTTCCTGCCCTTTGTGGCACTTGTTCAGTGGTGATAAAAGGCAATTTCAACAGCGGCCTTTCCAGCGCGTCCCGACAAAGCATTATCAAAGCTTTTCAGGGCTCCTGCGTCTTTAAACGGAACACTTTCTCTCTGCGTGTTCACAGCCTCTTCTATTGTTTCTGGGGATTTGTGATAAATACTCTCTGATAGGAACATAGGAAGTTGCCTTGTACTGACGCAAACCATTGGTCCATACAAAGCAGGATTGTTGACAATGACTGACAGTGGCTCTCCAAGGTTTTAGACAAGAATCTTTCTAGCTTTACCTGGAGCTGCGAGAGCATATGTTGCAGACAAGTAATCGTTTCCCCGAATAGTCTCTCTAAAGAGCCCAATGCCAGTTTCTCTTACTGAAGGATGGGGAGGAGGCAGCTTTCATTACTGACTTTGTGCTTTGCTTTTCCTCGGCCCCAGTACCATAGGGTGGCGAGGACAGGAGACTGCTCAGAGCCACGTCCCCTCCAACCTTTCTGGGTTGGTGAAGTCATTAGGAACTTTGAGAGTGTGCGACCGGTGCTCTGATGAAATGGCTGCCTTTAGGAGGCGGGGCTTGTTCATTCATAAAACGGCTGCCTTGCTGGCCATGGCCAGTCTCAAAAACAGTAGGGTGACAGGGCTCCTGTATCTTTAACAGTTGCATAGAACTGTGGTGTAGTGGCTAAGGTGTTGGGCTGGGAGCTGGGAGATCTGAGTTCTAGTCCCCACTCAGCCAAGGAAACCCACTGGGTGACTTTGGGCCAATCACAGACTCTCAGCCCAACCCACCTCACAAGGTGGTTGTTGTGAGGATAAAAGAGAGGAGGAGGATTATGTATGCCACCTTGGGTTCCTTGGAGGGGAAAAGGTGGGATATTAAATAAATAAATAAATAAATTTCAGCACGTGTCATTTGTATGCATGCAGCACCTGGTGAAATTCTCTCTTGACCACAACGGTAAAGAGCATCATCAGACAAGCATTTTATAGCATGCTCATTACTGGGCACCCATAGATTTTTGCAGGTCCTTCTCACGATGCCGTCCACCACCTCCTGCATGCCTCCTGCCACTTTCCCACTCCTTCTGCCATTTTTTTCCCTTAGGCCTAATCTATACCAGGCAGGATGTCGCACTATGAAAGCGGTATGAAATTGGTATATAAAAGGCAGGAGCCACACCGAGCCGGTCATAGCGGTATGAAAGCGGTAGATGGTAGATGTCAATGGGCCCCAACAGTATCAGTGCACTTCAATACCAATATAAAGCAGTAGTGTGGCTCCTGCCTTCATAGTGCAATATCCTGCTTGGTGTAAATTAGGCCATAGTAAAATAGTCCCAACAAAATGCAACTCTTTTGAGTTATAATGAAATTGTTTGCCATTTCCTGCCATGTTTGCCATAAATCGCCCACTAGAGAGCTCTGTCCCATTACACTGAATGGGAAATGTTGTTGTCGCTTGTTTCCCTTTCTCTCCTGTGTGTTTCTTTGCGTCCCTATAGCGGAAGAGCAGCAGGAAGCAAGAGTGACGGTAAGGAAATGTGATTTACTCCCATCTGATTATGAGCTAATCTAGAGTGACCAGATGCAAAAGAGGGCAGGGCTCCTGCAGCTTTAACTGTTTTGATGAAGAGGGAATTTCACCAGGTGCTGCATGCATACAAATGACACCTGCTAAACTTCCCTTTTCTATGCAACTGTTAAAGTTACAGGAGCCCTGTCCTCCTTTCCATATGGTCACCCTACAAAACATCCATTTCCAAAGGGGCAAACTGATGAGAGCACGAGACCCGTTACTTATCCGAGAACCTACAGAGGTTAGGTCTAAGCTCCAAAGCAGTATTCTGATATACACCCTGTGTCAAATCATTATGATCCCATCATGGTAATGCTATATCCCTCTTGCACATTTATACTCACACAGTGACATTGGTTGCAGTGTTTTGGACACTGTGGAATAAAAAGCAGGAAATAAGACTTCAAAGGAAACAATGGGTCCTTAGCTTTACCATAGAATTCATTTGGAGTCAAGAGAGCCAGTGTGATAGTGTAGTTAGGGTGTTGGGCTGGGAATTTGGAGGTCTCATTTCTAGGCCCCACTTTGCCATAACGCTTATTGGGGGACTTTGGGCCAATCACTGGTTCTCTTCCTAACCTACCTCACAAGGTTGTGGTGAGGATAAAATGGACAGAAGGAGGACCATGTAAGCCACCTTGCAAGAAGAAGAAAAGGTGGTATAAATATAATTAATTCATAAAGGTCTTAACTGCAGGTGACTTATGTCCTTTTCATGTGATTTCTTTCTCTGAAACGCCTGAGAATAGTTCTCTCACCCTTATGGGGAAGTGTGTGTGTGTAGTGTGGGGAGGGGAGAGAAATCCATCATTGCAATTTGTAATTATATTGGAGACCTCACCATTGTCTAATCTTTTGACATTAAGCATCCTTTGCAATCAGGTACATGGTGCATGAAGACCGAATCAAAGATCTATTGTTTTAGGTCCCTCGTCTCTGCCATCCACTCACTTTGCAGCACACTTTTCCTCTTAATAATTCTGCTCAGGCTTTTTTTTTTTTTTTTTTTTTTGTGCCGCTGCTGCCACTGCTCTTACCCTGTAAGTACAATCAATAGCTAGATGGACAAAAATTAAATCATTTAATGGATTTCTGGTTGAGCTGATTTAGGTCACAAGGGTACCCAACCACTTTCAGCAGCCAACAACATATTCCTGCTTCGTCGGAACAAAAACAAAAGCCAAAAAGGCACATTTTCCACTTGGCCGCTGGCCGATGGCATGTCAGAGAAAGCTCAGCTGGGTTGTAGTGGAGGGGTGTGGCAGGTGGGGTGAAGAGAGAAGGCTATGATTCCACTGGTCAGGCACTTAGGGTGCAATCCTGGACCCCCAGGGTAGGATCTACACTACTGCTTTAAAACAGTTTATAACAGTAGTGACAACTGTTGAGGCCCAGGACACACTCCATGAACAGTTTTCAAAATGTTTTCAAAGTCTTATATCCTTCTTGGTGTAGATCTGCCCTTGTTTTACCTTGCATTGACATTTTCAGAACAACCACAACACAGCTGCTTCCCATGCTACTTAGGCCTTTGCTAGACCTACCAGATATACCAGGATGGAGGAGGGGTGATCTCATGTTGTCAATAACACGAGATCCCACCCTCGGCCGGATCTACACTACTGCTTTACAGTAATTTATAACAGTTTTATAGTGTTTTAAAGCAGTTAAAGTGCTTTATAACTGTTATAAAGCGCTTTAAAGCAGTAGTGTAGATCCGGCCCTCGTCTACACGTAAAGCAAGGTGACTCAAGAGCTGTCGCGTCCACCATTTTTTTTAAAGGAACAAAGCACACAAACGCTCGTGTGCCAAGGTAAGGGGGGTTAATTAAAAATGGGTTTCCCCACTCCCCCACCCTGCCTCCAATGGGTGCAGCTCCCGGCTCCTCGTGAGTAATTGCAAAGAGCTGGGAAAAGCCACAAAAACGGGCCACATGCTCACATTCTCAGGCTGAGCCCGAGACTGTGAGAAAAAGTGGGCCCTAAGGGAGTAGGCTTTATCCCAGGGCCAGGGAGGATTGATCCCTGCCTGAGCCTGGGATCCCCTGTGTGTCATCTGGACGCACAGGGGCGATCCCGGGAATCAGCCCAGGATAACCCCTGGTCTAGCAAAGGCCTTAATGTGAGAAGTGTGAGCGATGGGGGGACACGCTAGACTGAAACTCCCCCCATATCAGTGCCACCTCCTTCTGGAAAGATGCTGCCCTTCCTATGTGACTCGGGGCTTCTGACTTTAGCATCCCCACCCCACCCCTAAAGTAGGGGTCAACATTTGAAGGGGAGAGCCACTTTTATTCTCTCCGCACAATAAAAAAAAAAAAACTCGAGAAAATGATCCGTTTCTGCCTGTCGTTGAACTGCTATGAAAAGGAGGTGGCCACTCTCCAAAGGGTGGTAAAACAAATATTCACGTCAGCTATAACATGTAGCACATTCCACCAGTTCACATGCTCTGAATATGACCATATAACTCCATGGCCTTATAGGCCCCTTCCAACTCTACTATTCTATGATTCTACGATTCTATGATTCTAAGTATTTAATAAATCTAGTAGAGGAGATTTCATCCTCAGAAGGTCCCATGATCAAGGCATCTGGATATCTGTACAGTTTGCATCCCTGTGCAACCCCGTGTAAGTGTAAACAGCACCAGCACTGATCTACACCAGTGATTTTCAAGCTGTGTTCTTGGTTGTTCCTTGGAGGGATTCTTTACTTAGAAGATCAATAACATTAGACAAGTTTCACTGAAAGACAGCTTGCCCAGCATTCCTTTTCCACTCCTGCAATGTTCATCATCAGCATTGTTTGGTGAATTCTACCCAGCCTAGCTACTTCTGCATATGCCTTACTTCCATGCCCAGTGCAGCCTGGGCATGGGGAGGCCATTGTGGTTGGCAGTGGGAGAAGTGGTGGGGAGGCACACCATACGTAGCCTCCCAGTGATGCCAATGGAGAGAGGAGGGAGAATCTGTGCCCATAAATTGGCTCTCGCCCCTCCCCTCTTCCTCCTTTTTGAAACGCGGCTCCCTCCCTCCCTCCCTCTAGGCAGTGTGGGCTTGCTGGTCATCCTTTAGGGGGGCTGAATAAGAATTTTTTGCTCATAATCTTTCATTGGTTATGAGTTTTTTTGCCTACTTCACACTGTAAGACAGGCCAGGAGAAATAATTAGGTTGATTTGGTGTTGTTGACAATTTGGTCACATTTGAAGATAGGGCATCTTGAGCAGGTTAGGCTCGGTGAGCATTCAGAAGCACCGTTGCGGTGATTGGTAATGCCTGAGGCATCCTAGCTCCCAGTCCCGCGGTCCAGCTGGTGGTGAAAAGGGTTACCTTTGAGGCCAACCTTCCTCAACGACTCAGAGCCCCGAGGGGCAGTTGACATGGAAGGCCTCCGTACCACAAAAGGGGAAGCCTGGGAGATGGTGAACTTGGAGGCACCACTCTCAGGCTGTGAATGTTTCATCCAATAAAACAACAGTATGAGGCTGGATTAGAGAAGATGCCCGCTTAGGTTTTCCCTTTCTGTAGATCTATTCATAAATGTGGCCCTGTTTAAATCCCAATCTTGTGTCCGCCTCATTATTTCCCATACTCCACATTCCCACAATGCCAAAAAAAGAAGGAATGTGTCACAGACACACCCAACAGGACACCAATTTGCACATGCTAATTTATATGCATAGGCACAAATATAGAAATAATTACTGTAATTTATATAGAAAGACAATAAATGTCTTCATGAGAATTTCATTTCAGTTCTGTTTTGATACGTGTTTACAGATTTGGGACAAAAAGAAGTTGAATTTTTTTAAAAAATAAAATGCAGGAGAAATCAAAACTCACAGATTTGTCTATCCAGGCCCAGGACTTTAAGCGCTGTACTCTTAGATGTTTGGGTTTGAACCCTTGTGTATCCAACCGCGTTAGTACTAACTGTTGTCATCTCTTTTTTCTAACAAGCTCTTCTTTAACATCTATATGCTGGTGGGTACAGCTGGGAATAGCTGTACCTATTGAATCTGGCTGATGCTAATGGGTGAGAATTTTATTTCAGTTGGCTTTTGATAAGAATTTATTAAAATTTGCAAATTTCTCATGTTCAGGAGAGTGAGAACTTAAGTTTAAAAAAATGTGGGAGGAACTAAAACTAACAGCTTCACCCTTCCTACTCCGTAGTGGGGATAACTGTGACCAGGTGTAACTGTCCAGGTACCAGGTACAGTTAACACCTATCCAGGTATTAACTGTTGATGGGATGGGCAACTTCTTCTTTTTTTATCTTCAAAAAGGACTTGCGCTGGACAGCTCTTCAAATAGTGGTTGGCTGTTCTCTGAAAGGTAGGACACATGGGCACTGGTATCCCCACATCCTCAGCCACCACACTGTGTGAACTGTGTGTGCGGCCAAACACATACACAAACACTGTCTGCAAGAAGCAGAGTTTCTGTCATAGATGTGGGAAGTGTTTCCTGAAGGTAGGGATTTTGTAAACCAATGGTCAAAAAACTGAGAAGTTGTATGTTTGGCATGCTCATTACCACATACTCTGTACCAGGTTACAGACAACTTTTTTTTCAGTCCAGAGGCACATTTGGCAATTTGATAAATTGTTGTGGGAAACATCACAAAATGGCTACCATGGAAAGTGTAACTAATCATATGGAAGGTACAGCTTCCCCCCCCCCTCCTATAGCAGCTCATTCTTCCTCAGCTCTTTTTCTTTCTCACTTTGGATCATCACCTATAGATGTTCTCTCTCTCTCTCTCTCTCTCTCTCTCATTCTCTCATCTCCATTGCCTGAGAATATCTCCGAGTCCCATCATGTAGCCCAGAAGTATTCATGAGAAATGAAGATGGCAGCAGCTGGAGACATTCACTTTGTTTTGAAGCAATCCCAACTGCTGTTAAGAAAATGTGCTAATTTAAAAATAAATAAAAAGTAGGTGGAGTAGGTCACCTTGTGTCAAGAAAGGTGTCAGGGGGGACATTGATGCCTGCAGGACCCATGTTGCCTACCCCTGCTGGATACTATATATAGGATACACTATATATAGGGATACAGAAGCATTCATTTCACTTTGATCGAAGACACAAATGGCCTTAGTGTGTGTGTGTGTGTGTGTGTGTGTGTGTGTATAGGAGTGGGAATCTAGTCTACAGTCTGCTAACATTAGCGCAGAAACATGTAATTGAAGGCGGGCAGATTACACTATGGATAATCATAGTTTTTTGTTTACAGCATGTTTTATTTACTTGATAGCATGCACTGGTTTGACGTGAATAAATAAGCACATTAATGTGTTTCTAATTGGCATGCTCTATTTCTGAATCGGGACAGAGAGAGAAAGGAAATTAATAAGCCGTTATTAAAAGGGCGGTAGGGATATCGGTTAAACTAGAATAGAGCTATTATCATCTATTGAGTAAATAAGTGTTTGTAAATATATTTGAAATGCTAATCATTTACCCAACGGGCTGCAACAGCTTGTGGTGCACCGTTACAATTTGTCATGGAAAATACATATTCAAATGTGGCATAAACACCCTGGAAAGGGAAAGTGCAGCTGTATATGGACAGCAGTGGCCACATTGGAAGGCCTTGCGCTCCCTCTCATAGTGACAGATTTCTTTCCCCCGCCCTCCCCTCCCTGAGCTACAGGCAGTATTTAAATTATGCTCCTGTTTCATTATTCTAGCAAGGCATCACAAGTTTGCTTGGGCAGAATGGGTTTTTCAGTGCTAGCTTAACACCTTCTGCTGCTTTGGGCTTTTGCTAGTCAGCTAAAGGATCACTCCTTCTCCTTTGTCTTCCTACTGTCCTTTCCTTTCTCTTGTGATGGTACCAAGACAACATCGCCATATTCCCTAAAATGATATATATTTGATATACTTGTCCTATCACTAAGTATCAGAGCAACTGAAATAATTACTTTTCATTTTACCACTTTTGGGTTTTTTTGGTGCTTTTTTTTTAAAAAAGGAAATAACTAAAGTTTATTTCACTTGCACAAGTTGCGCAATGGAATTGGCAGGGCATAAGAAAACCGACGGGGGCATCCACAACTCGTTCGACCCTTTGCTGTGCTTATGCATTTGAGGTTGATTCCCCTCTTCTTGCTTGTGCATTTGGGGCTGATTTCTTTCTTTCTCTTGTTCCTAGTTGTGTGTTTTGTTTTGTTTTATCCCTCACTCCAATTAAAAGTTGTGTCGGACTTCATGATGCTTCTTGAATATAACACTCTTCTGCATTAGTGCTATACAATCCCCAGGACCTTCTACTATTCTGAGTAGGCTTCTAAACGTCATGGAATGGGATGTTAAGCAACAAAGAGCACACACAAGGAAAGTGACCTCTGATTACTTTGCCTCCAAACAAAATTTCCACTGTGAACTGCATGGACAATGATAAATAATAGTGACATCACCAACAGCACCACAAACAAGTACATTTCTTTGTTCTTTGGTACCACTTAGTAGAACATCAAGAATGATCTAAGGAGAAGAGGCTCAAGAATTACTCTCCTAAGGCAGCTGAAACCACACAGAGAACTACTGTGATATCTCTAAGGAGGCTGTAGACATGGTCAAATCTGTATCAATACAAATACCTTTCAGTGTAATGTAGTGCTACATTTGCTGTTGGTTTTCATTTTCCATTGTGGCAGCTGTGAATTCTGCAATGGACTGCTTCTATTGTCAATAACTACCCCATATATATACACTAAGGACTACTATGATGACAGTCTTGGAAAGTTTAAAGTTCCTTCAGTGCAAGCCTAATGTCCTTGCTTCATATCCAAACACAGAACTTAAAATAAAAAAAGAAGCTTAGGAGCTTGGTGAAACCTGGAAACTTGTATCTTGTTGTCAATAAAGGGTGGGATAAATTACACATTCATTTTAGATGGGCAAAACATACCCCCAAAGTCAGCTATCTTCAGAATGTGCATAAGATCAATATTTATTAACCATGCTCTAGAAAATGCAAGAGGATTGGATTAAATGAGCTGTTGAACAGAACTGTTGCTTATAGAGTTGTAAGTGCTTAGCAGGTGTACAGTGTGGTCAACATACCATCACATATAGGAGTCTGACTCAATAGCACATCCAGTATGTGCTTGTAGAATACCTTCCAGAACACATCCAGAAAGGCCTTCTAGAGCAGGGGGCACTAATGCAATGCCTGCTCTTTCTAATTTAAAATATTAGGGTGGGAATATCAGGGTGCCAGGTTCTTAGGGTGACCATATGGAAAGGAGGACCAGGCTCCTGTATCTTTAACAGATGTATAGAAAATGAAGTTTCAGCAGGTGTATCTGGTCACTCTTGGGCAGGGCGCCTGCAGCTTTAACTGTTGTGATGAAGAGGGAATTTCACCAGGTGCTGCATGCATACAAATGACACCTGCTGAAATTTCCTTTTCTATACAACTGTTAAAGATACAGGAGCCCTGTCCTCCTTTTCATATGGTCACCCTACAGGTTTTCCTTACTGTTTTTGAATCTGCCACTGATCAGCTGATAACCCTTTCCCTTATAGAAAGTAAGGGAAGGGGTTAGAGGGGAAAGAAAGAGTGGGACTAGAGGCTAGGAGCGGGGGAGAGAAACAGTGAGGCTAGAGACTGGGATTGGGAGAAAGAGCAAGTTAAAGGGGTGAGTGGGAGAGAAAAAGCAAGGCTAGGGGCTAGGTTGCAGCAGGCACTGTTTGGGTGAAGCATTCTCTCTTCATTTGCACAGGAGGGAAAGCCTCTTCTCTGCGAAGGGTTTTTAGAAGTGGTGTTGTTTTTTAATGTTTTTAAAAAAGACAACCTGCTGCCCAATTAATAGGAGATATCTTGACTGATCAAAAGTCTGTAGCTCTAGTTTGGCAGCCCTGGTATCTGCATGTCAACTCCATGTGATAGAGGCAAATTGCACCCTGCAGCTCTTGCATGTTACGGCCAACTTGCAAAGCTACTACTGTCAACAAAAAAGTTCCTCTAGCCAGTTCAATGTGGTGGGCATAGCATGAGAACTGGCCTAAGGCAGGGGGGAAATGGCTTGCTAAGGCCATCTACTGAATGAGGATTTCATCTCAAAAGTCCCATACTTCAACCTCCTGTATCCAAACTAAATAATAATAATAATAATGATAATACATTTCTTACCGTCCTCTCCCTCTGGATAGAGGCAGGGAACAACATTAGATACAAATACAACATATAAAACTGATACAATATTAAAATAACAGTCAAACATCTTAAAATTCATCTGGGTAGGCCTGCCGGAAGAGATCAGTCTTTATAGCCTTCTTGAATTCGAAAAGACGATTAAGTTGACAAATCTCTCCCAGCAGGTCACAGTCTGGGGGTGGGGGGGGGATAGAAAAAAAGGTCCTCTGGGTAACAGTTGTCAGCCTAGTTTTGGCTGACTGTAGTAAATTCTTCCCAGAGGACCTGAGTGTTCAGGGCAGATTGTACAGGAGAAGGCGATCCCACAGGTAACCTTGACCCAAACCATGTAGGGATTTAAAGGTAATAATTTATTTATTTATTTATTTATTACATTTCTATACCGCCCAATAGCCGGAGCTCTCTGGGCGGTTCACAAAAATTAAAAACATTCAAAGTATGAAACAACAGTATAAAACCATAATATAAAATACAGTATAAAAGCTCAACCAGATAAAAACAGCAGCAATGCAAAATTACAAATTTAAAACACCAAGTTAAGAAAAATTTATAGACTGTTAAAATGCTGGGAGAATAAAAAGGACTTCACCTGGCGTCTAAAAGCATATAATGTAGGTGCCAAGCGAACCTTCTTAGGGAGCTCATTCCACAGCAGAGAAGGCCCTCCTCCTAGTAGCCACCTGCCTCATTTCCTTTGTACTTTGTACTTCACCCAGAAACTAATTGGCAGCCAGTGAACTGATTTTAGAGTTGGTGTACCGGTGACCAATCTGGCTGCCATATTTTGAACTAGCTGGAGTTTCCTGACTAGGCACAAAGGTAGCCCTGTGTACAGAGCATTGCAGAAGTCGAGCCTCAAAGTTACCAGCGCATGCACCACCGTCTTTAGGTCTTCTATATATAATCAGTTGAACCACACTGTCTCTGAAACACCCCAGCTGTTAAGATGAGCCTTTCACAATTCCACTGAGCATCTAAATAAGACATCCTTCCATTCGGTCAACACCTTGCAGTGGCTTCTTTTATTGAAACCCAGGGCCCTGGCGGCAATTGCATTTGAAATATTAAAAAAGGAGAAAGAGAAAAATGAATCAGGCACAACCCTTCAGTGGTTTTCACAAGACCTGTCTTTCAACAGAACTGATGGCTTCCCTCCCGGCTCCCTTCTTTGCTGGGCTTGTTCCCATTGTTATAGCTCTTTCAAATTAAAAGAAAGGAGAGAAAACCAGAGTGTCTGATAAACATCTGATTTGATGTGAGCTCTGGCAGTGATGGATATATTTAAATATTCCTGTCAGAGAGAGAGAGAGAGAGAGAGAGAGAGAGAGAGAGAGAGAGAGAGAATGCCTCCTATTAAGAATGCAGAATGCATCTGTCTTGAGAAACACAAACCATTGCATCTGGAGTTTGAGAGCTGCTGAATCAACAGCCAGATTACTGGGGAAACTTCCCAATCAGCCGGGAACTTAGAAATGATGCAGGAGCAGAAGGGAAAGGGCTTGACCTCTGCTGAGCTGGGATCAAGTGTTCAGAGAACACAGCAGTGACCTCATCCACTGCTGTGTTGCTGCATGCGCTGTTTCGTGTGCTTAGATATCCTGCTAAAAACCTGCCTAGCCTTTAAAAAATATGCTCGATTATATGGTGCAAATGATGGATGTAGATGTTGTTCTGTTGTATATCAAGGACGGTGATAATAAGTGTGTTGTTATCGTTATCAACACAATGACGTTAGCATACCTGGCGCTTTTCAGAGCCACTTAAGCAGAAGAACAAGTCCCAGCCCCGAAGAGTAAGGGGAGGGATGATGTTTTACCACAATGTTAGTTTACAGTTTGGTTCTCCAAGTGGACATAGCATCTGGTGTGGGGGTGTTGAACCATAGAGCCAAATTCCATCTCGGAGAAGCTTTCAGGAGACACATTCAAGTGGTGGGCAGGCCAAGGGCAAAATGGCTGGGGTGCAAAAGACCAGAAATAGCACCATAGGTTAGCTTAAAGCTCTTACTGCTCAATATGAAGCCTTAGGAGAGGCATTTCAGCTTTTCAGAATGAGGGATAACGTGCAAAAGCCATGAAACGACGAATGGGCAGTTGGAGGAAAGGGTGTGGAACCAGGGGAAGTGGGTATGGCAATCTGGGGGACCCCAGAGTGCAGATTGGAACCCCATGTGGACTGGATTTGGCCCACAGGCCTCAGGTTCAACAACCCTGTTCTAGTGTCCTCACTCTCTAGTTCCAGTGGAATTCTGAATATTATTCTAGAATACTAGAATAGTGTACAGTGCTTACAGTACTTATGGAAGGGGGCAATTCAATATCTAAGACAGATGGAAATTCTGGTTAGGTTTAAATCATTTCTTCAAAGTACCCAGTTTCTGGTCCATTCCAGCAACTTCAAGGCTTATTCCAGAAATAGTTTGCTAGGCTATGTCACCTGTGACTATAAGCAAGGTACCAGAGATATCAGTGGGCATGCTACATTATGCCTATATGGTGGGGTTGTCTCCAGGTCATCTCTGTGCATCCTCATGATGCACAGGGCATCCTGGGGGCAACCCAGGATGACCAGGGACTTTCCCCTGGATATCTGGAACCACAGATTTCCCGATATTCCCTTGGTCCCAGGACCATCCCGAGGAGTGCGGACGGTGTGGCCGCTGCTCCTAGATCGTCCCTTCTTCCCCACGAGTAGTGGGGTTTGGGAAACGGGCACGGAGCTGCATGGGTGCAGTCTGTGCCCATCAGGATGAGGGTGGGGAGCAGCTGCAAGGTTGTTGTTGTTGTTTAAAAATACATGTGTTAGAGCGCAATTGCCCTCCATCTCCATTCTGGGGTGGGGAAATGGGAGCCACGATGTCCCCTTCCCTTCTGGGATGTCGTGCAGCCATCAAGACACAGGGGAAGGATTGCAGAAGCAGGTAAGTCCATGTTCGTTCCTCCTGCCTCCCTCTACACCCCGTACTGGGGAAACACACCCAGTGTTTCTCCAGTACATTGAAGGTGATAAGACAAGCAGAGGAAGACCAAGCATGAAGTGAATTGCAAGGTCCATTCCTGATTGCACGGGCTCTGTGAAGACCTTGCAGAGCTGAACCAAGTGGCCCTGCTCATGTTCCCTTAGCTTCGCTGCAGTCGAAATCCCCCTGTGATTCAGTATAGTATATACCAGCTGCCTCATTCCAGCCATACCACTTTCGATGTATTCAGCTGAATTCCAAAGAGAATACCAACACAAAATAAAATAAAATAAAATAAAATAAAATAAAATAAACACTCAGGTACAGTAATTTCTACTGGTCTGGGACTCATCATGTCTTTAAACATATTGTAAATCAAATGTTCATAAGAAGGCTGGGTTGTTATTGTGGATTATGGGAGGCAGGGAGAGGGGGAGTTTACTTGAATAATCATATTTTAAACAAAAAATTAAAAACCCAGGGTTTTCAAAAAGATAACGCACGACGAATATGAATCAACCTTTTGCCCAGTACCAATTTATTCATCCGTACTCCAGGACAACAAGTTAATTGCAGGAGTCCCCTGTGGGGAACAGGAGATTTAAGCATACCAGATACATGGTGTTCAGGCTACAGTGCGAGGAATCCTGAAGAATAGATTGGGATTTGACGGTGGGGACGGGGAGGGAAAAGGAAAGGAAAGGATTAAATGAGCCAGAATTGTCACGGACCACCTGGCTTTGCAAATTACTGTGAACCCCTTTGGGACTTCTCCTGGGTGGAATCGAATTTGCAGTTTCTTTCTTTGCTTTCCCCTCTGCCTTCACCGTTCAGCTTCTGCAGTATGGAAGTGCCACAAGTGAGAGGACAGGAAGGGCCATAGCTGAATACAGCCAATGCTTGTATAAAGCCCCATGTTCAGTCTTTGACATCAGCACATGTAGTCAAAGGCTCTCTGTCAGCAGGTTTGCAAAAGATTTCTGCCTGCAATGTGAATAGCAGCTTCCAGAGAAGCAAAGCTCAGGCTGGATGGATCAGCCCTCTGACCTTTGGTAAGGCAACATCAAGTGCTCATTTTGGAGTTCGGGCCAGGCACTGTATAAAACTCAAAAGGTAGATGCCCCTGCACATTGGTCTTAGAATCTAAGCACATTGGTCTTAGAATATACACTCATTACACCAAATCCTTTCCCTCCACCCCCAGGTATCCCTCAATAGCATGAATAATGTTTGTCTACTGTGTCATTGCTTGGTGTCGAGCTGACCTTTCCATGTGCATCACAATTTGTTGTTGTTTATTCGTTCAGTCATTTCCGACTCTTCGTGACTTCATGGACCAGCCCACGCTAGAGCTTTCTGTCGGCCGTTGCCACCCCTAGCTCCCCCAAGGTCAAGTCTGTATTTGTCCTGTACTGAATATTCACCCATTTTGGTACACTTTGAAATGAGCGTATTTGATGCAGCTGAATTGCCGAAAGGATTTTGGAAAGCTACTCCCTCCCTCAACGTGGTGGTGGCTAAAGTGTCACACTGGGAGTTGGGAGATCCAGGTTCTAGTCCCCACTCGGCCATAGAAACCCACTGGCTGACTTTGGGCCAGTCACAGACTCTCAGCCTAAGTTTCCTCACAAGGTCGTTGTTGTGAGGATAAAATGGAGAGGAGGAGGAGGATTACGTATGCCACCTTGGGTTCCTTGGAGGAAAAAAGGCAGAATATAAATGCAATAATAAATAAAATAAACTAACATTTGCACTGTTTCAGTGTTGTGCAGAGCTCCTTTGTTTTCCTGGTAACTACTTTTCCTGAGCTGCTTCTTTGCCCTCACTGTCCTCAACCTTGCTTGTCTCTCTGCTGCGGCTGTCTAATCCGACTTGCCATGGCACCCTATGAATTCATTTTTCAGCATCAATTACTTGTGATGAGCAAACTGACCTTGTCATCATTCATAATTTACTTGCCGAATTATGAATCCAATGTTATCACCATGGACAAAAGTTCTCTGTTACCTTCACATTTTGTAGTATCTCCACATTTATTTATTTATTGCATAAGCATATCCATGTGCAACGGTCTGGAAACTTCAACTGGTACAAAACAGGGCAGCACGTTTACTAACAGGGACTGGCCGATGAGACCACATTACGCCAGTCCTTTTCCAGCTTCATTGGCTGCCAGTCCAGGTCCGGTCCCGATTCAAAGTGCTGGTATTAACATTTAAAGCCCTAAACGGCTTGGGGCCAGGCTATCTGAAGGAACGCCTCCTCCCATATGTACCTGCCCGGACCCTAAGGTCATCCTCAGGGGTCCTTCTCCGCGAGCCCCTGCCAAAGGAAGTGAGGCAGGTGGCTACCAGGCGGAGGGACTTCTCTGCTGTGGCACCCCGGCTGTGGAATGAGCTCCCTAAGGAGGTTTGCTTGGCACCTACATTATATGCTTTAGATGCCAGGTGAAGACCTTTTTTATTCTCCCAGCATTTTAACTGTCTATAAATAAATTTTAACTTGGTGTTTAAAATTTGTAATTTTGCATTGCTGCTGTTTTTATCTGGTTGAGCTTTTATACTGTATTTTATATTATGGTTTTATACTGTTGTTTCATACTTTGAACGTTTTTAATTTTTGTGAACCGCCCAGAGAGCTCCGGCTATTGGGTGGTATAGAAATGTAATTAATAAATAATAAATAAATTATTACCTTTAAATCCCTACATGGTTTGGGTCAAGGTTACCTGTGGGATCGCCTTCTCCTGTACAATCTGCCCTGAACACTCAGGTCCTCTGGGAAGAATTTACTACAGTCAGTCAAAACTAGGCTGACAACTGTATAGAAATGCAATAAATAAATAAATAAATAAATAAATAAAATGCCAAATGGCATTTTCTAGATCTGTGCATCATGATGGCATGCATCACAATACAGCCTTCTCTGATTGGCTGTTATCATATGTGCTTTGTTTATGTTGGTAAATTAACATGGGGCCATGGGCACAGACAGCAGCAGTGGAGGCAGACCAAGGGCATGTCTACATCAGGGGGGTGGAGGGGGAGGATCTCGCGATGTGGTGAAGAGGTCCATGAAGAGGTCCATGCCCCATGCCTGGTTCCCGGCTCCTCGTGTTTACTCACAAGGAGTCGGGAAGAAACCAAGATGGCTGCCCACACATCCCACGGTGTCAAGGCAATGCCGAGACCGCAGGAAAAGCTGGGATTAAAGCCATCCCCCCCATCCCATCCCTAGTTGAGGACTTTGTAAGTTATTACCAACACTTTGAATTTTCCGTGAAATGGACTGGCAGCCAATGCAGATCATAAAGCACTGGCATAATATGATCATATTGGTCAGTCCCTGTCTCGCTGCTGTATTTGGGCTTAATGGATTAATGGATTAATGGCCATTAATCCATAGAGCCAGGAATTCCAAAACTATTCAAATCAATGGCTTCAATCATGCCTAACTCTATTGGTTGTAGTACTACAACAACAACAACAACAACAACAACAACAACAACAACAACAACAACAAATGTTATTTGCATTCAAAGATGTGAAGTGGTCCTATATATTTATTCACATATAAACCATGGCATTGACATGCTAAGAAACCTCATGAATATAAAAGCATGTATCCACATACAATTGTATGATATTCCTTTCTGGCCATCCCTTGTATTCTCAAAAAGTTAGTTAGATATGAAAAGTATAAATTATTGAGAAAGAGAGAGAGAGAGAGAGAGAGAGAGAGAGAAGACAGATGAGATGAGATGAGATGAGATGAGAGAAGAGAAAGGAAGGGAGGGAGGGGAAGGGAAGTTGAGGCTGTGCCTTTGCGCAAAATGTGTGGTTATTTGTAATCTTAGGCCACAGCTAGACCTAAGGTTTATCCTGGGATCATCCAGGGTTCACCCCTGTCTGAGCACTGGATCCCCTGTGTGTCACCTAGATGAACAGGTTTGACCCCTGGACGATCCAGGGATAAACCTTAGGTCTAGCTATGGCCTTAATTGTAGACAATTTGGACTACAGTTTTCAGGTACAACTTTAACCATTGTTATATTTAAATTATAAGCTAAACAGAGGTTTATCTATCACTTTGGTGCCCATATTTAAAGCAATGTAGGTATGGCATAGTAACTCTTGTTCATTCAGATAAGGTAGTCATGCTGCAGCTTCAAAAATGCTTTCCATAATATTCCTCTCTTTTTTAAGTGTAAGAAATCCAACCAAAGAAAACTGTAATTTTCATTGTTGCGCAGAACATGAAAATGTCACTTGTAACTCAGTGAGACAGCAGCTTTCTGGTTTTTTTGAAGCATAGAGCACATCTTAATAGAACCACTGTCTCGATACACTCTTTTCTTCTTCCTTGTATGGGCTCCCTTCCTGCTATTTGCAATTGCATACCAACCTGGAGGGGACCTACCCTGCTTCAAAGTTTTTTATCTGTCAAAATGTCGGAGAAAATCCCATGTCTGAAAATGGGGTGTCCAATTTTCAAAAATTCCCCAAAAATCAGGGGAGGCTTGGATTTGCTTGAGGCTTGGCATGCATGTGTATACATGCATCAGGTGTCATGGTGCCTAATCTGATGTTTCTAACATGAAAATTGACAGAGTTCTAGCATGGGACTTGATTTGGGGTGAGTTAAAAGGTTAAACCCCTGCCAAAAATCAGGGGATGATGGGATTTTCTTGAAACTTGCCATAAATGTGGATCTAGATGGCATCTGTGAGGGTGCCTGCTTCCAAGTTTTTATCTGTCAAAATGTCAGAGTAAATCCCATGTCTGAAAATGGGGTGTCCAATTTTCAAAAATTCCCCAAAAATCAGGGGATGCTTGAATCTCCTTGAGGCTTGGCATGCATGTGTATACATGGATAAGCTATCATGGTGCCAAGTTTGAGGTTTCTAACATTAACAGAAAAAAAGTTGTAGGCTTTTTTGGATTTCAATGCAAGCCTATGGGGAAAAAGCGGAGCTCCGATCCGGATCCAGATCTTCACAGCGAAGCGGATTGTCCCGTAGGCGGAGCGGGGCGGAGCGGAGCGGACCCAATCCAGAAGTTGCGAATCTGGAAGAGAAGCGGATCGGGGGGGGCCGTGCACACCCCTACTAGGTAACTGATTCCATTGTCTGATTCCACCATCAGCCTCCACTGTGGGTGGCCCTCCAGATATTTTCTTCTGTAGCCAGTATCACCAATGGTAAGAGTTGCAGTCCAAAAACATCTGGAGGATCACAAGTTGGCTACCCCTAGTTCATTCTCACAGGAAAAAAAAACCCAGCCTGACTCCCTGAAGCACATCTTAATTTGATATTTTACAGAAAGAAACTGCACATAAAGGCCACTTGAGTCAACTCGTATTCCATGTGAGCCTCTTTCAGTTTAACATTGGAAGAGGCATATTTTGAGCTGGGATATGACCTGTGGTGGGAAAATACACTAGGCTGCAATTATTCTAGGGAACTAAAGGGCCACTGAAAACACAACCTTTATTGTCATTATGCAAAAGACAACGACTGCATGTTGACTACAGAGCTTTCTGGTGAGAGTACATTTCTGACCCATTTGCTTAATGTAGAAAAGGTGCCTCTTTTTCAATTAGAGGTCTCCGGAGGAGTTCAGGCTAGAGGATCACAAAGAATAAAATCTTCAAAATGAACTGTAAAAAGCAAGAAAAAAAGTTCCCATTGGCACAGTGTATAAATGGGTTTCCACTCCCAGAGATCACTTGAAGAACAGAACAAAACAATTATATCCGGATTCGTTTGAGTTGCCTCCCCCTGAAGGGGAAAGCAAGAACCTTTAAATTGCTCGACGGTATGGAGTTAGGGTGGCCAGCTATGAATTGCCAAAAAACAGGAAATAAGTCACCAAAGATGAGGACAGAAGAGGACACTAATTTGCACCAAAAGTGTGAATATATATGAGTAGATGCAAATTTAGAAATATTTAGTTTAATTTAAATAGAAATAAAATCCATCTCACCAAAAAATGGAAGACTGTGACTGTGTACCCTGTGTGTTTGCCTACTCAGTCTGCTGCTCAGGCTCCTGTTGATGGGCAAGTTTGCTTGCTGAGACTCTACAATTCTCTGAAGGGATTATTTTTTTATTTTTTTATTTTTATTTGCTGTCTTCCACCTTTTTTTCCAAAGAACTGAAGGCTGGTGAACCTGGCTCCTTCTCTGACCCCCTTCCATTTTATACTCACAACAAGCCAGAAATCTTAAAGGCTGAGTGGGGATTGAAACTCGGATCTCCCCAGACAGGCTCTTATTGGTCATGTGTGAAGCGTCTTAGGTTGTGGCAAACCAGAACCGTTGATTTCATTGGGCCTGAAGGCTTATGCAACTGTTAAAACCCATGATCAGGTGGGAGTGGAGAAAGTGGGGATGTGCTTGTTAGCTCCGCCCCTCCATTGCATCATCATGTCCAGCTCCACAGCTTTCCATGCATTGCAGGATGCACTCCTTTAGCGACAAAACCCCTCATGTTAGGGATGCGTAAGAAATTTGTTTCAGTTCAGTTTTGATCAGGATACACTCAGTTCGCACTTTCTGGACCAAACACAGACTCGGATGCAATCTGCAGTTGAAGCCTGTATATTTCTGAGTTCCCAATGTGATTTTCAGACTCAAAAAATTGTGTCCGTACATTTGAAAAAAAAAATATGCATGAAAAAATGCGCACTTTTGAAAAATGCTTTAATCAATGTGAGAAGAATCGTACATTTCAAAGATGTGCGCAATTGATGCATACATTTTCGGGAAATACACTTGAAAATATGCAAGGATTTTCATGCAAAAAGAAAAGAAGCAATGCTTTCAACCTGATACAGACTCAAATCTCGGAACGAGTTTCAAAATGGAATTCAGAGAAGTTTGGCAAGCTCAGGTTTGGCTGATTTGGACATCCCTGCTCAAGCACAGCAAAATTCCCAGTGAAGAATTTCATGCTGCAACACATGGAGAACTGCAGAGCTAGACACAGTGATGCATTGGAGGTGGGTGGGGCTAAGAAGTGCTTTTCTGTTCCCTGCCCCCCCCCATGCATTCCCCATTGTATCACTTTTTATTCATTGATTTATTAAATTTATATACAGCCCAACTAGCAGATGTCCATAAAAATCCTAAACAATAAAGCATCATCCTAAACAATAAATCAATAACAATATCACAATATGAAAATGTTTAAATTATTACAGAGCCAGCAGTAAAGTTAATAACCAGGGCAACAGATTAAAGATTGAATGCCTGTTGGAACAGGAAGGTATATAGGAAAGGCATTCCACAGACAGGAGGCCCCTACAGAGAAGGCTGTGGGCATGGCTAGATGAGGAGGGTGAAGGGGGATGATCTTGATCGTGACATCGTCCCCCTTGTCTACATGTAGTGTGTGACATCCCAGAAGGAAGAGGACGTCGCGCCCAACATTTTTTTAAAAAAAATCCACAGGCGCAGGAGTGCTCCAGTGAAAAAGTAAGAAAAAAAACCCTGACCCATTTCCCCCCACCCCCAATGGGCATGGAGCACTTGCTCTATGCCTGCTTCCCAGTGCCTCGTGGTTACTCACGAAGAGCTGGGATGAAAACAGGGCGCCTGGCCACACATCCTGCAGTCTGGGGACGATCCCGAGACCAAGAGAAAAGCCAAGATTAAAGTGTAGGGCCATATCCTGGGGCAAGAGAGGGATCATCCCTCCCTGCCCACAGGATCCCTTGTGCATCATGTGGATCATCGTAGTCATAGAATACTAGAGTTGGAAGGGGCCTATAAGGCCATCGTACTGCTCTAACAGTCAGGAAGTTTTTCCTGATGTCCAGCTGGAATCTGGCTTCCTGTAACTTAAGCCCGTTGTTCCGTGTCCTGCACTCTAAGATGATCAAGAAGAGATCCTGGACCTCCTCTGTGTGACAACATTTTAAGTATTTGAAGAGTGCTCTCATGTCTCTCCTCAGTCTTCTCTTCTCCAGGATAAACATGCCCAGTTGTTTCAGTCTCTCTTCATAGGGCTTTGTTTCCAGACCCCTGATCATCCTGGTTGCACAGGGATAATCCCAGGGCGATCCCCAGGATATTGCCCCATCTAGCCGTGCCCTGTTTCTCCCTGTTAGCACTCAGAAGCCTTGGAAGATGATCCTTGCACTCGGGCAGGAACAAAGCCTGAATAAGGCCATAGTCCTATTCAGGCTCCTTGTGTTTTAGTGACCGAACAAGGCTACAGACACAATCATGATTCCTGGACTGTACCCACGGAACGATAATACTTCCATCCAGTCACTGTCAGTACCGTTATCTTCTGAAATCAAAGGAATATATTTTCTACCTGCCTACGGTTCTTGAACCATGTGCTCGTGCAGCTCACCTTGAGCTCGTCAGGCTGCATCATCATGCTTGCGAGGAGGACTGGTTCCAAACTCGGATGAAATTATATTCTTCCCTCATATCCAGCCTGATTGAGCTATCTCATTGCTCAGACACCGCTAAATGCTTCACAATTATAAGATTTAGAAGATCAATATTGTTTAAAAATCAACCTATTACTTTCTCATTACAGACTGTGCTCGGGGGAAAGAGGTTTCCTGCTGGGAAGCGATTGCAGTGGGTTGAAGGCTGATGCTGCGGTCGGTTATGTGATTTTATGCATATGTCTGCATCACTGTGGAGAGGGGAGGGAGGCAAGCATCTACTTCAGAGAGAAACATACGGAGTTTGTTAACATATTTTAACAAGAATGGCACCTCTTTTTGAGGATGGGGGTCAGTCACCATTCTCCCTGCAGGCATTTATGATTCATCTTTTATACGACACCTCCAGAAGGGTTAATAGATCTACGAATGACTAAGGCCTTAGCTAGATCTAAGGTTTATCCCGGGATCGTCCCGGGGTCATCCCTGCCTGCTCCCAGGATATCCGGTGTGTCATTTACATGAACAGGGATGACCCCGGGACAATCCAGGAATAAACCTTAGGTCTAGCTAAGACCTTAGTGACATGAGTGTGGTTATGGATGGTGTGTCACTTTGGACAGTGGCAATCCTGAAGAGAAACTGAATGCTTACATCTATAACTCTTTTTACTGGTGCGCTCGAAAACTATCTGCAGCTCACTTACAACACTTTTTTTTTAAAAAAAATAACTTTAATATACAGTGTGACAAGATTACTAAGCTCCACAAGAATGTTTTGAAAGGTTTACTTGAGGTGTTCAGAGAATCAAAAGAATGTTGAGAGTTCCTCCTTAATTGTGCCCTTCTTTAAAATAGGTCAGATTATCAGCAAGACGTCTCTGGGATTGAGACGTGTAGGAAAGTTCCTCTGACATTCTGCTCAGTTTAGTGATGGCTGAGCATGCACTGTCATAAGGCAAAGTGAGGTAGCTTCTTCAGGTGGTAAAAGGAATGGACACCACTACAGAGCAGTGAATGGACAATTGCCCAATTTATTATTATACTTTTATTGTTGGGGGAAGAAGGCACCCTTTTGTTTTGTTTTTATCTGAAGCAGTGAAATATTGTTACACTCTGCAAGTGTAATTCCCATTGTGTATTGGAATTACACTTGTAAAGGAAGGGTTCACACATAATAAGGATCCTGTGATACACATAGAAACCCCTCACACACACATTGTGCTGTTGAGTTATGGCTTTAGAAGCTGTTTAGTTATTGCACAGACTGGGTTTCTGGCATATAACCTTTTGTGTTAAGTCTCTGTCTGGGCCCTACAGAGACTAGCAGAGATTACAGCGGTTCTCAGCCAAGTCAGCAAAGACGTGAATTAAGACAGAGATTTATGTAGGTTAAAATAAACCTTTTTACTGGCAAATAAATACATAATTTAGTTATGGCAGTACAGATACAAACACTTACAAATGGTCAGTCAATACAGTTCACATGAGGGACATGGAAGTTATACAGGAACTTGAAAATGCATTTACTTTTATAGACAACCTGTACAATGATGCAACTCCTTGCAACCCTTAATTGAAGACAATCAGTTAGACAATTATTCAATTATGACACTCAATGTCCAGGTGTAGAGTTGACCTTTAAGTTTCTGCTGAGTCTTCTGTTCCTCCAGATCCTCAGCAATTAACAAATCAATGGAAAACATAACCAGGATCCATTCCAGGATCCAACATGTGCCCCCTTGTAGCCAGACACAAACTCTCCCACCCAGTCACAGACATACATCCCTCCTCCCAAAGATGCAACGTTTCCCCCTTTTCTCATTCCATGCTAGTAAATTTGAGCAAATCTTTTTTTGTTTTTACAAAGCTTCCTAGAACACACGGAAATTTTTGAAGACATCACATGGTGGTATTAAGCCTCCCCCTTCCACACACACACAACCCTTATGAAAACCATGACTACCACCACCATGATGATGGGAAGCACTAAAGAGATGGGGGAGTCCTGGCCTCTTGATACTAGATGTTCTAGCAGCCACACTTTCTATGGTCAACCCTCTGGACATCCTGCAAGAGCATTGACTTGCAGATGCTGTAGCGCCTGTGTTGAAGGCCAGCCACAGCGATAGAGGGCATGGCTGTGAGCATGTCATAAAGCAAGCAGTCTGATGGCCATACTCATCCATAAAGACTGCAGCTGCCAGAGCACAACCCATGGGCCACCTGCTCCTCCCAAGGCCTATGCTCCCCCCACAACCACTGCTGAAGATCTTCTTAAGTTAAAAATTGTGTTCAATTTCACCACTGCCAAACATCTTTTTAAGTTTAGCCTGGAGAAGAGAAACTGACAGAGAAGTGACGGTAGCCAGTGTTTCTTCCTAGATGGCACATAACCATATACCGCTTTCATACCACTATATTCTGCTTGGTGTGGCTTCTGCCTTTTATATACTGCTTTCATAGTGGAATATTCTGCTTGGTGTAGATGAGCCCTTGGACTAGCAGCCCTTTAAATAGGTCAGGAGTGGGATTAGAAGGTAGATCACCATGTATTTTGGATTTCAATTTCCAGAAGCCCCTGCCGGCATGGCCACTGGCCAGGAATGGTGGGGATTGAAGTCCAAAGATCTACTTTCTGCCCACCTCTGCCCAGTTTCAATCAGACGACCATCCTCTGTAACAAAGGCCATATAGCCCACTTACTGCTGCTAATTGGGGTAACTGAAAAGTTCCTTTGAGCTTCCAGGAAGAAGCAGGAGTTACAGAGTCATGGTGGGCTGGCAGATAGAACAAATAATATCAGATGAGGTTGCACCTGATAAGCATCTGATTGGACTATGAGTTCTCTAGCCCTTACTACTATTCAACAAAAAAGAGACATAAGAGCAGGTGGTATCCTAGGAGAAATGTATGGGGCGATAGTGGAAGAGATGAGATATGGGAATATTGAAATATTGCTGAGATGGAGCTTCGCAGCATAATTGGGCAGGAAGGAAAACTCCAGTGGGAAAGGAGGGGGGAGAAGACTCAAACCCGTTCTGCACTTTCAAGTTGCAGACAATTATTAGCCCACTCTTCACTGCAAACCTGACAAGTGCCTCACTCTGCATGCAACGAAAAAGCAAGGATTCTAAGAGAAATTTCTAACTCTTTGACTCCACTGAGCAGCTTAAAAGTTCATAGGCTAGAAAGCCATTCTCCTTGTGAATAAACTGTGAAATGTCTTTGAAAATTACATTTTTAATTACAGTTGACATTTCTGAGCTTCCTGCTGATGATGGTATCGTTCTCTTTGTGAGAGGAGGAGAAGGAGAAGGAAGAAGAAGAAGAAGAAGAAGAAGAAGAAGAAGAAGAAGAAGAAGAAGAAGAAGAAGAAGAAGAAGAAGAAGAAGAAGACGCCATGGCAATTCATAGTCGCAAATGTGTGAGAGACTGTAAAACAATTTGGAGGCAGCTATTTACTTATGCACAAGCTTTGCTCTTTTTTCTTTCTTTTTTTATTCCTGTGCCACTCATCACCATGTTATCTGGATACCTTTCATACATTAATGAGCCTAGCCTTCTGAAGTGGAAAAAATATGAAACATCCCCCAATTTAGACTGTGAAGACTGAGGTACAGAGAAAATAAAATCAGTGCCCACAAGGCAGTGGGAAGGGGGGGGACGACAGCGAGTGCTCTATTTTGTTGGCAGGCCTTTGCGGTGACATAAAAGGAAAGGAAATGCCCTTAAGGTAATCCTTTTGGTAGATGGGGAAGCACAGTGATTCTAAAATTGCTCTGGGCACCTCCAGTCCATATGGAGATTTTGTGATGTTCCATCTAGTCCAGAATGACGGATATAGAAGAGGGTCACAACAGGACAACAGTATTGTGTCATGATTCTAATTGTATTTGCCTATTGCACCTTTATTGCACTTAGAAATGAGTTAGATTCAATTTCATTACAGGTGTGTGTGTGTGTGTGTGTGTGTGTGTGTGTGTGTTCAAAGAAGGAGATAATTAAGCACATTTTGGGCTTGGCTTAGCTATAGTTAATTCTGTCACAAGTTTGGGTTAGATTATTTTTGAGCGATGCCATTTTATGTTTGTTTTTTTAGGGGACAAAATATTTTATTATATAGAATCAGTGGCATAGCAGAGTCAGGGCTTGCAGAGTCAAATCACCGTGACTTTTTTGATTAGCAGGGATGATATCATCTTCCGCCATCCCCCCGCCCTTTCCTTCTGAGCTTAGCTGCAATCCTCACAGTATCTGGGGGGAAATGGATTTCCCAAGCAATGGATTTTCCTAGAAGTACACACTCATACATATACACACATACGTGTGTGTGTGTTCCTGAAAATCTGTTTCCCTCTAGCCATTGTGAGGATATAGTTGTGCTGGTATACTGTGAGCTCCATCCGATGAGCGTTTTACTGCACGCTCATTACTGGGCACTCACGGATTACTTACATTACGTCGTCTGCTTCTAGTGCGTCTTCTGTCCCTTCTGGCCTTTGTTGCACCACAAAAAAAACCCAGAGAAAGTCCGGTTGCTGCTCTCTCCTACCGGACTGAATGGGGCTAATTCCTTCCTGTTTTCAGGAAGTGATGTCGGAGTGGCAACAGAGAAGTGACGGGAGCCATGCATTTGACCTAGATATGATGGGGAAGTGTGTCTGCAGACACACATACACAGTAATGGGTCAACACAGCTGCCTGTATTTTTTGGACTCTCCTCGTGATGGTGGGGTGGGGCCAAAGAGGTGGACCAAGCATGATAGGCATTGGGCTGGATCCATTGGTGAGGGGGAGCGGCATTGGGATTCCAACAAGGGATCTTGGGGACTTGGCACCAAGACTAGACCACCATGGGGGCTGTGAGCTGGCCATGTCTGTGGTGTTGGAAAGGGGTTCACATTAGCGGTCTGTGACCCTGGCCCTTCCAATCACCACCAGTGCTCCTGGCATGCAGGCCAGGAAGGGGAATCAGTCCGCAGGCAGGCTGGCTGATGACAGGACCCACGCCCTATGCTGCTGCCAGGCCTATTCGAGTGAATCAATAAAGCTGTGGCCAATTTATTATCCCAGCTATACCTGTGTGTCCATTTGTTCTCGTCCCTTCACCAACCAGACCCAATTAAGTGTTTCCCACACAAACAGAGCTGGTGTAGTGTAGGGCAGAGCTGAAATTTCATCAGATTGTCTTGAGGTTGCAAATTTTCATGGGAGAGGTAGAGAAGGTGTTTGAGTGATGGGGAGGCATGACAAAGGCTGCCTCCGCTGGTGGCATTTACACTCCTCACTTCTCCCTTTCTCAAGGCTTTCTTCTGCCATGCTAGGACAACCTGTTTATCAAATCCCCCTCCACACTGTTCAGAGCAATGATTTGGGAGAGCAGATACGGCTCGTTTTAAACACTTGCACTGATTTGGGTAAAATTAGAGAAAATTGGAGAACTTCTATCAAGAGCATTATCTTTTTAATGTTATAGTCTAGATTATTCTACATCCCTGGCAAGCAGCTGCAATTGGTGGAAAGAATATCTTTTCTTTCTTATTCATCTGGTGAAAAATAATATGAGTACAGGAGACCCATGTCTTGTTATTTGTCTCTTCCCCTTCTTTTCCCCTTCCCTGTGTCAAAATAGGACCGGTCCCTGGCAACTCTATTTAAAAGGGGGCAGGTGTGAGGTAATGGGAAAAATCTGGACAGCTGCATGGATTGATGGTACTGACGTAGATGGGCCAGGAGTAGAAGGCAGCTTCATGTGTTTGTATTTTAGATTGCAAGGGCAGCGACTTGCACTTCGTAAAGCACCATGCACATTGAACCATCATCACCATGTGAACAGAGGGAAATTTAGCCTCCTGCATAACCCTAGAACTCTGCATAACCCAGTGACAGGGAGTAACTATCACCTCCCTGGCCTTCTTGTGAACTTCCCAGAGGCATCTGGGTGCATACGGTTGGAAACAGAATACTCAACTAAATGGACTTTTAGGACTCATCTACACCAAACAGGATATTGCACTATGAAAGTGGTATGAAAGTGATATAAAAAAGTCAGGAGCCACACCAGGCAGGATACAGTGGTATGTGTCAATGGCGCCCAACAGTTGTCAGTGCATACTGCTATAAAGCAGTAGTGTGGCTCCTGCCTCTTATATACCACTTTCATACCGCTTTCATAGCACTAAATCCTGCTTGGTGTAGATCTGGCCTCAGTCTGGTCTGGCAGAGCTCTTTTTAGGTTTTTGTCAAGGAACTTCTTCAGAGGAGCATTTTATCGCATGCTTGCAAATGGCCACTCACAGATCTTTACGGGTCATTGTGATGATGCAGTGATCCTCCTGCACATCTCCCACTCTATTTTCCAGTTTTAGTGTTGTAAATTAATCCACAGAAAAGCTTTTTTTATATAAAAGGAAGACTGGATTTGTCAGGATTTGTGCAGGAAAGTTGTGCTATACAATGCCCATCAGAAGGTTAGGTTCCCAATGCTCTACATGGGCCACATGGTCTCTGGTATCTTTCCCTGTGAAATTTCAGCTCATTACCAATGCAGAAGAAAGCAGGAAGCAAGAGCAATGGTACACAATGGTAAGGAAATGTGATTTTCCCCCATCAGAAGACTCTCATGGTCTTTGAAGGTTGAGAAACAAAGAAATCTGTTGTAAGAAAAATCCCAGTCTCCACATCCAGGCAATTACTTTATTAGAACCAACCCAAAGCTTCCAAAATAATGATCAGGCTTTCCAGTTCTTCAGAACTCTTCCATTTTAGAAGGCCTGGAATTTGAATGCTTTAAAGTGCTAGTTCCTGGGGGAAGGTGTGAGTAGGGGAATGTGTAAAGCTTATTAAGGCAAAGGTCATAACAGGCCTACTGAAGCAGCAGCCTAGTTTTGAAAAGGCTGGTTAAACTGCTTCCTGAGCCAAAGTTTGCTTGCGGCCTAGTTTGCCAGAATGTAGACAAAGGGTGGATTCCACTGGGTGGGAATAAGCTGTTCGTTATTATTGCCCCATAGGGAAACATTCAGTTACATGGAAGTGCTGAGAAGGAACACCAGAAAGAACAGGTTGAGACACTTGTGGGTTTCTCTAGAACTAAGCAGTAAACAAGTTATAATACGTAGCCAAGGAGGTGGTGGCACCTTGGTTTTGAGGAAGGGCCTCTAAGGAAGCTAAGGGGCAGCCTAGATGTTCTGAAAGCCCAGTGTGCGGTGGCGCTGAATCAGTGATATGAGCAGAAACTTTGCCAACAAATATTGTAAATTTAACTCTACTTCTCTTCTCTTTCTGTACTATGGTTGAATGATATGAAATTGATCTTTTGGACAACCAAAGCAGTCTTTTCCTTCTCTAAGCTGTTGTCTTGGTACCTGTTACTATGCCCCAGTGCCAAGGCAAACCAAGTCTCTAAGCCAAGCCAAGAGTTAACGAACAGGTTGTTCGTTAAATGTCACCAGTGAGCTAAGTGGGCTAATTAATTGGGCAAGGGTTGTTTTTTTTTTACAGGTGTTAGTTTGCTTGTGTCCCTTGAACAGTTGTATCCAAATTATACTATATGTCAGTATCATGCCTTCGATGAAAATAAAGAAAAAATAAATCATGAAGAGTGAAATCCAGCACCGTTATTCCAAAGCCAATTAGAATGTATCAAATTCCCTTTGACACAACTGTCAGCTTTCATATCCATCAATAAATCAATCCAAGATGTAATACGTAGTTACAGTAAGGGCCTTGCTAGACCTACCTTTAAATCCGGGCGTGTGGAGTGGCCAGCCCGCGCTAGAAGTAGTGCAGACTATCCCTCCTGTTTACATGTGACACGCAACAGGGTAAAGGAAAGCCCCGTTGCATCAGCAATATTTTTTTTACATTTAAAGGGGCCATGTGCGCAGGAGCACACCAATGATAAGGAAGGGTTTTTTTTAAGTGTTCCCCGCTCCCCCTGCCCCCGATTTCCCCCCGTGATGTCCAATGCCCCGCCAACCGCCCGCCATGTCTGATGCCCCCGCCACCCACCCGCCATGTCCGATGCCTCCCACCCACCTGTCTGCTATGTCCGATGCCCCTGCCCACCTGCCATGTCCGATGCCCCCCCGGCCATGATCGCCGATTCCCCCCCCCGGCCACAATCTCCCCACCCTGGCTCCACTCTTCCTCCCATCTCTCCTGCCCGATCCGCTCTTCCCTCCCCCGGCCCCCATCTCTCCCTCCACGATTCCCCCCCCCGGCCCGATGGGCACAGCGCTCCTGTGGAGTGCTGTGCCCAGTGCGCGGCTTCTCCCAGCTACTCACGAGAAAAAGCCGTGGAACGGGCTAGACCTTCCGCAGCCCCGGCCTCAACCAGTGCCCACACTAGAGGCATTCAAGAGGCAGCTGGACAACCATCTGTCAGGGATGCTTTAGGGTGGATTCCTGCATTGAGCAGGGGGTTGGACTCGATGGCCTTGTAGGCCCCTTCCAACTCTGCTATTCTCTGATTCTATGGTTCTATGATCCCGGACCAAGGGAGGGTTTAGCCCAGGCTGACCCCGGGATCCCCTGTGCATCATCTGGCTGCATAGGGGTGAGCCCGGGTATCAGCCCAGGCTAAACCCTCATCTAGCAACAGCCTAAGATGGTCTCTGAACAGGCCGCTGTGTGCAACCTCTTTAGAGATAGATAAAGAAATGATACACTGTAGAGATGTTATTTAATCAGCAGATAATTACAGTGAGTTACCCAGAAACGTTTACCACCATAAAATTAGTTTTTTCTGTGTACTTAGAATCCCATTTACCTAACAGGGGATTTAATCCACATAATAATTTGGTGGCTGATGTCAATAATGCAATCTATGGGACAAGATTTCCATGGCACTGAGAGCTTGCTCTACAAGCCTTTCAAACCAGAGTTAAACCAGGGAGATTAACCTACTTAGAGCAAATGCATGATCAGAAGACACATGTGATAACTTTTTCTGGACTGTAACATTTCAGACCACTGGTGGATGATCACATATTAAATGTGTGTGTGTGTGTGTGTGTGTAAAAACCTATGGTGGTCCATGAGCTATGGTTGAACACAAAACACAAAAGCTGGGAAATCAGTTTTTCAACCATAACGCCAGGCCCCCTTTCAAAATAAAATATGCCTTAGACAAAGGGATCAGCACACATGTGGGCAGGAGCCCATTGGGATGCACCATTGACTGTTGAAACACAGGGCTCTTGGACCTATCACCCTGAGTGCTTGGACCTATGAAATATTATGCATACAAATGCTTTGGGGAACTGCAGGGATGGAGAAAGAGAAATATGAAGTTACTGTAGCCTCATGCAAGGGCTTCAAAGGGCTGTTAGAATGGCCCTGGGTCTCCAATAAATGCACATTTCCATACCCATTGGCTAGAATCCTGAGTTTGCTCCCACCAGTGGAAAAGGAATGGTAATTTTCATCAACTCCCATTTCGCCTGCATCCCCCTGTCGATTCCTGAATGTCCTCCTCTGGAGCAGATTTTCAGAGGGCTCAAGGGGACACAGGGGAGATTTTACCTTCCCCCTGAGTCCCTTTGAGTGCTCTGAACATTGACTCCAGAGGGTTTGGGGAGCATTCAGGAATAGATGGGGGGATGCAGATGAAATGGAAGTTGGTGAAAATTACCCCCCTTTTTTGTGAGCAGGATCGTCCGTGAAGTCTATAAACGGAAGGAGCTCTTCTGTTTGTAGACGCCTAGCTACAATCATGTTATGCAGCAATGGGGGGGGGAATAGAAAGGGATAAACTAATGGCAGGCCAGAGCTCAGTTCAACCCCCTAGACTTTCCAATGTGGTCAGCAGTATAGGGTCTGATCTCAGACAATGAGCCCTTTATTATGAATCTAAGGCCACAGCTAGACCTAAGGTTTATCTTGGGATCATCCAGGGTTCGCCCCTGCCTGAGCACTGGATCCCCTGTGTGTCACCTAGATGAACAGGTTTGACCCCTGGACGATCCAGGGATAAACCTTAGGTCTAGCTACGGCCTAAGTAATTTTTCCCATGTAAGCCAAGACATAAAGAGCTTTTTTAACACACACACCTGCCTTTCTCAGGGTGATAAGCAACAGAGGCTTTTGGGCAGAGTTCTCCCTTTATTGTATATCTGAGCTGTCTAGTCCAAAACAGAGCTAAATGGGTGTTTAACTGAACAGAGCACATAAACCATGAGGATGGCTTGCCAAAGCCTCTTTTGTTGTCCACCACAGAGATGAAGAGGTCAAAGTTCTTTGCCTGCATCTTATTCTTGAAAGAGATGGATGTATCTGTCAGTGTTGGCTTCTCTCAGTTGCGCATTTTTCCAATCTTAAATTCAGTTCATCTCAAACTTTGAGGAATTTTGTTTTTACGTTCTCATAAAATGCATATTCATGTGCTTTTCCTTTAATGAATGCATTTTGTACACAATTTTGCCCAATGTACAAATTTTTGGCATGCAATATTCCTAATACAATGCATTTTTGAATGCGACTTTTGCTAATACATGCATTTTTTGTGTGCACAGTTTAACAGTTTTTTATTGGAAAATGCCATTGCAAAATTCAGGAAAGTACCATTTTTGAAGTATAACTGAGTTTCAGTTGACATAGACCAGATCTACACCAAGCAGGATACAACACTTAGAAAGTGTTTTGAAAATGGTATATGGTATGTGTCAATGGCCCCAACAGTTATCAGTGCACTTCAATACCATTATAAAGCAGTAGTGTAAATCCTGCCATATTGGTTCGAAACTGTGAAGTCAGGTATATTTGTATTACAATGAGAACCAAACAAATTTGTCTCCATCCCTAATTCATGTGTGAAACAGACTTTGGCATGGTTCTGAAGACACCATGGTTTAAGTAGGGTGACCATATGAAAAGGAGGACAGGGCTCCTGTATCTTTAACAGTTGCATAGAAAAGGAAATTTCAGCAGGTGTCATTTGTATATGTGGAGAACCTGGTGAAATTCCCTCTTCATCACCACAGTTAAAGTGCAGGAGCTATACTAGACTGACCAGATTTAAAAGAAGGTCGGGCACCTGCAGCTTTAACTATTGTGATGAAGAGGTATTTCATCAGGTTCTCCATATATACAAATGACAGCTGCTGAAATTCCCTTTTCAATACAACTGTTAAAGATACAGGAGCCCTGTCCTCCATTTCATATGGTCACCCTAAACTTTATATCTTGTCAGACTGTGTCCAACTTGACATGTAGATATAATCAGAGTGTCACAGTTAAAGATATAGAATAATAAGAACTGTTTGATTGTTCTTGAGTAATTGCTCCATGTTTACTATTCCAACACATTTGGATGGGAGGAATTACGTTGACTGGGATGTGAATCCTGTTCATGACAGATTTAAATGAGATTTAAGCAGTACGTACATTCAGCATTGCATCCAAGGAAAGGTAACGTTCTTCAGGCATGCAATATCTAAAGCCCAAAATGTGAAGCAAAATGGCTAAATGTGGGCCCTAGCAGATAGTAGCACATGTGTGGGTTGCAATGGAATACAGGAAATGAAAGTTAGGATGGGGTTAAAAATGTAAGTTTCAGTTTAAAATAAAACACCCAAGGCTACAAATGATAGAATGTGCAGATAACAGTGTTGTGGCTGTGCCAGTCTCAGCATAAAGAGCTATATTTGTTAAGATTTCCAGCCAAGTACAGACTATGCTTGGAGAAGATGAACTGTCCATTTACAGTTTGGAATGTACATACCAGGACTCACAGTATATTTGTCAAAGATGAATGTTGCAGTTAACAGAAGCTTATAGAATTGTGCATACTCTGCACAAAAGACAGGGGTAGGGGAGAGATCAAACTCCTCTGCCAATTTTTCTTCTAAGAAAATTCAAATGCTGCATTACAAAAGGACCAAACCAGTCTCATTCTACCACTTTTTAAAGTGCCATTTTGAAAACTCTTTTTGCAGGCAGGGTTCCATATGTCATGAATTAAAATTTAAACATAATGATGTGACTTAAATTAAAATTCAATTAAGTAATTGCAAGACTTCTGAGAGGGAAATTTCCAATTTAATTCCAGTGTCTACTAATTTCAAACCCTGGATTAAGGCTTAAAAACACAGTCAGTCTAACAGGCTCTTTTACCTGGGCTAAAAATAAATCCTCACTCTGAGGCCTTAGCTTAACCAAGCGAAATCTCAGGGTGAACCCTGGGATCATCCCTGTGCATCCACATGATGCACAGTGGATCCCGGGATCAGGGAGGGAACATCCCTCCCTTGTTCCGGGATCTCGCCCTCCCCTTTAGCCCTGGTTTTCCGCCGTCTCGGGCTGAGCCCAAGACCGTGGAACATGTGGCCTGTTGCTGCAGTTTGACCCAGCTCCATGTGGCCTAAAGAGGAGGGTGAGATCCCGGGGCAAGGGAGGGATCATCCCTCCCTGATCCTGGGATCCCCTGTGCATCATGTGGATGCACAGGGATGATCCTGGGGATCACTCCGGGATTTCACCCTATCTAGCTATGGCCACTGTCTTTGCAACTGCTGTGGCCCTACTTATACCATTGCCTTGGCCCTTAGATAAGGACCACGTAATAGATATTTACATCCTATTAAGATGCTTTTAAATGTAAACCTATCCACTAAATTTAACGCCAAAATGTAATGGTAATGCAGTACTCGTGAAGAGAACCCATTTTAAAGGCTATGTTAATTTGTGGTGGGATTTCAGATGGTACAGTCTGAACCTCAATGGTGACTTTGACACCTCAGTGTTCAAAGGGGGGGGTGTTAAAGCACCCTGACGTTAAACACTTAGAGAAAATCAGTGGAACCAATAAAAATGTGAAATGAGTATTATTACTGAAAGGACTTCACAATGTAGTATGTTACAGTGATGCATGAGAGCCACGTGAGGAAACAACACATTTCCACGTGAGGAAACAACACATTTCCAAAACCCAAGGTATAGCCTAAACATATACAAAATAAGCTAAATAGAATGGGGAAAAAAATACCATTTTTGGCAGTTGAAAATAACTCTTTGGCCTATAATTTATGTCTTCCAAAACATTTGTTATCTGATGCAAATTATCCAAGGAATATTAATCAGAAAAAAACCTCCCCAAAAACGGGTTTATCATTCTCCAGAAGCTTCAATGTAAAAAAACAATTGAAAGGGGTATAAAAATTTCAAAAAAATAGGCTCAGGGCTGCTCAGGTGAGGTTTGAGGGTCATTTTCAATGGCCATCCATGAGAATTGTTTCATTCTGACCCGGCTTCATAGTTTGAATAATTGCATGCATTGAATAATTGTATTTGCTTGTGAGATCTGTTTGCCTGTAACATGTGGTTTGGGCCTAAAGCAACCTGGTGAGCTAATGGCTGAGGGAAACTTAATTCAACCCTGGGCTTCTTAGCACTTAGGGCATGGCTAGACGGGGTGATATCCTGGGGATCGCCCCAGGATCGTCCCTGTGCATCCACATGACGCACAGGGCATCCCAGGAGCAGGGAGGGATGATTCCTCCCTTGCCCCAGGATATCGCCCTACCCTTCCATCCCATTTTTTTCCGTGGTCTCGGGATGATCCTGAGACTGTGGGACATGTGGCCCGCCATTGCAATTTTGTCCCAGCTCCTCGCAAGAAAACGGGAGGAACCGGGCATGGGGCACGGAGCTCCTCACGAGCTCTGTGCCCATCAGGGGTAGGGTGGAGGGACCGGGAGGGTTTTTTAAAAAAAAGCTTACCATTTCGTTCGAGTGCTTGTGCACTCATTTACTTTTATAAAAAAAATCCAAAATGGTGGGCATGACGTCCTCCTCCTGGGACATCGCGTGCTGCATGTAGACGAGGGGAATGATCTCACAATCATAAAACCGCGAGATCATCCCCCTCCACCCCCTCGTCTAACCATGTCCTCAGTTCATGCTCTTAGCCACTGCGCTATAGCAACCTTTATGTGAAAGGTAAGAGTTCCAACTGATTAATGCATTATATCATTGTAAAGAATGCACCTAAGCTCTACTTTGATGCTAAGCACTTTTTGTTTATCTACACATTATGTTAATAGTATAGATTGCAGCCATGGCAGATTCCCCCCTTTAATAGGGACCACTGAGCACAGGGGAGGCATTTAACTCTTCCCTCCCTGGACACAATCCCAACATACACACACACACACCATGCACCCTGAAATCATCAAGATTAAAAAAACCTTCCATTTGCACCAATGAAGTTGGGTTTGTTTGTTTTTTCTGTTGCTGATTATGGCACAGGATCATGACTGGGGAAGGAAAGGTTAAACCTCCTGATCAGAATCATGTCCCATGCCTCCACTTAAAGCCAGTGTGTTGTAGTGGCTACAGTGTTGGACTGGGAGTCCGGAGATCCAGGTTCTAGTCCCCACTCGGCCATGGAAACCCACTGGGTGACTTTGGACCAGTCACAGACTCTTATTTATTTATTTATTACATTTTTATACCGCCCAATAGCCGAAGCTCTCTGGGCGGTTCACAAAAATTAAAATCATAGTAAGACAACCAACAGGTTAAAAGCACAAATACAAAATACAGTATAAAAAGCACAACCAGGATAAAACCACACAGCAAAATTGATATAAGATTAAAATACAGAGTTAGAACAGTAAAATTTAAATTTAAGTTAAAATTAAGTGTTAAAATACTGAGAGAATAAAAAGGTCTTCAGCTGGCGACGAAAGGAGTACAGTGTAGGCGCCAGGCAGACCTCTCTGGGGAGCTCATTCCACAACCGGGGTGCCACAGCGGAGAAAGCCCTCCTCCTAGTAGCCACTCTTAGCCCAACCTACTTCACAAGGTTGTTGTTGTGAGGATAACATGGAGAGGAAGATTATGTACGCCGCTTTGGGTTCCTTGGAGGAAAAAAGGTGGGATATAAATGTAATAACTAAATAAAATAAATAATAAAGAAGATGAAAAACTGCTGTGGCAGTGAGCCATGCTATTATCATGACTTGTAGATAGGCCTTTGATTCCTCCAATCCCATATTTAAAATTCCAAATCAAATGGCACACCACTACTCTTCCTCTCAAAAAATAATAATACTCTATTTGTTATTATTTTGAATATAATTTTAGAAACACATTAAAACATCAAGGGTCGAGTATCTATAGCCAAAAAATATGCATACACCGATGAGTTCAACATCCATTGAGTAACCCAGCTATACACACCTCAAATCTTCATAATAGGGGTGTGCACGGACCCCCCGCTCCGCTTCACTTCCAGATCCGCGATTTTTGGATTGGGCCGCTTCGCCCCACCCCCGCTCCGCCCATCTCCGCTCCGCTCCGCTCGGAGCTCCGGATCCGGATCGGAGCTCCGTTTCCCCCCCCCATAGGCTTGCATTGAAAGCTAAAAAAGTAAACAACTTTTTTTCTGTTCAAGTTAGAAACCTCACGTTTGGCACCATGACACCTCATGGGGGTATACACATGCACGCCAAGTTTCAAGGGAATCTCATCATCCCCTGATTTTTGGGGAATTTTTGAAAATCGGGCACCCCATTCACACCCCTTTCCATAGCTCCGTCAGTTTGCACGCTAAAAATCTCAAACTCGCCACCATGAGAGCTTATCCAGGGACACACACGCATGCCCAGACTCAAGGCAGTCCCATCATCCCCTGATTTTTGGCGCGGCTCTAACCTCTAACACACCACCCATAACCCTAATTCACACCCCTTTCGATAGCTCTGTCAATTTGCATGTTAGAAACCTCAATCTTGGCAACATGATAGCTTATCCACATGTCCACATGGATGCCAAGTTTCAAGGCAATCCCATCATCCCCTGATTTTGGGGGAATTTTTGAAAATCGGGCACCCCATTCAGACCCCTTGGGATAGCTCCGTCAATTTGCATGTTAGAAACCTCAATCTTGGCACCATGATAGCTTATCCATGTGTCCACATGGATGCCCAGACTCAAGGCAATCCCATCATCCCCTGACTTTTGGCGCGGCTTAACTCACCCCAAATTGTCCCATTCTACAACTACGTCAATTTGCACATTAGAAACCTCAAACTCAGCACCATGATAGCTTATCCACGTGTCCACATGGACGCCAAGTTTCAAGGCAATCCCATCATCCCCTGATTTTTGGGGAATTTATGAAAATTGGGCACCCCATTCACACCCCTTTCCATAGCTCTGCCATTTTGCATGTTAGAAACCTCAAACTTGGCACCATGAAAGCTAATCCATGTGTCTAATCCTACTGTATGTAGGGAAATGGGACAAGAAGTGTGTGTATGCTTTGCCCAAACAGGATTTGAAATGCTCAATCAGTGGCTGTTGCACTTCACAAACAGTGCACTGCACACATAGCACGCTCACACAATCACACAGTCACACACAGAGTCCAAGTAACAGAGAGAAGAAATAGAGAATATTTTTTTTTTTGGTATTTTTTTGTATTTTTTGGTATGTATAAGGAAGGAAGATGAAACACAGTCAGGCTTTAAGAGAGGAGAGGGGGGGACAACCAACCAACCAACCAACCAAACACACACTCCAAAGTTTAAAAATAAAGTTTATATTAAATCAAAGTAAGGGAAAAACACAGAGCAAACTAAGCTAAAAGTCAGAAAGAAGCAAACAAACACACACACACGCGCCAAGCTAAATCCTAATCTATCTCCAAAGTCCAAACAGCAGCAGCACCTATAACTAACTTCTCTCTCCACGAACGACAACCCACAAAGATGCTGAAAGCTGAAAGCTCTCAGGGTGCCTCTGCCTTAGTCCCCCCCCCCTCCAACGCTGGGATTGGAGGATGCTTCATGAGGTGATCAATTCTCATCAGGATTGGGAGTTGAATGTGCCTGTCATCACTTCAAATAAACCCCGCCGCGCCGCAGCCGGGTTTACCCTACCGTTTGTATTGTAAATGTACCCAATTTTTTAAAAAAACATAGCACGCGAACCAAAGGACACAGAAAGTTGAGAGTAGTCTCAAAATGACCCCCATCCACGACTGTCTAAGCACAAGAATTTTCAGAACGATAGCTTAAAAATCAACCCAGTTATCCCTGATTCTTTTCCGCAATGCAATCCTATGGGCGAAAACCGCCGTTTGACCCGTGCCGTCCCTGTTTGTTGACCCGATTTTTTTTAAAAAAATAGCACGCGACCCGCACGATGCAGAGAGGTGAGAGTAGTCTCAAAATGACCCCCATCCACGACTGTCTAAGCACAAGAATTTTTCAGAACGATAGCTTCAAAAACAACCCAGTTATCTATGGGCGAAATGTTTCAAGATGGCGATCGGAGCGCTCTGCGGAAAGAGAAGCGCTCCGAAAATGGTTGCTTCTCTTCGCCTTGCGTCTAGGGGTCCACGGTCCGCTTCTACTCCGCCTCTGGGCAAGGCGGAGCAGGCCAATTCGCTCCTGCTTCTGCGCTTCTAATAGGAGCGGAGCACATGCCTACTTCATAACACATCCCTCAATATCTATTCCTAAAACCCTTGTGTTAACGTTAAGCCCAAATGCCACTCTCAGGAGGTTTACAGTCCACTCAAGGCGTCTTACAAACAAGAATAAAAACATTAAAATAATAACAGCAAAATAAACAAGATAATCACTTAGAAAGGTAAGCACTACATATTACCAGTTGATTTCTGTTGCAAAACTGGAGCAATAGGCTTTAATTGCTTCCTTTTGTTAAGTGTCTCAGGAGAGAGATCTGATAGCAATTGAACAGAAGAATTATGTATTATCTGCTCAGGTTTTTCCCAAAACATTTGCTGCTTTGAAGAAGAAACATTTGCTCAATTGAAGGGCAGCAATATGTGCCTCATTAATGCAGTAATGTAATTTTCCTGTTACAAAACCTGGAATGAGACTGGGGACACAGCCACTGAATCTGAGTAAGCTGCAACTATAATCTTTAATAGACCTAGTGAACTTTTCTACACGAGGCTGTTAATCCGCCGTTAATTTCGGTTTCATCATAGTATTGAAATCTGAGCTCTATACAAAGAGCTTTTCCTTTCCTGCTTTTCTGCTACATAACCTCTAGGTGGCAGAGTGCTATAGTGGAATAACACAATTACACAAGTAAGAAAATACACTCTATTTCGCTTTCATGAGAGGAAAAAAACTCCAGGGAAGTGGAAGATCATGACATCTAAAATGCCTGTATCCAGGAAAGTGGAGGATCATGATAAGAAAACTAGGGATGTGCTCCGCTTCTAATCGGACCGGCGAATTAGAAGTGGAGCGGGGGGCTTCGCCTGCCCTTAAGGCGGAGGCGAAGAGGATTGGGGGGCCGGTGGAGCGTGGCGAAGAGGATCGAGGTGAAGGCGGATCCTTCGCCTCGATCCGGAGCTCCGCCGGAAAGGTAAGTGGGGTTTACCGGTCCCTGCCGCTGTCGCTGTCGCCCATGCGGTGACAGCGGCAGGGCCTGGTACCCCCCCCCGCCCTCTTCTCCCTTACCTGCCTCCGTCCGCGGTCCGTCGGCGTCTTCAATTGAGCCCGCGGTTCAACCAAGAAGTTGAGGTTTACCGCCATCGCATGGGCGGCGATGGCAGCAGGACCCGGTAAACCTCCCGCCCTCCTCTCCTGGCCTTACCTGGCGCCACTCCCCTTCACTGCGGAGCTCCGATTCGGAGCTGGAGCTCCGCGGCGAAGAGGAGCGGAGTATGGGTGGAGCGGGGCGGAGCAGGGCGGAGCGGCGCGGGCCGATCCGAAATTTTTGGATCAGCCCGCGGGGCAGAGTGGGGGGTCCGTGCACACCCCTAAAGAAAACTGGAGGATCATATCATCTTCTAAAGAACCTGTAAACAACCATGGGTAAGGAATGATGAGCAGGCAATAAATACCTTGTGTAGAAAAGATCACTATTGACTAAAAATAGCATGTTGGCAATACTTACCTATGCCTTTGCCAGTCATATCACTTGGTTTCTTGTCGTAATTCCCCAACTGTAGGTCTCACTAGAAGGGATAGGGGTGAAATGAGCCAACCTAATTCACACTTCCCAAACTAATATGTGAACTTATCTCTCAGTTTTCACACACACCCAAATTTTGCAATGCAGTTGTCTGTGTTTTTTTTTAAAGTGTACAATAGGAAATATTGCAAACAAATATGTGTACATTAGTGAAAATAGACTCATGCTTGAAAACATGTCAATCTTACAGAATACAAAACAGACAGATTATTCTCTTCACACTAGCAGGCCATGAGAGAACTACAGGAGTGCCATAACAAATGTACTGATTAAATAATCAAATGCTCTTGTGAACTCAAACCCTTCCCAACCCTTCCACAGAGGACAAGTTCTGACTGGGTCTCGTGGTGGAATTCTATAGGCCTGCCACTGAATTCATTTGGCTACCCCAAAGGGGGAGCCCAAAAATTCCCTCCAAGAAATTCCCTCCAAAAAATAATGGAAAGAAAATAGATGATATATCGTCCTACCAGTCCCTCACCCACTTACCAGGTCCCAGAATAGTGAATAATGTGAAGGGGCAGTTACTGATGTGTGTGTCTTGGGTATATGATGAAGGCAGGGCTCCTGCAGCTTTAACTGTTGTGGGAATTTCACCAGGTGCTGCATGCATACAAATGACACCTGCTGAAATTCCCTTTTCTACACAACTGTTAAAAATACAGGAGCCCTGTCCTCCTTTTCATATGGTCACCCCAGTAGCCAGTGCTGGGGAAGGTTCACTAGATGGAATGAGGCTTTCCAAGTTGGGGGAGTTCATATCCCCAACACACCCAGCAGTAACTGCCCCCTCCACACGATTCACTATTCTGGAACACAGGAAGCTGCCTTATACCAAGACAGACCATTGGTCCATCTGGCTCACCACTGTTTACAAGGACTGGCATTTTCAGTCAAGTGTCTTTCACAGCCCTACCTGCATGCCAGCTATTCCCCTTTGCCTTATAATGTCTTCTTTAGGTGGAAGGTATGCTTAGAACAGGCCCTCAAAATGAGGGGGGGGGAGTAATTCTTCTTAACCTTTCACAATCTAAAAGTAATGTCTTTCAGGTAGAAGAGGGAAGCGTGCCTCCAGTATGCTCAACGGTACCTCAGCCATCAGAAATGTAGAGGCCAGTGGCTTAGGAATGCTCCTTTCCAAACAAGCAGAATGGAGTACGAGGGCCACCACATAAAGGAATGAAGGAGTGTTGTATTGGCAGTCAGCAAGGGCACACACCACCTCTTTGACACACCAGAAGACAATCCATTGCCAAGCCCCTGGCACAAAGAGGCAGGCAGCACTGTGACTGCATCTGCTAAGTGTAAGCTCTTCCCCATAAATATAGTTTATGGCTTCCTTGCTGGTTTGTGGCTTGACGCCCTGCTGATGTCATCTGTGCATACAGTCTGCACCACTTTGTGCCGGCACCATTATCCTTCTGTTCTATTGCTGTTCCCCTGTGGATAGTTTGTCTAGCTGTTCCCTTTCACATACTGCCTGTGGCCGGCCTCATCACATAATGCCTTTGGCCTCCCTCTTGAATGGAGTCATCCGTAGCTGCCTGCACTCTGTTTGGACACATCCATAAGGATGGGCTTGGATGCCATATGCCAGATGGTAAATGGCATCTGTGGGCATGGTACTTTGACTAGGAGCAAGTGTTTGGTTGGTGCTCAAGCATGCTGTTTCCTTGGAGTAGCAATGAGTAAGACACACTGCCAAGGTTTCTAAAGGCTACTGTAATAGGAAAACATCTTACTATAGACTTTAACTGATTTAGCTATAATTACCTTTCCCCCGAAAACTCCAGGGGTTCAATGAGGGGGATGTCTATGTCAATCATTTTCAAACGGTGTTCCAGAAAAATTACAAGTTATCATATGAAATGTCAGTTATCTACTCTCCAACTATCCCAATCCAGCTGGAATAGTCCTGCCCCAGAGTCCTGCCCCGGAGAAATTTGCATTTTCTGATAGTTCTGATTTTATTTTATTTTATTAGGAAGCAACTCTTTCTTTCTTTCTTTCTTTCTTTCTTTCTTTCTTTCTTTCTTTCTTTCTTTCTTTCTTTCTTTCCACTAAACATTTCTATGGCAGCTAAAGCTGAATCCCCAAATAAGTATTGCAAGCAAACCTCCCTCATAAGGATGCATAGGCAGAAAAAAAAATGTCCTACAACTTCCAGCATTCCCCAGCCAGCCAAGACGAATGCTGGGATTTGTGGGACTTTATTCTATCTAAACATGTATAGGATTGTGCCCTAAATTGTATATTGTAATTCTGCATTTTTGAAGCCCTTTCAGTTACCCTGATGCCAAAAGGTGTAAGCATAATGGACCTGATGCAAGAAACATTAAATATATTCTTTTAACTATCTTTGCTTATTTCCACCCACTCTCGGATATCTCCCCCTTAATGTTAAATGCAAATTAGGTGCCTTTGTCATTGACTAGTGTTCTCTACTTCTCCAAACCCTCTGAGATTGGGGGGGAAACAGCCAAAACTACAGTAACAATTTGTAGGGTTGTGGAGTTGAAGGCAGTAGCAGAACAGGCAAGAGAAATTCTTTCCTTAGCCTTCTAACCTTTCCTCTATTTTATTGATGAAGGTTAAAAAAAAAATGTAAGGTGCTTTTTTCCCACCTTGCTGATAAGTTATTCAAACAAACAAACAAACAACAAAAGGTTTGCACATGCTAGATACACATTCTCAAAGTATTACGAAGTAAAGGGGCCAGATGTGTTGAAATCCATCTTCTGTGCTTTCAGTTGCATCCAATGAGCTATCCCATATTAATCATAGACTCATAGAATCATAGAATAGTAGAGTTGGAAGGGTCCTATAAGGCCATTGAGTCCAACCCCCTGCTCAGTGCAGGAATCCACCCTAAAGCACACCTGACAGATGGTTGTCCAGCTGCCTCTTGAATGCCTCTAGTGTGGGAGAGCCCACAACCTCCCTAAGTAACTGGTTCCATTGTCGTACTGCTCTAACAGTCAGGAAGTTTTTCCTGATGTCCAGCCAGAATCTGGCTTCCTGTAACTTGAGCCCATTATTCCATGTCCTGCCCTCTGGGATGTTCAAGAAGAGATCCTGGCCCTCCTCTGTGTGACAACCTTTCTAGTATTTGAAGAGTGCTATCATGTCTCCCCTCAATCTTCTCTTCTCCAGGCTAAACATGCCCAATTTTTTCAGTCTCTCTTCAGAGGACTTTGTTTCCAGGCCCGTGATCATCCTCGTTGCCCTCCTCTGAACACGCTCTGACTTAAGTCCCATTCATTTCAATGGGTGTACTCTAATTATGACTAACACTGGTTGCTCCTCTTTGGTTTTTTTCATCAAGCCACTCTTGACATTTGTCATTTGGTGCATTCCAGTCTATGAAGCTCTGAATCCGCTTTCGGCATGGGCTGAAACCGAGCCTGGCTGAGAACGCAGTCTCTGTATCTTTTCTTTCCAGCATTTCATTCTATTTATTTGTGAGACAAGTCTCTGCAATCAAAACATTGGAATGCTGAAGCACTTAAGGTAGGGTTCCTCTGAGCAAAAGTGAGTGGAAGCATATGGAGATCAATTGAGTTATTCATAAGGTGCCACAGCACTGACTAAACAGGCCACCTGCCGTCTCAATGCCTCGGGAGGTTTTCCTCTACAGCTCATTTTAAAATAATTTGCTAGCCAGAGCAGGACCGGGGAGAAGCGCCTGAAGAAGGGGGAGAAAGCAGAGCAAAATAATTACCACCTTTAGGAGGATGCAGGTTTGTTTGTACATTTTGACATGCATCTCACTTGTAATTGCTCCGTGTGTGTGTGTGTGTGTGTGTGTGTGTGAAGGTATATAATTATCTTCCTATATGTCTAGTTAGACACATTAGATATAGACAAATAGACAGATGATAGGCTCAGCATTGTGCATATTCATTTTAATATTATTTAATTACATTTATATACCACCCCACAGCCGAAGCTCTCTGGGCGGTTTACAACAATTAAAAATAGTAAACATTAAAAGTATACAATTTTTTTTAAAAAAACATAAAAACAGTATAAAAACAACAGTATCCATTTAAAAACAACATACATTTAAACAATATACATTTAAGTCTCAGAAATTAATCGTGTAAAATATTTTTTTCTCTCTGTTTCTTTTAAAGCAGTTTTTAAAATTCCAATTAAAAATTAAGGGGGAGATAATAATGTTAGCAACGCTGAGAAGGTGTACGGCTCAACAGGACCTAATGGTTATCATTCCGGTATGTCACAGGATAAGCAGCAGGGATGATGGGGGGAAGATTTCATCTAGCAACCTCACTCCCCCAACTATTTACTGCACCAGCCAAGGCATTCCCCCACGTTCTCAGGCCATCTCTATCTGTTAGGCAAGGTGGTTTCTTGCTTGCTTCAACTCTAGCCACTAGTTATTTAGGAACATGGGAAGTTGTCTAATTTCACGCCAAACCATTGGTTCCAATAGCTCAGTGTTGTTTACACTGACTGGCAGCAGCTCTCGGAAGGTAAAATCCAACATCAGTCCTATTTGCAGTCCTATTTCCAAGCGTTCTGGAAGGACGATCCAAGACATTCACGTATAGTTCCCACCATTAGCTGTGAAGTTAACAGTTCACATCAAGCGCCTTGGGGACTATGATCCGAATTATCAAGTCTCATCAGGATTAAAAGGCTGGAGAAAACTGGGGATGGAGGGGCGGGGGAGAGAGATCTACAGTTCTTTGGGTAATAAATTATTCATGGCTTCTAACTATCGGAGATAATTAAAATTACCTGCTCTCAGCAGATACGCCATTAACCACCATTTCCTCTTTTTTAAAAATAGGCCTGTTTCATGCTATCAGTTTCAAACAGCTGGATCCCTTCTGTACATGTGCACACCCAAACGTTTACACAGACACGTGGCGCACTCACCGCGGTGGCTGTGATTTCTCCTCAAAGACAGGCAGGGCTGGGCCTCGACGTATCAGCGATCCTGCTCGTAAAAACAAATTAAGGGACGAAGTTGGCTCGGAAATCATGTCTGAGAGGTGGGGCATAAATATTTTAAAACAAATTAATACATTGTGGATTGCTTGGGTATTTCTTATCTCATAACCATGGAAAGAGCTATACTACTGCTTTATAATGGTTTGTAATGGGATTGACAACTGTTGGGGCCCAGGACACACTCCATACACCATTTTCAAACTGTTTTCAAAGTGTCATATCCTGCTGGGTGTAGATCTGGCCCATTTCATACCCAGGTTGGCACATTTTAAGGTGTGCCATCAGACATTTTTTTAGCTGTTCCCCCCCCCTCTTTTTTTGGCACTGTTTCTAATGGCTGGCTGTTGTAGTTTTATGCCATAACACTGATTTTCCATTCTTCAGCCACCTTACATCTGGGCTTCCTGCACCTTAGTTTTCCACTTCCTGGGATTTCCTACCAGGCCTCAGCTGTGCCGCCCCTCATGGCCATTCTTTCCCTAGAGTAGATGTGGGCAACATATGGCTCTCCAGAAGTTTTGGCCTAGGACTCCCATCAGCCATAACAATGTAGCCAAAGGTGAAGGGACATGGGAGATGCAGGTCAAAACATCCAGAAGGAAACAAGTTGCCCACTTCTGTCCTAGGGCCTCAAGCAGTTTTAATCCCAGACAAATTGATAAATTTGTGTTGCGTAGAAGCTAGGTTGTAACTATTCTGACAAATCACACTTGGAATTTTGATAAATATTCTGTACTGTTACATCAGTTCATCTACTGTATAGTAATCAGGCTTCAGTATCACAGGATCATCTTCTCATTTCACAAAACAGTTCAGTCAGTAGCAAAGCTCTGTCTGGGAACCCCAGAAGCTCAGTGGTATATATCTACTACTCACTTAGTCATATTGGCCCATAATTCCATGTAGCTCTCATTCTCTCTATGTTTACCTGACTTAGGGCCTTGCTAGACCTGCCGGATAAGCTGGCAGGGAGGAGGGGCAACTGCGCACTAGAGGTAGTGCGCGCCGTCTCCGGCTTCTACACGCACGACGCAACGGGGCAATGGGAAGCCCCCTAGCGTTGGCCATTTTTTTTAAAGGGGTCATGTGCGCCGGAGAGCCGCCGGACAAGGTAAATGGGTTTTTTTAAAAAAAATTAAGCCCCCCCACTCCCCCTGCCCCTGATCCCCCCCAATTCCTGATGCCCCCCCTGCCCCCTTGGCCGTCCTCCCCCCATCCCCCATCCCCTGTCCCTGGCTGTCCTTCCCTCACCCCCATCCCCTGTCCCCAGCTGTCCTTCCCTTGCCCCCATCCGCCATCCCCGGCTGTCCTTCCTTCACCCCCATCCCCTGTCCACGGTTGTCCTTCCCTCGCCCCCCTCTCTCTTGCCGGGTCCAGCCTTCCCCCTTGCCCCTCTCACCCCCCCTGGGATTGCCCCCCGGCCCGATGGGCACAGCACTCATATGAGCGCTGTGCCCAGTCCGTGGCTTTTCCCGGCTACTCGCAAGTAAGTGAGCAGCCGCAAAAAGCCACGGATCCTGCTAGACGTTTCGCAGCCCCGGCCTGAGGCCGGGGCTGTGGAAAAGCCAGGCCATAAGCGAATTTGCTTATGCTGGCTTAAGGCAGGTTTCAGCGCAGCCTGACCCCAGATTCCCCTGTGCGTCATCTGGATGCACAGGAGGGAAACCGGGCCTCACACCGTGCTAACGCCTGATCTAGCAAGGCCCTTAGGCCTTAGCTAGACCTACTGTAAAGTCAGGGGAGAGGAGGAGAGACCTCGCGTTGCGAATAATACAAGATCTCGCCCCCATTTACACATAAGGCACGATGACTTCAAGAAGAGAGGCATTGCGCCCGCCATTTTTTAATTTCTAAAGGGTTGGCAGCGCACAAGCGCTCGAGCGACTCAAGGTAAGTTTTTTTTTAAAAAAAAAAATTCCCCACCCTAGCCCCGATGGGCGCAGTGTTCCTGAGGAGCGCTGCACCCCGTGCATGGCTCCCGACTCCGCACGAGTAATCATGCGGAGCAGGGTCAAGCCGCAGAAACTGGCCGCAAGCTCCGTGGTCTCAGGCTCAGCCAAAGGGTAGGGCTATATCTCGGGGCAAGGGAGGGATGATCCCTCTCTGATCCCGGGATCTCCTGTGTATCATCTGGATGCACAGGGACAATCCTGTGTATCACCCCGGGACATAGCCTGGTCTAGCTAAGGCCTTAGTGAATTACTAAAGAACTCATGGCTTCAGTGAGAACAACAGGAGGCCCCAGGGCAAAATCTGAACATGCCCACAAGGAGCAACTGGCCCTTCAGTTGCCAACTCAGAGATAGAGACATATGGCCAGAAGAAGAAAAAGCTTCCATTAACTCCAATGGAGGCTTTTTCTTAGGCCGTTGCTAGACGGGGCTGTAGCGCGCATTACATACTGTCGTCGGCTTTACAGATCCACATGACGTTCACCGGGATCCATGTTCATCCTGTGGTGAAACCTCTGTTTTCCCGTGTTTTATGAAACTACTTTAAGCGCAGCTTTTTCTGTTGGCGCACGCTAATTTGGATATGGGAGGCAGAGGCGTGGAACAAAATGAGGTCAGCGCAGTTTCCGGCAAGGTCAGCACTGGTCAGGAAAAGGCGTGCTAAGGGGAGTGGTCAGCGGCTTCGGCCAAACCTCCTCCACCGTTTGCGCCCCATGCACAGCTGTGGCAGCAGCGCAGCGCGGCGGCTTTTTTATTTAACCAAACGGGTCCGCTTTGCGCACGAACAGAAGACCGAAAAAGTGTCTGCTGAGTGGTTGGGGGTGTGTGGTGGATTTGTGGGTTATGTGTAGCTCGGTACCTCTGTGTGGGTTACTTTTCGGGAAGGCGGGCATCCAACTGTAATGGGAAGTTGGTGACCCGTCGCGGTGGGCAGCCACAGGTACCATCCTCATGGCAGTGGTTTACGCTACACGGAAGATGTAAAGGCAAGCGGGGAATGATGGGCACGGTAGAGGCACGCAGGGCTGTGTGCCTATTGGTGTGGGTACACGGCAGCTGGCTGTAAGGGGGCAAGAAGCGAGGGTGGGCGGCCATCTTCCATTGGCCACGCGGCGCCAGGCGGAAGGTCAGGGACGCATCAGCCCAGGGGTGGGCACGTGCCCTGGGGCCCCTTTGCACTGTGTCAATACACTCCCCTATCCTTCCGACTGCATTTGCTGGGGGGGGAGTGATGGCGGCAGGCTGCTGACGCCGGTTTCGCACCTCCGGTGGTGCGGAAACTGACCAGCCCCCTTCTTTCTGGTTGGCCCCTCTGTAAGTATCAGGAATGGGTCCGAAGCGGAGGAGAACCACTTGGCGCCACCAGGAGATACTAGATCTGCTGGACATTTGGGGAGAACAGAGGATACAAGAGCAGCTGAGGGCTAGCCACCGCAACTTTAATGTGTTCCAACAAGTGGCATGGGGGATGGGCAAGAGAGGCCATACGCGAACTGCAGAAGAGTGCCACACTAAATCCAAGGGCATGAGGACAGAGTACCGGTGTGTGAGGAACCATAATGTGGGTTGGCTCTGTGGGATGGGGCGGGGGGGGGAGAGCACAGGGCCGGTCATCGCCGGCAAAACTCAGAGGAGTGATGGGATGTGTAGGCGCAGAGTGCCCATGCAGACGGCTGTCCTCGGATCACAGTACGCCTGTCATCACCCCCGAAAGGAAATGGCAGCATCCCTGCCTTGCCAATGTTGCCTCTCAACAATGCCACTCGTTCCCATCCTCCTGCTACCACTGGCCACGCCCCCTGTGGATCATCCCCCAATCCCAACTGCCTCCCCTGTGCCCAGCCTGAGGAGGCGGGCGGCATGGAACAACAGCAGAAGCGCCACTTCAGCCACTGCTGCCGCCGCCGCCGATCTATGCGAATTGTGCTCTTTCGCACTTGTGCAAATCGTGCAGCAGGCAGGGGAAAAAACTCCGGAAATCAGGCCGGTGTGGCTGTGCATGCCGTGCTCAACCCAACAGCACCACAACCGGAGCAAACTCCCGCAACCACCCCCCTCCAACACCAGGATAATCCTCACAAGGTGTGGACAATGAGGCGTCACACCTGAACAGGAAAATCCGGATTCACCTCTCCTCAACCACGGAACCCCCGGCAGGTCTAGCAAGGCCCTTAGTTTACTGTATTTCTTCAATTCTAAGACACACTTTTCCCCCCATATAAACATCTCTAAAAACGGGGTGCGTCTTAGAATCGCGGGTGCGATTATTATTCTTAGAATCAAAGCTTTTTTTCTGTTGGTGGTACTGAAATTACTGTGCATATTACAATCGATGGCGTCTTACAAATGAAGAAATACAGTAATCCTCCCTCTCCCACATAGGGAGATTTTATTTATTATTTATTTTATTTACAACATTTGTATACCATTCAGTATCTAGACAGATTCCAGAGTGGTGAACAACGGAAGATAAAATGAACAAAAGATAAAAAGAATGAAACATGACATTAAAATTATTATTTAAAACCCAGAGTGCCAATAAAACCAAGGCTGGTCAGCCAAAGAAAGCTTCCTGGAAAAGAAATGTTTTCAAGAGGCACCAAAAACAATGCAGTGTTGACACCTGCCTGATCTCCAGAGGCAGGGAGTTCCAAAGGAAGGGGGCCACCACACTGAAGGCTCTTCTTCAGGTGGACTCCAGTCAGACCATAGGTCCATGTGGAACCACCAGGAGCATGCCCTCTGACGACCTCAGTGACTGAGCAGGTTGGTAAAGGAGAAAGCACTCTCTCAGATATCCTGATCCCAAGTTATTTTGGGATTTGTTCAGTAGCACTAAAACCTTAAACCTGGCCCGGTAGTGAAAAATTCGGGGAAAATGTATGGGAGGAAGGTATAGGGGTGTGCACGGACCCCCCGCTCCGCTTCTCTTCCAGATCTGCAATTTGCAGATCGGGCCGCTTCGCTCCGCCCCTGCTCCGCCTATGTCTGCTCCGCTCCGCTGCAGAGCTCCGGATCCAGATCGGAGCTCCATTTTTTTCCCCATAGGCTTGCATTGAAAGCTAAAAAAGTATACAACTTTTTTTCTGTTAAAGTTAGAAACCTCAAGTTTGGCACCATGACACCTCATGGAGGTATACACATGCACGCCAAGTTTCAAGCTAATCCCATCATCCCATGATTTGGGGGGAATTTTTGAAAATCGGGCACCTCATTCACACCCCTTTCGATAGCTCCGTCAATTTGCACATTAGAAACCTCAAACTTGGCACCATGATGGCTTATCCAGGGATACACATGCATGCCAAGACTCAAGGCAATCCCATCATCCCCTGATTTTTGGCGGGGCTCTAACCTTTTAACTCACCCCAAATCAAGTCCCATTTTACAACTACGTCAATTTGCATGTCAGAAACCTCACCTTCGGTCCCATGAGAGCTTACCCATGTGTTCACATGGACGCCAAGTTTCAAGCCAATCCCATCATCCCCGGATTTTTGGGGAATTTATGAAAGTCGGACACCCCAGTATCTGCAGACAGCTCAATGGGCCCATTTCAAAGGAAATCCCAACATGCCATGAATTGGGGAGTAGAGATAAACCTAAATATGAATCTTCTTCCACACTTGAAAAATTGATTTGGAACTTGAGCACAGGAAGGACTTCTCCCCTGAGTCAAAGCAAGACACACAAAAAACATCCCTGCGAGGTGGGCAGGGGAGGAGGGAGGGAAGGCAGGCAGGCAGCAGACATTTCTGGGGGCACAAGGAAGTGAGCCAAGGATAGTTTCAAAGCCAGTAATGCATATAAAATGGAATAAATAAATAAATAAATAAAAAAAAACAAAGGAGGGGTGGAATTAAAAGCAGCAGTGTTGCTGAATAAACAACAAGAAGAATTTTTTTAAAAAGGCTATATCTGTCTTTTACCAGTAAGAGGGGAGTGGACATGCCCAAGGGGAGGGGGAATCATCTACCAATTTGACTGGTCCTGTCTAGGTACCAGTCTTTAAGAAGCAAACGATCACTTCAACTCATGATAGGCATTCTCTCCAGTGATTTACCTTTGGAGGGCTCTGATGGCCCTCCAAGGACAGGAGAGTGCACTGGGCACGTCCACATGCCCTAGGGGAGCTCATCCCCTTGCACCACATCTATTCAGTTGTTCCCCAAAGTTAGGGTGTGTATTTATTTATTTATTTATTTATTTATTACATTTTTATACCGCCCAATAGCCGAAGCTCTCTGGGCGGTTCACAAAAATTAAAACCACAGTAAAACACCCAACAGGTTAAAACACAATTACGAAATACAGTATAAAAAGCGCAACCAGGATAAAACCACACAGCAAAGTTGATATAAGATTAAAATACAGAGTTAAAACAGTAAAATTTAAATTTAAATTAAAATTAAGTGTTAAACTACTGAGTGAATAAAAAGGTCTTCAGCTGGCGACGAAAGCAGTACAGTGTAGGCGCCAGGCGGACCTCTCTGGGGAGCTCGTTCCACAACCGGGGTGCCACAGCGGAGAAAGCAGTGCTGTGTTTTCTATCTCTTATTATTGGCTTAGTATATGATTTCAGGTTGTGTTTGTGCATTTGGTGGGGCTACTGTTTTTAAAAAAACACTGGGAAAAGTCCATTCAGACTAAGAAAGAGAAGTTCCCAGAATCCCAAGTTACCCATTTTTCCTATCCCCTCCTCCAACTTTGGGATCATGTGATCATGACCAGGAGTTGACTCTGCCCCTCAGCCCTTCGAAAAAGGTACATTTTCCCGCTGTTTTACCCGATTTTCCCAAAAATTCTAGCAAGCGAACCGCAGCACGCAGAGAGCTGAGAGTAGGCTCAAAATGACCCCCAGCTATGACTCTCTAAGCACAAGAAGTTTCAGAAAGATAGCTTAAAAAACAACACAGTTATCCCCTATTCTTTTCCGCAATGCAATCCTATGGGCGAAATTTTTCAAAATGGCGATCGGATCGGTCCGCGAAAAGACAAGCGCTCCGTGTATGGGCGTTTCTCTTCGCCATGCTTCTACGGGTCCCCGGTCCGCTTCTACGCCGCCTCTGGGCAAGGCGGAGCAGGCCAATTCGCTTCTGATTCTCCCCTTCTAATCGGAGCGGAGCACATCCCTAGTTTAATACTCTCCCTTCTAGAGCACCATGGTCTCATTCTCAGTTGGTGCAACTTGTGCTTACATAAAGGTAAATCAAACTATCACACACAGGTAGACTTCACACAATTAACTGAACGTTAAGTTTGGCCCAGAGATGTGGGGGGATTGTTATCTTCCTAGTGGTATCAAAATTCTGTGTCCTGGTTCAGACACTCAGTTCTTTTCTAAACCAAGCACTGGGGCAGCACACTCACTCCTGATCACTCCTCTCTCCCCTTCCTTCCCTAGATTAATGAAACCACAGTTCGAGATTATGTCCAAAATGGGGAACTATGGCTTACTGTTAGTTTACTAATTCAGATTTTAAGACAACTTCAAAATGTGGTTTAAGATCTGATTAGTAAACTGACATCAAATCACAGTCCACCAAATGTAACAGCTCACTGTGGTATGGTTACATCCGGATTTAAGCACTGAAAAGGGGACAAGGGGCAGGGAGGAAACGTGTGGTACCATCACTCATTTCTGGCTTCCAAACCATGGTTTAGAAAGCCAAGAACTGAGCGTCTGAACTGGGCCAGAGATAGATAGATAGATAGATAGATAGATAGATAGATAGATGGAATTGAGACAAGTGTAAGTCTCATTTCTGACCTTGGGTTCTGAGGAGAGATGCTTTAAACACACGCACGCATACCCTCTCACAATCTCCAGGAGGATTAGGAATTTCAATTTGGAAGATTGAAGACCTCCTAAAAGGTAAGAAATGGGCAAATGATTTTAAATCAATCTGCAGCGTACAACCCCCCAAACTCATATAACTCCCAATATAAGTCAGTTATAGGAAGAAGGGGGGGAAAGCAAGTGAAACACTCCAATAAAATGAAATCAGTGTGCACAGTGTGAAGCCAGCTAATGGTTTCTGAAACACAGGGCCTTGTGAAATATTTTTGGATTGACAGGAATCGCAACTAATTGAAATGACCTATTCTTACAATATACGCCATTCCCTAAATTGCCTTCTAAAGCTGCCCATCAAAACGGCAGAGGGGGCCCCTTCCTCCCCCCTCCGTACTAACATCTCTTTAATTGTGACTCATTATTTTATGTTGGCTTTTTGATGTGATCCAGCGCAGGACCTGCTGTGATGTGCCACTTTTATAAAAGAACAAAACACCCCTTTTGCTCAAAGGCCTCTTCTTGGAATGGGTAAGATGGCAAACTATAGATAGATAGATAGATAGATAGATAGATAGATAGATAGATAGATAGAGATAGATAATTTAGATTAAAGATGGGAAATTCTTAGTATTTATAAATTGCCTGTTTTCAATGCAGGATCTACACTACTGCTTTAAAACGGTTCATAACTGTAGTAACAACTGTTGGGACCCAGGACACAGTCCATATGCATTTTTCAAAACATTTTTGAAAATGTCCTGCTTGGTGTAGATCTGGCCCATGTCATATTCTTTTGTTGTGAGAGGCAATGGGCAGGCTGTGTATTTTATTGTGGTTAGCACTTTTTACGCCCTCACTTCATCACAAGTTAGGTGTATCAGTGTAAAAGTGAAGATGAACATATGATACCAAAGAAATTCAAATTATACTGCTTCTTTGATAAATAGAGATTGACAGCTAGGAAGTTGAAACTTATGAGGTGACGCAAAAGGAATACTGGATGTTGTGCCTGCCTGCCTTCGATGTAAGTAGGGAAGAGCTGATGAAGGAAACAAGATAAAACAAAATGGCTCCAGTCAGGAGCTTCTCTTACAATAGGGCCACTGACAAGTGAGCTGGGGGTGGGGGATCCTAACAGCTCTCTCTCTCTCTCTCGCTCTCTCTCTCTCTCACACACACACACACACACACACTGTGGGCATGTCTACACTGGGGAAAGAAGGGGGAGAATCTCATGATATGCTGATCATGAGATCCTCCTTTTTGTCAACATGCAGCGCGTGACGTCTAGGGAGGAAGGAGGATGTCACGCCCACAATTTTTTTTAATTGAAGATGAGCACACAAGTGCTCCAATGATAAGCTTAGGGTTGGGTTTTTTTTTTTAAAAAAATGATCCCGCTCCCCCACCCCAATGGGCATGGAGCACCTGAAGAGCTCCGTGCCCCATCCCCGGTTACCGGCGCCTTGTGTTTACTCGTGAGGAGCCAGAATGAAACCGGGATGGCCTCCTGTGGTCTCGGGATTGTCCCGAGGAAAAGTCAGGATAAAAGCCATCCCAGTTATCCTGGGGAAATGGAGGAATCTTCCCTCCCTGCCCCCGGCATCCCGTGTGCGTCATGTGGACACACAAGGATGATCCTGGGGTGATCCCCGGGATAAGACAAGTTGTAGACATGCCCTAAGAGAGAAAAAACTGCCTGTTGTCAAAACCCATCATTCTGCTCCTCTATATCTATTATATATTCATATCCCACCATTCCTATAGGGAGTGGCATATGCAAAAACCCCACAGCCATTTTAACCTCACAATAAACCTGTGCTTAGTCTCAGACAGGGTGGGCAGAAAGTAAGCCTCCAGATGTTTTGACTTCAACTCCCAGCATTCCTGAACATTGGCCAAACTGGCACGTGGTTCTGGGAGTTGAGGTCCAAGACTTCTGGAGACCTACCTTCTGCCCACCCATGGTCTAAGACACAGACAGTAGCCTATGGCTACTCAGTGAACTTCATGGCTGAATGGCTATTTGAACCTTAGTGTGACATTCCGTATGCCTCTTTCTCCCCTTGAGCTGGCAATTGAAGGTCCAGGTGGGATAATTCAGGTGACAAATTTGGTCCGGGGTCAGCCAGTTGCTGACAAATGTTATGGTTACAGGGCCGGCCCAATATATTTTGCTGCCTGTGGCAAAGGACAAGATGGTGCCTCCTCCCATTCCATGTACGAAAGCTGACTGGAATATCTTCAACACTAATGATAGGGCCACTTTCTCCACTGAACTTGAAGGAAACAGGCTAACATAGGGGGTGCAGAGTAGGCTGCAGGACACACAGTTCTTTCCTTGGACACCTTGCTGCTGCCTCCCAGCCTCTGCCACGTGAGGTGACTGCCTCCCCCTGTCTAATAGTAGGACAGGCCTGCATGGTTGCTAGCTAACCAAAAACACTTTCTTTGCCCTACCCTCAAATGACAAACAGCTGTTCAGAGGCTAAACTAGAGGAGCATGAAGGGCACAGAAGCAGTGACGGCTGCTCCCTAGTGCCCTGCCCTGGTATCTTTTCTGGTATCTTTTAAAAATATAGATAAAATGAATATTGAGTGGCTGGTAGACAAAATGCTGCTTGTGAATCATACATGCATCTCCTTGAACTTGAACTTTTAAGTTCTGCAAGCCAAAAGGAAGGGGAAAAAATACCCAGAGCCTTCAAAAGAAATTTGGGGGGGGGCATGAGGCCATCCAGGTTAAAAGCAAGCAAATCAACACCAGATGATCACAGTTGTGCTCTTGAGATCTTTTTGTAGAGCAACAAAGTTAGTATCAAAAATATATTAGAGGAGGATTTAATTTAAGCAACCATAAGTCAAGGTCACGGTTGATCTCTGCTCCCTGAGGTGCTTACGGGCAACTTTCAATGGATTCAAATTATGGGCCAGATCATTAAGCTAGCTGACTGACTCACTCACTCAGTCTTGCTATTAATAAAGAACTCATCTCCAAGATTTTCCACACGGCTGTATGGCTAACCTGAATTTATGTGGACCTCAGCAGTTCAATGCCAGGATGTGTTGCTTGAAAACAGTCAGGAGCTGCAGTTTATTATTATTATGGGGGAAAGAGTCCTTTTTTCATTAAGTTGCTCTCAAGCGCTGTCCATTTTAGAATTTGCCATGCACATGGAACCTTGAAAAATCAAATCTTTTATTTCCGACTTAAAGGAGGGTATTTCTTAGGAATGACATACAGCACACGATCGCTAAGCGGAGCAGAGGTTTTCTGCCAAGATTCTCCTGTGTTCTTAGAATGGCCAACAGAAACTGGATATAAAATTGCTACAGTTCTAAAATGCTAATTGTTTTGCATTTACTTACCTATTGCTTTTAATACTTTCTACCTCCAAGAAAATGGTTTAAGGTATATGATTGGAAGCTTTAAGGTGACAATCCTATATCTATTGACTTATTTTGATTAGACATATATAGGATTGCACTGTGAATGCATTCATATGAATCTTGCCTGTAATAGAGATGTATAAAAAAATAATTTTAATTCATTTTTTTGACCAGAATTTACCTTTGTCATACCTTCAGAAATTTGGACCTGAACACAATCTGCAGTCAAAATCCATATATTTTTGAGCTTACAATGCAATTCACAGAACAACAACAAAAAGTGTTTGAAAAATGCGTACATTTGAAAAATGTGGATGGGAAAAAAATACTTTTGAAAAATACAAACATACTTAAATCAATGGGGAAAATGTGTACATTTAAAAAATGCTCTCAACTGATGCGCACATTTGGGGAAATGTCTGTGAAATTACACACAAATGTTCATGCAAAAAAATGCTCACAGTCTAATAGGAGCACAAGTTGGGAAGAGTTTTGAGGTAGAATTCAGAAGACTTTGACAAGCTTGGGTTTTGGTAATTTACACATCCCTAGGACTCTGTAATCATCATACACATAGTTGTTTATATACTGCCAAGGTAGACAGCCATGATCACCAGCCAATGTGGTCACCTCTATAGGACTCAGCATATAGGTCAGGATTGGCACACAAATGCTGACCCACCAGAACAAATGAGGCATGTACTTTCCTGTGTCAGGTGATTAGACAATATTTCTGTTTTTGCTCTCCAAGGCAGACAGCAAATATGAGGTTTCAAGCATAGACTAAAAAGTTTTAGACAGTTTTTAGACATTTGTGCTGTTTGGAGAGAGAACTTCCTGGTTACATTTGATATATGTTTTTTCCCCAACCTGCCAGGTAAAAGTGTCAGTTGCCCGTAGAATGCAATGGATTTTAGCATAGCTGCTGTGAATGGGCAGCAACGAGTCTTCACATTATACACACAAAAAGTAGAATCACATATATATAGTCTTACTAATGTCTGCCAGCAAACTCATTAAGGGTTCATCTACCCCAAGCAGGATATTATACTATGAAAGCGGTATGTAAAAGGCAGGAGCCACACTACTGCTTTATTGCAGAATTGAAGCGCACTGCAGGAACTTCACTACTGTTTTATAGTGGTACTGAAGTACCCTGACAACTGTTGGGGACCATGGGCATAGCTAGACAGGGCTTTATCCCGGGGCGAACCCCGGGATCATCCCTGTGCATCCACATGATGCACAGGGGATCCCGGGATCAGGGAGGGATGATCCTCAGGAACACTGCACCCATCAGGGATAGGGTGGAGGGAGCGGGAAAAATAATTAAAATTTTAAAAAGGACTTACCTTTAGCACACGAGCATTCATGCGCTGCTGGTTCTTTTAAAAAAATGGCGGATGTGACACCTCTCCTACTGAGGTCATTGCGTGTCACATGTAGACAGAGGAGGGATCTCACATTAAACACAACGCGAGATCTTCCCTCCTCCGTCGCGGGATAGCAGGTAGGTCTAGCTAAGGCCCTTGTCACATCTACACCAAGCAGGCTATAACACTCTGAAAGCGGTATTAAAGCGGTATATGGCATGTGTCAATGGGCCCCAAAAATTGTCAGTGCTCTTCAATATCGCTATAAAGCACTAGTGTGGCTCCTGCCTTTTATATACCACTTTCATAGTGGAATATCCTGCCTGGTGTAGCTGAGCCCTAAGTATGAAAAAGGGCAACTAGGGATGGAGAGCTCAGTATGTTTCTGGTCTGTCATTTTGCATATGTTCCCTTGTAAGTACAGTCCAATTCATTTCCACATTAAAAAGAACAATGATCCCCACAAAAATTACATATATTTTCTCGCAAAAGACACAGTTCTAAACATATTTTTTCTCTCTCAATGTACAGATTTCTAAATGTATTTTACCCAACATACTCATTTTTATTTGCATGTTGATAGAGGTTTTGTGTGTGTGTGTGTGTGGGGGGGGTGTTTTTGCAGAAAACTGCATCACAAAATTTGATTTGCGTGAAATGCGAAGAAGAACTGTGTTCTAACCTGCACAATCCTCCAGGAAGTGTAGATGAGTATTGTTTGCTTTGAAATGCAATGCAACTGAACAAACATCTCAAGCATCCCCATGGGGAATTCAGGGAAGGAGACTCAATGGCCACAGCTAGACCTCAGGTTTATCCCTGGATCGTCCAGAGGTCAGACCTGTTCATCTAGGTGACACACAGGGGCTCCAGTGCTCAGGCAGGGGCGAACCTTGGATGATCCCAGGATAAACCTTAGGTCTAGCTGTGGCCATTGTATCCACAGGTTCTAAGACCAGTAATAGCCTATTGCCTCACAAAAGGGTAGAGTAGTCCTGGAAGGATGATTTCCAGGTACACCAGGGGTTGCCAAACCTTTTTGGGTCAGTGATCACATTTGGAATTTTGAGAGAGTGTTGTGAGCGCCCTCACAAAATGGCTGCCATGGGGGAGCTGCTCATTCGCAAAACAGAAAGCAAAACAGAAAGCAAATTTCCCAGAAAGCAAATTGGTGAGCTTAAAAAGTCACCTGTGCAAGAACCTAACTGTAAGGAAGACATGAGGTCAGAGCTCCAAAACACAAAACCACTCTTTTGAACACAAATATAGATAGAGCGGTGCCTATGGGCACCGTGTCAGAGGCACACAAAAAGTAGAATATTGCTTAGTAGTTTGGATTGTATTTCAATTGGCTTTAAATATCTTTTATGTGGGAGTTTTAAATATGCCTCTTCTAATACTGGCTTTATTAATGTTTTCTTATATTGAAGTTTATTGTCATTTGAAAAAAATGTGAGAACTTTTACTCACAAAGGTGACGTAAGTAACTTATAAATACATAAATAAATAATGAATTGTCTTGTTCTTCCTTAACAAGAGGCTGGATTTTAAATGGAGTTTAAATTATTTTTTTCTAAAGGACCCTCAAATCTCAAAGTTTGCCATAACCAATTGATAGGTGATACAATATTTTCTTGATTAGATTAGGAATGGATTATTGAGCTTGAACAATTTCAAGGGATCCCATTCTTGTTTATCAAAGATGTGGACACATCCTTGTCCACTTCAGTAGAGCACCCTTCAAAACCCTAGTGCCCTCCAGATATTTTGGACTACAACTCCCATTATCCCTGCCATTGAATGTGCTGGCTGGATTTGAGGAATTGAAGTCCAAAACATCTGAAGGATACCAAGTTGATGAAGGCTGCCTTAGTCAGGTACTGTTTGGCTCATAGGGGACTTCAACTTCTCCCTGAAGTGCTCTGAGTAGCTGGCTTCCGGGTCCTCCCCACAGGGTCCCATAGGCTGGTTCTCCCCCAGCCCCATTTGGGACATGAAAAGTCACTGACAATGTCCCCTCTGCTCAAGTGACTGCTTTGGACTAGGGTCTTGAGGAAGGACAGGGACTGTGGGAAACAGAAATACAGGACAATAGCAAAGTGTATTTCACACTTCAGCAGATGAATCACTTTTCCATTTCCTTGCATATAAGTGAGGGTGAGACTTTCATTTCTATGTGAGAAAAAACGGATGCAGTGACAGCTTGTGGTAGGAGGAAGCCTGGATGATGGTGGATGACTTGCTGTATAGCTTGTCACCCTTCACAAATGTCAGGGAGTCTCATGGCAAGGGGGAGGCAAGGCTGACGAATCCTTCTACCCCCACTTGACTAAATTCCTGGCTTCTGTCTCTCTGTCATGCTTGAAACAGAAGCCAGACCTTCTTATAGCATTTAGAAATGTTATTTGTATGTTTTTAAAAACCATAATTTATTGGAGAGTGAAATATTAACATTTTGAAAGGAAAGAGCACTGTTGATAAATAATTTTACATCATCCATGAAAAGTTGGCAAAGGCTGCAAAGGAGCGTTTCCTGAGGGAAACTTTCAGATATACTTTGTTCGAGTTTGCTATATCCTTACTAGCTCACCTTCCCAGGCAAAATGTAGCCATTTCTGCTCGTGAGAAGACACACAAAATGGTGGCAGGGTAGTGCTCTCAAGCAGCAAAAGACTCTCTTCCCTCTCACTAAAAGGTGCCTGCGGCTACTCCAGGAATAAAGGAAGAAGTGAAATGGCCTTCCTAATTTCTCAACATGATTTCAGAAAGACCAGAGTGGGTAGGAGCCGCTAACAGCAATCATCTTGCCCAGCCTGAAGCCTCATAAAATCTTATTCAGCACAAAGGATTCGCATGCCGGGCAAGGTCAGAGGAGAACCCAACTTGGCTAGCTTTTCTCCAACTATTCATACTAATATTCAGCACTTTTCTATGTTCTCATCAGGAAAGCCATAAACGATCACCAAAAAAGAGAGCAAAACTACATGAAAGAAAAGAAGTAAGAGAAACCATGCTTTTGACAGCCTTTGGATAATTAATTAAGTGTACTTGCTTAAGTCAAAACAGGCTGAGGTTGGGGGATCAGAGCCTTCAACTTGTCTTCTGCAAGGAGTCTTCGGTCAGCTTCCAGCTGAGTTTTTGTGTGACATGTTTTCTCTTTCCTAGAACGGTGACCTTTTCAAAATTCCTGCCTTGCAACATGGTGTCTACAGAGCCTGCAGAACATGGTAAGATTTGTGGGATGTGTAAGTGTCGTTTCTGCAGATTTATTCCTCGGTTTGAATAGAAGGGGACAGGCAAGACTGCATACTAAATACGCTGAGGCAGGGAAGAAGGCACGTATTGAGAGACTTGTGGCTCCATTCATAAAACTGGCTCTATATTTAGTAACACGGTTCATGCTATTCATTCACAGAAAGTCAAAATTACAGAAATCTTTTTGACTGGGATAAAGATGGGTGTCTAACACCAGCAAAACCTCTACGGCTGGAACTAAACATCACAGCAGCTGTGGGGCTGCCATTTGAAATAACTGCTCTGTGCTGCCTCCTTTTCTTTGCCCAATGGATCAGGCAAGCGAGGTATGGGGCTGGATGGGCATAGGGTTGGAGTCCATAGTAAACAACATTATATTGATCATTTATGGTGTGTGTGGGGTGTCTGGAAGCAAGACCTCTTAAACAATGTGATTTACCAGTGCTCCAATATATAGTTCCATGCACCCCACTTTTCCAAACAGTGAGACGTGTAGTGCTTATGTAAGATTGGTCCTCTTTGAAGAAGGGTTCACTGGAGATTTATGGCAGTTTGAGTGTATTTACAAAAACACAAGTTGAACATAAGGGAAGGCACACAGCTTAGCATTCCTACAGACAGCAAATCCACAGCTCCCATACCGGATCTCCAGAGAGGGCACCCCTGAATATTCTGATGCTTTTAGCTTGCAGCTCCCAGCTCTTTCTCAGGGTCTTGCTAGACCTACCTGTTAATCCGGTGAGGAGAAGGAGGGAGGCCGCACTGCAGCTAGCATGGGCCGTCACCCCTTTCTACACATGAGACACGATGGGGTAAGGGAAAGCCCCGTCATGTCGGCCATTTTAAAAAAAACTTAAAGGGGCCATGTGTGCAGGAGCGCACCAATGATAAGGTAAGTCTTTTTTTTAAGGGTTCCCTGCTCCCCCCTGCCCTGATTTTCCCCCACACAATGTCTGATGCCCCCCGTTTGCCCCCCGCTCACTCACCCCACTTGCCCGTCCAACCCCTCGCTTGCCCGTCCACCCCCCCGCTCACCTGTCCACCACCCCCGCTCTCTCGCCTGCTCGCCATGTCCGATGCCCCCTCCGCCCCCGTCCGTGCGAGCAACCAGGAAAAGCCACTGAGCTAGCTAGACCTTCCGCAGCCCCAGGCTCAGCCTGGGGCTGCGGAAAAACCGGGCCACAAGCGGATCTGGGAAGCGGATCTGGGTCAAGGGAAGGTTTAGCCCAGCCTGACACCGAGATCCCCTGTGCGTCATCTGCACACACAGCAGGGAGCCTGGGCCTCGCACTGGGCTAAACCCTAATCTAGGAAGGCCCTCAGTCTCTCTCTCTCCTTCTCATTTCAAAACTGAAGCATCTTTTGATATATAGAGAGAGCTTTCCTACTAACTCCAGCTAGAGAGGGGGCACCTTTCCTGGAAAGGCTGCTATCTTCCCGAAGTTACTTCCTAGCCATTCTGGGCCCTAGACCTGTAATTTACACAACAATAGATGTGGTTGGCATGTTTGGACACTGCCTGTTAATCAGTTTAAGCAAATCAGCAATTGATACTAAATGTTGTGTTGCCGTGCTTTCTGTACATAAGGCAACTCTGCTGTAAGTCACACCAGACTTTTCAACATATTTAAGTCAAAGTGATTTCAATTATAAGACATTCTAGTTCTCTCCCAACATTTTTAGAGGCCCCTCATAATATGAGGCCCTAAGCCAGGGTTTACTTGCTTTGTTCCTAAATCTGGCACTGCTAGGGTGGCCATGTGTTCCCTTTCAAAGAGGACAGCCCTGTATTTGAAGAGCTGCTAGAGAAGTGTCCACTATTTTGAAGGTGTCCTCTATTTAAAGAGATGTCCAGTCCAAGTCCAGTTTAAAGGAAGAGATGGGCCTTGAAGCTACCCAACCACAGTTCCTGGACACCGAACTGGCAAGGTACACAGGTCCCTGGGTCAACTATGGTGAGATGTATTGCATTTCTATTTAAATTATAATAATGATTTCTAACTTTGCATCTATACATATATATTATCATATGCAAATTTTATGCAAATAGGTACCCTCTTTTGGGGTGATGTATTTCCTATTTTTTTGGCAATGTATAAGTGGCCATCTTATCCAAAGCCCCAAACTTCAATAATGCATGTATGGACCACTTTGGTAGAACCAACTGAACCCTAGTGACACGACTCAGGTTCACATATACCTTATGAAATGCTGCCATTGGTTTTTGCCCTGGCCATTATTTACTCCAGCGGATTGGTGTTGGAAGAATGAGGGGTTTCATGTATGGATGTACAGATTTTGTAAAATCCATTGTATCGCTGTTTAACGGATTGTCAGGTGCCTTTCGGTCCATTGTCCGCTCATTGACGGAATCTGGTCTTTTGTGCAAATTTGCATCTGTGCAAATGTGCAAATGCCCCAAATGTGCAAATCCCTCCCCAAACCCACAAATCCCACAAAATACTCATTGTCGTGCTTTAACCTGTGGGGGAAATGCACAGATTAGACTGTTCTTTTTTTAAAAAACTTTTTTTAAAAGTTTGGGTAAAATTACGGAAAGTAGAAAAACCAGCCCACAAGCCTGCAGAATCCGTGCAAGTCAGGAAAATCAGTCCAGTGCAGAATTTGCAGATCAGATTAATAGAATTCCAAACTCATTTGATTCCATTCCTGACTTCTCCAACATCCTCAATCTACGTAGTTTTCTTTGTCTGGGCAGTAACATAGGCACAATATTAATAGATGCAGTCCTTTTGAAAAGCTTGGCTACATGTCTAATTTTCCTTTATTAGACAAGCAGAGTATACATTGCTAATTAAGCTCTAGACAACCAGGTCCTCCATTTGCAAACACATTTCATAACAGCTGCTGTATATATTTTTTCATGAATAGGATGCTCAAGAAAGAACTGTAGTGTCTCAGGCAACTGAATGAGGACCATTTTGCTTCAAAGCAAAACAAGAAACAAAGGAGCAAGTTGGGCAATTCTGTTCTAACACAATTATCAAGCATTATAGCCTGCAAAAGTATGTAATAATAGAATTGACCTGTCTGCCCAGGGAAGCTGCTAGAATATCATCTGCAGTTACAGGCCCCAATTTACAAAGTCATTTGAAGATTTTTTTTTGCGATCAATGGTTTTTGGGGGGCAACTCCTTCTGGTAATTAGAAGCCTGGACTGTCCTTGTTTATAGTCGACCCAGAGTGTGATCAGATGCAATAGATAGACATGTGACATTGTGTGGTCACATGAGCATTCCTGGAAGGGCTTCCAGAATGGTGGCCTCCATAAGAAAAGCCTGCATCTGCAATGCATTTAAAAAGTAAAACAGAGAGAATGAGATAGGCACACACACACACACACACACACACACACACACACACACACACATATATATATATATATATATATATATATATATATATATATGGACCACTTGGCTACCTCATACACTTAAGAAGGTGGACACCCACCTGCCCCTGCCACTGCCCCAATGATTATTTTTTTAAAAAAATCTAAGTTCTCTCCCTCCCCAATCTCTTTTGATGGAATCTTCATTTGCTCCTACCTCCCTATGAATTGCTGGGGGGAAGGCGAAGAAAGAAAGATTTGGCAATTCTTTTGTTTAGGTCTTCATAGGTAAGAACCAGCATCTTGACTTGTGCATGGAAACAAATTGGACGTCAGTGTACAAGTCTAAAGTTATATGATCTACAAAGCACTCTGGCTGCTGCATTTTCTAACAGTGCTTTATAAAACCCATGTTGGTCAGATCCATATAGAGCACATTACAGTAACCTACATAGGATACGTATAAGACTGCACTATAGATGGTCTTCCTTTGTTTTGGTATTCAGCATCTGGTATTCAGAGGTATACAGCCTCTGATTTAACATCAAAGTTCAATTTAGCTGCCATGGCTAATACATGACGATAGACTTCTCCTCAATGAATTTGTCTAATGTCCATTTAATAAGAACAATGACAACAATGTGCAATAATTGAATCAATCAAATTCTTCTTCTTCTTCTTCTTCTTCTCTAACAAGAAACAGGAAATGTACCATACAGAATATTGGTTAAGAGTAAAACATTATTATTATTATTATTATTATTATTATTATTATTATTTATATCCTGCCTTTTGCCCAAAACTAGGCCTCTAGCTTCAACTGGTAGATTAATCAACAAACATTTTAGTTGATTCATCACTGGGGATTAATTTTAAGAAGTACAACTGTGAGCTAAAGAGGCTGTTATTTCAGATCTGTTATGTTACTGTAAGAGGAAAAGAATGAATGGTGGGGGCATTTCTTTCTGACAACAAATGGTAGCTTTGGTTGATTAAACTGTAAGCCATCCTACACCTCCTTCACATTTTTTTTTAAAAAAACCACCGTATTCAGTGTTTGGTAATAAAAACGTTTAAATAATGTTTAAATAAACAGAGCTGTTAATCAATTAATTAGTTAAAAAAATAAATGGTGAACAGCCTAAAACACTTTAATTCGATAATGGCCCTAGTTAAAACCGAAGCATAAAATACATTAACAAAGCTGTCTAAAATTGCCCCAAGAGCACTTCAGTCCCATAGTCCCTGTGAAGGCATCCCTGGGGCCATAGGGTAGTGTGGAGGTCTTCCCCTCCATAGGTGAAGAGAGAGGCCTGCTTTTGCGGGTGGAGCTCCCTCTATGAAGACCTTCCCTGGCTGGCAGAGGCGCTTTCCCCCATGTTACACAAATCACATAGCGCATTAATGAGGCTTCTTCCCCCCCCTTTTTATTCTAGTGCCCCAATGTGCTATGATCACTACTCTCCAGAAAGGGAGGGATACACTTCCTCTCCACCCACCATTTCCCCACTCCCAGAAGGGGTTAAAAAATAAAAAAATATCCACTGACTTCAATGGAGAAATGTTTCTTTTCTAAACCCTCCCACCCCCACCCCCAAGGTGTGGGAATTTCAGGGGGAAATATATGGTGGTCTCAGTCCAAATTGGGACTGCGCACACTCAGGCCTTAGCTAGACCTAAGGTTTATCCCGGGGTCGTCCCGGGGTCGTACCTGCCTGATCCCAGGATATCCTGTGTGTCATTTACATGAACAGGAATGACCCCAGGATGATCCTGGGAAAACCTTAAGTCTAGCTAAGGCCTCTGACTAGTTTTAAAAAGACAAAACGTAGGGCTCATCCACACCAAGCAGGATATTCCACTATGAAAGTGGTATGAAAGTGGTATATAAAAGGCAGGAACCACACTACTGCTTTATAGTGGTACTGAAGTGCACTGACAACTGTTGGGACCCATGACACATGCCATATACTGCTTTCATACCACTTTCATAGTATTATATCCTGCTTGGTGTAAATGTGTCATTAGCCCTAACAGTTGTCACTGCATTTCATTACTATATAAAGCAGTAGTGTGGCTCCTGCCTTTTATTTACCGCTTTCATACCACTTTCATAGTGGATTATCTTGGTTGGTATAGATGAGCCCTAAGTGAGCTTAATGTGTAGTTTGCCTCCTAAAATCCCTACCTAGGGATGTTTTCTAAGACTATATTCAAAACATTCATTTTATATAGTTGATGATCATTTTAAAAAATTACACAGCAGTTTTTATAAAACAGCTGACATGTTCTAAGAGAGTGGGGCATCAAAATATGGATCTTCGGTGGAGTCTCACAAGGCATAAAGTACCATCCCCAAAGGAATCTGTCAGTGTCTCATTGTCTTTGACAAGTCTGTCAAAAGCAATCCACTATGGCATCGGAGCAGATGATGGGGCCTGGAAGGCGGCATATATACTGAGGCAGAAAGGTTGACATAGAGATAAATGTTGCATCTCAGATTACTGGAATCTCCTTGAATCCAAGCAGCACAATTCACTATTAAGACACACTGCTATTAGTTTTATTGATTATATCTGTTCCAGGAGGCTGTCGACAGAGTGCTGATAAGCATGCTTATCAAGCATTCCTCATTCTGATGGACATCCCATATTTATATTCATTATTTATTTATTTATTTTAAAAAAAGCTACCCAGCTGGCTTTGCAAACTCCCGCTAGCTCAAATATCTCAAATATTTCATCTTCTCAAATATTTCATCTTCTCAAACGGCTAGAAAATATGTTGCCAACCCTAAGGTTGTCCCTCCCTATGAAGGGTGCTTGAGAGAGTTTTGCTGACAAGAAAAGCAAAAGCAAATAGAAAGCACTACATCCCTACTGATGTTCTTGGTCTTTGGACTAGTTACCAGAATTTGCTACATAAAACCAAGAATTTGGAGACTGGTTGCCCAAACGTTTGGTGAAAATGTTGATCATCTTATTTGCAATATGTAGTTAAATTGTGTGGTCTTTGTGGACATACACTAACAGAGGCTTCCGTCTAATGAGGGTGCCACCCAAATGATAGCACCCTAAGGAGCCAACTTGTTGAGCTAAACCCAAACACACCATTTTGCCCACTGAGACTGCAGGGTATGCATGTTTGCTTCCTCCATAGCCATTCTCTCACAAGTTTTTTGTTTGTTTGTTTGTTTCTTGACTGAGAGACACAAAGTTCTAAGTGGCCTACAATGGTCAAAGAGGCAAGATAAAACATTAAATTCTAGCAAGTGCCTTCAGATCATTCGGCAGTAGCTGTTAAATTTCATTTGCCCTGGCCCATGAATGAATGACTCTCACCCTGCCGCAGATGATTCTGACATATCTCTGAAAGAGCCTTCTCTGAGGAAGCACCATAGAACTTAACTAGCTTCTTTGAGTACTTTTAATCATTTGTCGATATTAGGTAGTTTCAAGCTACATGATGGCTTTACCCTTCATTTCTATAGTTCAAGGGTCCCCAACCTTTTAGGGTTGGTGGGCACATTTGGAATTTTGAGAAAGTGCTGTGGGCACTCTCACAAAATGGCTGACAAGGGAATTTGGGCTTTCATATTCTTAAAATGGCTGCCATGGTGGGCATGGCTGGTCACAAAACACTCCTTTCCCAGGAGGCAAAGTAAAAAAAAAAAGTAACTTGTCCAAGAACTTAAGTAGAGAAAGGTGGAATTCAGGAAAAAGCAAAAGTGACAGTTTTGCCCATCCATAACCACTAAGAAACTATTGAGAGAACCATAGTCAAACTTTAGTCCAGTCCCTTAAACATAACTCTGAATCAGTCCCTATATTCAGCTTGAAATAAAACAGGTGGAGGGAACTCATCAGCTCCTGGGGCCAGATGATGTCATGGGGTGGACCTTACCTCCTGAAGCCCTCTCCTCATGCTGAAGTCCTACCCTCTGAAACCATTCTTTTCTCTATGCATAGAAAAAGTTCCATATTGGATCAGTTATAGATGCAGATACCAATGTATGAAATGGTTTCATATTAACTAAGGGTAAATTCAAATAATACCAGAACGGTGTGGGAGCCCCCTCCCTGTAACTGGGTCCCATACTACCAGAAAAGAGTGGCCTCCAGTCAGGTGGAAACGAGTTCCATTACTTTTTCCAGTCATGTAGCTTTGAGCCCAACACCCAAGGAAACGTTTGGTATTCTTGATATCAAAACTTTCCTCAGTAAAAAAACAGTAAGATCTCATTTGATAACGTAATTGTTTCTGAAGTGAAAAGCACTGCTCATGACACTCTAATTAAAATGCAACAATTATCTTCTGCAACTGTAATGCGCTTCCATAAGGGCATCTGTGAAGGCAACAGGTTGTGCCCATTTCAGCAATTACATTTCCTAATGGCACAATTTTGTTGGTCTAATAAATTCTACCAAGAAGTTAATGAACTGGACAGTTAAATGCATTTCATCTATTTTCCCCATAACAAAGATTAACAAGATAAGATTCAGATTTATATATATATAGAGAGAGAGAGAGAGACAGAGAGAGAGAGAGAGAGAGAGAGAGAGAGAGAGAGAGTTTCTGCCAGTTTGGATTGGTCACATTGGAGGAAATAATTTTCAGTGATAAAAGGTTAAGGTTAACAGACAGTGAGTCATTTTCTCTTTGGTCAAAAATAATCAGTCTTTGGGGAAAGGCTTTCAGTCAAGGCTGACTTTTCAGAGTATTATTGAAAGAACCAGACACATTCCCCAAAAGCTGATAACAAGGAAACTTTCATAAGTAGCTGAATGCACTCACTCATATTGGACCTAGCTTGTCCCGTAAAAATCGCATATTTGATTCAAAGTGTGTGTGTGTGTGTGTGTGTGTTGGAGGCAGGGGAGTGTTTCTCTATTTACTACGTATGTTGGAACTAGTTAATCCAAGGGGCGGAATCTGAAAATGAGAGAAATGGAAGCATTATGTTTTACACTGTTAAAGCCATGAAAACCCTTTCTGTGGATGATTTTGATGGCCATTGCACACATTACACAATAGCAAGCTCAGGGTTGCCTCTGACAGGGAACTGTGGTCAATCCACCCCTTTGGTGAATGTGCCAGTATGTTATTGTATTTGTGGGAAATGTAGAGTGTGGGAAATAACGAGGCAGACACAAGGTTGGGATTTAAACAGGGCCACATTTATTAATAGATCTGCAGAAAGGGAAAACCTAAACGGGCATCTTCTCTAATCCGGCCTCATTCCATTGTTTTATTGGCCAAGACATTCACACCTGAGAGTGGCGCCTCAACATTTGCCATCTCAGGAGGAGGACTTGATTTAAAGATAAGTCCCAGCGGTGGCAGGAGGTAACTGAGGAGGACAGGGAGGGTGGGGAGATGACTCTGATGAGTCCAATGGACTCACCTGGACTCACGGCCAATCATAGAATCATAGAATCATAGAATAGCAGAGTTGGAAGGGGCCTACAAGGCCATCGAGTCCAACCCCCTGCTCAATGCAGGAATCCACCCTAAAGCATCCCTGACAGATGGTTGTCCAGCTGCCTCTTGAATGCCTCTAGTGTGGGAGAGCCCACAACCTCCCTAGGTAGCTGATTCCACTGTCGCACTGCTCTAACAGTCAGGAAGTTTTTCCTGATGTCCAGCCGGAATCTGGCTTCCTTTAACTTGAGCCCGTTATTCCGTGTCCTGCACTCTGGGAGAATCGAGAAGAGATCCTGGCCCTCCTCTGTGTGACAACCTTTTAAGTATTTGAAGAGTGCTATCATGTCTCCCCTCAATCTTCTCTTCTCCAGGCTAAACATGCCCAGTTCTTTCAGTCTCTCTTCATAGGGCTTTGTTTCTAGACCTCTGATCATCCTCGTTGCCCTCTTCTGAACACGCTCCAGCTTGTCTGCGTCCTTCTTGAATTGTGGAGCCCAGAACTGGACGCAATACTCTAGATGAGGCCTAACCAGGGCCGAATAGAGAGGAACCAGTACCTCACGTGATTTGGAAGCTATACTTCTATTAATGCAGCCCAAAATAGCATTTGCCTTTCTTGCAGCCATATCGCACTGTTGGCTCATATTCAGCTTGTGATCTACAACAATTCCAAGATCTTTCTCATTTGTAGTATTGCTGAGCCAAGTGTCCCCCATCTTGTAACTGTGCATTTGGTTTCTATTCCCTAAATGTAGAACTTGGCATTTATCCCTATTAAATTTCATTCTGTTGTTTTCAGCCCAGCACTCCAGCCTATCAAGATCACTTTGAAGTTTGTTTCTGTCTTCCAGGGTATTAGCTATCCCACCCAATTTGGTGTCATCTGCAAATTTGATCAGCGTTCCCTGCACCTCCTCGTCCAAATCATTAATAAAAATGTTGAAGAGCACTGGGCCCAGGACTGAGCCCTGCGGCACCCCACTCGTTGCCTCTCCCCAGTTTGAGAAGGTTCCATTGATAAGTACTCTTTGAGTCCGATTCTGTAGCCAACTGTGGATCCACCTAATAGTTGTTCCATCTAGCCCACTTTTAGCTAGTTTGTTAATCAGAATGTCATGTGGTACTTTGTCAAAAGCTTTGCTGAAGTCAAGATATATGACATCCACAGCATTCCCACAGTCCACAAGGGAGGTTATCCTATCAAAAAATGAGATCAAATTAGTCTGACAGGATTTGTTCCTGACAAATCCATGTTGGCTTCTAGTAATCACTGCATTGATTTCAAGGTGTTTACAGATTGACTTCTTTATAATCTGCTCCAGAATTTTCCCAGGGATGGATGTCAGACTGACTGGTCTGTAGTTCCCAGGTTCCTCCTTTTTGCCCTTTTTGAAGATAGGGACAATGTTAGCCCTCCTCCAGTCGTCCGGCACCTCACCCGTCTTCCATGATTTTGCAAAGATAATAGACAAAGGTTCTGAGAGTTCTTCCGCTAGCTCCTTCATTACTCTTGGATGCAGTTCATCGGGCCCTGGGGATTTGAACTCATTCAAGGAAATTAGGTGTTCTTTGACCATTTGTTTATCAATCTCAAACTGCAATCCTGCCCCCTCAACTTCTGCTTCACTTTTTCCAGGGGGGTCATAGATCCGCTTTTGGGAGAAGACCGAGGCAAAGTAGGAATTGAGCACTTCAGCCTTTTGTTTGTCGTCTGTTATCAATTTGCCATCCTCATTAAGCAGTTGAACCACCATTTCTTTCCTCTGTCTTTTACTACTCACGTATCTGAAGAAAGCCTTTTTATTGCTTTTAGCATCCCTCGCTAATCTCAGCTCATTCACAGCTTTAGCCTTCCTGACGCCATTTCGGCACTTCTGCGCCACTTGTCTGTACTCTTCTTTTGTAGCCTGGCCTTCCTTCCACTTCCTATATGTATCCCTTTTTGTTTTCAGTTCATCAATAAGCTTTTTGTGGAGCCACATTGGTTTCCTCTGTTGTCTTCTATCTTTTCTCCTTGTTGGAATTGTTTGTAACTGTGCCTTTAAAATTTCATTTTTTAGATACTCCCACCCATCCTGCACTCCTTTTCTTTTTAGGCTCCCTTGCCACGGGACCTTACTTATTATAGTTCTGAGTTTATTAAAATCAGCTTTCCTAAAATCCAGAGTACGTGTATGGCTACGCTCGACTTTTGTCTCCTTCATAATCAAGAATTCAAGTATGACGTGGTCACTTTCCCCCAGAGTTCCCGTAACTGCCACTTTATCCACTAAGTCATCCCTATTGGTCAATAACAAGTCAAGGATTGCTGACCCTCTAGTTCCTTCCACCACTTTCTGTAGGAGAAAGTTATCACCCATACATGTCAGGAATTTCTTGGAAGGGCCGCTTTTGGCTGTAATGGTCTCCCAACAGATATCAGGGTAATTGAAGTCCCCCATCACTACTACATCACACTTCCTTGAAACACTGGCAATTTGTTTCTCAAAAGTTTCGTCCTCGTCTTCTCCTTGATTGGGTGGTCGGTAGTAGACTCCGATTATCATATTCTTTTTATTCCTAGCCCCATTTATTTTAATCCAGACGCTCTCGATGGGGCTCCCAATCTCATCCGCCTGTATTTCTGTGCAGGGATAGGTATTTTTAACATATAGTGCAACTCCACCTCCCTTTCTATTCTTGCATCAGCTTTCCAGGTAGGTGGGTGGGGAGGGAGCAGCCCAGCACCAAATAGGGCCAAGGCACCTTGAGGCTTCGGTGTTGATATGCTTTGGCCTCAGGGTACCTCAGACTGACCCAGATTTAGGCCAAGGTGGATCAAATCATCCCACCTCAGCCCAAGTTTGGGGATTCCACCTGAGGCAATGCACAGCCCTACTACAAACACTGCACTGCTAGAATGTGCTCTGCATTTGCACACTGCATTAAAAAAAGTGCAGTTTGATTCAAGCATGGCAGAATCAACAAAGTTTGAAGTCATTGAGATTCTCCTATTTTCGTCTCACTTCAAAATGCATACTTTCCCCTCATAGACAAAAGCATAAAACTGTACATTTAAAAAAAAAAAAAAAAAAAAAACACATGTTCAGGAACTTGCAAACATTTCCGGAAAATTGCAAGCCTGTACACATTTGTGTTCAGGGTTACAAATGGGCAATTTCAAAGTAAAAATGAACCAAAATAAAATTGTCATGCATCTATGAGTTGATTGTCCATAATGAAATGTCCATGTGGATGATCATCCTTTACAAAAGCCATGAAAATATTTGTGGGCCTACACTTACCTCTTCATCTCCCCTCCGAAGTTCCACAAAGGCTTTGCATCATTACAGTGGGCCCTGAGTTGTGTTGGCAGCAGTGTCCTTGACGTACACCATTTGCGGGGTTGAAAGAATCCTACAGAAAGAAAGCAACTCCTTTGTTGGGGAAGGGGGGAGAGAAAACGACAATCCTCAAAAAACAGTGAGTTCCATGTACAATTAGAACGGGAATGGATTCTTCTGTTGTAAAAAACTTGAGAACTTTTCAGAACCAGTGATAAAAAGGAGCTTACATCATACATTTTGTATGATTAAGGGGTTGCACCAAAAAACTATTGAAAAAGCACAAGAGGGCGGGTTGTTGTTTTGTTGTTTGGCACTAGGAGGGAAGCATGTTTTTGTTATGTTTATATATATATATATATATATATATATATATATATATATATATTATTCTTTGCATTTCATGTATAGATAGCTGAGAGAAATAAATACACTTGGTCATCAATCTGGGAATCATATTCATTCTTTATTGCATACTTCAATGTAAAGATATAGGTCAAAGTGATTTCTCCTGGGTGAAGTTCTCCTTTCCCTTCTCACTATATTCTGATAATGAAGAGAACAAGTTTGATATATTGGACCTTTCCTTTCCCTGATTGCAATATTTTCCCCTCCCAATACTCAAACTGTGAATCTAGAGACTGCAAATGCTGCAGAATAATTTATTAGAGCAATATCTAGTCCCACATCTGAAACAAAACAGTGGAATAAGATAATGTAACATACTGTTAAGGAACTCTGTAAATGAACATTGCATCACGCTATAGAGCTTGATCAGTGTAATCTTACCCAGATGTAATAATTACATCGTAATTAGATAGTCAAGGTGAGGAAAGTGTCTTCTAGTAAGTTCATGACCAAAGTGGAAACCGTTTGGCTAATTTATTATTATTTTTCTAAAGCCTACTGTGTTAAAGTGGTACCTGTCACAGAATAAAAATGGCAAGCTGAGCAAACAATGCAAAAGAATAGAATGGAAGAGGAGGTTGTTCTAGTCTAGAAAGGAAGGCACAGTTTTTCTTGAGATAATAGAAACATGTGCAGTGCAACAGATTTTTAGAAATACCTATTTAGTAGGGATGTGCTACGCTCCGATTAGAATCGGAGAATCAGAAGCGAATTGGCCTGCTCCGCCTTGCCCAGAGGCAGAGTAAAAGCGGACCACGGACCCTTAGAAGCAAGGTGAAGAGAAGCGCCCATAGGCGGAGCACTTCTCTTTTCACGGAGCGCTCCGATCGCCATTTTGAAAAATTTCGCCCATAGGATTGCATTGCGGAAAAGAATAGGGAATAACTGTGTTGTTTTTTAAGCTATCTTTCTGAAACTTCTTGTGCTTAGAGAGTCGTAGCTGGGGGTCATTTTGAGCCTACTCTCAGCACTCTGCATGGTGCGGTTCGCTTGCTATAATTTTTTTAAAAAGGGGGTAAAAAAAAGAGGGAGAGGTACCTTTTTGAAGTGCTGAGAGGCAGATTTATGATCACATGCTCCCAAAGTTGGAGGAGGGGATAGGCAAAACGGAATACTAGTAACTTGGGATACTGGGAAACTTCTCTTTCTTAGTCTGTGAACAGACTTTTCCCAGTGTTTTTTAAAACAGTAGCCCCACCAAATGCACAAAAACAACCTGAAATCATATACTAAGCAAATAAATAACAGATAGGAAACACAGCACTGCTACCCACCCTAACCTTGATGAACAGCTGAATAGATGTGGTGCAAGGGGATGAGGTCCCCTAGGGCATGTGGACGTGCCCAGTGCACAGACACTGTGTCCTGCCCTGGAGGGTCATCAGAGCCCTCCAAAGGTTAACCAGTGGACAGACTGAAGCTAATGCCTGTCATGAGTTGAAGTGGCAGGTCACTTCTTAACACTGGCACTTACTTAGGGCCAGTCAACAATTGGCACAGTTCCCCCTCCCCCTGGGCACGTCCACTTTCCTCTTACTGGTAAAAGACAGACATTGCCTTTTTAAAAAAATTCTTCTTGTTGTTTATTCAGCAACACTGCTGCTTTTAATTCCACCCCTCCTTTGTTTATTTATTTATTTATTTATTTATTTATTCCATTTTATATTTACACCCCATAGCCCAAGCTCTTCTGGCTTTTCCTCTTCAGTGGTCAGGCAGGCTTTCATTGTGGTTCAACTCCTTATTGTTGTTGTTGTTATTATTATTGCTATTAATATTAATTATTACTGCTATTATTAACATTATTATTTTGTTGTTGTTTAATAATGGCTGTGATCACAGTGCAGTCAATCAACTCTGAAGCAAGGATCACAAAGCTTTACTCTTATCCTCCTAGCCTCCTAGTTATGGGATGCAAAAGAAAAGGCATCTCTCTGTCCTGTTCCCACCTCACAGGGATGGTTTGCATTACTGGCTTTGAAACTATCCTTGCTGCACTTCCTTGTGCCCCCAGAAATGTCTGCTGCCTGCCTGCCTTCCCTCCCTCCTCCCCTGCTCACCTCGCAGGGATGGTTTGTGTGTGTCTTGCTTTGAATCAGGGGATAAGTCCTTCCTGCGCTCACTTAGACTTTTGAAAGTTCCAAATCAATTTTTCAAGTGTGGAAGAAGATCTACTCCCCAATTCATGGCATGTTGGGATTTCCTTTGAAATGGCCCCATTGAGCTGTCTGCAGGTTTAAATTTCTGAGATACTGGGGTGTCCGATTTTCATAAATTCCCCCAAAATCAGGGAATGAGGGGATTGGCTTGAGTCTTGGCATGCATGTGTATCCATGGATAAGCTATCATGGTGCCAAGTTTGAGGTTTGTAACGTGAAAATTGACGGAGATATCGAAAGGGGTGTGATTTGGGGTTATGGGTGGTGCATTAGAGGTTAAAGCCCCGCCAAAAATTAGGGGATGGTGGGATTTGCTTGAAACTTGGCATGAATGTGGATCTAGATGGCATCTGTGGGGGTGCCCACTTCCAATTTTTTTTCTGTCAAAATGTCAGAGAACAGTCCATGTCTGAAAATGGGGCATCCGATTTTCATAAATTCCCAAAAAATCAGGGGACGATTGGATTGGCTTGAGTCTTGGCATGCATGTGTATATGTCCATGAGGTGTTGTGGTGCTAAACTTGAGGTTTCTAACTTTAACAGAAAATAAGTTGTAGACTTTCTTGGATTTCAATGCAAGCCTATGGGGGGGAAAGCGGAGCTCCGATCCGGATCCGGAGCTCCGCAGCGGAGCGGAGCGGACTATAGGTGGAGAGGGGCGGAGCGAAGCGGCCCGATCCGCAAATTGTGGATCTGGAAGAGAAGCGGATCGGGGGGGTCTGTGCACACCCCTACTAATTAGATTGTGTCTCCCACACCACCAGATGAAGCTGCCTCATACGAATACTGGCCCTATGTACTCTTAAGTAGCAGTGACTGTCCAGAATAAAGTGGCCACATATGAATCACCAAAACGAAGAAATGCATCATGAAGAAAGACCCAAGAGAGGATGCCAGTTTGCATACAATTTCCACTTTAACTAGTGATCATATTATATTTTGATGTAAGTTTCCTTACAAGACTCCTCACCTTATAATTGGTCAGCTTAGTCTGTGGACCATCCCTAGTAAAGACAAGATGGAGGTATGGTTGATGGTAGTACAGTGGTTAGACCTCCTTGTTCTGGTTGGGCTGGACTCCCCTTTAAGGGAAAGGTTTGATATTTCAGTTGTGCATTTAGATCTAGCCTTGCTTATGTCACAGCCCAAATTACCTTTCCGCTGTGCAAACTGTGATATCTAGCCACAGTTATCTATGCCTTCATTTGATAACTAATGTGCTTTATGTGGGACTGCTTATGAAAAGTGTTCAGAAGCTGCAGCTGGTTCAAAACATGGCAGGTTAGTTGTTAATGGGTGATCGATGCATTGATGGTATTTTCCCATCATTGAAAGAACTCCACTTGCTTCCATTTTGTTTCCCAGCACAATTGAAAGTGCTGGTTTTGACCTATAAAACACTAAAGAGCTTGAAGCCAGGGTATCAGACAGGCTGCCTTCTTCCATACGAACTATTCATTAAGGTCATCTTTGTATCTCCCTTTCCAGGTACTGGTTCCTGCGGAGGTGAGATGGATTTCTACCAAGGACTTTTTGATGCACATTTGTGGAATGTTTGATAGGGGCTTCACTGATATCATTTGGATACCAGTCAAAACTATTCTTTTTACCAATGTCTTTGGAGGGGCTATAATTTGAGATAGCCTTTTTTTCTTTTCTTTTTACTATATCAGCTATGAACTGCTGCTTTCTGGTTTCAGTGTTTTAATAGATTTTGGACTGACTCTGTGTGTGTGTGTGTGTGTGTGTGTATGTGTGTGTGTGCCATGTTGAACATTTTTAATGGAAAATGGGATATTCATTATACATTTATTAAAATATTTCAATAGGGTTAAATCCAGACTTTGACTATGAGTGTGACTGTCTGGATCCAACCATAGTCAGCATATCCCTGACATACTATTTTCTATATGAAGGGGGGAAAATATTTAAGTTTGCATAGATTGTGCCTAGAGATGATGGAGAAATCTGCTTGGAATCCAATGAGGTTGGATTCCTAAGAATGTGACTGGTGGAGTCCTCAGAGGACCATCCTCCGGATTCCATGCAAGGCAGTTTTCCAGCTTTAAAGCAGGTGAGATACTCTAACAGTGGCTGCCATTGGTATGTCTTGGGAAACTTACCATATTTTATCGGAATTTGCATATTTTACAACACTTGCAGCTGTAAAAGCACTTACAGCAACAAATGGTGTAAAATACATGATGGCTTCAATTTTCCCAAGAAAGACCAATGGCAGCCATCATTAGCATATCTTGCCTTCTTTAAAGCCAGAGAAACACCCCACAAAATATGGAAGATACACCATGGCTCTGGGAAAATCTGGTGAACTCTAAGTCTGGCTTTCCTTGCAGTGGACCCCCCTCAGAACAGAGACTGGGGTGGGAATCACCCATCCCTAATTGTGCCATAGCTTCTGAGAGCTGGAGTGCTCTGAGATCCAGTAAATAAATAATAAAATCCAATTAACTGAAGCCATTTAAAAGTACAATACTATAGCAAGTCACCAAGATAAAAAAAACCAAATCAAGTAACTCAATCAAAAGTTTGTTTAAACAAGCAGGTCTTCTTAGCCAGTCTTAGGGGTGTGCAGAGCGGGTCTGCTCCTCCCCAAAATTTAGGGTGGAGCTCCATTGAGTGGGTTCCCCACTCCAATTTTCAGAGGCGGTCTGTCTCTCTGCACAGCTGGATTACCCATCGGAAAACCGCTCCATTCCCATTGTCAATAGGAATTAACAAAAATGCATACATCTCTGTCATTTTTAAAGATAAAGAGATGAAACTTGGCACCCTGGTAGCACATAAGTAGGGCTTTACCCAAGTTTAAAGCAGATCCCTTCATTCCTTGATTTTTAGGATACACAGAGAGAAAAGCAACCCAGCAAAAACAAAAAACAAAAGGAAGCAGGAGCTATCTCTCTCAGAAGAAATAAAGCAGACAGAGCAAGTATAGCTAACAAACTGAGTGTTTTCTTTCTCTCTCTCTCTCTCTCTCTCTCTCTCTCTCTCTCTCTCTCTCTCTCTCTCTCTCTCTCTCTCAGAATATCACCTCCTTCCTTCTGAATGTTCCACAAAGAATGAGTTCCAGGGCAGGGGAAAATGGGTTATATCATTTGCAATCTCTCCCCCTAAGCAACATGATTGGAGGGAGGACAGGGAGGAGACTGTGGCTGCAGCTAGACCTAAGGTTTATCCCAGGATCATCCTGGGTTCATCCTTGCCTGAGCTCTGGATGCCCTGTGTGGCACTTAGATGAACAGGTTTGACCCCAGGACAATCCTGGGATAAACCTTAGGTCTAGCTATGGCCTGTGTCTATTGGTTAGCCACAGATGTCAATCTCAAATCTTCCCTCCCTTACCTTTCAGTAACAGCATCTTCCAAATATGGAATTGTTAGTCCATCTACATGAAACAAGCCCTCACATTGCCTAAAAAACCTTCAGATACTTATGGATCCATTCAGGGCTTTGAATGATCTTCTAACCGCACTACAGGTTTCCAACGGTTTTGAAACTGCTCCCTACCCACACCACGATTTCAGAGGTCTGTCAGAACCCTGAATTTTTGGTGCAGAGCACACACCCCTAGCAAGTCTCTGAAAAGTATAAGTGAGGGGTTGCAGAAGGGAGGTGCCAGCACTGAGAAGCTCCTGTGCTTTGTTGCCATATGCTTAACTGTAGATTTTAGGGAACACCTGGAGACGGATCTCTACTGATGGTCTTAGAGATCACAAAATTAAAATATAGAAGCAGACAGCCCTTCAACTACTGTCAGAGTATGCTGAAGATCCAAAAGACAAATATTCTTTGACGACCTGCACAAAGAAAGAAAATAAGTTTAATAAAACATAGCTTCTTTTATAATGGGTTATTTTTCTCCTGATCTCACAGTGGTTGTAAAACAAATAGATGTGGTAGATAGATTAATGGGCTGATTGGGATATAAGAAAGCTTATCTATAAATGAGTGTGTAATAGAAGTTCTGAAGACATACAGTATTAGAACATTGGTGCCACTGACTTTTATGGATGTGGTTTTACAACAGCAAAATGGAATAAAGTGTTCCATTCTATTCTAGCCTTCACATTTTATGAACTGAAAAGTTCCAGCTCTAAGAAACCAATAATTGCCACAGACTAGTCCAAGTTAAGCATTTTGTACCCGCAAATAGAAAAATAGAATATCAGGGTAGAGACCATAATGTATTGAGATTCACAGGGAATTCTCCTCCTCCTCCTACAGAAGTGGGTAGCATTCAGACATGCAACCCATCACCCATGGTCTGTAGAGCTACAATCCGAAGAAAGCTTTTAATTGATTCTGCCTATTGCATAAACTGACCCTCATTTAAATTCTTGTGTAGAAAATGCAATGCAGAGATTCCCACGTGAGATTGCCTCCACAGATTCCTACATGAGATTAATAGGGAACGTCTCCTTTGTGAAATGTTGCACAAACAACAAATAAGCTTGCCCAAAGAGGACTGTATATATTTTACAATCCATTAGATTTCCCATGAGGACTTACCTTTAAAGCTTTAAGGCACTGTGCACTTAATAACACAGGAGAGCATTTATTGGCTTTCTATAAATTATTTCTGAGGTGCTATTTATTACTGTGAATCCATGCTGGGATTCTGTCCCATGTTGCACTACAGGCACAGTGACATCAATGAAGAGAAGAACTGGAAAGATGGCCCAAAGAAATAATTGCCACACAATCTTAAAGTAACTCATCTGAGAGTCTGGAGAGAAAATTTCACACTGAATGTCAAAGACGGGAATCCCCTTTCTTTGTTTCGATCTTTGTTTGTTGCTGGTGGGGGGCTTCTCTAAACGAGTGCTTTATAGCATACTTGTGACTGGCACTCACGGAAGTTTGCAGGTCAATTACATGACATCGGCCCTGTTCAGAAGACTACTTAAACCATGGCTTTAACCATGGTGGTTAAGCCAGAAAGCCAGGTTGTGTTTAGAAGACACCTTAAACAATGGCTTTAACCATGGTGAATAAAGCAAAAGGTCTTATTCACCAAGATTAAAGACATGGTATAAGATGTCTTCTAAATGGGCCCAACGTCAACAGCAGGACATCTCCTGAGCTATCCTCCGTCCTCCTGCTGTCAGAAAACACAGAGATAATCAGCTTTCTTAAAAATATATATCCATAAAATTAGCCCAGTGTAAAGGTGGTGTTGTGGTATAATTCTGCCACTAGATGATGGTATTTTATTGAGTTGAATAGAGGATGCAGAAATAGAAAGTATTTAATCCAAACCACATGGCCGCCCATGGCTACCCATGTAACTGAGCTGACTGCAAACCCAAAATGAAAACGGAAGTAGGAAGCAGCAGGGGGGAGGGGTTTAAAACATACATAAGCTCTGAGAGAACTCATTGTGTCCAGTCATAGCTACACTAAAATCCTGGCCTACAACATTGTTTTGTATAGCCAACTCTCACTCATGCCCTGGCAGAGGCAAAAAGGGGATCTCAAGCAGAGTTCTACGCATGGGTATTTACATAAATGTACGGGCAGAAGCATCAAGTATCATCTACTCAATTTAATATTTGGAGACCTTGGCCACAGCTAGACCTAAGGTTTATCCTGGGATCATCCAGGGTTCGCCCCTGTCTGAGCACTGGATCCCCTGTGTGTCACCTAGATGAATGGGTTTGACCCCCTAGATGATCCAGGGATAAACTTTAGGTCTAGCTATGGCCCATGAGGAAAGGCCCCAAACCAGTAGGACCTGCGTGCACCGGTGAGCAGACAAATAACATTTTGGGCAGCCAAAATAGGGACAGTGGCTTACAAGAAAACCTAAACAGTCGGCAGTACATCGAAGCAATTGGAACACATGTCATTGGGAGAGTGTCTCTGTGAGGCAATGTGAAAAATCAGTTCACTCATTTTGGAGAGAATTTAATTTACAAAACAGGAGAGGAGTGAGAGCAAGGGAAGGATGGAAGAAAGAAAAAATAGGCCCTTGTTTTGTTTTGTTATGTTTGTTAAACGATGTGCAATGATACCTTTGTTCGTGGCTGTGATGTATGCAATTTGTCCGTTACCATTCTGAAAAATCCAGCAGGGAGGAATGAATGTGACTGGGGGATTTTAACAGCACCACTTTAGCAGTTCATCATCATCACCAGCCTACAAAGACTCTGGCATCTGTTTGTCTGCAGAGAAAAACAACAACAGAGCGGAGGTGAAGTTACGAGTTCAATCACTCAGAACTGTTCTTAGCATTACACTTTCAAGAGCCAGAGAGCCCCATCACACCAGCGGTTTACCTCACTCTTGGCAAGTCTGGTAACAGATATTGCAGTGCAGGACTCACATGACGTCATCTCTATCCTGCACCCATCCTGCTTCTTTTCCTCCATTTTGTATATTATTTTGGTGTGGGGAAAGTCTGGATTATTTCCCCCAAGCAGATTTAATGTGCCCTTAAGCCTCTGTGTATTGTTGTCCTTTGTTTTTTCCTTTGTTGGGGGCATGTGCTTTGAATGGAGTCTTGCTGACAAAAAGGGAGTGTGGGTGCTTCTCCTCCTCCAGCACACCATGTTGAATGAATGGACTTGTCCTTAGTCAGTTGAATGGGCTTTTTACTCCTCCAACCCCACACTCATTCCCTGCAGAAACGGAGAGCAGCTGATGAACCATTAAATGAGAAAATCGCTGGACAACAAAGCCAGAAAGGGTGGGGGAAGAAGCTCACATCCATCAGAGTACCACAACCAATGAACTGGAGGCGGAAGGAGAAGGGGCAGGGTGGGGTGGAAGAACAAACAAGTGAAAGGGAGGTTTCATGGTACAGCGCAATACTACAAACCCACATGAAAGGGACCATTACTTTGACACGCTTATGAAACAGAGGTAAAAAACACAGAGGCAAACCGGGGGGGGGGGGGGGCGGGAATAGATGTGATGAAGCCCAGACGTTTGTTCTCCAAATAATGTGAACAATGTTAGGAGACCTTTTCTTTTAGGGAATCCCGATAGAACTGGCCCTTCAACCCCCTCCTAAGCTTGACTTAAAGACATACATCATCTTCTGAGAGGAAGGATAAAAACATCATGAGGGAGTCTGGTTTTAAATGTCCCCCAAAGCATTTCTCCATAAATCCATTCTCTACAGACCCCTATTTGGTTAAGTTAGTTTAAGGTATGCATGCTGCCCCTTTTTCGACCTCACGGCCAACCCAAAACCAGTCAACATTCTAGCTCCAAACGAAGCTGACATGAATACCAAATAAAGGCACTGGCAAAAGGTATAGGTGAATCTGTCAAAATTGATTTTACTCAGGTTCTCATTTTTTTTCAGTACTAAGGGTCAAACTGTGTTACATTCATTCTGTAGTGTGTGGCTGAGGAGATTTTGTTTTTTAAAAGTAGAGTAAGACTGTGGCACCAATTCAGACTGGTATGACTGTGCACAAATAGGGGGAAATTAAACCTCTCAACACCATTTCCCCCCCCCCCCACATTTCCTCCCTGCACATGAAGAGTGAGGAGTTGTTGGTTTTTTAAAAATAAAACAACTCCATTGGTGGGGGAAAAGTTTAATTCCCCCCCTCCCAGTGTGCAGTGATCATAATCTAAATTAGGACTGTGCACACTTACTCTAGAGTAAAAGACAATTATCCTCAGCTATGTACTTCACACTTTTGTACCGTGTAGTTTGATCCTGAATTCATCCTGTCTCGATTTTGCAACAAATTGCAATTTAGTTTTAGTCTGCGTGAAACTGTGTCCACATTTTTGTAACCATTTTTAATTTTTAAAATACACATTTTCTGCATATTTCAGCATTTTTGTATGCATGTTTTGTAACGTACTCAGTTTTTAAGCTATTTGAATAAAGCTTTTTCATACACAGGCTTTTAAAAAATGTACCCAGTTTTGTGTGCACTGTTTCAAATGTATGCATTTTTAAAAAAACATTGTTGTGGGGGGGGGTTGTTTGTGAGTTCTTTGCCATCTGTGCTTTCCCCCACCCCACCCCAATAGGCATTTGCAAACAGGAAAAGAAATCTTGTACATCCCTAAAAAAATCTGATTCTATCAATGAGTGGATGATGGGGGGAAAATATGCCTGACAATCCACAAAACACAGATGGAATAAATTTAACAAAATCAGTACATCACTAGTTAGTGCGAATTGTGTTTGCAAATCAGCTGCCAACTCTGGCTTGATTTCCTGCCTTGGCAGCCTCTCACAAACCATGCATAGATTGAAATATAAAAAAGGAACTATGGTTTGGCTTTACAAACCATGGTTTGGGAAACTGTCTGAGTGTAGCCAATAAGAATTGATAATTAGGACTATTGAAAATTGGATACCATCATTCTACATATTTTTTGACGTAGATTCTTGTGGTGGCAGTAAGGATGGTGGTAGTAGTGATGGTGTATTGTGCATGGTGGTGGACAGTCTATGTTATTAAAATGGTGGCAATAATATATCCCAGTGATCCTCAAATTTGTGATAGCTATGGTTCACTGAAACTAAAGGCACAGCACACTTGCCTACCTGAAAATGTGGGCTTTTATAATGTGTAAGATTATTTTCTCCCATCCTCATTGGAGTCCCCCCACATACACACATGTTCTGTATGAGCCACTGACCTGAGCATCCCTCCTTATTGCAAGGAGGCAGGCTCAGGGCAGTGACTCATGCAGATAACAATGGGTAGCCTTCTCAGAGGGTGGATAATTCTACTGCATTGTGCACTGCGACTAAAGGATCCAATCGCATGTTGCAGAATTACTGACTGCTTACAGAGCCTTATTGGTCAGAATGGTGCAAGGCTGGAGCCGTAAAGCATGCAGAAACACATCAGGAAACCTCATCTATGGATGGGTGCTTTGGTTTCTGTTTCCATGACACAAAGTTTGATAATTACAGATAGAGATCCATCTGTACAGCAACTCTAATTCTGCTCAGTCCTTTTCTCTTTCAGACTGGAAGAAGAAGAAGAAGAAGAAGAAGAAGAAGAAGAAGAAGAAGAAGAAGAAGAAGAAGAAGAAGAAGAAGAAGAAGAAGAAGAAGAAGACAGCCAATCAGAAAACTCCATAATCAGAGGGCATTTTCATTGGATAAAGAGTTTCACTGATCAAAGGAGCTAATCCCCTCCTCACTCACTCACTCCCCCCACCACCACATACACAACCACCACCAGCTGATCTCTTTTTTCAAAGAGAAGTGTACTTGGAGCCGATGTGATCTTTCTCCTATCACACACATACACACACCCTAAATCATAAAAGAACAGAAGGAAAATAGAGCTGCCAGCTCCTCTATCTCTTCCTCCTCCCCAGAGACCATTGGGAGAAGACGTGGTGGAAATTTTAAATATATTCTGCTTTTTCTCTGAGCTGCTGGCTTCAATGGAATGGAGCACTGCACCAGCAAATATACCTCTGTCATTTTGTGATTTGATTTTTCAGCTTTAACAAACTCTTTTTTAAAATATTTTTAAATTATTATTATTATTATTATTAATAATAATAATAATAATAATAATAATAATATCTGTATTCTCAGACACGCAGATTTTCTAGTAATAAAAAGAAACAACTCTAAAAGTGAGTTAGTCAGCCTCTTCTCTTAAGGCACACTTCCTTACTATAATTGAACCTTTTCTCTGTGTGTATAGTACATATATAAACACCTGAGAGAGTCCCTGCTCACCTGTGAGCATTTCAAGTGCATGTTTATGCCACTGCAGTGTAAAGCGGGAGCACAACCTTTGTCTCTAATCCATGTGTTCGTTTGCAGATGGCTGGCTCACAACAAGTTTGGAATAGTCTTGATGGGGGAAAAACAATACAAAAATATTGCAGTGACACATAGGTTCTATCAATTCTCTCCTCTCTCTCTCTCTCTCTCTCTCTCTCTCTCTGTGTGTGTGTGTGTGTGTGTGTGTGTGTGTGTGCAGTCAAACCTTTGTTATGTGACACTTGGTCAGAGATGGTCCCAGGGTGTCTTGCTTACGTCCCTTGAGGCTGGCTGTTGCTTTCTGATGAATTGCCTTGGGGACCTCATTGACAGGTGGCAGTAGCAGAAGCAACAGCTCAAAGCTAGGAGTGTGGCAGATGCTGGAAGTCTGAGCTTCCACCTGTCACACTTAAGCAGTGGTCATAATATGTGAGAGGGTTACATAATTTCCCACCGGGCACTAGCCAACACTTGTTGTTGTTGTTTTCTTTAAAGGACATTATCATTTGTTGCTTTTGATTGGTAAAGAATTTCACCAAGCAAAGGAATCCATCCTCCCTTGTCACACACACATACCAATACCACCTAATCTTTTTTTCTAAGAAAATTCTATTTGGAGACAAGGTGACCTTTCTCCCATCTCACACACACACTTGTAGAGAAGCAAAAAGTGAAATAGAGCTGCATCTTCTGTATCTCACATACATTTTCATGTAACTCACGTGGCCTAATGAACACAAAATGGTGGCAGTTCTTTAACGTATATGGTACCTTCACAAACTGGGGGAAGGTAATGAGCGGGGTACCGCAGGGCTCAGTCCTGGGACCAGTGCTCTTCAATATTTTTGTTAGTGATTTGGATGAAGAGGTGCAGGGAATGCTTATCAGATTTGCAGATCACACAAAATTGGGTGGGATAGCTAACACCCTGGAAGACAGAAACAAACTTCAACATGATCTTGATAGGCTGGAGTGCTGGGCTGAAAACAACAGAATGAAATTGAATAGGGATAAATGCCAAAGAAAAAGAAACCAAATGCACAGTTACAAGATGGGGTATACTTGGCTCAGCAATACTACAAACGAGAAGGATATTGGAATTGTTGTAGATCACAAGCTGAATATGACCCAACAGTGCGATGTGACTGCAAAAAAAAAGCAAATGCTATTTTGGGCTGCATTAATAGAAGCATAGCTTCCAAATCACGTGAGGTACTGGTTCCTCTCTATTCGTCCCTGGTTAGGCCTCATCTTGAGTATTGTGTCCAGTTCTGGGCACCACACTTCAAGAAGGATGCTGACAAGCTGGAGCATGTTCAGAGGAGGGCAACGAGGATGATCAGGTGTCCTGAAACAAAGCCCTATGATGAGAAACTGAAAGAACTGGGCATGTTTAGTCTGGAGAAGGGAAGATTGAGGGGGGAGACATGTCAGCACTCTTCGAATACTTGAATGGTTGTCATACAGAGGAGGGCCAGGATCTCTTCTCGATCATCTCAGAGTGCAGGACTGATGGGCTCAAGTTACAGGAAGCCAGATTCCGGCTAGACATCAGGAAAACCTTCCTGACTGTTCAAGCAGTATGATAATGGAACTAATTACCAAGGAAGGTTACCTAGGCTCTCCCACACTAGAAGCCTTCAAGATGCAGCTGGACAGCCATCTTTCAGGTATGCTTTGAGGTGGATTCCTGTTTTTGGCAGGGGGTTGGACTCGATGGCCTTATAGCCCCCTTCCAACTCTACTATTCTATGATACTCTGTATAGTATGTTGTGAACAGGGATTGGCAAATTAGGCCAATTCCACTCTGGAATTACATCTGCATGTGCTGCTTCTGCATTAATCTGCATGTTGTTTGTTTTTAGAAAAATAATTTCCTCAAAATAATATTTTAATTAGTGCTATGCTGAAAATTCCTCCTACATTTGTTTTGACCATTCTCATTCAACTGGATGTGGGGTTCTTGTACCTATCTTGTTTAGGAGGTGGCCAAGGCATATCCCTCAGTGACTTGTTTTTCACTGTATAGCCATCTCTTTGGCAGACTGTAGTCTCCTCAGCTTCCCACATTTCAATTAAAGCCCAGGAGAAGGTATCATGAGGTAATTTCTTCCTTAGGCCTTTTCAGATCAGGAGGTGTAGGCAGTCTAGAAGGCCAGCAGTGATTAGGTAAGCTGAAAAACACCACAAAAATAATTTACAAAACACCTTGAGAATGAGGTTGAACAATGAAGCCTCTTTCATGGGGAATAAAAACTTTCAGGAAATTGGGGGACAGATTTTTGCTCTGCACTTCACTCAACCTTTTCCTTGGAGCTAAAGACAACACTGCTTCCCCTCACTCCTCCATTGTGAGGACGGAAAATGGGGGCCAACCTACCAACACAACTGATGCTGTTGCAGTCCAAAAATACCTTACAAAAAAAAAAAAGAAGAGGCATGACAACCCCTGCCAATGTTAAGCCCTATCTGTAAGAAATTGGAGAAATTTTCCTCTCTCTCTTTCTCTGGAGAAATTTGGTGAAATTGTTCCTCCAATTTCTCTGCCCACAAATAGGTTGGAGAATTTTGAGAGGCCACTTGAGCACAGTTGTAATGTTAACACCATATTGTCCTATAGGTTGGATCCAGACTTGATCATGCTTAGTGTGGATCCAACAAAATCAATTGGAAAAATTAATCATGGCTGTCAAGTCCCATTGACTTCAATACTCTAAGCATGACTAAGTCTGGATACAACCCAGCATATTTAAATGTGCATTCTCTCACACAAAATGTGCATTTTTTCTCTCCCAGCATATTCAAATATGCATTTTCTCTCATTTAAATATGTATTCAATTATAGATGTATTTTAATCCATTCCACTTCTGTATCACAGATTGTTCACTCATTGACAGAATCAGATTTTTTTAGGAATGTACATGAATTTCATTGTGCAAATGAACATTTGTGCAAGTCCCCCCAAAAGCAAAACAACAACAACAACAACAACAACAACAACAACAACTAGTCAGTCGACAAATCTGCAGAATTTGTGTGACTTGGAAAAAGCTGGTCTGTTGCAAAATCTACAGAACGGATGCATAGAAATCAGAACTCATTTGGAATTCATTGCAGATTTCTCTGACATCCCTAATTTTGATATGTTCAGACTCCTGAGAACTGGGTAACAATGTCTGGAGAAGTACAAAATTGGGCAGATAGCAAAGATGAAGTCCACTTATTACAGATGCCAGAAAAGCTCAGGCTTGGATACCAGTTTTTTTGGGGGGGTTAATGCTCACCTTGAATAAGTGAGCATTGTCCAGCACCTAAATTCTTCTCTTCCTTGAATTATCACCAGAGCTCGTGAAGGATTCTTGCCTTTGATAAAGGGCATGAAATCAGATTGTACTGAATGAAGAGGTAATAGTTGTAGGAGGGGCATCAGCCTCCCAGAGGCATTGTGGGAAGAAGAACCCTGGTTTTCCTGACCAGAGGAGTGCTGTTGATGCTGGTGCCACCAGTGCGTGGAATTTCTCTGTGAAACTGAGAGCGGTGTTGGAAAATGAAGTGCTCGGGGCAGTTTCAGAATAACATTTGCTCCTTGCCTACCCCACAAATTGCAAGCCTAAAGTTTCTCACCAGCAAACGTTTGGCTCTGCTTCAATTTACTTGGGTTATTTGAACCAGTGCTGCTATTATAAACATGAATCATTGCTGTATCACACAAACTGGTCCTGTTATTACCACCGTAGAACATAACATTCCTGCGAGATGAGTAGGATGTTGCCTGGCCCAATTTGTATCTCTGTCATCTCTCCCAAGAGAAGCGATGAGCCCAAAAGCTTGTTTAGCTTCCACCAACAGATGTTGGTTCCAATTATAGGGATCAAATTAAAGTACTTTTATGTGTCTCCTTCAGTAGGACCAAGATGGCAACAGCTCTCTGAACAATGTCCTGAGAGAGCTTTAGTTGAAACAAGCAAGGGATTTAATTAAAGTTTGGGCTCTTTATAAAAGAAACATCTAAGAGACATAACTGTCCCTTACCTTCTTGTTTGTTATAACCCCAGACTCCCCCAGCCGGCCCCTTAAAACACTAATAGTAATTCATGAAAAGATTTAACTGGGAAACTAGTATGTAGAATATTTGTTGGACAATGCAATGGAGAACAATAAATAAACAAGGAGACACCTGCTATTCAAATCCCAGCATGTTTCTCTAAGGTTTGTTTTTTGTATGTGTTATTCTCATTTCCCCTCCAGGAAAAATACCTGTGTTCTTCCTAGATTTTTTCTAAGCAGAGGCTTTTGAACAAGTGTTTGAAAGCACTTTGAGCTCCTGTCCGTACTAGTTCTATTGCAAGTTGCAACATTCTAAAAGTTTAGTAGAACTCATTTACTCGGTTCTAGTAGAGCTGTCTAATTGGTGAGAACCAGGTGCCCACTGCTTTACGGAATGACGTGTCTTCTACTATTTTGTTTCCACATATTAGCATGGATGTCTGAGGCAATGAAACCTTTGTGCACAGATCTGTACATGTGGAGGCCACTTCAGACCCCCAAACTAACTCATGGACAGTGTGGGTGGGTCTGGGAAAAGCCATGCTATGTGTTTGTGCATGTGGGGAGGGGGGGTAAAGTTAACCCTGAGCAACAATTAGTGTAACATGTAGTTTGGCTTTTATACTACCCCTACTTTCTGGTGTGACATAGGGAATGATATACGTGTGTATTAAAGAGATGTCTTTTTTCCCCTCTTCTAATAGTGACTGGTAGCTTTTATTAATTATACCTTACACTTCTCTCAGCTCCTACAGTTTTTGACAGGGCCTGGCAGTAAAAATAGAATAAATAGAATTGTTATTTAAACAAATTAAATAATTAGCCATTTTTTGCCCCTTCACAACACCCAGAACCAGCTGCCTGAAGGGGCTGCCTCATTCTTCCTATGCAAATTTATTGAAATTTACCCATATAATTAACCAATTAATAATTCAAAAGGCAGACGATTAATCAGCCAGAATCAGTTGTCAATCCCGGTGTAAATTCCGCTCGGCACATTGCTTGGCATGCGCAGCGCAAGGTTCGTATTAGGCAGGCCTCAATTTCTTTTGAAGTCCTCAGAATCGGAAAGGCATGAACCAGCTCTTCTGAAGTATGGTATCTCTGGTTAATTTCTACACACCACAATCACTGTAAACTCTGCGCTTCTTTTGCTCTTATCTTTCCCCCCCCTTTTTTTTTTTTTTTTGCTTTTATGTTTTTAATCACATTTCCTAACTTGCAGAACTCCAGGCAATAAGAGTCGTGTTTCATTTTGAGAGATATTTCACACACACACATACACACACACAGAGAATATTTGCTTGCTTATTTTTTGCAGAGCCCTGGTATCATTCTGTAGCATCTCCCCTCAATTCCCCCACCCTACCCCAACAAGACATTTGAGGATTAATTGTAAGGATAAGCTAACATTTGCTTTCCTTCCTCATACAGACAATCAATATATGTACCAATGCAAAGTTCTTACGCGTGCAGCACTTGACAAGTATATGTGCTGACACCTTTAAAATACACATGCCATAAATACCATCTCTTCATTAGCCAAGTGTGGTAGATAATTATCACCTGCATGGAATTGTAATTTCTTTGGCTGCCACGAATTTGCACTTGGCTGGGCTTTACTTATTTATTTCTTTTTAATGCTCGGCCAGTAAACGACACATACCTTAAGGCTTTGTACCTCAGAGCAAATCCACGAGTTTATTAGTTCCTGAGTAGGCCTATTCAGGTGTCCTATTTTAAAATTGTGTAGACAAAGACAGGAAGGTGTGCTCTGCCTCTACCCCTTCCACTCCTACCCTTTCAGTGCTGATGAGGAAGCCTGCAGTAATAGGGAGGTCATATGGAAAGGAGGACAGGGTTCCTTTATCTTTAAACAGTTGCATAGAAAAGGGAATTTCAGCGGGTGTCATTTGTATGCATGCAGCACCTGGTGGAACTCCTTCATTACAACAGTTAAAGCTGCAGGAGCTATACTAGAGTGACTAGATACAAAAGAAAAAAGCACTCTCAGATGCATTTGCATGCTCAGATGATTTGTGAACAAAAAGAAAATTCTCGTACGTTCCTATCTACAAGAGGAATCAAACCAAGATGTCAACTGAAATTGAGATTCAGCTGAGAATACAGATTAGCCACTGGGTTTGAATATACTTACCATATTTCTTCGATTGTAAGACGCCATTGATTGTAAGACGCACACTAATTTCAGTACCACCAACAGAAAAAAAGCTTTGATTCTATGAATAATAATCGCACCCGCGATTCTAAGACGCACCCCGTTTTTAGAGATGTTTATATGGGGGGGAAAGTGTGTCTTAGAATTGAAGAAATACAGTATTGGTCAGCATCCAAAGAACCACTCAAATAGTTTCCAACTTTCCATGTACCAAAAGAGAATTTTTATGTGTCCATATTCCCTATACTGCCTTGCAAAAATTAAGGGAAGTTTCATTTCAAAGCCCTTGGAGATATGGCATTGGGTTCTGTGGCTGGGGAAAATAATAATAAAAGACATTAAATTGGGCATAGTAATACTTTGGGTTAGGCATTGGCTGCTAGCATCCAAATTTCTGATTTTATAACCCCAAATTTATTTCCAATCTGATTAAAAACAAACATAAAAAAACTAATAAGATATTTAAATAATGTAGAAAATGGCAGCTGAGTCTTGGATAAAATTAAACCTTTAGTTCAGAAAGGTGGATGACACAATGTCATTACTGGCTGATTAACCTGACATCAGTAAAGGGTTGGAAAAACAACCTAAGATCCCACATAATCAATGACATTTTAGAATCTAGAAATATAATTAGATGCCATTTAACATGATTTTATCAAATACAGGTTTCATCAAACAAATCTGTTTTTTCCTTTTGTTGAATACATAATCAGTTAGAATTGTGATGATAATTACTTTGAATACTTAAACCTTGGCTGCTTTCTTCCTTACAGAGTGAAACTCTAGTCATTGGTAGTAATTTAATTTCTAACATTAGTGCCGTTCAATATTATCTTGGACTAGAAGGCACTTTTAGTCGTTGAGTCTAACTCCACAAAGAGGGTGGACATGCATCCTCTTTTACAGAGGACCGTCCACTATTTGAAGGGCTGCAGGAAGACAGCAGTCTATTTGAAGTCCAAATCTAGTTTAAAGATAAAGAACCATCAGAAGTTGTCCATCAGCAGCACCTGGACAGCAGCCTTGACAAGGCACACCTATACTTTTTCCCTTCTGCTTTACCTCTGCATTTTTTATCTCTGTTTCATAAGCATGTCAAGGGCTCCAGCACACATGGTCCCTTTCATGTGGGTTTTTGCTTGTTTGCTCTTCCACTCCACCCCACCCCTTCTCCTTCCGCCTCCAGTTCATTGGTTATGGGCTCTTCCTGCCCACTCACTCTGGCTTTGTTATCTAGCTATTACTGATTTAAGGCTTCAACTGAGTTCTGTTTCTTCAGGGTCGGAGCTCTAAAAAGTCCAGTCAACTGACTAACAAGTCCCAACAATGACATGCTGGAGGGCGAGAACCGCCCCGCCCTCCCATTTCATCAGAAAGACTCCATTAGCACATGCCCCCAACAAAGGAAAAAGTGAGAGGGGGAAATAATCCAGACTTTCCCTGCACCAAAATAAAACGCAACAAGGGGGGAAGGGGTGAGATGAGTGCAGGACAGGGATGATGTCCTGTAAGTACTGCACTGTAAATCCACATACCAGGCATAGCAAGTGTGTGATAAATCGCTGGTGTGATGGAGCTCTTGGTCACAGTCTTTCACACTAAGGTGAAATGTACTGTATTTCTACTAAAATTACCATAAGACTTTCTAAATTTACATATAAATTAGCATATCGATAGGTAAATATGCACAAATTTCAAGGCAGAACAGTGACTGGGATCAATAAATTATGCAAATTTCATGGCAGAGCAGCAAAGTGGAGATGGAATATTACACAAACTTCAAGTCTGCACATTTGTGCAAGACTGGGGGGGGGGGGAGAATAGAAAAAACAAGTTTGCAAACACATTCAAGACACTCTCCAGGATCCTTTCTTCTTGATTTTTAGAAGCATGGGTTGGAGGACAGTGAATAGGGATGAGGGAGGATTATGGTGGCACTAGTGAGACTGCGAGGAGTGGCAGGAGCTTTTGCCCATTTTGCCAGGCCAGTCTTAACCATTCCTGAACAACCCAAGATGAGGCTCCCCTGCCGGTCCGGGTGTCATGACAAGCCTCCCTGTAAACAAGCCACCCCAAACAACCCAGGAACAAGTTATGGGTTCTCAGAATATCTTTTTTGTGGAAAACAACTCAGAATGAAAAAAAAAACGAGACATCACGACAAGCACCCTGAAACAACCCATGGTGTCAACCGGGGCTTATTGTGTTGTGTGGACCAGGTCAATTGTTTTGAATATTGTTAGATGGGGCCTGGTTCAGGTACATTTGATTCTTATAGGCTGGGTATTCTAGCTAGGTAGGAAAAAAGCTGTTGGGAAATGACAGTTAAGGAATTGACAGTTTAGTTAGTCTGTGGTGTGGTCATCAGTGAGCGAAAAGGTCTGATGCCGGGTGGGTGGTGTTTTAGAAGGACTAGGAGAAAGCAGAGGAGAAAGTGAATAGCTAAGGCTTGAATATTAAGCTATTCTTCCTCTGTGACATAACCATTTGTGGCTGGTATAGATCAGGTATAGGTGACTGTATTATGTCTGGAGGCTGTCCTTGCCAGAAGAAGGTTATACAGACAGGCAATAAAAAATAATAATAATACCCCGATAAACTGTCCAAGCAGCCAGATATACAAGAAGAGTGTGAGGTTCATAGGAAAGCTGGACCCAGAAGCTGGACCAGACAGACTATACGTAGGGAATAAAGAACTTTCAGGGTGCTTGCTGAATCCTGGTTCCTGGCTCCAGGTACAGGCCAGGCAGTGTCCTGCAAATTCTTCATTCTCTAGCCAAAATAGTCCATTTGCCACTGAAATTGGCAGGAATTTTCTCTGTAGCACTACAGTGGTTAAATTAGATTGTTTCCAAGCTAAATTCAATTCTTTTGGTTTTCTATAGCATCTATGGAGAATTCAAAGGACCTGATTTTGCTTGCAAACTAGCTAAACTGGGAAGTTTTGGTGCTCTCTAGCTGCAATGGATGGCAGGTTGTTGGCTGTGGGTTTGTTTGTTTGATTGTTTGTTTTGTGAGAAAAGAAATTACTAGAGGGAAAGTAACTTTGGGAAGGGTGCACTGGTGGGGGGCAAACACATGCAGCCCACAAGCCACACATCGATACCCTTGCATTATAAGTGCTACCCCAAATCCTGCAAGCTTATTTTTCTTACCCTCATTTCTTATTTGTTTGTTTCATTATTTTGGAGCCTGAAATATCCTCTCCAGTGCCACCAAATCACTTGCCTTGTTATTATCGCTGCCTGCAACCAGGTTCTCAGATCTCAAAATATAATTAATGGATGGCAAAGCACATGCACTAAAAAGGGAAAGCTTTTATAGATCACTTTTCAACATCCCTTTGATCTTGCTCATAATTAACATCTCCCCTACTCCTCACCCCTCTGCCCCCCACTGCAAGTTACACATTGATATAAACATATCCAACACTGTTGTATATTCGACAACTTCCTCGAGAGGACAAGTGGTCCCATTTTTTTTGTTCTCTCATTCTGAAATCCATAATGTTTGTCACTGGAGATACTGGTGTGATGTAGTGATGGTTACTAACATTCAATTTTTTTTAAAAAAATCTTGAATTCTTTTTGTCCTAAATATGGAGAACTTTGCAAATTTCAGTAACTGAAACAATTTTTTCACCCACCTCTAATGCTACTGCACCTATGTCCTACTTGGAGGTTTCCAACAGGCAGCTGGTAGGCCACTGTTGGTACAGAATGCTGGACTAGATACACCTTGATCTGATCCTGCATGGCTCTTCTTACATTTATAGAATTCCTTTCATGATAAAATTTGGTGACTCACAGAATTGTATCTTGGACTGGCTCAAGAATTCCCAGAAGCCGCACCTTACCAGCCAGGCCCTAATAGTTTCCCCACTGTTGGCACAAAAATCTATAGGAAGGAATATAGAACATGAGAACTGTGGTTAGAGTTTCTAGTTCCAGGTGAGGGAGATCCATGAGGCTAGAGGGAAAAGCCCTATCTGCTTCTGTCCCAAGAGAGATAAGGGACATAAGTCTTTTAGCAAGAGAATTGTATTTCTTCCTTCTGGAAGATGTCTTCTTCTTCTTCTTCTTCTTCTTCTTCTTCTTCTTCTTCTTCTTCTTCTTCTTCTTCTTCTTCTTCTTCTTCTTCTTCTTCTGGCACAGCCACCATCAGCCAGCACCCCTACCACTTTTATGCATGTGGTAGAGCAGGATGTACAACCTCTTACAGCCTGAGAGCTGAATTCTATGTTTTACAATGGGGACTGGGGGGAAACTGCACAAAAGCTGAGAAACCACCAAACAATTGTTGTTCAGGCCTTTGGGGCTCTGTGGGGTCCATATTGGGGGCCATGGAGGGCCAAATTTGGCCCCCAGCCTTGAGGTTCTGCAGCCCTGTGTTGTTGTTGTTGTTGTTGTTGTTATTTCTGTACTGCTTCATAGCCGAAGCTCTCTGGGTGGTTTACATAAGATTAAAACAATTAAAAACTATATACAAAAGATTAAAACAATAAAAATATACAGTATACACAAAAACATACATCTAAAAACAGCTATAAACAACTATAAGCTGTCAACTGAACCTAAAAACAGATCTAGAACCAGTTAAGGTCATCTCATTTTGCTATATAGTCTACTGTAGCTGCCATCAAAAGCCAATTCTATATGATATTTTGCCTGGAAGCAGCTATTTCCAAGATAGGAGGTCATGTCTAAGAGGTTTTGGGAAGCTGCCACCTAAACGTTAACATTCAAAGTACTGTTCCACATAGACATGAAGAATATGACAGTGGTTCCTTCCTTCCTTTCAGCACCGATTCTTGCACTTGCAACGTATGCATAGCTCAGGTGGTGCTTAACCTATTTTTTTTCACATATACTTGACCGTTCTCTTCCCTTCTACCTTGACTCCCTTCCTGTCTTGATTCAGCATTCATGATCACTCAGCAACTAGAACAAGTGCCTTTTACCATGCTTGGGATGTACTGAGAAATGAATCCCAGATGATTGCTCAGGAAACCCAGAGCTTTTAATACTTTAGGGACATATGAGAAATTTGCTTCAGTTTCTTTTTGGTCACAATCACTCCCCACACCCAGATCCAAACACAGTCCCTAACACAGCCTCCATGCATTTCTGAGTTTGCAATGTGATTCGTGGATCCTCCAAATAATAGTTTGATGACATGCCTACGTTTGAAAGAATGCACATTTAAAAATATACTTTTCAAAAATGTGCGTGCACAGGCTCAAATCAATGGGAGAAGAATGTGGACAGTTAAAAACATGAGCACAGTTGATGCGTACATTTGGAAAATATATGTGTGAAAATACATACGAATTTTCATTTGGAAAGGAAAGATCACATTCTTATACAGACCTGAGCTGGAACAAACTTGGAACTGGAATTCAGAAAAGCTTGACGAACTCAGGGTTTGCTGATTTGCGCATCCCTACTGGTCTGATGCTAAAGCTGTTCTAAGGTTCTTGGATCCTTCTGTTGGGGCCCTCTGTATGAGAACTTTGGCAACTTACATGAATGTTCAGCACAATTGTATACATCAGCTTTCCCCAACCTGGTGCCCTCCAGATGTCTTGAACAATGGTCTGGAATGCTGAAAGTTGTAGTCGAAAACATCTGGAGGACACCAGAATGGGGAAGCCCTTCTCCGCATCCCACCAATGCAACATATACACTACGTTGGGACAAGGGAGAGGGCTTTCTCTGTTGTGGCACCCGGGCTGTGGAATGCTGATGTGAGTTGAAGTTCAAGACATCTGGAGGGCACCAGGTTGGGGAAAGCTGATGTATACGATTGTGCTGAACATTCATGTAAGGTTCTCATACAGAGGGCCCCAACAGAAGGATCCAAGAACCTTAGAACAGCTTTAGCATCAGAATGGGGAAGCCCTTCTCCGCATCCCACCAATGCAACATATATGCTATGTTGGGACAAGGGAGAGGGCTTTCTCTGTTGTGGCACCAGGGCTGTGGAATGCCCTCCCCTTGGAAGCCCAATTGGCGCCAACATTGATTGCATTTCGACACCAAGTAAAAACATGGCTTTTAATAAAGCCTTTGATGGTTAAACTCACTGGCACATTGTTAAACTGCTTTTACTACTTTTAAATTATATATTGTTTTAACTTGGATCATGGTTTAATTAGTTTTTAACTGTGCATATTTATTGTTTTATACTGTATGTTTTTATCTGTACACCACTCTGAGATCTTAATGATATAGGGCAGGATATAAATATTTTAAATAAATAAATTAAATAATAAACATATTTACTCAGAAGTAAGTCCCATTGAACTCACTCTAATATAGTCCCAGGTAAGTGTACTTAGGATTGCAGACTTTGTGTTGATGATGCAGACTGCATGTACTCTGTGGTTCTGCAGGAATGAAATTCGGCATCCTCAGAATCTCTGCTTTCAGGGTTTTTTGTTTTAAAATCAGGTTTCTAGTTCTTATGGTGAAACGCCCATCACAGAAGCAATTCCATCCCACCTCCTGCATTTTTCTGCTGTTTTTCAACTTGCAGCTTCCAACTATACCGTTTCATTATAATGCAAGGGTCAGTGATTTTTGCATAGCCGTATTTGACACAGCCGTCAGTGCTGGCTGGAAGAAAAACAACATCCTTTCTCACCATCGAAATACTGATGTTTCAGCAGTGCTGGGGGGAAATGGGCACACCTGCATTACAAATAATTTAACTGTCATGGTTTTCATGTGGGAATTGTAATTTGATGGGGACATAGCAAATTCCATCAGAGATTCCTTGATCCACTCGTGCAGAACCATTTCCAGATTCACCTGAGAGAGAAAGAATAACTGTAAAAACAGTGCAGTTTTGCCAGTAGTTTGTGCTCTGCCAGATCAATTAATGTTTCATATTCCATGGCAAGGGCTCCAGAATGGTGCTGGTATCAAATCCTTTACTTACAGTCAATAGACCAGAAAAAGAAAGGTACAGTTGGTCATTGTAGATAATATTGCTGTGTTGTGTCTTCAAAGCAGCTCAAAGAATTGGGACAATTCCTCAAAGTAGGGAGGCATGTAGATCAGTGGTAGGTGCATGCTTTGCAGGCTGAAAGTCCCAGGTAGCTCCCAGGTTCAGTCTCCAGCATCTCCAGGTAGGGCTCAGAAGAAATCCTCTCTGCAACTCTGGAGACCCATTACCAGTCAGTGCCGACAATACTGGGCTAACTCAGGCCGTAGCTAGACCTAAGGTTTAACCCAGGATCATCCCGGGTTCATCCCTGCCTGAGCGCTGGATCCCCTGTGTGGCACTTAGATGAACAGGTTTGACCCCAGGACAATCCTGGGATAAACCTTAGGTCTAGCTACGGCCTCAGTGTAAGGCAGCTTCCTTGTGTTCTTATGGATGCTTCAACCACTGATGTACTTCCACCCCCAGTGAATCTCAACATGAAAAATAACCCATTTTCCCCTTCTTTAAATAATGGGCACAAGGCCATGCCTCACTTAAGATCTGCTTAAATTAGTCTTAACTGGAATGAGCGTGTGCAAGGGATATTTTTGCTGGATCTCTGCACGGATGGCGTTCGCTCACTCCAAATATTCTTGCCACAAGTTTCCATTGCTCCCCATTTCCACTTTCATTCAAAGACAGAAGACAAAAGTATCATTGCTCTGGACATGTTCCCTTGCCTACACATTAGATTCTCAATAGAGCCCTTTGCCGTACACTGAACAGTACCATTGTGGATTATCTTGGGGGTTTATGCCAGCCAGACATAAAGACGATGTATTTCAGACAACACCGTCTCTGCATGATAATATGAACAGACAACAGACATAACCAAATTATATTAGAGCTTGACAGAAGCAAAGGAGGGGAGGAAAATCTTGCCTTGCTGTCATTTGTGCATTTATCCCGTTTGCCAGCAAGAAACATTCCTTTACTAATATAAAAGTTATTCCATGTTCGGTGGGGGCTGGGAGCTGTCAGGCCTGTAAAATGCCACATTTCTTTATTGTTCTTGGCAAGGATTTCTGCAGCAACGAAATGCCACTGAGACACAACACTGCGACACTCAGGGCAGCCATTGCCGCTACTTAATTAGATTCTCATTTTGCCTGTTAAAATCGGGTAATGTTTCCTGTTTGTTTTCATTAAATGGAGTCATTTCTCCGGCACAGTATCTACCAGATCATTGTAAATTGCCGCATTTATAATGTCTGCATGAAGAAATGGCCTCCGTTCATCTGCTCCAGGAGAGTGGCATGAGCAGAATGGCAAATGCTTAGAGCCTCAGTCTTTAATCAGTGGAATTGGCAAATTAATCAACAAAAGCTTTAGTTGATTGCATGGCAGGGGCCAATTTGAATCAGTGAGGGGCAGTATTAATGCTTGGCACCAAGAGCTAATTGCCCACATTTTTTAAAGCATATTTTGGTTCGGAGTGGTCACAGGGTATGATATATATATATATATATATATATATATATATATATATATGACGTCTTTATGAATCAGTGGTAGATCTTGCTTTTCAAAGTGTGAATGAAAAAGTAACACTTTCTTCAGTATCTCAAAAAGGCACCCAGCTTGAAGTTTTGGTAATATAAAACTCTATTTAAAATTAATAAATCCTTGACTTTTCCAGTAAAGGGGAAATTGCTGATTGTCAGGACACGGAATGTGTCAGGTTGCAGGGCCCTGAGTTGCAGGGCCCGGGCAAGAGGCTGGCTTTCATTCCAAGTCAGTCAGAGGCAGACAGAGGACACAGGTACATAGTCTAAAGTCTTGATGGGCAAAGTGATCCCATTATAATTTGTCATTTGCTCCCCAAGTTATAAATCCAACATTATAAATTTTGACAGAAGTCCTCTGCTATTGCAAGCTTTTGAAATATCTTTGAATTTTTGTGCAGCTGAATCACCAAAGTGCATCACAGGAAGGTGAAACATGGGTACATGTTGTTCTTTTCCATCTGTGCATCACAACACAATGTGTCACGAGCTTTCACAGACTGACTGTTGTCATATTAAAAAATATGTTTCTCTCTGTCTAATAACTCATAGCAATGTCAGCCACAAGTATCTAGAAGGGCTACTTAGGTGTTCTGCTTGAATGTGCAAGGGTACAAAATGTGTAGGGAGATGGGGTGCAAGTGTTGCACTGCCCCCAATGTCCCCATCCCTCCAGATAATGGTGGGTGAAGAGTCAGAGGTAGATTCCAAAGAATGCAAAGGTTGGAAGTTGAGTGGACGGGTACAGCAGGTACAGAGACACTAGGGCGATGCTGGTGCATGGGATCCCAATTCCTTAAACACTTCGTGCTCTTGTGCATTATGACTGAATAGGACTTAGTAAGAAAAGAAATGAATGCTCAACCAGAAGTGAGAAAGAAACGCTCATCAGGGACACAAATCTGGATGGCTGTTTCTTCAAATGTGATTAGTTGTTGAATGGTTTCAAGGCCCAACTTTTCAACAGATTGTTTCCTTTGGCAAAAAGTAACTAAAATCATTATGTCGGCATGTGCATTTCAAACTGGAGATTTTCATTTCCTTTGGAAAATAAAGGTTTGCAGCAGTCAATATCTGATCATGTGCAAGACAGAGGAGACTGGTAGCTTAATCATGCAAATGCACAGATGGGGAAAATATGAACTAACAATCAATGGGACTGTTTAGACAACATGCTAAACATTATGGCTTAGTGTGTTGAGTGGACCATGACTTAGGCCTTAGCTAGATGGGGCTTTATCCCAGGGCGAACCCCGGCATTGTCCCTGTGCATCCACATGATGCACAGGGGATTCCAGGATCAGGGAGGGATCATCCCTCCCTTGCCCCTGGATCTCGCCCTCCACTTTGGCCATGGTTTTTCCGTGTTCTCGGGCTGAGCCCGAGACCGTGGAATGTATAGCCCATTGCCACGGTTTGACCTGGCTCTGTGTGATTCCTCACATGGAGCCGGGAGCCATGCACAGGGTATAGCGCTCCTCAGGAGCACTGCACCCATTGGGGGTAGGTTGGGAAGAACAGGAATTTAAATTATTTTTTAAAAAAATGCTTACCTTTAGTGTACGAGCGTTCATGCACTCCCACCACTTTAAAAAATAAAAAATAGCGGACGTGACGCCTCTCCTGCTGAGGTCGTCACGTGTCACATGTAGACAGAGGAGGGATCTCATAAATAAACACATCGCGGGATCTTCCCTCCTCTGTTGCGAGCTAAAAGGTAGGTCTAGCTAAGGCCTTGGTGTGCTGTGTGAGCCATTCCTAACCATGGTGGCTACATAACCATAGTTTAAACATGCTCACTAACCATTTGCTGCAAAAGCGTTAGCAGCCTAACCATGGCTTAGGGTGTTGTCTTAAAAGGCCCAATCTCAGTTTGAAAATATGTTTCTTGGACAAAATCAGAGCCTGTTACACTTTTGAAAATTATGGAACTATTAGATTTGACTTACAAACTGACTAATTTTGAGTTTCAGCAGCATCACCAGTTAAAACCAGTTGAATGGTGCTTTTGAAAAATGGAGTTCAGTCTGGGCTAGTAAGGTGCTGAGAGTCCAGTTCAATAAACACACACACACAAGTGGCAGCTTACACTAATCAACTAAAAATGTGTTCATTCATCATCCTCAGTTAGCAACAACAAACACTCAAGACGACACAACACAAAAGGCATTTTGAGATTCAGACTTGAGAAACCATCATAGGTCAAATCAAATTGATCTGGACTGTGGCCTACCTCAGCAAAAGAAGTTTGTTTTACACTCACAAGTTTGCCATTCACACTCAAGCCCATTTCAAAGGCAATGTGATCCTAATTGTGTTACTTTCTGAATGATCTCCAGCTCATCCATTGCCACGAAGCGAAAAAGAATGACACACTAAAAAGCGTGTTTTTTTTTTTTAATGTGGTCTCTCCTACTCTTCTGCCTGAAGCTCAGTAATACACACATTATAAGAGCAAATTGAAAAGGGACCTGGGTGGATATCGTTCTACATGGCGAACTATGTGTGTGAAGAAGCTTCTGACACAGTTATAGCAATTTTAATCCTAGTGACAGCCTCCCTGGGGTTGCACTGGTGAGGCTGCAATCATTATAACCATGTGGGGGAAATTGCTTCAAGAAAATGGCTTCCCAAATAGAATGGTGCCCATATGGTTTCCTTTTCAAGCAGTGACCATACTGTCCAAAATAGTCTTATATTTCTGATTTCTTCTGAGGGAATCATATTCATTCATACACGCGCACACGCACACACTTTATTTATTTATTTATTTATTTATTACATTTTTATACCGGCTAATAGTCGAAACTCTCTGGGTGTTTCATAAAAATTCAGAGAGAGAGAGAGAGAGAGAGAGAGAGAGAGAGATGCACAGGACAAGAATGTTAATTCAGCAACACAATCGTGACAATTTTTGAATAAACAATGGAATTTTTTGATGAAATAAGCCCAACGTCAAGATGTTTGGAGTAACGTCTTCTGAACTGCTTATGCTTTCATACCCGTGGCAAGATGGACAAGGGCAGGAAGGCAGAGAAAATGTCACTTACATGGTTTCATTATTGGATAAGAAGAGATACTGTGAAGAAGTGGTGTAATCAGCTCAATGTGAGTATCCCTTGGGGAAAGGGATATACAGAGCAAAAGGAAGGGTACCTCACACCCCTCCACCTAGTCACTTTGCCTTAGTATTGCTCCAATAGCAGGGGGGGGGAAGCTAACTTGGGGGAGGAAAGGAAACACTACCTAGGAGGAGCAGATGCAATGTTTATCAATTTGTTGAACTTGAGCACATTAAGGACTCTGATCTGTGGACTCTGGTGAGGTGCTTGTGTCTATGTTCTGGTGCAATAAAAGAGTTTCTTTAACACATGTCTAGTTGTGGATGTTGCAAGGGAGCTAATCTTGACAGTTTTGGACACATCCATCTTTGAATCCATCCCATCCCATTTCCTTATCAATCTCTACATAAAAAACAAGCATAAAATCTACACTATTTTTGAATGTACTTTTTTTTTTCAGAATTGTGCTGGCTACCAGACATGAAATGAAATACCAAAGGTATAGGGTTTTGGTTTTTGGGTTGATTGTTGTTCCATCTACATAGATCGAAACGATGACGTTTGGGACAATATTTCTTTTCTAAATGTCCCTAGTTTAATTTTATTAAGAGAAATGCAACCACTCACTGAAAACTGCTTAGATGAAGCAATTATGTAATGCTGAAATTCTGAAACCCCAATCGTTAATATTACAGAGAGATAATTTGTGAGCTGCACAATGTCAGATGCTGTTTTATTGCTTTGTAAGCAAGTTCATTTCATTTGGCTTCTGGTGTCGACATTTTACAGGGTGGGCATTTCAGTGTTGAAAATGAGAATATTTTAAATCAACAACAACAACAACAACAACAACAGGAGACAAGTATCTATTTAGTTCTAATGCTCCTTTTGGTGCATCAAAGACAGCACTGTTCCTTTAGAAACAGGATTCCATTGACAATACCTGTTTATTTTACGCACGTAACACTGGGATGTCTATATGAAGCAAGAACAATAATTAACTGTACATTAATTATAGATCAAATCAGTTAGGATTTACAATGTAGTAAACAAAAACTATTTGTCATTGTGAGATAGAAGGCCCATCTTTAATTATTCTAATGACCATAGCAATTCCAGCTTGCCCAGTGAGTTAAGGGAGGAGCCATAACTCTAGTCATAGAAAACATTCAGAAGATCTCTGGTTCATTATCTGACAGATGTTAAAAGGATCTCCAGCAGCAGGCCAAACCAATGTCAGTCAGAGTAGATGTTCAACCATTATGTCTCAGCCAGGTAGAACAATGTGTGTAAAGGACACAAGGTCATACATGCTGTCCACTCCCCGAATGGGTTAAATCCAACATATGTGCTAATTAGAGTAGACCCACTGAAATGAATGGGATTTAAGTTAGTTATAAGCAGCTGAAGTCCTGTTCATTTCAATAGGTCTACTCTAAGAAGGACTTATGTTTGATTTTACTCAATGTCCCTGCATATGGTATCTCCGCCTTCTTGGATTCCAGCCAACCCACATTGAGTATGGAGATCTAAAGGAGGCATCTGCTTTTGTTCTCTTGAATGTGAATGGAAGCCTCTACACAGTTATGAAGTCTGATAAAGCAGGGCTCCCAATCAAATGGAGGCTCCTACTTGCAACATGAGTTGAAGCCCCTTTCAGACCTCTCTGCTCAATGGACAAGCAGGGATGGAGGCCCATGGACCTTAACCATGGGGTAGGCATAACAGTTGAACAGGGCTAGGGTTGACTCCATATAATGTAGCTTCATACATGATTGGATATGCTGTCCATGTATGTATGATTGGGAAGTGTGTGTGTGTGTGTGTGTGTGTGTGAGAGAGAGAGAGAGAGAGAGAGAGAGAGTACATGGGCTGGGAATTCAGAATATAATCATTAAATGTTTATTTCATTGAGAGACAGAAGCAAGAGTTAAACTCTCTCCCATTGAAATTGAAGAGTCTTTAGATCATGTTCGTCATGCTTTTATTATTGTCCTACACTTATTTTATTCTAGTTCCCATCACTGGGAGAACACCAAGCCCTGTAGACTTTATTCATAGCCTTTTAGCTCTCCTACAACTGGACACATGGTACCAGAATAGGTGAATCCCACTGATTCCATTACAACATATTCTGTTTAGGGAGAGGATGTTTCTTCATTCTCATGTGAAACACCAATTCAGAATTTGAGCCATTTGTATTTAGAACCTGTTGTAACACCAAGACACCTGATTTGGAGACTTTATTGGGTTTCAGATACATTTATTGGTTATTATAAAGCATGCAGAGAATTCAAATAATTTGTGGGAGACACCATTATGGAATGAAGGACAATTTAGTTAGTTTAATCTAGGACAATTTGGTGATTAAATGAATAAAGTGAGGCAATCCCAATACAACATTCTACAATATCCTGAGAGCAATGAGATTTCTTTGCATAACCCAGCAAACATGAAGGGACATGCAGTCTAATTAGTTAGAATCCCTAAGTAAACAAGGGACTGTTCAGCGTTGCATTTGTGCCACCAACCAGGCCACTACCAAAGCTGGCATTGTCCCAAATGAGAGGCTACAATCTGAAATAATGTGTAATTCCATCATGCTAGTCAAGAAACAGAAAGTGATGTGAACCTGTGAAGATGTTTGCTTTTTTTTCAATTGCTGTTCTGGACATTTCAACCTTTTAAAATGGGTAAAGAAAAAACTGCACAAACCCCAGAAAACTACCAAACCACAGAAGGTTGAGTGAAAGGAGTTGGGGTCAAGGGAAGGGGGCATGGTACCTGGAGAGGGCCATATTGGGAGCTCAGAAGAGCCAGATTTGGTACCCAGGCCTTGTTAGGTGTAATCAACATCAAGGACATAGCTAGACCTAAGGTTTATCCCTGGATCGTCCAGGGGTCAACCCTGTTCATCTAGGTGACACACAGGGGATCCAGTGCTCAGGCAGGGGCAAACCCTGGATGATCCCAGGATAAACCTTAGGTCTAGCTGTGGCCCAAGTGTGCAAGAAACTCAGCCTGTCACAAGGAAGCAGTGTGGCACAGAATCAGATAGTTAATAAGTTAGAGACATGTTTGTATTATGTTTATGTTGTTTATTTTGACTGGTTAGTATCTAACTATGTCCCATAATGCAATTCCCAGGCCTGCGTCCTGGTTCTAACTGCTCTCTCTGTGACAGTTATGTTTTCTGATGACAGTTAGTAAGAAGTCTCCAAGAGGTCTTGATAATAGGGGTGTGATCCGCTCCGATTAGGAGCGTAGAAGCAGTAGCGGATTGGCCTGCTCCGCCTTACCCAGAGGCGGAGTAGGAGCGGACCGCGGACCCCTAGAAGCAAGGCGAAGAGAAGCGACCATTTTTCGGAGCTCCTAGTTCAGGCGGAGCGCTCCGGTCGCCATCTTGAAAACATTTCGCCATAGGATTGCATTGCGGCAAATAATCACGCATAACTAGGTTGTTTTTGAAGCTATCGTTCTGGAAATTCTTGTGCTCAGAGAGTCGTGGATGGGGGTCATTTTGAGACCACTCTCACCTCTCTGCGTCGTGTGGGTCGCGTGCTATATTTGTTTGAAAATCGGGTCAACCGCGCGGCTCAAACGGCGTTTTCGGCTTTTCGCCCATAGGATTGCATTGAGGGAAAGAATCGGGGATAACTGGGGGGGGTTAAGCTATCGTTCTGAAAATTCTTGTGCACAGAGAGTCGTGGATGGGGGTCATTTTGAGACTACTCTCAACTTTCTGCGTCGTACGGGTTGCGCGCTAGAAGTTTTTAAAAAATCGGCGGGAAAAATACCTTTTTCAAAGGGCTGAGGGGCAGAGTCAGCTCCCGGTCATGATGATCCCAAAGTTAGAGGAGGGCATAGGCAAAACAGGTAACTTGGGATTCTGGGAAACTTCTCTTTCTTCATCTGAACGGGCTTTTCCCCGTGTTTTTTAACACAGTAGCACCACCAAATGCACAAACACAACCTGAAATCATATACTAAGCCAAGAATAAGAGATAGAAACACAGCACTGCTCCCCACCCTAACTTTGGGGAACAACTGAAAAGATGTGGTGCAAGGGGATGAGCTCCCCTAGGGCATCTCATTGTGGACGTGCCCCCACTCTCTCCTGCACTGGAAGGCCATTAGAGCCTTCCAAAGAGAGTAAAACGGTGGAGCAATGCCTATCATGAGTTGAAGTGAATGTTCACTTTTTAGTGGTGGAGCGATGCCTGTTATGAGTTGAAGTGAGCATTTACTTCTTAATCTCAGAGCTGTTGGTGGCTGTCTTGAGTTGAACTGGCAGCTGCTTCCCCCTCCCCCGGGCACGTCCCCCTATTGCTGGTAAAAGACAGATATAGCCTTTTTTTAAAAAATCTTCTTGCTGTTTATTCAGCAACACTGCTGCTTTTAATTCCACCCCTCCTTTGTTTATTTATTGATTTATTCCATTTTATATGCATTACTGGCTTATCCTTGGCTCACTTCCTTATGCCCCCAGAAATGCCAGCTGCATGCCTGCCTGCCTTCCCTCCCTCCTCCCCTGCCCACCTCGCAGGGATGTTGTGTGTGTGTGGCTTTGACTCAGGGGAGAAGTCCTTCCTGCGCTCACTTGGAGTTTTGGAAGTTCCAAATTTTGCAGGTTTAAGCCCCGCCAAAAAACAGGGGATGATGGGACTGCCTTGAGTCTCGGCGTGCAGCGTATGTATCCCTGGATAAGCTTTCATGGTGGTGAGTTTGAGGTTTTTTTTTAACGTGCAAAATTGACGGAGCTATGGAAAGGGGTGTTGGATTTTCATAAATTCCCCAAAAATCAGGGGATGATGGGACTGCCTTGAGTCTCGGCGTGCGTATGTATCCCTGGATAAGCTTTCATGGTGGCGAGTTTGAGGTTTCTAACGTGCAAATTGACGGAGCTATGGAAAGGGGTGTGAATGGGGTGCCCGATTTTCAAAAATTCCCCAAAATTCAGGGGATGATGGGATTGCTTTGAAACTTGGCGTGCGTGTGTATACCCCCATGAGGTGTCATGGTGCCAAACATGAGGTTTCTAACTTGAACAGAAAAAAAGTTGTATAATTTTTTAGCTTTCAATGCAAGCCTATGGGGGGGGGGGAAACGGAGCTCCGGATCCAGATCCGGAGCTCCGAGCGGAGCGGAGCGGAAGTGGGCGGAGCGGGGCCGGGGCGGAGCGGCCCGATCCGGAAAATGGCGGATCTGCAAGTGAAGCGGAGCGGGGGGTCCGTGCACACCCCTACTTGATAACATTATTTTATCTCTCCACTCCTAGTCTATCTAGTAATGTTTCATTTTCGTTCTAAGAATAAACTAACTCGGGTTTTTTTGTTCTCTACTATTAAAGAATTGTCTCTAGCATTGATCTTTAAGAACACACAAATTAAGACTTCCGCCAATAGGCCTGAGGTTCCTCAGCCCTAGAACCACAAAATTCTGCATTTGCAAAGCAGCTACAGAGACCAGGAAACACAGGAAATTGTGACATCATCACACATGATAAAGTCTCCTGGACATTACAGAGCAGGGGGGGGGTCTTTTTGATGGCACCAGCATACTTAGCATAACTTCTACGCAGGTCCTAACTAACCCATCTTTTTATTGAGAAAGCCTAGAAACTAGGGCGGTGCACTGCCTTGGGGGTAAATCCTGAATCCGAGCCAAAGCAGGCCAATTTGGCTACAGCCCAAATCCGGATCGGCACTGGATCGGGCCAAAGCTCCCTGAAGTGGATCAGAATGGGTCTGAAGCAGTTTGGGGTCTTCATCCCAATTTGAGGTGATGGTGAGCCATTGGATTCTCCTGCTGACCGCTCCTCCCTGCTTCTCCTCAGAACCTTGAACTGTTGCCCCTAACATCTATGGGATTTACTTCAGCCGCAAATTCTCAGTTAGAACTGCCATTTTATATGAAAATGGGCCTCTGCAGTTTTCCTAAATCTACCATTGCAAGCTATGGCGGCTGTTTTGCTCGTGGTTCCAGATACAAGGTGCTCAGCTGGCACCCAGGAACTTGCAACAACCAACTTGCTTCAGGGGGTTCAAACCTCGCTTCTAGACTGAACCTGAAGCAGATTGGCCCTGTCCCTAAGCACTCTGAGCTGAATTGGGGCCTATTCAGATCTCCTGAATCAGCCTCTGAGGCGAGTTGAGGGGGGCTGTGTACAGCCCTACTAGACATATTGTCCTATTCAATAAATAAAACTCCCTGGCCCAGGGGGCTCTATTGGCTCCCTCTTTATTGGTGTTTCAGCATGGTGCCCCACTCTGTTTCCCTGTGCTTTAATTCTTGGCTTCTGGTTCAGCTTATTGCCCCCCCACCTTTAGCCTTTATTGTTTAATGGATTGTACATTGTTTTTATGGATGTTGTAAGTCATCTTGGGGACACTGTGAGGGGCTGAAAGATATGATATAAATATCTAATTTAATTTAATTTAATTTAATTTTTAAAATACTCTAGCATTCTAAGGCTAAACATCTCTGCTTATGCAGCAAATAAGATATAATAATAATTTTAAAAAATGTGTCCTGCTAAAATAAACTTTACTTGAGGTAACAGAAATCTGAAAGTTACTTGAATATTATTTTCCACTGAGATAATGCAATCTTCCTACTGCTAAAAAAAACATATGGGCTTTAAATGCTTTAAATTTTTATGCACCAGGCGGCAGGTTTTAAATTAACAATGAACCAGTTATTTTTACGTAATTCTGGGAAGACAATCTATCATTTTTAAGTTCTCAAATTTCTCACTGCTCCCGTTTTGCTAGGCCCGAGACATATTGTCCATTATCACGACATCTATCATAGATTATTGCAGATAGAGCTTCATGTGACTTCGAAGGAAAACAGCTGTGATCTGTTAGGATTTCTTTTCTTTTCCTTTTCTTTTTTTAAGCCGTACTTTGTTCAAAGCAGAATAAAGCTCAAAAGCTTGGGAGAGAGAGAGAGAGAGAGAGAATGAGAAGAAAAACAAGGGCAGGATGGGGCTGAAGGAGGCTTCAAGTACTCTGCTTTCTCCTTAATGAGATTAATCCATATGTTTGTTTCTCCTGCGCTGGGTTTTCTATTTTTAAAAGTTCACAGAGCGCTACTGTTTCTCAGTCTTTGGTACAGATGCATGGACTTGTTCAGACAAAGGAGAGTAGTTTGCATCAAGAGCTTCAGAAGCTGTTGCTTTAGCAGCTCAAGATGCCGACCCCCCCCCCCACTCACCCAGGCCACAGAAGTCTACTTAATGCTCTGACTAAAATATTTTGCTTTTATGCTGTTCAAACCTTGCTTTTGGTTTTCACCTACAGCACAGTCAATATTCTAAGGGTGTCAATGGATCTACAGGGCTGAGAAGGGAGGAAGGGAGGGGAGAATCAAACCTCTGGGGTCAACTTAACCCACTGAGAAAAATTTGTGGTTGCATCTATGGGGCTTCACTGACTCAACATCTTTCAAGTGCTGTGACACCTTTGCTGTTTATTTTTCATTGTTACTCAGTTTTAAATCTGATAGTCCAAATCAGCCCCACCCACCCCAAACAATAAAACCAGACAACCAGGGCCGGTGCTACCATAGAGGCCACTCAGGCGGCCGCCTAGAGCACCAAGCTAAGAGGGGCGCTGGGCACAGCGCAGCACTCACGCGCATTGGCTGTGAGCCAGCCTGGCCCGAGGATTCAGCTGGGCCTGGGCAGGCGAGATGGCACCCCGTGCCCGCCCAGCCAAAGCGAAGCCAGGGACGCTGGGGTGGGGGTGGGGTGGCTCCACATTCGGACTTCCAGAACGTGCCCGGAAGAGAGAGAGAGAGATTGAGAGAGAGAGAGAGAGATTGAGAGAGAGAGAGAGAGAGAGAGAGAGAGAATGTATGGGTGAATGGGGTGCATGGGGTCTTTGAGTGAATGCATGTGTTCATGCGTTTGTGTGTTTGGAGTGAGTGATGCTGAGTGTGTGTGTGCGCGCGCACGTGAGTTGGGGGGGATGATTTGGAGGTGAAATTCCTATTAAATAATGCATTTTAGACCCATAGACGTTCCTTTCCAATTTGTTTGCTATAATTGGCATGATGTATTTCTTGCGCTTTAAAATAAATTTAGCAGTTTCAAGTTTTGTGCTTCTTATTTTTTCCAGGAAACATATGTTCTTAAAAATCAAAGTTGGCATTTTTTGGGAGTGTGTGTGTGAAAGTAGCTCACCTTGCCTAGGGCGCAAACTGTTGCCCTGCAGACAACAGTTAAACAGTTTTCTTTTAAAATAATGATGATGATGATGATGATGAATAAATACAATGGGACCAAAGAAATGGAAAGAATAAAATCAATGGAAAGCATAGACCATTTTTAATCAATCTATCAACCTTTACTTACAGTCAATGGATCAACCTGTTTTAAAAGTACTGATGCCTAAAACTGAGCCCTGCACAAACAATCCAAGGATGAGCATACCATAGTTGGATGCCGCTAATTAAAATCCCTTGACCTTAGTTGACGCTTCTTTGATCTCTGATGGTGGGGTTACTCAGGGAAGATTTTCTTATGCAGAACTTAACACAAGGGCAAGTTTATGTGGGCAGAGGCAATCACTCAACTATTCAGGTTATGGGACATAAAAAAGGCTTTCAAGGTTGAAAACCAGAACTTTATTTTATTTATTTATTTACAATATTTCTATACCACTCCCCATTGAAAATTCCAGAGCGGTGTACAAGATAAAATGAAAATAAAAATGGAATAAAACACTTAAGACAGATTTTAAAAGAAACAAGTACAGTGACTCATGGCTGGACATTAAAGAAAGGCTTCCTGGAATAATGATGTTTTCAGGAGGTGCTGAAAGGAGTACAAAGTTGGTGCCTGGCTAACCTCCAGAGGCAGGGAATTCAGGAGGGGAGCCACCACATTGAAGGTTCTTTTCCTGGTGGACTCTATTTGGAGGATGGATCTATGTGGAACCACCAGGAGCAGACCCTCAGATGACCTCAGTGACCGGGCAGGTTGGTAGGTGAGAAGGCTCTCTTTCAGGTATCCTGGTCCCAAGTTGTTTAGGGCTTTGTACACAAATACAAGAACCTTAAACCTGGCCCGGTAGCGAATAAGCAGCCAGTGCAGTTCCCTCAGCAGAGGAGTTACATGCTGGAAAGGGGCAGCTGCAGACATCAGCCGAGCTGCAGCATTCTACACTAGCTCCAGCTTCCGCAGCAGCTTCAAGGGCAGCCCCACATAGAGCATGTTGCAGTAATCCAATCTTGGAGTTACCAATGCCTGTACCACCATGGCCAAGCTATCCCTGTCCAGGAGAGGCCATAGTTGGTGAACCAGCCAAAGCTGGTAAAAGGCACTCTGAGCCGCTGTGGCCACTTGAGCCTCCAGCGACAGAGATGGGTCTAAGAGTAGCCCCAAACTACGAATCTGTTCTTTCAGAGGCAGTGCAACCCCATCCAGAACAGGCAATGAGCCTGTCTCCCAGACTTGGGAACCACTCACCCCCAGGGCTTCCATCTTGCCAAGATGAAGTCTCAGTTTATTGGCCCTCATCCAGCCCATTACAGCACCAATGTACAGCACCATGTACATTGATTGTGCTATATAAATAAATAATAATAATAATAATTACTGAGTCTAGGGACTGGTCCAGGACCTGCACAGCCTCACTTGATTCAGTTACCACAGGGAGATAGAGCTGTGTGTCATCAGCATATTGATGGCATTTAGCTCCAAATCCCCTAATGACCACTCCCAATGGCTTCATATAGATGTTAAATAACATTGGGGACAAGATAGTGCCCTTCGGCACTCCATAGTTCAATTGTCAAGGGGCCGAGGAGTGGTCACCCAATGCTACTCTCTGAAAACGACCCCGTAGGTAGGACCGGAACCACTGCAACACAGTGCCTCCGATGCCCATCCCACGAAGTCAATCAGGAGGATACCATGGTCGATGGTATCAAAAGCTGATGAGAGATCGAACAGGATTAACGGGGTTGCATTCCACCTGTCCCTCTCTCGAATTATCCTTTTAAAAAAATGAACAGGAAGCCAATGGAGCTGTCTTAAAACTAGCAAGCTATGTTATGACTGTCTACTCATTCCAGTTTTCTTGCTGCTACATTTTGCACCACTTGCAGTTTTCAAATTGTCAGATAGGACATCGAAGTAATCTAATCTGGACAGTGGCCAGGCGATCTCTGCGCAGAAAGAGCCAAAGTTGGCACACCAGCCTCAATTGGTGGAAGGAGCTTTGTGCCACAGATGCTGCTATCACATCTAAAGTATATTTGGGCAATCCGCAGGTGACAAGCCACATGTGGCCCCTGGAGGCCTTCTGGCGGCCTGCTCTGAATGCCCAAGATGCTACCACTGTCATCCCCCGCTGAAATTTTGCTGAGGAAGACAAAGCACCAGGAGAGTCATCCCAGCATGCCGTTTTCCCCAGTACAACCACTTTTGCTTGGCAGTCTGTTGGGAACATGACTTAAATGTAAAAAGCAGCACACATGGACCACAAGCCTTGCTCACCATCTCCACAGCACAACCGCCCACATGACAGACAGCAAACAGCTGTTTGGTGGGTTGCCTGGAGCATGATTGAAATGGGGGAAAAGCCACACATGGACCATCATCCCTGCATGCAGTTGTTGTTGTTGTTGTTGTTGTTACTTCTATTATTCAGATTTCTTAGATGCCTTTCTCAAAAGAGACTCAAAGCAACACTGGTAGGGGACTTTGTCAAAACTCTTTTGGAAGTCCAAGTAAACAATGTCTATGGTAGGGTGACCATATTTTGGAAACCAAAAAGGAGGACAACATGGTCACCCCCAAGGGGGCGTGTCCAGTACCAAGGGGGTGTGCCCACCCGAACATAGCCTTGGTCACATGTCTGATTTTACAGCACACATTTTAGACAAATCTGTTCTACATAACATCTTAATGTTAAAATCACTGAAATAAAGAACAAGTGAGAGATTCAATGTATCTGAAATTAACTTCACTCACTCCTACTTTTGTAGGTTTTGCTGTACTTTGAAGCTTTTGCTATACTCTGTGTGTTACATTCTCCCCTTCCCTCAAATATCTTTTCTGACTGTGTCTTTACTCATTGCAAGCTGCTGTTGTTGTTAACAGGGTTTGCTACTGGCCCCAGATCTGTTTCGAATTTGGTGTGGCTAAAGCTCTACCTAAATCCTATCATGGTACAAAGTTTCATCCCTTTAACTTTAAAAATGACGATTTTAAAAATAATAATTTTAAGACCTAAATTTTTAAAAAAATTCCTAAAAAATCAATGGATGAAGGGATCTGTTTCAAATTTGGTGTGGCTAAAGCTCTACCTAAATCCTATCATGGTACAAAGTTTCATCCCTTTAACTTTAAAAATGACGATTTTAAAAATAATAATTTTAAGACCTAATTTTTTAAAAAAATTCCTAAAAAAATCAATGGATGAAGGGATCTGTTTCAAATTTGGTAAGACTAAAGCCCTTCCTAAGAGCTACCATTGTGCCAAGTTTCATGTCTTTATCTTAAAAAATGATGGAGTTATAAGCATTTTTGTTAATTCCCATTAGAGGCTCTTTGGGGGGGAAATCCTGATTTCCCCTCCCCTCCCGGATTTGCCATCGAAAACCCGGACAAATCCGGGCAAATCTGGTCATATGGTCACCCTACGGGCTCACCCTTGTTCACATGTTTATTGAAATTTGGTACCTGCCCAGCCAGGGTGGTTTTGGCTGGAAAACATCCGTTGCAGGTGAGGATGTGCAGAATAAGGCACCTCATGTGATTGCCACATGTATGTCACATGAAGCAAGAGTGAGGTGAGCCTATAAAGGCCAGCCCCGCCAAGCAATGGCCTTTTTTGCTTTTTGGCTAGCACTCTCTCTCCCTTTATCTAGTATGGGATTAGCCAGTCGCTGGCTTTGGAGGTAGGGCTGAGTAAGAATTTTCCTCCAACTAAATGGCGGATAGGCTTTTTGCCTACTCCATACTGGAAGTTAAAATGAGGAGCAAGGCTGGCGCCAGACTATTTTATGCCCTAGGCAAACCCACCCACCCCGCCCCCGCCAAAAAAATGCCAACTTTGATTTTTAAGAACATATGTTTCCTGGAAAAAATAAAAAGCACAAAACTTGAAACTGCTAAATTTATTTTAAAGCGCAAGAAATACGTCATGCCAATTATAGCAAACAAATTGGAAAGGAACGTCTATGGGTCTAAAATGCATTATTTAATAGGAATATCACCTCCAAATCATCCCCCCCAACTCACACACATGCGCGCACACACACTCAGCATCACTCACTCCAAACAAACGCATTCACTCAAAGACCCCATGCACCCTATTCACCCATACATTCTCTCTCTCTCTCTCTCTCTCTTCTGGGCACGTTCCAGAAATCCGAACATGGAGCTGCCCCACCCCCACCCCAGCATCCCCGGCTTCACTCCGGCTGGGCCAGGAGTGAAGCTTGGGCCAGGCCGGCTCACAGTCAACGCGCGTGAGTGCTGCGCCCGGCGCCCCTCTTAACTTGGCGCTCTGGGCAGCCGCCTGAGTGGCCTCTATGGTACCACCAGCCCTGATGAGAAGGGGGATAAATAGGTAGATTTGTTGGCAGGAGGTGCAGGAATTTGCATGATATTACAATAGGGATGGTGAGCACTCTGGCACCTTCTGGTGATTGGCATGTCTGTAGGTCCTGGTCCTCGTGGGTTTTACGGCTCCCGCATCAGGATATGGTATGCCTTTGGAGATCCTCCTGCCACATCTAGTCAGAGTTTTACAGCTCTGAGTGGGGGTGTTGCAGAGCGGTCTCCCCAAACTTACAAAAGTGTTGCATAAGAGAGGGGCTGGGTTTACCTGACTCCTGGCTTAGGAGAGTGCTTGCCCATAATGCCAGCCAGGTAGCCAGAAGGAAGGGCATTGATTCCAACACTTTCACATGCAGATCCAGGGAGGGGAGAAACTACCTTATTGTTTAAATAAACAAGGAAAGGAAAGGAAGCTCTCATGCAAGCGATTACTGACTCTTGGAGGGATGCCAGCTTTCGCTGATGTTTTCTTGGCAGGCCTTAAAGTGGGGTGGTTTGCCATTGCCTTCCCCGGCCATTATTATCGACCTTGGGAGGATGGAAGGCTGAGTCAACCCGAGCCGCTGCCTGAAACCAGCTTCTGCTGGGATCGAACTCAGGCCATGGGGAGGGTTTCAGCTGCAGAAACTGCTGCGTTACCGCTCTGCGCCACACGAGGCCCTAGTTTATTCCCAAAATCTAGTGTCTGTGTCTTTATTCTATGCTTCCTTCTCCACTCACAAATCTAAAATGGTTAGTGAAACAATAATTGGGAGGGGGGAGAATGTTGATTTGTCTTTCTGTATGTTTGATTTTTATTTTTAGTATAGCTAAAATAACACTTTTTAGCAATTTATCCCGAAAAGTCAGGAAGCTAAACAGCCTATAGTTTCCCAGAACCCCCACTGGATCCCTTTTCAAAAATTGGTATTGCATCGATCACTCCCCAGTCCTCTGATATATGGAAGACAGGGAAATTTCATGGGTCTATTAAACAGGTTACATAATTTGTTAGAAGATTGACCATTTCACTTTTGAGTTATTCAAGAATTCTTGGATGAAGACGAATATCTGCACACAGTCATTTGTTTGCTTCACTTTGTTAATAAAGTCTAGAACTTCAGCTCCTGTCTCTACTATTTTCCTCAGTTGCACAGACTCCCTTCTGTAACATTGCTTCACATTTGGCTATCTGCCCTAAATCTTCTGCAGGGAACACATCCATGAATAGTTCTTCAAGCTTTTCTGCCATCGCTTTCTCCTCTTTTAATACTCTTAACTCCTTTGTCATTCAACTGCTCCCCTAGTTTGTTTCCTGCTTCTGGTGTATTTAAAGGTTTTTTGTTTTTTGGTATACCTTATTGTCTGCTTGCATTTCCTTTAGGCAAATTTGTGTTCCTTTTTGTTCTCATTTGGGCAAGACTTCCTTTTTCTGAAGGAAGCCTTGTTATTATTTCTTCTAATAATTTCCTTGATACTACTTGTTAACCATGTTGGTGACCTCTTATCCTCCTTTTCCTGAGCTGTGTTTATCCTACCTTTCCCACGCTGTGTTATACATACTAGCTATGCTTCTACTGTTGTGGTTTTGAGTAACCTCCAAACATTTTGGCAAAATTGAACTCTCCTCTCCCCTTCAGCTTTTGAAGTCACCCGTTACTGCAACATTTCCTCCGTTGAATGTTTCTGTGATTTCATTCTTCATCTCAAGAGCACCCTGAGCATTTTCATCAGTGGGATGAAAGCAGGTCCCTAGTACTAAATTCATTTTAGGGCCAAGTAAAAGTAATATACTAGGAGGGTGGGGCATGCTCTTTTTAAGGTTTCTAGTTTGTTTGACACAATGCTGTCTTGGGGCATGTCTACACCTAAGGGTGTAGAGGGAGGGGTAGGATCGTGGACTTACCTGCTTCCGCGATCCTCCCTCAGCACCTTGCAGCCACATGACATCCCAGAAGGAAAGAGGGACAACATGACTGCCATATATATTTATGCAATTGCACTCCACCGAAACGTGTTTTTTAAAAAAAGTCTCTAACCCACTCCTCCCCCATGGGCAAGGAGCCTCCCCACACCACTCCGTGGCATTTTCAGAGCCCCGCTACTCACCGGGAGAAAAGGAAGAAGTGGAAACAGCAGCCACACCACCCATGGTCCGTGGGATGCTCCCAGGACTGTGGAAAACATCAGGTTTTCTGTGGTTTCCAATATACCACAGAAAGCCCGTGGCTGTCCCCGCTTGCCCCCAGAATTCCCTGTGCGTCATATGGACACACAGAAACAAGCAAGAGACCAGCCCAGATTTAATGGCTGGTGTAGACATGCCCTTGGACACCACTCCCAGGATGCCATTCCTTGCTATTCCTATAGAGTTTGTATCCTGAGGCGACAGTCTCCCATTGATTCCTGTTATACCCACTATGGGAACTGTTTCCCCAGCTGAGCTCTGGAACCAGAAGTAAGGATTACGGGGAAGCATCGAGAAGCATATTTTCAAATCACCCTTCCCTCTTCCCACAGGTTCTCCCCTACAAATGTTCCTTCTGCCCTTGCCTTTGAGTTATTTCAGCTAACATATGGTTGGGAACACACATAATATCTTGCTCCCAACATGTACTGTATTGATGTGATATATTTGCATTATTGTGTGCAATGAGCATTGATGTGATGTATTTGTATTATTATGTGGAATGTGCATCATATTCCAAATTAAATGTGCAAAATCATTGACTTTTAAAAGTTTTAAAAAATCACTATAAGAGATTGTAATCAATGTCCATCTATTTGATTGGGGTCAAAGGGAAATCTTTGACTTTAAAAAGTTAAAAAAATAATCTCTATCAGAGATTGTAACCACTGCCCATCTATTATTATTATTTTATTAGGGGAGGGGGAAAATCACTCCAGCAAGGCCAAATGGACACTAGGTGTGATATATATTCATAATTAATTGGAAACAACCTCAGTAAAAAATGTGAGCTAGTTTAGAAGAAGTAACGATTCTGCATAAAGCAGTCTTGTGGATAATTGATAGCATAGCCTCTCTGTACCCCTGGGTATGCAATGCAAGGATTTCTCCTAAAAGAAGGAATAAAAAGGTGATCAGTTCTCTCCAGAGCAAATGAATTAGGTTTGCATAATGAATGGGGAAAGGAACTTTAACAAAAAGAAGTTCAAGACTTTCAAGAGAGTATGTACGGTTTTGATGTGCTCATAACAATAGCTGCTAACGGATGAAGATATTCTCAAGGTGTTTTTTTTTCATGCACCTGCTTATTCTTCTGTTAATTAAAATCTGAATTTGCCGCAGCAATCTTTGCATAACAGATATATGCTGCTTTCAGAAGTGGCACCAGTTCAAAGGAACGGTGCGCAAACTATGCAGTCTATTAAAAGTTAGTTTGAAAAGGAACCACAAGTATATTTATGGCTCACTTCTGCTAAAAGGTATGTTTGTAGGTGCAAATCCACCAAGAAGACAAATCTTCCCATATTGCTGGTTCCCTTCTTTATCCTCTGACTGAATGGATTAAAAAGCAACCCTGAAAAAGCAGCCAGCTGTGCCTAGCTGAAATATAAAGAATAGAGAGGCTAATTCAGCTGTACAAGAATGAATGAATGAATAAAAATGTTGTTATGGGGTTATTTATTTATTTTAGGGTGACCCTATGGAAAGGAGGACAGGGCTCCTGTATCTTTAACAAGTTGTAGAGAAAAGGGAATTTCAGCAGGAGTCATTTGTATGCGTGCAGCACCTGGTGAAATGCCCTCTTCATCACAACAGTTAATGCTGCAGGAGCCTTGCCTAGCATGATCAGATACAAAAGAGGGCAGGGTTCCTGCAGCTTTAACTGTTGTGATGAAGAGGGAATTTCACCAGGTGCTGCACGCATACAAATGACACCTGCTGACATTCCCTTTTCTATGCAGCTGTTAAAGATTCCGGAGCCCTGTCCTCCTTTCCATAGGGTCACTGTAACTTAAGTTGGTTATGATGAATGTGAGTGGTGCAAAGCCCCAGTGAGAGGGTAGGCAGCAGAAAGGAGAAAGTGCTTGTTATCACTGATCACAGATTCCTTTTACTTAGCATGCTGCTCCCCCTCCCAATTGGGAGCGGGAGCAGTGCACTAAGTGCTGTTCACTCTGCCGGCGCTTGTCATGCAAACTACACCTGCTGCAATTCCCTCTTCTACACAACTATGTAGAAGGTACAGGCATTTGGCCACTCGTAGCAGTACATTTTTGCAAAAGATAGTGAAGGCACTTTCCCCCAGGAGGCTCAGCACTCACATGATGTATATCTGAATGCACTCCTTTTTTCACTGATTCCTTTCTATCGTCCCTGGTGCTTTGCAGAGTAAGGTAAGCAAAACAAGAGAGCTCCCTACCTGCCAAAGGACTTGCAATCTAAATTTCAAAGTGGGAAAGACGATAGAATGGAAGGAAGGAAAGGGAGCGGTAAGGATATGAGGGGAGGGAGTGGGTTTGATTCTTGCAAAAGAGATTTCATGATCATCCTCACAGAGCTCCATCAGACAAGTGTTTTATTGCACGCTCATTACTGGACACTCACAGATTTTCGTGGGTCCCTCTCACGAAGTCGTCTGCCTCCTGAGCACCTCCCACCCCTTCTAGCCTTCTTCATGCCACAGAAAAGCACCCCAATAAGTTACCGCTATCTCCTGCTCTGTGCAGGAGAAGCAGTGCTATCAAAATACCTACCCAGATTAATGTAAAATCAAGAATTTTAAAGATGTGTTGATTCCTGCACTAATGTTGTTCCCCGCCTCGATCCAATGGGAGAGGCGGGTAAGAAATAAAATTATTATTATTATTATTATTATTATTATTATTAAAACAGACACATACACATTGTTTACTTTGTCTTTCAAAAGAGGAAGTAATGAGGGACAAATGCGTGGGCGGAGAAGCGATGGTAAGCAAACGCGACGTTCCCATATGATGATTCTCACAGTGTTTGAGGAAATGGTATGGATTGTGCTGTTGTGGTTAACATCAGCACTTTTTACAATGCAATCTTCTACTTGTCTACTCAGAAGTAAGCCCCAGTGAGTTCAATGGGACTTACTTCCAGGTAGTTGCATATAGAATTGCAGGCTCAGAGCAAGGATTTCAAAGATGTCCCATTTTGTAATAGGAAAAACTGGTAAATTGGCCTAATCACTCAAATGAAAGACCTGTTCTCCCTCATGCAGAATCTCCTGTAATGCTACTGAATTTTTCTAAGGCAAAAAATTAATAAAAATGGCTTATCATAGATCAATACTTGAAAGTGATGGACTTACCAGGAGTGAATTTAAATGAGCCTGCAAGTCTGGAATCAAACATTCTTTTCTAGGCTTGGGATTAGTTTGATTTTCCTCCTGTTATCTCTAGTGATTATTTTAAAGTATTGCATTTAAGTTCATTAACCTGCAAAATTATCTTTAAAGTGAAACGACACAGGCAGGGGATATATCAGACAAGAACAGGGTGCAATTTGGGGGTTGGTATAAGCATAGGCAAAATAAGAAAGGCATGCAAATATTCAGAAAAGTTTGTGAGGAGGGGGAGCAGCTCAACTGCCCACCCCACCCTCAAAAGCAAATTATATAAGATTTTAGTAATCGCCTGGATTAAGACTTTAAAAAAAAAACATTAAAGAAAGCTTGGGCAATGATGCAAGTTGGGTAGAATTTCCATTAAAATACATGCCAGTTTAGAAACACAATGCAAACGTTGTGTCCAAGGCTATATCCCATATTGTCCAGGGACACAACTTCAAAAGGACAAGTTTCTCCACCATCTGCACCAAATGTATTCTAGCATTTAACACAAAGCACTAAGAATGGAATTCGCTTTCACAAGTACAGCTTCTGAAAAGCAGCTTATTAAACCAGTTACTGTGTCTCTCGCTAATCTTTTAATGCATTATTTTTAATGAGGGGGAGGGGGGAGAGAAAGAACGGTTCAGAAGTGCTACTTAAAATTCAGGTTGGCAAACCTCCTGGCCCCTTTTTGGATACGTTCTTCATCCCCGCACAAATACATACCATTTCCTAGCCATCGATGGCCTCTTCCAAAGAAAGAACTGAGTTGATTAATTCCTGAATTAGCTGTGTCTGGGAAAGAAAAAGAAAACCCAACTTGATTTAATGAAGGACCTCTGGCTTTGAACAGGGACCCTCATTTTGAACACTGGGTACAGATTTGAACATTGCATAGATATGGTACAGTGAACGTCCAAAATGGATGTGGACAATTCCATAAATTTGTAGTGAATGTCCAAAAATGCACAGGTACACCAATGAATGTTGACAGTCATTGAATGTCAGCATCCATTGGGGTGTATCGGAAACCTAGGGATTTAGTTCACAAATTCATCTGCCATTGGGAAAATGTATATGTGAACGCCTATATTCACCACATGTTCAATATTCAGTGGTGTGTGGGTGTGGGTGGGTGTTGACGAGAACTAGAGATGTTGGAGAACACTGCAATTGAACAAAATGACAGCAGCTTTCTATGAATCCGTCCAATGGATTCTACAGAGGACTGGCTTTTAAGAGTTGTGCACATTCCACGGAGTTGCAGACTGTTCTTTAAACTTTCTGTAATTGTACATAACTTTGGTTGTACTAAATAATAGAAGTTGAGTGATATATATGCCATTATAGTATATATGCCATTTTTAAAAAATTTTAAACACACACCATATTTTACACATCTCTGCTCTCTCTTCTGCCTCTGCAGTTTAGCCATCCTTGTCTTGTGTGCTCCGCTCATTGATTTTATGCTGACCTGAGAAAAGTATGCAACATGTTATGCATCAGTGAAAGTCCCATGAATTCAGATGGATTTTTGTTTTGCATATTTTTAATCCGCATCTGTCATTGAGCGGTCGACAGAGTATCCAATGCCTGACAGTCCATAAATCACAAATAGAGTGGATGATATAATATCCTTACGTATCTAATGTGAAATGATGCATATATGCATCTTGGAGAAGGGTCACTGGTACAATTCCTTGAGTCACGTTTGTACATTGATATTATTATATATATTATAATAAATTGCACACAGAGATTACTGTGACGTTGTAAACAGGCTGTACTTAACATCAACTTTTTATCATTTAATTTAATCCCTCCATTACTTTGATGGATTTCCCACTAGACTAGGTAGGGAACTAAGTGAAGCCTACCCCTAGCCAGCCTCACTGAAATAGAGGAGTGATGACTCCAGGAATTCATATATACTGCTCTACGAGTGAAGAAGTTTAATCTCTGCAAGAATGTGTAAGAAAAAGCAATAGTTGTAATTCAGAGGGAAATTAATCAGGATATCTCCACTGCCTCCTCAGGAAAAGATCCAATGTAACTCTACTGGATTACACTAAAATATATAAAGCAAAGAAAGCTGAGATGGCCCCATAAGAAAAATTCCAAAATTCCACAACCTTAATTAGGATCAATCAGAGTTATGATCCATCCATCATAACATAGGGCATCATCAGACGAGTGTTTTATTGCATGCTCATTGCTGGACACTCAAAGATTTTCGCTGGTCCCTCTCATGACATCATCTGCGTCCCGCACGCCTCTCGCCCCTTCTAGCCTTCTTTGCACAACAAAAAACACCCCAGTAAGTCCTACTTATTTTTTGAGATGGATGTTGCCATTATCTTTTGCTGTGTGCAGGAGAAGCAGCATGATCAAAATGGTCCACTGGATGGGCCATGTGTATGTTGTTCACTGAGGGACAAACATGTGGGAGGAGAAATGACGGTAAGCAAATGTGATTTCCCCCCATTTGATGATGCCCATAGATACACTGCCCATGTGCAGAGGGATCAGTATAGGATTGTCCCCTCCACCCTTCCCATTTATTTATTTTATTATCCTTTGCAAATATATCAATAACTGACCAAACAAAAAAGGGGGCAACCACAGAAGAGAGGAAAAAAGACGAAAGGAACATGTAAAACTTTTCCATGTACAATAATTTACATCATCCTTAATATAAAAGAGAGAGGCAAAGAAGGATTTAATACCTCCATTTCAAATATATATGTTAATCTATCTAAGGAAAGGGAAGGAACCTCTCGTGCAAGCACTTGAGTCATTGCTGACTCCTAGAGGGACGCCTGCTTTCACTAACATTTTCTTGGCAGACTTTGTAGTAAGGTGGTTTGCCATTGCCTTCCCCAGTCGAGGTTACCTTTCCCCCAGATAGCTGGATACTCATTTTACCGACCTTGGAAGGATGGAAGGCTGAGTCGACCTGAGCCGGCTGCCTGAGAACCAGCTTCCGCTGGGATCGAACTCAGGCCGTGGGGAGAGTTTCGGCTGCAGTAACTGCCGCTTACCACTCTGCACCACACAAGGCTCTTAATCTAAATAAGCATCTATCTAAATAAGCATCAATACTTGATTGATGGCTGTAGGAGATATGTTCAAATGTAGCAAGAGCAGTAAGATCTTCAGTCCAAGATCTGTGTGTTTATCCTTGCAAGCTTGAAGTATAAAGGCTTCATGAGACGGGGGGAAATCACAGTTCCCTACCAAAGCTTATCCCCCACCCCGCTTCTGTCGCACAATACTTCCTCTTTCTCATGGAGAAGAAAGAGGAAGTAAACAAAGAACATGTGGCCCATTCAGTGGCTGCTTTTATTGCACCGCTTTTCCTGCATGCAGCAGGAGATCACAGCAAGTTTTGCTCCTAAAAATAAGTCAGACTTACTGGGGGCTTATTTTGTGACAGGTAGAAGGCCAGAAGGAGGTGGATGGCAGCATCAAAAGGACGCACAAAAAATGTGAGTGGGCAATAACAAGAGTGCGATAAAACACTCATCTGATGACGCTCTAAATCTCTTTGTAATTGTAAGGGCTATCAGTATATCTACTTTTGCTGTCCATCTGTTAATCCCCACATCACAGGAAAGTGATTTAAAAGCTCTCCCCATTTATTATCAATACTTACTCTTACCCAGTTACTCTTTCCTCAAGCATGCACGCAACGTTAGCGGAGGGTCCTACAAAGATCTTTGAAAGGGTCCCTCAAAGATCTTTGCTGGTAGTCCTGCATGCAAGATGATGTAGCCATGCTATTATGCCTATCTTTCTGATGCATTATAATTTTAAGAAAATGTAATATAAAGTTCAAGGTTTCTTTAATGGCAACAGGCAAAATGGTGATGTCTTCCATGTCAAATGTGACCGAACTCTTAATTAGAGCATGAGCACATGGCATCATGAAGGAAACATTTTGACTGCTTAGCAATCAGGGCCACAGCTAGACCTAAGGTTTATCCTGGGATCATCCAGGGTTCGCCCCTGCCTGAGCACTGGATCCCCTGTGTGTCACCTAGATGAACATGTTTGACCCCTGGATCATCCAGGGATAAACCTTAGGTCTAGCTATGGCCCAGGTATTTCATTTACTAGTGAGGCAAGAGAAAAAGATAACCACAGCAGATTGGTCAAATTGCTGTTTAGACCTTTTAAGTCTAAGGAACTGTGATTCCTTTCTGCACTCTAAAGTGGCATAAGTCCCCCTGTTATTTATATGGTGGGGACACAGCAAGATCTTAGCCTTTGATAGCTGGTAAAAAAATGACATCTTTTCCAATTATCCCTATTTACCAGAAACAGACCCTATTTTTCTCTGAGGCCACAGCTAGACCTAAGGTTTATCCTGGGATCATCCAGGGTTCGCCTCTGCCTGAGCACTGGATCCCCTGTGTGTCACCTAGATGAACAGGTTTGACCCCTGGATGATCCAGGGATAAACCATAGGTCTAGCTATGGCCTAAGTGCCTCTGACAAACTTTGTTGTGTGTGTTTTAAGTTCTACATGCAGATGCATGCATAATCATGTTCTTCTTCATGGCATTGAAGAACATTATAAATAGAGGAATGTCCACTGCTCATAATATTCATTTTTTAATTTCAAGTTGGCCGCCCTTAGTCTAAAACTTTACTGTTTAGATAATTAATAATGAGATATATTGGGAGCCGATAATCTTGTTTCTGTATTGGCACAGTCAGCATTCATTAGACCACACCAGTGAGACCATTCTCTTATATTGATTATTTTAACCATTATTTGGTCTGAATAAAAAAAAAAGTCCTTCCTTCCTTCAGGTAAATACAAAGTTTTAATGTCTACATTGCTGGCAAGAATAGCTCCCCAATCCCAGTCTCATGGGACATGCTACATGGTAACTTCCTACTCAAGAAGAGAAGGTGTTTCATATCACCCAGTACAACCAGCCATTGTAATATTAAACATTGATTAAAAAATATAAAACTCTTCTGGTGAAAGAAAAAAAAAGGGCTGACACAGATAAAGAAAGTGGTTGTGGCTGGATTGCTTACACAACTTCCTCAGAGGTCAATGCAAGAGAGACTATTAAATAAATACAGCATACAATAAGAACATAAGAAGAGCCATGCTGGATCCAACATAGGGTCCATCTAGTCCAACACTCCATTCACACAGTGGCCAACCAGCTGTCGACAAAGGACCCACAAGCAGGACATGGTGCCACAGCACCCTCCCACCCATGTTCCCCAGCAAATGGTGTATATAGGATTACTGTCTCTGATACCGGAGGTAGCACATAGCCAGGGAAGACTTGGGTTCCCACCTATGCATGGCCAAAAATGATGATATGCAACTCCAAAATAGAGGACCAAAGAGGTCACATGTATGTATAACATTTTCACATGCTAATGAATATGTGTGTATAGATGCCGATTTAGAAATAATTACTATCATTTAAACCGAGAATTGAAATGTTGTCTCACCACACTGGGAAGACTATGATCCAATGACCCATGCTCCTGCTCAGACTAATGTCCAGGCACTGTTGAAGGGCAACTTCAAGGCACCTGCTTATGGTCTACATCTTTAAACTAGACTTTGATTGAACAGCCCTTCCAATGAAGAGTGCTTTCAAATAGAGGACTGACAGCAATTCAGATAGAAGACTGTCCTCTGCAAAGTAGGACAGTTGTCCACCTTAAAGAACACCAAAGGGTGGGCCATTCAAGCAAAATAGGTGTTAAAAGAGGAGGGTTACATACAAGCATTCCTATACTCATCTGCAAAATTTTGGAAAGTGGGGTTGTCTCTTATTATCCTGAAAATCGCATAACCTTGGAATATGTCATTCATTCATACATTGTTAAGCAGCATTTAGAATCGAATCCTTTAGGCAACTGAATTAGGTATGTTGCTTTATTTCATTGACAGCATTTCCTTTTGCCTACCTGACAATGGAGCATAGTCACTCACTGAGTAACAGATCTCTATTGAATTAAAACCTGGTAAAATAACAGGGGAGCTTGAGTGAGAAGATTAAGAAAATTTGTTGCTGGTTTTCTTTGCATTGCCAAATGTGCCAAATGTGCTGCACGTATTCACAACATTAACAACAACAACAATAACAACAACACATTGTTTGGAATATTTTCAGCAGTATTAAGGAAGAGAAAACCAGCTATGATAAACAGGAAAAGGACACAGTGAGGTCAGGCATAACATCAGTGATTAAAACCCGCAAAAGTACAGGCACAAATACATCCAGGCAGCAGAAGCATGGTATGCAATGACATAAGCTGTCCTTTAAGGAAAATGTTTAATGTATTCAGGAGCTGGGGGAATGAAAAGTAGCGTGGCCATCAGATTTTCTGAACTGGACAGTTAAAGTGTCAGCATCTCCAGCCTTCCCTTCCTCCCCGCTTGCTTTCTCTCTCTCTCTCTCTCTCTCTCTCTCTCTTTCTCTTCAAATATGGCTTTTATTTTATCTTGACTGGAATAATAAAGAAGGCCAAGCAGAAGAGCCACGAGGACATATTTACACTGCAAACATCCCAGCACTCTCCACTTAATGGAGTTTGAAGATATAGATCCCAACAGCTGACTCTGCACATCGAATGTTAAGGCCTATTTTCCTATAAGAATTCAAAAGATGGGTTTGGTCATAACCTTTGGAGTCCTTTGCACCTGACTAGTTCAGCTGCCTGCCAGTTCTGGCTCAATCTGGGATTGTTTTGAGTTAGTTTCTCAAGAAATCTGAATCCACCTGCCCTCTCAACTGATCCAGCATGGTTCTTCTTGTGTTCTTATGAGCCCTTGGTAGTTCTTCCTGAATCAGTATGTTTGTGAGCTGGTCAAGCACTTGATGATTGCCATGTCAAGTGATGATTTGCCCAGATTTGGAATACTGTTATATTCACTGCCATTCATTTGTTATGTTATAAGCGGCTTTGGGCACAATTTTGTGGGAAAGCAGCATACAAATAAATAGAAGAAATGATACAGTAACAGGGGCAGGATCTACACTACTGCTTTATAATGGTATTGAAGTGCACCGACAACTGTTGGGGCCCATGACACATTCCATATAACGTTTACAAACCACTTTCATAGTATTATATCCTGTTTGGTGTAGATTTTGCCTAAGTTTCAAAAAGTGATTTACTCATATGTGTGTGAAACAGGCCCAACGTACAGGGCCCGGGAGTAAGTTCCACTAAACACAATGGGACCTAACTTTGAATAAACCTATATAGAATTGCACTGTCAGTGGTATACTGTAGATGGCTTTGAAAGAAGGTTTCACAGGGGATAAATTTATTTTCAACAATTATTGTCCAGGATAGCTAAATAGAACCTGTGGGCAGTATCCAACTGGGTGCTGCAACCCTACTGATTCCATTCTGGAAGCAAGATCTGCCGCTTGCCTCTAGTGTGGGAGAGCCCACGACCTCCCTAGGCAATTGGTTTCATTGTCATACTGCTCTAACAGTCAGGAACTTTTTCCTGATGTCCATCCGGAATCTGGCTTCCTGTAACTTGAGTCTATTATTCTGTGTCCTGCACTCTGGGATGATCGAGAAAAGATCCTGGCCCTCCTCTGTGTGACAACCTTTCAAGTATTTGAAGAGTGCTATCATGTCTCCCCTCAGCCTTCTCTTCTTAAGGTTAAACATGCCCAGTTCTTTGAGTCTCTCCTCATAGGGCTTTGTTTCCAGACCCCTGAACATCCTCGTTGCCCTCCTCTGAACTCCAGGTTGTCTGCATCCTTCTTGAAGGTTGGTGCCTAGAACTGGATGCAGAACTCAAGATGAGGCCTAACCAGTGATGAATAGAGGAGAACCAGTACCTCACATGATTTGGAAGCTATACTTCTATTAATGCAGCCCATAATAACATGTTCTATTATGGGCTGCATGCTATTTGGGCAGGAACTACACTACTGCTTCAAAATGATTTATAACAATAGTGACAACTATTGGGGCCCAGGACACACTCCATATACAGTTTCCAAACCGTTTTCGAAGTGTCAGATCATGCTTGGTGTAGATCTGGCCTTGTTCTGATCCAACAAGGCTTTTCTTAAGTTCTTAACTAAGATGGACTTTATTGTAAGTAAGCATGCATAAGACCAGGCTACACATCATATCACACCATGTCTAGCTTTTTAAGAATTGCATGACATTTCTCAACATTCATGCATGGAGCCCAAAGGCTTTCAGATAACTGCACAAGAAATAGGGGAGAATACAGATGGGCTTGCAATGCATGTGGAACAGGAAATTATTGTGGAGGAAAGGAGAGAATTTATAAAATAGATTGAAGCACAAATCTTGTTCTAGAACCACAGTATGGATTTTCTTTCACAAGGCAATATTCTGACACCATTTGCAATGATTTACCATCTGTTTCCTGGAAGCTGTTTTTAAAATGTCCTTGGTGTTACAATTTTGAAACTATGAAACAGAGGGGCTATACAAATAATGGTGTGCAATCAAAAAGGGTAACGGTACAAAAGGGAAAGGGGGAAAAAAGAGCAATCAAACAATGAAATGCTGGCTCAAATCCTTACAGGGGGAAAAGGTGACATATGTAAAATCAATCACATGTGCTTTCATAGTGGACTTTTCCCCCCAACCCATCTCATATATCAGTAAAGTCTATGTCAACTAACAAGGTGGATGCCTTACTTCTGTTGTGAGAGTGTTCAACTTTCCTGTGCTGGCATCACTACATCAGCAGCCTAAAAATGGCTAATGCAGAGCAATCAGAGCCATCCTCCTAAATTGTCTGCAGTGATTCGGGTGGATTTTTTGGGAATATTGTACATACTTTTTTCTTTGGGGGGTGGGGAAGGCTCTGCAATTTATTTAATTTATTTATTGCATTTTTATCCCGTCTTTCTTCCTCCAAGGAACCCAAGGTGGCATACATACTCTTCCTCCTCTCCATTTTTATCCTCACAACAAAAACCCTATGAGGTAGGCTGAGTAGAGAGTCTGTGACTGGCCCAAAGTCACCCAGTGAGTTTCCACGGCCGAGCGCGGACTAGAACTCGGATCTCCCAACTCCCAGTCCAACACTCTAACTGCTACACCACACTGGCTCGCGCTATACCACACTGGCTCTGAGCGATTTGCACAAATTACTGGGTGATTTGCGCAAATGACACACATTATGGCCACGTTTGCATAATTTGCACAAATTACAGTGATTTTGCACAAGTTTGCCCAGGTGCCGAAATTGCGCACATTCCCTTTCTGTGTCAATGGTGGCCACCATTAATGGGTGGGGGGAGTGTGCAATTTACAGAGCCTCCTGGAATTGCATCAATGTTAGCATAGTTGTCTAATGTTAGCATAAGTGTCTCCATTTTTAAAAGGAAACTGTGAAATACACCAAGCAAAATGTCATGATGTCCTGTATGCGAAATGTCTCCTTGAGTGCATCCTTCTTATCTAACATAAACAAGAGCCCTGGCTCCAGTGCTCTGCTATGTCAAAGTTAACGTCTGTAACTTACTGTCAGGCCAAAGGTATTGTTTACAGAACTGTTTAGCATAATTAGCTATGCCCCAGTGTTATGTTCTGATTGGTTAATGCTGCAACAGGGCCCTGCCCCTTGCAAGCTCAAATACTGTACTGTATTCCCTATGTCTTTTGTCTGATTGCTCCCTTTGAAGAGACTAAGGGCTCATCTACACCAAGCAGGATATTCCACTATGAAAGTGGTATATAAAAGGCAGGAGCCACACTGCTGCTTTATAGCGGTATTGAAGTGCGCTGACCACTGTTGGGGCCCACTGACACATACCATCTACCGCTTTCATACCGCTATATCCTGCTTGGTGCGGCTCCTGCCTTTTATATACAGGTTTCATAGCGGAATATCCTGCTTGGTCTAGATGACCCCCAGGCCTTGATTACTAATCAATAAAGCGCTTTTGAACCCTCTGTCGCTGGAATGGTGGAGTCGTGCTTAAGGGCTGTTTGGATTTCGTCCTTGGGTGAAAAGAACATTGATCTAACATCAATGATGGTGGAGTGCATGATTTTGGCTTGTGAGTGGGTGGCTGCTGAGCGTTCGCCAGAGGCTCAGGAACACTTGGACAGGGGTCCATGCTCATGTTGGGAATGCCTGACTGAGTCCATGGTGCTGGATTCAAGAGGGTCTGCCAGACTACTGGACTCAGTCAGGTGCTCACAACATCCCTAGACAGTGTCGACAATACTGGGAGAGATGGACCAACAGCAGCTTCCAATGTTCATAATCCACCAAGCCCTATCCTCAAAATAGGTTCAGCATCTTGGCTAGCTCCTTTTGAGTATTGACTGCTTCTGACCGAATCCCAGAACAGATTCATTGCCCCACTAACGTCAGAGCCACCTGCTTCCACTGTTTGGAGGCCCTTTAGTTCATTTTGCTGAGAGGCCCTGGACATCTGCCCCAAAGTCCTGCTCTGATGGCCCCCCTGCTCACAATCTGGGGGCAACATTTCAAAGCAATTCTCCCTTTGCCCACATTTTCTGCAGTTGTTGTCTCAGTTTTTGAAAGTAGGTGACTGTACAAAATGCAAGGAGTTAAGGTTCAATCTCAAGAACTGAAGGGGGGAAAATTGATAATAACACTCTCTACTCAGATAAGATCATTCTGATAATTAGGAAGCTGACATAATGCAAAGGAAAACCCTTGTTTGTTGTGTTAAGAAGCTAAAGGAAAATGCAATTTGTTGGAAGAAGGTCGAGGGGTAGGCGGCAGGAACATACCAAACATTAACTCAAACTCTAGGAGTTTTCATATTATTTTATATGGGGGAGAAAGTATTTGTGGGATCTGATGCACCAGCTTATTAATGCAGAGTCAAAATGGGGTGCATACATTTCCTCTTATGGCGGGAAGTTCATGTTGCAGAAATGATTTTTAAAAGTTGGGGAAGCAAGTTTTGTGGCACCTTGAAAACAAATGTATGATGGACTAAGCTTTTGTGGGCTAAAGGGTCACAACTAGTGGGGGCTAGTGGCTCTACTGTCCATGGGGCTGGGAAACTGCTCCGGGTTTCAGCCAGAACTCTAAAGGAGTTATCCAGGCAGCAGAACCCATGAGCTCCTCGAGAGTTCTGAAACACAGAGCGAATTGATAACCCCACTGACAGTGGAGCCAGCAGCCTCCACTGGTCATGACACCTTTTGTTGATTTTGCTGGAAGCCACTAACACAGTTATCCCTCTGTGAAATTGAAAAACAGGAGATACATAGGAGCCTGAATATGTGAACATCTAGATCATTCATCCCCAACACGGCACCCCAAGTGTGTTGGACTACAGTTCTAATCATCTCCAGCCAATAGGGCTCATGCTGGTTGGGGATCATGGAAATTGTATGCCAACATATCTGGGTGGGGAAGGGTGATCTAGATGGAATGTTTTTTGTTTGTTTTAACAAACAAACGTTTTAAATGATTTTGTTACAACCTACAGATGTGAATTTCTATATTGAGAAAAACATAGCCTCAGCATCAAATGTTTTGATGTGATCTGAAAGAAATGTATAGCCTGATTCTGAATATGTTTGCTTGTAACTAAGATCCACTGATTTTGATGGCCCTTACTTCTTAGTAAGTTATGCTTAGCCCGGCAGCCTTATATGTTTGAAGTTCATGGTTATGTAATAAAATACTCAAAAGCATATTCTTGGCAACATCTATAGGATGTTATGGTATTGCTGTGCAAACTTTTTAAGATGTCCAGCATATTTAACGTGCATTGAAGCATCAGGGGGGGAAATCCTCTTTCATGTTTTTTATGGCTGAATATTTAATAACTTAATTACAACTTCACAAAAGAAATAATCATTACTCAGTTACATGCTCCGAAGTCCTTCCGTTCTGAACACACATTTCTGAAAATACGTGTGTATTAATGATACCATCAGAAGTTTAAAAAGACATGCCTTGAATAATACATGCAAGTTAAATTAACTCCCATTCTTAATGTTCATAGTGAAAAGTGGATGCAATCAAACTGGTAAGTAAGATTTGCTGGCAATCATCATCATTATTCCTGCAAGATTATTAATTATGAATAAAAAATATACTAGCCAGGGCATATTTATTGGCAATCTTTGCAAATCCACCAAGTCTTTAAAAGTAGGGAATGGTCATGGGACGCATTCCCCTTACTTTCACCTTTCCGTGTGTTTGGATAAGATGCAACTTATATATTGAGTAAGTTATTATCCACCTTGTTTCCATCTTGGGACTCCAGCATGGGATTTGCTGGCAGTCTCCCATCCCAAGACTAACCAGACCCAGATCTACTTAGCTTCAGCCAGGTTGCTGTATCATGTGTCCTTAGGCCATACCCTGGGGTTAAGACTCAACAGCTCATAATGCTCCCATTCTCTAAGCAATAGAGTGCAAACCTGAATCACTGTTATGAATCATGTGCACAAATGTTGATCCCACCATCAGGGGAAGAGTGAGGAGACTGGGCAAGGGGTGCCATGTCTCTACTTGATGTGCCCCTCCTGCCCACTAGAAGCAGCAGCCTTTCTCTTTAGGATGATGTGGCGAGTATAGCATCATTGCAGACGCAGGGCTTGGGCTAGGTGGATCTGGTCAGCCCCAGGGCTGCACTGCACTGGCCATCATTTTTAATTGCACTCAACATCTGAGCACAGTGGAGAGGAAAGAATTAAAAATGTATAGTCATTACTTGGAGAAATTAGTTGGTAGAAAATTCTTTACAGAACTTCCAAAATGAGCAAAATATGCAGAGCAAACCAATAGGTACAATCAAGGACATGCAAATCCATTTGGTTTAAATGAAAGGGAAATTGCTCACTACTCAGTGACTAAGGTGGGATCTACACTAATGGTTTATAACATTAATTAAGGAAGGGTTGTGATAACTTATTGGGTCACAAAACGCTATGTTTCTTACGTTTTATCATCTTTGTATTCTCCTTCCTTGTTTCATTTTATTTCGTCCGTTGTTATGTTTAAATACCGTTGCAAGTGTTCGTATGTGTCCCCTTACGTCGTAATTGTTGAATCTGACTGCTCACTGACTCTCAGCCTAACCTACTTGTGGAATCTGACTGACTTTTGAATCGTCGATTGTCAGCCAATCGCTTTCAAGGGGGCATGGATACTGCCATGCCCCCTTGAAAGCGATTGGCTGACAATTGCGATTCATCAAATCTCCCCCAGCTAGATCAGACAGAGAAACAAAAGCTGCTCACTGACTCAGCCTAACGTACTTGTTGAATCTACTGCGATATAACAAACAGTGTGTCCTGCTCTAATAAGTGAATACCGGTAAAGATAAAAGTATGTAATATTACATTACTGGAGTGTGCCCCGTAACATTTAAAAACGAAATAAATTATAACGTTACAAGTGGCAGGAAATACCGTAATAAGCACTAGTGTAGATCCGTTCTAAACTGAAGGCTGTGATGCAAAGACTAGGCCGCAGATATGCATGGATTCTCCAGGTTGGATTGGGTAGGACTTATAGTTCTAAGGGAAGTTGTGGTGGTCAGGACTAGGCAAATTGGGGGCCCTAATGCCACTGGAAAGAGAAGGAGAAATATTACAGAGACTTGGAGATCTTTCAAGACTGGGTTGTTCAACCCACAATTAACTCGTTGTGTCTGTGGCCTTAGCTAGACCTAGTGGTCTAGCAGGATGGAGGGGTGAAGATCTCATGATTTTTTCATCACGAGATCTCCCCCTCAGTTCACACGTGGCACACGGTGACCTCAGACAGAGAGGCATCATGCCCGCCATTTGGGTGTGTGTGTTAAAGGGCCAGCAGCACACAAACACTCAGGCGCAAAAGGTGAGTGATTTTTTTAAAATATTTACTTTCCCCACTCCCCCCACCCCACCCTAGTTGGGCGCAGTGCTCCTGAGGAGTGCTGTGCCCCATGCGCAGGTCCCAGCTTCTCGCGAGGAATCACGAGGAGCCAGGACAAACTGTGGCGCCCGGCCACACATTCCATAGTCTTGGGCCTAAAGGGGAGGGAGAGATCTCGGGGCAAGAGAGGGATCATCCCTCCCTGATCCCGGGATCCCCTGTGTGTCATGTGGATGTACAGGGATGATCCCGGGGATAACCCTGGGATTTCGCCCCGTCTAGCTATGGCCCATGTTTCAATGTCACAGAACAATTGGAGATTGCATATTCAAATGGGGATGGCACATACCTGGTTACTTAAACCATGATTTGCTGCCATTACATGGGAAGTGGGTCTTTGTGTCTCCTCATGCAGTTATGAAATATGATCATTGAACAAGGCTGCTAAGGTTATACGGCCTGTGAGATGTATTGTTATTACTGGTCATTCAGAACTCATGATTATTGTATGTTAATTGCAAATTTTTATTATTATTATTATTATTATTATTATTATTATTATTATTATTATTATATTTAAAAAACGTCAGTAGATTCTATATACCATTCAGTCAGGTTTTTGTATTTTACATTGCAGGATATTATTGACCCCAACTATGTACAACAATATTATAATACTGGAAAAGGGAAGGTCTCTAGAAAGGCATGGGGTGGTGTTTTTTTTTGTAAATGGTGTCATGATTATTGACTTTCACTAGATATTTTATTTGTATGGCTTTCTTGAGGCACATTTGACTCTGATACTGGATTGGTACAGTCAATTTTTTCTATCAACAAAGGGTTAAAAGAACATGGAAACGTGACAGCCTAAGTTTAGTTCCTGTTATTCTGTCTGCTACAGAAGTAATGTCTAAATATTAAGAAATAATCCTTCCTTCCTTCCTTTCTCTCTCTCTCTCTCTCTCTCTCTCTCTTTGCCTGACTACACAAAAAAAGCTGTGCTTTGCCTCATTGGGAACTTTCTTGAATACCTCTGAGGACCAAATCATAAAAAAGAAAAAGAAAACATTATTAGTGTTTGAAAAAAAAATAGCTCAAGGATATCAGATCAAGATCCAGCGTATGAAAATAAAAGCTTAAAATATATTAACAATACAATAATACAATTACAACTTTATTACAATGTGTACATGTATAACACTTTCCCTAATTGTTCCAGGTGATCTTTTTTCTATTATTACTTATGTTCAGTTCAAAAGCAGTGTGTTGTTTCAGATCCATCACTTCACTTTTCTCAGACCACTTTTTCCCCAAAGTCACTTTTCCCTGTTAGTAATCTGACTGTATGCTTTTTCTCTGCCCTGGTGGATAAGTGATTCCTAGCTGTTAAGCAGCAGTGAAGCTGTTATATTGATACTTTGTGCCTTGGTGTTTTCCAGGTCAGCTTTTACCTCCGAGGCGTTATCAAGACCCTGGATGTTGTTTGTCTCTGAACTTTTGCACTCCTAGGTCCTTTCTGTCAGGATCAATTACAAAGTCTGCCTTTACAATCCTGGTGTCTGGTGGCCTAGCTGCTCCACCATCTCCCTGGTGATTTGCACGAAGGAATTCAGGCTTGATGAGAAAGAAAGAAAAAATATTGTGGGGCAGATGGAGTTATTAATAAACCCAAGAAGCAGGTGAGATACAGGTGTACTATAAAATAGCAAAGGGGCCAGGAGAGACAGAAGAGAACACAGTATTTTTGCTATTGCCAAGGAGCAGAGATGGCTAAACACTACAGATGGGAGAAGCAGTCTGTTTCTGTTCCATATCCCTTTTGCATGTGTCCACGCATAATCCCATTCTGTCCCTTCTATTTCCACATTAATCTGCCATTTTAAAACACGCACATTCACATTCACATTTGAATACATATTTTAAAATGCATCTTCTCATAAAATAAGGCAATGGATAACTTCCATTCACCACAATAGTCCAGGAGCTGCAGGTTAGTTCAGCTCAAAGCAGAATTCCTCAAGCATCCCTCTCGAAAACTCACCCAACTCCAATGTCACAATATGACAGCACACATCACCTTTCCAGTTCTCTTCAAATTGGCATCCTCGTGCTTCCAAATAATTTCCTTTCACTGCAAAGCTAAGTACTCTGTTTCTTTGTGCACATACTTAAAGATGGATTTATTTAAGTAAATCCTTTTCTCCCCACACTGCTGTTTTCTCTCTTCAACCCCAGTAGCAAAAGTTTTAGAATGTGCATCATTGAAGAGGAAAACGCAAGCCAGAGAAGAAAAGACAACTCCAAGCCTCAAATGATGTCAAAGGGTCTGTATTTTTCCGTTTATTTTGAGCACTGAGTAATGAAAAGTTCAGGTTTGGTGCACAGCCCTAGAAGTAATAATTTAAACAAAGCGAACTTAATAAGGGGCTTTTGGTTTTTGATGTGCTGCAATTTACACCCATTCTGCAATAGTCTTAGGGCTCATCTTCCTTTAGCCTTAAAGTAAAAGATTCTCATACAGCATGGAAGGATTGATTCACTTTGTATCAACTGCAGTCCACATTCATCTTACTTCAAATTAGCCCTACTGGAAGTGTTCTAGGCCAGAACTGATTTCACCACTAGATGGCTCAGGGCATGTTATTATTATCATCTAAAAGCAAAACAAAGACAGCTGCAGACCCAGGATTTACCTTTAATGTCACACTGTTGTACAAGATCCATTTTGCTTATTATGTTTACATTTACAAGATCAAGATTTGTCCTTGGATGGAACAAGGCATGGGGCTACCTCTCCCTCATAACATGTAGCAATGGAAATGTGTGACATCACACCATCATGACAACTTTTATTTATATGCTTTTATTTATAGATTTATTAATTAACTTTTGGACCAACTAGGACCAACTCACAGTTAAAACTTTAAACAATTTGAAAACCTTTGGAAGAAGTTGTAAACTTCAAAAACTATTTTCAAGCGTGACCACAAACAGGAGCTCAGGAGAGAATCAGGCCGTTGCAAGATGAGGCCTTAGCGCGGTGTGAGGCCCGGTTTCCCTCCTGTGCATCCAGATGAAAGCCAGGGGAATCCGGGGTCAGGCCGCGCTAAAACCTGCCTTAAGCCGGCATAAGCGAATTCGCTTATGTCCCGGTTTTTCCACAGCCCCGGCCTGAGGTCTAGCAGGGTCCATGGCTTTTTGCGGCTGCTCGCTTACTCGCGAGTAGCCGGGAGAAGCCACGGACTGGGCACAGCGCTCATATGAGCGCTGTGCCCATCGGGCTGGGGGGGATCCCAGGGGGGAAGAGAGGGGCGGGAGGAAGGCTGGACCTGGCAGGAGAGGAGGGGAGAAGGCCGGGCATCGGGGATGGCAAGGTGGTGAGGGAAGGAGAGCGGGCATCGGGAATGGCAAGGCAATGAGGGAAGGAGAGCGGGGGACAGGGCATTGGGCATGGGGGGAGGACAGCCAAGCGGGCAGGGGGGACATCAGGAATTGTGGGGAGGATCAGGGGCAGGGGGAGGGGGGGCTTAATTTTTTTAAAAAAACCCCACTTACCTTGTCCAGCGGCTCTCCAGTGCACATGGCCCCTTTAAACAAAAAAAATGGCCGATGCTACGGGGCTTCCCGTTGCCCCATCACGTCGTAGGTCTAGAAGCCGGCGATGGCGCGCACTACCTCTAGCGCGCCGTCGCCCCTCCTCCCTGCCGGCTTATCCGGCAGGTCTAGCAAGGCCCTCAGATTGTGCAGCAAATAACTGTAAAATACTAGGCAATCATATGCAGCCCTTATCTTCAACATCCCAATATTCATTGACTCCAAACAGATCCATCACAACAGTACCTATTTGATATTTACATTTCTAGCAGCTCGGATTATAATTGTTTCTTCATTTTGGAGTCCTGTCTAGCTCAGCTCAAGGTTACTAGGAGAGCCAATTTGAAGCACTTACTAGAAGGGTGAGGCAGAGTCAAATCCAGCTATACAGGATGACCAAGACTTTCAAGACCCTAGACAGATCTATCATGGCTAGAACTGTTGTTCTAGCTGTTGTTCTAGCAATGACAATGGAAAATTGATAATAATACATAATCAATGGCTACAACTTGACCTAACTGTGACTTAGGGCAGATCTACACCAAGCAGGATATATCATTTTGAGAATGGTTTGAAAACTGTATATGGAGTGTGTCATGGGCCCCAACAGCTGTCAACACTGTTATAAAGCGGTTAAAACTGCAGTGTAGATCCTGCCTTACTCTTTGCAAAAAAAATTATCTCTTCCAGTTTTTTTTAAACCCTCTAACAATCCTTAAGGTGTCCCTGTAGATGATTCTACAGTTGAATCATTCAATAAGTTTATGGCCTCATCCATTGTCTTGACTATAAAGTCATTCTTCAGACAAAAAAAAATCTAAAATGGAATTCCTCACAGATACTTTATTTTAAATCCTCCCATTTAGTTTGTTTTTTTTAAAAAAAATACCCTACATCTTGTCAAAATACATAGGTGGGCCTGTGAAAAATAGGTGTTCCTTGTTTATCTCATTTAAAATTATTTCTTGTGCAAGAGAATAGGACATTTATTATTCTTACGCTTAGAAATTCTTTTCAGTGAAATTGCCTTTTGCTGACAAATGAACATCAGGATTATATTCAGTTATTTTGTTGGAGCATTTGGTTGCCTTTGAGCTTTACCATATCAGCTTGTTTGTATCGGGAGATTTGTTATGGAGCGTTACAAACCAACCATTATAAATGACACCCTTTTCTGGTAAATGATGGAAAAATGGAAGAAATTTGGTCATTTATCATAAATGTCCCACTGGTCTGCAGAAATCTTAAAAATTACCAGTGAATTGTCAACATTTGCCAATTTACTGACAGTAAACATAATAAATTCATCTTCAAATGCTTAATACCTAAGGCCACTAAAGATGAGTCATTTTAATGGACAACCTCCTGCCAATAGAAGTGTGAAAAGTTTTCAACTTAAGTGCATCTGATATTGATTCACCTATTCTTTTCAAAATCAGTTAAATAAGAAGCAAAGAGTACCTCTCCTTTCAAAATAGAATGCCCCCTGTGGACCCTATAAGCAATGAGCCTAGGGTTTCCAGAATATACTTGGGAATGCAAAAGAGTCTCCTGTATTTCCAACTGTTAGGAGTAATGCATCCGCTTGGTCCATTTTTCCAACCTAGGCTTTTCAATTAGGGTGCAAAAGAGTTTTTCTCCACCATGTGACAGAAGCCAACAATGTGCCACAGGCAAGCCACCTTCAATGGAAGCTAATGTCTTCACTCTCTCTCTCTCTCCTCTCAAGAATTATTTGCTCTAATAATTCTACAGACAAGAATCTTAAAAGCCATCTCTTTCATCTGCCAGGTAAAACCTGGAATTTAGAAAAAGTGCCAATCCTTAGGGAGAACTAGAGGAGGCTTGTTCATGTGGAGTTCTGTTCAGAGGCTGACGTTAGTTCACCATGCAAGTGGCAGTGGCCGAGAATGGCTGTTCCTTCTGTCATTTAAGCTGAGGATGTTATGTCAAGCTGATCACATGCAATCAGACTCAGGGGAGATCAGAGAGGTGGGGTATAAAACGGTGATTTTCTCTCCAATGAAAAGAAAGGGATTTATTTGTTTATTAATTTATAAAATGTATGAGTTGCATATTGGAGTATTCAAAGTTTTAACCACCTATTGAAACGCAATTGATTAAAGTAGAAGAAAAGATCCAAGCATAAAACTAACACTGTCCCATTCATTTCAATCTGTGTATTTTCCATGTAGGAGGAGAACTAGGGGATTGCGCCCAGGTTTTGCAATTGTCCCCAATAAGTTAAAAAAATAACCCAAAATAAATATCTAAGCTATAGGGTGACTGATTAGCTTCTCTGATCAACTGAAGAAAAACTAGACTCCTACCAAATGATGGATTGTCCATCTAATATAATGTCCATTGGGAATATCTGCTACAGTAGCATAAAAAATAGGAAAAGACGAATATGAAGAGGAACTGAATAGAAAATGAAATGAGAAATAACCATCCTGGCTCCAGTCCAAAGCTCTGTGGGAGACCATGCACACAGAGGGTTGCTTCCATCTGATTCCAAGGGAAAAATTAACTGGGCAGTGTCAGTAAACTGAAAGCTATTTTAAATGCACCACTGGTCTGATGTACAGCATCTGTTTCTGTGACCTCACACTGTCGGGTTTGTGAACTGGGGGTCTTGTTTGACTTGTTCAGAGCTGAGAACCATGGTAGGCTATATGAAAGTCACGAGTAATTTTTAAGTGTGTTTCCATATTTTCCTTGTTTTAGGGCTTTTCTTTCACCTATTGTGAGTGACGTAATTAAGATTGTAAATAATAACATTCTGAACAAGTATATTTATTTATTTATTGCATTTTTATATTGCCCAATAGCTGAAGCTCTCTGGGCAGTTCACAAAATAATAATAATAATAATAATAATAATAATAATAATAATAATAATAATAATCTGCCTCTCCCTCTGGATCAAGGTGGGGAACAACAGTAAATAAAATATAATATATAAAATTAGTTAAAAGAGCATATAAAACCAATACAATATTAAAATAACAATGACAACATCTTTAAATTCTTAGATATGGTCTGGATGTGGTTCATGGATCTTAAATTTCAGGTGAAATGGTGAGAGCATTTTCGCAACTTAGCACCCTGTCCAGGGAAGTCGTGGGGAAGAATCATATTCAAGAAAAGAATTGAGACTTGAGAGGCATCTGCTGAAAATGGTTTGGGTATATTGTATACTGTCTTGGTAAAGGGGGCTGAAATGGTTGGTTTCCACTCAAGCAATTCCACGAAACAGCTAAATCAGTTATAGGAGTAGCATTCTGTAGCAAATGTAATATCCACACTATTATCAACAGTCCATTGGTCTGTAAAAAGATTTTCCATTAACTGTTATTACTGAAGATTAATTGTGGACATGTACAGTTCAGTAACTTAAGAATTCCCAGCTACTTAAAGGTATGGCTTGCGAATCTGAAGGAAATGAGTGCTGTCCCTTGGCTCCTTTACCCCTGACTTTTTTTTTTTCTTGTGAGAAAATGTACAAAGTTGTTTTAGGGGGAAAACAACACATATTCTTCTTTGCTAGCTGTAGAGCCAGTCCACAAATTCCCCTACAAGCAACAATGGTGTCATGCTCTCATGAGAAAATGTTAGTGAAAACTGTGTTGGTTTGCATATACATGTTGGTCACTTGAAGAATCAAGGGGACACTAACATTTAGCCATGCAATTTTGGGGATTAATGTGCCCAAAGAAGGGTCTCAGGGTTTCCTTAGAGTCAGGAAACTAATGGTGTCAAAAGGAAAGGAAAGGAACCTCTCATGCAAAGCACTTGAGTCATTACTGACTCCGAGAGGGACGCCTGCTTTCGCTGATGTTTTCTTGGCAGACTTTGTAGTGAGGTGGTTTGCCATTGCCTTCCCCAATCATGGTTACCTTTCCCCCAGGTAGCTGAGTACTCATTTTACCGACCTTGGAAGGATGGAAGGCTGAGTCGACCTGAGCCGGCTGCCTGAGAACCAGCTTCCGCTGGGATCGAACTCAGGCCGTGGGGAGAGTGTCGGCTGCAGTAACTGCCGCTTACCACTCTGCGCCACACGAGGCCCAACCCATCCTTAAATAGAACTGTTTATAGTCAACATAACAGAGTCCTTCTAAATTTGTATTCCCATCACGTTTGTAAATCGGCCCTTAGAGTTCTTGTCCTGCATTTCCCCATATGACATTTTTTCATTTGCCTAATTCTTTTTGCCTGTCTAAATGAAAGAAGACATCCACTTCTCACTTGATTCATTTGGGAAGAAATAGCATTTCCTCTCATCTACAAAGCACAAACAGATGCCACCAGAGACTTAAGGCTTGACCCATTATGCCTTGTTATTTTTAGCAAGAGTGCACGTTTCTGACAAACCTCATGCCGCACATAAAATCACTGCCTGCCTGCAGAAGCTCCGTTAAGAATCATTACAGGACACAGCTTGCTGGGGAGATTATTTTTTATAGTGTTTCACTCCACTTTCGCCTTACAGTGGAAAGTATCTTTAGAGGGAAAGACAGCCCCGTAGATTTGTTGTGTCCTTAAAAAACAAAATGCACACAACTGTATTTATTTGCAAATGCATAAGGATGGGGAAAAATGACGAGATATAGCAATGCAAGTGTAGGCAGCGCAGGTTCCATCCATAACAACATCAGCCCAAGCGATTGCTAAGAGCCAGATGGTGCACTTTCATGGCTAAAAATGTGGGTTGAGAAACAAGAAAAAGTCACTGATTCAAATCTCAGTTCAGCGAGACACTCACTACGGCTTCATAATAAGCCATTATTCCTGATATGTTTTCCACATTGGGGCAAATACCAGCTTGGGAAGGAGGGTGTTTTCATGGGGAATATGGTGGGGCAAGATCTGTCATCAAATCTCCTGCTTTTTTAAAAAAATCAGAGCCACCAAGGGGCTGTCTCCATGAGAGGAAAGCCCTGCGGTGGCTGTGGATCTGCACCTGATTGGTTAGACGCAGGTTCGCAGCCACAGTGGGGCTTCTCCATGATGCCGCAATTTGAGAAAGTATGGCTTTACCCCACTTTTTCAAAGGGAGTGATGTCAATACAGCACTTCTGCTGTGTAACATCACTCCGCGGCCAATCTGGGGTCAACCTGGGGGCAGAGCCTGGTAAAAGGCAGGCAGGAAGATGGCGGGGTAGCTCCAGGACCTAGATAGCTACTCGGAAACCCCGCACTCCCTCCTTGACATCAGGATTACCCAATGCCAACCCAAGAGAGGGAAAGTGCAGGTGTGAGGAGGAAGGCGGCACCAACCTGGCACCATGAAGGCAGAGCCCAGGGCTGATATACAATTGGGACTGTAGCACTACTGAATCACTTTGCAGGACTGTAAAAGACATGCATGTGAAACTACCATTAAAATACTACATATTTTTTAACTGACTTACACCTTAAATGTCTGTGTTAGGTGTATTAGGCCTCACATTTTCCAGTAAAAAGTTCCACTGAACACAGCAGGGCTTACTTCCAAGTAAATATGAAAGGGTTTCAGCCTCACAGAGCAATCCTATGCATGTCTATTCAGAAGTGAAGCCTATTGAGTTCCCACATATGTGTGCATAAGTTTTCAGCCTTAGGGCCAAACTACACATTATGAGTTGCCAGAAAAAGAGCAAATTAATCACCCCCCAAAAAGAGGACACCAATTTGCATAAAAATTGCAAATTTGGAAATAAGTATTATGATTCAAACAAAAATATAGTACATCGCATCATAGTGTGTTGGTTAAAGGGCTGCTGATAGGCAACACTTCTTATCATTCTTTATCTTTAAACTGAACTTGGACTCGACAGTCCTTCAAATAGTGGACACCTTCAAACAGAGGACAATTCTCTGTTTAAAAAAGCGGGACTTGTGGCCACCCTATCCCACACCATTTTCCTGCCAACACCCCCCCCCCTCCAGCTGCTATATGCCCCTGCAGGTACTGTTCACTGTGAACATCATCTTTGGGGGCAAAAACAAGTGGGGGCAGAGATTTGCAGAAGGAAACTAGCATGGGGCCCCAACCCTGATCACGGGGATGTTTTCTATCATCATCTTTTTCTTCAAAATAAAAGTGACTAGCTTAAACTAGTGCTGTGTCAGAGATTTAATCTAGTGCTGTGCCAGCAAGAACAGGGAGCCCAGGAGGCAACAAAGAATTGGAAAGATGAGAAAGAAAGAAAGAAAGAAAGAAAGAAAGAAAGAAAGAAAGAAAGAAAGAAAGACCACCCTTGGCCACCTCACAGTCCAAAAAGTAATTCAAAATAAATTTTATATATATATATATATATATATATATATATATATATATATATATATAAAAACACCTGAGAATGATGCAGAAAAAGGGAAGCCTCTTTTAGGAAATTGGAGAACAATTTCCAACACAAGTTCTAACACAGCACTAGTTCCACCTCTTCCCTGGAGCAAGACGTAATACTGCCCCCTCATACCTACTAGAGGTCTTTTGGGGAAGTAGTGGTATTATAAGCATCTGCATTGAAGACAATATGTATCCACAATTGCCCCTCAGAAATGTAACATTTGGAAGACCCTGGGGAAGGTGCTGAACCCTGAAGAATAACAACTAGAGCTGTGCCAAAATTTCCCAGAATTTTTCTTAGAAAAAGTTCTTAGATTTTCTTTTCTTACCTCCCTAGAAATGAAAGGCCACTTTGCAGAATTTTTGATAAGTTTTCTTCACCATTTTTGGGGAGGTGGGGGGTGGCTTCCTTTAATTTCCCCACCCTTGCCATGCCCAAGAACAATGCTAGGTATGGGGCATTGTGGAAGATGCCAACACATGATGTTGCCATCTACAGTGGAAGTGCAAAAAACAACAAGAACTAGAGGTGCTGTGGGCGCTTGAATGGGTTCAGGAGTCTCCCCCTCACCTGCACCCCTGGACCCAACTCACTAGACTGTGGTGCATTCACAGGTCCACCCTTCGAGCACCCTGCAGGTCAGCGACCATCCAGCAGCCATCTGCCCTTGTCCAGAATCTCCGTTGTGCGCAACAGTGCTGTCTCCAGAAATGTGTAGTTTCCAGAGCCGCCATTGTTGTACACAATGGTGGCTCCCAATGACAGTAGGTGGCCTCATGGCTTCATCAAGCACTCACCAATCTAGGAAGAAGTTTGCACTGCACCATGAGTGGGGCGGGCAGTGGCAGCAACTTGCAGGGCATCCAACGGAACCAGACGTCCATCCCTAAAAACAACAAAACCTACACCTCTTACGTAAAGAGAAAGGAGTTATGCTTCAACCCGCGTCAACGGTGCGCCCTACCCGTGACAAAATGTTGGAGAATTTATGCTCCCTTTCAAGAAATTTGGTGGAATTGTGGCCCCCAGTTTCTCTGCCCACAAACAGGGTGAAGAATTTAAGCACGCTTTTTAAAGGCGGATTCATCACAACATGAAGTTTGTTCTTGAATGTATGCATGTAAAAACATGGGAATTGCAATTGGGTGATGTCCTGAAAAACTTCTGTGAGAAATTCCAAACCACCACCCTAAATTATATTTCCCTGAGAAGAAGAAATAACTGGATGGCTAGGGGTAACCATTTTGCTACACATTTTATCACATATCTGCTTCAGATGTACGGTAAAAAAAACCCCACAACCTCCTTGCCACTTGGAAGGAAGATGATACAGATTACCAAATTACCTTGGGGTGAGTTGAACACTTCCCAGGGTAATCTGGTCATTTGTGGTGGCTCACTGTTAACCTCATGAAGTCTGTGCTGCAATTTCCCCCTCAGAAGTCTGAAAGTCTTCACTCTCTGATCCGATTCAAATTCAGATGAATAGGACCCTGTGTGCTCTTCTGCATTTCATTGTGTTCTTTCCCCCTGTGTAGATATTCTTTCACGCATTGCTGAGGCACCACAATGCTTGAACAAGGTGTGCTGCTGGCAAATATTCAACCCTATTTCAAGCTCAGAAGACACACACACACACACGCACACGCACACACAGAGCTCAGGCCAGGAGTGATCCATTTAGACAACCACAGGTTGCCTACAGTGACACTGTCCTACTGTGATGTTAATGAGATGAACGAGAGGCCCAGTGGGAGTAGTAATAATTACAGGGTGAAGAGATTGTCTTTTCCTGGACTTTCTCTCTGGGCTGCCTCTTCTTTAAAGCAAGGTGAAGGGGGAGGGAGGTTTCGTAACACTAATTACAAATGTTAATTAAACATTTCTTTGGAATTTTGCCCTCTATTAATAGGTCAGATAAACAGGGAATTGTGATGACAGGCACAAATCATTGCCGGCCTGCTCCTGAGAGAAATATAATTTATTCTCTCCCAAATCCTTAGTCACCCAAAGACGTACCTATTGTTCCAGTGTGTGTTTTTATTAAACTGATGCTGCTGCTACCAAAGCACAGGGGCTCTTTGTATTATTGTCAGAAAATAAATTCTTTCTTTCTTTCTGCTACAGGGCCGTATTCTACTGTTTCTGATCACACACTCTATAATATATGTAACAACAGCAGCTTGAGGATAAGTGCCCTCCCTCCATATATAAAATTTAGCACAGAAAAAGTTTTCATGGATAGAAAGAAGCCTGGCACCCTCCTGGCCTCTAAATCCACAGCATGGGTGGCTGTTTTATTTATTTTTATCATTTCTACAGCTTAATTATTTAACTCTTTCTAAACCACTTTTTCCAGTATTCCAAATGCTGTATAATGCATTTTATAATACACAAAAATATTTTATTTTATTATCACAGCTTGAACTTATCAGAAAGGCATATATGGGGTGGTTTCATTTTATTCACACAACAAACCTATGAGATAGATTGAGAGACAGAGGCCTGGTCCATAAATGCACCTAAATATCTCCACCCCATCCCCTAGGCCCTTTCTACACCTAAGGGTTATCCCAGGAAAATGGAGGGATCGTCCCTGCCTGCTCCCGGGATCCCCTGTGTTTGGATGCAAAGGAACAATCCTGGGATGAACCTGGGAAATAGGGCTGGTGTAGACATGCCCTTATAGGCATGGATGGGGGTACATATAATTATTTTAGATTATGACATCTCTCTCTCTCTCTCTCTCTCTCTCTCTCTCTCTCTCTCTCTCTCTCTCTCTATATATATATATATATAATGTCAGATGTCACAACCTAAAATAATTATATCTACCATCCATGCCTATAGGGGGTGGGATGCCAGAATATATATATATATATATATATATATATATATATATATTCTGGTACACCAAGCTGCATCAAGGAGCTGGATCTAACTGCTTTATTACATTTCCCACCATGCAACCAACTTAGCGTCATCAGTCCGTGGCATTTTGGGAGACTAAAATGGCAGCCCATAGCCAGTCACTGCAGCTCAGAGCACTGCTACTGCCTCCTAGCACTGCCAGGGAAGTCCACCATGGCCCACCAACAGAAGAGGAGCGGAGGGCCACCAAAGATAACTTTACCCAGGGGTCCCTTCAAATCTGGAGCCACCACTTCATACACAGGTCTTCCTCTGCTTAGAACATCACAAGTGGCCTTACATCATATCTGCATATTCTAACAAAGGATTCTAACTAAGTAAGGAATGATTCTAGATTATGAATTAACACAACTATAAGGAATCATGAACATTTATGTGTTCCCATCACTCATTCAATGTAACATGTGATGTGGCTGTATTTTATAGTTCGTCTCACAAATGCGTGCGTGGCAGGGATGGGAGGGAGGGGGAGAAAGACTGCACAAACCATCAGTATCACATTATTATTTATCAAATCGATTTATAAATTGGTTATCGAATGTTAAATATATAGTTTGTAGTGGTTTACAATAAAAATATGAAAATATAAAACCATTAAATTCAAAGAACTAGCAATTCTTTATATTGCAGCAGTGCACAAAAATCAAGCTTCCCTCCATTTATATGGGAGGACTAATTTAGAGGAGTGTATACATTGGCTGGTGACTTGTCTAAGACTTTCTAAAGAGATTCAGGACTCATCAGTGGCTTGGTTTAAGGTCTCCACAGTTTTAGTTATCGGGTGGGCAGATGTTTTGGGCTACAACTCCCTTCTGAGTTAGCCAGCATAGCCGATTGTGAAGGATCATGGGAGTTGTAGGCTTAAACATATGGAGAGGCACAAGTTGCCCACCTCTGGTTTGAGATTAGCTGCACAGTGCTAGCTCCCAGCTTCAGTGGGATCCCGAAAAAAGAATTCTGCTTGCACAATGAAGCGTTCCTGCCTCCATCCAATTACAGCTTCTTGTGCTACCTGAAAAGCCATTCCAGAAAGCCAGGAGATCCTCTAGCACAGCATGCATTGTGGCATGGTGGGCTGTAGCTGTAGGGGGAATCTAGAAAAATTAGAGATACCATCCATGCAAGAGCAGATTCTACCCACTATGTTTGTTGCATACTTACATTACATTTAGGAGTACAACTGGAAAATGCAATGCATAAAGCATCCTGCAGTGTCACAAACTAGATGCTGCTGGTTGTTGTTGTTATTGTGCTATTTTTCAGCACTTGAGTGTTAATACAACATAACTGGAAAACCACCAGCCTCACAAGCTGGGGCTGTATATTGCAAGATTCAAGTAGGTCCTAGAACTTAAGTTCCCCTGTGCCATCCATTTTGGTATGCCACTTATAGGTCAATATATAGGCTAATAATTTAAAGAAGCTGTGAAAACTGTGGAGTATAGTTAATTAGAAGGATAGAAATGCTGATAGCCTTAATTCCACAATAACAAGGATCTATCTTTCCTGTTTACAAGGGAAGATGAATTTGTTCCATATTTTCCCATTTGCCTATTCTATCAACGTAAAATCACTCTCTGCTTTGCAGCCAAAAACTCTTTGTTTATTCAGGTTGTTCAATTCCTCTTTTCAATTAGACATTTTGCTAGCAATCCCAGGATGCCTGGTTGTTGTTTTTTCCTCAAGGGATATTCTACAGATTCCTTCCAGACATCCTCTTTCTGGAACATAAAAACTGAGATTACTTACATACTGCTCAATAACCACAGACAGTAATGACTTATTTGAATAGCCGTGATTGGCATCATATTTTTAGAAATTTCTCACTGATAGTCCCGCCAAACACCCAATATCTCCACCCCAACCACTTTGCAATACAAAACTGTTTGTTCTTAATTCTCTGGGGCACAACAAGCATTAAGCCAGAAACTCAATAGGGTGATTGCCCGCATAGGACACAGGGAAGCACAGCCCTATTCAAATGGATTTACTTTTAACATTGTGATCACTCATTGTTAGAATTTCAAAGCATTCCAGGAGATGTGTCAGTGTGACCCCCTTGTTAAAATCAGTGGGAGCCTGGCAACCAAATTCCCTTTTCTGCGTTTTCAGGACTTCTCCCCTTCTGTGTCAGGAAATCCCCGTCCCATGGTCTCAGATCTAATTAATGAAATCTGCATGTTTCCTACTTCAGAATAGATACGGTGAACAACTCTGTTCCCAAGGTGAGGTTGCAAAAATAAGTAGATGGTTGTCATTGGAACCATCCCACAGAAATCAATGGAAAATTGTGTGCACTGTGCCCAGTGGCCCCTGAATAATGCACATAGATAGATAGCATACTCATTAATAATGGCTCTTGGGCGATTTGGTTTATAACATTAATGAACTAAGCCCAAGAAAAGGCTTGTGCAAGGGAATAATGTATCATTATCGCTAGAGATGGAACATGGAGAGTAAGAAAGATTGTAATCACAGGTCCCTATTCCACAGCAAGCATCTCTGACTCCAAGGGGGCTTGCTGATTCCGTGGAATACCCTACCCAATCTTGTCTCCAAGTTCATTGGAGGAAGGAAAAGATACAAACATGACAAAGAAATAATTTGTTTGTGTAAGCCCATGTATTCTAAATTACTAGCAAAATGGCCTACACTGTGAAAGCGAGTATATTGCAAGGATCTCTAGGATGGGGGAGGGTGCCATTAAATACATCTCTGTCTGTGCATAACAACACAATGGCCCCGTTCAGAAGACACCTTAAACCACAGCTTTAGCCAGAGCGGTTCAGCCAGAAAATCAGGCTGTGTTCAGAAGACACTTTAAACCATGGCTTTAACCATGGTGACTAAGGCAAAAAGCTTTATTCACCATGGTTAAAGCCATGGTTTAAGGTGTCTTCTGAACATGGCCTGGCTTTCTGGCTTAACCACCATGGTAAAAGCCATGGTTTAAGGTGTCTTCTGAATGGGGCCATTGCTTCCCTCTCCCCTGTACTCCCAACTGATGTTGCCATCACTGCAGCAGTGTCCCTGAGGGTTTCACTTGACTTTGCTCAATAGGAGCGGTGCCTCACTTTTTATATGGGAGAAAGAGGGTTGCTTTCTGTGACACTATTGGAGTTGTCATTAAACCTGCTTCCCTGTTCCTGATGCTCCCAGCCGCTCAGCATCCTTTCGTCTGCCTCACCCTCTCTCATCATCTGTAAGGACATTTTTTGAGTCTGCATTTCTTGCTCAAGCGAGAGTTGGCATATGAGAGTTTCAGATTTGGCGAATGAGAGGACCTAGAAAGGAAGGGAGGGGGACCTAATCTTGAATCAATTGAGAGAACCCTTTTGGCTTTTCCCACCATTCTCTAACCATGTGGGGTGGCTTTTGTTGAATCTAGCATTTTAATATTCTTTAAGGTGGAGGGTTTCTCTATCTCTCTACCCCGTCTCTTCTGGATGCTTTTATGCATGTAGTCTGTTTTTATTGGAACCCAGTAAAGGAAATGGACTCATTTTTCACATTCACACCTTACATTTATTTATAAATTTTATTTCATTTCATACCTATACTTCCCAATAGCCAAAGCTCTCTGGGTGGTTCACAGCAATAAAAACCACAAAATGCATAATAAAATACAATACAAATGTAAAAGATTAAAGCTACAATCTACAAACCACAATAAAACCTAGCAGTAGTGCAGAGATTTAAAATACAATAATAGATTTAATGCAACAGAGTCAAAAGAATAAAATGCCTAGAAAAATAAGAATTGCATTGGCCGCTTGTATGCTTCTGAACCCAATGCAAGATGCTGGTTCTAATTTATAAAGCCTATATGGCTCAGGACCACAATGCCTGATGAAACGCCTGTCCCAACACAAACCTACCCATATACTAAGTTCAACCTCTAAGGTTCTCCTCCAGGTGCTGTGGCAGGCTCAGAAGATGGCTACAAGGGAGAGAGGCTTCTTGGTGGAGGCTTCCCCCAATTATGGAACGATCTCCCCAAGGAAGACTGCCTGGCACCAACTTTGCTGTCTTTTTGGTGCCAGGTCAAGATTTTTCTCTTTTCCCAGGCATTTAGCAGCATGCGATGAGTTTTAATCGATCTTGGAGCTGGGTGTCTTTAGATTTGACTGATAGCTCAATGTTGTTTTTAGATGTACGTATGTTGTTTTTGTGTCTGTTGTATGTTTCTTATGGTTTTACATTTTGTATATTGTTTTTAATGTTTTAATCTTTTGTATTAGAGAGCTTTGGCTGTGGGGTGGTACAGAAATATAGATGATGGTGATGATGATGATGATGATGATGATGATGATGGAGGTGCCAGGTTAGTCTCTCTGGAGAGCTCATCCCACAACAGAATGAGGGTACCACAGCAGAAAAGGCCCTCCGACTGGTAACCACCCACCCCACTTCTTTTATAGACGGGAAATGTTAAAAAACAAACTTGTGTACACCTACAAAACCCATAATATGTGAAAGATATTGGCCATGATACATATTGATTGATTTGATACAACTTGAAGAATTGCAATTGCATGTAGTGTCCTTTAGCCTGAAAATCAGTGGGACTCTCTTCCAAGTAATCATGCTTAGGACAAAAATAAGGAGACATTACTGCTAAAAAAATCTTGAGGTCTAAACTATAGTTTTACAATGAAACGCTATTTTGTAGTGGCCGCTTGTCCTAAATAATGCCTTTTATCTCCTGATGGTAAGTTCCTATTTTATTTTATTCCCCCTTGAATACAGCTTAATGGACAATGATGTTGAAATTGCTCCTGCTTTTATAGAGAGAGCAAATGGCTTGTAGGTGCCTGTTGAATGGTTCCTTGTCTGAAATACTTAGCTCTGCAGTTGCTGATGCACTACAACCTGATGGAGATGGATATCTCCCAAGTCCTGGGAAATCAGATGTTTCCAAATATGAACCCTTGAGCAGCTGCACAGAGGCTCAGATTATTATTCCCTTGAATGCTGCAGCGTTCTAGCAATTGAGCTTCAGGATCCATTCAGATGTGGCAGCAGAAAGACACAGGAAGCCTTCAGGGCTCAAAAGGACCCTGAAGGAAACCCAAAGCCTGCTGGGCATTAGGATCTTTGGAATTACAGCTGTTCAGAGAGGGAATCAATCTGAAATATGCCCTGACATATTTAGAGCCCTAGTAAATACGTTTGGTGATTTGGATTAATAATGCATATCACAGGCCTCCCAAAGACTCTTGCTTCTAAAATTCTGTGTATTTTTCAAAGTTCATTTTCTTAAGTTTTGTTGTTTCCCTGTTTTATGTCCTTTATTTGGTTTGTGATAGATTAGAATAGATAGATAGATAGATAGATAGATAGATAGATAGAGGAGAGGAGAGAGAGAGACAGACAGACAGATCTGGCCTTCTGATTGCAAAACTCCTTAAAAACTAGCAGCCTGGGAAGTAAATCCATTTGAGTACAATGAAGATTCCTCCCAAGCAGTAGCAGCTGGTGAAATAAGAGGGTGCCACTGCTGCTGAGTAGCAACTGGAGGGAGGGTCCCCCACTCCTTTACAAGCAGCTGTTATGATGACTGGCCAATAGTGGGTGTCTTTTGATCATAGTTGTGCAGTCACCACCTGCAAATCTGCATGGGATTGACCTAGCTTCCCCAGGCTAGTAAAGACAATCAAGTTCCACTCCCTTTTGGTTCCCACTTACCAATGGCAGCCAATTCCTACTTACCACACCATCTCATTGGTTGTCCCATTCTATGGTTACTTAAGGCTTGCAGGGAGCATCTGACGGAATCAGAACAAGGCAGGTAAAGCCTAGACTAGTAACGAGCACCAAGTCCCAGTAGGGAAGGAAAGGATAAGCAGATATAGTCCAGAGTCAAGGTAGGTAAGTCAAGGCATGACAGGCAAAGACAAGGCACAAGCCCTCCTAAGCAGAAGGTAGGCAAAAACAGGACAGTGAATAACTCCAAGTAGGGTGAGCTCTCTTCTACTAGGAAAGTAGGAGGATGTTGTCTCAGCAGGGAGCTAAAGCCAATTGAAGCCTTGTGTAGGCTGACAACAACTGTAGCGCAGTCCACTCTGCCCCTCCTGAAGAAGCTGACTGGACTATTAAAGGACTGCCATCTGATTTTGCAGTCTTGGGCTTCTGCAAAGCTAGGGAGATAGAGGTTCTACCTGTCATTTATCATCTCAGAGGGGAATAGCAGGGCTGTGACGTTTGGCTAAGATGGCCCTGAATAAGGTATCAACTGTCCTGCCCCAAGGAACTAGCCTGTGCCTCATCCTCATCTGAATCCACTATGCCAGAGAGTATGATACTAGCCACAGCTTCTCACAAGCATGCATAGGATTGCAGTCTAAATATCTTTTCTCTTGGACGATTCCATCATATGTTCAGAGAATAGGAGGGGGGGCTTGATTTAAGAGCCTTGCCTCTTCAAACAGCTGATTAGCATTGCCAAAGTTGACAGCACCAATCACCTTTTAGAGGCTGCATGAGCAGATGGGATCCAACATGGATCACTGCACACACAGATAGACTTACTGTTTTTCTGCTTTTTACCTTATGAAGCATTCGTCTTTTGCCACAAGATCTCATCTGGCAAAGAGAATCAGCACACTGATGCCTCATTTTGCAGGTGAAATTGTTGTGTGTGTGTTTTCCATTTCTTTTATGTGCAGAGACTGAGTTAGGAATATAGGAGGCTGCCTTATGCTGAGACCGTCGATCCATCTAGCCCGGTATGGTCGACACTGGCTGGCAGTGGCTCTCCAGGGTTTCACAAAAATTAAAACCATTAAGAACATAATAAAACGTCCAACAATCTAAAAACCCAAATACAAAATACAATATAAAAAGCACAACCAGGATAAAACCACACAGCAGAAATTGATATAGGATTAAAATACAGAATTAAAACAGCAAAGTTTAAATTTAGGTGTTAAAATACTGAGAAAATAAAAAGGCCTTCAGCTGGCGATGAAAAGAATCCAGTGTAGGCACCAGGCGGACCTCTCTGGGGAGCTCGTTCCACAGCCGGGGTGCCACAGTGGAGAAAGCCCTCCTCCTGGTAGCCACCTGCCTCACTTCCCTTGGCAAGGGTTCATGGAGAAGGCCCCCTGTGGATGATCTTAATGTCTGGGCAGGTACATTGGGGAGAGGACTTGCACATGAAGCCCTGCAACTCTCTTCACGTCTTCTCTGTGAATGCCTGAACAATATAAATGCCTCAAGGTAATATGGTACAGGATTGCAGCCTGAATTCAGTATCTTGCAGTCATTTTACACGTCACTGAATAAAAAGCCTTAGCATATATACACTCAACAGGAAGTTCTAGTCAGTCCTGACTCTCTGGCCTCATCTACACCAAGCAGGATATTGCACTATGAAAGCAGTATATAAAAGGCAGGAGCCACACTACTGCTTTACAGTGATATTGAAGTGCACTGACAACTGTTGGGGCCCATTGACACATACTGTACCATACACTGCTTTCATATTAATGTATCCTGCTTGTTGTGGCTCCTGCCTTTTATATACCGCTTTCATAGTGGAATATTCTGCTTGATGTAGATGAGGCTTCTGACACTGGGGGCCTTGCTAGACCTGCCGGCTTATGCCGGCAGGGAGGCGGGGCCAAGGCGCGCTACCGTTAGCGCGCCTTGCCCAGGCTTCCACACGTCGGACGCGTAGGGATGTCGGGTCCCTGCGGCGTCCGCCATTTTTAAAATTATTTTAAAGGGGCCGGGTGTGGCCCGAAGATGGCGGACAAGGTGAGTGTTTTGGGGGGGGTTGTACGGGGGGGCGAAGAATGGCAGGGTGGGTGGCACGGGGGGAGGGTGGGTGAGATCGCGCCGTGCGCCGCCCGAGCAAGCAGCCGAGCGGCGCTTGCCCGGGCAATGCCTGGCATGGGGCGGCATTGCCCGGGCAAGCGCCGCTCGGCTGCTTGCTCGGGCGGCGCGCGGTGCGATCTCACCCACCCTCCCCCCGTGCCACCCACCCTGCCATCCTTCGCCCTCCCCTCTCTTCCCCCCCCCGGGCCGATGGGCACAGCGCTCATATGAGCGCTGTGCCAGGCAGGTCCGCGGCTTTTCGCGGCTACTCGTGAGTAAGTGAGTAGCCGCGGAAGTCGCTAGACGTTCCCCAGCTCCGGCCTCAGGCCGGAGCTGGGGAAAAGGCGCACCATAAGCGCATTCGCTTATGGAGCGTTGGAGGAGGCCTCAGCGCGGCCTGCCGCCGGATTCCCCTGTGCATCATCTGGACGCACAGCAGGGAAACCGGGTCAGAAGGCGTGCTAAGGCCTCGTCTAGCAAGGGTCCGGGTGTTTGGTAGCCCCCCAGATTTAAAAATGAAAACTGGAAAAGGGGTGGGGGAATCCCTAGGAATGGGATTTCTGATTCCTGACATAGAAGCCCCATACCTAAAGCATCCCCAGAGCATCCTAGCAAACAGTACCCAAATACTCCTGCCTGCTTCCAAGACACTCTAGGAACGGAGCATACATGCCTTTATCCTTGAGTCCATGGCTGGGGCATTTAAAGCCACCATTGGTGCGGAAGGGAATGCGCAATTTATGCAGGCTCCAGAAATTGCGCACTTCCTCTGTTGTGTCCATGATGGCCACCATTGATGCAGGAAGGGGGAAGTGCGAGATTTCAGCACGAGGGCAGGCAGCTGCCGAGCGCTCAACAGGGCCTTGCAAGCACTCAGCTAGGGGTCCATGGCCTTGTTGGGAGTACCCATTTGGGTCTTAAGGGCCAGATGGGGGGTGGGGAGGGTCCACAGGAATCCTGGACCCTGTCAGGTGCTCGCAACATCCCTACTCTACGATCCCTGCCATTGAAGCCCCATTCCTAGAAAGGAAGCAGGCAAGAGTGGCTGAAGGATCCTTCCTAGAGCATTTCCCCCTGCAAAAAGTTCCAAATAGCTCGATTTGGGATGCTTGGATCCTTCAGCAAGTTTGGATTAGAGGAAGGGAAATGACTAGGGGCCAGGATTCCTGGATGACTGAGTTGTGTGGGAACCGAAGTTTCTGTGTTGGTTAGATCTGATCAAAGCAGATGCCAGGCCTCTGAAATGCACTTGGGCAGGAGTTGGATGAGTATGTTTGTGTGTGAGAGAGTTGTGAATGAGTTGTATGTTGCATGTGAATGTGTGTGTGTGTGTGTGTGTGTGTGTGCTGCACTCTCCACCCCAGGAGACAGCTGTTGTGGCCCTCAGGGCTGACAAGATTGTTCACCCATGCTTTTAATGGTCAGTTATAACCATTTCATAATTTATTCAATTTTAGAAGTAGATGGTCTTTTTGTCACATTTCATCTGCCTCTCTGAACATGTTTTTATTGTTGTTGGATAGAAATTATTTACCATTGGAGACTTAATCTTTTCAGGGTTACTGTTCATCAGCTTCACATATGCCTGCCAACCTTGGCAACATTCATTTCAAATCAAAGTAGATCATTATTTTTTATGCATATCCGACCTGATCCCTTGAGCATTAAATATTTAACCACCACTGCATTATTTGCTTATACAGTAACCTAAGCATATGTGCTGTAACTCTCATGCTATCTGGTGTTTACAATATTAGTGACATATGAGTGATGGGGGAGGGGGTGGAATCCATGCATGGTTTCATATGTTTAATAGCACTTAAATGTATCTCTAAATGAGAAGAATAAAAAATTATATGGTGTACTTCGGACAGTATGATTTTTCAGAGCTCACCCTCTTTATTGGTGCTATTATTGACTTGTCCCATATATTCTCAGGCTGGGTAGCTAATTAAATGTATGCTTCAGCCAATGCCTTATGCTCAGATAGCTATTATACCTTTTAGGTTTGTCTGTTCAAGTCAACAAGTTCACCTGACTTAATGTAATACAGCTTTCTATTTTTCACTTTTTATATGCCGTCTGATATGGGCATAACAATTATAATCTCGCTTTATTTATTTATCCTGCCTTTATGGCAAAAATGGTGTTCAGGGTGGCTAACAATTTAAAGAAAAAAGATTAAAAACAAAATCTTAATTAAAACATGACAAAAAAAATAAAAACACAATAATAAAAGAAAGAAACAGAACCCACCCAATTACAACCCTCTTCAGGAACAGACCTCCTTCCATGCCAAAAGCCTACCTAAATAAAAACATTTCTGCCTGATGGTGGTAGGACAACAGAGAAGGAACCAACCTAGCTACACTTCTCAGGGTATTTCAGAGTCGAAGGCCTTAGCTAACTGGGGCTTTATCCCGGGGTGATCCCTGGGATCATCCCTGTGCATCCACATGACGTACAGGGGATCCCGGGATCAGGGAGGGATGATCCCTCCCTTGCCCCGGGATCTTGCCCTCCACTTTAGGCCCGGTTTTTCCATTGCGGCTTTCTCCAGTCCCTAATTGGCATGCTCGAGGGAATCCAGTTTTCAGAAGTACAAAAAGACTTATTTTAAAAAACCTAACGGGGCAACCACCCCCTCCTCCTCTTGCACCCACCGACCCACCCACCGACCCAGCCCATTGAGGACTACACATGCTCAGTTGTCAGTGACATTTGGGAAAGAAAGCAGAAAACTAGGGCATAAGGGATGGAATGAGGAGGGTGCAACTTTCTGGCTAGAGCCCTGAATAAGCATACTTCTATAAGGAGATGGGAATATCTTGGAACATTTCCCACATTGTTACAAATATACTGGGCATGAAACCTTCAATATTTTTATGGCCCATCTCTCACTCCAGCAAACTGTCTCGTGGTTGAAGCAGGGCCCTCAATATTCTATTTTCTCATAGCATAGTGTGAAGATATTTGGTGTCCTTAACATCCATTTCATCATAAATATCAGAAGGGAAATGTAAATATTAGGGAAGGAGAATAGGTTTTATAAATCCCTCTCCACCAAAATGGCCTTTCTAGATTAGTTTGATGTGTGTAATCTGGGCAATGGAGGGAAGGGTTAGGATAATTTGCTATTGACTGTATTAACTGGATTTATATGAACAGGGCCAGTAAGTATCTTTGAATAAAATGCGAGCAAACTATCCCTAGAAGGAAATGGGCATAGTTCGAATATATTGTGGTCTGGAAAGGGAAGTTCTCTTGCTGGTCCCCATGGCAAGTTGATAACAAAGGCTAAGTTGTTTTTCTCTTTTAAATATTTTTTAGTCATTATTATAGTGCTTTCTCTGAACAGTTTGACTGACAGGTTAGAAGATAATCCTGTTCACACTTAATGTGCAGTAACAGGATTGAAGAAAACTGACTTAAGGAGCTTTCATCCGGGTCAGGAAACATTGGTACATTAAAAAGATATTCCTTCTGTTCCCCTGTGAAAAGATAAATGTCTCAACACCAGGTTTTAAACAGGGGTGGGAAAACCTCTATGCTCAAAGCTATTACACTGTGAAAAACAACTTTCATCACAGTCCAGGCCTGCTTTCTTTACAGATGACTGAGTAATTCCAAGCAATCAGTGCAAATAATCAAGGCCAACCCAAGCATTAGACAGATGAGACATCTCTCCCTGACATCAAGTTTGCAAAGTGGCAAAACAGATGGATAGTCCCTTCATCTGTCTGAATCACTGCTGTGCTTCAGTCAGTACTGGCTGACCCATGGAGCTAATAAATTCTAGGAACAACATAAAGCCCTCACCTCCAGTTTCCATTTAACACTTAGTACTCTTCAGGTCTTCACTATGAGGCTGGTACGTGTGGGGTTAGCCCATTGTCCAGAAAACACATGCACGGCATGCCCCCTGATCAATACATCAGGCACCTGAGGAGTACTAAGGTGACTGACAGGAGCCCCGCTGACGTTGCTCCTCCTCTTCACCTTTGGGACCTATCTGTTCACCTGCCTCTTAGGCCTCAGCTGGACCTATGAGTCTAGGGCGACGGAGGGGTGAGGATCTCATGATATTGTTCTTGCTAGATCTCCCCCTCTGTTTACATGTGACGTGCAATGACCTCCGAGGAACAGGATGTCACACCCGCCATTTTGGTTTTTTTAAAAAAACGAATCACACAGAAGGAGCGCATGAGCATTCGTGCTCTGAAAGGTAAGGTGTTGGGTTTTTTTAAAAAAAAAAAAATTCCCCGCCCACCCCACCCCACCCCCGATGGGCACAGAGCTCCTGAGGAGCTGTGCGCCCCGTACTTGGTTCCCAGCTCCTCGCAAGTAACCGTGAGGAGCCGGGACAAACGGTGATGGTGGGCCACACTTTCCGCGGTCTCGGGATCATCCTGAGACCACGGAAAAAACACGACTAAAGGGTGGGGTGATATCCTGGGGAAAGGGAGGGATCATCCCTCCCTGCTCCCAGGAGCCCCTGTGTGTCATGTGGGCACCCAGAGACGATCCCCGGAATATCACCCCATCTAGCTATGGCCTTAGTCTGGCCCAGACAACGAAGGTGGTGAGGAGGAAGGGGAGATGCTATTGCCTACTTGCTCACTGGCTCTCTACCTGCCAAGCAAGTAATTGGTAGCAAGGATGAGAAAGAGTTAAGGAGGAATAGTAGATGGTGGGGAGAAGGGAGACTTACTCAGGGAATTGAGGGTGTCTTGCCCATGGGCCCTTGCTCAAAACTCTGAAGCCAGCACACGGAGAGATACACACCCAGATCAGGAGATGCCATACTAGTGAGCATAATTGGGTGGCGGGGCAGGGGGGAGGAAATTGATCACCTGGCATTTTAAGTCTTTTCCCCTTTTGACAACACAGACTTTGTAATAGGAACATGAATGGAGCATCTCTCAAAAGCCAGCCCTCTGGGTGAAGTCCCTGAAAGATGAAGGGATTTAGTACTCCAAAGTAGGCTCTTGTGCTTATTTGCCTCATTTAAATCCTTGTAAGTCCCATGCACTGCGAGATAACTTCAAACTTTGGAGACCACAGAACTTCCGTCACTTCAGAAAGTCGAAAAGCACGTGTCCCCGGCAGGGCTATTTCATCATTAGCCAAGATCATCTTTGAATTTTATCAGGATGAGATCTATTTTGATAATGGCATCAAGTAATCCTAACAAGTACAAATATTTCAGCCATGGCTTTTCTGTATGATGTTGGTTTCAAATATCATTAATGAATTTTTATTTTATTTTTTTATTTTTTGAAAGAAAGGGAGGGAGCAGAACTGTGGAAAAACGTGCAGCCTGTTAAAGCAGATAACTTTACCAGTCCAGCTTATAAAAGGCCTTAGTTGGCTTTTAAGAAGCCTTACTATCAATCTTACAAAGCTAGCACTATAATATCTATCCGTATTAGGATTTTGCTATGACTTTGATCCCGGATTCTTAAAGCATTCAGCTCTCTTATGATCAAAATCCACTGACTTCAGCAGACACTTTATGCTGAATGCATAAACCACTTATATCAGCACTAAATTTGGTCCTGCCGCATTCTGTCATGTCCTGCAATGAGGACGCACTGAGAGACAGAACTGCACACGAATCGAAGAGCCAGTTAGTTTTACAAAGTGAGTTAGGTGATCTCTAAACTTCACTTACGGCAGCAGAAAGACAACAATCCACAATCAATAAGACGGGAACAGTTTCCCATGGATGTCCAGTAGCGTTTTGTCGTGCAATTCATTAATTAAATAAATAGCCATGAATGAATGAATGAATGAATGAATGAATAACAAATTAATAAATTATTAAAAACAAGACAAGATAAATTCCCCATGAGTTTCAAGCATAAGATCTTCTGCAGGGGGAAGAAAAGTCTAATTAGAAAGCAAGTTGTAGAAATACAACAGTGCTCCTCTGCAGCCTTCTGGGATTCTGAATGGGGAGCGGTATATAAATATTGTAAATAAATAAATAAATGTTTCCTCTGAGGAATGTTGGTTTGCTGGAAGACTGCATCTGGAAGACCGCAGGTTGAAGAACTCTTGGCAGAACAATGACCTGTTTGTGGACCTCCCTTGCTCTAATGCAGCAGTTCTCAACCTGTGGGTCGTGACCCCTTTCGGGGTCGAACGACCCTTTCACAGGGGTCGCCTAAGACCATCAGAAAACACATATTTCCGATGGTCTTAGGAACCGAGACACCGCTCCTCTATCCGTCTCCAGGAGGGTCCGCCCACATGCAGATACGCAACAAAAATAATTTTATGGTTGGGGGTCATCACAACATGAGGAACTGTATTAAAGGGTCGCAGCATTAGGAAGGTTGAGAACCACTGCTCTAATACCACTGGTGGAAGCTCAATCCCTTCAACTGAGTAAAAAGTAATAAATCAGCGACAATCTGTACCTTTGGGCAACCAAAAATACAACACTGCCAATGAGCAATACACTTACCAACATTTTCAAACATAACGATGTTCACTTAAATTCTCTTTTCAGAGTTAGCAGAGTTCAAATTCATTGGAATAAAACCACAAAAATATAGGAAAATCATGGAATCTATATCTATTGCATTTACCAGGCCTTGCACAAATCCCCTTTAAGCCCCAATGTATACTAGAAAACCCCCTGAAGAAATCATCCTTAAAATTAGGATGCAAAGTAATTCACATCTTCTATCACCATCACTGATAAGGGATTCTCTCAATATTTCTACTTGCATATAATGTATTTATTAAATTCTCCCCCAAAATCACATGTGCAACATGAAACAACAAAACCAACAAAGGGCAAGTCCGGTCCATCGCATTTAATACTGAGTGCAGTCACATACAATCTGCAACAATGGGCGTGATCTATGCATATTTCCACAGAAAAAGTACTACAACTCCCAGCATCCCTCCAGCATCCCATGCTAAGAACTATAGGCCTTTTTCCTGTCCAAAGATGCCCAGGACTGCACCCAAAATTACTGAATCTTGTCCTTGTTTGTTCTTTCGTTGTATTCTCTGCTCTATCCGCCACCCTCTACTTTCCTCGACATTTCTGACAGGGCCTGTGATGTCCAATGCCCTGCTCTCTGTATGCAAAAGATAGTCACAGTTCACATTCCCCCCACCCCCAGTACCAGCCTCCCTTGGCCACTGAATCACCATAATCCACTTAATGCTTGCCCAACAGTTTCAGTACCTGCGCACAGGGTGAGGTGTCACACACACGAGTGCATGCAGTCCACCAGCTGCAATTAGCTTCCTGTGGTAAAATTGCCTTGCCGTCACACTTGTCGGTTAAGGTTGAAAAATGCCCCTTTTCTCGTCTTCTGCATCTGTTTGGCTGTAACTGTATATGCCTCACCATGGCCCACTTAGGTGCAGATTGGTCACGGGGTTATTGATTTCCTGTCTCATGGCAGAAACGAAGTCACCCCTTCTGCTATAAAGAAGTGATGATAATAGATGCGCTGAGGCTGTGACTTCCTAACAAGTCTGCTGGCAGCTCTGCTCATGTCTCGAGATTGTGATTTGCAAGTCTGGACTTCTCTCTGGGTTTTTAAAGATGCATGGGAGGCCAAGGTTCCTGCTCTCAGGTCTTTGGGGTTTACAACAGAGGCATTAACCCTGCTACTAGAATGGAAATTATGCTAGACAACACGACAACTAGCTGCACACTGTTGGCCTGCTGCTAAATATACACAAGGAGCTCTAAGAAATCCAGGACATATTACTTCTGCAACTGAAGTTACTCAAAGAGCCCAATGAGGAGTGAGCATGTGCAGTGGCCGCAGAATACTGACAAAAACAGAGAACTGGGTGAGGTGGTGGTGGGAATCGAATGGAGCTGCTGTAATCCCGAACAGCAGCAGTCCGTGCTGTAACATTTTGTTACCACTCCTATTCATAATTTCTCCAGATTCCATTACACTCTAGAGCAGGGGTCTTCAATCCAGCACCCATACGCTCTTCACTCCCTGGCACTTTCAATAAATAAATAAATGAAAAAAACATTAGGGTGCCAGGTTCTCCTTTTGGTTCCTGAACCTGACGCTGCTGTTCGGTGGATAGGGAGAGAGAGCAAGGCAAAAAGTGGAGGGGTGGGAGAGAGGGCCAGCATACAGGCTGGGAATGGAGAGAAACAGCAAGATAAAGGGGTAGGTGGGAGAAAAAGAGCAAGGCTGGGGGCTGCGAAGGGAGAGAAAGAAGAGGTGAGTTGGGGAGCAAGAGGTACTCTTTCTCACACGCGCACGCTCTGAGTGTGTGTGTGTGTGTGTGTGTGTGTGTGTATTAGATGGTTTGGAAATTATTTTAGCTGTTCTAAATTTGTATGTTTTAATACCTTGAGTATTTTTTAGAAGGTGTCCAATAATAATAATAATAATTCTTGATTAACGACAACAGAAGCAGCAACAGCAACAACTAGATTTGGATGCCAGATTCTGACCAAGAAGAATATTTCAGAGACAGAGGCGCGTGCAAGAGAAAGAGAGAGAGAGAGCTGTGTAACTGTTTAAAGACTGCTTGTCAGGATTGAGTCCCTTAGCTGTACTTTTCTGGCCTTCAGAACTTCAGCAATTGCTTGTTGAGAAAATTGCATTTGCTCACATCCATCCCTTACTATATTGCTTCTCCCTATTTTTCCTGCTGTTGTCTTTCCCCATGGTTGATTTTACATTGTAACTTCCTCCTGCTTCTGGAACATAGACCTGCCTTTTTGTTGACAAAACTCTTCAATGTACCATGATCCTGGATTGAGCATATATATGAAAAACAATATAATAATTACAAACATAGTTTGCTCCTATTACCCTCCCTTGACCTATATTTCAGATTACAAATAATGTAATCTGAAATGTAGGTCGGGGGAGGGTAATATCCCTCCACCCTCCCAAATGGTAGACCTTATTCCCAGATGCAGTGGACTCTTCCTCCAGGACTAACTCTGGAATCCTTCTAGCATGCCCCTAACAAGGCTTTTTCAAGTTACCTGCTTTAAACATTCCTCACTGCTGAATTTGATGGCTTTTAAGGGAGGGGAGGACCTGTTCTCTACACATAATTTTATGGCACAAAATGAGTAGGCATGATGTAGTAGCTTTTTTGGTCTGCAGGAAAGACTATAAAGCATGGCTTTTTGTCTACTGAATAGGCTTCATTTCCAGCTAGCATGAATATTTTTCATTTCAGCTGACATTCTCTCCAAAATGTCCATCATGTCATTGTTCTGCAATTACCCGTACATAAAAAAGACAGATGTCAGAGGAATATTCTTGAAGGAGCCTCATTTTGACTGGAAAATTCAGCAGTGTTTCTTCGCAGTGACACCTCTCCCATGCCATTCCCCAACAGGAAAAGATCCCCTGATGTCTGTTTGAGCTAAAGGACAGTGCAATCCTAAGCATAGCTGCTAGAAGATTGCTTTAACATCCATGTTCAATCAAGTGTAATTATGTGTTTTGTCTGAGCAAAGGACAGTGGTTAGTGTTAACTATGATCTAGGGTGGGGGTGCAGAACCTCATTTCCAGGGGCCGAATCCAGCCCACCTGGGTCCCAATTTGGCCCTTCAGGGTTCCCCAGATGATGGCCAAACCACCATCCCCATACCACCATTCTTTGGTGGTTTCCTGGCTATTGTGCATTCTTCCCCATTCTAAAAATTTGAAATGCATCTTCTAAGGCATCGTTACTGGCAGTAAGAACTTTAAGCTAAAATACGCAGGGAGTTTTTATATTTTGTACCCCACTTTGGCTTTCAACCCGACCCGCCACTGGAATGTGGGCCCTCACAGCTTCTCCAAAAGGGAATTCAGCCCTTTCTCCCTCCATTTTTTTCCCCTGTTCAGAAAACAAAAAAAAACCCTACTCAACATTCAGGAGTGGGAACAAGGTGAGAAAAGTTTTGAGGTGAGAAAAGGAAAGCTTTGACAAACAGACATTGCTTGTTCACCCATCAGTACTTCCACAAGCCCTCCTTTTGGAAGCACCCATGATTCAGTGACAAGCCTGATAGATACAACCCAAGGGAGGAAAGCCCTCAAGGAAAATAAATGGCAGTGTTTCCATGTCCCAGTTCTTCAAATATAGGCTACCTATTTGCATAGTATGCAGATTTGCCCAGTCATCTGCATAGTGTGCCAGTTGGTGTTTTTTTAAAAAAAATATGTAATTCAAATACATTCATTTGTGCCTTCCTGATCTGCCTCTTCTCCTAGCAAGTGCCACATAAGAGTTTGAGAAGGAGTAGGCTCATGCCAGGACGCAGTGGGTTCTCTCTCCTATTCTGCCTTTCTTCTCTGAGCACAGCAAAGCATGTTGGGAAGAGATGTGACAAGCTACTGTGTCTTAACTGTCCCTGCTTCTGTTGCTCCAACAGTACATGGCTCTGCATTTGCTCTTCTGTTAATGGGGCAGTATAAATTCCAAGTATTGGGGACCTGGGGACTCATTTATCTCCTAAGTTTTAACTCCTAGAGTTAGGCACTTTCAAAAAAGAAGGAAAAAGCATCTTCACGAAGCTTTTTGTAAATTTTAGCATTGGTTTGAAGGCAATTAAATGAAATGTTGATGGGGACAACAGTAATCAGTGAAAGTAAAATGTAGGCTGCAGTTCTGTGCACACATGCTAAAGAGAAAAGCCATTGAACTCAGTAGAGCTGACTGTTCAGTTAGACTGCAATTTATGCACACTCAGAGCAAATCCCATTGATCTCAACAGTTTAATTTGCTTGCAGTGACATAGGAGTGCAATCCTAAACAAACCTACTCAGAAGAAAAATCCCATTTGTTTAAATAGGATTCACTCCCATCTAAGCATGCTTTGTATAGCAGCCTGGGATGTTCTACTACATACGGCTATGTTATTACGTGTAACATAAAAGTTTATTAAGGTTGGAAAAGTTTAAAGAAGGTACTCACTGTGTGTTTGTAGCAGAATGGTAAGTATAAAGCTATAGAGGGGGGAGTGAGTGCTGATGGGATGTTTGTGTGGAGTGTCTGGGTTGGCTTTGAGAGATGGGGAGGGTTCGGAGGACTGTGTGATATATATGCTGCTGCTGACAGGTATGTAAAAGAGAGGGAATGAGAAAGGAGATTTGGATTAGAGATAGGAAGAGTCTGCGTGCTTTGTTGGATTAGTGTGTGGGAAGGAGAATAATGTAATCTAGAAGGGGTAGAGTAGGCAGGAGAACTTATAAAGTTTACGTCTGAAACGTTTAAGTGAAATTACTGTCTGTAACCATTACGCATTGTGCTTTGAAACCATTATGCTTATGAACTGAGAGAAACCATTAAGCTTTTGAACTTGCATTAACGTCTTGTTAATAAATTACATTCAAGTACATCTGGTGTGGTCACTGGAGTACCTGGGAAGGGTATAGGTATATGGTGGCAGCAGAAGGGAGAATCTGGTAAGAGTGCTGAGCTCTTACAGCTGTGGGGCCTAAGTAGAGAAAGGTGTGTCACAGGGATGGCTGCAGCATTCCAAACCTCTTGACACCTGCACCTGCGCTGGGTCCTTTGGTTCAGGAAAGGAATAAAGGAGCAGTATAAGGTGGGGGTCGTCACACGTGGTGGCAGTGGATGTGTTCCAAAGTAAACCCAGTGCAGAGTCACGGCATCACACAGTACAATCTTTTACATGTCTACTCAGAAGTATGCCCCATTGAGTTCAATGGGAGTTAACCCCAGCTATGTATAGGACTGTTGCCTTGAATCTACCACCGCACACTATGGAATGTTGTAACAAGAGGTTGTAGTAGCAATCCTATGGGTACTTACCTAGGAATAGATGCCAGTTTACTACATAACATGTAGTTCAATGTAAAGAAACAATGGATATTGAGAAAGTCAAGAAACAGACACTTGGGGGGGGGGAAAGGAAAGAGACAGCCTCAGGAAATGGTGGGCTCTCATTTGCTGGAAGTATTTAAGCAGAGGGAGCCCAGGAGGGGATCTACACTAGTCAAGCTAGAACGCGTCTTACCATTTTTGGTAGTATTTCTCCACATGACGTATAGTTTGTGAAAGTTTTTATTTTGAACATCTCTGAAATAAGTCGTTCTATTTGGTATGATGTGGCCGATTTCATCGTATTAAATGGGTTTCCTGTAGTTCTTAATTAGCTAATCGCATTCCTGGGGGGCATGTTTATGTAATTTCCACGCCAAAAGTTGGAGCTGTTTTTTTTTCTTTCAAACCTCTTTTTTGCAGACAATTTTAGTTTCTGTTTTGGGAGGCTGCTTGCTGGATTGTTTGTAGGTAGAGGATTGTCTCGGAGAAAAGAGGAAGTGGGAGGGGAAATTGGCAGACGGGGATAGAACAAACAGATTTATTTCCTTAGTGTGGCCAAAAGGAATGCATTCCCACGGAAAGAGAAAAGTAAGTAAACGTTTTAAAAACTGCTGTGTTTTATATCATTCAAAAACAAAACGTTCAATGACTGTAAAAACAACGTTTCATATACTAGTGTAGATCCCCTCCAGGTAGTTGTATTTTATGGGTGCATTGTAGCTCTTGCATTGAGCAGAAAATTGGACTAGTTTTTTTCCCCTTTTAGTTCTTTTTAATATATACATAGCAATGAATATATTGAAATGCATGTATATGAAAATAAAGCCTTTTAACAATTATACATAAACTTCAACAAAGATGATCAGATATCCAAATAGGTATTCATTCAAAGGTGGTGTCTATATGCCATTCGTTCAAATATTGAAAGGTTGTAAGGTCCTCAGTCCATTGCGTTTTAGGAGGTGAGTAGAACATCATTTCAATGTTGTAATATCAGTCTTTTAGCTGTCAAAAGAGTGAAAAATTATCCATTTATACTGACCATTCATTAAATTCCATGAAGCAATTAAATAATTTAAAGAGCATGTACGTCAGTGAATATTAAAGACTGTTCCAGTACAAAATTTATCCATACAATAACTTCCTCCCTCCAAAAAGTAACTACTGAACAAACAAACAAGCAACAGGTTTAAAAAAGCCTTACCTTTTTTTGCAACACTGAGCATTGTAAGGCTTTTTTTCTATCGAAAAATGCAGAAGATTGTGTCCATGTTTGTTTTCAGATTTACCTTAGTCTTCCTTCATTGTCTTGAATTTTGTAATCATTTTTTTCATATACAGGCCCATTTAAGACTCTGAAAGCCCCAGTGGCTGAATGTTTATTTGTGGTCCCTATTCCTTTTCACTTCACTTTGTCAATGTCATTTCCCCCCAGCTACGTAAAAAAAAAAAAACTTCTAGATAAGCATATAATCTTTTCATATACCATCTCTGTTTGACATCTACATATTGGATCCTCTTTACATGTTTTATCAATTAATATAAGCATGAATAAAAATTTAAACAAATACAAGTAATGACAAACTATTCAGATTATTGTAAAATTTAGATCTTTTTTCTACTTTTCTGAGCATCAGAATCAATTCCGAGATTATTAAAAGTAATGTCTTTCAGAAGATCCCATTCCATAGAGATAACAGATATTGAGGGCAAGCCTTGGCTTTGGCATTGTTGACTGCCGTTTATTTTTAATAAAGGATAATCTGGAGAATGCTCCTTCTCCTTCAACCATTCAAAAAGGGCAGAGTTAAATAAAGGTGGAAAGCTTTGGTACCTTTCAGAAAAGCCTCAACAAGTTCCTTTGAGTAAATCATCTTCAAAATGCTGTATGTGATAGTCTCAGATCCAACACAACCCTCTGTTCTGTCTAAGAAGTGAATAACATGTTTAAAATAAAAGTCTAATTAAAAAGCCAGGAAACCACCCAGATGAGAGAAGGGGAACCCTATCTGAGAAACCCCAGAAGGTTGGTTTGGGACTTCAGGCAGGCCAGATTTGGCCTATGGACCTGAGGGTCAACACACTGGAATATGCCATTCTATGCTAGCTTCTCACAGATTCTCCATTGAGGCCCAACTACATGCATGGAAGTTTGAAGGGGGAACTGCATTAGCACCAATGGGAGAATTTCAGAAAGGAAGCAGCTGGGTGGGGGAGACTTAAGCCTCTCCTCACTGCTAAATTGGGGGGGGGGGCATGCTTACTTTCACATTAAAAACAAATAAAAACAAAGCAGGCAATTCAGCTGCATGCTCCACAATTAATAGAATGTGTAGTTTGGCCTTGAGAGCAACAGTAATGGCAGACATGTTTCCCTTAAAGACAGCTTATAATATGCCACTACTATACTCTGGCAGGATCTACACTACTGCTTTAAAATGGTTTATAACAGTAGCGACTACTGTTGGGGCCCAGGACACACTCCATGAACAGTTTTCAAAACGTTTTCAAAGTGTCATATCCCACTTGGTGTAGATCTGGCGTCTGTAACATGGCCACAAGGAAATGTTGGGTTATTCTCAGGCACACTCTCCATTCACGTGGCCAACAAGGACACATAATTAACTTCCAATGTTCACTTTCGGCTGTTTCCCACTCAGCCACAGTGGCGTCACTTAAGCACTGCGTGCAAGGCTATTTTTCTTTCCTCTACTAAACTTAATCGAGTGACCTTAGCTCTATTCAGGTGTTCATTTCTGAACGTACAAAGGGGCTAGTGGGAACGTGAAGGGCTAGCCTTGATGATGTGTACACCGGCAATGTTTCCTAACTGACACGGAAAAGCCTATGCATGTTGAAGCAGCTCCCTTCGGTCTGAGTGGATGATGTCAGTTGGGAGACATTGCGGGCACACGCCCCACTGTGTGGGTGGGTGGCAGGATGGGAGGGGGTCTAGCCCCGCATGTTCCCACTATGTACCAAATGTTTGAAATGGGGCCCTGGCATCTAGTATTCTAACAGGGGGTTCCTTTTTTGCATCTCTCTCTTTCTCTCTCTCTCCACTGTCAATGACAGAAGAGTGTTTATGGAAGTCACAGTATGGTATATGCTATTAGAACGTGTATAGTAAACAGGGTGCCATACACCCAATTAGAGGGGACAGTGTAAAGGGTAACATTTCAGTAACAAATCTGTTTTCCTAACAACTGTGGCATTTCATTAGGGCTGGTCTTGGGAACGAAATATTTCCCACTCTATAAACACCTCTGAGTTTACAACACATGCCTCTAAGGCAGTAGCTTGCCCAAATAACCTGCAGTGACAGGAAACACACACGTCAACTATTATGGATTTGGTTCGTGAAAATGGGCTGCTCAATGAAACCTCCACCCCCTCCCTCTCTCTCTCTCTCTGAATCCTAGAAGCACCGAAGAGGGACTTACCGCATCTCTGTAGTAAATGTGGATTTACTACAGGGATTTACTACAGGCTGTGGATTTACTACAGGCTGCTGATAAATACAAGCAGGTTAATGGTGAACATCAGAGGTTTACCAGATTAAAGTCAAAAGCAGAAGAGATTTTTTTCAAGAGCGTGGGTAAATAAAACAAACAAAAAATGAAGGTTGAGATCCTCAATTATTTTTCAAAGCTCTTTTAATGTAAGCCTCAATAGGCTTAAATGAACACAGGAATAAACATGTCCTTGCACTGTGCTAACCACAACCATACTGATTTGCTTACTGTAGCTCAATCAAGGACGAGATGTAAAAGAGGGGAGATAAGTGAATAAAGCTTGCCTTATAGGATGAAATGGTTATGGAATGATGGCTGTTTGTAGTGAGAGGAGGGGTAATAGATGAAGGGTAGGAGCGCATGACCACCGAATGGCCAATATTCCAAGTGACGGGCAGCTTCCCCAGAGTACCAACTCATAATTAGCCTGTTAAAAATGGATTAATTAAGAGGACATCCTTGGGACGTCTGAAATTAATCCCTTCCTTAACAGATCAATTACGCATCAGTTGTATTGCTGAGACTTAAACTAATACCCCTTTGCGTTAGTGTCTTGTTTCACTCTAATGTAAACTTGTCATTGGTTGTAGTCACTTTCTAGTGATGTAAATTTTATATATATATATATATATATATATATATATATATATATATATATATTCCTATGATGGAAAAATATATAAAAGGATTATCAGAAAAATAATGACTGTATGATTTTAGACTGGTATTCTTTCAGATGGCCTTCTTTAAAGGCACAATCCTATGCATGTTTAGCTATGTTTAAAAAGTCCTACATCTCCCAGCATCCCCCAGCCAGCATGAGTCAGTGCAATCCCATGCCTGTTTATACAGGGAAAAAAGTCCTACAGCTTATAGAGAGTTGTAGGACTTCTTTCTGTAAACAAGCATAAGATTCCCCCCTAAATGGAGCTAGTTAGAATCCTAATTGTGATTATGGGGTAAAAAAAATCCAAGATCCACACTACTGCTTTACAACAGTTTATAACATTACTGACAACTGTTGGAGCCCATTACACATTACATATACCGTTTTTAAACCACTTTCAAAGTGTTATATTCTGCTTGATGTAGATCTGGCCCTAGGTACTACAAAAGAAGGGGGGAAAGCCCTAAAAGATACAACAAAGCAGGTGCTAGATCTCTCTGGGCCCATAAAAATGAAACAAGTCCTAATATTTCTGTGGTGAAACGTCGATAGAAAGAACAAAAGACGAAGTAAAACTCTCAGTGGATTCAATGAAATCTGCTCACCCAAGTTAGCCGTATTGATTGCTTAGGACGATAGCTTTATCTACATTGAGTATCTTAGGTCTTTTTAATTACAGTCCTAGGAAGGCTAATAATAACACACATTTGCTCATCTCTCCACTCCCACAAGTTTAATTTCTCAGCTCTTCTCCCTGTATAGAGCCAGTATGCCTCATCCAACAAATGATCAGAGACTAAGATAAAATTGTTTCAGGTGATATTTAATTTGAGACTAACCTGGCAGATCAACATCTTCGTAGTCTCTCCTGTTAACATGGGAATGTTCACATCCACTCTACACAGCTTGTGACCCACTAAGCTAAGCACAACTAATCACCCATGTACTATGCCCTCCCTTTCCTGTTCTCCCTAGCAATGTATCCACTCTACCAAACTGGTTCCACAGAGTCCAGAATGTAATGCCTCAGGATGTAATAGAATCATAGAATAGTAGATTTGGAAGGCCATCGAATCCAACCCCCTGCTCAATGCAGGAATCCACCTTAGAGCATCCCTGACAGATAGCTGTCCAGCTGCATCTTGAATGCCTCTAGTGTGGGAGAGCCCACGACTTCCCTAGGTAACTGGTTCCATTGTTGTACTGCTCTAACAGTCAGGAAGTTTTTCCTGATGTCTAGCCGGAATCTGGCTTCCTTTAACTTGAGCCCGTTATTCCGTGTCCTGCACTCTGGGATGATGGAGAAGAGATCCTGGCCCTCCTCTGTGTGACAACCTTTTCAGTATTTGAAGAGTGCTATCATGTCTCCCTTCAGTCTTCTCTTGTCCAGGCTAAATATGTCCAGTTCTTTCAGTCTCCAGTCAAGCAGTTTCCTCCTTCTTCCCAGAGTGTAAAGGTCCTATGGTGACCAGTCCTCTGTTTGAAGTGCTGCCCCATCCAATGTCAGTTTAAAGATAAAACATCTAAATTTGCTCCTATCCATATGCATTCCCATATGATCATATTACGCAAATTGGCACCCTCTTTTATCTCTTTTTTGTTGTTGATGCATTTCGTTTATTTTTTGGGAATTCATAAGTAGCCACCCTGCTTCCTACTCCATAATAAAAATACACAAATGAGACAAGACAATGTATATATTATTTATTTATTGCATTTATATCCCAACTTTTTTCCTCCTCAAGGAACCCAAGGTGGTGTACATAATCCTCCTCCTCTCCATTTTATCCTCACAACAACTCTGTGAGGTAGGTTGGGCTGAGAGTCTGTGACTGGCCCAAAGACACCCAGAGGGTTTCCATGGCTGCATGGGGACTGGAGCCCAGATCTCCTGACTCCCAGTCCAACACCTTAGCCACTGCACCACGCTGGCTCTCAACAATTGGAACATCACACATGTGAAGGAGAAATGATATTAACTTTAGAGGAATTGCTGCAATGTGGCTTTTTCCTGCAAGGCTTGGTAACATCCGAGGTCAGGTGTGAGGAGCTTATACTACAGATGTGTTCCATGCCAACATTGCTGGGGGTAGCCTGTGAGTGGGAAATGCTGTAACAACCCCCGTACCACACTAAAAAGGGGAGCATAGACATAACTTATTTATTTAAATCTAGTCTGCCCTTCACTATAAAACTCCCAGGTTGGAATGTCAGCAAGGTTAACGCCAGGCAAGCTTCCCTGAGGACAGCTTTCAATAGATAGGGAACTACAACCAAAAAGACCTGAGCAGGATCTACACTACTGCTTATAACAGTTTATAATGCTTATGACAACCATTCAGGCTCAGGACACATTACAAATACCGTTTTCATACCGTTTTTAAAGTGTTATATCTTGCTCGGTGTAGATCGGCCCCCTGTCTCTCCAGTAAATCATCTTCTTAACCTTGGATGTGGCAGAAGGAGGGGGGGTAGAGAAAAAGATGTCAGGTGAAAAGTGGAAGCTTTGAGCAGCTTTATATAGAAGAAGGTGCCCCTTCAAGAAAGAAGCAGGCATACTCAAGTGATAGGAAATGAAGTGACCTAGCCATTAGCAAACAGTTTTTAGAATGGGTTTTATAATGCAGCTTTTATAATGGAGAAGGAAGGAGCTAGTCCTTAAACAAACAAACAAAAACAAATGAGAGGCAATGTATCCTAACCAAGGCTACGATCCTATACCTACCTACCTGGGAATAAGCCCCATTGAGAAAAGAAACAGTCTTGTGCTGCAAATTAGTTGAATTTAAGTTTCTCCAAAAGCAATGACTTAACTTAGCCTTGATTTAATTTCAATTAATTTTGGTTAGAAGTAAGCACACCTAAGTCTGTCTGGATCCAAACCGATGGATCCATATCAGTGTGACTTCCTTCCTTCCTTCCTCCTAGGATACCACATTTTGTGCTTATTTTTATGGATTGAGGGAGGTCTACCCAAAGTTCAGGCTTTTAAAATATACAGGGAAAGAACATGAATGGAGTATGTTTCTACCAGACCTCAAGGCCTGTGTTAAATCCCATCTCGTTTTTAGCAAGGGGAAGAAGAAGAAAAAACCCAACATCTGGAACAAAGGATGATGCTAATTGCTCCGGGTTTTGGTTTGTATAGTTACCCTCCAATTCAACACACACAATGTTGAAAGCTTCTTGCTGGGTGAGACCATCAGAAAAGCACAGCTTGATGTTGAATCACGAGCTGGTACAGCCTCCACACTTTGAAGCACACAGTAAGAAAATGCTGCAGTTTAGAAGCCTAGAAGGGGATTCTTTCTTTTTATTTAATCACACACACACACACCATATTCTATATCTCACTTTTCCTTGCAAGATTATGAAACCTCAATGAAAACAGGGAGAAGGTTTGAGGGAGAGAAGGAAGCAAGTTCAGGAAGACCTTTTAATAAAAAATGCAAAGCACTACCTCCCCTCTCTGCCTGCTTACTACACCTGTTCCCACCGAGTTCAGTTCACAGATCATAATCAGAAATATAAGATTATAATCAGAATTGACTTTCAGAATCTGACTAAAGGTCCACATAGTTCCAGGATGCCTACAAGCAACAAGGCGTGAAAGCAGGGCAGGATCTACACTACTGCTTCAAAACTGTTTATAACAGTATTGACAACAGTTGGTGCCCAGGACACACTCCATATACTGTTTTCAAACCATTTTCAAAGTGTTATACTTAGTGTAGATCTGGCCCAGCAGACCTCCTGGCGGCAGCTGGCTTTTTAAGGTACACTGTTTTTGTACAGGAAAGTTCCACTTGGGGTATTATAGCTAATAGCTGTCGACAGACTGATGATCCTCCTTGAATTTGTCTAATCCCCCTTTAAAGTCATCTAAGCCAGTGGCCAGCATCCCACATCTGGTTGGGAGCAATTCCCATAAATTAGTGATGCACCATGTGGAAACCATCAGTAGGATTACATTCAGAAGCAGGTCCAAGGATGAATTAAGGCCACAATCTGTCTTTAATTAGTACTAGAGCGGTGCACAAGTGGCCTCTCAAAATTCTCCATCCTACCACTCCCTCGGCGAGTCACCATTTTACATAAAAATGGTGGTTCGGCCTTTTCTGTAAAGAGCCTTTTTGAGCAAATGGTGGCCATAAAGAGGTGCATTGGCACAAAATTGGGAGATTCAGTCATTAGGGATGGAGAGAGCTGGGTTTGTGACAGTGTGTAGAATGAATGGTGTCTGCCTGGTTCAAAGTTTGCAGATATCACATGCCATCTAGCTATCCCAGTAGATAGTGGCAACTAGTGGTGACAGAGATGAAGTTCTAGGCTTTATTGAGAAATTGTAAACAAACAAATCACTGGATCCCTCTGAGAGTTCTTTCTTGGGAGAAGGAAGGCCTTAAATCCATAAAGTTCATACATATATAACATACATAGATATAATGCCTGTGCTCATAATTATATATTTTCATTCCCACATTCCAGTTAAAGATCCAGCCTGAGAAAGTGTTATGTGAAACTCAAAAGCTTGCAGATTTATCCCAATAAAGATATGAGTTTATCCCAATAAAGCTATTATTATATTGAAGCTGTGAATTTCAACTATCCAGTTAGGACCAATGACACAAGCGAAGCCACATTCTGCATAGCAATCCTAGTAGCAACAAATATATTGTCAGGGTGAGGGTGGAGCAATTGCAATTTTGCCAAGGACAAAAGATTGCTGCTTTGAGCACTGAGAAGATGTGATATTACGGAAAAGTGCAGCCTTCAGAGAAGATCTATGGACTGGTGTGTGGTGCAAATGAGAAACAAATGTGCAGTTCTTGTGAAATAATAACATTGCACTCCGGACCGGCTCTTTAATTACAGCCTTTTATTGGAAATCATCATAATGATCTCATGATTTTAGTTGTGTAAAAGAATTTCTCAGTAACTTTGTAACGATGGTGAATCCCACTGTCCCTAATGCCACCAAAGCTATGATAATAAATTCATTATCTCACGGGTCAGCAGTTTGCTAAATTCTTTTGACATGGGAGTTCATCCCCTTTGTTTTGCATTGAAGTTGTCCAACAGATGGAAAGTGCTGTTGGAATTGAGCCAGCAGCAATTTCCATAAAAATGAATCAGCCCTAACAAGTTTATTTCGGCAAGTTAATTTTGTTTGGGTTCAAATTATCACTAGATGCTGTTAATTTTGTGTGCATACAAACACATGCACACACACACTTATGAGGGAGGGGGCATAGCTCAGTGGTAGACCACATGCTTTGCAACCAGAAGATCCCCTATTTAATCCCCACCTTTCCAGATAAGGCTAGGAAGGAATCCTGCCTGAAACACTGGAGACCCGCTGCCAGTGTCAACAATACCAGGCTAGATGGACCCATGCTATGGCTCAGTATAAGGCACATTCCTATGTCCCTACCCTTCAGAATTCAATGTTGTGGTTTGTTGTGGTTTCTATGGAAATAATCTTGCTCTTTGTCATATTTGCAACTGGACAAAAGAGGGGGGGACGGAGGATGAGGATGACAATGAAAGAGATAAATCAGAAGACATCTATTCATAATTAAGAATCCCCATAGGAAATACCTATTCTGCTCTCAAATGTCTGTCTGCACTTCAGCAGAATCTGAATACAGAGATAAATTGGAGTGGTCTTTTTAGAAAGATATTTCCGTTTCCATTAGGCCAATTAGGGGAGGCAATATGTGTAACCTGTCTTTTTCATGCCACAAAAGTGGAATTTCCCACTCTCCAGGACATGCAGAGGTTCCACACATCCTAAACCTGATTAGCCATCGATAGCATCTCTCGCTAACTCATTAATGCCATTCATTTGTATTCCAGCAGCTTCCTTAAATCTCCATCAAATGTCCAGCCCTTCAAGAAACTCTGTTTGAGCAGAGAAAGCAAATGTTAGGCATTGCAAATTGCTTTTTGCCATGCGTGGGTGTGTATTTTAAAAAAAGAACCCTACCAAGAATAGATAGTGTAATATGTATCCTATCTATCATATAGTGTAGTTTGCACAATATATTACAATATATGTCTGGAGGGGGGGGAAATTGGGGGTCAGTGTTAGAATTGTCATTCCTATTTTACAGAGTTCTTTTCACTCTTCCCAATAGTATCTTTTATAGTGCCAGTAAGAATCAGTGTGATGTCATGGACAGTGTTGGATTTGAGCCCGGGAGGCCTTGGCTTAACCTGCACAGAGCTGTTGCAATAATTAAAAGGGGGACCATGGGCAGTATCCAATGGTGATGTTCCACAAACCCAAATAGTGGTAGTGGAGCTCTGCTGAAACTTTCCAGTGCACAAGTGGTTGCCCATTATACTTGTGCAACTGGTTGTGGGAGCAACTGTGCACCTGGGCGTACAACGCTTTGCACAATGGCTGCATGCAGTTGTGGAATCAGCTACGCAAGCGCAATGCACAAGCGGTTGCACAACAGGGGCAAAGAAGTTGCAGAAGCAGTCGCACAACCCCTTGCACAAGAGTTATGCAAAAATACACTTGTGCCACCATACTTGCACAAATGTAACTTTAGTTGGATTCTTCTCTTGCGCTTAGTTCAGAACCTAGTTTCCACTAGCACAATGTCCTTCAACGACACAGTAGGATATTGTCCCATGTATGCTTCTCTACGTTCCTTGGAAAAATGATGGGATACAATTATGTGCTGGATTGATAGAATAATCTCATTCCTTCTTTCCCCAGGTCAGAGTCCATCAGTTGACAGATGGCCGATACAAGGAGAGGATGGCAGCTGCAGGGTGGGACCAACTGCCACTCAACCCCTGTCTTCCCACTCATGGTCCAGTGTCCATAAGTAGGCAGCCCATGAAAGGGAGAGAGAGAGAGGTCACTCTCTTAGTTTGTTGAGAACAACTGTATTTTAAGCCTTATACCTTAATCACTTGGGGAATTTTGCTCAAAAGAGAAAGCTAAGACACAGGGCTACAGCAAATGTTTGTCTGGATTGAGTATAGGACTAAAGTAATGCTTTCAGACAGTGGGGAAAAGTATTTCCTAGAAAAGCCCTTTGAGGCTGAAACCTCATGCATGTTTTTCTAAGTGTAAGGTCCATTGAACACGGTAGGCTTACTTCCAACTAATCATGCGTAGGATTACATTGAAAATGTGCAGTGTTCGCCATTTTCTCAAAGGTGTTCACTGCTGTTGTTTATTTGCTGTTGCTTCCACCCCATTTTCCCCTGATTACAGCTTTATGCCTAGAGTGATCCCAGCTAATCACGGACCATGCAGTGAATGTGTTGTCATGAAAACGATATATACCCAGGCATATTTTTGTGACATGCTGGTGCCATTGACCATGTAGAGACAACACGCTAAGCCACAGTGGTTAAGTATTTTGAGCTAAGCAATGGCCCTATTCAGACAACACACTAAACCATGATGGTTCAGAGTTTTGAGCTAAAGATTATGGCTTAGTGTGTCATGTGAACCATGACTTAATGTGTCTTGTGAACCATTCCTAACCACGGTGGCTACATAACCACGGTTTAAACATGCTCTCTAACCATTTGCCACAAAAGGGCTAGTGGCCTAACCATGGCTTAGAGTGTTGTCTGAACGGGCCAGTTGAGGACAAACAAACAAGACTTAGGCCATTTCTACACCATCCCAGTGTAGAGGGAGGGAGGGGGAGGATCTCAAGATATCCTGATTGCAAGAACCTCCCCTTAGTCCACAGGCTGGCGCAACATCCCTGGAGGAAGGAGGGTGTCGTGCCCACCATTTTTTAATTAATATTTTTTTAAAGAAGCTGAGCACACGTGCACTCCAACGAAAGTTGAGTTTTTTTAAAAAAAAGGCCCGACCCCTCTCCCCCTAACCCCCGATTCTTCCTGGCCCGGCTCCTTCCTTCTACTGCTCCGAGGGAAGAAACTGGGATGGGCGGCCACGCCTCTCACATCTTGGGATGATCCCGAGACCGCAGGAAGAATCAGATTTTCCCAGGGAGTCCCTGGGAAAACCCACACTCATTTGGATGCACAGGGACTTGGCCATGACCAGCCCGCATTTTCGGGCTGGTGTAGAAACGGCCTTAGAGTGACATAGATGCTCCTAGACTATCATGGATCACATAGGGAACATTTATTCCCCTTGAGGGCCACATTTCCTTGTGGGTAATCTGTCAAGGGCAGCATGCTGTCAGTGTGTGGGTCCAGGAGCAGTTCTGGATGGGACTAATGATGGGCAGAGCCACTTTATTTCCACTATTTTCCTCTCACTCATGCTATCTTCTCTGCACACACCCACTAATACATCTACACACATCCATTTAAACCACCAACACAACCATACAGTCACACACACACACCTGTTCATGCCACACCCACCCATTCAAACACTTGCTTCCTTCTTCAGGCTTCACACAGCAAAAAGGACGGTTTCCTGCCCTCTTTATTTCAAACCCTCTGGGCAGCAATTCAGCCCCCCACCCCACCCCCTCCTCAGCCCTACATGGCCACCTCCGCCATCCAGGCTTCCGCTCTGCCCCACACACGACAATGAGCCAGCCACCATTATAGTAAGAACGAGAGAAGAGAACACAAGAGAGTGAGAGGCAGGCAACAGGAGCTCAGAGGCCTGACTGCAGAGTGTGGTGCCTAGAACAGCATAATGTCATTTTTACAGACTTTCTAGCTGCTATACTCCATGGTGGTTCAGCTTCTCGGCTTCTCTTCCCTCCCTCCCTCCCTCCCACCCCCTCTCCCTCCTCCTCAGCCTCTGCATCACCTGGATTTGAGGAAAAAGGGAGAGAGCTGGTTGTCGTCCACATATCAGCCCATACTCTGTATAACCTCCCCCAGTGGTTTCATGTAGATGCTAAACAGCATGGGAAATAAAATAGAGCCCTGTGGAATCCCACAGCTAAGGCACAGAGCAATAATCCCTCAGCACCACCTTCTGAAAACAACCACCAAAGTAGGAGTGGAACCACTGCAGCACAGTGTCTCCAAGTTCCAGCCCAGGCAGGATTTACACTACTGCTTTATAATGGTTTTGACCACTATTTGGGCTCAGGACGCATTCCATATGCCGTTTTCAAAATGTTTTCGAAGTGATATATCCTGCTTGGCATAGATCTGGCCCCAGGGCTCATCTACACCAAGAAGGATATTCCACTATGAAGGTGATATGAAAGTGATATATAAAAGGCAGGAGCCACACTACTGCTTTATAGAGGTATTGAAGTGCACTGCAGGATCTACACTACGGCTTTACAGTAGTAATGAAGTGCACCGGCAACTGTTGGGGCCCATGACACATCTACACCAAGCAGAATATAACACTGTGAAATCAGTATGAAAGTGGTATCTAAAAGGCAGGAGCCACACCAAGCAGGATATAGTGGTATGAAAGCAGTATAGGGTATGTGTCAATGGGCCCCAACAGTTGTCAGTGCACTTCAGTACTGCTATAAAGCAGTAGTGTGGCTCCTGCCTTTTATATACCTCTTTCATAGTGCAATATCCTGCTTGGTGTAGATGAGCCCCCAGACAACCTATCCAGAAGGACACCATGGGTGATGGTATCGAAAGCCACTGAGAAGTGCAAGGTCACACACACACACGTCCCTCTCTTGACAAAGGTCATCCTGAAGGACAACCAAGGCAGTTTCTCTGCTCCAAAACAAGACCTGGGCAGGATCTACACTACTGCTTTAAAACATTTTCTAACAGTAGTGACCACTGTTGGAGCCCAGGGCACACTCCATACACAGTTTTCAACCCGTTTTCAAATTGTCCTATCCTGCGTGGTATAGCTCTGGCCCTGAAGCCTGACTGAAATGGGTCTAGGCAATAAGTTTCATCCAAGAGTGCCTAGAGTTGACCAGCAACACCCACTCAAGCACCCACTTATTAAAATATGCTGGTCTACCTTTTTCTTACATTTCTGTAAATGAATAAGTAGTGTCGACCGAGCATGACTAAAGCACTGCATCATCTCCGCTGTTGCGCCACAACCTTTAATGTTGATGGGAAATGCTCTCTAAAGTGCATTGTCCTCAAGCCAAGTTAAGACTGCAAGGGCACGTCCAGTGGAGCTTTCAATGGCAGCCCCTCCAGTTCAGAGTTCTCTTTCCCTGGACCAACGCCGTCTTCTGAAAGCAGAGCTTTCCCTTGATCAACGCCGTCTTCTGAAAGCAGAGCTTTTATTCAAACTAGCTATTGGTGGCCAGGAATGAGAAGGGGCAGATTAGGGGCAGGTGGGGAAACAATGCATTGCTATCTGCCATGAGACTGGATGGATGAGGTTCAGTGCAATAAATAAAACAAAATACAATAGTAGAGCTTAAGACCATGTTTTATTATGAAAGCTGAAAATACAAGGAAAGGCCTTGAAATATCGTGCAGGAGGATGTGGGGACAGACTTCTGCAGCCCCTGGGCAGCACCAGGATTGCAGCACAATTCTTTCAGATACAGGCAAGCGCTGTATCTCGAGCACACAGAATGCAGCTCAATCAACTTAAATTAAAGCCGAGACTCCTGAGAATAGCAAGCCAAGCATGACTAAAATCCTTGTCTCCAAATCGTCTCAAGCCTGGTTAAAAATTAGACTTCCCGTAGAAACCCGAGAGGCCGAGTATAGTCATGTCTCAGCAGGGCAGAGTTGGTGCTTCTCTTGGCTTCAAGGGATTCCTTCATCACATTCGATTTTTTCCCCTTTGCATATCCCAGCATGTAGTTTGTTTGTTAGGCTCTGAGGGCTTTCGAAAGAATTAATTAAAGTATCCGCCTTCGGTGCCAGGGGGAATTTAGCCTGAGTAATGCTTTAAGGCTGTGGTTCGAATTCTACCTTTGATACTGTGTTTTGAACACTGGAAGAGAATGGCAAACATTAAATGATTCAAGGAATCAAGTGATTTACACCCACACTCAAGAATTCTTTTGCCTGTGCTACTAATTCTAAGGACTGGATAACTATATTAAGGGCTTTGAACTCAAGTCTCCCCAGTACTTTATTCTAGCCTCCCTACAAGCTGGTGCCTTCCAGAGTTGTGTTGGACTACAAGTCCTATCACCCCTAGCCAGCATGGCTGGGTATGATGGAAGCTGTAGTCCAACACGTCTCGAGGGTGCCAGGTTGGAGAAGACTATTCTGCCCACTACATCAAACTGAATATGCCAAACAAGAGTTCTACATTTAACTTTCTTTACCCTCATGGATCAACTGAAGAGTAGTGTGACCTTGGTCTCCAGTGCAAGTCGATTTCTAAAGCTTCCCACATTTACCATCCGAAAGGAAGAGGGGCTAGTCTCTGGAGATTAGGCACTGAGATGGTGAGGGAACAGTGCTCTCTCAGTGCCTGGGAAACCATGCAAAAATTTGAGGGCTCAGTTTCACGTGGCTAGACTGCTCCTTTTGGCGTGTGCTTGTCAGATCAAATGACACAGTGGTCCTGATAGATCTACAGCATCCATCGATGACATTCCGCTTGTAAAAGTGCAAAGCAGACAAAAACACAAAGGTTGGGGGAAACAAACAAACATGGTGACCAAGGCCGCCGTTCTCTACAAAGCTGTGTGGTCCTTGTACGCCGCATTTCCCAGTCCTCTGATAGCTAAGGCACAATGTGGTGGTTGTTTTTCTTCAGTCTTACAGTGTGTAAGAGTAAGAATTACTCACCCTCAGCTGAGAAGGCACAGCCCTTCCCTGTTCATGCATGAATCTCTGTTCATGGCATGGCTTCTTGATTGGAAGCAAGCAGGCAAGCCCAGAACAGTGGCCCATACAGAGAGACACAAGACACCTCCTCCTCTGAGAATGGGATTGATTGAATGCTGCAATCCCATCTCATGGACCAGTCCTAAAATCTCTTCACTGGCTGCCAGTTAGTTTCTGGGCAAAGTATAAAGTGTGGGTTATCACCTTTAAAGCCCTACATGGTTTGGGTCCAGGCTACCTGCGGGATCGCCTTCTCCCGCACAATCCGCCCCACACCCTTAGGTCCTCTGGGAAGAATCTACTTCAGTCAGCAAAGACTAGGCTGACAACCGTAACCCAGAGGACCTTCTCTTCTGCTGCTCCCAGACTGTGGAATAGCCTGCTGGAGGAGACTCGCCAGCTTGGCAGTCTTTTAGCATTCAAGAAGGCTGTCAAGACTGATCTCTTCTGGCAGGCCTATCCAGAAATTTTTTAGGATATTTTAGTATGTTTTTAGGATGCTTTTAGGATGTTTTTAAACAGCATATACCATGGTTTTAATCAGTATTTTATGTATTTTGTGCTTATTGTTGCTCCCCGCCTCGATCCAATCGGAGAGGCGGGTAAGAAATAGATGATGATGATGATGATGATGATGATGATGATGATGATGATGATGCACGTCAGGATCAGAATAACCCATTTCCAGTGGAGGTTGATTGGAAGGAGGCACTGTCTCAATCTGAGGGGCAATGGACAGCCACCTCTGGGGGCGGGTAATTCCACTGTGCTTTGCCCCTGGTGCAATTGGATCATTCAATCACACCTTAAGAAAAGATACTTCAGAATTATCTGTCCTTGGAGGAGGCTGATCAGGAGAAAGCAAGGCCAGAGCAGTGAATCATTCAGAGACATGGAAGTTAGTTTCCTCTGTGTATGGTTACTTTGGGCTCACAGGATGTCTACTCAGAAGTAAGGCCATGTCTACACCAGCCCGATAGTCCGGGCTGGTCATGGCCAAGTCCCTGCGTGTCCAAATGATGCACAGAGACTCCAGGGGGATGGGCACTGGTTTTCCCAGGGATAAAGAAACCCTGGGAAAACCCAATTCTTTCTGTGGTCTCAGGACCATCTTGAGACCGTGGGAGATGTGGGCGCCCATCCTGCCTGGTGCCGCGCTTGCTTGCGAGTAAGCACAGCACCAGAAATGGCAACAGAGCCGTGCCATGTGGCTCTGTGCCCATCAGGGGAGGGGTGGCAGCAATTCCACCATCCCTGTGATGGCGGTGGGGGTGTTAAGGGGTGCACGGTCATTTCCCCCCCACTTTTTCGCTGGAGTGGGGCCTTGCTCTTGCACGACTGGCCCCGCTCATGAAAAAACAATGGTGGCCGTGATGTGCCTCTTTCCTCCCGACACGTCATGTGTCTTGTGTGGACCCAGGGGGAGGATCTCAGAACCAGGAAATCCCAAGATCCTCCCCTCTCCCTCCTGGAAGGCCGGGAGGTGTAGAAAGGGCCTAAGTCTCACTGAGTTCTAGTGGGGCTTAGTTCCAGGTATACGAACATCAGGATTAAGGAACTTTTTTCTTGTTGAGGGCTACATATCCATGGGGGGTAATCTGCCTGGGGGCTGCACGCCAGTAATGGGTGGGGCGGGAGCCCAAAGTGACCAGGGGCATCCCTCAAAAGTGGCCTTCAAATAATTTTAAATAAATAAATTCAGTTCTCTATCTTTTGGACAATCCACCCCCTCTCTCTCTGAGATACCCTTTCTTCCCCCCACTCTTCCTCACCCCCCACAATCCTCCCCCCTCTCTCTGAGACACCCTTTCTTCCCCCCCACTCTTCTTCAGCCCTTCTCCATTCATGCATAAATCTCTGTTCAGGGCATGGCTTCTTGATTGGAAGCAAGCAAGCAAGCCCAGAACAGTGTCTCAGAGAGAGACACAAGGCACATCCTCCTCTGAGAACGGGATTGATTGAATACTTGCAGCGAGCTTCGCAAATTAGGCCAAAGGCCACAGGTTGACCACCTCTGCTGTATTCACTTCCCTGGGAGAAAGTCCCATTGGACTCAAAGGACTTACCTCTGAATTGATTGTACTGCTAATTGATTTCTTTCTTGTGGGACGCAACCCATTCTTTCCCAGCACTGCATTTGGGAATTCGTGGTCTAGTCACTGAAGTGAATTTCTCACTTCTTTATGCTGGTCAAGGGTTGGTCATACAAAAATGTACAATTCAGTATTTAAAATTCTGGCTCTGGATTTCTTTCTCTGTTAAAAAATAAAAATCCCTCATTGAAATTCTTATTCCCATGCTTCCCCCATGTACCTCAGCGCTGGGATGCAAATGGACAATAATAGATGTCACATTCTTCTTTAAGAATGGTTTCATGTTCTGTTGCCCTGCTCTGGTGCCAGCCAAATTTGGCAACGTTGAGATGCAAAGGTTTCACAAAACCCAAAGCATCTGGGGATTAGTCAGCATCCAGCCTGCATTAGAGCATGTGAAAGCAAAGGGGATTTGAGCCATGCTTCCTTTGTTATAGAAAACCTTCAGCACTGTATTAAAGCGACAACAAAAATTGCAGGCAGGAAAGATAATAAATATACCTATAATATTTAATGATACCTTGTTAGTTTCTGGCCCTATGGTTCTAATTTCGGTGTGCTGTTTTCTTCTTAATCCTTTATTTGCTGGTGGTAATTCTATTGGATTAGGAGGGACACCAGACTGTGACTATTTACATGAAAATCAGGCTGATTTACATCTGCCTTAGCTGGAGCAAATACATAAATAAAGGGGGGAAATGGCATGGTGGTTTCTGGTGATTAGCATGGTCGGACCCCGATTTTTCTGTTCCTCTTGGCAAAGTTTAGAGGACAAGGAAAAGAAACTCCCTTGTACTTAAAACCCAGCTGCTGGGGATCTCAGTCCATTATCTGCAACAGCAAGAGCCTTCTGTTCAAAGCGCTTTGCTGCGAGTGGAAAGCATGGCTCCAAGGAAGATAGTGGCTAAAACTCCCACTGGCTTCAATAATGCCAGAACTTCAACCAAGATGCCTCCCTAAAATAGCGCTCCATTCATCTTTCTCTTCCTCCTCTACTTCAAAGCGAGGGAATGAAATGGGTTGTGGAGCTTACAGTCCTCATTATCAATCTTCATCCTGTTGAGGGGGTTGTGTCTTTTTCCACCTTCTATTTACGGAGGATACATTGGGTCTGATCCATTCCAAATCAAATACTTCTCCTTCCCACTGATTTCATTTGGAAAGTTAAGCACACTTGAGCACAATCCCTTATCATAGAATCATAGAATAGCAGAGTTGGAAGGGGCCTACAAGGCCATCGAGTCCAACCCCCTGCTCAACGCAGGAATCCACCCTAAAGCATACCTGACAGATGCTTGTCCAGCTGCCTTTTGAAGGCCTCTAGTGTGCCTTTATACCTCATCCCCTACCGAAACTAAGCCTCTGTGTGTGCAATTTAGCACCTCCTTGGCATGCAGAAGATCCCCGGGTCAATCTCTGACTTCTCCAGGTAGGGCAGGAAAACCCCAGCCTGAAACCCTGGAGAGCTGCTGGCAGTCCATGTATACCAGCAGAAAGTAGACTCCCCAGAATTTTTGAAATCTAACTCTAGCATTCCTGTCCATTAGTCTGGCAAAGTCTTCTGGGAGGTGAACTCCAAAACATCTAGAAATATGGGGGGGGGGGAAATCTTGCCTAATGTCGCCTGGTAGAGGTAAGATTCAAACTAACTTCCTTTACTCACTTTGCTACACCAGTTTATATAATCCAGTAAGCACAGATAGATAGATAGATAGATAGATAGATAGATAGATAGATAGATAGATTAGATAGATAGATATTTTTCCCTTCATGCAAGGAATCCAAGGTGGTTTACAGGGTAATTCTCCGCCTCTCCATTTTATCCTCACAAAAATTCTGTGAGGTAAATTAGTCAGTGACTGGCTTAAAGTCACCCAGTGAGCTTCCATGACTGAATGGGGACTAGAACCTGGATCTCCTTAGTCCCATTCTAACACTCTAACTGCTACACTACACTGGCTCTCAGTAAATGATAAAGGCCCCTTATCCGAATTTGGATTATCCAGGTGTGCTGATTATTTAACCCAGTTGATCCCCTTCGCAAGATGTTCAGCATGGTGCAATCCCAGTTGGATGTGAGAAAGAGAGAGCTTCGGCTATTGGGCGGTATAAAAATGTAATAAATAAACAAATAAATAGAATGAGGCAAGTGCACAGCTGACACCTGGAAGGGAAGGAGATGATTGGATGGGAAAGAGCCACCCTACGGGCCCCACCCACACATCCTTCTCACAGAGCACCCATGCAGAAGTGTCTCCCATGCCCCTACCCTGACTGCAAGGGAAAGGAGCAATCATCTGTCTTTCAAGATGCCCATGAAAACAGCATTCCTTGGCCCTAATCCGAAAATGCACAGCAGTCCAAGCAATCTCATTCAATTAAATTGCAAATCTGCCAATCAAGTGCTTGGCTGGGACGAGATCGTGTGTGTGTGTTTATGAAAACTATCATCAAACTACCTCCTCCTGAGCCATAATTGCCTATTCACTGAGAGGACTATGTGCCTACGGCCCCAGCAGCTGGATGGGGAGAGAAAGCATGCAGACAGCACCCATTTGTGTGGTTCCTCCTTCAACTAGGGTTATGCACACGGAGAAGCCTGGATCAGGTACACTCCTGACTCTCCCAACGTCTTACCATTCAAGTATATCCCTCGGGTCAAGTATATCCTAACATTGGCTAAATGGGACTAATGCAACACTTTGGGAATCTTAAATTGCCACCTCATAAAATGGTGGCTCTTCAACCATGTTTGCTTCAACCATGTTACTTTGTTGGCAATATGAAAGAGAAATGTTTGCTTTACTGATCAACTGTGCCCACGTAAGAATTCCCATACATTCGACTTACACAAGGGATAAGGATATATTTTGGGTGAGAGGCTGGATGACTCTACCCCCGACACTGACCTTCATGGGAGGAATGATGTTAGGGGTAGGGCTACACCCCCTTCTGTGATTTGGTCCCTGGCTGACACACAGGTGGATGATCCACCTGGCATGTTGCCTAATCTACACCAGGCAGGATATAGCACAATGAAAGCAGTACATGGTATGTGTCCTGGGCCCCAACAGTTGTCAGTGCACTTCAGTACTGCTATAAAGCAGTCGTGTGGCTCCTGCCTTTTATATACCGCTTTCACACCGCTTTCATGGAGCAATATCCTGCTTGGTGTAGATTAGGCCTCAGCTGGTTGATTTTCTTTTACCTGCTTCCCAAACAAAAATCACAAAATGAATCTCTGAAAAGTTCTGGCAGTCATTCATACGCCGTTCCAGTTCCCACTACCTGCAGCAGCCACTGTTGGATCTGCTAGGCTCCATTTTTGGAAATGAACAGTTTGGCTGTTACCCCAAGCATACTTACCTTGGAACAGAATAAGATCCATTTCTGAAGAAGCACACATAGTGCTGTACTGTTTGTTGTCCTTCGGATGAAAGTGAACAGAAAAATAGCAGCAGCAACAACAACAACAACCTGAAAGGGAAGCAGGGAAGATGTTAAAATATCTCTGTCCAGACTAATTTGAAGAGCTATACATTAGCAAAAATTGGCACTGGACATTGAATACTCTCTATCTCAGCCCCCACCCCCACCCCATTTCATCATATGTGGCTCAAGTGCTCAGGATCCAATCCAAAACAGCCTTCAGACAAACACGTTCACCAACCTGGTTGTCTGTTGCGTAAGTCATTTTGAATACCTTTGTAGAAAGCCAACTAATAAGTTTATACATAAATAAATCAATACAAATAAATCCTCTTCAGAAAGCAATTTTGCAACACTGCTGCTAGAATCACACCTCTCTACCCTTTTTAATTCTTGAACAGTTATTATTCTGATCAATATCTTGATAATTTAAATTCCCTTCTGATCAATTTCCTGGCTTTGTTACTGGCTGCTTTAATTTAGATCCCTCCACCCCCATTGGTCTTTTCTATCAGTACCTGTTGCGCACAGTGAGTGTTCATGGATCACCCAGCTACCATTATTTCATAGGACTGTGTGTAAGCCAAACTGTATCTTCTGATGATATTCCTAAAATTTCCAGATAACGTCACCACATTCCCCCACTTTTTCTTTTCCTTCTTTTTTTGCTCCAGCTTATCCTCCAAGAAACGCTGGCCCCGTTCAGATGACATTGAAGGCTTTGTGGTTAGCTTAACCACGTTCATCTGTAGTTAACGCTAACTACATGCAGAACACTAGCAGACAACACAGTTAAGCCTTTTGTGATTAAGTTTTCCTTAACTACATGCTAACCATAAACCGGTTAGTTGAACATCTGAGTCCTCCAAATGCTCCACCCCAAATCCCAGCAGTCCATGTGCTAAGGAACCTGGCAGTTGCACCCGCCGTTTCACTTAATGTTGTAACAGTGCTTCAATGCAACGTTGTAGTGGCGCTTCAACACGGTAAGAGAAAAGGTAGATCAGTATGGGGAAGTGCCGGTTGGAGAATAAAAAAGGCATATTTCCAGAAGGCACCCCTTTAAACAACATGTACCTCACAAAACCTGGGACCGATTAAGCAAAATGGCGGCTGCAGCACCTGTTACAACCAAGCAACAGGCTGGAGTGACGATTGAGCCCATAGGCTAGAGTGCCTGGGGCAATTTTAGTCGCTCTATACTGGAAGCTCTATGATTTCAGTCCATTAACCTCAGGTGTGTGTGTGTCAGATGACACCGTAAACCTAATTTTGGGCCACTAACCATGCTACATAATGTGGTTAGTGAGGCTGACCATAGTGTGGTTAACTGGTGTGCAGACGACACCATTAACCATGCTGCTTAACCACAAAACGGTTAATGGCATGGTTAACGGTGTCATTGTGTTTGCAAGTTTTACTCCTACTTCACCCAAGCCAGTGCTATTTCAGTTCTGTGAAATGAGATCTTAAAATGTCATAGGTTATCACCAGCAGTCTTAAGGCTTGTGCTCATCATGCTAAATTTGCCATAACAATCCTACAGACCTAACTAAGGAAATAAGAAGAGCTGTGCTGGATAAGTCCAAGGTTCCATCTAGTCCAGCACTCTGTTCACATAGTAGCCAACTAGCTGTTGACCATGAACCCACAAGCAGGACATGAGAGCAACAGCACCCTCCCACCCATGTTCCCCAGCAACTGATGTACATAGACCTTCTGCCTCTGATACTGGATGTAGCACATAGCCATCAGCCAAATAGGACAGTCTGTTTTTCTACTCTTGGATGCAGTCTTCTGAAATAAAAACTTATGTGCACAGAGAGGTACATGGGAGTACAGACCTGGGCTAGGGTAAGCAAGACCAAGGTTCTCACTTTGCACCAGTTTATTCTGTTTCTCTTAGCTTGACAAAGACCAGAACACTGAAACGTCCTACCCTAAGACACTAAAATCTTGCTGTTTTCACCTTGACCGCCATGATCATAAGGACTAGAAACTTCCTTTAAAAAAAAATTAAGAAAAAGATAGTAAGACTCTCAGTACGCTGAATGGCATATAGATAGATTCCAAAATTCATGCTTGTCTGGTCCAAACTTTATTTATTTATTCATTTAACTCATTATTTTATATCTCAGGAACACAGAAAGCTGCCTGAGTCAGACCATTGGTCCATCCAGCCCAGTATTGACGACACTTACTGGCAGCAATGGCTAGGCAGGATTTCAGGCAAGAGTTTTCTTAGCCCTACCCAAAGATTCTGTTTATTGAACCTGGGACCTTCTGCATGCAAAGCACATGTACTACTACTGAACCATGACCCCTCTCAAAGAGGCTCAATGGTGCTTAATTTTTGTGAACCACCCAGAGAGCTCCAGTTATTGGGCAGTATACGAACGTAATAAATAATAAATATGGTGGCTGTGGGAAAGATCCAATGGTGCCCTTGAGCGGGCAGCCAGATCTGTTCGTCTCAGTACGTGCACAGCCGCTACTGTTGGCAGCCGCGATGTAGCTCTTCCGGGGGTAAGCCCTGAAATGACATGTCTTGCATGCACAGAATGAATATATATTGCTTTTTCTTATTTTTTCATAAGTAGTACTGAAACTGAGGCCTTAGCTAGACCTACCTGAAAGTCCGGGGGAGAGGAGGGGAGACCTCGCGTTGCAATTAACGCGAGATCTCGCCCCCGTTTACACATAAGGCACGATGACCTCAGGAAGAGAGGTGTCACGCCCGCCATTTTTTAATTTTCTTAAAGGGAGCGGAGTGCATGAACGGTCGTGCGAAAAGGTAAGTGGTTTTTTAAATTTAATTTAATTTCCTCACTCCCCCCACCCTAACCCCGATGGGCGCAGCTCCCAGCTCCGTGCGAGTTATCACGCGGAGCCTGGTAAACCCGCGGCAATGGGCGACATGCTTCACGGTCTCGGGCTCAGCCCGAGACCACAGAAAAAGTGGGCCCAAAGTGTAGGGCTGTATCACAGGGAAAGGGAAGGATGATCCCTCCCTGATCCTGGGATCCCCTGTGCGTCATGTGGACGCACAGGGACGATCCCGGGGTTCGCCCCAGGATATAGCCTGGTCTAGCTAAGGCCTGAGTTGGGCAGGATTGCCCTCTGTAAGAAAGAGATATCAGGGTTTGTTTGTGTTGGTCTTTGCAGCATAAGCTGCTGCCCATACCCACATGCACCGTCTAAGAAAAAACACTCTCTGACTGTTGAAATTAGGGCTATTAGTTCCCCCAGCCCTCATTATCCTTTGTATTATTCCTTCCAGCTGATCAGGTCACACTGCCTTCAGTTTTAATAGTTTCATCACTAATTTAACCAAAGACAGAGTAATTTGTTCTTTGTGGCTGTATTCAAGTTTCATTCTGAACAGGCACCTTTGAAGTTAGCAGGAAAGCTATTCAACAAGAAAGGGTAGGTGAGTCTCTCTATTAGCAATGAAATCTGTGTGCATTAACCCTGGATATTTCACAAAATGAGCTGCAGCTTTTTAAAGAAGGGGCTCTCTACTGCAAGAAAAGGTGATGTCCTCCCTCCCTTCATGTGTGTGTGTGTGTGTGGAGATATACTGTCATAAATATACACACAAGAGGCAGTGTGGTGTAGTAGCTAGAGTGTTGGACTGGGAGTAGGTAGATCTGGATTGTAGTCCCCGCTTAGCCAATGGAAGCTCACTGGGTGTCTTTGGGCCAGTCACAGACCCTCAGCCCAACCTACCTCACAGGTTAGTTGTTGTGAGGATGAAATGGAGAGGAGGAGGATTATGTACGCCATCTTGGGTTCCTTGGAGGAAAAAAGGTGGTATATAAATGTAATAAATAAATAACAAAATCACAAAATCATTCTCTTGTTTGCTTTACAGCTTGTTTTCCGTCTTGGGCTGCATTGTAGGTAATCAGTTTGGAACCACACATTTTGACATTGGGCAGGGCCGAATCCAGCAGTAGAGAGGGCCATAGCCAAAAGTCGGTGGGTCACCACTTTTCTCTCTCTCTCTTTCTACCACCCCATTTTCTCTCTCTCTCCCTCTTCCTTCCTGCCCATTGGGCTTACATAAAGGGGACAGTTCACTCTTGCTGGAAGGCTGAATGTATTGGATGCAAAGGAGCACATGAAATTAGTCCAAGGAGGGAATATGGCCAAAAGGCCACCGGCTGCCCACCTTTGCTTTACTCACAATGGACGTTGGATCTGTGAATCCTAAGCACACTTGTACGTGAGTGGTTCCATGGAAATCTAATGGAATTTGCCCCAGATTACGTATCAAAGCACAACAATGGTCTGTAAATGCATACGAAGATGATTTATATTGCCAGTATGGGTTACTCTGTCTGGTAGCGATTCTCCAAGGTTCCAGGAAGATGTCTCAGTCCACTTTAAGCTGAAGATGCTGGGGATGGAGCTGGAACCCTTTGCATTCGAAATATGTGTGCCACCTTAAGCTATGAACACCCTTTGGGAGACAGTTCAAAGCATAACACAAATAAAGGGCCTGTTCAGATGATACGTTAAGCCATGGTTAGCCCACTAACCCTTTTGCAGCAAATGGCTAGTAAGCACGTTTAAACCATGGTTATGTAGCCACCATGGTTCAGAATGGTTGACACAACTTGCTAAGTCATGGTTCACATAATACACTAGGCCATAATATTTAACTAAAAATGCTTAACCACTGTGGATTAGCATGTCGTCTGAACAGGTTCAATATACATACATTGCAGCAGAACATCCATGGGATGCATGGCCTTAGCTAGACCTAAGGTTCATCCCAGCATCGTCCCGGGGTTATCCCTGTTCATGTAAATGACACCCAGGGGATCCCGGGAGAAGGCAGGGACGACCCCGGGATGATCCCGGGATAAACCTTAGGTCTAGCTAAGGCCCATGACTTTATTTGTAAAGGTGGTGAGATGTAGGCCAACTTTTCAGCTGGTTCAGAATACTGTGGCTAAACTATGGATTGCTGCCAATTATAGGAAGCCTGTGACTCCGTTGTTACAACTGCTACATTGGCTACCGTTTTACTTGTGGGCACAGTTCAAAATGCTGCTTATGACCTATAGGCCCTTCAGAACTCAAGACCAAGCTATTTGAAAGACCACATTCTCCCATGTGAGCCTGCCTGGGTTTGAAGATCTTCAGGAGAGGTCCTTCTCTTTGTTCGGCCACTGTCAGAAGCACATTGGTCAGGAACATGAGAGAAGGCTTCCTTGGTGGCTGCACTCAAGCTATGGACCTCGTGGCAGAGGCAGACCAGATCTCATTGTCCTTCTGCCAGCAGGTAAATACATTTTTATTCAGTTGGGCTTTTAGCATCCAAGACTGCAAATCTATACACACTTTACTTTAGAGTAATAAGTGCCATTGAATCAGCAAAATTTACTTCTACGTAAACATGAATAGGATTGCATTGTAGGCTGACTTGCTGCCAAAGCAGGTTTAAATCTGGTGGGTGCTGTGTTTTCTTATCGATGGGCATGTCTAGACCAGTAGATATCCCTGGGATCATTGCTGTGTGTCCACATGATGCACAGGGGATCCCGGGAGCAGGGAGGGATGATTCCTCCATTTTCCCAGGATATCTTGGGACACTTTTAGCTCGGTTTTTCCCACAGTCTCGAGACCGGTTTCGTCCTGGCTCCTCGTGAGTAAACGTGAGGAGGCGGGAACCAGGCACAGGGCATGGAGCTCTTCAGGTGCTCTGTTCCCGTCGGGGGTAGGGTGAGGGGAGCAGGAGTGGGTGTTGTTTTTTAAACTTATTTTTTCATTGGAGCATTCCTCCCGGGATATCACGCATACATCTGTACAAAGGGGAGGCTCTCACGAGTAGAATATCGCAAGATCCTTCCCTCTCCCTCCCCTGGTCTAGACATGCCTGATGTGTTTTAATGGATGTTTCATTTGAGTTTAAGGTTTTAAATATATTATGGCCCTTTCTACACCTAAGGGCCTTCAGGGAGAAAAGGGGTGATTCCCCCCACCCCACCCAATGTCCCCGTACTCCCCCTGGCCCAGCTCCTTCCCTCTGCTGACCCCTGCTACTCACAGGGAGGAGAGAAGAAGCCAGGATGCGCGGCCACACCGCCCGTGGTCCTCAGGATTGTCCCGGGACCACAAGTAAAAGCAGGATAACCAAGGTTTCGGTTATCCCAGGAAAATAGAGGGATTGTCCCTGCCTGCTCCCAGGATCCCCTGTGCATCATTTGGACGCACAGGGACAATCCAGGGATGATCCCAAGAAAAAAGGCAGGTGTAGAAAGGGCCTATCTCCATTGGATTTTTAGTTACCTTGAGTGCTATTTTTAGTGGGAAGGCAGGATATAAATTTAAACAAAATAATGGGGAATCAACTGTCCCCTCCCTCAATGGATCTCCTGGATGGTTGCTCTTTCTCTCCAGCCTTCAACCACAGCCTCCACCTTGTTCTCCTGAATTTGAAACATGCTGGTTAAACTCAGCTGATCTTTCCGAAGGCATCAAGTTGTCGCTCCCGATCTACTCAGCGTCTGCCTTGTAGAGAATTCCTGTACCTGATCTAAAAGCAGCTACAATCAAGTGTTCATTTACATCCTCCTCCTGAAGAGTCACTGAACATTAGCTAGCTGCTATGATGATGAGCCCTGTAGAAGTACCCCCTCTTCTAAAAATAAATAGGTAACCTGGTATTGTGGGCTTGTTACTGAGAACCTGTTCTGCTTTTTAGCTGAGTTGGAGGAACTGAAAAGGTGTCTGAGCTATGAACTGTGGTTTGGAAAGAGTCCCTGGGCTGGGGTGATATCATAAGAAGGGCAAATTGGCTGACCTCACATTCCAATCCCACTTCATTCATGGATTCATTGGGTGACCTTGGGCAAGTCTCAGGCTTAATGCCTCATCTGCAAAATGGGAATAGTAGTAACCTGCCTTAAAGGCCTGTCAGAAGAATAAATGTATTGCTACATAAACCATTATATTCTGCTGCAGCATAAAATTACCTTTCAAATTCTGGGGCAATGGGAGTGGGTGTGGGGTGAACACCATAGGTGGTACGAATCGCTAGTATATCTTTACTCTACGAGCTCTTCTACACGAAGCTGTTAATCAGCTGTTAAGCCACTGTATCTACTTTTGGTTTCATCCTAGAATTGACATCTGAGCATTAGGAATGTTATGAGAGTCATTGACGGGGGTGGAGTCCAACAGACTCCCCCCCCCCTTGCCTGACCCTGTTCAATGATCCTTGGGGTCCTCACGGACCTGTAACATTGTGTAAATGTCCCTATTATGAGCAACATTATTTTTATGGACATCCCAAACCACCATTTCTATGCAAAATGGTGGCCTGTTATGGGGATGGGCGGCTGCTGGACCTGTTTGATAGATGTGTAGCCTCTCGGTGAATGGTCCAGGTCTGCACAGTTGTCCAGGGGGGTGGGGGTAGGGGGTGAGCAGCAGCTCAGCAACTGCCCAGAGAAACTGGATAGTAGTGAGTCCATCCATCCCTACTGAGCACTACACAAGGAGCATTTAATTACTTGCTATTCTGGTGGCACAGTGGCAGAATAGTGCAAACACAAAAGAGGAAATAATGCTTTCTTTCGTTTCATAATTAAATGTCTCATTTCCCCTGATCTAAAAAAACCTCACCAAACGTGCTGGTAAGACAAAGGCCGTAGCTAAACCTAAGGTTTATCCCAGGATTGTCCTGGGGTCAAACCTGTTCATCTAAGTGCCACACAGGGCATCCAGCGCTTAGGCAGGGACGAACCCGGGATGATCCTGGGATAAACCTTAGGTCTAGTTATGGCCAAAGAAGCAAAACTGGAGGGTCACAACATTGTCTAAAGAAGCCATAAACAACCATGAGGAGGGAATGATAAGCACATGATAAATATAGAAAAGCCCTATCAAAACAACAAACACAAAACTAACAGAGCAATATTGCAAACACAATCCTAACGCCCAATACAAATGTTTCTTTGAAAAATACACTGTGTTGTCTATGGGCATGGGGACAGCATCTATGAGCCTGTGGAACAGTTGCAAAACATCTTTGCAGATGGGGGAAATTGTGCCACTGATGTCATGAAGTCTAGCTATTTTGTGCCTGACACAGTAAAAGCTTTATCACACCAGCGTTATACTGTGCAATCACTGCAAATTGTGTGCAAAGGACTCCAAAGTCTTCCAGCGTATAATCTGCTTTTATTGTGAAGTACTCCTATGCATCCTGCTTTAATTGTGCTATAAAGGCAAAAGACTTTTGCTATATTTTGCTACTAGTTTTCGAGTGTATCATCCGAGCGACCACTGGGGCACAGGAGCAGGATTTGAAGAAAAATTAAACAAATGCTTACATCTGCATAAGCTTTAAAGATAAAGACATCAAAATTGGCACAGTAATAGATATTGACGAGAGCTTTAAGCATACCAAATTTGAATCCGATTGGGTCATCTGTTGATTTTTTAGTGGTTTTTTTTTTCATTTCCCCCCTTTAACCCATTTCCTGGTATGCAAAGGATCTTGCCACCCTGTAGCAACAACAACAACCACTCCGACATCTTAGCGCTGTAGGGGATAATTTGAGGGAAACAGGTACATGAGATGAAGCTCTAAGTTTCCCCCTAGTTTACACTGAACCATGCTGAGAACTCATAGAACCATTTTGTTTAGGATCAAAAGAGGCTGTTTTATCCCAGGCAAAACTGCTTGTCCATTTAGCCTACTATCCTGTTGTGCCTGGCAGTATCTCCTCAGGGTCTCAGGTGGAGGTCTACCTGATCCTTTTAAAAATGGAAATTCCAGGTAATGCCAGGCAAGTGCTCTGCCAATTAGCCCCTACCCTACGTTTTCTCTGCCCACCCCAACTCAGAGTGCATCCCAGAATAAAGGAACATATCTCTGTTCAGAAATGCAGCTCCACCACTCCTGAAATGTTACATCTGTCTTCACCCCAAGATTAACAAAGGATCAGCATCTGTTTTAAAGCGATGAAAGGTTTGATGCTGTTTTCTAATATCAGAAGTGAGAGAAAGGACACTGTCTTTTTCATGCCCATCAAAAACTACACGTCGACCTGATCTCTTTGTTCCTTTGCTGCCAGCAAGTCTTCTGCAATCAGGTTCAGAGAGTTTATATCTCTGTTCAAAACCACTGAGATGTAAGAGGAGTTCTAGGGCTGCAAAACACCTTAATTACTTTGGGTTGGAGGCATTAGATCTGCTGACATGGTGTTTTGCAACTTCTTAGGCTTTTCAGTCAGTTCTGGGATTCAGACAATTTCCTTTTCTTTTTCCTTTCTTTCTTTTTTACAAAAAGATAGCGAGCATCTCAGGGAAGTCGATGTGCATTCAGAGACACAGAAGGACTCCTGCAGAGAACCAGGTGTCAATGGGAATTTTGCCTGTGCAAAAGGAGAGCTGTAAAACATTGTCCTTTAGCTCGCAATAAAAATGATATTCTGTCTAAGGTTTTCGTTTTAGGGGTTTTTTTTTTTTTTACAAGAGTCTGAATCTACCCATCTGCAAAGCTTCCATGCTCACTTGCAGGATGCCTGATTGAACTCAATGGATTTAAACTAAAAAAAAAAACATGCATAGGATCAGGCCGCATGCATGTAAATGTTGAAGTCATCTGTGATATAACACACACACAAACACACACACACACTTTTAATAATGATGATGAGTTCATGGTGTTTTAATTGCATTATGTATTATTTCCATTTTAGTTGTACATCACCCTGCTACGCAAAAGAATGAAGGACAATTTTAAAATGTTTTAATAATAAATTAAATTAATCAATTAACTTTAAAATTTTTGACTCCAAAATGATTTGAGATATCAGTTCCCCATCTGGAAACCATGGCTGTCCTTTCCCCTCTCTTACATCATAAGCTTTCCTGACTAGGTTAATTATAGGGCTGCCTGATTCTTTTATGTTTTTTAAACAATCATAATTTTGTTATTATCTGGTTATATCTGTGTTTTGTAAGTTACCCTTGAGATTATTTGTACTGAATTCCAGCATTGATATTTAAATAAAGATGCTCTTAACTTGACAGACAAAGCTGAATGTTTGAACTGACCAGTATGATCTTGGGACTTACTCAGGTAACATAAAACAAAAGTATTTTTTCCCCAAAATTTGTCATCTTATATGAGAGTATGAATATTGCTGGAAAGTTCTGACCTTTTTGCAACTGTTTGACTTGATTGTTTGGTGACGGCTTCCCTCAGTTTCACTTCCTAGAGTTCCCTTAACCTCGAAGTCTAAGCTCAGTCCAGAATGGATCTGTGGCACATTGCTTAAGTGTTGTTTTTCTGAATATCGGCTAGACCCTTTGCTACATATTGTGGGGCATCTCTTCCACACTTGCTCCAGAGGTAAGCAGGAGAGCTTCAGGGTGCTTCTTCAGCAGGAAATGGCCAAGGGCCAATTTGAATGCATAACATACTTAATAGGTTCACAAGGGTAATAAGATGCATGGCTGTTAAGTATTTCATTTCCAAAAATGTAACTTAGCATCAAACAAAGCACACACACACACACACATCTTGACCACAACCCCTGCCCTCCTCCTCTTCTGCTTCCATTTTCCATGGAGGTTTCCCAGCTACATACAAAACCTACCAGGACTGGCTCCAAGTTCTTTGGGGGGATGGGATGAGGGGCATGGGTACAGTGCCAGCTCCAGTTTTTTGAAGGCCTTGGGCAAAACAGTTTCAATGGGCTCCTTCTGTCAGTGACTCTACCTTCTCACTGCCATTGTCACCACCTGATCTTGCTCCTCATCCTCTCCCTCATCCTTGCTACTACTTGCTTGCTTGACAGGCAGAGAGCCACTGAGCAAGTAGGCAGTGGCATCTCCATCTCCTCCTCCTCCTCCTCGTCACCACCGCTGATGTCTGGGCCAGAGCGACAGGTAGGTGAACACACAAGTTGCAATGGTGAAGAGGAGAAGCAAATCCAGAGGCCCTCAGCAGTTAGCCCAGCCATACCCGGCCTGGTTTGTGTGCCATGGCCACACAGGGATAATCTTAGATTTCCCCAGCCCCAGAAGGGAGAAAATTCCTCCCACCTGAAAGGTCTGAATGGCTATCGTACGTCCCCATTCATTTCTTCCTGTTCAGCTACCGCTGGTTTCTGTTCCAATCAGGACCTACACAAAAGCCAGTGTGCTCCAGCCAAATTCTCACACATCTGCTCCAGCCAAATTCAATAGATTTGGCTATGCCCAACATGAAGAGGACTGTGCTGTCCCTAGCTGTTAATGATGAGAAGCCTGTCAGAAAAAAAGAGGTAGCAACCCAAATTCAGCACTAAAATGGTTGAATATTTAGGGATTCAAATCCATATGTTCTAAGCACCAAAGTTCTGAGCCTGGATGGACAAATCTGCCAGTTTTGGTGTCTCCCACATCCAATACTTTTTCCCTCGAGTTCTTTCTGTCCTGAATATGGAGAAATGTGTGAATTTCGGTAAATTCTTATCAAAACCAAACTGAAATGAAATTCTCACCCAGCCCCATTTATAGGGTATTAATTCGACACCACGAAAGCAGAGCCTCATGGTGGATCCTTCCTGATTTCTTTTCTGAGAGACATGATATTATCCATCCCTAAACAAGCTGAAGAAATTGAATAAAAATGGTTCCAGTTAAACCATAAACAAAACTCTAAACTTGTTTTTTCCAATGGGAAAGAAAAGAAGAAGAAATGAAGAGTCATAAATTGCCCTTCCAAGCATGGCCCCTGTAAAAACAACAAATGGAAAGGACTTTATTTAGTAGCATTTGAGTTTGTCAACATACCAGCCTGGCGAGGGTAAATTATAGTTTTCAAATATGGCTTGACACTTTCCTCCCCTTAGACTAATTACACATCCTCTGCATAGAAAGATAACTTCCAGACACATGATGTTGTATTGTGTTGCTTTTCCAGATAGTAACTATGGTTGAAATTACAATGTGGTGGGGGTAGGCATCCTAGGGATGTTAATGACTACAGCAACCTAAACGTGTCCCTATTAGCAAACATCTGAAAAGTAACATCTAGAGTAGCAGCAAAGCTGCTTGCAATCCATTTGGTGAGGTTTATTTATTTATTTATTTATTACATTTTTATACCGCCCAATATCCGAAGCTCTCTGGGCGGTTCACAAAAATTAAAACCACAAAAAACATCCAACAGGTTAAAAACACAATTACGAAATACAGTATAAAAAGCGCAACCAGGATAAAACCACACAGCAAAGTTTATTATAAGATTAAAATACAGAGTTAAAACAGTAAAATTTAAATTTAAGTTAAAATTAAGTGTTAAAATACTGAGTGAATAAAAAGGTCTTCAGCTGGCGACGAAAGCAGTACAGTGTAGGCGCCAGGCGGACCTCTCTGGGGAGCTTGTTCCACAACCAGGGTGCCACAGCGGAGAAAGCCCTCCTCCTAGTAGCCACCTGCCTCACTTCCTTTGGCTTAAGACAAATATACTGTTAATCCATCCTGATCTTGTCTTTTTGCAGCACCTTTCACTACAACAGTATGACTAAAGTTTATGGTACTTAGTTTTGTCTTCTTGTATTATTATTATTATTGCAGTGTCTTTCTGTCACCATGAACCTACTTTACTATTCAAAAGGATATTGGCACTGCCACTGGGGTAAAAAAAATGTTTCCAGAGAGGCTCTTAACCACTGTGCAGAAAGAAAACGCCCTTCATTAGGAAGGCAAGGTCATTTTGTTTCAGGAAAATAGGCCTTGCATACCTTCAAGTAAAAAATAATCCTCATCCTCATACAAATGGTCAGGAATCAAGGCAATCCATCTACAGAAACACATCAGATGGAAAATGCTACCTGTTGCAAACTAGGCCAAGCGGGGAGGAAAGGTATGAACATCCAAGAGTACGAACTGATTTCAGACATCTTGTGAAGTAACCAATAAAGTATTTTACTTCAACTGTCAGTATAAATCTAGAGCCACCTTCCCCAACATGGTGCCCTCCAACTGTGTTGCAGTACATTGTCTATGCTAGCTGGGGATGATGGGTCTAGAATTCATGTGGTCTTGGCCAAAAGAACCTATGTTTTCCAGGGAGTTCACACTGTCTTTTAATTGCCTTGTATTATTACTCCATCCAATGAACGTTTTATTGTATGCTTGTTACTGGGCATTCACGGATTTTTCACAGGTCTCTCATATGACGTCGTCTGCCTCCCATGCCTTCTGGCCTTCCTTGCGCCACAAGAAAAAACAGAGAAAGTCCAAAATATTTTTAAAATCAGAAGTTGCTGCTCTCTCCTGCTGTGTGCAGGAGAAGCAGAACAATTAGAAAGCCCAACTGAATGGGCCTCGTGCCCTTGTTTACTTCCTGTTTTGAAACAGGAAGTACTGAGCAACGAAACCAGGAGCGGAGAAGCAACGGTATGAGATGGAGCTCTAGTACTAGTAGTAGTAGTAGTAGTAATAGCACCCCGACTGTGGAATGCCCTCCCCTTGGAGACCCGATTGGCGCCAACATTGATTGCATTTCGACACCAAGTCAAAACATGGCTTTTTAACAAAGCCTTTGATGGGAAAACTCACTGGCACATTGTTTTAACTGCATCTATTGCTTTTAAATTATATATTGTTTTAACTTGGATTATGGTTTAATTTGTTTTTAACTGTGTATATTTATTGTTTTATACTGTATGTTTTTATCTGTACGCTGCCCCGAGATCTTAGTGATATAGGGCGGGATATAAATATTTTAAATAAATAAATAGTGCATTGCCCAGGTTCTCTTTCCTCTCACTTTTCATTTTAATACATAAGAAAAGATTGTGCTTTAATGGGTACAGCAACTAATTTGTGTTGTTGTATTTCACAGCTATTGAACTTTATCATTTACATATTTTTTTCTTCAGAGTGAATAATTGAGGCATGCATCAAAGTCAACCATGGGCCAAATCTACACCAAGCAGGATATAATATTTTGAAAGTGGTTTCGAAATGGTATATGGAGTGTGTCATGGGCACCAACAGTTGTCAATACCATTATAAACTGTTATAAAGCAGTAGTCTAGATCCTGTCCAGCTCCTTATATGTTCTGAACTGTATACGCATGCATATACACACACACACACAAACACACACACGTCAGAGGGGGAGGGGGGAGAGATAGATTGGGAATAAGATGCATTAAACTTAGCAGGCCATACTTCCCAGTAAACATGTCAAGATTCAGCTCCTTGGTGACAATCCTATGCAGTCTTTCCTGGAAATAAAACCCACTGAATACAGCAGAACCTACTTCTGAATAAGCATGCATAGAGTTGTAAGGTAACATTCAGGATAATTTAGCTGAAAGACAAACTTCAAACCCTAAGAAGGTGTAGTGCATTTGCAAATGTGTTTTTAGGGTTTTTTACCTCTCCAGTCAGGAGTGGTAAAGAACCTCTTGCTCTAACCTTTTCTCCTTCCTTGCTGAATGAATGTAATGTTTTCACATTCTGCTTACGAGTGTGTCTAATTCATTTTCCCAGCTTAGCAAGACTTGCCCCAAGTCATTTCCTATTTGCTCCCTTGCTGTGAGTGGAGTCAAATTCTCTGCGAGAAGTCAGTTTGGTTCCAGTAATTATCTCTGCTGAATGAGCATGCCCAGACCTCAATCCTCACGCTCCGTAGATAGAAAAGACGGGTGGCTCACGCTGGGCATATAGCTTAACTGTATGTTAATAAACACACTGGGAAAGCACAGTCCAAACAAAGGCATACAGCCTGAAACTAAATAACACAGAGTCAAAGCAAGCAGTAGACTTTGAAGAGAAATAAAAGCAGTACAGTTTACAGTAAATGGCCTGTCGTAAATGCACTTCTAGGTTGGCGCCATCAAGAGTTAACACCCAGGTGCATTCACTTTCCATCGCTTTAATTTGCCCTTGCTTTGAAGATCATTAGCGTTGGGATTATAAGGAATTGGGCGGATTAAGGAGAATTTAAGGCCTGTTCCCTGTTCTCGGTCAAACAATTTGCCTCTCACGGCCTAATTCCTCTGCCAGGCCATTAATTATATTTCATTAAAGTCCTTAGCATGAGGGTGATTGCATGCTAAACCTTCGCTCTTCACCTGCTAGAGACTTTTCCTATTGAAGGTTGTTACAGTAGCTGGTATGAAAATAGAGCCTTCACTGTAAGCTGCCGCATTTGAGAAACCTATTGTTCGAAGACATTTGTTCCCATTTGCACTCCAGCGCAGTATCAACACGGCCATACACCCCACACAAATACAACCGGAGTAGGAGCGAGCTTCGGCCTTACAAAAGAGTGAAATATTACCCTCCCACGGCACTCCTCTACCTGCATATATAACATATTGATCTGCCCTCTCAAGCACTCAAATATATTACAGGCCCTTCTTAACCGGCAAGGCTCTTAATTTACTGCATCGCAGTCAAGATCATAACTGCAAATGATGTGGGATTCTGGAAGTTTGATAAATATTCTTTGGCTAATTGGGGATCGTTTTGAAGGTAAGAAAAAAAAAGCGCAAGTGAGAAGCCGTGCCTTCAAGGAAGCATCATCACACAGTTCCTCTGCAGTTAATGTTTGTATAATTAATTAGGTTCTTTTGCAGGGCTGGAGAAGAGAAGGAGGAGAAACAACCAACAGTTTACACAGCCCTTTCCTTTCGAAAAGGAAAACCCAAAGGAACAACAACAGCCCTTCTGCTCAGGTTCTTAGAATAAGGCAGTGTGGGTGGGAAGGAATTGTTTTTCTCTTTTGGGGAATCGGAGCATTTTGACCAGTCGTAGTTATTTTCTGTGAAACTAACAGCATTTCTAAAATGAAAAGTATATCATATTAAAGGGAGGAAAAAAAAAGAAAGAAAGAAAGAAAGAAAGAAGCAATACGAATAAGCATTTCATGGCAGGGGCAAGTGATAAGCTCAACACTGAGGGCTAATTGAAACCTATCCAGCCAAAGTTAAGAACCTTTAATGTGCTCAGTCAATCTTTTCTTGGAAATAAGTTCTCAGGAAATAAGTACTCTCCAGTAAGTGTGCACGGGATGGTGAGCAAAGGCCCCCTTCTTTACATTTATTTTTTATGTATCTATTATTCAAATTTATATGCTACTTTCCACAGAGTTATCAAAGCAGGGAACATAAGAGGCAGTGACTATCAAAGCAATAAAACTACATGATAATAAATAATCAGCAGCAAACTTCCAAACTCTGCCATACACTTCAGACCATAGCAATTGGGTCATACTTCAGGGAAAGCTTGTGTGGGGGGAAAAAGAGTCTTGAGAAGACATCTGAACGTAAGAACTGTGGGGCCTGTCTAATGACAGTTGCCAATGCATTCCAGAGAGTGGGTGTTGTGACACTAAACCTCAGGAACTTGCAGCCCCATAAGACGTGCTCTGATAATCACAGAGATTGGGCAGACATGTAAGAAGTGAGGAGGACTCTAAGGTAACCTGGTCCAAAGTTTTTTAGGGCTTTATATGTTAATAACATTTTAATATTGGAATACGTTTAATGCACTTTTAACTTTTGTATATCTCTATAGGTTTTGAATGTATATGTTTTAAAATTTTGTAATGCCGCCTTCAGACCAAGCATTGGGCAAAAAGCAGGATTTAAATACAATAACAATTACAACAATAACAATAACAATATAATAATAAACTAACAACTTGACCCAGTTGCTTATTGGCGGCCAGTGAAATTCTTTTAGTAAAGGTGTAGCATTCTATCAGAAAGTGGACTCACATGAGATGTGAGAAGATTTTCTTTTCTATATATATATAAAAAATGAATGGAATGGAAAATTACCCTGCTCTTCACACAGAATAGGCTTATAAAAATTAATAAGGGGATGGTCCGTGCCCTCAGACACAACACAAAAGGAAAAGGGAGTGGAGGGAGGAGGAAAAAAGCCAAACTCAGGCACCAGTTCTTAGTTTCAAAATTCTAGTAAGTGTTCTTTCTTGCAGGGGAAGGTAAAACAAGCTACCTGCAGCTCTCCCTGCTCTGGCTGATGCATGCGGCTAGGTTAGTCTCCTTTTTGCCGTGACATTCCTCCAGGGAGTGCCACTTCCCAGCAGCCCTTGGTTCTCCGGCCAATGGGTGAGGTCAGAGTCTGCAGCCCCAGGGAACTGTCAGTTGGTACTAGGAATGTCCAGACTTTGTAAAATCATCCTGCATGTGTTTCGTGGATTGTGTGGAGTTGTTTCTTCTAGCATCCATTCACAGATGGATTTTTTTAAAAAAAACAAAAAAAAAACTATTATGTAGAAAAAATATGCAAAATAAGTAAGTTCACAACAATTTACATAATTAATGTTAGTACATAAAATTTCACGTATTGTCCCCCATTCGACTTTTCCCTGCGTATATTTTCCAGCATGATGTATGTCTCAGCAGCAACTTGTTTATTTTCCCGTGAATAAATTTGGGTAAATTTTGGGAAAGTTAAAAATATAAAAATCAGGACATTTCCAGACTCAACATGGAGGCTGGTCCATAGTGGATTCCATCACAGGATTCTTAGAAATCCAAACTCATTTTAATCTGTCTTGAATTTCTCCGGCATCCCTAGTTGGAACTGTAGACAGAGCTACTGCCTTTCTGTCTAATATATGTTGGATTTTGGCTGAATCATGTCTACCGTCTCAAAACAGCAAGTGTATACATGAGTGTGTAGGCTTAAAGCTGTGATCTTAGTCCATTTACATGAAATTGAGTCACAATGAAAGCAATGGGAGTTCCTTTACCATCAGAGTACACATTGTATGTCATAATTTTCACAACTGGTGGATGCCAAAGTATACTTGTTGAATGTTTTTCATCCAAATTTGCCCATCTCCAAATATCAATATTTAAGCTGTTGTTGTTCTGAAAGGTAACCTATGTGGATTTTTAACATCTCTGCTTAGTCCTTTAGCTGTTTGCAATCACATTTTCAAAATTATCTCTTTGGCCACAGAAGACACCAGTGGTGTCAATATATCTCCATTAAAATAAACAGCAGGTTGTGGGGTTTTTTCTTCCATTAAACTGTACATCATTTTATTTTATTTTATTTGAGAAGGAAAAGCTTGGCGTATCAGCAGGTCCTAACAGTTCACACTGATGGGATTATTTAGTAATGGTGCCTCCTGTTAGAAAGGCAATTATTTGAGAATAAACAAAAAAGGGAAAACAGAATGAGCATTAACCAGTCCTACATGTACCCAGACTATCTTAGCACAATAAAAAGAGACTACTTTCTTCTTCAGTGAAGGAAAGAAAATAGTTTTACTCACAAATATTCTTGCAGGTATAATACAGGTACAGAATTTCAAAAATGGTTGTTCAGTCCATTTTGTGTTCTGTTACACCAACAGGCGCAAGAGAGCAAACACATGTGCTCCCAGCAATGGAGGAAGTCAGAGAGAGGGGTGGAGGAAGGGGAGGAGCAAAAAGAAGAAATCACAGGAAACCACATTGTAAGCTATAGAGTTTCTAAGGCTAGCTGGGATCTAAATTCTCATGCATTAGCTAACAGCAACCCTGCCCTCTTTCAGTAACTTGCAGGATATTCCCAACACACGTAAACTTTTTTCAGGGGCTGCAAGCTGTCACACTAAACAATTACAACAGCCTTTCCCTAGCTGGTGCCCTTCAGATGTTTTGGACTACAACTCCCAGAATTCCTGACTATTACCCATGCTGGTTGGGGCTGATGAGAGTTGAAGTCCAAACCATCTGAAACAGACCAAATTTGGGATGGCTGAAGGATAAGATGTGAGAGGCAGTGTATATGCGAGGTGGGGGAATGTACAGAACTCTAAACTCATGGATATATTTTTTCAAGGAAGCTGTGGAAAGGGATGCTTAAATAAGATGATTCATCAAATCCTATTTCAGTACAACATCTGTTTGTTTCAGTAGGGCTTCATGATAGTCCTCAATGGTTTGGGATCCAGAATCAACTACTGACAGCCTTGCAAATAAGTAAACATATGGGGAGTTATTCTCACAAATGCGGTAATGGTGTTATATTTTCTACTAGCTTTATTTTCCTCTGCAAAAATCATTGAGAATTTCTGGGCAATGCATGCGTTTTGGATTTGAAAGTCCATTTTTGCAAGCTATTGAAATAACAGCAAATGTACCTCAAACTCACACATGAAGATGCTGCTTCAAAGTCTGCCCTAGTCCAACCAGTTCATCAGTCTCTTTCTATTGATTTGGCTGAGCATTAGAATCAGCCCTCAGAAAAGGAAACAAGTAGGGCTACAAGCTTTAATTGGTAGATTAATCAAAGAAAGCCTTTGTTGACTAATCAGTGGGAGCCAATTTTAATAGATGAGGGCAAATTTTAATCAGGGGGCACTGAGAATACTTGTTTGTTTCTGAAACCGTTTGGGTTATCATGTCCTGTGTGATGTGGTGTTGTCGTGAACCCTCAGGGAGACGACAAAACCAGGAAAGGACACTTCCTGCCCTCTGCCATCTTCTGCATAAGAAGGAACTAGGATGTACTGCAGACACAACTGCAGTGGAGAGCATGAATTGTAATGATGAAAGCTTTATTAAACTGGCTGTTCAATTGTAAGTTTGATTTAAAACAGAAGCTATATTGAGGTGGTGATGATTGCATGTAACTGGTTAATTAATCAGTTCTCTGGTTTAGAAGCCAGCTCCAGTTAACGAGACAACTAAGAATTGTATGGTGGATTGACTGCCCAGAGGGTGGGGTGGCGGGGGGGGGGGGGGGAGGAATAATATATGTTGAGTTGGATCCAGAATTTCATGGAGTAGAAGTCTGCAGACTGAATGATCCCATGAGCATGGAAGAGGGGCAGTGATTTTTGCTGATTCCCCTTCTCCTGTGTACTTCTATGTTCCCCAGAATTTGCTCTGGAGGATTGATGGAACCTCCAGAGGAGTGTGGGTTTGGTAGTGCTGGTGGGTGCAGGAGGAAATGGTAAATATGAATGGCATGTCCCCTCCCTCCTGTGAAGAGGCTCCTTGGATCCTAGTTCCCTCCACCAATGGAAGGAGCCCTTCTTCCATTGGTGGAGAGAAGTGGGGGAAGGTAATGAGCAAGGTACTGCAGGGCTCAGTCTTGGCCCCAGTGCTCTTCCATATTTTTATTAATGGAAAAGGAGATGCAGAGAATTCTTATCAAATTTGAAGATGACACAAAATTGGGGGGACAGCTAATACTCTGGAAGACAGAAACAAAGTTCAAAGTGATCTCAATAGGCTGGAGCACTGGGCTGAAAACAACAGAATGAAATTTAATAGGGATAAATGCCAAATTCTACACCTAGGAAAAAGAAGCAAAATGCAGAATTACAAGTTGAGGGATTCCTGGCTCAGCAATACTACAAGTGAGAAGGATCTTGGAATTGTTGTAGATCACAAGCTGAATATGAGCCAAAAACCCCCAAATGCTATTTTGGGCTGCATTAATAAAAGTATAGCTTCCAACTCGTATGAAGTTCTGGTTCCCTTCTATTCAGCACTGGTTAGGCCTCATCTTGAGGACTGAGTCCAGTTCAAGCAGGATGCAGACAAGCTGGAGAGGGTTCAGAGGAGGGCAACGAGGATGATCAGGGGTCTGGAAACAGCCCTGTGAGGAGAGACTGAAAGAACTGGGCATGTTTAGCCTGGAGAAGAGAAGATTGAGGAGAGACATGATAGCACTCTTCAAATACTTGAAAGGTTGTCACACAGAGGCAGGCCAGGATCTAGGGGTGTGCACGGACCCCCCAATCTGCTTCTCTTCCAGTTCCACAACTTCCGGATTGGGTCCGCTCCGCTCCACTCCACCTATAGTCCGCTCCGGTTCGCTGCGAAGCTCCGGTTCACTGCGAAGCTCCGGATCGGAGCTCCACTTTTTCCTCCCATAGGCTTGCATTGAAATCCAAAAAAGCCTACCACTTTTTTCCTGTTAACATTAGAAACCTCAAATTCGGCACCATGACACCTCATGCGCGTATACGCATGCATGCCAAGACTCAAGCCAATCCACGCCTCCCCTGATTTTGGGGGGAATTTTGAAAATCGGACACCCCATTTTCAGACATGTACTTTTCTCCGACATTTTGACAGATAAAAACTTGGAAGCAGGTACATCCACATTCATGGTAAGTTTCAAGCAAATGCCATCATCCCCTGATTTTTTGGGGGGGCTTTAACCTCTAACGCAGCACCCCTAACCCCAATTCACACCCCTTTCTATATCTCTGTCAATTTTCACGTTAGAAACCTCAAGTTAGGCACCATGACACCTCATTCACATATACACATGCATGCCAAGACTCAAGCCAATCCAAGCCTCCCCTGATTTCGGGGGAATTTTTGAAAACCGGACACCCCAGTATCTCAGGGAGTTAAAGCTGCAGACAGCTCAATGGGGCCATTTCAAAGGAAATCCCAACATGCCATGAATTGGGGAGTAGATAACCCTAAATATGAATCTTCTTCCACACTTGAATAATTGATTTGGAACTTCAAAAAGTCTAAGTGAGCACAGGAAGGACTTGTCCCCTGAGACAAAGCAAGACACACACAAACCATCCCTGCGAGGCGGTCACAGAGGAGGAGGACAGGCCGGCAGAGAGCCAGGCAGAGATATGCCATAGATCTAGTATGGGGGAGTCAGTCCCGGCAGATGCCCCACCACAGCAGCACCCCAGGGGGAAGGCAGGCAGGCAGCAGACATTTCTGGGGGCACAAGGAAGTGAGCAAAGGATTGTTTCAAAGCCAGTAATGCAAACCATCCCTGTGAGGTGGGAGCAGCACAGAGAGATGCCTTTTCTTTTGCATCCCATAACTAGGAGGCTAGGAGGATAAGAGTAAAACTTTGTGATCCTTGCTTCAGAGTTGATTGACTGCACTGTGATCACAGCCATTATTAAACAACAACAACAACAATAGTAACGTTAATAACAGCAGTACTAATTAATATTAATAGCAATAACAACAACAACAGCAAGGAGTTGAACCACAATGAAAGCCTGCCCGACTTCACTGAAGAGGAAAAGCCAGGAGAGCTTGGGCTGTGGGGTGTAAATATAAAATGGAATAAATAAATAAACAAACAAAGCAACAGTGTTGCTGAATAAACAACAAGAATAATTTTTTTAAAAAGGCTGTCTGTCTTTTACCAGTAAGAGGAAAGTGGACGTGCCCAGGGGGAGGGGGATATGCCAATTTTTGACTGGCCCTAAGTAAGTACCAGTGTTTAAGAAGCTACCTGTCACTTCAACTCATGAGAGGCATTAGTCTCCACTGGTTACTCTTTGGAGGGCTCTGATGACCCTCCAAGGGCAGGAGAGTGTGTGTGCACTGGGCACGTCCACATGCCCTAGGGGACCTCATCCCCTTGCACCACATCTATTCAGTTGTTCACCAAGGTTAGGGTGGGTAGCAGTGCTGTGTTTCTATCTCTTATTATTGGCTTAGTATATGATTTCAGGTTGTGTTTGTGCATTTGGTGGGGCTACTGTTTTAAAAAAACACTGGGAAAAGTCCGTTCAGAATAAGAAACAGAGGTTTCCCAGTATCCCAAGTTACTAAGTATCCCGTTTTGCCTATCCCGTCCTCCAACTTTGGGATTGGAGAATGCTTCATCAGGTGATCATGACTGGGAGTTGAATCTGCCTCTCAGCACTTCAAAAAGGTACCTCTCCCGCTTTTTTACCCTATTTTTTTAGAAAATTATAGCAAGCGAACCGCACCACGCGGAGTGCTGAGAGTAGGCTCAAAATGACCCCCAGGCACGACTCTCTAAGCACACGAAATTTCAGAAAGATAGCTTTAAAAACAACAGTTATCCCCTAATCTTTTCCGCAATGCAATCCTATGGGCGAAATTATCCAAAATGGCGGGCGGAGCGCTCCGCGAAAAGAGAAGCGCTCCGCCTATTGCCGCTTCTCTTCGCCATGCTTCTATGGGTCCCTGGTTCGCTTCTATTCCACCTCTGGGCAAGGCGGAGCAGGCCAATTCGCTTCTGATTCTCTGATTCTAAGCGGAGCACATCCCTACCAGGATCTCTTCTCGACCATCCCAGAGTGCAGGACATGGAATAATGGGCTCAAGTTACAGGAAGCCAGATTCCAGCTGGACATCAGGAAAAACTTCCTATTACAGCAGTACGACAATGGAACCAATGACCTAGGGAGGTTGTGGTCTCTCCCACACTAGAGGCATTTAATATGCAGCTGAACAGTCATCTGTCAGATATGCTTTTAATGAGGAACCCTGCATTGAGCAGGGGGTTGGATGTGATAGCCTTATAGACCCCTTCCAACTCTACTATTCTATGTTTGTGATTCAGTTCATGGAAAGTAACTTTGGATCTACTCGTTGTGTATTTAGAAAACAGGATGAAGATAAAATTCGTTAACATAGCCCCAAATATTTATTGAGCAGAACTATAAACCTCTGGCTTTTTATGACATCCCATATCCACACAATTGACACATTAAGAATCACAGATTGTCAAGGGGCAGAGTGGAATACAAGTTCTACTTCCCCTCTAATAGAGGTACATTAAGCTGTGTTTTAGCTAAGTCATTTCTGCAGGCTTACTTATTCCAAAGGGCAGCATCTGTCTCTTAATCTCCAGAGAAGAGGGAGCCACTTACGCAGAGTCAAGATCATTCTGGGTCGGAGCCAGGAAGATACATTTCCAGCACTTCGTGTGTTGACCATATGTTACATCTCTTCTCAGCTGGAGGAAAGGCACTCAGCCGCTGTTTAGTTCGCAACCTGCGAAAGAGGAAATGAAAGCTGAAAGGCAAATAGATATGCACGTGGCACATATGTTCACACTTTGCAGCGAGGGGTACAATACCCTGTGGGTAATGTAAACTATGGCCATTTCCCCTTGGCCACTGCCAATATAATTTAGTAACCACAATAAGAGATTCAGAGGAGAATCCATAGGAACTAATCATGCACTCACTCCCAACATGCATTGGGTTACAATGAATTGTTCAACTAAACTGTAAGACAAAAGCAATGTGTATAGGTCTCTTAATTCGTTGGAATTGCTTGCCTGTATTTAGAAGTCTGGAACATGAAGGATGGGTGAATTATACAGGTCTGTCCTGGTTGTTACCCTCCTTTCTGCTAGGTTGACAACCGGGTGCAAGAGAACAAGCCATGGGAAAGCAGCTCCTATGCCTCTGTGCGATAACGTGTGAAGGAGCTAGGGATGTGCAAGAATGTGGTTACTGTTCACAAATCATGCACACCTGTCCCGTTCACAACCCCAACATGAACTTCAGGAGGAACACAATTCTCAGGACATTTTTGCAACTTCCTGAACTTGTGTTTAGAATGAAGACCCACTGTAGTCAATTGGGCTAACTACCAGGTTCATTGGATTGCAGCTTGAATATAGATTATAGGACCATAGTTGTGTCCCCATGTTAATAGTGCATTGGATGAGCTGCATTTCATCATTATAACCAGGAATTAGGGAGCAGTAAGTTCTATGAGTTATTCTCTGAAAATGGCTTGCCACATTGGTCTGAAACATGGCAGCATGGGAGAGGTAGGTTTGAAGATGGTCCGTGCCAATTTTGAGGCAGAATGCAAAAGAAATGGCATATTTATAGGAATTTAAAATTTGAAAAGTGACTTCTAGCAGTTTGAAAGGTAGTGTGTTTTCATTCTCATAGACTTTGCCGGGGTTATTTTTAATGTTCTATTTCTCCATCTGTACGGAATTCTGGGTGTTTTTAGAGTACAGATAAATTTCCTGAAATAATATCAAGAACATGCATCACAGTATTTCTTCATGGGAATAGAAGTGTGATTTAAACTGGTGAGACTGGAAGAAAAGTCACTTACCCAAGAACCTCAGTGTAAGGTACAGGTAGAGTCTGAAACCAAATAAAGATGTTGCTGGAGGCTAGCCCTTTGCTTTACAGCAGGTCACCTCCCAGTTAATTCTTTAACGAATAAAAAGTTTTTTAAAAAAATCAAAAGGGTCGGGGAGCCCGGGAAACATGAAGAGAGGTCCCACGTTGCAGACCTATATGCATCCTGTATATACATCTTGTGCATATGCGTTACCCCTGAGTTTCCCTTTTGATTAGAAGCATTTACCATTTGTGCTATAGTCCACCGCCACTTTCTGTGACATCCAAAGCCACTCTCATCCTAGGGGAACACCCAGGCAGTTCTAATTTGTGTTTGCCATTTAGATATATCTTATTATTGCAGTCCATGCATACCAGGTATGTTATCCTGTGCTAATCTCCCCAGGATTTCCCATGGCTGTTTTGGGGTTTGCTTTGGTTCAGCATGGGTTGGTTCACAGGTAAGGCTGTTCTCCTCTGTGAGGAGGAGGAGGAGGAGGAGGAAGAGGAAGAAGAAGAGGTGGAGGAGGAGGAGGAGGTTGTCTTGTCTATCAAGGAATGTGCCATCTGAATGAGACCTTGCTATTCTGTAGTGTTGTCTTCGGGTATAGGGGTGGTTCTAGAGACACATTGTTATATTCTAAAGAGAGCTGCAAACATGCAATGCACATCTCGATTCTTTTGTTCTGTTGAATAGTGTTAATACAATGGCAAGCTGTGTGACTGCTGAGAAATTCACTGGGGAACAGCCTCACTCCCAGTGCTCAAATTATCCACACATTTTACATGCTGCCTCCAGAAGAGAGATATCTAACTTTGTCAGGCCCTGTGGAATTATGTGTTTTAAAGGGGGATGGTAGTGAATCTAAAATAGAAAAAAAAAACCAATATTTGCAGAGGAACAATGATTTAGAAAATACATTGGTTGAAATTTACCTCTTTGAATACCTAGGGCTGTGTGTGTTTTCCATATTACACAGAAGGCAGAGCTGGGCAACCTTTTTTTCTGTATTCCCTCATGGGTAGGCTACATGTTGGTGATGAATGGGGCCACAGTAGGTGGATCAACCCATGTCTTTTTCTTGTTGTTGTTCTTCCAAGCTCTTTTCTATCTCTTTCTGCCACCCTTTCCCGAGCCCTGCAATAGTCGATCCAATGCCTCTGTGCTACCTTCCTTTTAAATAACTATATATAAGAGAGCCAGTGGAGTGGAGTGGTTAGAGTACTGGACTAGGAACTGGGAAATCCAGGTTCAAATCTATACTCAGCCATAAAGCTCACTGGGAGACTTTGGGCAAATCCCTTTCTCTCACCTCCACTAACCTCACAGGGTTCTTTTGTGATGATAAAAGTAAAGGGAAAGGTACTGAGTTGCTTGGAGGCAATGTGGGATATAATAGAACACAAAATTTGAGAGTGCAGACATAGTGAACATATTGTATATTTTTGGAGGGTGCTCAACCTGTTCTAGATGGGGTTGCACTCCCACTGAAGAAGTAGGTTCATAGCTTGAGGGCTCTTCTAGTGCTATCTTTGTCACTTGAAGCTCAGGTGGCCTCAGTGGCATGGAATGCCTTCTGCCAACTTCTGGTGGGCTGCCTTCTGGTGGGTCAGCCACATCCCTATCTGGACAGTGATAACCTGCCCTCAGTCATCTATTCTCTGGGAGCCTCCAAGTTAGATTACTTTAATGGGGCTGCCTTTGAAAATGATTCAGAAGGTGCAGCTTGTGCAAAATGTGGCAGCCAGGTTGATAACAGGGACTAGAAGGTCCTAACATATAAGACCAACTCTGGCCCATTTGCACTGGCTAACTATATGCTTATGAGCTCAATTCAAGGTGCTGGTTTTCACCTATGAAATCCTACACGACTTGAGCTGAGCGTGTCATATGAACCATTCCTAACCATGGTGGCTATATAACCACAGTTTAAACATGCTCACCAAATATTGACTGTAGTGGCCTAAGCATGGCAGAGGCCTTAGCTAGACCTAAGGTTTATCCCGGGATTGTCCCGAGGTCATCCCTGTTCATGTAAATGACACACAGTATATCCCGGGAGCAAGCAGGGACGATCCCGGGATAAACCTTAGGTCTAGCTAAGGCCTTAGTGTGTCATCTGAACAGGCCCATTGTATGATTCAGAAACTGAATTTCAGTAGTAAGTGTGTTTAGGATTGCAACCTTACTTTAATCCACCAGCCTGGTCTAACACATCCTTGAATCCAAACACCAAAGTTCTAAGGAAGGCCCACCTTTCCAAAGTAATGTGACTTCAGTGGAATAAAAGGCACATCACACTGGGCCTAGGTTGAGCATAACACCCTACCCCATTGCTATTACAGGGAGAGAGTCAGAAATATATCAAAGACGGCTAGACACTTAAAAGGGAATAGTAAATAAAAGGGATGTGTCCAAGCAGTGCTAGTGTCAGGTGTCATGAAGTGAACATTCTCAGGATCAAATAGGAGAGCTTTCCTCTGTTGCTTCTTGAAAAGGATTTAATATATTTCTAGCCCAATTTTATATTTGTATTAAAATAAGAAAGCAAAGTAGATTAATGCAGTAATGTGGAGATTTAAGAGTGCATGGGTTGTAGATGGGGGAAAATAGATGTTGTTCCCTTTTTCACCCCTATTTCCTATTTGAAACAGGGACAGATAGGAGAGTGAGCATCATTCTCAAGCTGCCGTGAAGTGAATCCTTTGGGTTTCTTGCTAGATGTTACAGTGATGTTAAGGGGGGAGGGGGGTTGAGGAAATGACACAAGATAGTTGGGATGCTAAAAGCATTCTGCCGTGCCTGCTGAAAGGCTTTTACCTTCACCAGACTGGACGCAGCCTTTTATGAAGAAAGAAAGGATTCAAATGAAGTAAAATGGGTAGAGGTAGTCAGAGAATGGAGGGTAGATGGAATCCAAAAGATGGCTAACTGGTAAATCATACCCAAGCAGCTCCTGTTTTGAAGGGAGAAGGCCAATTACTGGCCTGAGGTACAAATTCATCTGTACTTATAGGTCCCCTAAACACACACACACACACACACAGAGAGAGAGAGAGAGAGAGAGAGGGGCATAGGAGCGAATCTCACAACAATAGGGAGTATGTATAACTATTCTAACTAGGGCCTTAGCCAGACCTAAGGTTTATCCCAGGATTGACCTGGGGTCATCCCTGTTCATGTAAATAACACACGGGATCCCAGGAGCAGGCAGGGATGACCCTGGGATGATCTCAGGATAAACCTTAGGACTAGCTAAGGCCTATGTCTGAAACATTCTCATATGGGTCTTTCCCACTGGTATAGTGGAGTCAGTGTACACAGGGAATGCATCACCAGCACCTTTTGATCAGCATCTGCCACCTCCCTCAGAATTTCCTGTTCTCTCTGAGCTTAGCTGCCATCTTCACAGTAGCTGGGTGAATGTAGGGGAATTATTTTCACCACAACAATATATTCTTTGCTGTTGTAACGCAAAGTATTTTGGGCTAGTTTGGTCCTGAATGGGAAATGAAGGATCATTTGCTTTAGAAAATATCTGTTCCTGGTGAAGATGAAAACTGCTAGAACTGATTTGTTGATATGGATCCAGACAACTGCTTGAATATTTGGTCTGTCCTTGTGGGTGTGGCTATGAAGGCTGTCATGATGAGCATCTGCATTTTAAAATGTATCACTGCACCATTGGTCTTTTCCATCCAACTGGCATCAGGCCCCACGTGATTGCTTCTGCCCATGTGACTATAATATTCACATACATACACACCCCAGTGTTTTTGGAATTCCACCGAAAGAAAGCTGTTCCCACATTCGATGGGTTTGTGTTGACAGGGCCTATACAGCCCTTTTTTTGATCACTAGATTTGCAAGCTGTGCAGTTTCCCTCGAGTTCCAGGGACTTTTATGCATTGGGGGTTGGGGTTGGCCATAATTTGGAAAACTGATGATGAACAACTTAGGGTCACCTACTTCTCTTTTTTTTTTTGAGCAGCCCTTCCCTAACATGGTGCCCTCCAAAGGTGTTGGACTACAACTCCCATCATTGCAAGTCAGTTTGGTCCATGGTCAGGAATGCTGGAACTTGTACTCTTAAACATCTGGAGGAAAGATGAAGTGCATATGAGGAGTGGAACCTGGGCTCTTTCTTGCTCCACAAGCTAGCAAACAAATGAGTTCCAGGGTGGGGGGAAATGGGTTATATCATTTGCAATCCCTCCCCTTAAGCATTGGGATTGGAGTGGAGGTCAGGGAGGAGACTATGACTATTGGTTAGCCACAGATGTCAATCTCAAAACTACCCCTCCCTCACCCCTCAGCAACAGTGTCTTCCTAATATGGAAGTGTTCAGTTAGTTGTCCATCAACATGAAACAAGCCCTCTTGTCACCTAAAAAGCCTTTGGATACATACGGATCCATTTGGGGCACTGAACAATCTTCTAACCACACTCTGGATTTCCAACATTTTTAAAACTGCCCCCTAACCACACTGTGATTTCAGAGGTCCACCGGAGGTCCATAAGACCCCCAGATTTTCAGTGTGGAGCGCACACCCCTACTGTAAAAGAACATCCAAAAGAAAATTAAGTACTTTTGAATTTATTTTCCCCCAATGAGAGATTTAAGCACATGCTTAACCTGTCCACCAAAATCAATGAGTCTTACAAGTGTCTAACTAAGGCTGGATTGTGCCCTAGCACAATAATAATAATAATAATAATAATAATAATAAGAAGAAGAAGAAGAAGAAGAAGAAGAAGAAGAAGAAGAAGAAGAATATAGCACCTGCATTAATCCATACCCACAAACTGCTGCCCTTCAAACAGCAAATAAATTCCACAAATAACATAAAAGGCTGAAGAAAATGAGGGAAGTTTATTTGCTACAAACTATTCACTTATATCTATTATTAACGGTGTCACTTTTTAAAATTCTCATTTGCTTTTGCTTTATTTTATGATCTTTTAATTATTGTTGATTATTTGTTTTAGTAATTGCATTTTAATGGGCTTTTGAATATCCTGATTGCCCTGTCATGGAGGCTGCAAAGAAAACAAACTCATTAGCATTATTTATAAATAGAAATATGGTAGATGAGATTTCAGTATTTTTATTATAAATAGCAACAAGGTTGATGACACTATATTTCATTGAGCATTACTTTAAAAATGAGAAGGGTTAAGTGAAGATCCAAATGGGAGTGGGGAAACTAGAACATGATTTGGCACTTATGTAATCTGAATTGAATAGAACCTTATGATTCTAGGAGCTACTGGCTGTGTTCAAATCTAATGCCAAACCGGCAGTTTGTGATCCTGGTTTGCAGGCAAGCACAAAACATGGTTTTCCTGTTCAAACAACCATTTAAAGTTGGTTTAAAATCCTAGCATGTTCCAATCCTGGCGGCCATGCATTCCTACTTCAGACATAAAGGGAAACTATCATTAATTGAAGACTTCCTGAATTAACCATGTTGTCCTAAGAAAAGCAGTGGTCATGATTATTATTATTTTGTCTTGTGCCAGAAAATGCAAGGTTTTGTGACTTTCCCAAGTGATGGGAATATAGGAACCTGCAATATACTAGGACAGACCATTGGTCCATCTAGCCCATTATGATCTAGTCTACCTAGCAAAGGTTCCTGGGGGTCTAAGGCCATCACAAGCTAGCTGGGCCATGTCTTGAGGACTGTGCCCTTGCTGTTTGTTGCCTTGAAACCCTACGCCATTACAGCTAGAGGGTGGGAATGTTAATCTTCATTGCAGGAGGGATTGCGGGATTTCCTGGTCAAAAAAGCCATAGCGCCAGCAGCGACTTGGTTCATTGAGCCCTGCCCTCCTTCCCGGCTTACCTCATCCTATCCCAGGCCTTGATCCTCTCCCGGGAACACCCCCAGCTTGAAACCAAAGCAAGGTCAGCACCGACAGATGGCGGAAAGAAGGCGGTGACCTCACTGCAAAAGGAAAAACCGCAGTAAGTTGGCTACTTTTCCAGCATGTAGTTTCATCCAGAATGCCCATGGTGGCTGCGAGTTGGCGGCTGTGCTGTATAAACTATGCAGTGCCACTGTGCAGCCTCCACAGAGTGTGTGGGACATATAGCCGGCTCCCAAATCTTTATTCTTTATGAACTGGATTAAATTCGACCCCTTCAGGATGCTAAGCATGTGCCATACAACTGAGCTATGGCCCCATGCAGCCTTTTAAATGTCAGTTTTCTTCTGAGGAGAAACTACGGGAGACTTAAGGCACTTTTGTAACCCATGTTACTGAGCATGGAAGGAGCAGTCAAACTACAGACAGCACTAGTCTCTAAAGCAGCATTAATGCCCCCCAAAGCAAACAACTGACAATTGAAGCCCCACCCCCAACCAGCTGCAAAACTCAGGCTCTGATCTGCTTCACATGCTGCATTCCAGCTCTCCAGACATGTCTCTTCCGTCTCATATATACACACCAGCAGAACACAGTCCTCAGCATCCAATCCGCAGATCAGTTTGATCTATATTCCTAGCTCTAGATTAGAAACATCAGCTGATTGTCAGTAACCATTAGCATGTTATCAGGATATACAAAGCATCATAATCGCCTCACGTGACATAACACAATTATGTTCTGGTAACAACAGGCTAAGAAGCAGGAACTGCTCCATCAATGCATCCAAAGCACTGCAGTGATTTGTTCTGGATGGGAGTCCTCTTCAGGTGTCTTCACTCAATATGCAAATGCAGGGGGTGGTGCTAACCTCGCTGCATAATACCAAGGCAGGGCCAACAGTGCAGCCTCTTCCACCAGTCATTGTGTACTTCCTTGATACATATAACCATTTGGGAGCCAGTGTGGTGTAGTGTCTCGAGTGTTGGACTGGGACTCAGGAGATCTGAGTTCTAGCCGTGGAAGCTTACTGGGTGACTTTGGGGTAGTCATTTGCCAGTTCTGCACCAAGCAGGATATAGCACTATGAAAGCAGTATATGGTACGTGTCAATAGGCCCCAACAGTTGTCTGTGCACTTCAATACCACTATAAAGCAGTAGTGTGGTTCCTGCCTCTTATATACTGCTTTTGTACCTCTCTCATAGTGCTTTATCCTGCTTGGTGTAAATCTGGCCATTGATTCTCATCCTAACCTACCTCACAAGGTTGTTGTTGTTGTGAGACTAAAATGGAGAAGGGAAGGACCATAGAGATGTGGAGGACCACAGAGAGGAGAAGGGCCATGTAAGCTGCCTTGGGTTCCCTGCAAGAGGAAAAAAGTCAGAATATAATGTAATAATAAATAAATAAAACACATGAAGGGGGGTTAGGAAAGAAAGAGAGAAAAACACCACTGTATATGTCTCTTAATTCATACAATGCAAATCTAAAAAGCTGGTGATGAGTTTGTGGCTTACGTCCATCCAATGTAGAATGGGAGGAGAAACAGAGGTGATCTTCACTGCCACTCTTCCCTCGCTTTGCAAATTAGCTAGACGGGCGAAAACACCCATCTAGCTGAGGCGCTGGGGAGGCTTCTGGATACAATGCAAGCTAACCTCCCCAGTTCCTTCCCCTCCCTGTCCACATATCCACCCCCTTTCTCTCCTCTCTGCAGTTGCCTTTCTGACCTCAGATAGGCAGTCAGCTGTGAAGGGGCAGGACAGGGAGCTTCGAAGCCTGGGAATTATCCTATCCCCCATCCCCGGACCCTTTCTGAGGGCCGTAGGATTGCTCTCTAAGAAAAGCTGTTTCCTTTACTAAATGTGAAGTAAGATATTATACACCTTTTTGGTTCAAGGGGAGAACACCTTATCTGCAAAACAACAACAACAAACTTCAATTGATTTAGAACTCCTTTTTTTGTAATTTGGTTTGTATTTTAGATTGATATCAGTTTAGGAACATAAGAACATAAGAAGTGCCCTGATGCTGGATCAGACCAAGGATCCCTCTAGTCCAGCACTCTGTTCACACAGTGGCCAACCAGCCATCAGCCAGGACACAACAAGCAGGACATGGTGCAACAGCACCCTCCCACCCATGTTCCCCAGCGACTGGTGCACACAGGCTTACTGCCTCAAAAACTGGAGACAGCACACAACTATCAGGGCCAGTAGCCATTGACAGCCTTCATCTCCAGAAATTTATGCAACCCCCTTTTAAAGCTTTCCAAATTGGTGGCCATCACTACATCTTGTGGTAATGAGTTCCATAATTCAACTATGCGCTGTGTGAAGAGGTACTTCCTTTTATTTTTCCTGGATCTCCCACCAATCAGCTTCATGGGATGTCCCCTGATTCTAGTTTAGAATCCTTTGGGGGCCATATCGTTAGAAACAAAACCCAACGTGGAAAGATGCATTCCTATATTTCATGTAGGGGTGTGATCCGCTCCGATTAGGAGCATAGAAGCAGTAGCGGATTGGCCTGCTCCGCCTTACCCAGAGGCGGAGTAGGAGCGGACCGCGGACCCCTAGAAGCAAGGCGAAGAGAAGCGACCATTTTTCGGAGCTCCTAGTTCAGGCGGAGCGCTCCGGTCGCCATCTTGAAAACATTTCGCCATAGGATTGCATTGCGGCAAATAATCGCGGATAACTACGTTCTTTTTGAAGCTATCGTTCTGGAAATTCTTGTGCTCAGAGAGTCGTAGATGGGGGTCATTTTGAGACCACTCTCACCTCTCTGCGTCGTGCGGGTCGCGTGCTATATTTTTTTGAAAATCGGGTCAACCGCGCGGCTCAAACGGCGTTTTCGGCTTTTCACCCATAGGATTGCATTGAGGGAAAGACTCGGGCATAACTGGGTTGGTTTTTAAGCTATCATTCTGAAAATTCTTGTGCACAGAGAGTCGTGGATGGGGGTCATTTTGAGACTACTCTCAACTTTCTGCGTCGTGCGGGTCGCGCGCTAGAATATTTTTAAAAATCGGCAGGAAAAATACCTTTTTCAAAGGGCTGAGGGGCAGAGTCAGCTCCCGGTCATGATTACATGATCCCAAAGTTAGAGGAGGGCATAGGCAAAATGGGTAACTTGGGATTCTGGGAAACTTCTCTTTCTTCATCTGAACGGGCTTTTCCCAGTGTTTTTTAAAACAGTAGCCCCACCAAATGCACAAACACAACCTGAAATCATATACTAAGCCAAGAATAAGAGATAGAAACACAGCACTGCTACCCACCCTAACTTTGGGGAACAACTGAAAAGATGTGGTGCAAGGGGATGAGCTCCCCTAGGGCATCTCATCGTGGATGTGCCCCCACTCTCTCCTGCACTGGAAGGCCATTAGAGCCTTCCAAAGAGAGTAAAACGGTGGAGCAATGCCTATTATGAGTCGAAGTGAGCGTTTACTTCTTAGTGGTGGAGCGATGCCTGTTATGAGTTGAAGTGAGCGTTTACTTCTTAATCTCAGAGCTGTTGGTGGCTGTCTTGAGTTGAACTGGCAGCTGCTTCCCCCTCCCCGGGGCACGTCCCCCTATTGCTGGTAAAAGACAGATATAGCCTTTTTTAAAAAAATCTTCTTGCTGTTTATTCAGCAACACTGCTGCTTTTAATTCCACCCCTCCTTTGTTTATTTATTGATTTATTCCATTTTATATGCATTACTGGCTTATCCTTGGCTCACTTCCTTATGCCCCCAGAAATGCCAGCTGCATGCCTGCCTGCCTTCCCTCCCTCCTCCCCTGCCCACCTCGCAGGGATGTTGTGTGTGTGTGGCTTTGACTCAGGGGAGAAGTCCTTCCTGCGCTCACTTGGAGTTTTGGAAGTTCCAAATTTTGCAGGTTTAAGCCCCGCCAAAAAACAGGGGATGATGGGACTGTCATGGTGGTGAGTTTGAGGTTTTTTTTTAACGTGCAAAATTGACAGAGCTATGGAAAGGGGTGTTGAATTTTCATAAATTCCCCAAAAATCAGGGGATGATGGGACTGCCTTGAGTCTCGGCGTGCGTATGTATCCCTGGATAAGCTTTCATGGTGGCGTGTTTGAGGTTTCTAACGTGCAAATTGACGGAGCTATGGAAAGGGGTGTGAATGGGGTGCCCAATTTTCAAAAATTCCCCAAAAATCAGGGGATGATGGGATTGCTTTGAAACTTGGCGTGCGTGTGTATACTCCCATGAGGTGTCATGGTGCCAAACGTGAGGTTTCTAACTTGAACAGAAAAAAGTTGTATAATTTTTTAGCTTTCAATGCAAGCCTATGGGGGGGGGAACGGAGCTCCGGATCCGGAGCTCCGAGCGGAAGTGGGCGGAGCTGGGGCGGGGCAGAGCGGCCCGATCCGGAAAATGGCGGATCTGCAAGTGAAGCGGAGCGGGGGGTCCGTGCACACCCCTAATTTCATGAGACAATTTAACGGAGAGGTCCAATAAACCATGTGACTCCTTTGCTTCCTGCTTTTGCTTTCTGTACCTCTCTCAAACGTTTTGATGTAAATAAGAATAAAAAGTAGGGAGGGGGAAACCTCACTATCCTATACAAAATTTATTGCTCTCCACTTTTTTCCAAAAAAAATATATATATAATTCTCTGTCTTTTTCCCATCTTTGCCTTCTTCTCATTTCAGCTGCCTGGAGCAAAGGACTTTTATGCTTTCAAAGAAATTGTTCACAAAATGCTGACTCGCCATCTCTGGCTATTTGTTGTGTTTCAGTCCTTCTACCCCTTTGATCTTGCCAGTGTGGCAGTGCTTCACTCGCACATATCAATACTGATGGTTGTTGACAGCCAAATTGCTGCTCATGCTCCTATTAATTAAAAATTTATGCTGCTGATAATTTGGTAACCAGTAGATTATTGCACATAATATTAATTACATTTGCCTTCCCGTATTCTGCTTTGCTTGCCAACATTTGTAATATTGATATATAAAACAGGACGCTGAGAACGAGTTATTTTAAGTACACACACACACACACACACACACACACACACACACACGTACCAAAACTCACAATGGCCCCAATGCAATGCAACATAAAGCACTGTTGATTTCAATTGTTCCAACATTGCTCCAACGACAATATTTTATTGATATTTCTATGCCGCTGTTCAGTCCAAAGGCCTCCAAAGAAACTTACAAAGTGTGTGTTTTGCTATTTGCTTGTTTTGCTACCCCGTATCATTCTTTTTCAGTGTGAGTGCGGAAATAGCTGGAATGATTTTGGGAAAGGGTGGTTTGGGGATTTTTAAAAGTTTTTAAAATCACTGGGAAGGGGGAACAATGCCCCTCCTTCCTCTGAGCCAAAAGATATATTACTTTAAATGGGTGTCCAGTGGCTACATGGTCTTTCATTTTAACTCTAAAGTAGGTACAGGGACCCCAATCTGCAGAAGATGGGGCATACATGTTCTCCATTGGATCATAAAAAACCCTATCCCCACGTTAGGGTCTCAATCTGGATTAGAGGTCCCGCACCTACTCGAGAGTAAAAATAAAAAACCCACCACTCATACTATCAGTAACATCTAATTTTGCCCTCAATAGTACCCACTGCGGAATCTTCTTTAAGTCAGGCAGATCCCACATGTATATATAAAGCTATTAATGTTTAGGAACTCTTGAAATTGAGATCCAGTGCTATGTAGTGGTTACATTGCCAGATTAGGATTGGAAAAACCTGGGTTCACTTCCTTACTGAGCCATGAAACTGACTGGTCAGCTGCACATCTCGTGTCATATCACTACAATCCTGCCATGGTGACTCTGTATCCCTCTTGCACATTTATACCTCGGAGCACACAGAATGGTATCTATTGCGGTGTTTTGGATAATACAGAATAAAAAATGGAAAATAACACATTAAAAAGTGGTGAAAGGAATGTGCAATGTGCCCCAAAAGTTATCAGTGCACTTCAGTACCAATCAAAAGCACCAGCGTAGATCTACCCTGGGTGACCCTTAGGTCATTTGGTATTTCAGTCTAACCTACCCCGCAGGATCATTGTGAGGATAATTGTGGGAGAAAGGGTGGGATAACAGTGGAAAAGATGCATAAATGTTCACCACTCTAGAATCTATTTTAAATATGGAGCAGTAGATAACTATTCTTAATGAATGAATAAATAAATCTATTTTCTCAGTACTTCAGGAAAGGGAAACTCAACAAGTTTCCTGCAGACTACCTAGACATTGCTAAAGGGCAAATCCAGGTGAACAGGGAGCCATAACCAGTCATGGCTCCTCAGCAGGCCTCTCCCATGTCAATTACACATTAACAGCCAAGCCCATTCCATCAGTCTCAGCAACAAAGTCACCACCAACACACCCACCAATTCAGTCTTTCATTTTCTACTCCAATCAAGAACACTACATATGTCGCCAGTGTCTGTCTGGGCCTCTAAGCAGTCTGTTTTACACAGGTCCTATTCAACCTAAGTTTGGCTTTTTGATTAGCGTGAATTGTGGTCACATATGTCAGGGTCCACTGCTGTCCTCAAAATGTCCATTAACATTTATGGGAGTTATGCCTATTAAGACACAGAATACGCCTAGCAGAGAGAACAACTGATTAACACAGATCTGTTCTGGTTACAGCAAGATTTCTCTCCCCCACACACAACCCCAGGATCCTCTCACACACAGCTACTAACAGCTGAAATTAAAGGTCTGAGCAAGTGATGTTGAATTATGCCCATTGTGATTAAAAGGGCCTCCTTTCAGGAGAAGTGGGTTTTCAAACTTTGTTCTGGGGAACCCTAGGCTTCCTCAATAAGAAGAGAAAAGGATTTTAATGGGATTGATTATTGCAGTCTTCAAAGACTTGAAAGGCTGCTTTGCAGAAGGTGGAGCACACACGGCAATTGTAGAACCAAGAAAGGAAATTGCAGAGAGGCAGATTTTGGCTAAACCTTATGGGAAGTTTCCTAACAGTATGAGCAGTTTGATGGGGAAACCAGTGGTTTCTGGAAGAGGTGGTTTCTCTTTTACTGAAGTTATTTAAACAGAGGCGGGATGGCTAACTAGAAGAGAGTGTTGGGCAGGATCTACACTGCTACTTTATAATGGTATTGAAGTGCACAGACAACTGTTGGGGCCCCGGACACATTCCATATACCGTTTCCAAACCACTTTCAAGGTGTTGTATCCTGCGTGGTGTAGATCTGGCCCAGGTGTCTTCTAGGGTATGATCCCAATTCATTTGGGGGCAGTGCTGAGATCCAACAGCTTGGCCACACTCTGTATGTGGACTCTGTGTGTGTGAACCCTAGACTATTCCCGGAATCCTCTGCAATTGGGAAGCATGTATAGGCTCCTTGAGAGAAAAATTGATATGGAAAAGGTTGCCTGAAAGCAGAAAGTTTGAAAGCCACCTTTAAAAAATAATATAAGCAACAGGATTTATCTTTCGTTTCCCAAGAATATAAAGTTCTGTTTTGTGCCAATAATTGTAACCCAGCCAAAATCAGTTTCAGTGTAAATCTTCCGCTACTCTCCATTGATTCCCTCCCTGTTTAATAATAATTATTGAATTTGATCCAAATTACACCAGTTGGGAGTCTGGACCGAAATTTATCTTGAGCCTGCATGTTTTCCTGCACGCACGCACACAAACACATGCTGTTGGAAGGTGGTTGTAACTCTGCAAACTTAAATTCCACACAGAGACTTAAACTGAAAAGTCCTGATAGGGGGTATTCAGAGACGACAGGAATGGATATCCATGCTAAAGGGGGAACGGACTTCTGAGCTTGCCTTTATTCTTCAAAGCCTTCATTAGGCTGACGTACATTGTTTTGATTCATATTTAAAGATATGGGGCTCTCTGGAGCCTGGAAAGTTGTGAGTGCTCTTTACAGTGATATGCTGTCTCTTACCCACACCAAAGCAGAAAAATGTGCATGAGCAAATACCGATATGGTCCAACCCTTTGAGAATGCAACCAACCAATGCACTATTTTTTATATAAATAAGAATGCAAGAGAAGAGCCTTGCTGTATCACAAGGCTTAGCAGAAATTAGATTGGGATGTACTGGTAGAACTCTGGGTAATTTGTGGTAGGTCATCAAGGTTTTCTGACTCCCAATTGTTTAGCAATATTAGCAACCAAAGGATTCCCCTGACACACACAACTCTCATTTATACTGCTGAAAGTGAAGAAAGTTTGGGTAAACCAGGCATGGGTCTTTGTGTGAAAGGACTGGCATCTCCATTCACTTCTGGTACTCAAAACAAATTCAGGGTTCAGAATTCTTTAATTCTGGAAATCCTAAAAACTTGCTCACAATTTTCATTTCACTTCATTTTCATTTTGCTTATTACCTTTCCATACCACCCAATGACCTTTCCGGATGGTTTACGAATATTAAAACCCTAAAAATGCAATACAATAACATAATATAAAACAATTTGCATGCAAATATATAAAACAATTTTGCACAACTAACAATAAAAATCATAGGAACCATAAAAAATATATATCTTAAGATATGCTGTCTAATGCATGGGGAACGAAGGAAGGCTTAACCTGAAGCCAAAAAGATGACAATGTTGATGCCAGGGGGACCTCAGAGGGGAGAACGTCCTATAATGGGGGACGGGGCTACCACCATGAAGGCCCTTTCCATTGTTGCTAGTTGCCATCCTCCCAATGTATCTCAGAGGAGGCACATGGAGGATAGCCTCTGGTGTGCATATCAGATTGGTCCAAATGAACATGTCATTTGACTGTGGATTTGGGAATTAATTCTAAGTGCATGTCTTTTGCACCAGGCATTAGTGGCTCTAGGGGTTCTAGTAAAAACCAAAGTAGATGCCACACACCTGACATCTGCCTACCACTGTGTTGTCCATGTTCCCCAGAATCCCATTTCCCACAAGTAGGCCATGAAGGCAATAGCCCTCTCTCCATCAACTGGTATTCAGTGGCATACTGCCTCTGAACTGGGAAGTCCCATATGGCTATTATGACTAGCAACCATGGATAGACTTACCTTCCATGATTTTTTTTCTAATTCCCTTTTAAAGCCATCTAAGCTAGTGAACATCATGACCAGCTATAGTTGCAGCAATTACACCAACTGTCCATAGGCAAACTAAATCCATTTTCCTACCTAACAAATTAATTTTCTTGTCATGACTCTTATTGTGTCTCATAACTGTGATTCTGTAAGTGCATTCTGGGAAACCACAGGACATGTTCCCTCATCAGCTGCTGCTTGCAAAGAAGACAGTACAGGGTTTCAGGTTCTCAAAGCTTTCCTACAAATGGCTGGTGGTCTGCTTTCTTTCTTCCTTTTTTAGGAGTCCCTCACCTTCAACAGTTTTTGAAGGTGCCTCGCATTCTGCACTATCCCTTCCTTTTTCTGAATAGGAGGGCTGGTAGTCAAGATGGCTGACATCCAAGTAAGGTAGAATGTCTCAGCAATATGTTCCATACCCATCTGGTATTCTACCAGACCTGGGATGTGTTCGTACAGGTTGTGTTTCACACCATCAGCTACCATAAGCTTGTGCTATTAATAACATATATAGCCTTCACTCAAAATAAACAATAGCTGGTTGTATTCTTTTGCCTCTCTTAATAGCATTCACAATCTGGCATCAGTCTTGCAACCACACCCAAAAGCACAGAGCTGGAGTACACTCAGTCCCAACTTTTCTAAAGTAACACTCTTGTCTTTTGACCACAACACCTAAACAAAGGCCTTAGCTAGACCAAAGATTTATCCTGGGATTGTCCCGAGGTCATCCCTGTTCATGTAAATGACACACAGGATATCCCGGGAGCAGGCAGGGACGACCCCGAGATAAACCTTAGGCCTAGCTAAGGCCAAAGATATTGTAGAGCTGTAAAAAGTGCAGAAAAGGGCAACTAGAATGATCAAGGGACTGGAGCATATCTCCCCTACAATGGAAGGCTACACCAGCTGGGATTGCTTAGTTTGGAAAAAGAGACGGGTAAGGTGAGACATGATAGAGGTGTACACATTGATGCATGGTGTGGAGAATGTGGACAGGGAAACATTTTTCTCCCTCTCCCATAATACTAGAACCGGCATCATCCCATGAGCTGATTGGTGAGAGATTCAAGACAGATAAAAGGAAGTACTTCTTCACTGAGCACGTAGTTAAACTATGGAATTTACTGCCACAAGATGTAGTGATGGCCACCAGTTTGGATGGCTTTAAAAGGACGTTGGATAAATTTGTGGAGGAGAAGGCTATCAATGGCTACTAGTCCTGATGGCTAAGTGCTACCACCAGTATCAGAGGCAGTAAGCCTATATGTTGGATATATTGCAAAATGCCTGCTTGAATCAGCTAATCACAAGACACTGTATACATGTCACAGCCGCACCTAAGGTAGTGGGCCGGGAGCATAGCCTCGAGTTCTGAGTGCAAAGAATAGTCATATAAGGACTGTCGGCTCCGAAGTAAGGAGTGCAAAAACAGCGGGCAGGGCGCAAACTTTGAGTGCCGAGTGCAAACTCTGCCCAGCAACAGCGACGTGGCGCTTAAACTCGTGACTCTCAAGTAACCTCACATGATTGTGACTCATCTCCTTTGTTTGTATGTTAATATAAGGAAATACCTTTAGATTGTTCAGGGCCAGACCCTGCAGGGCGTTAGCTTGTTGGTGTCTTGCCTTTCTCGAGAAATAAAGCTGAATTGTATCTGCCGAAGGTCTACGAGTCTGATTCTACTCTGAAGGACAAATTGAGCACGGTCCTCCATGGGAACGAACCTCCTTGCCTCTTGGGCAACATATATACACCAGTTCCTGGAAAATATGGGAGAGAGGATGCTGTTATGGTTCTTGGATGACAGTTGGTTGACCACTGTGTGAATAGAGTGCTGGATTAGATGAAGCCCTGGTCTGATCCAGTGTGGCTCTTCTTATGTTCTTAGGTGGAAAAAAGTAAATATATGTTACACTATTCACACTACATTTGTACGCCCTATCTTGATCATCTCATTCCAGGTATTCCCACCATAGTTGATCATTCTTCCTTAAACAGATACAAAAGCTGGCCTGCTCGTATGGGAAAGGCCTACATTAGGGATTGGTAGCCACCATCTATTTGCGACATTGGTGCAAGAGCAGGAAATGCATTTTTTTTCCATGCAACCTGCCCCGATTACAGCTGGTCAAGTCCTGGAATAAACTGGGTATCACCGAGTAACAAGGAGTTGACATTTATGAAGCGCATATACTGAAGTATAGCATTACATATACAGCTGTTGTGCAAATGGCCTCTCAAAATTCACCACCCTATTTGAGGTCAGAGAAATTGGAGGAGCATTTCTTCACATTTCTCTGGGGGAGGAGAAATTCTCCAAGCGTTTCTCCAGGATGGAGCTCGCCATCAGCAATGGCAGTAGCACAACGTCTTTCTCTCCCCCCCCCCCCCCCGAAGTTAGTTTATTTCATTTGATTTTTGCTGCTGCAAGCAACTGTGTGGGCAGCCTGGATACTCTTCTGCATCCTCCACAATGCCAATTGGTATTGTCCTGAGTATTGTTATTGACCTGGTATTGTCCTGAGGCATTGCTAGGAAAAGGTGAAAAAGGCATCTGCCACAAAGATATGAATATTCAGAGAAAACTTTGCATAGTGGCCTCCTGTTTCTGTGGGGACAGGAGAGAAAAAGAAAAATCTCAGGAATTTTCACAGAAAAATGTCTTCTGGAAATTTTGGCTCACCTCTAGTCCAAATGAATATAAATTAATTTGTATGGATTTGTATTAGACTTGAGGTGAAATATCACAGAAGACGTTTTTTCTGAGAAAATTCCTGAGATTTTCTTTTCTTTTTTTATCCCCTAGAAAAAAGAAAGCCACCTTGCAGAGTTACGAACATGCCATATTCAAAAGAGTGATTCAATGTTAATGGAGTGAATATTGTTGTTTGTTACATCTTGAAAGCAATTGCAATTTTCTTTACTAGAGAAACTGTGAGCAAACCGTTTACCATGTTGTTATTAAAAAAAAATTAAGGCTGGTTTACCCCTATGAAAATTACCTCAGGGCCTGGATCCTGTTCAAAAGCTAGGATGTATTTTTAGTATGCTGAATCCTGTCTGTCAGACTAAGACTTGGCCACCAAGGTAGCTTATTGTACTGTAAAAACCACATTTATATAATCCATAAAAACAAAATACAAAATAAGATTTAAAACTATAAAATGACAAAATAACACCAGGAACAAAACCTTGATAAAAGTGTCATGAAATCAGATGGAATACAATAAATAATATTTTTTTAAAAAAAAAATCACCTAAAGACTTCTTGAAATATTAATTTTAAAAATTGATTTCGCTTCTGCCTAAAACTTAACAAAGGCTGAACCTGGTAAATCTCCCTCAGAAAGGAGTTCAGCAGGATGGGTGCGAAGTGAAGAAAGCCCTGCTGGGCATAGCCGCACGCATAGGGCCAAACTGCACATTAAGTTTGCATAGCATGTAACTGGTGTTTATCTCACTCCCTTTTTTTTTTTTACTGTAGAGTAAGGCCAGATCTACACGAAGCAGGACATATAACACTTTGAAAGCGGTTTGGAAAAGGTAAAGGGAGTGTGTCCTGGGCCCCAACAGTGGTCAATACTGTTATAAACCACTTTAAAGCAATAGTGTAGATGCTGCCTAAGTGTGCATGAGCTCAATATGGATCTGGAGCATTTTGCGCCAAAAGGGGAGGATTAAACCTTCCCCACCATACACACCATTTGCTTCCCAACCCCCTCCCTCCCACTGCATGTTTGCGGGGTGGGGAGAGAAGAAAGTCTCCCTTGGCATCAATAGGAGCTTTGATTTTTGTTTGTTTGATTGATTGATTTTTACCCCTGTGTGTGTGGGATTTCGGGAGGCAAATGAAGGTGGCTGTGGGGTTAATTCTCCCAGTGTGTGGTGTTCCAGATCCAAACTGGGTCCGCAGTCACTTACTCAAAATTAAAAAATAAATAAATAGGAGAGATAAGGCTCAACTACACACTACACAATTGACACAATGTGTAGTTTGACCCCTAATTTCTGAAGACTGTGGTGGAACTCTGAGTTAGGGAATATGGGGTCATCTTGACGATGGCATGCCCTCAAAACCCCACACTTGTGCTCCGGTGGATTGTCCCCATGCTAAGGAGCAAGCGCTGGGTTTGCATCTGAAGGAGCCGCCGCCAGTATAGCCATGCACTGCCGCACCCATGCCGCCATGCTTGTGCACCACCGCAGAACTGTGTGTCACTGCACAAGCACCGTGGCACATCCGCACATCCCCCACATCTTTTTAACCCTTTTAAAATATTTTTTTAACCTTTACGTGTCCTTCTGCCCATGTGGGAGAAGCACGGAGGCATTCCAGTGGCCATTCAGCTCACTGGCCTCACCCCTTCCCCCCTGTCCGAACTGATGGTGACCAATCAGGGGTTGCCATTGGCCAGCCGCGCCTTGGCTGCAACTTCAGAGCAAGGCGATAGACGCAGATGAGCCGCCGTCACCTTGCTCCACAGAAAAAAAGTCCCTGACTTTTTTATATCGGATCTTTGGGCGGAAACCCTGGGATGGCTCTGCAATGGCTGCTGTGTCATACAAATTAGGGTTGTGCTCTGCTTCTCTTTGGGTCGGAGAAGCAATAGGGAGGTGGCCTGATTCTCCTCTGGAAAAGGTGGAAGCGAAGAGAGTCGGGGGGGGCTGTGGATCGAGGCAAAGAGGATCGCCTCAATCCGGAGCTCCGGACGCAGGTAAGTGGGGGGGAGGGGGACTCATCTGGCGCTGCCACCCCCGCCACAATCCCTGCGGTGATGGCAATGGAGCCAGGTAAGGGGGCAGAGAAGAGGGAGGCTTACCTGTGTCCATCGCGGTCCATCATGGGCTTCAATTGAGGCCCGGGTTGAAGCCAAAAGTGAAGGCCGAGGCCTCTTCCGGCTTCAAGCCGGGGCCTCAATTGAAGCCCACGACGGACACAGGTAAGAGGATGGGGGGTTGGCCTACCTGGCGGCACCAGCCAGGTAAGGGGGCAGGGAGGAGGGAGGCTTATCTGCGTCCATCGCGGGCTTCAATTGAGGCCCCAGTTGAAGCTGAAAGTGAAGGCTGAGGCCTCTTCCGGCATCAAGCTGGGGCCTCAAGTGAAGCCCACAACGATGGACTCAGGTAAGAAGGTGGGGGGGTCGGCTTACCTGGCGCCAGCGCCGGCCATGTGGTGATGGTGGCGGAGCCGGATCTCGCTCCGCAGAGTGGAGTGGGGGATGGGCGGATCAGCCCGAAGCGGATCAGGTCCAATCCAGAAGTTCCGGATTGGGCCACGAAGCGGATCGGGGGGGTTCCATGCACAGCCCTAATATAATGACACAACGCCGCTACAGAGCCACCCCAGGGCTTTGTATAGACACCTCCTATAACATTGCTATAGTTAATTTGTGTCTTTGCAAGAGGCAGTGACAGTTAAACTGGATTAATACTGGTTTCAAAGTGGTTTATATTGTTGGTGTAGAAAACACTTGGGAGTGTCTTCATGCACTGAGTTTGCGACGTGTCCCTTGGAAACCCCGTGGCTTCCATCCCCTGGGGTAGCATCAGGTAGTCATGATGCCAACATTTGGGCAGCCATCTAGGGACCAGAGCTACCCCCACCCTCATACAGGTGGAAGGTGACCAATCACACATTGCCTTCCACCAGGTGCCACCTCCGCTGCAACTCTGGAGAAAAGTGAGGGGCTGTCTTGACATCATCTTGCCCATCCTTCCCTTGCTCTGGACAAAAAAGGTGGGTTAAGTTCCTGACTTGTTTTCTCTACAACTTCGGCGGAAGTCCTTGGGACAGCGCTACTGCGCACCCACCCCGAGGCTTTCTGAGCATTTAGACAGCCCCTTGGAGAGATACAAAGCTTCATCCCACCTACACTTTTATTCTGGTTCCCCCTTGAATTATCCCATACCATTGTTGTTGTTGTTGTTGTTGAGCTCCATCACACCAGCCTCCATCCTGTACCAGCGCACACCCGGGAGGGCTGGGCTGAGCTCTGTGGCACTCTGCTTGGGGGCTGCCAAGGGAGGCCCAGCTCCTTGTCTTCTTGCTTCCGCATGCGCAACGGGAGGGCTGGGCCTGCTCTGGACTCCGTGGCACTTGGGGCTGCCGAGGGAGGCAGCTCTGTTCCTCGTCATCCCTCTGTGCCCCCAGTGGCCGCTCAGAGGTCAAGAAGAACCGTTCTTTCTGTGCTGCGAAATATGTCGCCAAGAGGGGGTAAGACCCGTGACCACAGCTGGACATGCTGCACATCATCGGAGTCCCTCACCCCGAAAGCAGACTATAATGTAGACATCAAATGAGTCCTTTGCATGCAATGCGACATGAATGCAGTCTATGAGGCTGGTGTGATAAAGCTCACAGAAAGAAGCAAGAAAAACTCAGAAGGAACTGTGTGATGTAGGCCTCGTCTACACCAAGCAGGATATTGCACTATGAAAGTGGTATGAAAGTGGTATCTCAAAGGCAGGAGCCACAATACTGCTTTATAGCGGTATTGAAGTGCACTGACAACTGTTGGGGCCCATTGACACATACCATATACTGCTTTCATAGTGCTATATCCTGCTTGGTGTGGCTCCTGCCTTTTAGATACCACTTTCATACTGATTTCATAGTGCTATATCCTGCTTGGTGTAGATGAGGCCCCAACCTACCAGTTGTGGCCAAAGCCAAAGACTGCTTCTTTGTTTTTATGAACATACTTCCTCCATGTAAGTGGAATTAGGATCACAGCCTTCATTAGACCCAGAATCGAGTGGTAACATCACTAGTGACTTGCCTTCAAACAGTTAGATGATCAACAGATAGCCTGTTCCTTTTGTTTGTCTCTTTTTTTATTCTTATTGGCAGTACATCCGAAATTAATCCTTCAGTCTGTAAATCCTCAGCTCCTTCAGAGCCCAAAACTCGTATCTCTGAAAGGCAAATTTCCCTTTGCTGAGCTTTATATATATATCCAAAACAAAAATTGTCAACAACCCAAAAATGGCATCAGTAAGTACACCCTGAAAGTAACAACCGAGAGAGGCTGTGAAAAATCTAGTTCAGAATAAATTGGCTGTGCTGAAACATTTGTAATTAAGCATGATAACCAATTACAGAAATACCTGGAGAAGCTCTGCGATTCACTTCTCTCACATCAGAGGCTTCCTAATCAATTTGAAATAAACCAGGCACTGCTGCAGAAAATAAGCAAGATCACAGCATTTGCTAATGAGTCTCAAAAATGGATTTCACTGCATGAAAATGTTCATTGTCAGGTGGAAGGCAGCAGTCCTCAAATCTTCAGGGTCATTGCTATTTGCATGCGATCGGAAAAAGAAGTCCCCTTTGTTCTTCTTCTCTCTCTCTCTCTTTCCCTTCTCATTCCAACATCCCTTGTTATATGGCTGGGCTTCATTTCTTCGATGATTTCTTAGTATGGCACATCAATGTGGCCTACCACCTTCTTAAAATATACCAAAATAAGAGCTTTTTTGTGCTGAAACAGCAAGTATCCACTTTCAATTATTACTTAATTTCACTCTGTGACACCACTTTGCTTGGATTCAAATGCACAGATGTATGACATTTGGGAGAATTGTTTGACAGAAGACACAGAGGCGCAGCTCTGAAGCACACGCCAGAGAAGTGTATTATGACATGAGTGACACCACTTAAAACATTTGTAAAACGTAAAGCTTCCATGCACTCTCTCCCTCAGGAACACGAGCTATGAGCAGGCTCTTCCAAGATCACCCCTTCTGAAGGCAGCGAGAAGTGTTTACAACCCACAAAGGTTTTTTCTCTCTCTCTTCACAATAACAAAAAAGATTTCAACCGAGCAACTCACCTTCCCAGATTTATACAGGGCATGGGCCATGGGGAAATCTCTTGCCTGCACATGCTATCGGGGTAATTGCTTACCCAAAAATATAGCAGAGTGCGAAATAGCAGCAGCGTAGAGTCTGGAAATGGTTTCAGCTTGAATTTAGGAACAAAAGAAGCACTCACGGTCTTTGGTCAGTAAGAAGCTTTACTGACACTAAATAAATTACTTACAGAATAAATGGTCATATATACAGTCCTTTCACAGTACAGCAACAACGTAGCAGTATAACATCAGCAGTAAGTTCCAGCAGTAAGTTCCAGCAGTAAGTTCCAGCAGTAAGTTCCAGCAGTAAGAAGCCATACAACATGGACTTCTTAAATACACTTTTCTCCTTGGCCCAATTAACCAATAGTCTCTTCATCTTGTACATCTCGTACCGCACGTAGGCCAGGGAAGAATCTGCTTCATACTGGACTTCTCCTGGCAGAGACAATCTGGCCAAGGACATCTTTTTAACTCTTTAGAGTCCTTTTCCTTCTGTGGTTAAAAACCTAACCACAACACCCTTTCATTTTTAACTACAGAAAAAATACAATTTACATTTCATTACATTTCACCTGTAAGAAATCAACTTTACATGTTTACAACAATCCCAACATTGTGTACATTTCTCTGTGTGTTACATTTTCCAGAGACTTATTTATATGTAAGCTTTTCTTTTCTTCTTCTTCCAAGCACTGTTGAAAAACTTTGTGCTTTGGGGCGTTGAACTACTTTGCAATCTTCCAACTTGCAAACTTTCAGCAATTTTAAAACTTTCTGCTTCTGGCTTTTTAGGTAATTTCCTTTGGAAACTTTTCTACCTCTACACCAAGGTAACACCTAACTTTCCCAGAGACTTCAGTTTCAACCCTTCCTGCAGCTTTGGGCTGAGTTTTCTTGAATGTGGTCTTGGGAACTCCCTGCCACCAGTAGACGAACCACTAGCTCCACAATCATGTACTCTTTTGCTTGCCCCTTTGCATACAGACACGTGTGTTTGAAAACACCCCCTTTCAGTTTTCGCTGCCTGAAAACACTTTTCTTGCTCTTGTTCAGACAATTTCAACACATCACTGTAACTCTCAGGTTCAGACTTCACACAACACACACTGAATTCATCTGAATACTTTAAAGGTGGAATTCCTTTGTTTTTTCTTTGTGAACGACGAGGTACACTGGAAATTTCTTCCTCCCTTTCATTTCCTTCCTCCCTTCCACTTTTGGGAGTGGAAACACTCTTCTCAGAGATGTGAGGGCTCTGAGAAGTTAACCCCTGAGTTACTGTTTTCTCCTGGTTGTTCACGGTTTCTAACAGAACTTGGGAACCTTGAATCCTGTCCCAACCTGCCTCCTGAAAAGTAGCAGACCTAGAAACAACCACCTTCCCATGACTTAGGGAAAAAACGCCAAGATTTGGATTGCATGCCAGAATAACCCACAAAACGTAATTTCACAGACTTGGTTTCACCTTTAGACCTTTTGGACTTTGGGATATGCACGTATGCCCAAGACCCCCATGTTCTCAAGTGAGACAAATCTGGCTTTGAACCAAAAAGTAAACAGTAAGGCGAACTGCCTGTAACCCTGCTCCAGGTTCTATTACACAAATAGTTTGCGGTTAAAAATGCTTCTCCCCACAAATCTTGCTCAGCGTTTGCATCAGCCATGAGAGAATCTTTCTTCATTTGAAGTACTCCAATTCTTCTCTCAATTGACCCATTTTGAAAAGGAGTTTGGGGATCTATTAACCTGTGTGTGATTCCTGTTTTCCTAAACCACTCACAGAACCTTCCAGAAACAAACTCACCCCCACGGTCCGACTGCACAGAAATAATGGGCTTGTTAAAGAACTTTTCCGCCCAAGTTTTCCAATCCCTAAAAGTTTCAAAAGCTTCTGATTTTCGCTTCAGTAAATAACACCAACTAAAGCGTGTGTAATCATCCAGAATTACAAGCACGTAACTGGATCCCCCTTGTGTAGGCGTGAATGGCCCTACCAAGTCAATAAACACCAGTTCAAAAGGCTTTTGTGACACCCTGTCACTTTTCCTGCAGATGTTCTGCACCCGGGATTTGGTCTGATGACAGATTGAACAATCCAAGAAATTTTTACAGTTTCGCAAGCTTAACCCTGTACACACTTGAGGCATGTGACTTAACACTTTAAAACTTGCATGACCTAAACGCCTGTGCAACTCATGAACACAATTTTTATGGTCTGGCACGTTACCAGTTTGTGCCACCCTTTCTTTACCTGCACCCATGTAAAACAGTCCATTTTTAACATGTCCCAGTGCCACATTTTGTCCATCCTTAATCACTTGGCACTCATCCTTCTGAAACGTAACAACATATCCTTCAGACGTTAGAGCACTAACAGAAAGGAGACAAAAATCTAAATCTGGAACATACAGAACCTGTTCACACTCCTTTTGCAGACATGGAACGTAGCAACAGCCAATTCCTTCCACCCTCGACGTTCGTCCATCTGCAAGCGTGATTGACTTCACCTTGCTTGGTTCCAACTTCCGAAACGCCTCTGGATTATTAGAAATTGTTCTGGACGACGCAGAATCAATCAGCCAAACCTCTTGGGCCTCGTTACACCTCACTGTGGCTGAAACAAATGCATTCGAGCATTCCTTCTCCTCTCCAGCCTGTGTAACTCCCTTCTTCCTCTTTTTACAGAAGCGTTTGATATGACCCGGCTGTTTGCAAAAATAACACTTTCTTACTGCAACTGCGGTTCTCTCCACATTGTTGTCTTGGAAACTCATATCTCTCTGCATTCTTTCTCTGCTGCCAAGGGCTGACTGCTTAACCCTTTCCTGGCAGTTTTCCTCCTTCCTGGAAAGACGCCGTTTCTCTTCTTGGAGCAAACGACCCGTCAAATAATGAAGAGTGAGTTCATCAGTCTTCATACTTTCCAGACTGGTTGTCAGAACGTCCCAGCTTTGAGGCAACGACCCCAAAATCAGGTAGCACTTATGCTCTTCCGTAAAAACGATTCCGACCTCCTGCAACTGGACAAATAGAGATCTCACCTGTTGGAGATGATTTGCCAAACTTCCAGCCTCCTCCAACTTTAACCGATACAGCTCTCTGGTGAGGCTCAGCCGTGTGCTTGCCGACGCACGCACATAAATCTGTCTCAGCGCATTCCAGCTGTCTCTTGCCGTCTCATCTCTGTTGATATGGACAATTTGCGAGTCCTCCATACTCAAGACAATGTTTGCTTTGGCCCTTTCATTCTGCTCTTCCCACACTTGTGCTTCTTGAGCAGTCTGACCAACCGGCCTCGGGACACTCACGACGTTCCAACATCTGTCCCGCTTCAAAAACATTTCCATCTTGAATGACCACGTTAAGTAATTTCTCTCATTCAGCCGTTCCACCGGAATACTGGATGCCATCTGAACCTGGGCCATCCTCACCGGCTGGGCTGGAGCGCGACTCACACTGGATACAGACCCGTCTGAGCTCGATGAACTTCCTGAGCTCGACTCCGTCTTTCCCTCCAGCGTTCCTTTGCTCTCAAGCTTTCCAGCAACCAAAAAATTATGCCTTCCAGACTTTCTCTGGGCGCATAACCTATCGGGGTAATTGCTTACCCAAAAATATAGCAGAGTGCGAAATAGCAGCAGCGTAGAGTCTGGAAATGGTTTCAGCTTGAATTTAGGAACAAAAGAAGCACTCACGGTCTTTGGTCAGTAAGAAACTTTACTGACACTAAATAAATTACTTACAGAATAAATGGTCATATATACAGTCCTTTCACAGTACAGCAACAACGTAGCAGTATAACATCAGCAGTAAGTTCCAGCAGTAAGTTCCAGCAGTAAGTTCCAGCAGTAAGTTCCAGCAGTAAGTTCCAGCAGTAAGAAGCCATACAACATGGACTTCTTAAATACACTTTTCTCCTTGGCCCAATTAACCAATAGTCTCTTCATCTTGTACATCTCGTACCGCACGTAGGCCAGGGAAGAATCTGCTTCATACTGGACTTCTCCTGGCAGAGACAATCTGGCCAAGGACATCTTTTTAACTCTTTAGAGTCCTTTTCCTTCTGTGGTTAAAAACCTAACCACAACACATGCATCTGGTTATGTTAACATGATTTCACCAAGTATGCCGAGCTATTTCCAGGACAGCGTTAATGATGAGCAAGCACACCCAATTGCGATTCAGAACAGGGCTGCAGACTTATGAGCCCAGGTGTGTAAATGTGGATGAAAGCTCTCCTATATTTCAGGCTTTTGTACCATGGCCAAATTTTGGTACATGTGCATTACACAAAAGCATCTTGGGATCACGGCGTGCTTAGGGCAATATTCTTTTTCCAGCCTTGTGCATCACAACACCACCAGTCATGATGCATCCCTCTTCGATTGGCTGTTATCACATGTTATGAACTGAGTAGATCAATATGGATCTACACGTGGAGGTAGAGGCTGGGAGAAACATGCAAACACGGGAGGCTGGTGGCTTCAAATTTGGTGAGGCAGAGATTCCATTCCGAGTTTTAGCTACAACCAACCAGAAGTCTAAAGGAGATGTCCAAGGTGCTGGGCCCATTTTTGGAAACAGGGCTCAGCACTTTTGGAGCGCTCCTCTAGATTGCTGTCTGGTGGAAACTAAAACCCAGAATGGAATCTCCGCCCCACTGAAATTAGAGCCACCATCCTACCCTGCATGCAAACCACACTAGGCACAAGAACAAGAAAAAGAATTTCTAAAAAATCTTAGTTTTAATTACAAACATATTCCAGTTTTGGTGGATCAGAGTCAGTGTTCGTAATGCAAACAGGAAAATACAGACAACCTAGATTCATAGTATCTTTGATAGGACTGCAGTCCTTCTGAAGGAACAGGTACGTAATTTGGCGAGATGTGTGTGTTGCTCCATCTTCATCTGTGGAGGCTTAGATGACCCTCATTGGCCTAGAGCACCCATTACCAACTATGCACCAACCAGGGAAGAGTAGGGGGGGCAGTGGGGGCAGTTGGCATGGGCCTACTCCGAGTCCCCCTGGGCAAAGTTGCTTGATTTTTCTGTTGTTGTTGATGAATTTTCCCAAAGAAAAGCACGTAAAGCATTTCTGAATGTGAAGAAGTGATGTCTTATATACATCTTGAATAAAAGCGCTTGCCATTACCTTTTTTTATAAATCGTTCTAGTTCATATGTATTTAGAAATGATTTAAAAATACTTAATAAGCAGTTTGAAATGGGGCCTACATTTCCCATCTGGCCCAGGCCTACTACCAGCGTTGTCTGGCCCTGGCACCAAGTATGCCTGTTTCTAGACAGGAGTAGCCTAGCCACTGTGATCCATGCATTGGAAACCTCACAATTAAACTACTGTGATGCACTTGGTAGGTCTGCCCTTGCACTTGGTTTGCAATTTGTAGTTAGTAAGGATGTGTGGTGTAAAATCCATTCTATCTGTGTTTTGCAGTTAGCCAGCTGCCTTTCATTTCACGTTGTACCCATTGATACAATCATATATGTATGTGTGAGTGTGTGTGTGTGTGTGTGTGTGTGTATTTGTATATAATGAATTTACAAAAATGCCAGGCACTTTTCATTCCATCATCTACCCATCGACAGAATCAGATTTTTTCTAGTTTTTGAATTCGCACAAATGTGAATTTGAGCCAACTTACATGTGCAAAAATGCACAAATTCCCCCCAACTGCATATTTTCACACTATAACCTATGGGTTAAACTTAAATGCACATTTTTGGCTGGGTTCTTTTATTTGTGTGTGTTTTTCCATGATGAAATTTGCCCCAAATTCCCAAAGGTTGGAAAAACATTCCTCGAGTCCACGGCCGACTGCGGAATCTGCAGGTTGGATTCATAAAAATCCAAACTCATTTGGTTCTGTTGCCGATTTCTCTGACATGCCTAGTAGCTAGAGCAGCAGTCCCCAAGCATCTAGATGGCCACATGACCATCATCCATAATTTAAGACATTTGTATACTGCCCATCATACAACTACTTCTAAGAGCTGTTCACAGAAAGTAGAATTATGGCTCAATCCTATGCATGTTTAGACAGAAAAGAAGTCCTACAGCTCCCAGCATGCTCCAGACAGCCATGCAATACTGAAACACCCCACCTCACACACAATTAAAACAAAAGCACTTTTCAAATTTGCCACAACGTTGACACAAATTCAAACAGAAGAATAGATGGCCCAGTTACAGTACTTAAAATTAGGGATGGGCGAATCTGTCAGTTGGGCTTTGTCCTGCACTCATTATTATTTTTTAAGCTCAAGTTCTTTCTCTCCCAAATATGAAAAACTTGCTCTAACCAGGATGTTGGATCACTGTTGCAAGACTATTCCTGTCCAGAAGAGCTTAGAATTGTGGGCCAAATTATACATTACATTTAATATGCAACATGCAGTTGTTTCCTGCATTGAGCAGGGGATTGGACTCAATGGCCTAGTAGGCCCCTTACAACTCTGCTATTCTATGATTCTATACCCTGATCTGGATTGAAGTTTAAAGTAGGGCTGCACACCCACCTACTGATCCACCTAGGAGGCCGATCCAGCGCCCCCAAAGCAGCCCCGATCAACCTCGGGGCTGCCTCAGGGGTTGCCTGACCTGCCTCGGTGCCGAATTGGGGCTGCTTCGAGGGCTCCGGATCAGCCTCCTAGGTGGATCGGCGGGTGGGTGCACAGCCCTACTTTAAACTTCAATCCAGATCAGGGTACTTACTTGTGAGCAAGTAAAAAGTAGAATCAACTGCACGTTGCATATTTAATGTAATGTATAATTTGGCCCACAATTCTGAGCTCTTCTGGACAGGAATAGTCTTGCAACAGTGATCCATGTTTTGGTAACATCCTGGTTAGGGCAAGTTCTTCGTATTTGGGAGAGAAAGAACTTGAGCTTAAAAAATAATAATGAGCGTAGGACAAAGCCCAACTGACAGATTCACCCATCCTTAAAATTTTAAGTACTGTAACTCGGCCATCAATTCTTCTGTTTGAATTGGTGTCAATGTTGTGGCAAATTTGAAAAGTGCTTTTATTTTAATTGTGTGTGGGGTGGGGTGTTTCAGTATTGCATGGCTGTCTGGGGCATGCTGGGAGCTGTAGGACTTATTTTCTGTCTAAACATGCAGAGGATTGAGCCGCAATTTTATTTTCTTGTGTACAGCTCTTTATTTTCTTGTGACGCAAGGACAGCAATGGCAACTGCAGCAGAGGCAGGTAAGCCCTCTCCCCCCTCCCCACTTACCTGCTGCCACCACTGACTGCCACCAACACCAATGCACAAGCCCAGAAGAAGGCTGCGGCCTACTTCTGGGCTTATGAGGCAGGGGCAGTGGAAATCACTGGATGGAAGGACGGTGGCGGCGGCAGACAGCAGAGGCAGGTAATTCCCCCTACCCCCCTTCCCCACTTACCTGGTGCATCTGCCATCCGCCACCACCACCATCCTTGCATCCAGCAGCATCCACTGCCGCTGACGCATAAGACTGGAAGTAGGCTACACAGCCTACTTCCAGGCTTATACGTCGGGGGCAGTGGAAGCCGCCGGCTGTAAGGATGGCAGCAGCGGCAGACGGCAGAAGCAGGTAAGCCTCCCCTCCCCCCTTCCCCACTTCCCTGCTGCCTCTGCCTCCGCTGCAGTGGAGGCAGCAGGTAAGGGACCCGCCGAGGGCCGGCTCCAAAGCGCCGAGGCAGCCCAAAGTTTCAGAGCCAATTGGCTTCAGCTTCAGGCCGCCTTGACCTTCACCTGAACCCCCTCGGATCTGTGATTCAGAGGTCCAAATCACCCCGATCCGCTTCGGATTTTTAGAGCTACTTTAATATGGGGGAAATAATATCCAATGCTCCCTTTCACTTCAAGCCACCCAAACATCTGTTATTTCCAAATCATATCCTATAGGGATAGTGCATTTCTCACCTATTTGCCCAGCATATTTTAATATCTTCAATGAACAATACAACCAGTGGCACTCCTGGGGCTCATCTACACCAAGTAGGATATCCCACTATGAAAGCGGTATGAAAGCAGCATATAAAAGGCAGGATCTACACTACTGCTTTATAGTGGTAATGAAGTCCACTGACCACTGTTGGGGCCCATGACACATCTACACCAAGCAGGATAAAGCACTATGAAAGCAGTATGTGGTATGTGTCAATGGGCCCCAACAGTTGTCAGTGCACTTCAATACCACTATAAAGCATTAGTGTGGCTCCTGCCATTTATATACCACTTTCATACTGCTTTCATAGTGGAATATCCTGCTTGGTGAATATGAGCCCCAGATGCAGTTGCAGGGAGCTCCCAACATCCCTGACCATTGACCTCATTGGCTGAGACCGATGGATCACAGGTTTCCTAGGGTGGCCGTGTGTCTTCTTTTATAGAGGAGATTCCTCTATTTGAAGTGCTACCAGAGAATAGTTCTGTATTTTGAAGACATCCTCTATTTTAAGGGCTGCCTTGACCACTTCCAGTATGAAGATAAAGAACCACCAAAAAGAAGAGCTGGGCATTGATGTTGCCCACGAAGAGCAACTGCACAGCAGACTGAGCAAGGCACCCAGATCACCTGGTCACCATCTCCCATACAATGGTGAGATGTACTGTATTTCTGTTTGAAACATAAGAATCATTTCTAAAGTTGCTTCAATCCCTATAAATTAGCATATGTGAATTTTATGCAAGTAAGTGTCCCCCTTTGTTCTTTTTTTTTGGTTATGTATGTCCTTTGTTTTGGTAATTCATAAGTGGCCATCCTATTTCCTACCCCCTGCCTTATGGAAAAGGGGTTATTGGTTCAGCACATGCTTTGCATGTCAAAAGTTCCTGGTATCTCCAGGTTGGCCTGGGAAAGACCCATTTGTGAAACCCTGGACTGCTGCTGCCAGTCAGTGTAGACAGTACTGAAGGACGAATGTTCTGACTCAGGCCTTAGCTAGACCTAAGGTTTATCCCGGGATCATCCCTGCCTGCTCCCAGGATATCCTGTGTGTCATTTACATGAACAGGGATGACCCCGGAACAATCCCAGGATAAACCTTAGGTCTAGCTAAGGCCTAATTATAAGTTTACTAAACTTGTCCTTTTGGGGATGTGAATTAGTGACTGTTTGATAACCAGATTCACAACATAATTACGGTTAGAACAGCATTTCTGACAGGTACTTTGGGCCTGTTCAGACAACACACAAGGGACTCATCTACACCGAGAAGATATTCCACTGTGAAAATGGTATGAAAGCAGTATATAAAAGGCAGGAGCCCCACTACTGCTTTAAAGCGGTATTGAAGTGCACTGACGACTGTTGGAGCCCATGACACATACCATATACTGCTTTCATACCACTTTCATAGTATTATATCCTGCTTGGTGTAGATGTGTCATGGGCAGAAATAGGTAAGAAAAAAACTATCCAGACCCCTTGGAATCAAAACCATGAGATATAAGATTGTTGGTATTATCGCTAGCAACAATCACGTATGTAGCAAAGGTGGAAGAGATACTACAAAAAGGCTTTTAATGCGCTAAAAAAGGACACTGGTCACAGGAATTAAAATATCTATACACTGTATAGTATTGTATTCAAACCACAATGAAAAACATTCAAAAAGTAAAATTCAGGTATATTTACACTGTGCAGTATTACATTCAAACCACAAAGTTCTTTGTATGTAATACTGAACAGTGTACATATACCTGAATTTTACTTTTTGAATGTTTTTCATTGTGGTTTGAATACAATACTATACAGTGTATAGATATTTTAATTTCTGTGACCAGTGATCGTTTTTAGCACATTAAAAGCCTTTTTATAGTATCTCATCCACCTTTGCTACATACGTGATGGTTGGTAGCGATAAGAACCACCCCTTTCTTATATCTCACGGATGTGTCAATGGGCCCCAACAGTTGTCAGTGCACTTCAGTACCACTATAAAGCAGTAGTGTGGCTCCTGCCTTTTATATACCACTTTCATACTACTTTCATAGTGCAATATCCTGCTTGGTGTAGTTGAGCCCCAAGTCATGGCTAGGCCACTAACTCCTTTTCAGCAAATGGTTAGGGAGCATGTTTAAACTGTGGTTATGTAGCCACCATGGTTAGGAATGGTTCATACAACATGCTAAGCCATAAAGTTTAGCTCAAATTGCTAATCCACCATGGTTTAGTGCGTCATCTGAACAGGGTCAGTATTTATCAACAGAGTCAAGGAAGTTGAAAAACTGTTTGCATGCTTGCTTCTTTGTTTCAAAAACCAATAACTTGATGAATTAGCAAAGCTGGATTTCCTATTAGAGAAAACACATACTTATGGGGTTATTTGTAACCGATTCTTTTCTATCAATTAGAAAGTGAAGAAAAAATATAGAAGCTCGTTGACTCAAATATATTGGCAAAAATACTGATCTATTGGGATCCATAACAAATGTTTAAGATGCAAATATTATGAGATCATCGTAACACCACTCGGTGATGTCTCTCAGACAGGTCTGGATATTCTTACCCAGTGCAATAAATTTCTAGGGATTAACAGGCAAAGAAGAGATTATTTATCAAGTGCTCCACACTCTTTATATCTTATGAGCAATATTGCAAGTATTTATAAGAACATTTTTCTGGCGTCAGAAAAGACAAGGTTAGATTTTATGGTACTGTTGAGAACTGAAATTGATTTTTATTTTTTAAATTAGCACTTATCATAATTTAACCTCTGGCTCCAGGAATAGTTGCCCCTGTCACCAGAAGCAACAGCCAGCGCAGAGGTGTACTTAACACAAAATGCAGGTGGATGGCACTACAAATTCCAGCAGAGTGGAAACAAAGATTTGACAGCTATGCAAGACAGGCATAGTGAGGAAGGGGCTAGGAAAGCAGAGGAAATAGTGAGCATAGAAGAAGAAGAAGAAGAAGAAGAAGAAGAAGAAGAAGAAGAAGAAGAAGAAGAGGAGGAGGAGGAGGAGGAGGAGGAGGAGGAGGAGGAGGAGGAGGAGGAGGAGGAGGAGGAGGAGGAGGAGGAGGAGGAGGAGGAGGAGGAGGAGGAGGAGGAGGAGGTGGTGGTGGTGGTGGTAGTTTTGGTAGTGCCCATGGATACATTTCAAGACATAAAATGTCCCCACAGACCCAAAATGTTTGCCTGCTACTGTCCAACAGTCATCAATTTCCCCTGGAGATATATCTATATATCAATATAGATCTATATGTAGATATATAGATATAGATACAGAGACTGCTTGTGCTAATTTATATATTTGAAACAGAAAAGCTGCATCTTTTCCCCCTTTCCTTTTTTATTATGATTTTTTTATTATTATTTTATTATTTTTATTATTAATGCTTGTTGTGAATGAATATGCTTCTTTTGCTAGGTTCGTTGTTATTGTAGTCATTGTTTTCCCCTTTCTCTTTTTTGTTTCGATTATTATTGCATATATATATATATATATATATATATATATATATATATATGTTAAAACACATGGATTTGATGATGGAACATTTATGCCTGAGTAAATGAACATGCCTAAGCACCTTATGAGATCAGGAACAATGCATTTTTGGGGGTCCCATTCACGCAGAGTGCTTTACATGTGTAATGCTCCTTACAGATGTCTACTTTCAGGATACAAATGTCAAGCATAATTTAGGGGACTGGGCCAGCAGAGCAGACCCACTTTCCAGTAATTGTGGGGAACCCCATCACATATATGACACATGGAACCAAACTACATGGTATGCTAACTGTGTGGTGTGGTGCTGAAGGTTAGCTTTTTCTTGACTCTAGTGTAAATGCATGCAGCCCCCATTGAGATTGGGACCACCACAGGCCAAGAAGGGAAGATCAAACCTTACTGTCCTCCCATTTCCCCCCAAATCCATTCTCCCCCAATTCCCCCAGCAGGGAATTAACAAGAGTAAAAAATGTCTCCATTGGCATCAATGGAGCCTTTCCCCCTGCTTTCTTGACTAGCTCATGCATTACCATATCAAAATTATTATGTTCTAGCCACAAGTAGACTGATATTTAGTATTCATGTAGTACAAGACATTCTGATTATTAAAAAGAAAAGAAAATGAAATGAAATGAAATGAAAGCAGGAACACTATGAGCTTGCAGTACTCTACTGGTGGTCTGTATAGGGCCATTTCTCATGACTATTTTTTCCATGGCAGGACTCCTGATGTCTAAAATGTTTATGGAGAGTCCAAACTGGTTTGCTATGACATCAGTTCCCCAACCAAAATGTATTCTAAATGTGAAGAGTCACAGAGATATTTTAAGTTGGACAGGCAAAGGCATCAACCTTTCTAAGTGCATATTCAGCTGCTGCTGAGTACCAGTAAGATTGTAACCAAAACAAATAGGTGGGAGATATTGACATGCTTGGGGGAACCCCGAAGTTTGCAGAAGTACAAAAAAAAAAACCTTTCTAAAAATCTAAGGAGGCAACCCCCCCCCCAAAAAAAAATAGCCAAATGAGGACAAAGCATGCTCAGTAGTGATGAAATGTAGACTAAGAGTTGGAAAAGAAAAGCAGAACCGGGCAGGTAAGTGAAATCCCCTGTGCAGAGGGAATAGCTAGCTAGAACCTGAATGGAAGCATTCTTTTTAGAAGGCAGGATACATAGCATAAACTGCAAAATGTTCTTGGAGTCCCACCACAACCCCTTTGTGAGAGACTAATGCCTGCTTCTGTGTGGATCACATCACACAGTGATAACAAAATATTACTGCACATGGATGAATGGTTTATAATGATTTGTCCTATGGGCAATATGTACTGGTGTGTATTGGCTGATAATATACTTGCTGTTCTGTATCAAGAGGGGGCACATGGGATCCTCCATGAGCCCCAGACAGTATGATAAAGGATGTTGGGAGAGATAGTCCACAGACATCTGTAGGGTCACAGGTTCCCCGTCCTTGTTTTATATAGCAGGTGTCTTATTTTTCTGAGAATACTTTCTAGTCTTCTGTTGTACAGATACAGGTGGTCTTGGCATACTGCATCCCTGACATATTTTATCCACAGCCCCAATGCAATGACATCCAAAGTGATGTGCAAGCATCACAACAGGATTTTCTATTTTGTAAATGCGTATGGTATAAACCGCTTTCTTCTACTCTGTCTTTTGGCTTTAAGTGGTGACATACAGTATATATATCTGGATCTGCCCTCCGTGTTGGCCTCTGGAAGAAGAAAAAGACCAAGCAGTGCCCTTTGTTCAAAGGATAATGGTAGTGATCAGAATAAGCAGAGACTGCTGTACGCTGTTCCTACTTGCCGCTAACATATTTCAGCCCCAAGCATCTGATTCACAAACTGTCTATCCCTGAGCAAGAGGCATGAGAGAGAGAGAGAGAATCCACAGCAGGGGGTAATGTAATGCCATCCTCACTGTTTCTTCCTTAGCCAGAAAAGCCAGATTATTTTGATTGCAGGAGGTCTGCCTGCAAACACACTTGATTTAGTTGGGTGGTTGTTAGAAATCTGGCATGTACAAATGTGTATTACTGCTATAGAACTGCTTCAAATATATGTTTTCTATGATTTTGCATTGTACAGTTTGTGGGAGAACAGCCAACTTTCTTAATACCACACTTTTTGACCAGTTCATACATAAAACACATTCATCACCTGATGACAGCAATGTCAAGTGATGTCCTGCATGTGTGAATGGTCTGTCACAGATATTTATAACACTACAGAGAGAAGATTGAGGGGAGACGTGATAGCACTCTTCAAATAATTGAGAAGTTGTCACACAGCAGAGGGCCAGGATCTTTTCTCGATCATCCTAGAATGCAGGACACGGAATAATGGGCTCAAGTTACAGGAAGTCAGATTCCAGCTGCCCATCAGGAAAAATGTCCGGACTATTAGAGCAGTATGACAATGGAACCAATTACCTAGGGAGGTCGTGAGCTCTCCCACACTAGAGGCATTCAAGAAGCAACTGGACAACCATCTGTCAGGTATGCTTTAAGGTGGATTCCTGCATTGAGCAGGGGGTTGGATTTGATGGCTTTATAGGCGCCTTCCAATTCTACTCTTCTATGATTCTAACTCTGATGCCTTTTCACATGGTATCAAATGGTATGCTTTCCAGTGAAGTCGGTTCACACATTTGGCTGTTCAGCATCATCACGTGTATACATGGGTATGCAGAAAAACTAAGTGATGTATGTGCAGGTGTGAATCTGGACCTGAAATTCCAAACATGCAAGAAACAAAGGTTACCTGTAATTCTATCATACTTGTAACTGTCACAGAGGTCTGAGTGCCTGGATGGGAGACCATCTCAGGGGCATTTGTAAACCATGTTTTGGAGGAAGATATAAATATAATCATTAAAATAAAAAGAAATATATATTAAAGAAGTATGGGCATTTTGAGAATAAAGCCATATGGATGAGACAAGAACTTATAAATTTAATTGGGGCTGGGGTGAAAATTCACTAATTAATTGTGCAGTTTTAAAGAGTAGCATGGAGGGAGAACTGATAGTAGTAGTGACAACCACTCACTCTTCTCCTAATGGGAGCTATTTCTCTGTCTCCTTTTCTGTGATTGCTCACATTTTGGTTTGACTTCAGATATTATTTATCATATAGCCAAATTGCATGGGCTATGTTGCCATGTTACTTATTTATTTATTTATTTATTTATTATTACATTTATATACTGCCTGATAGCCGAGTGCACAAGAATAAAATGAGTGCACATAAAATAAAATAAGTATACAATAAATTAAAACTTAAGAGGTAAAAGTGCAATATAAAATCTGATCAATTACAGTCCCGGAAAAGCCTGTGTGAAGAGGCACATTTTTAGGAGGTGTTTAAAAGCCATTACATTTTCTGCCTCCCAAACCACATGATGGAGGGTTTTCCAGAGCATGGATGCCACTACAGAGAAGGCCTGCCACTGAGGTTCTTCGTAGCGAATCTGTCTGTTTCAGAATGGCCAGTAGGGCCTCCTCTGAAGATTGTAACTGTCGTCTGGGTGTATATAAAGGGAGGCAGTCTGCTAGGTATGCTGGTCCTATGTTGTTTAGAGCTTTGTAGGATAACAGCATAACCTTGTATGTGGCTCAGTAGCTAACAGGCAGTCAGTGCAGGTTTTTTTAACACCGGTTTCATATGAGCAGGGCTAGGTGTCCCTGTGAGCACCCTAGCTGCTGTGTTCTGCACTAGCTGCAGCTTCCGAACCACACACATGAGTAGCCCCACGTAGAGCATGTTGCAGTAGTCTAGTCATGAGGTTACCAGTGCATGAATGACCATTGCTAGGCTATCCCTATCCAGGAACGGGAGTAGTTGGCATACCAACTGAAGTTGATAATGAGCACTCCAGACCACCGAGGTCACCTGGGCCTCTAGTGACAAAGATGGATCCAGGAGCACCCCCCAAACTATGGACCTGCTCCTTCAGAGGGAATGCAACTCCATCCAGAACAGGCAAACACCCCAATTCCCAAACCTGGGTACCACCAACCTACAAAGTCTCTGTCTTACCAGGATTCAGTTTCAGTTTATTGGCCCTCAGCCAAGCCATAACTGCATCCAGGCACTGGTTCAGAACATGCACAATCTCTCCCGATTCAGATGTCACAGAGAAATAGAGCTGGGTGTCATCAGTGTACTGGTAATATCTTGCCTCAAGACTCCTGGTGACCGCTCCCAAATCAGAGTGAGGGCAACCCTTCTTGACCGCAATCTGTCCTCATGTGGATAAGAAAAAGGGGAGAGAAAACTGAACCATGCAGGAGCAAGGAGTGTGTTCATCACTAGATCCAAGTAGATTGAACATGTCAAGCCTATTCACAGCCACCTCAATTGAAAATAACTGAAAAGCTGGCACTTTCAGCTGAGGAAGCCATCTCAGCTCAGCCCTACTATTGATACCCATATAAAGTAAAGAATAAATTGCCACAATTAATGGCTGATGGGGTATATGCATGTGTGTGTGTGTGTGTGTGTGTGTGTGTGTGTAAATAGGCCGACAGAGGGCACAACAAAGGAGTAAGAATAATCAAAACCTGATCAGTAGCAGGAAAAAATTACTGCCGGCAATATATGTGTTTCTCAGATTTCGTGCTGTGACTTAGGAAATAAGTCCTAGCTGGGATGCATTTTCTAGGATAGCCCTGAGGAATATCCATCAGTGATTCATCTAAGTAGCCCACTGGATGTCATTACTATTCTCCTAAAAGCAGGGGGCAGGGGAATGGTGTGGGGGGGAGGGACAAGTGGCCCAGATTTCCTTTTCGTCAAACTATAGCTGGGAGATCATGGGGGTGGGCAAGAGAGGAGGGGGGAATGAGGATGGGGAGATGAACTTTTCATCCGCTTGGCCTCTGTTTGCCTTGGAGCCCTGCGCTTCGAGTTCACTCTCATCAGGAGTTTCAGCAGCTGTACTGTTGCAGCCCTTCAAGACAGAGATAATTACTTTTCTTGAGTCACATGCTTACTGATATGGAACTTTTTTTCTCAAGCTCACCCCCACCCCATGCAGTACAAGGGTCACTGTCACTCAAAATAATATCATCATCACCATCATCACCATCATTATCATCGAGGAAAGGAACAGATCAAAGGGATGGAGCACCTGGCCAATGTGCAATGGTTAGCGCATTTGGGGCAGTTAAATAGCGAAAACAAGGAGGTGGGGCAGAATAAGATGGAGAATGGTTAAAATATGAATTGTGCAGAGGGAGAAGTCAGTCATCAGAGGCCTTAGCTAGACCTAAAGTTTATCCCGAGGTCTTCCCTGCCTGATCCCTGGATCCCCTGTATGTCATTTACATGAACAGGGATGACCCCGGGACAACCCAGGAATAAACCTTAGGTCTAGCTAAGGCCTTAGGCACCAGGCGAGCTTGACAAGCAGTATCTTATTCATTCACCGCCAACGGAAAACAGCTGGGAGCCTTCTAGCAGGTATCAATATGTTTTCATCCCAGATAATTCCACTTCATCCATATACAACAGATAACCAACTCTCTGAAGTGGAGAGGGTTATATTGGGTTGGGTGCTGTTTATTTCTCCTATTGTTGCGTTTTTGCAATTGTGTTTTTAATTTATTTGTTCTTGGGATTGATTTAACTCATTCATTTTTGGTCTTTAAAAAAAGACAAAATAGTTTAAGATGCTGCACTGGAGATTGGAAATGTGATGTCCAGAGCTGATAGAATGCCAAAGCTCTGACAAGTTTCACATTTTAAAGTCCTCTTTGAATTCGGAATCTCCACCCTCACCCCCTGCATTACAAGGAGTGGGTGGTGGTGGTGGTTTTAAAAGAACAACATAGAATGTTTTGCTACTTTTTTTTTTTTTAGTAGTGGCCATACACAACTACTGGGGAGTGAATTTTGGTTTCTGCCAAGTTCCATATCACCAGATGCCTGAGAACAACCACTGAGTGTTTTTTGTGGTATGCAGTTTATCAGAAACTGAAGTAACCTCTCGTTTGGATTACTGCAATGCGTTATACGTGGGGCTGCCTTTGAAAACGGTCCGGAAACTTCAACTGGTGCAAAACAGGGCAGCAAGGTTATTAACAGGGACTGGCCGGCGAGATCACATTACGCCAGTCCTTTTACAACTTCATTGGCTGCCAGTCCAGGTCCGGGCCCAATTCAAAGTGCTGGTATTGACATTTAAAGCCCTAAACGGTTTGGGGCCAGGTTATCTGAAGGAACGCCTCCTCCCATATGTACCTACCCGGACCTTAAGATCATCGACAGGGGCCCTTCTCCGTGAGCCCCTGCCAAAGGAAGTGAGGCAGGTGGCTACTAGGAGGAGGGCTTTCTCTGCTGTGGCACCCCGGCTGTGGAACGAGCTCCCCAGAGAGGTCCGCCTGGCGCCTACACTGTACTGCTTTCGTCGCCAGCTGAAGACCTTTTTATTCACTCAGTATTTTAACACTTAATTTTAACTTAAATTTAAATTTTACTGTTTTAACTCTGTATTTTAATCTCATATCAACTTTGCTGTGTGGTTTTATCCTGGTTGCGCTTTTTATATTGTATTTCGTAATTGTGTTTTAACCTGTTGGGTGTTTTACTGTGGTTTTGATTTTTGTGAACCGCCCAGAGAGCTTCGGCTATTGGGCGGTATAAAAATGTAATAAATAAATAAATAAATAAATAAGTAGCAGGCGGAGAAGCTCAGAACAGGGAGTGTTTATGATGAAAGTAAAGAACCACAGCCTCCCCAAGTAGGTTCATAAAAGTCAAAGTCAAAACAGTAAGTGAAAACATTTTTGGTATTAAGATAGCAAGTGAAGTAACATGGGATTGGATCCAGACCTAGTAAGATGAACTTAGCCACTAATGGAATCCTTGGGACAAGTTAGTTATGACTTAAGTCCCATTGATGCCAATGGAAATGGAGTGCAACTAATCTTTGGCCAAACCAAGCACAATCCTTAGAGGGCCAGATGCTAATGGGCCATGCAATATCTGGGACTTTGCTAGACCTACCTGTTAATCCGGTGGGAGTAGGGGTGAGCCCATGCTGCAGCTAGCGCGGGCCGTCACCCCAGTCTACACATGACAAGTGATGGGGTAAGGGAAAGCCCTGTCGTGTCAGCCATTTTAAAAAAACTTAAAGGGGCCATGTGCGCAGGATAACACCAATGACAAGGTAAGTCTTTTTTTTTTTTAAAAAAAAAAAGAAGGTTCCCCACTCCCCCCGATTCCCCCCCCCCGGCAATGTCCGCCCGCCATGTCTGATGCTCCCTCCGGGGTGAGCCCGGGTATCAGCCCAGGCTAAACCCTCATCTAGCAACAGCCCTGGTAAGAACTGGACCAGCCAATAACCTGAGCCTCTGTTGTATGATTTCCAGTAAAAATGTTTCCACCTTTCTCAGAAGAGATCCAAGATATTTGATAACTAAACTGTTGAGATACACAGGAAAGCTGTTCATGTGACTATCCAGTAGACAATTACCTCCATCACACTTCGGCCTTAGCTAGACCTAAGGTTTATCCCGGCATTGTCCCGGGGTCATCCCTGTTTATGTAAATGACACACAGGGGATACCAGGACGATCCCGGGATAAACCTTAGGTCTAGCTAAGGCCCTACTTTTTTTTTCCTGGTATGCATCTGTGATTTTCCACCTCTATTTCATTAGCACACTCAGCACTGGCCACTTTCTTGTGCAGGCATTCTTATGCTATTTCACCATGTTTACCTTTTCACCTGCACTGGCTCACGCTTCCTGGTATCACCACTGCACTTGCCCCACCCTGCCCCTTTTCCTATCCCCTCCAGTCCATTGGTTCTTGTGGTTGATAGACATCGTGATGGAAGTTGGCACCTTCCCCCCTCTTGCTCTGGTTTTATCATCTACTGTTTTAGCAATTTAGCGTTTCATCAATTAGGCACCGTTTCTGCCTTTCGAGGGGAAGAAATAGCAATGAGAGTGAGGTTGGAGCAGCTGAAGTACATTCAAGCAACTCAGCACATGTCCATTCATTCGAGCAACTCAGCACACCTTCCTCTTTCATCGGCAAGACAAACCTGCCCCCACAAAAGTGGGCCGTTCCGACATAGTGTTAGGATGGCAATACACAGGGATGGAAGAGCAGTTTTATCCCACATGGAGAAAAAATGCCGCACTTTCCACACCCTAGAAAAACGCAGAAAATGGAGGGGCAGAGGCAAGATGACTGTGGGACAAGAATGACATTGTGTGAGAATCATGGGGCAAAAGGGTAAACAAGGCAGGGTGACAGTGCAATAAAACGCTGGTGTGATGGAGCTCAATATTTTTTCAGCAGTAGCTGTGGTGGTTTGGCAGAGTACTATGGAGGTGCTACTACTGATTCATGACTGATGGAGGGGCACACTGTTGGTGGGATTCAGCAGTGGCACTGTAGCCATGGAGCAGCTAGATCAGCATTATGGAGGCACATGGCCAAGGACATTATTGGACCACATGGAGACTGCTGGCCAATCAACAGCTGTCCATACACATGATACTGAATTAGCTACTCTGTGCCTCCAGTGCCATCACTTGATTCCTTCTGCTAAGGGTGTGGCCCCTCTCTTATTTAACAATGCTAAGGAAGCACACTACTGGAAATTAATCTAAGTCACAAATACAGGTGTTTATAATTAAGGGACCATCAAGGAACAAAAAGCAATATACTGGACTATTACATAACAAACATGAGTAGGGAATTAGAATAAACAAACTGGCACCCTATAGAATATAAAGATGTTCATAATATACAAAGAAGTAAACAGAACAGAAAGGGATCTGAGTATCTTGGTATGAAAGTTGATCATGATCTTCACAGGATCCCAGTATAATCTTGTTTTGGTTTGAGACCTTGTACAATTGGTGCCTTATACTCTGGTTTGTACCCTCTCCTAGGCCATAGCTAGACCTAAGGTTTATCCCTGGATTGTCCAGGGGTCAAACCTGTTCATCTAGGTGACACACAGGGGATCCAGTGCTCAGGCAGGGGCGAACCCTGGATGATCCCAGGAGAAACCTTAGGTCTAGCTGTGGCCCTAGTTAGTCACTCAGCCGCCATACTTGCCTCACCACCTCACCACCCACTTCTGAGTTTTGAATTTTTATTCAGTGAATTCATTTTATTGATTCATGGTGGCTGGCAACTCTTCTGTGGCCATCATAATTCTGTCCTTTTACATTTTTGTACACCTGTGTGACAACAGATTTCTGGGTGCGTTTTCATCTCTGACTGGTACAAAATTTTCAGGTTTCTCTTCCTTTTGAACTTTGCATGGGTTAGGATTAGGGGTGTGTACGGACCCCCCCATTCGCCCCGTGGGCCGATCCGAAAACTTCGGATCGGCCCGCTCCGCTCCGCGCCGCTCCGCCTATACTCCGCTCCTCTTCGCCGCGGAGCTCCGGCTCCGAATCGGAGCTCCGCAGTGGAGGGGAGTGGCGCCAGGTAAGGCCCCCTCCCTCCTCTCCCTTACCTGCAGAGATCAAGGGGGAGGGGGGGGGGCCTTACCTGCGTCCATCCGTGGTCCCTCGGCTTCTTCAATTGAGCCCATGGCTCAACCAGGAAGTCTGGGCCGCAAGTGCTCAATTGAAGAAGCCAAGGGACCACGGACGGACGCAGGTAAGGTAGAGGAGGGGGTGTTACCGGGCCCTGCCACCATCGCTGCCCGTGCGGCAACGGCAGCAGAGCCCGGTAAGGGACCAAGGGGGAGGGGGGGCCTTACCTGTGTCCGTCCGCGGCCCCTCGGCTTCTTCAATTGAGCACTTGCGGCCCAGACTTCCTGGTTGAGCCACGGGCTCAATTGAAGAAGCCAAGGGACCGCGGACGGATGCAGGTAAGGGAGAGGAGGCAGGGCCCGGTAAACCTCACTTACCTTTCTGGCGGAGCTCCGGATCAAGGCGAAGGATCCACCTTCACCTCGATCCTCTTCGCCACGCTCCGCCGGACCCCCCAATCCCCTTCTCCTCCGCCTTAAGGGCAGGCGAAGCCCCCCGCTCCGCTCCTGCTTCTCCGGTTCGAGGAGAAGTGGAGCACATCCCTAGTTAGGATGATCTTTTCCCTTGCTTTTTTCTTTTTCCTTTTTTTGAGCTTGACCAAATACTGATTGCTACTGCAGATCGTGCTCTCATATGTTGACTGCTGTTGCATGTCAGTTATCAAAAAAAGTTAAATATGAAATGTCATAATGTATCCGCTATCAAATGCTGTCAGGCATGTACAATTGTCAACATTGTCAGCTTTGGAAACTGAAATCAAACATCAAATGTCAAATAATGATGCTGACTATAAGAACATTTAGGACATTTAAAACCAACAACAATTGGCAACCTTTGCAGAGGAGAAGAGGGTTGAAGAAGTGCATCCTGCTTCTCGCAATGAGCAGCACGGACTATTTAAATAAACAGACTTTGCATTCATCACCACTCTTTCCCCTTCTGCTCCCTGAAACATGTTCTGCTTACATGACCTGCAACTTAAAACTATGTGTTTCTGTTATTTGTACCAGCTTCCTCTGGAGTCCTAATGAGTGATCTACTGCTGCAATGATGTGTGAGTTAAGACTTGTCTAGACTGATGTTTCTTGTAGTGTGTGTTCCAGGGAAACGTAAGTACCTTTCCCCCAGGGATACTGCCATGCTGTTCATTGTAAGCAAGCCATGGGAACTGTCTAATCCTCACTCTCCCCGCATTGGTCCCTGTCAACTATGCAGGGCTGAAATACAGTAGATATTCCTCTGGATTGCAGAAATCAGAAACACCAAACTGGTGGTGGTGGTGGTGATGGTGGTAGTAGCGGTAGTAGTGGTGGTGGTTCTGCTGCTCCTCCTCCTCCTCCTCCTCCTCCTCCCCCTCCTCCTCCTCCCCCCTTTCCTTCGTCTCCTTCTTCTTCATTAGCAGGAGGGAGACTTTTGCCATCCGAGCTCATCAAAATCGAAGAATAAGATGGTGCTATTCCACATAGAAAAGCCATCTGGACTAGCAGATTGATCTGCTGTAAACATTGATGATAGGACAGCATCCTCCACTGCACCTGAAGACAGCAGGCTAATTTAGGCAGTCTAGAGGAGACTGCACAGCACATAGGTCTTTCCCACAACACCTTGCTGCTACCTTCCCACATTTAGTGCCTGAAGCAACTGCTTCATTCTGCCTAATGGTAAGGCCAGCAATGCACCAGATGGATAGAGTTGAGGATCAATTTAACCTGATATGGCTGTTCTGTAAATAAATAAATAAAAATTAAACGTTGTTTGTCTGGTCTGGGTGAATTTCCCAAATGACAGGTCTTCTACGTAAAACCAAAGAGGGAGGATAACTTATGCCAGCCACCTCACTGTAAGGCATGCCACTCATTTTATAATAACACTCATTTAAAAAAATATATGATAAAGGGCATACTGCAGGGTTGTCCAAAGTAATGGGATTATCTTCTCCCTAAGATTGTGTATAGCTTCATAGCTGTAGGGCTTGCTTAATGGTCTCCAAACGAACCACATTGGACTTGTACCCCAGCTGTGCGAATGAAATGGTTTTGCAGATGGAAGCTGTTCAGAGAAAAAGGATGATTGAGTTTTTGCATCTGGATTGCAAAAGGCAGCCTTGGGGAACTAAAAGAATATGCTGTAGCTTTGGGGAGCTGGGAGTTGGGTGCTGTTCTGAGACTGGTACAGCTGCCCACTACTTTGAAATATATATATATATATATTGAAAAATTAAACTGATGAATGTAATAAAAATCCCTCAGCAGTTCACAAAAGTACTTGCACATTTGTAGATAAAAATGTGTAAATGCACATCTGTAAATAAAAAGACATTTTATTTACAGACATTGTTCTGAGGAAGTAGTGGGTGCAGAACTTTGCAATGATCAAAGACCATACCATACATAGTTAAAAAAAAACACAACACCTCAGTGTAGCTGCTACCAACAGAAGCACCCTTGTGTACCAGCAGACATGAGGTCCCAAGATAGGGTGACCATATGAAAAGGAGGACAGGGCTCCTGTATCTTTAACAGTTGCATAGAAAAGGAAATTTCAGCAGGTGTCATTTGTATATATGGAGAACCTGGTGAAATTTCCTCTTCATCACAACAGTTAAAGCTGCAGGTGCCCTGCCCTCTTTTAAATCTGGTCACAGTATAGCTGAGTATAGCTCCTGCAGCTTTAACTGTTGTGATGAAGAGGAAATTTCACCAGGTTCTCCATATATACAAATGACACCTGCTGAAATTTCCTTTTCTATGCAACTGTTAAAAATACAGGAGCCCTGTCCTCCTTTTCATATGGTCACACTATCCCAAGATGTTTCAGGGCAATCAATGAATGAAGTGATGGAGAATGGATTCCAGGAAAGACAGATGACAGCTAATGGTCTTGTAGCTTTCAGACTGGCTATTATTAAAGCAACTTCAAATAAAATATCAAACTCACATTTGAGCAGTTTGGTCTGAGTGAAAATTATTATTATTATTAATAATAATAATAATAATAATAATAATAATAATAATAATAATAATAGCAGCAGAAGCAGCACTCCTATGTTCTAGCCAGTCTTTGTTTAATGTGAACTAAGTTTAATCTTAGTTCACATTAAATGGATACTGTTGTTTTTATACTGTTTTTATGTTTTTTTAAAAAAAATTGTATACTTTTAATGTTTACTATTTTTAATTGTTGTAAAACGCCCAGAGAGCTTCGGCTGTGGGGCGGTATATAAATGTAATAAAATAAATAAATAAATAAATAAATAAATAAATAAATAATCCACCTTCATGCAGTTCTTAAAATAGGCACAGGATGGAAAGGCAGTGAAATGGAGGTGGGGGAGTGCTAATTCTCCAAGGAGTTATCTTCACACAGGTTGCTATTAATTGTAAAAAAATATTAATTTTAGAAGGGCTTCTAATAACCTATGTTGCTGTCCAGTCCCCCCTCCCCCGCATTTAAATTATTTTAAAAATAAAAGCAGAGATCTTATGGTACTAATGCCCCCCCCCACCTCCAGATTTAAAACAGCAAACCAACCTTCACCAATGTCTCTGCTTTCATCTAGAGTGTGAACTGATGGTTGTGGAAGGCTGCCTCTCCCTTAGGACCTCACTGAGTTGCATTGTGTCACCATCTTTTATTTTCTGTAATATTGAAGGGAAGGGAAGCACAGATTTATAGGGAATATAAGTCCTGGTGGCTAATTTTAAAAGTGTTTGAGGAAATTGAGCCATTCAGAAAGGGGTTACTCAGGAGGCCTTACTGGTCATTTCATGGCCACTGTAATGTCACCCGGTAGAAGTGTGTAAACGGGCCTTGTGGAGTTTAGGTGGATAAATAACGAGACAGACAACATAGCTGGGTTTAAACAGGGCCACTTATTTATTTAGCGATCTGCAAGAGGGGGTTGCAACCTATCGGGCATCCATTTTAGCCTGTTTCAGGCCGCTTCAATCGGGCGAGTCATTCCTGACCCGTGTAGAGGTGATACGCCATGCGTCTCCCTATGGGCCTCCCCTGTCGGAGTAGGGGAGCCTACCTTTGTCACCCCCAACTCAGACCGCCCTGTTCAGAGTGGATGAGTAGGGTTGGCCCCAAAGGTAGGTCCTATCTCCCTAGCTAGGCCGCTGGGCTCCAAACTGGGAGCCTCGGACCTACCAATCACTTTAAATAGCGCCCGTAAATGCTCACCAATTCAGAATCCCTATGGATGCCCGCACCTAGCGCCAAATAAATGTGACCAAATTAGCAAATCAACCTATTTAAACTCCCAAGCTGTCTTACAGTGTGAAGTAGGCGAAAAAACTCATATACAATTCAGTATATGAGTAAAAAATTCCTACTTGGCCCCCAACAAGGCAACCAGCAAGCCCACACTGTTTACAGGGAGGGAGGGAGGGAGGGAGGGAGCCGCGCAGCAAAAGAGGAGGTGGGAGGGGTAAGGCTAACATATATAGCCACCGCACACTCTCCCACCAAGGCCCGGATGTGTCCATCCAATAAGCGATGGGCACGTCTCGTGCTCATTCCCCCCACCCACAAAAGCTTCCCCGCGCCCAGGCCTTGCCGGGCGCGGCAGAAACACCCTTCTCAGTGGTGGTACCCATTCTTTGGAACACACTTCCCTGTATGGTTCAAGAGGCGGACATGGTGGCAAGTTTTAAATGTCCCTTGCAAATTCATGTATTCACACTGGCTTCCCCTGACTTGTGAGGGACTATATTATTACTACCCTGTTTTGTTGTTATGGGCAGGATCTATACGACTGCTTTAAAATGTTTTAGAGCAGTAGTGAGAACTGTTGGTCCCCAGGACCCATTCCATATACAGTGTTCAGAATGTTTTCAAAGTGTCATATCCTGCTTGGTGTAGATCCGGCCCTGGTATTATAATAATATTTATGTTTTTAACTTTTTAATTATTTAATATTTTTTCTGGGTTTTCATATTGTTATTTTTTACTTTAATGTGAATGACTTTGGGGTTTTAATATATTAAATGGTATAGAAGTGCTGTGAATAATGAAGGAAGGAAGGAATTAACACACTCTCATCAGTGATCCATACAATGAGGAACACAAATTATATCCCCTTGGATATAACACTTTTGGAACTCATCTGTTATCATTTAGAAAGGAGGGGCCATAAAAGGACCCTGATGATGTCTCTGCTGTGACTAGTGGTAGCAAAAATTAATCCCCGAAAGAGGAAGTATTCATCAAATAAGTACTTCCTGGGGTGAGGGTGGAGCGCTCTGAGCAGTGCTGGGCCATAGGGTGACCATATGAAAAGGAGGACAGGGCTCCTGTATCTTTAACAGTTGTATTGAAAAGGGAATTTCAGCAGGTGTCATTTGTATATATGGGGAACCTGGTGAAATTTCCTCTTCATCACCACAGTTAAAGCTGCAGGTGCCTTGTCCTCTTTTAAATCTGGTCACTTTAGTATAGCTCCTGCACCTTTAACTGTTGTGAAGAAGAGGGATATTCTCCATATATGCTCCATATATTCTCCATATATACAAATGACACCTGCTGAAATTCCCTTTTCTATGCAGCTGTTAAAGATACAGGAGCCCTGTGCTCCTTTTCATATGGTCACTCTACAGGAGCGAGACATGCTAAATCCAGCAGTGGCTTGTGACTCCGAAGTCAGTGGGGTGGTGAATCCGCTCTGGGTTTCAGCCAGAACTCTAAAGGAGCTTTTCAAAGTGCTGCACCTATTTGGGGGATGGGGTTCCACACCTTGGAGAGCTCTTTTGGAGTTCTGGCTGGCTATAACTGAAACTTGGCACGGATTCATAGTCCCACTGACATCGGAGTCACCAGCCCCCCCGTGACCATATGGAAAGGAGGACAGGGCTACTTGCTCGCTTGACAAGAAGAGAGCAGATGAGTAACTAGGCAATGGCAGCTGCTGCTCCTCTTCCTCACCACGATTATCTAGGTATGAGTGAGAGGCAGGTAAACAAGCCAGTTGCTATAGTGAAGAGGAGCAGGAACTCCAGGGGGCGCTTTTCAATAGGCCCCTGCTGGGGTGTGGGGCCTCAACAAGTGCCCAACCATGCTGAATCATGATGCCAGCTCTGGCTCTAAGCTACCATTTAAGCATGACGTGAGTGCAATAGCACTCAGCAACTGGTATACCAAAGCTTACTGCCTCTGATACTGGAAGTAACATGTAGCCAATAGCCATAATGACTAGCAGTCAATAGCCTTGTATTGATACCTTCTGTTTAGTGATGGCCTGATGACTATACACAAATTGCTATCTCTGAGCTAATCTGAAAATGAAATGAGAAACCGTTACTTAATCTGTAGCAATTTGCATTTCTTTAATTATCTTGACTACCCGTAGGGTGACCATATGGAAAGGAGGACAGGGCTCCTGTACCTTTAACAGTTGTATAGAAAAGGGAATTTTAGCAGGTGTCATTTGTATGCATGATGCACCTGGTGAAATTCCCTCCTCATCAACACAGTTAAAGCGGCAGGAACCCTGCAGTCTGTTGTATCGGCTCACTCTAAAAAAGAGGGCAGGGCTCCTGTAGCATTAACTGTTGTGATGAAGAGGGAATTTTACCAGGTGCTGCATGCATACAAATGACACCTGCTGAAATTCCCCTTTCTATACAACTGTTAAAGGTACAGGAGCCCTGTCCTCCTTTCCATATGGTCTCCCTACGGGCTGCTGAATTCTATAGGAACCTTTCCATCCGAAATTCTATATCCACTGCTTTACCTTCTCCCAGGATGCCAGGTAGAAGCAACTGACTTACAATGAAGACATCTGGGCAGTTTTGTGAACCACCCAGAGAGCTCCGGCTATTGGGCGGTATAGAAATGTAATAAATAAATAAATAAATAAATCTAGTTTTAAAAAAAGTAATGAAAATGAGAGAGAGAGAGAGAGAGAGAGAGAGAGAGAGAGAGAGAGAGATCGAAAGGGAGATCAAGATGCCCCGAAAAACGGGGTTATTTATTTATTTAGAGTATTTTTATCCCACACCTCAGCCAAAAAGGCTCCTGGAGTGGCTTATAATTGATCAGTAAAGAAGACAGTCCCTGCCCTCAGGCTTAGATTCTAAAAAAGACATGAGACACAAGGAAAAGGGGATGGGGAGGGAAGAGGGAGAAAATAAAAAGAAATTAAGGAGACTGTTCAGGCTGGTAGAAAGACCCTGCTCCACCCTCTCATCTCCCAATGGAAGTGCAGACCAACAGCTCCTTCTTCTTCCCCACAGGTTCAAGATGACAGTTAGCCCTGTGGGGAGGGGTGTCCAACTGAAGCAGGCTCTGATGGTCTCTGCCTCCCTCGCTAAATCTTCCCCACAGGGTGAAGATGACAGATAGCCCAGGGGGGGGGGCATTTCCAACTGAATAGCTTGCAGGCATGGTTGCCACAAACATAAGGAAGATGAAGTTGGAGAAATTGACTGCTCAGGGGCAGACCAAGTGCACAGAACCTTAAAAGCAAGAAAAAGGGTTGTATTTTAAAAGAAAAGAAAAGAAAAAGAAAATGCTCAATGGCAGGTGGAAATGTTAACAGCTTTGGGGGAACCTGATTAAAGTCATTATAACTACATTGACCTGCATTGGTCAGCAGTAAAACATCCCATGCTTTTGCGGTCACTCATGCACACAATTTTCTATGCCCCTGTTCACATAGGTGATAGAGAGAAATCTGTCTAATAAAACATTATACTGTGAAAGTGGATTTTTACATCACCGTTCTCATATGGTATAAAAAATAATGGGGAAAACTAGCCTGTAGAAGCTCTAATTAAAATATTTAAACCAGCTGGATCAGAGCTGGGTGAAGCTCACAAATTTATTAAATGTCATATCTCAATGGCAGAGTTCAGACTGATTCTAGGTTCAGGCTCTGGTTAAAATAATCTCATATAGCAAGGCTAGGAAAGATCTCTGCCTGTAACACTGGAGAACCACCTTCAGCCAGAGCATGCCAGAGTGGGTTAAATAGACAAATGATCTGATTCACTATAAGGCTGTTCCATATCTCTTTAGTGTGATGACCTGAAAGACAACTTGTACTTGAAAGCCTTCTCAATTATATTTCATGATTGCTATTTTTTTGCAGGGGAAAAAAAAAGATTTTTAACAAGCCTGTAACCAGGGAAGGGCAGACAACTGATACTCAAGCTCACCACTCATCTCATGCTCAATCTACGTTCGTATTTGCAATCACTGTTCATTTTGCATGAATTATGCAAAAACAATCAGGGATCAAATATGAAAGTTACGCAAACCCCTACCACCAGCAGCCCAATTTTTTTGCACATTTACCCCAGAGATTAAAGTGGGGTTAATTTAGAAATTTGTGCAGATTTGAACATTTACCAAGATTGAACATAGAAAGTTGTGCAAGTCGAATGTGAGCACATGTTCTGTAATTGGCAAGCATTTTCAATAGATACATTCTTGCACATGCATTTGAGGTTTTGAACAAGGCAGGCTTGAATGGAAACGAAATTCTCGTACATCCCTTCCTGTAACTCTTCAATTGGTCTGCACTGGTCAAGTATTGCTCAAACCTGAAAAATCCAGATGCCAAGCTACATAATATCAAATATAAATGATCACAAGATTGTTAAGCTCTCCATGTTGAGGGGCTACATAGAAAGGTGTAAAATATGGGCAAATACAAAATGATAGTAATGATTATGGTGAAGATGGGGGAAATCACAGAAGTGATCACAGAAACAAATTGGGTTGTAGATGCTTTAGCAATGGGTGTAATTCATTCTAGATACTTTGATTAGTGGATTTAGGCAGGATCTATACTACTGCTTTATAATGGTACTGAAGCGCACTGACAACCGTTGGGGCCCAGGACACATTCTATAGACCGTTTTCAAACCGCTGTCATAGTGTTATATCCTGCTTGGTATAGGTCTGACCCCAGTGTTTTTAATGGAAGTCAAAGCGGTCATTTTAGGAAGACTGAAATGACAGCTGATTAATTATAGCAGTCTTATACTTTGCACAGAGAGGACAGCCTCGTCTGCTGGTCTCTGGGTGTACAAGAGAGAAAGAATCACTCCCTTAGCCAGGTTAGCCTCAACTTTCATTCACCTCCACCATCCAATCCAAAATAAACCCTACCTATAAAACCAATGAGATCCTTGCCTTGAATGTACAGCTGCTTTCTCAATCTTCTCCACCATTTGAGTTTCTGAGTATGCACAGTGGATCCAGATGCTGAGAATATTCCCCAGTGCTTTCTTGTGCAGTTGTCAAGGACGGCATGCAGAGACAAGGAAGAAGACGGCATGTCCATGCCTTATACCCAAACATGGCCCTAATCCAGCTACCCGTACAGGATCTAGCTTTTTACTCTGGCGTGCATGAGAGAGTGAGAGTGGAAGAGAGGGGGCGGAATTTGAGACTCTGGCCTTAGCTAGACCTAAGGTTTATCCCGGGATCATCCCAGGGTCATCCCTGTTCATGTAAATGACACACAGGGGATCCTGGGAGCAGGCAGGGACGACCCTGGGACGATCCCAGGATAAAACTTAGGTCTAGCTAAGGCCCAAGAGTTTAAATTTGTTCTACTTGTTTCTCAGACTGAAAGTCTGTAAAGTGATTACAGTGAAGCAGCATTGGAGCTGCCAGTAGCAGCTTAGCATAGTCAGGTGGATTGCTTTCCAAGGTGTCCTTACTATTTTTTAAAATGTTTACTCAAAATATATATTTTTTGAAAATGAATGGACCAGGCCAGAGGAGCGATTATACGAACGTGTCCTCACCAAGTCCTATTTTCATTTTTTCTTCATCTCCCCTCCTTTTCTCCCAATTCTTTGCCTTCAATTTGTCTTTTCTGAGCAGTGGTTTTTGCAGGATTAAAAACTGCTGTTGTGTCTAGTTGTGTGAATCCTTTCTTAACCCTTTGCTTTATACTCCTGATCTTCTAAGTTAATTTGACTTGGTTTGCCTTTTCTGTGCTGTGGAATGGAGAAATGTGGGTCCAAAGGAGTGCTTTGCGTTGCTATGTAGATATCTCCTCCTACCTTCCCACCTTCTCTTTGCAGCATGATTTAAATGTTAACTTGCCCCAATTTGTCTGTTCTACAACAGGTTGCTGCTGTAGCAGACAAATGTGGATTCAGAAAGGATTGGTTTTGTGTTGTTGTATAGGTGAGAGACATCCCACAACTCTGCTTTTGCCCTCATGGCCTTTAAGTCCACTTGCCTCAGTTTGCCTTTTCTGTGCAATGGGTTCATTGGGAGCAGACCTGTTGACCCCACCAACCATTAGCTGTCCTGCCCTCTGCCCTACTAGCCTCAATGAGTAGGGTGACCATATGAAAAGGAGGACAGGGCTCCTGTACCATTAACAATTGTATAGAAAAGGGAATATCAGCAGGTGTCATTTGTATGCATGCAGCGCCTGGTGAAATTCCCTCTTCATCACAACAGTTAAAGCTACAGGATCCTTGCCCTCTTTTGTATCTGGTTAAGAGGGCAGGGCTCCTGTAGCTTTTACTGTTGTGATGAACATATGACACCTGCTGAAATTCCCTTTTCTATATAACTGTTAAAGATACAGGAGCCCTGTCCTCCCTTCCATACGGTCACCCTATCAATGAGCATCAGCCGCCACTGGCAATTTTCATGTATCTGCCACTTCTGTCTCTTGGTTACACTGAACTTTCTCTGTGGCTAGAAAATGGAAGAGCCAAGCACTTTTTCAGATCCCTCCCTGGACCACCCTTCCCCCATGGGGACAGGCAACCCTAGGTAGCCATTTCCTCCAGAGTACAGGCAATGTCTCCCTGTAATCACACATGCTTGACTTCCAGGTGTGTGTCTGTGGAGGCAGCTCAAAGATGAGGTTAACCTGGCTAAGGAAGTGAATTTTTCTCTCATATACATCCAAAGACTAGCAGACTTGTGTGCTTGTGTGTGGTTTTCTGTTCCTTTTTAAAAATAAATCCTGGGTTTGTGTGTGCATTTGCATCTGTAACCCATATACATCCCAATAGGCAGGGCAGGGCAACTTTCAGATGTAATATAAAGTGAAGTAGTCCATCATCATTGCTGCAAATTTAGTGCAGGTACGATAATCAGCCTGGTCCAATGCTAAAAACCAGGTCTCAGCACCTGGCATCCTTGAGCAGCTCCAAGGCCCCAGCACACTAATAGGGCCCACCACGGATGCCTGTCTTGGGACTTCTTTTTTAAAAAAATCTGGTCTAGTACTCCAATAGCGCTTAGCAGATACTACCATTTTAATTTCACACTGGGCCAATGTCACTCTGGGGCCTTTCTGTGGTAAATTAAACTGACAGGCCCATCCTTTTGTCACTGCTAGGAAACTGTGCTGCAGCCATCCACCATTGCAAATAAGCCCTGTAGGCCTCACCACAGAGGAAGACCCTCACCAGAGGGTATTGGGCCTCCCTCAAACCTGAAGCTGGATCTGGAACACAGTGTGGAATTCAAGGCCTCGCTGGTTGCCACAAAATAAAAAAATACCTCATAGCTGAACCTGTGAATTGCTTCTTTGGGAAGATACTGTGTTTGAGATGACATGAGGTGATATGAAAGCCATCAGTTGATGTTACAGTCAGAAACATGCATGTACAGACTTACTCAGCTCAAAAGATACTCTTCAGAATGGAAAATACTAGAGAACGACAAGAGGAATTGTGAGTTTTCTGGGGTCATTTCCTGCCTAAGCAAAATACTTTTGTATAAATCATGTGTTTTGTGTGCAATCCAAAGTGGGTACTTAAGAATGCAGAGACAACTGCTGTAGAAATATCAAGTTTAAAAGGATGGCATAGCATTTAGCAGGAGAAGAAGCCAAGGGTTTGATTTGAGAATCCAAGAATCCAGAGCCAGCAGGTCACTCCTCAAAGCACTCTGCCAGTCTGTCCTATGGAGGAGAAAGGCCCTCTGTTGTCCCTGACCCCACAAGGCGAGAACAAGGCACTCTTTGAACGTACAAGCCAGTACATGTAAAGCAAAGGAAAGGGAAATATTTATGCTGTGTATAACCCACCTGTGGAACTCATTACTTCAAAAGGTCAAGAAGTCAAACAATGCATCTGGATTTTCAAAGATCTGGAGAAAGCTGTGGTCATCAATAACATCAGTAGCTATGCAGGCAAAGATAATATTATTCTACCCTCATAATTCATGGTGTCACTTGATCGTTCACAGAGGTTGGTCAGGAATCTCATCCCTCTTCTGTAAGGAATTGTGCACAAGCCGGCACTATGTCTGCAGCCTCCTCTTAATAGGTACAGAAATTATTGTTAGGAATGGCTTAGAGCAGTGGTTCCCAAAGTGGGCGGTATTGCCCCCTTGGGGGCGGTGGGATTGCATAGGGGGGCGTTAAGAAGCAAAGGGACGGCAGGGGGGTGCTGGCAGGGGGCACTAACAGGCAAAGGGGCGGCAGGGGGGCGCTTGAGGTGGTCTCTCCAGAAGGTCCTAAAACCCAGGGACCGAGCAGGAAACAGCGGCAAATTCAGCTGCTCTCCCCACACCGCTCCTGCTCAGGAAGGACTTTCTCACTCACGCAGCCGCTCTCTCTTCCTATCTCAAGCCCACAGTGGCCCCACCAGAAGTAGGGGGTGGGGGAAGCGCCCACAGGAGGCAGCAGAGCAGGAAACAGCGGTGAATTCAGCTGCTCTGCCCACTCTGCTCCTGCCTAGGAGGGCCATGGGCTTCTTTCCTGCTGGAGCCACCGCCGCCTGCTCGCTCGCTTGCTCCCTCAGCCAGAGCTGCTCCCTCCTACAAGCTGCCCCGGCAGACCTCTCGCGATAGTTGCTGCACAAGGCGGGAGCAGCAGCCATGTGCGGAGAGGAAGGAGCATGTGGAGGACGGCGGGCAGAGCAGCTGCCAAGAACAGCAGTCAGCTGGCAGGCTGGGTGGGGAGCAGGATTGCTTGTGCTGCTGCAAGGTATCACCAGGCTCCCTTCCCGTCAGGAGTTGCAGATTGGGGCCATCTCCCCTCTGAGCTGCTGCCCTTCTGTCGTAATCAGCCTGGCAGCTATTGTGAGGCTTGGAGGGAGGGGGGTTGGAGAGAGAGAGAAGGGGGGGCTTGGAGGGAGGGGGTTGGAGAGAGAGAGCTGCTGTGTGTCTCTGTGTGTGCTCCCACCCCTCAAAAAATCTGGACTACAACAGGATTAGGAGAGAAAAGAAAAGGGGGAGGGAGAGAGAATTGCAATTCCCCAGGTCCTTCCGGGCTAAAGAAGATTCAGCAGCACCTTTTTCCAGAATGCTTGCTGAAACCATTCCTATCTGCCCTTGCTTATTTCAGGGTGTCCAACCCCCTTTTTTCAAGCGTTCTTTTGGTAAACATGGTATGTGTGTATCTTGTGTCCCCATAAAAACAGAGCTGCAACACAATCCTAAGTATGTCTACTCAGAAGTAAGCCCCACTGAGATCAATAGAACTTACTCTGAGGTAAATGTGCATAGGATTCAGCCTGAAAACGAAGAGAGGGTGAAGAAAAGACAGGAGAAAATGAATTGTAGAAATAGAATAGCAAGGTAACTGTGGGAAATTTAACCATATTGAAAGACAATAAGTACAGTAAAATTAGTGCCCCTCTACTTGTCCCAGCCAGGTTTTCCATAGGAAAACTCTGTACCAGGTGGCAGATAATTATTTTAAAATTTTAATTAAAATACATTATCCTTTCCTATAACAAAATGGTGCTTACTCCTAAGTAAGTGTGTTCCACTGAAGAAGGAAATCCTATTTGATTCCTGTATTCATGCTAGTGTGACATGATAAAAGGCACAATTTTATGCATGTTTAGACAGAAAAAAGTCCTTCAACTTCTAGAATCCCCTCTAAATGGGAAGCACCTGTCCCAGGCTTGCCGAGGGAGGGAGGGAAAAGAGAGCGAATGCCTTTGTTTGCAGCCAGCATGGCAGGGCACACCAATTGGATATTGAATAGGGGTGTGCACGGACCCCCCGCTCTGCCCCGCGGGCCGATCTGAAAATTCGCCCATACTCCGCTCCTCTTCACCGCGGAGCTCCGGTTCCAAATCGGAGCTCCACAGTGGAGGGGAGTGGTGCCAGGTAAGGCCGGGAGAGGAGGGCGGTGGGGGGTTACCGGGCCCTGCCGCCATTGCCGCCCGTGCAGCTACGGAAGCAGAGCCCAGTAAGGGACCAAGGGGGAGGGGGTCCTTACCTGCCTCCGTCCGCGGTCCATCGGCTTCGTCAATTGAGCCCGCGGTTCAGCCAGGAAGTCTGGGCCGCAAGTGCGGCCTAGACTTCCTGGTTGAACCACGGGCTCAATTGAAGAAGCCGAGGGACCACGGACGGAGGCAGGTAAGGGAGAGGAGGGGGGGTTACCGGGCCCTGCCGCTGTCGCCGCATGGGCGACAGCGACAGGGCCCGGTAAACCCCACTTACCTTTCCGGCGGAGCTCTGGATCGAGGCGAAGGATCCGCCTTTACCTCGATCCTCTTCGCCACGCTCCGCCGGCCTCCCAATCCTCTTCGCCTCCGCCTTAAGGGGAGGCGAAGCACCCCGCTCCGCTTCTAATTTGCCTGTCCGATTAGAAGCGGAGCACATCCCTAATTTTGAATAAAGTATTCAATTAATTGTTACTGTTTTGAATTTTATTGTTATTATATTCCCTGGTGGGTCGTTGAAAACCACTATTCTGAATAATGATTTTTATAGTGTAGGTTAGGGGGGCACTGGGCATGAGTTTGTGGAACCAAGGGGGCAGTGACCTGAAAAAGTTTGGGAACCACTGGCTTAGAGGAACCATAACCTCTTGTGCAGCGTCAGTTTAGTACTTTTGGGGCAACCAGAAATGCTGGAAGGAGACAGGTCAGTGGAGCTCATCCTCTTTACAAGAACAAGCATTTCCACTCATTTTGAGGTTTCCCCTAGGAAGTGCTAAATCTCACTGGCATAAGTGGTGGGTCCTTCTTGTGCAACAGAATTGGAAGGATCCACCACTCATGGAAGGAATCAGCATGGTGGAAATGAATCAGTAGGAGCATAAGCACCCTATTGGATTCTGCCCATAGTCGCTAGCTCAGACCTGGGCTTCTCTACATCCTGCTTTTATCCAGGCCCAGCCCAAGGCAAGTTTATTTATTTATTTTTATTTATTTAAGGATTTTTATGCCGCCCTTCAGCCAAAAAAGGCTCTCACAGCGGCTTACAAAAGTATTTCTTGACAGTCCCTGCCCACAGGCTTACAATCTAAAAGACATGAAACAAAAGGAAAGGGGATTGGGAGGGAGGAGGAGGAGGGGGAAAAGGAAAGCAAATTCAGGCACTACAATCTTAGTTGCAAAGTTCAGCAGTTACAGATGACAGCAGGAGGGAGGAGGCTCTCAGCTGGAGCTGGACCCAGGCACGGTGGAGAGGTGCCTGGCTGCTGCTTCCTCCCTCACTGGTGGCCTCTGCAGAGACAGTTGGTAGCAGGAGGGACCCCACCCGGCACAGCAGCAGTGGCCACACACACACACATCCTGCATGCTTCCTGTAAGGTGTCCCCACCTTTCCTGGAAGTCTGAAGTCTCACGAGACTTCTGGCATGAGGTGTCTGACATCTCATGAGACTTCTGGGAGAGGCGAGCAAGCCAGGGAATGACCTGCTGCCTCCTATTCCTTCCTACTAACTCCTCTTTAGATGAGCGGCTGGAACAGGAGGCAGATGAACAGAAGTAAGTGCATTGCCAGCTGCCTAAGCGGACAGTCTGGGTGGGCAGGAGGTACGTGGGTGAATGGTGGAACCAAGAGGTGGCCACTTGCTCAGGCGCCGCCTGGGCACCCGGGCTGTTTCCTTGGGCCGCTGGCACGCAGGGTAGGTACACGCAGCCAGCGGGACCAAGGGGCAGTAGGTGTGGCCTGCCGGCTACCCAAACAAGCTGTCTGGGTGGGTGGGAACCCGTAGAGGAAACCTATGGGAGCAGCCACTTCTTGGTCCTGCTGGCTGCTTGCAGGTTGCCAGTGGGACCAAGAAGCGGCGAGTGCACCCACAGATGCTGCCAGTGCCACTCTTCCAAAATTTTGCCATCTGATGCACCCACATCAGGCTGCTTCAGGGAAGGCCAGCCCTGCTTTTATCCCACACCTTTACCAAGGCTGCTGCTCTATTCTTTGCAGGATAAAGATCAGCTCCTTGACACACACTTCCCCAGGGATTTCTTTTGTGTGCAAGTTCTATATGTTTATTATACAGCCAGTAGATGGCACTGTGACACAGTTGTTATATAGTGAGATTACAGAAATTCACCAGCCATTGGAGCACTTGAAAGTGTGATGAAAATTTATTGCTGCATTTTTTCTCATTCAGAAAAAAAGCTGTGATTAAGGTAAGAAAACATGGGGGAGGCCCTTGAGGTTGATGACATCATGTAAAGAACCCACAAACTTCCATGAGCTCACAATAAAAGCCTTCTGCAAAGAAGCCACTAGGCTCATAAACTACTGGATTGCTTAGGTCTCAGAACTCTTTCCAGGAGGGGATAGTGACATGCAACATTAGCCCCTCTAATTCAAGTCAATATGAAGCCTCTGGATTGGCCAGATTTACTATAAGTGCTGAAGCCTAGCATTTGGTCCTTGCTTGGTCAACAGAATACTGCCTTCTGCCCAAGATGGCTGCAGCTTCAGCAATTGAGTTCAGGGCCCTAAATTAGGTCTCAACCGGTGATATGAGCACCACAACTGGCTTTGAAAAAAAATATTTTTCTTTAACCCAGTGATCATTCAAAATATGTATTTCCAAGTAAAAGGGAGCATTCTTGGGATGATAGTGCCCTTCACTGTCCTGCTATGGCAGGATGAGGCACAAGTCAAACTAAGGGGCAAACCAAAAGCAAGAAAGTCAGCAGGTGATGGTCAAAAGCAGAGTTTTATCAGGCAAGAGGGGGCAATACAGAAGAGCGGTCTGAAGAGCAGCCAAGATAAACAGATAAACAGTTAGATACAATTAAGGATGTCGTGCGAGTGTGGTTGGGGGCTCAAAATCAGTGGGTTTCCACCCGCTCAGCCCCACTGGACCCAATCCATGGATCTTTGCTTTTGCCTGACTCAGTGCGAGTCAAGTCAGGTAAGTGTAGGAATCCTCACTTCGCCAGCTGCCACTTTACAGAAAATTACAGGTAAGCATCCAATGTAAAGGCACCATTTTGTGCAAATGGTGGCTGTGAATAGGCCCATTTATGCAAAATTAGACCTTTACTTTTTGCATAAATGGGGCTATTTACAGCCACCCTTCGAAAAATGGGCTTATTTACATAAAAAGTGCAAAATGGCAGCCACTGTTCCAGGCACCCATGGACTGTTTGGCAGCTCACCACATACAGCAAACAGGGTCGGGTAGCTGGCAGGGGTCTGGCGAGCAGCACACAAAGCAGGAAAGGTGAGTTCACACATCCCTAAATACAAGACACAGTCCAAGGAGCAGCATCAAAAACAGTCCAAGATGAGTAGCATAAAGATTCAGTCACAAGGTCAGGAAAACAGGATACAAGGCAGTAGGAGCTGGACAAGACATTGTTGTCAACACTAGTTGGGCAGACACTGGCCGTGTTCAGAAGACACCTTAAACCATGGCTTTAACCATGTAAATAAGGCTTATTTGCTGTGGTTTAAGGTGTCTTCTGAACATGGCCACTGAAGACTTTTAACACTGAAGCCTTCTGAGCCCCACCCAGGACTCAGCTGCAGTACATTAGAGCTCCCTGGTCTGAGCCCTACTCATGAGGAGTCCTTCTTTGCAAGAGCGCATTCCTTCTACTGGCCTGTCACTTGAGGTGACAACATTCATGGAGGCCAGGAGGTTGCTCAGCCTCTGCCACAGAGCCAGAGTCCCTTCCCCTGATAGGGATGGACCTGCAGCCATCTCCTCTGAGGGCCCATGTTCCTCCTGGTCTGGGGACAATGATTGTTCTGGGGTGCCCTCAGTTTTGGGAGTCCTAGCTCTTCCTCTGAGAAGGATTCCTCTAGTGGGAGCATGACATTCAGCTACTCAGCGGTCACACAACTAATTCAGTTATGGAAGTTCTGAGGTTCACACAATATCAATCTTGCTGTACTTTCAGATAGGGATATTATAACTACCTAATGTTTACATCCCGAGAGAGAACGGCTTGTTTCCAAATCCTTCAGAGGTTCATAATATAAGGGCTTGATTGATTTTCACTTCCCGGGGGAACCTCTTTCAGATGCCAGTTTCATGACCCAATGCTGTGTCTCATCTGAGAACATATAAATTGTTATGTGTGTCCAAAGAAGAGTGTAAGTGTCTTCCCTTGTCAGGAATACATGGAGAAAGTCACTGTGCTATTTTGTTTTTAAGGAATTGTATGATCAGGGAAGATCAGCTTTTTAAAGAAAAAAACAGCCATCCCCGCATAGTCTTGAATATACAATAATATATTCATATATATGTGAACACAACTATCTATTGCTTTTCTCCTTTTTAAAAAACTTAGTATTTATAGGCTGGTTTTGCAGTAGAAAGCCTTCAATGCAGCTTGTGTGCATGTGCGTGTGTGTGTATGAAATCCAAAAATCACAAAATTAAAACTATACCATGGCTAGTGTTACAGGTTGTCAGAATCAGAAAAAGACCTTTTCTACATGAGGCTGTTAATCTCTGTGTCAACTTTTAGTTTCATTCCAAAATTGAAATCTGAGCTCTACGCAGAGAGCTTTTCCTTTTCTGCTACATAACGTCTAGGTGGTGCTATGCAATAGCAGAACATTGCAATTACGCAAGTAAGAAAATACCTTTTATTTCACTTTCAGAGATAATACCCCCCCTTTTTTCCCCTGCTCTTAAACGCACACACACATACACATACACAAACACACAGGAAAGTTCTCTTTAAAAACAGAAGTGAACCTAGAGGATCACAATATCATCTAAAGAACCTGTAAACTACTGTGAGTAAAGAAATCATGAGAACACAATAAGTCTTGTGTAGAAAAGCTCTAACCATGGGCCCCAGAGCTGCATAAAGTACCTACCAATATGACCTTTCTTACTTTGTATAGGGTTCCATAAATAGTTCAGTTTTCCGGACTCATGTAAGAGGGATTGGGAAAGAAGAATATAAGGAGTTGAGAACATAAGAAAAGCCCTGTTGGATCAGACCAAGGGCCTAACCAGTTCCACATGTCGTTCTGCACAGTCAGATTCCTCTGGGCAGTTCATTAGAAGGACATGAGGACAACACTCCCACTCTTGTCCCCCAGTAACTAATAACTGGAGACAGCATATAACCAACACAATTTGTAGCCATTGCTAGGGATCAACCATGAATAGTCAAATACCCCAATCATCATCAAAAAGCAATAAACATTTGTTATTAACAAGAAAGAGAAAATCTCCTATATGCAAAATGTGCAGATATAGTCAATCCCCAAATTAGGAAAGACATAGGGCAGTCTTCCCCAACCTGATGCCCTCCAAATGTTTTGGACTTCAGCTCCCAACAAATCCCAGTCAGTACTGCCAGTGGCCCAAAACATCTGGAGAGCACCAGGTTGGAAAAGGCTGAAATAGGAAGTCTGTTGTTGTTTTACTTCAAACAAACAAAAATGCTCTGAGAGTTATTGAGCCACATGTAATAGTGCCTTCATGGCCATTTTGAAACTCCACCTGGAGCTTGAAGACCACCATTCTTTTGACAACTGAGTTGCAATTCACTCCAAAAATGTCCGTATAATTTTAATGAATGTGGCAGATGGCAAGTCACAGTTGGCGGGCATTCTGCTCCTGTCCTGCAATATTAATATTCTGGCTTCATTGACTTCAAATTCAGAAGGAGGGGAGGTGTGGGGGTTGTATATCCCCCCCAAAAAAATATTCTAATGAAAAATCAATGGATGAATGCATAGGTGTTATTGTGCAGTGTGATGAAGTTTAAAACAGCCTTCCCCAATCTCATGCCCTCCGGACGTTTTAGACTATAATTCACAGGTTTCCTGACTGTTGGCCATGCTGGCTGGGGCTGATGGGAGTTGAAGTCCAAAATATCTGCAGGGCACCAGGTTGGGGAGGACTGGTTTGGGAAACCAGGCCAATGATGTATAGCTGTGCAGCACTATCTCCTGATTTGACTCAAGGCAATAGGATTTTCTGAGCTATGCCGGCTTGCCTGGATCATTGCTTTAACTATTCTGTGTGAACATATGAAGTTGCCTTATTTGGAATTTGTCTAGCTGAATATTGTATACTTTGACCGACAGAGGCTCTTGAAGTTCTCAGGTAAGCCCCTATCCTGTACCTGAATTCCTTTAACCCATGATGGATTCTTTTACGTACAAACCATGTGCTCTACCAGCCATTCCCATCCTGGCGCCCTCCAGGTGGGTTGACTTTCAACGCCCAGCATCCCATGCCAACAGCAGTCATCCAACACATCTGGAAGGCATGAAATTGGTGAAGCTGCATTAGGCCATGAGCACTCCGCACCACGGGGCTGATTTCAGAACAATTGAAAATGAACAGATGGTCATTTTACTCCAGAAGAACCTTTTACAAAATACTCCAATGCCTGTTTACTCAGAAATAAGTCCCACAGAGGTCAATAAAAATTACTCCTATGGATGTTCGAATTGTAGTTAATCTGTTCCATGTGAGTTCCGTGGATTGGGTAGAATTTTGAGTTCTGTCATTCGCAAGTCCATGAATTCAGATTTTTTTTTCCTCCCACTCAGAAAATTACATAAATAAATCTGCAGCAAGTTATGGAGGTATGGAATTTAGGTAACAATTTACAGAATTGTTGTAAAAAATTTTTTTAAAAAAAACAACCTTAAAAGTTGCATACTCCTTGTTGTAATGTTTGTGAATTGCGTAACATTCTTCATCTAACTTGCAGTTTCGTTTATGTAAATTTCAGATTTTTTTTTAAAGCCACATATCTACGGATTCCACCTGATACACAGATGCCAGTCCGGTGCGGAATCCATGGGTCAGATTACAAGAAATCCAGACTAATTTCAGTCTGTTTCGGATTTCTCTGACATCCTTACTTATTCCCAAGCAATTGTGCATAGCTTTGCAGCCTTTATGTGATTACCTTCCTTTTCTCCTTCTCCCAGATATCAACAAAGGGTATTTATGGCGTCTCTTCATTAGAAAGTGCTGCGTGTCATTAGGTTAAGAGAGCAATTTTCGAACTGGGCAAGCAAATGGGGCATGCTAGTGTACTGGGAGAAAACCGCTAGTGTGCCATGAGAAAGAAATTAAACTATTATGACATTTTTACCCTACATTTGTTTCAAGGAGCTCAAGGCAGCATACATGGTCTTCACAACAACTAAGTGATGGTGACTGGCCTAAAAGTCCTCCAGTGATGGTGATTTTAATTCAGTCCTTCCTGGGCTTAGTTTGACGCTCACTTTAGGCCCTTCACCACACTGGCACTGAACGCCCAGAGCACCCACCTGCAAAATCAGCTGCCTGTTGTGTCTCTGAATGATACACAGTTCAGGCTTAATTTCCCCCCCCCCCCCAATTAGTTCCTGCTGGGGACAGGTAATTTTTTTCCGTGTCTTGACACTGGGTGCAAGTGAATGACTCAGTTACTGCTGTTGCATGAATGCATCTCCCTTGAAGGAGACTTGCCTAGAATAGTGACTCACACAGAAATACAGAGGAAGGGCTCCTCTGAATGTGGGAAGTTCTACTTTCAGACACTTTAATAGCAAATATTTGGGGATGTAAGGGGGGGCTCCTATTTTTAATTTAGAGAACAGTAGGGCTGTAACATTGGTTAATCAACTGAAAACTTTTAGTTGACTAAGAAAAAGTGTCCTGATAGCTGGGCAGAACATAGAAGAACATAAAACTGCAGATGCAAACACTATCTTTAAAGAGGCATTATACCAGGAGTAATACTTGTCCTGAAATGATGCTTGCTATGACACATATATGCATCAGTGTGGTGTAGTGGCTAAAGTGTTGGACTGGGAGTCGGGAGATCCGGGTTCTAGTCCCCATTTGGCCTTGGAATCTCACTGGGTGACTTTGGGCCAGTCACAGACTCTTAGCCCAACCTACCTCACAGGGTTGTTGTGAGGATAAAATGGAGAGGAGGAGGATTATGTACACCACCTTGGATTCCTTAGAGGAAAAAAGGCAGGATATAAATGTAATAAATAAATAAATAAATAAATCATCTAAATACAGAGAAAATATGTTCCTTTTAATTCAGAAATATGGACTTGTATCCTACCTTTTCTTCTATTTATGGAACACAGTTCATGTACAAAGACATTATTGTTACTTGCCTCTTCCCACTGCAAAATACTGCTCTCTCCCCCAACCTACCTTCAATGTCGTTGCAGAGATTAAGGAATTGTTGCAACAATGCATGAAATTTTTCTGAATCCTCTAAGGCGGTAATCCTAAACACACTTACTAAAGTGTAAGCCCCACTGAATACAGCGGGACTTATTTCCAAGTAAACATGTCCAGGATTGCACTGTAAAGCACCATATAAATGCTAAGTGCCACCATGCTTTGAATTATTTGTTTATTTATGAAATTATTTCTACTCCACCCATTGGCTCTCAAAGGGACCATAAGGAAAGCTGAGCGAAGGAAGATAGATGCTTTTGAACTGTGGTGTTGGAGGAAAATTCTGAGAGTGCCTTGGACTGCCAGAAGATCAAACCAGTCCATACTCCAGGAAATAAAGCCAGACTGCTCACTTGAGGGAATGGTATTAAAGGCAAAACTGAAGTACTTTGGCCACATGATGACAAGACAGGATACCTTGGAGAAGAGGCTGATGCTAGGGAAAGTGGAAGGCAAAAGGGCAAGATGGATGGATGATATTCTGGAGGTGACAGACTTGACCTTGGGGGAGCTACGGGTGGTGACGGCCGACAGAAAGCTCTGGCGTGGGCTGGTCCATGAAGTCACGAAGAGTCGGAAGCGACTGAACGAATAAACAACAAAAAACAAATAGAAATTGATAATAAAATATAAAAGCAATGAAAATGAATCACTGAAAGCGATTCAAACAGCAGAGAGAGCTTCAAACCAGATGCCTGGCAAAATAAGCATTTCTATCTTAAAAGCAAAAGAAGGGGCCAACAGAACTTGTCTAGTAATGGAGTTCTAAAGCCTGGGTGCTACAACCAAAAAGGCACTGTCTGGCATGCCAGCCAGTTATCCCTCTGATGGTAGCTGGACCTTGAGGAAGATGATGAGTGCAGTGGATGGGCAGGTTTCACGTGGGAGGCGGTAGTCCAAGTAACCATTTAGGACTTTATTATATACACCGCCTTGGGTTCCTTGGAGGGGAAAAGGCAGGATATAAATGTAATAAATAAAATAAATACGTAAATAATAATTAGGTAACAACCAGCATTTTGAATTCACTGTGGCAATGCACCAGAAGTTAGTACCAAGTGAACAAAATCAGGCTAGTGTTTCAGCTTAGGGGTTATAACAGCATCTCACCATTGTGAGAAAAATCTCTTCCAAAGTTTAAACTGAGGAACTGGGGGACGGCGTTGGAGAATGAAGGGACGGCAGCGACCTTTATCCCAGGTGGCCCATTCCCGCCGTGGAGTCCCATCCGACGTACGAAGTTCCAAGAGGCCATCCAGACGTGCCCCCGTTGGCTTTTGTGGTGGGTGGCCGTCAACCGGCGGAGAAGCAGCGGCGGAGGGCTTCCTTGAGAGAGACTTCCAACAGAAGAGCCAGTCTCCCTCTGTCGCACCATGAGGCGGCGAGGAAAGCGGCGGCGAGGGAGGAGGAGGGGGGGGGTCTTCCACAAAGCCCTCCCCTTCGTCCCTCCCACCACATTCACTTGCAAATCGCTGGACGCCTGGAAGAGGCGCTTTCTCTCTCTCTCCCCCCCCCTCCCACCAGCCCTTAACCTCTCCGTTCTGAGCTGCGGGTCTAGAGGCACAGCAGTGAGAGGAGCAGCGGCAGAAACGGGGGAGCGATACGGTGTATATGTGTGTGGGGGGGAGGAAGGGGTTGAGGGGAAGAGAGAGAGAGAGAGAAGAAGAAGAAGGAAGAAATATTTTCTTTCCCTTGGTGCATGAAGAGCGCTGAATGGAGCCCCAGTCAGCCAGAGAGTCCCTCCGGCTTTGCTTGCCACCTATCGCCAGAGTTTTAAAGTGATGCTGGGCGAGAGAGAGACGGTGCAAGTAGCTCCAACAGCAGCAGTAGCAGCGGAGGAGGAGGAGGAGGAGGAAGAAGAAGAAGAAGAAGAAGAAGAAGAAGGAGGAGGAGGAGGAGGACGGGGAAGCGGCGCCGTTGCTACCAACGCTGGCCACTGTTTCCTCTCGGCTCCGCGCGCCCCTGGACTGGTCTCCTTTTTTTCTTGCCGTCTCTTCTTAACGGTAAGGCTTTGCGCTTCTTCCCTGCGGGCTGGGGACGCCGCCGTTCCAGCCAGCCAGCCAGCCAGCCAGCCAGCTAGCCGGCAGTTGCTTCCCTTGGGTTTCTGAGATCGGTTTATTTGTTTCCTTTGCTTTCACTCCCTATCACCCCGCAGCCCGCTCCTCCGTCTCTCCTTGTTTGGTCTGCTGCAAATGCTAATGAAACCCTGTTATTTGCCAAAGTTGGCAAGTCCGTTACTATGGGGGCACCGTAGTAGAGTGGCAGCACATGGACAGCTATGCGCTCTTTTTCAGCAGGAGATGGGTGGTGTGCTGCTTCTCCCCCCCCCCCCTTTGGCGCATGGGATGGGATGCCAACTGGGTGCAAGCAATTCATGTGCTTCCGAGCGGCGTATTTGATGTCATTTTAAGTAAAGTAAAAGAGAGAGATCTAATTTTTATACCACTACCAAATACCCCGAAACAGCTCCCAAATATGGAGGCATCCCTTATTGGAAAACTTATAGAATGATGAAAAGAAATACGTGTTTTTCTTTTTAGATCTGATATTGATCTTATTAGGCAAAAGGAAAGCCATAGGGGAATCCTGATCTAGAGAGAAGGTGCACAGTCGAAATTAGGTCTTTCCTTGAGGAGAAGTCAGGGAGAGCGGAAGGAGTTTCAGGAGATGCCGCTGAAGCTGGTAAAATGTGTAACCCTTTGCACATTTAAAGGAGGGCTGGTGTGTAAGGTGAATAAATTGGATATTGAAGTTGAGCAGTTATAGAAAATTCAGTCTTCGGGTGAAACATATCTCTGGGAAAACTAGATGTACTGAAACACATTGTACGCATGCATATTGTGTGTGAGAGAGAGCGTCCGTGTGTGTGTGTATATATCCACAAACACACAAACACTGTTTTAATTCAAAGGTTGGAGTCTGGAGATATTCAAATAGCACAGAGGTCAGTGGACTGGAACGAGGTCTTGACAGTGCTGCAATAAAATCCATATTTTATGGAGAGTTAAATGCAGCACTTTGTAAGTGCTACTGGATGTTCATCCAAGGTAACTCCTGATGATGACATTCAAGGATCAAGAGGTTTTAATGGCTAAAATCCCACTCCGCCCAGCATCACATCTGCTACCTTTCGCCAGGAAGAGACCAGGAGATGCCGCTTTACGGTACCGATGATTTAAAGTTTTCTTTTCACAAGATCTGAATGGGAGCTTCCTTCCTTCCTTGAGGAGCAAAAGTCTTTAAATGAGACTGATGCAGTTCTCTTGTGAACAGCAGACACTTAACCAAAACAGATAGACAGACGAAAAATAGATAGATATTGTGTAGTAATCACTCCGTAGATGAAATGTCCACATGGGTGCCTAATACAACAGACATTTGCAGTTCTTGCTTACTGCTTTGAAACTTGTGAGCCAAACCATAGACTCAGAGTTGTACGCAGACGTGTGTGCAAACTCACATGAGAAGAGGGATGCCTAATATTGATGGCAGGACCACATTAAGGAGACTCCCACAGTTTAGTGTGTATGAAATGTACATGCAGAGAATTGCTATTGTCCTTCCCTCTTTTTCATAGGGCAATAGCAGGCAATATGTTCCGGGAAAGAATTTGGCTGGAATGTCCATCTTTAAGTTTACCATATATTTGCATATTATTCTTCCTCCAGTCCAGGCAAAGGCTTGTTTCACGAGATGCTCAGTTTCTGCCAGAAACTGTTTGCATGGAACTTTAAGCATTCTATACATTTGATTACCAGCCCCTCCCAATTGATGTGATTGTGAAGGTTAGTTTCCCTGTATCTTGGTTCTCTGTTTTAAAAGGAGGTGACCTAGGCAATAACTTTCTGTTGAAAAGCAGGGGAGGCAATCTGCCAATGAGTCTGGTGGGATGAGATCAAACAGACTCCTTTGCCCCACCTGATATATAAACACAGATTGCCACTGGGCTGCCCCTGCGAGACAGACTTGATTAAACAGGCTCCTTTTAGCTGATCATAACAGCAGGACTTGAGTTGCTTCTCCGATATGATCAGACAGTCTCGGGCTCTTCTCTGCTTCCTGGATTTCAATTGCGCCAAGAGTACTCTGCCCCAAATTTTGAGTGATTTGTGACTGGAATTAACTGGTTTCTCAGAAATAACAGTCGCAGGCGCACATGCACAAACGCACACACGCACGCACACAAATGTCTTAAAAGCAAGTGGAAATTATTCAGTCTGATGCTGGCTCCCTGCAGTTATCCTCTGCAACCATTTGGAGCTCTTGGAAGCTGGTGTCCCCTCTTGGGACTTGCTACTTCCTCCTTATAGTAGTTTTCACACCAGCTTCCTGCTATCACATATCTTAAGGCTACCCATTAAAGATTACATCTATAGCCGAATCTTTTTTTTTAAAAAAAGAGAATGTTAAAATCACGTTATTCTCCATTAGAAATATGCCTCTCTCAATGTTTGCCTCCTCACCCCTATGTCAGGTCTCTTGTGAAAGCAGTCAGCTGCAATTCAATTCTTCCCAACAACAAAAAAAGCAAGGTTAACATTTTTCCAGCCCTTGATACCAAAGCTTTATATATTGGGGAATCGATATTGAAGGGGGAAATCCTCCGTTTCTCACTCATCTGAACATTAGTTGTCTACTTTTAAAAACTTGATGGAAGTTTTGTGAATCGGCAAGTTCTGTTATCTAGACTGTCGGTCCATTCTCATGACTCATGATGAAGTGAAATGGCTACAGCGTGTCCTCTTCTCTCGAGACATGAATTTTCCCTCTTTGTAGCCTGCTTTTTTTAAGGTTTTGAGTGGAGACTGCAGTAAAGGCATTTTTCACCTGGCTGACATCTAAAATGATCTGGGGTTTGAAAAGTTCTCAGTTGGCTCATGAAGTCCTAGTCTGTGTCCAACATGATAGGTAGAATGCTTATACAAATGGAGACCATGTACAGTTGTTAAATTAACTATTGCGATATTGTGATCCATCTTTTGCTGGAATCTCTCTCTCTCTCTCTCTCTCTCTCTCTCCCCGTTGTTTGCTGCTTTGATGACGGTCTGACATTGAGTCTTGGTTTTATTTTAACACCGTCTCCCAGTGTTAAAGCTTATTATGATGGCAATATTATTTCTGGATCTCAGATTTAATTGTGAGCAATTAACAAAACGGAACAATCCCAGCTGCCTGTGGCATCATGTTAACTCCACTGCAAAAACCAGCTTAACATCAGGATTTGTGACATTGCCCTGGCATAGCTTTATCCCAAACTCTTACCTGCCATTTTCCAGTAAGTGTGGGGTATAAATCACATTGGTGCTACACAGTAATGGCATTGGGCCTAGCTGTGGATTGTCTTCCTATTGTAAGACGGTTGTGATTCTTTTATTGATCTATATTGTAAAACAAGAAGGAAATGCAAGTCAAGGAGGCATAAAGCTAGGGTTCAAGCATACATCCATGAATTTTTGCAAGCTATGGGTTCAGGTTTTTTTAATGTATGTTTGCGCCTCAAATGGATTATTTGTTCTTTGACTCATGAAATGATATGAAAATAAAGTAGACTTCCTTTGAATATCATCTTGTGGTAACTGTTAGTTACAGATGTTCTCTCTCTCCCCCCCCCCCCCCCCATGCCTTTCTTGAATATGTTCCAAGAAAGCTGCTGTGTCTCCCTTGGTGTGTCTAAGGGATTTTAGTTTGAATCATCATTTGGAAATTGTGCAAAAACTTCAAATCCAACCCATTCAATGAGAAGCTGTCCTGGGTGGTAGCAAATCAATAGTTACTGTTGGCTAGGTGCAAGAGTTGACTTGCCTTCAATAAACATTGTTTCTCAATTTTTTTCATTTGTGGAGGTTGGAGAGGAAATCTAGTATAAGCATGTTTCATCGGATGCCTTGGCATCTTTCTCTGAAGAGGTGAGGTCCACTCTGGAAGGACAGAGAAGGGACTTAATCTGGAATGTGTGGTTCTTTCAAGAAAACTGTCTTGACTTAGCTGCGGTCTACCTCATTTGCCTAACAAAATGGTACAAGAATAGATTGTCGGTGCCTTTCCAATCCTCTCAACTTACCCCCACTTTGAATAAGGAACAATACGCACAAAGTATCCAAATCATAGGCCCTGTTCAGACAACACGCTAAACCATGCTGCTTAATCACAAAATGGTTAATGGAATTAACCATTTTGTGGTTAAGCAGCATAGTTTAGCGTGTTGTCTGAACGGGGACATTGTTTGAAAAGGGAGGCTGGAGAAAAATGTATCAGTCATACTGTATTCTATGGAAAATATTAAGATTTCTTTTAAAAAAAACTTTTAAAATATAGCATTTCATTAAGGTATCACTTCCTTTGATTCTTTAAATTCCCTCCTCCTGTAATTGTAATGGAATTAAAGATTGGATAGCAAATTTAGAGCTGGGTTTTTGTGTTTCAGTTATTTGTTCTTGACACAGGCATCCTATGTGTACTTGTGCAAATTATTTAGCACAGTTTCTCTCAAAAGCATTTGAAAGGGTTTCCCCTACCCCCACCCTACACAAGTACATTCTGCAAAGAGAGCCTTTTTTATGTGCTTGAATGTTGCAATGCCATGCTTATTCTTGAAGGACAGCAAATTTCATGAGGCCTAACAATCTTTTATTAACCTGGGAAACATGGGGCATTTTGGCCATAGCTAGACTTAAGGTTTATCCCAGGATTGTCCTGGGGTCAAACCAGTTCATCTAAATGCCACACAGGGCATCCAGCGCTCAGGCAGGGACGAACCCGGGATGATCCTGGGATAAACCTCAGGTCTAGCTATGGCCTTTGACTCCACACCCCCCCACACACTTTTTAAGAGGAAAGGAAGCACTGTCTAGCCAATTGTAAGAAAAGTTATGCCCCATTGCTTTCATTGTGAAAATCAGAGAGATTTAAAAGTGATTTAAGTTCAGCTGGATCATGCCCTAGTACTAGTCCTCATGGTAGTGGCAAAACACCGTAAACATGTAACTGCATTAACATGTGACAAGCCCATTCAAAATCAGTTCTAATTGCCATGGGATTCCGTTTTTTATTAAAAAAGAAAAGAAGTGAAATCAGAACTCTTGTTCAGCACTGAGGTCATAGTGGAGGCTGACAAACCTCCACATTCAGCATATTAATAACCATCTACTTCCCAGGCACATTCTTGAGGGACACCCACTCTTCAGGCACAGTGCCTTGCTGCAGACAATAGCAACATTCACATAGCACCCAGTGGAAGGAAACTTATGAATGAAAATATCCCTGAATTCAGAACTCTGAAGTGCAGTTCCTTAGCAGCCCTCAAATAGAACTGTTACCTTCTAACCCAACAAATTCAGGGTGTCCCAGCCCCTATTTGGGGCTCAACCAAATAGGACACCCAAATTACACTTGTTATGACTGCAGTGGCCAGCTAGTGGACAGGAAGGACTGCCATCTGACTAGAGAAATCTTTAGTCCAGCAATGAAATTTGCCCAGGAACGAAATCAATTATTTTGAAAAAGATAGTAAGATCTGTTTTTTAAACAATGTACTCATGCATTGCAGCAGCCACCATCTTTGAAGAGGCGTGCACCCTCGGCAGCCTTCCCCAACCTGGTATGCTCCCTGTGTTTTGGACTACAACTCCCATCAGCCACAGCCAACACGGCCAATGGTCAGGAATGCTGAAACTTGTAGTCGAAAACATCTGGAGGGTACAAGGTTGGAAAAGGCTATGTCCTGTATGAGATGGTGCTTGCCTTTTGTGATATTTATGACTATTGTTATTATTGTTTTACTCTGTACAGCACCATGTACATTAATGGTGCTATATAAATAAATAAATAAATAAATAAATAATAATAATAATAATAAAGATGAGTATTTTTTTAAAAAAAATAGTGTCCAATGAATCAGGGTCAGCTTTCAAGTCAAATCTGTTTTAACTGATTAATCTGTCTGATTAACTGACTATATATGACAGCCAGTTTTTTTATTTGTTTATTAGTAGAAAACATACATGCTATTTTCTTTGCTGCCCCCAGAAACCCCTTCAGATATATAGGACATAATTTAGCTAAAGTTAAGTTAAGGGTGTGTATTTTTAGTCCCATGGATTTCAATGGGAGGATCAAGCACATGTGTTCATCTCTCCCACTGAAATCACTGGGAATTGAAAATAGTTAGCTTTGGTTTGATTGTGGCCATATTTTTAAAAGAAAAGGCAGAACTCATGAGCATTGATTTGGGGACACAGATGCATGTTCAAAAATATATGGTCAAAGTCAGTTCATCAAAATACCTGCCTTGCTCTACCTGAGATGTGTACAGCCCATATAAATTATGAAGGCATAGTACAGTTGAAGATAATGGGCCTGTTCAGACAACACTCTAAGCCATGGTTAGGCCGCCAACCCTTTTGCAGCAAATGGTTAGTGGTTATGTAGACATCATGGTTAGGAATGGTTCCCATGACATGCTAAGCCATAATGTTTAGCTCAAAATGCTTAACCACCATGGCTTAGCATGTCATCTGAACAGAACCTTCCTAAGGACACATGGCTGTCCTACTCAAGTTTGTCTAGTTGTGTGTTGTTTTGACATTTCTAAGCAATGGGTATTAAAAGTCCTGTCCTGTGTAAGACAGACATGTAACTTATTTTAGATAGCATCACTCCTTTATGGCAAATAGGTTAATGCAGATGGCCTTTAGTACATCCATAATGCATTTTTTGTGACTGGGATCTTCCTACACCACATATTTTTCTTCTTCTTTTCAAGAAAGTTTCCCTTTGTAATCATGTCTTCACCCAGAAGAAGAAACATTTTCTATTATTATTATTATTATTATTATTATTATTATTATTATTATTTATTTATTTATATAGCACCATCAGTGTACATGGTGCTGTTTAGATTTACTGAACTCCTGTTCAGAGTTCAGATTACTGAACTCCTGTTCAGATTTACCTCTGCTACACTTCCAGTGGGAACTCTGGGAACTGTCTGCCTAAGGAATTCATTCTTTGCACTTTTGTTAATGTTAGTGTGATGTAGTGGTTAGAGTGTTTAATTGGGACTTGGGTGATCTGGGATCTAGTCTTCACTCAGCCATGAAACTCACTTATTAGCTTTGGGTCAGTCACTGACTCTCAGCCTAACCTATCTCACAGGGTGGATGTGAGCATAACATGTAGAGCAGGGGGTCCCCAACATGGCACCTATGGGCACCCACAAAATTTGTTTAATTTTTTAAAAAAATCTGTAAAAAAATCTGTAAAAAAATCTGTTTGTATATATCCATGGGAATGAATACATATGAATTGCATACAACTTTCTAGCAATTATACATAGATTTCAACAAAAGTGGACCAATTATCCAAATTATTATTATTATTTATTTATTTATTTATTTATTTATATAGCACCATTAATGTACATGGTGCTGTACAGAGTAAAACAATAAATAGCAAGACCCTGCCGCATAGGCTTACATTCTAATAAAATCATAATAAAGCAATAAGGTGGGGAAGAGAATGCACCAAACAGGCAGTATAAAAGTCAGAACAAAATCAAGTTTTAAAAGCTTTAGGAAAAAGAAAAGTTTTTAGCTGAGCTTTAAAAGCTGCGATCTGCCACCCATTCCTCAATCCATTGCATTATAGGAGGTGAGTGTTTATCCTCCCAAAGTTGTAATAGCAGACTTTTACTCAAAAAGGTGTGGAGAATCCATTTACACTGACCGTTTATTAATTTCCATGAAGCAAGTAAATAATTTAAAAGAGAATGTACAGCAGTGATTATTAAAGTTTGTTCCAGTACAAAATTAATCTGTGTAATAATCTCCTCCCAAAAGGAAGCAACTACTGGACACTGCCAAAACATATCCTGAAAAGAAGCAGTAGCTTTACTTCCCCACCAGCAATTAGCCAAATTAGACGAACCTTATTAAAGAGATGTTATGGTGTCCATTAAACTTGGAACAAAAGGTTATACTGAATAAGATGCAGCCTAAGATCCATAAACATAACAGGTAGACACCAAAACGGTGATCCACTCATTAGGCATTTTATGGTGGTGCCTATAGCAGTTTCTCAAATTCCCAAATGTGTCCACAAGTCCAAAATGTCTGTAAGCCACTTTTGGTTCCTTGGAGGAAAAAAGTGGGATATAAATATAATAATAAATAATGCTTTATCTTAACCAAAGTACCCAGGAAGATACCTCAGAAAGAACTAAAGAATCCCACAATTCCCATCAGCAGTGGAGGCTCAGAAGCAGTCATTGCAGATAAGAAACAAAGGATGGATCCATGCCTTTCCCCAGTATTTCTGCTGCCGGTTTTCTTTATCCTTCCTACTCCTTCCCACTTTTTCCCAACCTTAGCAAGTTAGAAAAAGGGAAAAGGTTAGCAACGATGTTTCAGGAAGGCCTGGCAATGGTAGAGGAGTTTCCCCAGTTTGGCCTTACTGATTTTAGGAATACTCTGAAGTTTTTTCTGAAGGTTCTCTAAGAAAGCTTGGCAAGATTGAGCCAGTTTTGAAACAAAGTGGGGAATTTCACCCATAACTGGTGGTCTTTCCAATCCCTCCAAACAGCTGTGGCAGACAATGTGTCAAGACAACTGAATGCGTACCCGATGGGAATTGAGAGAACTGTTGTTAAAACTATGCTCTGACTGCAGCTGTTGATAACTTCCCTGAGACGCTACAATAAACACCAATGTGCAAAATCTAGGATAATAACAACAATAACACTGCATTGGCTTTGTCATAGGCACATCCCAGCCACCCCGCTATCCCAGAACCACTCATAGTATATACATCTTCCATCTGTTCAAGGTCTGAACCATGCCAACCTTGCTGTGTTTCAAAACAATCCATTTAATAATGTCATTGCCTTGGAAATGTGGGGAGATATTTTATGGATTAATTAGGCTGCCTTTATAGGTATTATGCAGAAATATGTAATTATAGTCAGAATGTGAATATTCATTTTCATTTGCAATATCAGAATATGCAGTGTATCTCTTCCAAGGGTTCCTGTATGGTGCATTTGCGCACGTGTATGCAGACACAGCCCAGCGTTGCAAGAACAGTTTATGAATGAGCTTCCTTTGCACCTGTTTGGATACCTTAAATTTCTCTCTGCTAAACAGATTCCTTTATCTCCTCACAACGTTTACAGCTGCCCGAGAGATAATAGGTAGAGAATCTGTCCAGCATTTCCAATTGTTTTGATACAAATGGGGAGCCAAATCAGCTCAGAGAAGGATCAGTGCAGTGGAGAGAAACTGCACATTACTAGAGGAATGAACATTCTAGATGTGTTTTACAGGTGAATTTGTTGAGTCTGATGGCGACCTTAGCAGAAAGCAATTCCACTTGGGCAACCTGGCCCACCTGATTTTTGCTGATCTCCCCAAGCCCACTTAAGCTCTCCCATATTTATTTATTTATTTATTTATTTATTTATTTATTTATTTATTTTATTAGCACTCCACCTTCCTACAAAAAATGTACTCATTTATTTATTATTTATTCCATTAATATCCCACCCTTTTTTCCTCCAAGGAACACAAGGCATTGTACACAATCCTCCTCCTCTCCATTTTATCCTCACAACAACAACCCTATGAGGGCTGAGAGTCTGTGACTGGCCCAAAGTCACCCAGTGAGCTTCCATGGCCAAATGGGGACTAGAACCTGGATCTTCTGACTCCCAGTCCAACACTCTAGCCACTACACCACACTGGCTCTCATAAGAGCTGTTCCTCAGAGTTGGGGGGATCTTTCAAACAGAATAGGATACAGTGTGTGGGACTGTAGTAGCTAAGGGGAGATCTATGAAAAATGGGTTCCCATGACATTTGGAAGCACATTCTGTCAAGGCAAACCCAGCATTAGATATATGTTTGTTTCCTGTTTGTGAGAGAGGCATAACTTCTCAACTGTGTGTGAACTCCAATGGTCAGAATCTGAAACCACAAGCAATGCCCTGGCTGGGCTGGACCCAGATACTTTGATGCCAGTGTCTGAAAGGCAAATGGTGCCTCACACCAAAAATAAGGAAAATTGTACTCAGGACTTCCTGTGTTATTTTGGGACCTGGGGGCAGAAAACCCTGCAAACATCTCCCCCATCCCTGGCAGCAGCAATGAAATGACAATAAATTAAATTGCTAACTATTTCCTGCTCTTTCACAACATCCATAAACAGCTGCTTGGGGCAGCCAACTCATTCTGTCTAATGGTAGGTCTGGCCCTATATGAACACCATCCTTCACAGATGGCATTCTGCTTCATTGCATAGTGTAAAACCAGACTAAGGTGAATTGGGAAGGGGAACTCTAGGACACAGATCTCCTTTGACACATACACACACAAAGACAAGTTTTTGCACTTGGCAATTCCAATCACAGCCTGGAATAGAAAACTGTTTGGCATTAAAGCCAAGTTAGTGGTGGTTAAGTTCCATGAGTCTTGCTCTGATCAAGATAATGTGAGCTGGGATTCAGAGATGATTGCCCTGAACTGCAGAGCATCAATATCCAAAGGAGACAGGTATTCTGCATTTGCTTAGATCTTCAAAAGAATCAAGTCATCTTTCCATTGCTTCTCAGTGACTTCTTCGAAGGGATAAGGAAGGCAATTTGAAGCTCTATTCAAACCATGTTTACTTGGAAGTAGGATGCATTGTCACACTGAATTCTGACTTTTGAGTAGATACATGCAAGTGTCTACTCACTTAACATAAGAAAAGCTATGTTAGATTAGGATGAAGGCCTATCTAGTCCATTATTCTGGTCCCATAGTGGCTTACCAGATACCTTTGGGAGGCCTACAAGGAGGACATGAGTGCAATACCAATCTTTCAGAAGTATACTTTCTCTGATACTGGAGGTCAGATATAGCCAGCATGACTAGTAGCCATTGATAGTCTTATCCCCCATGAAAAGAATTACCTGGGAGTAAGCGCCATTGAACTCAATGGGACATACTTCTGAGTATACATGCATGTGATTGTGTGTAGTTAGCATAGCTGTTAATCTGGAGAGCAACCATTGCTAAAAGGAATAGACAGAAAGACTAAAAGCCCAGCACAAGCAAGAATTACGTATGCTCCAGTAGACCCTGTTTTTCAGAGACTGGCCCTCTTTTTGATACTTGTCACTAGTAAAACACTATCCCTATTTTGCCTTGTGGTATCTTCTAATACCACAAGGCGTGCGCGCGCACACACACACACACTGATAGAGTTGATATTCTTCAGGATTCACTCCCCCTCCCTTCACTCTCAATGGGTCTCTAGAACATAAATTGCTAAGGAGATGTAGGGAGCATAAGAACATAAGAGCCATGCTGGATCAGACAGAGGCCCTTTCTACACCTAAGGGTTATCCCAGGAAAATGGAGAAATCATCCCTGCCTGCTCCCAGGATCCCCTGTGTGGCATTTGGATGCACAGGAACGATCCAGGGACAATCCTGGTGGGGGAAGGCAGGTGTAGAAATGGCCTAAGGTTCCATCTAGTCCACTCCATTCACACAGTGGTCAACCAGCTGTTGACCAGGGACCCATAAGCAGGACATGGTGCAACGGTAGCCCCTAGCCCACCTATGTCCCCCAGCAACTAGTGTATACAGGCTTACTGCCTCGGATACTGGAGGTTGCACTTAGCCATCAGGACCAGTAGCCATTGATAGCCTTCTCCTCCAGGATTTTATACAACCCATTTTGAAAGCCATCCAAATTGGTGGCCATCACCACATCTTATGGTAGTGAATTCCATTGTTTAACTATGCACTGCGTGAAGAAGTACTTCCGTTTATTTGTCCTGAATCTCCCACCAATCAGCTTCATGGGATGACCCCGGGTTCTAGTATTATGGGAGGAGAAAAATCTCTCCCTATCCACATTCTCCACATCATGTATAATTTTGAACACCTTAGCCTCCTTTTTTTCCAAGCTGAACGATCCCAGCTGCTGCAACCTTCCCTCATAGGGGAGTTGCCCCAGTCCTTTGATCATTTTAGTTGTCCTTTTTCTGCACTTTTGTGCATCTTGACTCTAGTAAAGGGATGGGCAGAAAGTAGAAGGGTCCTCTTTTGGGGTGATGCATAGGAGGGATGTTACAAATATTTAAAAGAGCCAATGTTTTCATCTGTCATATGTTGGAGGCTATGGTAGGGTGACCATATTTGGGAAACCAAAAAAGAGGACACCTAGTGTGTGTGTGTGGGGAAGCAGCTTTCTGAGTCCTGCAGAAAGTACGTTATTCCCCCGCCACCTTAAAGAACCCGATTGGAGTGGAGGAGGGGAAAGGATTTCATTCTGCACCACCACCATCCGCTCCAATGGGGGCCTTTTCTATAATGTCCACGAATGACCCACTTTCCCCTTCAAGACCTCAATTGGAGCTCGGGGTGGGGGAATGATGTGCCTCAAGAAAGCATGTCATTCCCTCCTGCCATGCTAATGGCAGCCTTTAAGAGGAAGGTGTGTCATTCCAGGACATTATTGAAAATTATAGAAAATCCCCCCTGACACCATGGAAAGAACAAAAACCAGGACAAATCCGGGAAAATCCTGACAGTTGGTCACCCTATGGAAGGACAAGGGAGAAATGTTCAACTTTTTATACAAGACCAGATTTCATCATATCATTCCCAGTCCTTTCTGTCTGAGAGGATGTTTTTAATCCCTAAATTGCAGGGTATTCATTCATAGTCAGACATGTAGTCATACACAGGGTCATTGAAACAATCTATATATGTGGGGGCAGGGGGCGGGCAGTGATGTGAATTATTTGGTGATTATGCCTCCTGTTGAAAGGCAGTTAGCAGAGAAAAAATAAAAGGCAAAACAGAATGAGTGTTTACCAGTCAAACATGCACACAAGGCTAAAAAAAAAGGGGGGAGGCAGGGGGAACCTCATATTTCTTTAGTGAAGAAAAGGTAAAATTGTTTACTCATAATTTCTCCCATAAAACAGCAGGTACAGCATAAGAGTTTCAGACAAAGTTTGTTCAGTCCATTTCTTTGTGTTCTACAACACCAGCAGAAGAGAGATCAAGCTCATGTGCTCCCAGCAGTGGAGATCACAGAGACGGGAAGGGTAAAGCAGGAAACCACCCTATAGGCTGTTAAGATCTTAAGGCTAGCTGTGGTCTAAACTTCTACGCATTAACCAACGTATTGCAACACTGCCCCCTTCCTGTAATTTGCAGATGAGGTTGCAATATTCCCAAAAGCCTGATCTCCACTACCTCTGAAGAATTCTTCCACAGTTCAGTCCCATCTGTGCTTACTCAAGGTAACTCAAGTAACTAAAGCTGCCTAAAACTGCAGCTTTAGCTACTTGAGTTAGTAGCTAAATCTCAATCTGGAATTAGCAGCTAAAGCTGAAATTCTGTACCTAGGCGTAAGTCTCATTCAATACATTGAGTCTTACTTCTGAGTAGACATATCTAGAATTGCACTGTGAATCACTGCAATCCACTTCTTGATGTTAATTGGTAGATTCAATCCATATATAGCAAAGGTATTTGGGCCTACAACTTCCAGTAGCCCTCACAATTGTCTAGTCTGCCTTGGGCTGCTGGGGATTGTAGGCCAAAAATCTGGAGGACCACACATTGCCCACCCTTGTAGCATCTGTAATATGCAGAAACTCAGAGTAGGGAAGATTTTGACACTTGAGGTTTACTGCCTGACTTGAATGTTGAGTCAGATGCAGAAGTGCGGAAGGTAATTTTTGCCGTTGATCAATTCTAATCCTAGCTGAGCTCTTGCAAATCTAAGCTGATTGCAATTAACTTGCAAAGAGATCTGCTTTGATGCCATAGCTCAGCTCTCTTGCAAAGTTTATCTTGTTCTTGCTGCCAACATCATTACAGGAGAAGTTCCAGTGAAGAAATAATGCTTTGTGCAATACTTCCGATTATTAATCGGGTCAGGACAAACTACAGGGCTGTAGATCATGGTTAACCAGCAATGGTGATGTAGATTAGACTTACTCTACATCAGCAGGTGGCCTCTTAAGGAGATTTAAGGAAAGAAGGATGAGATGGGGCAAGACAGTCATATTCGTTTGACATTAGAGAGCTAGTGTGGTGTAGTACACTTCTCTTTCCTTGGAGAAAATTGTCAAGAAATTAATGAAATAGATAAATTTTAAAAAATTAACATTAAAAAGTGTAGAGAAAGGAGTGGAAGCCGTTGATGGAAGCTGATCACTAATGTAAGGGCACAAAGCAATGGAGTCAGCAATATTGTCTTAAGTCTCCAACGTGGTGCTTGTGGTGACACCTATCAAGTTCCCTACTACTCCTGATTTTTATGTTACTACTTATGATTTTATTTAAATTCTAACTAGGGCCTGTTATTGTGCGACTGAGAGATAAAAATCTCACAATGATTTTATTGCGAGATCCCCCTCTGTTTACACGCGGTGCGCAACGACCTCAGAAGGAGAGGCGTCGTGCACGCCATTTTTATTTTTAAAGAGGCAGCACATGAGCGTTTATGTGCAGAAGGTAGGTGTTGTTGTTTTTTAAAAAATTCCCTGCTCCCCCCAACCCAACCCCGTGCGCGGGTCCCGAGGAACTGCGAGGAGCCAGGACAAACTGTGGCAGCCGGCTCAGCCTGAGACCATGGAAAAACCGGGCCTAAAGAGTAGGGCGAGATCCCGGGGCAAGGGAGGGATCATCCCTCCCTGATACCGGGATCCCCTGTGCAGCATGTGGATGCACAGGGACGCTCCCAGGATTGCCCTGGGATTTCACCTCATCTAGCTACGGCCTAGGTGTCTGGTGTGCTGTGAAGTGAAGTGCTGCCCTTCAGCACCGTCTTTATTTGGGTTCAAAAGAGTGGCTTTGTGGTTTGAAGCTCAGGCCTCATCTCTCTTTATACTTAGGTTTTTGAGCAAGTTACTTCTGTGATTTCACCAGTTTTGCTTCTAGGAAATGAGTGTTTTGAGACTGCCCATGCCCACCATGGCAGCCATTTTATGGATGGGCAAAGCAACCCCATGGCAGCCATTTTGTAAGAGTACCCATGACACTTTTTCAAAAGTCCAAACATGCCCACTGGCTCAAAAAAGGACTGGGGACCCCTTATTGAACTTGGTGCAGGGGAAAAAAATTGTGAAATATTCCTCCTCAGAGACTTTTAGAGGGGAGAGGGTTTTAAAGCATTAAGGATGATTTGAGGCTGTAATGCTGTTTGTGCTTATCTGTGAGGATGTCCCATTGAACGCACACGTAGGATTGGAATATAAACCCAGTAGTGTAATTAGAGTAGAACTATAAGGAACACATCCTGTGCACACATGCAAAATGGATTTCAAAATGTTATGTTGTTATTATTATTATTAATTAAGCATTAAATCTTTTTTCAGTTCGGAAAGCTTACACACATTTCCCATGAAACAGCAGTACAGAAAAGCTTGCTGGGAGGCTTAAAAGGGCAGCAGTCGACGTAAGGAGGCACATATATTGTTGGTGAGGAAAAAAGAAAATTAGAAATGTGGCTCTGGTTGGTTACTGCTTTTTTGGACATCAGCTGGTTTTCCATACCGCTGCTTCTGAGGTGGCTTCCTGGCAGGAGCAGTATATCTGCACTATGAGCTCTTGGCATCTCAGCAGCAGTACCCGTAAAGATATGCAACCCTTCTTGGCACTCCAAATGTTCCCTTTTGCTCCCCGAAGAGGCCTATCCAGGATCCGTATATCCAAGAAGCAGGCCTTTAAATCTTTCTGAAGAAGTCCCTCTCACCACCTTTCCCAAAACTCTATTTGCGCCCCCTCTCCAGTTACCAAATGTGAAATACAGCCCAGCCCATTGGATAAGAAGCATTTTGAGATGTTGCCCACACAACATGCAGTGCACTGACTAGATAAATACCATTAGGGTGACCATATTTGGGAAACCAAAAAAGAGGACACCTAGTGTGTGTGTGGGGAAGCAGCTTTCTGAGTCCTGCAGAAAGTACGTTATTCCCCCGCCACCTTAAAGAACCCGATTGGAGTGGAGGAGGGGAAAGAATTTAATTCTGTACCACCACCATCCACTCCAATTGGGGCCTTTTCTATAATGTCCATGAATGACCCACTTTCCCCTTTAAGACCTCAATTGGGGCTCGGGGTGGGGGAATGATGTGCCTCAAGAAAGCATGTCATTCACTCCTGCCATGCTAATGGCAGCCTTAAAGGGGAAGGTGTGTCATTCCAGGACATTATTGAAAATTATAGAAAATCCCCCCTGACACCATGGAAAGAACAAAAACCAGGACAAATCCGGGGAAATCCTGACAGTTGGTCACCCTAAATACCATATCATTTACTAATCTAACTGTAGAACATTCATTGCAGGTTCTTAAGGTTCACCAGGCCTACAAGCCTAAGAACCAAATACAATAAAGGCTGCAGCAGACGGTAGACGTCTCTAGCCAATCCCTTGAAACGTATCTTTTTACCTGTTCTTTCTGGGCCTTTCTCAGTTTGCATCATGGCATTCTCTCCTTCCCTCTGCCCAGAGGGATACATTTCCAGCTGTGTTGTGTTGTTCTCCTCTAATGCTTGACATTGCAAACCACTTCCTTTTCTCTAGTGCTTAATTTGTCAAAGAGCTAGAGAGATGCTGGGGCTCAACCTTGCCTAGTAGCCACAAGCTCAGAAGCCTTTGTCTGCTATATTCCACCTGACCCCATTTTTTAATTGACAGACTGGTTCCAGGTAGAGCTCAACCCATTGACATCAATGTGCCTAGCTTTGCATAGGTTCAGGTGTCTGAGGCTACAGTACATCAGTTATGCTTGCTAATGCTTCACATGCATAGGCTAGTGCATATGGTAAACACATTCAAATGTGACAAGGGTGTGTAGAATATACCAGTAAGTGCTTTATCCTTGGCACATGTCAGAGCTTCAGCTATGGGGTGGTATAGAAATGTAATAAATGAATGAATTGGGCTTGGGTTTTACTTAAGGATGTCCAGCACTGGGGAATCTGGTTCTTTTTTTAGTTTTGCAGTGTGTACAACTTCCTTTGCATCTGCAAATCCAGCTGCAGGGTTTCTCTGAATTCTGGGTTGTTGTTTTTAACATTAGCTATTTATTTATATTTTTGGAGGAAGGATTTGCAATTTGGCTGTAATTTAGGCAGGAATTTGCACAAATTGTAGGACTTTCAAAAATAAAGTGCAACATTCCTGGAAAATTCACTTGTTGCAGATTGAGTCAGGTTTTCTCTGACATCCTAGGCTACATTTCAGGATGATTGATGTAGTGGCTGAATACACGGCATAGTTATTGTTTTGTTTTGTTTTTTAAATGGCCCTTTGCGCTCACTGTCCAGTCCAAAGGCATAAATCCATCTGCCTGAAATCTCCTGAAAGGAAGACTGTTTGACTAGAATTGATATCACTGCTGTATCATAGTTACAACCAAATATTAAAGGGTAAGTATAATAAATGCTCTTAAAAATACCCTGTGTTTTTCATGATTGGGGTGGGTTGGGGTGGGGTGGGTTGTAATTTACCCTTAAGTGGATTGTCAACCTTATTTTTAGCTTTAAGGGTGATGTTTTAGGCTGGCATTGTCAGGCAGCAAGTGACTGCCTCTGCCTGTTAACCTGGATGTCCCCTCTCCGACCCTGTGAGCAGTGACAAAAGCAAAGAAAGGAACAGGAGCCTCCATTGGCTTGCCATCTCCTTCTAGGCCAGGTGCAAAACATCAGACCCATGCTACCAATGCTCTCTAACCTTCCCCTGATTGCTGATCATTTATTTATTTATTTTATTACATTTATATCCCACCATTTTTCCTCCAAGGAACCCAAGGCGGCGTACATAATCCTCCTCCTCCTCTCCATTTTATCCACACAATAACAACCCTGCGAGGTGGGTTGGGCTGAGTGTGTGTGACTGGCCCAAAGATACCCACTGGGTTTCCATGGCTGAGTGGGGACTAGAACCTGGATCTCCTGACTCCCAGTCCAACACTTTAGCCACTACACCATCATTTGGTGGTTCCCCAGCTTTTGTGCAGTTTTCCCCCCATTCCCCATTGAAATGCATCACCTGTAGCTTAGTTACTGGCAGAAAGAGCTTTAAGCTAAAATACGCTGGTGGTTTGGGTATTTTGGTCCTGCCCTTTTTGCCTTTGACCCTGTGCACCACTGGAATGTGTCCCCTGAGCACGTCTTCAAAATGGAACCTGGCCCTCTGGCTGAAAGAGAGTTGTGTTTGTCAAAACCTCCCACCTTATAGGGGGACAATAAAGAGGTCTGCCATGTCATCTACAAAGCTTTATTCAGGCAATAAACATCTCTTTCTACCTGAAGAGAGTCTAACCTCAAGGAACTTTACTTGAGGCAAAACTATGCAAAGTAAGCGAGACAATTGTCTTTTCAAGAAGAATGGAAAGCCTTTCCTAGAACGCTTTAACTTCAAGGAGACTGGTTCTGAGGAAGCTTTTGGAGAAAAGCTAACCAGCCCAAACTTCTCTCACCTTCGTTTAGCTCTGCCCATTTTAGTCTGCGGCATACTCTAGGATCAGCTAGCCTTGCAGTACCCTCTCCCTTGGAAGAATACTGATTTTTCACAGACTGTGTGGTTAGGGTTTTCAGAGATAAGGTCTGGCGAAGGTTCATTCCCAGCTGGTGAAGAGCCTGTGACAGTCACCTCCCCCACTCCCCATATAGGCTGGTATGTTTCTGGTGCTGTCTCTTCTGCTTCAGAATCTGATTCTGATTGATCACCTGAAACACCTTCCCCCAGCCTAAAAAAAGCCAAGCTTAGTCATAACAAAGAGGTCCAACACCCCTGTGATGTGGATTGGGTGGGGGAAAGCGAATTGGACTGCAATGACAGTAGTGAGGAGGCATGGGCCCTCTCTGGGCAGTTTATACAAAAGCTGGAGCTGCACTGCCTAGTATGCTCCATATGCTCTAAGCCTCTCCTTACTGCATTCACTTGATGGATATTAGAGTTTCTGTCCCCCACGCCTTCCTCCCCCCCCCCCCCCCGAGTGACAGGTTGTAATTTCATCAGGCTGGTTACCGTGAGTTCACTGTCTGTGTGCCGGCGGTTGTCACAAGTATGTAGAGTTAAAGTACAACCTGCACCCTGATTTCCTTGGTGATCTATTACACTGAACTTTCACCGAAGGCACTTAATACACAACAGGCATTATTTATCGTGACAGCTCCTTCATTGTTGACAATTCGGGAAAGAGTGTACGTTGTAGTGCATTTAAATTTAACTGGACAGCTTGGGAGCGTTCAGATTTAACAACAAGGCACACTAAATCTGTGCCTTCCTTGAGCATTCAGTGCTTCAGCTGCGTGGGGTTGCTGTTTTGCCTTCCCCCACACCATCTACCTGCGAAGGCTTAGGACATCTCCTGTTGAGTAACAGCATAAATGTGCTACTTAATCTATGGTGCCACCTAGGGAGCAAAAGCAGTGCACAGGCTGCGAGTTGCAGGAAGGGATTTTTGTGCCACCAGATTATTTTTCGCAAACCAACTCCCCGGTGTTTCGGCTCATAAATGTGGAGCGCTTAATGTACATCCCTGCCTTGAACCACAGTTTCGTAAAGGGCAGTGGGAAACACAGGCTAGCTGGGAGCTGCATCATTATGGTTCAACAGATCGTTTGGAATTGATGACCTAACTGGACTTTTATATCTCTGGCATCTCTGAATGGAACACAGTATTTCTCCTGAGCTAATTAGGGTGCTATAAAAAGAAGTGCAGGCTACTCAATGAGGATGCATATTTCCAGTGTTAGGACTTGCTAGTTGTTGTGTCTTTTACAGATCTATCCTCTAAATGTCTGTTCACCCTAAGGTGTTTTGAGTTCAATGGGGCTTCCTCCCAGGTAAGTGGGTGGAGGATTATAGCTTTACTGTAGCTTTCTAATTGGCACTGAGAAATTCATGCAGAGTGTCTCCTCTCTTCTTTCCTGTCTTGTGACGGAAGAACCCCCACTTGGCAAATCTCTCTCTGCTGTGTAGGCATTAAAAGGCGAGGAAAACATCTGGGTTAGATCAGGGTTGGCCAACTGACAAATTTATCTGACCCTTGTCGCATAGGGTGACCATATGAAAAGGAGGACAGGGCTCCTGTATCTTTAACAGTTGCATTGAAAAGGGAATTTCAGCAGGTGTCATTTGTATATATGGGGAACCTGTGAAATTTCCTCTTCATCACAACAGTTAAAGCTGCAGGTGCCCTGCCCTCTTTTAAATCTGGTCACTCTAGTATAGCTCCTGCAGCTTTGACTGCTGTGATGAAGAGGGAATTTCACCAGGTTCTCCATGTATACAAATTATACCTGCTGTATTTCCTTTTTCTATGCAACTATTAAAGATATAAGAGCCCTGTCTTCCTTTTCATATGGTCATCCTATTGTCGCACTACTGGACATTGAATGAGGAGATGGTAAAATGTTTGCTTGTGACTTTACTTGTAAGGGGGGGAAATGTTTTTAAGTTGTGAGAAGTGATCCATAGTCTGATGCCATCCCTTTCTCTTTAACTTGTAGGCAAGATGTTTCTAATATGTAAATGTGCATCTTTAAATGCAATGTTTTGCATTGGACTGTATACTCCAGAACTGGGAAGACCTTACTGTTTTGGGTGACCCTATGAAAAGGAGGACAGGGCTCCTGTCTCTTTAACAGTTGCATAGAAACGGGAATTTCAGCAGGTGTCATTTGTATATATGGAGAACCTGGTGAAATTCCCTCTTCATCACAACAGTTAAAGGTGCAGGAGCTATACTAGAGTGACCAGATTTAAAAGAGGGCAGGGCACCTGCAGCTTTAATTGTTGTGTTGAAGAGGAAATTTCACCAGGTTCCCCATATATACAAATAACACCTGCTGAAATTCCCTTTTCAATACAACTGTTAAAGATACAGGAGCCCTGTCCTCCTTTTCATATGGTCACCCTATTACTGTTTGGTGATGCAATATTATTATAGAGCCTGACTGTCTATGAAGAGGTCTGTATAGGTGGCAATATGCACTTTGACTACTGTCAGGGTTAGATCCTGGCAAGCTGGGTACATTTATTTTTATCCCAAGGTGGGCAGCGTCAGTACATATTATTTTGTTCAATTAACCCAGCAAGGCTACTGGCAAACAGTTTTGGCAAACAGGAGAAGTGAAACTAAACTGGTGTTGTCACAAGCCCGTCTTTATAAGTTAGGATTGTGACTTTTTGTCTTTAATATCTGTGTAAAAATCCCACAGGGGCATCCTCATCACTATGCCACCTTGCTGGAATGTTTCACCAGTTGAAGTTCTGCTGGTCGTGTTGTGCTCTTCTCCCTAAAGGATGTTACTCTAACACGGAGCCCCTCCTGTCTGTATGTTTGTCTGTCTTAAAGTATATATACCCTGCCTTTCCATTAGTAGGCTCAAATCAGAGAACAAAGTTGAAATTACATAACAGAAATACAGCAAATCAATAGAAAATAAAAAAAAAATGAGGGTTGGCTGCTGTTAGCTGCTCTGTAAATTGATAATGTGTGGCCAGAGCAGTAAAGGCAAACAAAAACAGTAAGCGCTTTCAGCTAAAAATACCTGGGCCGCTGCTAGACGAGGAGTTAGCCCGGTATGAGGCCCGGTCTCCCTGCTGTGCATCCAGATGATGCACAGGGGATCCCAGAGTCAGGCCGGGCTAAGTCCTCCCTTGACCCGGGATAACCAGATGCACTTATGGCCCGGCTTTTCCGCAGCCCCGGGCTGAGGCCACGGCTGCAGAAGGTCTAGCAGGGTCCGTGTCTTTTCCAGGCTGCTCGCTTACTCACGAGTAGCTGGGAGAAGCTGTGCACTGGGCACAGCATTCCATAGGAGTGCTGTGCCCATTGGGCTGGGGGGGGGGGGAAATCACGGACGGGGGGCGCGGAGGGGGCATCGGACATGACGAGCGGGCAGGAGGTGGGCATGGCAAGTGGGAACATGATGAGCAGGCAGGGGGTGGGCATGGCGAGCGAGGGGAGGACGGGCAAGCGAGCAGGCAGGGGAGGCATCAGACATTGTGGGGGGAAATCAGGGGCAGGGGGAGTGGGAAACCCTTTATTTTATTTTATTTTAAAAATCCTACCCTTTTTGGGGTGCCCTCCTGCGCACGCAGCCCCTTTAAGGTGAAAAAAAAATGGCGGATGCGATGGGGCTTCCCTCGGCCCCGTCGCGTCTTACGTGTGGAAGGGGCCTACAGGCTGTGCTACTTCTAGCGCGGCCTGTCCCCTCCTCCCACATGGATTATCAGGTAGGTCTAGCAAGGCCCCTGGTATGTTTGGGTTTTTTTGGCCACATCCCTTTTGCCTTTCGCTCCACCCACCACTGGAATGTGGCCCCTGAGGGCTTTTCTGATATGGAATTTGGCCCTCAGACCGAAAGATGTTTGATACCCCTGCACTAAAGCAACAGAACAAAGGGTTGTGTGAGGAAGCTGTTGGCTAGCTGGCTGACTTGCACGTTGCGACTGAAGGGGAGGTCTGTTCCTCTCCCCTCCACGCACAAAGAAAAAGGGCAAACAGCGCAGAACACAGGACATATTTTCATTTCCTCTCAAAGGAAAACAAGACAAAACTGAGGGAACTGGGAAAGCTATGAATATGTAGATTATCACGAGTGACATTGCAAGGACCACCGGTTCTCCTGAAAAATGGGCAAATCCACATTGCCCACTTCCTGAAACAAAAGTGCTAGCTGTGGGAGAAAATAGCATTTTTTTTCCAGGCAACCCAGTACTGCAGGATATTTTTCTTTTCTTTTCCGTTTTTGTCCCAGAAAATAACCGTTTTGCAGAAGCCGAAGTACTATTATTTAAACCATCGTCCGGACCTCTTGTAATAACTTTGCAGCAATTGTGCTGGCCAAGTGCAAAGGAAGAAAAGGAAAAGAATGCTCTCGTCTGGAAGGCAGAATGAGTCGTGTCTCAGCCCCAGCGCCAGGCCCAGATGAGTTATAACACACAGCAGAGCCCGATCAGAAAGAAGTTCCTGAAACATGTGAGATTAACCCGACGTGGATCCTGCCGTTGAGATATTAGTGAAGATTAGAGAGCGATAGAAAACTTTTTCATTTTGAAGGGAAACATGACTGATTAATTAAGTGGCAGCGAAAGAACTTTGCTCCACACTGATAGGGAGGCTCATACCGTTAATTGAACACAGACTGCAGCTCCTATCTGTCATTGAATAAGGAAGAAAAACTCCCAACTTTAAAAATGTTTATTCACCCACACACACCACCCTGCCGCCCCTTATTCGGAGCTCCGCCGCTGCCACTTTTTCGTAGCTTATCTGCTTCTGTGTGGCAAAATGATTTATCTTGGCTGGTTGGAGAAGCCACTACAAGCAGCATTGGGGGAGGGGGAAGGAAATGGAGATTGTTCTGTTTTATAATTAAGACACATATGCTAATATCCGTGACATCATGAATAAGTACTTCAAAGCCACGAGCAGGCTTTGTCATGCATATTAAACCGAACAATTAACATGGTAACAAGCAGCTCTAGGCAGACAGTCAGTCTGACGTTATATTTGAGGGAAATGGTATCATTTTTTTTTTTAATTATAAAGATCCCCTGCCTGACAAGTATTATTAAGGAATAAAAGAGAAGAGACACCTTCTCTCTCTCTCTCTCTCTCTCTCTCTCAATATTCAGGGGGGAAAATCATATATATGTATATATACATACACATACATGATTTTTGTCACATGATGAAATTTTTCTTTTGTTTCCACCGGAATATATGATGGAGCAGCAAGATGGTTTGTGTGATAGGAAAGTCCCATGGAACAATAGGAGGATAACCTTGTAGTGACATTGTTTTTTTTTCAAGGCACAAAGAAGTTTTCTACTTTGACAGGAACGATTCCGTGTAATTTATTGCTGGGTGGCTCGACGGTATCAATTTGTCACACATTGTGATGCAATATGATGGGTTCATTTCTTTAAATGAATTATGGATTATGGATTACCACTTTTATATCAACAGTGCAGCTGTATCACTTCCTATAAAAACACACCTCCATTTCCCCCTGACTTTTCCCATCTAATTTTTCTTTTGTCTAAATAAGACTCTTTCCCTCCCCCCAGCTAATCTTTTCCCTAATAAGGTACTTAATAATTTAAAATATCTTCAAAATGAGCATATTTCAAAGGGACTGATATCAATGGCAGTCTGAGAGCCGCCAGCTATGAGAATGTGAATGGGGCAACCGAACTTTCAAGAAACAGAATCCCAACTGTCTTTTGCCTCTAGGCAACAATTTTATTAAAGTTGGTATTAAACTGCAGAGCACAGAATGTAATTTAACTATTTATGCCTCCATAAGACAGATCAGCAGAAGTCTATCATTTTGAAATTTAAATCTTAATTCATATTTTAGAGGGTGCTTTTTTTTTTAATGACATCCTAAATTTATAGTTGTTATTTATTTTTGGTGGCTTTTTGAAAGAGTGATATTTCAATGATAGATCTAATAAAGCCATGACAGCTACATGGATCTCAATGTTTAAGGGCAGTATATCTAGCATTATCAAGTTTGAGGCAAATCAGGAGAGGATGGACATCATCTTTCATGCCCTGCTTGCAAGCGTCCCTGAAAAAACTGGATGAACGCTGTCTGAAATAGAATTCTATACTAAATGGACTAGATCAGGGGTAGACAACCTTTTGGAGCCTGTGTAGAACTCTGCATAGGATTTTAGTCATGCCCCATAAATTCAACTGCAAGATTTTGTTAGTGGTTTCTTTGCCTATCTGAGGATATCTCTGTTTTTATAATGGAGTTTTTAACCAGAATGTTAGTTTATTTGAGTCCAAATCAGGGTTAGGGTGGCCGTTCCAATGTTGTTGGACTGCAATTCTCATCAGTCTCAGGGACTAATAAAGAGAGTTAAATCCAAAGTCTGGAGGGCCATAAATTGCCCACCTCTGGTATAAATAATAGTATCTATCTATCTATCTATCTATCTATCTATCTATCTATCTATCTATCCATCCATCCATCCATCCATCCATCCTGCAGTGTGGTTATGATGAGCCCTGCAGTTCAAAATATATCACTATACCACTGCTGTCCAGGGAGCCAAAATTTGAAAGGATTATGGATTACCACTTTTATATTAAAAAGTATTCCCAGTTCACACAACTGCAGTGAAGGAAATAAGTCACTGTAGCTTATTTCCCCACCATGACTGCCACAGGCCAACCAGATTTTCCCAGTTACCCTCACTGGCACAGCTTGCTGTGTCATCCAAAGCAGAGAGGCATGGCTTGCTTGAGGGCAGCAACCTTCAAATAAGGAATGGTCTGTTCTTGGTTTATTTGAGGGTTTTGTCTGACCACCCACACCCACACCCACACCATGCCACCTGGGTTCAGATGACATGGCAAGTCATACCACTGAGGGTAATTATGGAAATCTGGACAGCATGTTGGCACACACAGTGGGGAAATAAGCCATGGTGGCTTATTTGTCTCGCTGTAGTTGTGCAAGCTGGCCCACTGTCACTGCCTGAGTGTCTGGATTTATATGCAGATTCTAATCTATGTGAATGAAGAATCTTTAGGCAGTGTGGTAGTATTTTAGCTCAGACTAAATAACGTAGGGGAAAATAGTGTGGTGTTAACATTACTGACATTAAAAACACAAATGAGAAATAATGGCCGGGTCAGTTCTTGTGCATTTAATGCACTATATTAATGCTGTGCAGCATGAAATAACAGAGAAGTGCCAGATAGGGAGTCTTTATCCCATGCAGCAAGCAAGAGAACTATGGTCTGCTACACACACAAACACACACACACACACACACAGAGAGAGAGAGAGAGAGAGAGAGAGAGAGAGAGAGAGAGAGAGAGAGAGAGAGAGAGAGAGGTGTCTGAGAAGTTAATGAAATGCTCCTAACTGGCATAGCCCAAATAATAATGTTATTTATTTTGACTTTTCCTTTTTACATCATTATCACCATCATCATCATCAGCAGCAGCAGCATTTATATCCCACCTTTTTCCTCCAAGGGACCCAAGGCAGCATACATAATCCTCCTCCTCTCCTTTTTATCCTCACAACAAGAACCCTGTGAGGTAGGTTGGGTTGAGAGTCTGTGACTGGCCCAAAGTCACCCAGTGGGTTTCCGTGGCCGAGTTGGGGACCGACTCCCAGTCCGACACTTTAGCCAGTACTCCACACTGGCTCTCTTAATCACCACACATACACTGAATGTGATTAATAACAAGTAAAACCAACCACAAATTAAAACAACAACAACAAAACAATCTTTTTAAAAGTTAAACATCACATTAAAAACTAGTTCAGGCAGTATGACACAACACAAAGAACAGCAATTAAACTTTAATCGCCGTCAAAAGTTCCTTGAATGCCCACATAGTAAATGGGACTGCAGCATTTTTATTGTTGATATTTTATGTTGTTTGTTCTGCTGTTCTTATTTGTAAACGTCTTTTGCTGTGATTGTGTTATGTTTTCCTGTTTTTGTTATGCCTTATGACTGGGACAAATAAAATTAAAATGTCTCCTGGAATGCATTGTTTTGCTTTCCTTCTTGCTCTACAAGCAGCAAGGTAGTTGCACAGACAACCACAGGGAGAGAATTCCATAAAAAGGAAGCCAGTGCTGAGAAGGCCCTGCATCTCATTTCCATTGGCATCCATCAGTTCACTCAGTAACAAGCAGGCCACTTTATTTTGAATGAATCGAAGGTAGCCCCAGTACGGTATTGTAGTCCAACTTAGAGGTTACCAAACATATAGCATGGTAATTTGATTTCAACATTGGAAACTAGTAGAAACATTAAAGAAAATTTCCAGGTTTGCAGTAATCCTACATTTATCTCCAAATATGAAATTCTTTGTTAAAAATCAGCCAAAGTACATGTGGATATACTCTTCTTCATTTTTATGATAAACTTCAGTGGATCCAGTATTTATACTAAAGAGGTTAAATGGATAACTATACCCTAAAGTGATAAGGGAACAGGATTTCTAACTACAGCTTGGTAACTCATCTGGTTTGCGTTTAGAAAGATTACATTTCTTTTTTTGTCCTCTGGGGTCTCACTATCTTTAGAAAGTGAAACAGTATTTTTTTTAAAAAATATATATATCAAAGGAGATGCTAGTATTTAAACACTGGCATTTCTTTTCTGAGTTCTGCCCTGCTTGAACTCTTTAACTTTTTTTATTTCACTCCATCGTTTCCCTTTTAGTCAACAACTTAGCATTGTCATGAGCTCGGGGGCTTTACATTTTAAATGCTAGCTCCATGGTGTACAAGTGGTTAGTATGTCTTCAAAGCAGAAATGAAAACACACACACGCACACACATACAAAATGGCAAATGGTTTTCTAGCTTCAATGATTTAAATGTACTTTGTTCTCTCTCCTGTTTTGAGATCGGCCTTGGGTTTTGCCTGGAGGGTTTAGCAGCCCCCTGCACCCCACCACCCTGCTAGCCTGGTCAATCTCCACTTTTACAAGAGAACTCTTTAAGGAGAGATGGAGACCCAAAACATTGCGGTGTTTGAAATGAAAAATTGCAATGGTGTAGGGTAGAGGTAGGCAACATGGTGTCCATGGGTATCAGTGTGTCCCTTGCATCCACCAAGATGTCCTACACATCCCACTTTTCAAATGAAACAAAACTACACATTTTCCTGTGAAATAACATTCTCTTGGTGCTGAAAACTGTGGCTTCGTCATCAAAAGAGTTATTTATTTTGTGCCAACGGCCCGAAACAATTGCCTAACCCTCCCTATAGGGCCGCATTAAATATTCTCAAGCAAATATTTTCATTGTGGAAAAAAGTTGAAAATGAGATTAAAATGTTTCCAAAAAGGACCCCCAAAGCATTCTCTTTCACACCAGTTAATTGCTGCTAACAGTACCAATCAACTGTATGTTTTCCGCACCATTTTGGGTTTGTTTGAAAAATAGCCATCCTTTTCTAGTAGCTGTTGCCTACGTGACAATGTCACCATTACCATTTTGGCTTCAAAATATTGTGCCATAACAGCATCCCATTGCGCTGTGAAGAAGCTCACAATGGGGTGTTGTCGAGGAAGGCTACCGTGCTTTATTGGGGATACATGTATGTGATATGTGCCAATGGGACTTTCCCTCCTGATGCAAATATCAGCTTCAGAGGAGAGTTTTTTGGTCAGAACATTTCTGGGAGAAAGGGTTAATTGCTACCTGTCATAGCCCTGATCTTGTTCCCCCGTGACAGCTATTTACTGTTTTTTTTTAAAGTTACACATAATGTTAAACAATGTGTTTTATGTAGAGTAGTGCACATATGGCCTCTTGACATTCTCCACTCTATTTATGGGCAGAGAAATTAGGGGAACAGTTTCTCCAAATTTCTTCGGGAGAAAGAAAATTCTCCAACAGTTTTTCTCTTACAGTTATAATGACACTGTGGGGCATTTTGGGAAATTTAAAATGGCAGCTTTCTGGCTGCTGCCAGTGTACTAAGGGGGGCACTGACACATGACGTGGTTCCCCCATCAGACAGCACATGCTGGGGGCACCCTCATGCGTAAAGTCTCCCCTGTCCATTTTCTTTTGGGTGATTACATAGTTGATGCTGGCCACCTGTCCTGGGCTTGTGAAGTATTGTGATTTTTGTGTGTGTGTATAAGTGGTGGTTAATGTGTGAGAGGACAGCCCTGCAACTATCCTAGGCTTGTGTGGTGAAGAGATGTTTTTGTGTATGGTTAGATGCTGGCTTTGGTGTGAGAGGACGGTCCTGTTTCTGTCCTAGGCCTGTGTTGAGTAGTGGTTTTGTGTGGGGGAGGGAGAGAGAGACTAGGTGGTACTTTGTGTGAGAGAGGACAGCCCTGTGTGCTCCACATTCTTTTGTCTCTTCCCAAGGTTTTTACAGACATGTGTGCCCAAGGAAGGAATATGGCTCCCTACCATTTCTGCCTTAGAAAATCCCTCCCAGTTTGGCTCAGGAGATAAAAGCTGAAGCTGAAATGTGAAAAGCAAACTAAACAGAATTAGAGGGAGTGAGAATGAAGCAGCACACAAAAAAGAGCCTTGAGGAAAGAGTGAGGAGGTCAAGAATTGTGCCTGCGGGTGTCTTCAGGCTAAATTCTGCCCTCAGTTGCACATGTACAATCCCATTTTCTTCATGGAATTGCATGGATGGAACCGAGGGCAGGAACTGGGTTGTTGACTTCAAATCCTTGTACTCAAGAGTGTTTGTAACTCTGTTCCATTCTTCTTTTACTGCAGCACATTCTGAACTGGACAATAAGCTGTACAAATCCAACTCCCTTGGTATTCCGCCACTCTAGCTAAGGCCTGGTCGATTGCTGAAGCAAGGCTAAAGACAATTTGGGGACATTTGTTGTTGTTGCTATATTTGGTGCCAGGGTTTTTCAGTTTAGTCACATCCTGTCTCCCCCTCTGCAGAATCCAAACCAGCTAGTTTAAGAAATGAGAAGAATGTTGGTTTTGTCAGCACTTCTATGATTTGAAATACATGCTGCGACTGCATCTATTACCAGCACTCTGAAATGTTCACAATTAGCAATGCTTTTATAAGCAATGTACATGACATTATCAATCCCGTTTCATGTGAAATTTGATTCCATAATGCATTAATGGTCAGTTTAGTCATAAAGACCCTAAACCCTAACTGTCCTTTTTAGGTGGTTTAATCCCCCCTCCCCATTTGAAACAATTTGCCATGTAGGCTGCTGCTAAACTATGAATCATCAGTTCAGTTGCCCTCTCATGTATCACTGCCATCCAACATCTTATAATTTGGGTGCAGGTCCAGAAAATATGAAATAGATTGCTCTACTAGAACCACAATGTCCAGCCAGGGTAAATGTGGCAACCAACTGGAAGTGAATTCAGCCCCTACAGATTGTTTGACTAGAACACAGAAATGAATACCAGAAACTAAGAGCAAACTAATCTCTCCCAACTGTGAATGCTTAGGGAGCCACAATGGCACCATCCACAGAGGAGAGGGAGGTCTTGGCAGACTTATGGGAACCCCAAGGTTTTCAGATCTATAGTAAATTTATAGGAAATGAGAGGAACCTCAAAAAGAACCCAGTGAGAACTGACTGTGCTCAGTGCCCACAGAATGCAGACTGACTGGGGTGGGGTGGGGGGCGATGGAGAACTGGCTGGCTGACTAAAACAGGAACACTCCACACTGGATGTTTGTTATAAGTCCCACTTATACTTTACACAGTATATTGGATTTTATTCTTCTAAATATTTGAATTGTGTTTTATTCTTTTAACTTGTTTGTAATCTGCTGGGAGAGTGCTTGTTATTGGGTAGATTAGAAAGATCATAAATAAATACATAAATAAATAAATTGTATTTGAGTTAGGAAAGGGAGTCAGAGAACTTCCACAACATTGCAATGATAATGATAAATAGAGTGATAATGTCCACTCATATTCTTTATTTATATTCTTGTAAGTTCTTTCTTTTTATGTATACTGTATATGAAATTTATTATTTTATTGTTATCAACAACAACAACAACAACCACAACTTGAGGCACTGAAAATGAAATCTGAGACACTCACTATATGGGTGGAATTCATTGGTTGGTTGTTTTGTTTTACTTTGAGGCAAAACAATTTGTATTTTGGTTTTTATAGAGACCTCTCCTATATATCCACTTCCCCGATATATACCTGTCTTCTTATTATCTTCTTCTGAGCCATTCCATTCACATGAATTACCATTGGGAAGCTTCACCTATCAATGTGAGCATACTGGCTCATACGTTACTTCTTCTATGGGACCGCTCAGTGGGGAAGGACTCAGAGCTTTTGCTAGAGTTCCAAGTTAATTGGTAGTGCAGTGTCCCCAGCTCATCTGAAAGCAATTTGAGAAAGCAGCAGAACTCTAGGAGGTCAAAATCTGATTGATATGCTGTTAACTTTTCAGCAAAAGCCTTTCTGTTCCTACTAGGAAAGCACTAATAAAAACTATATATGAAGCATGGATTTCCATGATGGTTACAGAGATGGAAAAAAACATGTGAATATTTGTGCTATAGAGTATTTTATTTTGTTCTACCAGCATCATCCTTTTAAAATACTTGTCTATTACTTGAACAATATTTGAGTGTGGGTCAATTGACCAAACCTTTTTTGACTGGACAATGACCACATTCAGACAGTGTTCCCCACCTTGAAGCCTTCAACTCCCATCATCCCAGCCAGCCTGTCTATTGGCCATTATTGGCTGGAATTGATGGGAGTTGAAGTCCAAAATACATCGGAGGGTGCTGGTTTGTGGGCCATTCTGCAATTCACATGTGGTGGTATACAAATGTGAGAAGTGAGAAATGCTTTCCTTTCCCCCTATGTAGCATAGAGAGATAAAAATTAGCTGAGAAGTAAGGTGCTGTTTAAAATGGTGTTTGAAGAATGTGTTATATTTCTTTTTAATGGCCTCTAAAAGTCTCCTTCTGAAAGGTTTTTAGAGAGCCATTCCTGCATTCCCCACAGTGCTGTCAATTGGCAGCTGCCTCTGGGAGAGGGAGGGGGAGGGGAGAGGGACTATTACTTTGAAAGTCTCTTAAACCGTGTAGTTAAAATTACAGCAGCATTTTCTAAAATACCCTTTAAATAGTACTTTGCATGCTCACCTCCCAGTCTTCCTGACTTAAACTCATGCAACCCTGCATGCAAAAGACTGATGCTACATTGGCTTGGTTTGCTAATGGGATTGACTGTAGCTAGTTCCATCCGTAGTTCCTTCCAAGTTGGGCATAGCCAGCACTGCCTCTTCTCAAAACACCACCATTATGGGAGTTTTACAGAAACATGCTCCATTGGGTTTATGCCACACTGAAATGGTCTCCCCTTTTGGCATACGAGGAAATGAAGGCTTCCAGTCTCCAAACAGGCATAAAACAAAGTTGCATGATTATTTGGTCTTTCTTCAGTACTTGGATCACAAAGCCTGGATGTAGTTCCTAGCTCCTGGCAGTCTAGGTAAAAGTCCTATTTCTGCTTACCAGCCTCAGAGCTCTTAACAAGACATCACTTGGGATTCAGGTCTGAAGACCATGAGAAATCTGCATATCCCAACTAGAATGGTTAAAAGAGAAAAGAGTGTAGAACTTGGTCTAACTTGAGTCCCATTCATTTCAATATTCTAAGTAGTACGTATGTTGGATTTTACTCAGGGCATCCCCTACTTCTCTGAACTCATCACTAGGGGTACAACGTTCTTATCTCCCATTACATGGCTTGGGGAGTTTATTTATTTATTTGTCAAGGGCCACATTCACTCAGGGCTAATCCTTTTTTGCCCTTCTTTGAGAAAGGTCATATGTAGGATCATATTTCAATACATCAAACAATTCTGAAGGACAAGATACAACTGAGATGAACAGAGAGAAAAACACAGCAACTCAGCACCCTTCTCAAATGGCTCTCCTACAAAACAAGCTTTCCCTGGACAGCAACTCAACACAGAGTTGTGCAATTATCTCCGTATGCCTCAAACAGTGTGTGGTTGTTTTTAAAAAGTGGCATGGAGTTAATCTCTTGAAATGCTTGCACACAATGAGCTTGTCATATGAACAGATTATATTTGGGTACGGGCGGGGGTGGACCCTCCAGAGAGAGTCTGGTAGTGGCACACATGTACAAAAGCTCAGCATTGGGGGTGGGTGCCCAGTGCAACAGAATTTTATTCTCTTAAGATTTTTCTTTCACTTTTTAAAAAGGACTTGTCCCTTGCTTTTATAACAACTGGCCTCAATCCATTTTTTTTCCTAGTTGGTTGTCAAATCTAGTCATGTGCTATATATACTGCGAGGAATTTAAGAGAGACAGTTACCAAAGCTTTGTGACTGAGCAGGGATTTAAAGTAAATGCAAGTCCAGCACTTAATCCAAATGCCACTCGCTCCTCTTCGTGTGTATTGATTCTTAACATTGTTCTATTAGAGAACCTGAAGACACAGATGCCATTTTCACATTGACTGGATTACAGATAAAAGACTGTGGGCCTTGGGATGCAAGGCCAAGCAGAAGTTATGTCAGGAGTTCAGGTCAAGCTGGCATTTGGGTCCAAGTAGGAGGTCTGTCATATGCAGGAGTCAGGTACGATCAGGACCTTGGACAGCTCAAAGTGCTGCTCAGCAGAAGTAAGGTTGGATGGTAATACACAAGCAGGGCTCAAACGTTGCTGCTGCAGCAACAACTGACTTCAGTGATGCTCTAAATAGGCTGCAGCTCAGTCTAGGTGGGTTGCTCTGCCTCCTCAGCAAAAGTCTCCTGTATTCAAAGGGGTCTTCTCTGGTTTTGTAAGTGCTTGCTCTGATGAATCATGGTTAAATCATGGCTCTGATGGTAGAATCATGGCTCCAGTGGTTTGTGGGGTGAAGTCCATGGAATCTGAGGGTGATGCTGAAGTCAGAATGTCCCTGGGGGACATAGACTCCGAAGAAAAGTCAGCATTGGGGAGGGATTCACCCTCAGGGCAGATCCCAAATGACTACACTTCTCCCGAGGCCTTGGTACACAAAGAGCCTACACAGCTACCTTCCCAACCTCCTCCGGCTGGGGACCCTTTCTCTGATCTAACAGAATCTCGACATGCCCATAGAGCTTCGGCTATGGGGTGGTATATACATGTAATAAATAATAAATAAATAAATAAATAAATGCCCGATGCCTTAATGGAGTAGTAGAATTCCCGAAGGTTATACCATTTGTGTGGAAAGCCCCAAAGTTCTAGGCAGCAGAAGATTGGCTGATCTGCCATTGGAAGCAACATGAACTGAAAATAGATGACCCAGTTCTGAATCAGTTAAATTAAAAGCCAATGAATGAATAACAAAACATATGCAGCTTTTATAATTGAAAAATGAATAGGGTAACTAAATGCTTTCTCCACTAGTTCACCACAACCTGTCAACATATATATATTATTTATTTTCTGTCAACATAATTTTGAGCTCAAATTAGATTGTGGTGTACTTGGAAGCTACCTCTCAAAACAAAAGTTCTCAGATATCAACATTTTAAAAGTTTTAACGTGCAATCCTATATTTCTGCCCTGGGTACTCGTAAATCTCTGAACTTGCACCTGCCATTCTGCATTTAAACTAGAGGCTGCGGGAATGAGGAGGAAAGGAGTCAGGGGCATCAACCATATGAGACTTGGGGCCAGGCTATCTGAAGGAACGCCTCCTCCCATATGTACCTGCCCAGACCCTAAGGTCATCCTCAGGGGTCCTTCTCCACGAACCCCTGCCAAAGGAAGTGAGGCAGGTGGCTACCAGGAGGAGGGCTTTCTCTGCTGTGGCACCCCGGCTGTGGAACGAGCTCCCTAAGGAGGTTTGCTTGGCACCTACATTATATGCCTTTAGACACGAGCTAAGACCTTTTTATTCTCCCAGCATTTTAACAGTCTATAAATAAATTTTAACTTGGTGTTTTAAATTTGTAATTTTGCATTGCTGCTGTTTTTATCTGGTTGAGCTTTTATATTGTATTTTATAGTATGGTTTTATACTGTTGTTTTATACTTTGAATGTTTTTAATTTTGTGAACCGCCCAGAGAGCTCCGGCTATTGGATGGTATAGAAATGTAATAAATAAATAAATAAATAAATAAATAAATAAATAAATAAATAAATAAATAAAATGCCCTGTCTCCTTCCTTCCCTGCCCACAGGAACACCCCTTTTCCCAGTCTCTGTGCTGCATTTTCAAGCGCAGAGATGTAGCCAGTGAAGAGACAACTGGGCTGGCTATGAGAAGGGAGGGGAGCATGGTTTCTGGGCTCCAAGGTCAGAGCCGTGTTAACAATCTTGAAGTCCATAAACCAAACAATCCTATAGAACTGGTCCCTTATAGAAGTAAAATACTTTTACTTCTTTTGTTTTAAGAACAAAATCCAACCTTAACTGTGAACTTTGTGAAACATATAAAAGGTCAGTATCTGAAAACCGTTCCTTTTCTAAGAGGGACTGAGTGAATGTGCTACAAAAAGCAGGATCACATCAACAGATATCGCACTTCTTCCTAGTAATTCAGAATCTAAAATATGTTAAGAAATATGTTTATAATGCAAGATGTAGCAGAGCTTGTTTTTTCTTCCAAGTACTGAAATCCATTTCCTGAGGTCATGTGAACATATTATTTTGTGTATATTTTTATGGCATCCTAAGCTTTGGTTGAGAAATATAGTAGGCGAAAATAAGACAATATGCTTAGGATTTTTCAGGAAAAAGTTTAGGAGTCAGTTGTGTTAGCACAGTTGCACTGCAGAATAAGCCACAAATTGCATAAATCATAGGAGCCTTTTATTTGAATTCTAATTGATCAAGAGGCATAAAATAATGTCTGAGGCGGTTGTAACAGAAATCTCTAATTGGGGTAGGCGGTTAGGTTATCTTAGCTAATGGCCTTGATGTTGTTTTCCAGCCATAAATGAGTTAAGCAGTTTAGTACCATCATACTAAATCTTTATGTGCCACCGCCTGGAGTTCCTAGTCTCCAACTCATCTATATTCCAAATTGTCAGCAAGGATATTGGTGAGCTATTTTTACTTGTCCACAGATATGTCATACTTAAGCCCATTGGACTCCATGCTTGCTACTGGGATTATTTGCTGGCTGTGTTGAGTCTTCTTTCACACGCTAAGGCTGCAGTCCTATGCACACTTACTTATAGTGGGATTTATTTCTGATTAAACATATGTAATATTGCAGTGCTTATATCAGGATGGGCTTCTACAAGAGGTCACACTACTTGCCTCCTTGAGAACAGCAGGGACCTTCAGGACAGCAGGGACCGAAGGGAAGTGTTTATCAACCCCTGGACCCACCCAGTGAAACCCTTTCGGCTTGCTTCTATAAACCAGGAGGGACAGGAATTGAGAGGGCGAGTGGTTGGTCACATAGTTGCAAGCACCTTAGAGTGCATTTATTATTATTATTATTATTATTATTATTATTATTATTATTATTATTATTATTATTATTTATTCTTCATTATTTCATTCCACCTTTTCCCCCCCTGTGGGTCAGCCCTGGGATTAGAATGGTAATGGACATTCTGTGGGATTCCATTTTCTTTCTTTTTGTATTTCAGTTGAGTGTTGCAGTGAAAGGACCTTCTTATAATATATTTATGTATTTCTAACGTTTGTAGGCTGCCTTTCAAACTTGTAAAAGTGCACAAGGTGATATACATAATATAAAAGTCTTATATCTCAAAATAGACTTTACTTTGAAACAATAAAAGTTATTTTATTTCTAAAGTGTTGCAATATAAACACACACAACATGTTAAGATATGCAAGAAAGATCTGCTACAGAAAGGGGTCAATTTGGTCAGGGCTTGGAACAGAGTCTTTTTAGTTCTTGCTCCCTTTTAAGGAATTCCATTGCAGTGAAAGTCATCAGTTAGAAGGCAGGAAGAAAGGAAAGAGCTTTCTGCATAATATTTAAACCAGTGATGGACTATTAAGGGCAAGACCTCCACCATGGAGCAGTGGAGAGCATTGCTAGAGGGTCACCCATTGCTGTATATTAGAATGTGCCCCGGCCAGGCCTCCCCCTTCATAGTTTGCTCTAGTCAGCACTGGTGCTGCATCCCACCCATTGTCACTGCTGGCCATCTGGTTCATGCTGAGAATCCTCTCAGCACAACCCAGAGGGTGGGTGGACTCTCTGGAGAACCATGTCAGCCAGAGAAAGTGGCTGGCATGGGTCTTCAGAGAGCTGGTCAGGCCCAAATTGCCTGACTCTGAAGGACCCTTCCTCAGAGCCAGGCATTTGGGGAGGGGTGTCCGAGGAGATTGCCTGCAATACAGAGGATCCTCAGTGTTAACCAGAGGGTGGGTGGCTAAGAGGAGCCACCTATTCTTTGTCTCAATCTGAGGATCTCTGCACTTGCTTAAGGGCGGGCAGCTGCCCTGTAGAGCCCACCTGCCTGCTCTCTACCTTGCTCTGAGGGGGTCCTCAAAGTGAAACAGAGGGCAGGCAACTGTTCTGGCGAGCCCCACTGGCTGTGCTTTCTCTACAACAGTTGTCACAGTGGGAGCATGATTGGCAGGGCTCTCAGGAGTACCTACTGTTCTGCCACCTTGCTGAAGCAAGGCAGTGCCAAGCCTCCCTCTGCATAATTTGCCGCTCCTAACACTTTGCCATCTGAGGAAGGGAATTTAATCCCACCTCATGAGAAGATTAGCCCTGGCTGTAGTGCCAGGTGAGTTGCAATGTCCCCAAGGTCTTCCTGTGGCTCACCTTACCACATCCACTGGTTTACTCCTCTTCAGGCCCAAGCAGTTTAGGCTATGTAGAACAGAAATATAAATAACTCTGAAAGATGGGGACCTGAAGAGCAGGGCTCATTGGTAACAGTAAATAAGGCACAGGGGGGCTTACTTCCCCTGCTAATGGCCTGGATGGATACAAGACACAAGAAGATGGTATCAGCAGGCACAGAGAAACTCTCAAGGGTGCAGAAGTACCAAAAAATCGTTCAGGGACAAAAATAAATATAAGGAAGCTAACTCAAATGGGGACTCAGCGTGGACATGGAATGCTAAATAACTATTATGGGGTGGAGACAAGGTGGGAGATGGAATGGAATGGCAATATTATGAATAGGAGATCTTCACACTGCACTGTTTGGTGACAGCACCTATGTGTAATAATTAATTTCCAACCAAGACAAGAAAAGGCCTTGAGGACTCATCGGTTGAACTCCTTCATGTTTCCTTTGTCTTTTTGACCTTGGGGTGGAGGAGGCTTCAGCAGTTTTATTTTTCTTGTCTTTGAGAGACTTGTTATGAAAAATGTTTGAGAACCTCATTTCTAGCACACACACAAATGCGCACACACCACTTTTTGCCATACTAGGAAAATAAGGGGGAAAACAGAAGGTGTTTACATCCACAATGCAGTACTGTGGCAATACACTGAATTCAAAATAGAAAAACCAGAGATAAAGAAAAAGGAAAACAAAATATGCTGTTCAACATGGGAAGGATGAAAAGGGAAAAAAATCTGTGATCAAAAAACCATCTGCATGCTAATCTGAACATTTTCAAGTAGAACAAGTGTAAGGGAAGGTGGGTGGTGGTGGAAACCCGCATTGAAAAGAAAACATGAGCTGCGAACCAAAATAATTATGAGCGGAAAAACACTGACAAGTTAGAAAAAAGTAAAGAACAGATTGGATTGGCGTGCTTTTCTTCACAACACAGGAAACATAGATTCAGCAGTGTGACTAGTGTAATTGGGGCATATACCAAATCAGGCACAATATTTAAACTGGTCTTTTAACAAACAGAGAAACTGTTAAAGGTTCTGAGAATGTAATGGAGAATGGGGGAGGCTAAGGAGCCAGGAAGTGGGTGTATGGCTTCTGTTGCCAACCTTTCCCATTTACTCTCGGAGGCCTCTCTCTGGGTTAATCAATTGGTTATTGGCATGATTTTTGTTAATGAGCTACCACAGAGTGTGTGGACATAACCCTTAAGCTCCATTTAAATATGATGTAGGAAGAACTTAACTGCACAGTATTGCCTGTGCCTGACATCTCATTTAAATGACCTCCTTAGCCCTTACCTCCTTACCATTATCACACCAAGTATCATTCGCGTGAATATGTGTTGGTCTAGATGTGCCAATGTTGTCTGCATAGCAGCTGATTGGTCCTCAGAACCCTTCTTCAGGCACAGAAGGGAACAGGGTTCCTGTGATTGGCAGTGGTACAGCATGACTCTTCTGGATTGGCCAAACCTGGGCAGGATCTACACTATTGCTTTGTAACAGTTTATAATGGCATTAACAGCTGCTGGGGCCCAGGACACATTCCATATACCATTTTCAAACTGCTTTCAAAGTGTTATATCCTGCTTGGTGTAGCTCTGGCCCTGGTATAAATACTAAGAGCTTAGCTGTCTGCCTTGGCTGAACACCAGATCAGTGCCTTCTGCAAGTGGTGTTTCAGACTCTAGCTGAAGCCACTTACCTCAGATGCCTTGAGAACAAACCAGAGAACGCTTCCTCTAGGTCCTGATTTGGATATGGCTGCCGAGTGCCCTGACAGACACCTTGGTATAACAGAATAAAGAGGAAAACTGTCACATTTCATTGGGGGATACCTGGTTCTTGTTTTGCACCCCAGCAAAAGAGTGTTGTCCTTCAGTTCTCACCTTGGTAACTTTCTTTACTTCCCATATGTGTGTGCATGTATGTGTGTATAGGTTTATCCATCACTACCCATGTGCCAGTGGGGCCCACCACTGGTGCAACAGAAAGCTAGCGCTTCTGCCTTGGCCTGTTCACCTCTGCACAACAGGAAGCTAGCACTTCCTAGATCAACCCTGGGAATGAGCTGAAACATTCATTTCCAGAATGGCCATGATGAAGTATACATACTTGTGCATGAAACAGAATAGACACTAATTTGATGCTTAAGCTGGCTGTAAAGTTTATCCTTGGGAGGCTGAAAGGAAGGGAGAGGCCTACTTGTTGTAAGGGAGCCTAACCCCTTCACAATAAATTAAAGTTTGCTTTATGTCTGGAGTGCAATCTTATATAAGAATATGGTAGTACAAGGCTTGATGTTGTGCAGACTTCTACTGTTACTTTCTACTGTTAGTTTTACCCTACCCTGTGCCTGCTTACCCTACCCTGTACCTGTTTGCATTCTCTTCCCCTCCTTATTGTTTTACTATGATTTTATTAGATTGTAAGCCTATGCGGCAGGGTCTTGCTATTCACTGTTTTACTCTGTACAGCACCATGTACACTGATGGTGCTATATAAATAAATAAATAATAATAATAATAATAATAATAATAATAATAATAATAATTATTCAAGAACTACTAGACCAATTTTGCTCATTTTTCTTTTCAACTGAAGCTTGAGCAGTGTAGATGTGCAGGAAATTTTGAAATTTTGAAAAAGTTCAGAGCTTGAGCTTTAATAGCAATTTATTTCCTTTGTGCCAAACAGGCAGGGCAGCCCGTTCCACCAGCGGGACAGCCCTGCTTGGTGAATCATTGCATCATGAAGGCGGGTCCAGATGTAGCCATGCGGTTAGGTTGTTGCTGCCAGTGGGGGGGGGGGGGGAAAGGGACAGAAGCAGCCAATTTGGGGTGTGAGGGAGGGGGCAGGGCCACATCACATGCAAATTTCAGAGGGAGGATTCACTACACCTGATCCACATTTGCATTATTCATAAGCCTCTTGGGGGTGAGAGGACTGAGGGGCAAAAAACTGGGGAAGGAGCAGGGCTACTAGTGCCCATGACAACATGAGGTTTACAGCAGCAGAGATAAGATTGGGCAGGCCAGCCAAGTAGCCCTGGTTCTAAAGTTTGTTGCAACAGGAAAGGCTTTCAGGAGAGATTCTGTGGCAGAGCAGGCAGTCTGTTCAGGTCACAGGAAGAACTCCAGGACCTCTGGGAATAGGATTCAAGGAGGGAGGGAGGGAGGGAGGGAATGAAACCACCTAAAATTTCCAGTCAAGTGGAAAGGCATAGGAGTGGTGTGAGGCCAAGCCTACAGGGAGGTATCCTTCCTGAGTGAGGAGTGGAAAAGGCCAGCAACAGGACACAGCTAGAAGACCTGTGAGACTGAGGAAGCACAACCCAATCCCTATTCCCTTATTCCCATGTAAGAAAAAAGAAGCACATCTCATTTTTGCTTGATCCAAGTGCAAGGAGGACCTGCAGTCGAGAATGTCTGATGCAGTCCACATGTGCAAGAGTTCTCGCATGTATCTCCCAGCTTCATACATATATGCAGGGATCCTTGTAGGGGGTAGTAGCAGGGCCTCCAACATCACACATGCACCAGCCTTGCACAGCTGACCACAGGGGGGTGGGGAGACAAAAGGCAGACCTTGCCCAGAGTGCTATTTATTCTGGGGCTGGCCATTTCTGTTACAGAAATTAGTGTTGTGCTAGAGGTAGGGCCCACTGGTGTACCATAATCAGTGGAGGTATATGAGCATCATTGGATACTGCCTCTGTATACACCCCCCAAATTCTCAATTATTTCATGTACTTTATGTTGAAGTGAAAACACACACACACACACTTTCTGGGGTGTTATAGAACTCCTGCCTATTTGCAACAACCTTATGGCAGCCCCTTTTTCCATGTCTTCTTCTCATACAGTACCAGTAATGTGTCAAGAAAACCACTACATATGTAGGATTGTTTATGTGGAAAGAAATCAGATCATGTTGAGCCTGTGCATGTGATTGATTCATGTATGTGGTACTGAAATGGGGTAAGAAAAAGCCAAAAGAAACCATCTCCTAAATAATTTATGGGCATGGGTCAGTTGTGTTGCTACTGCTCTTCTTGAAATACCTAAATTTCAACTTGTTTTCTTGAACAATCCTTTCCTAATATTTATGTGGACAGTTCTTTTTTCCCCATGTTGATATCAAAGAAAAAAAATCTTTCAATGGACATTCACTGAATGTTCCACTTTGGATCTCTGAAAAAAATACATGAAGCTGGAGCTGAGATTTCTGAAATTCTTCAGAAGTCTATATTAGCTAATGGAGCCTATGGACATGGCTTATTGTTTGCACATGCTTTCCCCAACCTGGTACCCTCCAGATGTTTGGGACTACAGCCTCAGCCAGCATTGCTCATAGATGATTGGAGCTGTAATACAAAACGTCTGGAAGGTACCAGGTTAGGGAAGGCTAATTTAAGCCACTGGTGCTCCGTCACATAATGAAAAGTTATTATTCTACAAAATATAAAACGAGTGTACCAGTTTTCATTTGACAAATGTTCAAGGTGTATTTATCGTAGCTTTAGAATGAATGGAGTGCATGACCTATTGATACATGTGTCTAGAGATTTATTCGAGTTTGGCCATTGTTCCTTGATGCCACACATCTTGATGAAAAAAATGAATGTAGGTATGGTTAATGCAGTGTCATCCAAGTTTGCTGCTTTTCATCTTAAATGTGATCAGGCTGTGAGATTCCAGTCTCAGGCCATGGCTAGACCAGGCCCTTATCCCAGGATTGTCCCAGGATCATCCCTGGGCATCCAAATGACAAATGACACAAAGGGGATCCCGGGAGCAGGCAGCGACGACCCCTCCATTTGCCTGGGATAATCCTTAGGTCTAGCTAAGGCCTCACTGTTAACAAGTGTGTTTCCAGAGCATACAATGAACATGTGCAGCTGCTGATCCATCTGGTCCACTACTGCCTCCTCAAACTTGAAGTGGCTTTCCATGGTCTCTAGCATCCATCTTTTCTAGCTCTGCTACCTGAAATCTCTTCTAACTGGGTTGAATGTAGACCTTTTGCATGGCCTACCACTGAACCATGGTAATTCCCTGGGGCTATTTGTAAAACAGGGGAAAAAATCCAACAGAGAAGGATGTGCTGCAAGTATCTTATGCAGCCCTTAAGCATAAAGGGATTGTGCTCATAGGATTTCCAGCAGATATAATCAACTCCAGTTAGCATTTGCAGGTCAACAATTCATAACAGAGGAACACAACAGAACAGCCCCAATGTAATGCTTGAGTAAGTGATGCTGTTAAACCATATAATTATTATTGACCTGTGTGTCTAATTAAACCCAAAGTTCTCAAACTGTCATATGCAACCTCTACAAGTTGAAGATCAAAGATCAAAACTATTCAAGCCTAAATATAACCAAGGGCTTTTCTCGATGATTGGTTGTTGTTGTTTTCATGCAATAAATGTTCAGTTGTTCATTTACTCTGGGAGATACGGGGTTTCTTTTTGCATGTTCCATTAGAGAATACAAGAGAGGAACTGTGAGTCACTCGTATTTCTCTAGGCACTACTTTAAATGGGGAGGGGGGGATGTATATATCCTCTACATATTGTCTTTGACGTGGAGATAGGACAAGCATCTTCCTATAGGTGAAACGCACATTCATTTGGAAAATGAAGAGGGGCAAGTAACTCTTGTTTCCTTTATGATGCAAAGCAGTCCTCTGATATTTTCCCTGAAAGCAGCATATCTGCTAAGCATGAGTGGGGTCCTCCAGATATTGTTGGGACTCCAACACCCACCAGTCCCAGTCAGCATGACCAATGGTCAGGGATAATGGGGATTTTAGTGCCAACAACATGTGGAGGGCCACGTGTTGGTCCACAGGCTCGAATCACATTATTTTGCACATGAGAAAATGTGCTTTATTACTCCCAACAAAGGTGGTGTAAAATGGTAAATGCTATTCCTCTTGTCCTTCCATAGCATTTCAGAGAGCTGTTGCTATATCCAACAAAAGTTTAGCACTGCCTCCATGCCCAGGCAGCATGGAGATCCTTGCAGAGGAAGACTCACTCATTGCATTACAAGGAAAAACAATGGCCAGATCTACACCAAGCAGGATATAGCACTATGAAAGCGGCATGAAAGCGGTATATGCTATGTGTCAATGGGCTACAGTTGTCAGTGCACTTCAAATACCACTATAAATCAGTAGTGTGGCTCCTGCCTCTTATATACCGCTTTCATAGTGCTATATCCTGCTTGGTGTAAATCAGACTAATGTTGCACTTATCACATCTGATTGTTATTACCTGGGAAGACTCTGAGGCCAAACAAAATACGTTCACTTGGTAGTATTTGCTTTTAACCATCATTCAATGCAACAAGTTCAAAGGAAAGGGGGCAAAGTAGGGAAGCAAGGGTCATAGCAGACTGTATAAAAATCATTATAATAATCCCACAGATTCTTGGGTTTTACTGATTCGCATGGATTCCACAGATTTGCAGACCAGTTCTTTAACTTTCCAGAATTTTATATACATTTAATTGTAGAAAATTACTTTTTTAAAAAAGGCCAGCTGAGAATGCAGGAAGTATCTTGGCACAAACATTAACTAACAGCCATTCAAACAGAAACAGTAGGATAGATGCATTTTCTTTGTAATTCTAAGCTCATCAAACTAAAGGATTTCTCTAAAGGTGGCAGAGGGTGTCTTCCATTTCTATGCAAAGCTCTTCCTTCAGACTGAGAAATCACCATTTATACTGTGAGCCCTTCAGGGACATCAATCTTAATCTTCTTCCTCTCCTTTTCCATTTTACAAATATATACGTGAAATTCTCCCTAAACTCTGGAGTCAGGTAAGATACAAATCCAGAGAAAGGAACAATCATATTTCTTTCAAGGACATTTGAATTAGTACACCTTTTTCCTGCAGAAGGTGTAAAGTATAATCTTCTCCTTATCCGATTATCAAGACAAGGTACCAGCTTCAAAGTTTAATGTAAATCAAGTGTTCTCAATATATTCCCCACCCTTATTCTTAAAAAAAAAAAAGATCAAAAAGGCTAAGCCAAAATGAGACGGTTAATCCAGTATCAAGACTGCAAAACGTAATTAAAAAAAGAAAAGAAATTACAAAAATGAGCAAATTTAAGTTCCTGCAGATTTTGCAATTAAACCATTTTGCTGTTTATCCATCATGTGTCTTAATAGGTAAAACAGACCACTCCTGCTCTCTCGGTTTCAAATGGCATCTGCCTTTTCATGGTATGGTAGCATTAGTTGTGTTTTCCTCTTGAAATTACCTCCCTCTCTACCAGAGGTCAACCTTTTTGCATTCAGGATGTAGACATGATGTTTCAGCGGCTATTTCTAGATGCGTGAGATTGGATTTGAGTTTGTTTAATTGGAAATGGTTAATTGGCCTCGGTGTCGTATGGCAGGAAAATGACGCATCTTAAGCAGAATGAAGCTCCATAAATATTTCATCCCCATGCTAATTTTCATGCTTCCAGCTGAGTTATCTGAAGTTTTTTTAAAAAAAAAGAAAAGAAAAGAAAGAGGCCTTTTTGTATGCCATTAAATAGATAATCAAAAGCCGCAAAGTGCAATCCATTTGCATTATGTGTCACATTTTAAAACTAAAACAGAAACAATCAAACGGGATCCCTGGCTGTTAAAGCTGGCAGTTGTTTTACTTCCACCCTGAAATTATTTGTGAAACCAAAGTGTATCTGTTAGTTCCTGGATTTTGAAAAGCTAACAGACCGATTGCCACTGTTAATGCTGAGGTTTATATTAAGTACGCACAACAGCTTGCAAAGACTGGAGCTCCCTCAAGTGGATACTTATTCCAGCAAGTGAAAAGGAACATTTATCCCCCTTTTCAGTAAGTGGACTCGCTTGTACACCCAGTACATGAATCCCAAATTGTAGAAGAGCTGCAGAACTATGCAATGGAACCACAATCCCTGTTTTCCCACTTTCACTTCAAAAAGTATCAGATGAAGTATGTTGTTTTGTTACCCAATGCACATTCCTCCTTCTTTTCTCATACCCATATACTATTTGGAGATGAATGAATCAAGACTGGAGTGGGAGAAACTAGGAGAGAAAGAAGGGGGGAAAACCCAGAGGCATAAAGGAAGGTAACGAGTCGGTACGTAAGAATTGCCTTGCTGTATCAGCTCTACATCCATCTAGTCCAACGTTCTGGCTCCTGTATTGGCCGGCAAGATAGTTCCAGCGAGCTCATGAGTAAGGAAGGATGATTGGCCATTGCTTCCACTAACTGATTGATAATCTGAAATATATTGCCTCTGAACATGGAGATCTCCATTAAGCAGTCATGGATAGGAGGCTTCCCTAGACTCATTTTTGGGGGGTGCAGTGGGGTGTGTGTAAAGCTTCCAAGGGCTAATGGTCTACCAGCACAACTTGTGGTGGGTGGGTGATTTCTGTAAATTCGAGTCAGACTACATGGGTAGCAAAATAATTTGATGCAGGTTTTCCTGGACTGCAGAGCTCTAGGTTGCAAGTAGAGGTTGAAGGATTGAATGCTTCCCCCTCCCTGCAAATAGAAAAATAGCCAGTCAAGGGGGAAACTAAAGTAGTCTCTACAAATTCTTGTCAGAATCCCTCTTCAAATTCTTGTCAGAATCCTTCTCTTGTGTTCCCTCCATTGTGAAAATGGACCATTAGGCCTTACCATTGTTTTCTGCTTCTCAGCCAATTTCTGATCCATAAGGAGACCTGCCCTTTAATCCCTGGACTGCTATGTTTTCTCTGACAAATGTCATCACTAAAATTTTTGTGGAAGTCCAAGTTTATCCTGTGCATTCCATCATGTCTATCTCCATGTTGACCACCCACCATCAGGGCTGGTGTCAAGGGTGGGTGTGGTTGGGCCTCTCACTACTGATGGACCAGACCGCAGTAGTTGTGAGAAGGAGGAGATACCACTGCCTATTTGCTCACTGGCTGTTAAACAAGCAAATGGTAGCACTGATGAGGAGGAGAGGGAGCAGTAATAGCAACAGGTGACAATGGTGGTTGGAAGTCAGACTCACCAAAAGTGGACTCATTCAGGGTGTCTTGGCCAACAATCCTTGGATCCAGCAATGTCACAGAGGCAGGAGCCACACGACTGCTTTATAGCAGTAACGAAGTGCACTGACAACTGTTGGGTCCCATTGACACATACCATATACCCCTTTCATAGTGTTATACCCTGCTTCATGTAGATGTGTCAATGGGCCTCAATAGTTGTTAGTGCACATCAATACCGCTATAAAGCAGTAGTGTGGCTCCTGCCTTTTATAAACCACTTTCAAACCTCTTTCATAGTGGAATATCGTGCTTGGTATAGATGAGCCCAGAGTTCCAAAATGAGGCAAGACTTTTCATTACTGAAACCTCTCTAAGCTGTCTTCTGCATTGTTGAACCGTTCTACCAATCCACCAATTTAGATGTGACAAAAGGTCATTTGGGAGATCCAGGGCCAAGCAGGAGTTCTACTAGCATCATAGATATATACTCTTGGCCAGTTTCTGGGTTAATTTTCTTTTAAATAAACTCTAGAAGAGAAGAAAACCCAAGAGAGAGAAAGAGATATATCCTTAAGTGAAAGATACTTAAATGATGAGATACGGAGCCCTCCCAAACACGCATGTCCCAGGAAATGCAAAACAGCTTGCATCAAGTTAAACAAAGTTCTTTCCAATTCACAAAAGCACAGGAGTGAGAACAACGGTCTTGCCAAGATTCACAGCCATACACAAAGTGCAGCATGGACAAGCTGTCTCTGTTAATGAAAGCATGGTGAGCCTTTTGTTCCCTGCCATGGCTTCTAATATGTGCTAACTGCTAAGGGCTTTATGAAGTAGGAAGGCTTCTTTGTATTAATCATTTGGTGAGTTTGTCATCTGTATTAGCAAGCTGTGCCAAGTGACACTGAGTGAGGAGTGTATTCCTCTGGGCGATACACTGGTCTCCCAAGGGTAGATCTATTTTTAATGTAGGGGTGAGGAACCTTTTCCAACCCAAGGACCAGATCCTATTTTGAACAAGCTCTCAGGGCCTGCATTACAGTGGTGGGTGAGGCCACAGGCAAAAATAGGCAGTGCAAAAAAATTCACCACTCCCATGTTCCATTGTTGCTAATTTATAGTAGGAAGTGTGTCTACTCAGAAGTAAGCATGAGCAACATCTCTACTCATGAATAAGCAGGACAAATCGCTGCATGCCTACTCAGAAGTAAGCAGGACTGAATTACTCAGCAGTAATTTCAAATAGCACCCCAAATAACAAGCCTATATATGTCTATTCAAAAATTAGCAGGACAAGGTTCAGAAGAAAGCAAGACTGAATTGTTTTGCTTAATCCCCTGGCCCTGTTCCCTCTGCCCTGTGGGGAATATTTCTTATCTCTGATCAGCAGTTGATTGGAGATGAGTATTTCCTCCTGTTAAACACAGATAGGTCATCTTTTTCTGTGTTGAGCAAGGAAAAGCACTGATTTCTGATCAGCTGCTGATCAGAGATAAGAGTTTTCCCCTCCATGGATGAGGGGGCAGAGCCAGAGGTAGAAGCAGCCAGGCTAGATGGGTATCCCTGTGGGGCAGAGGTTATTGAACCCTGCTTTAAGGAATGGCTTGTCTTTAGATATCTCATTGTATATACATCTAGGTGTGTGTGTGTGTGTGTGTGTGTGTAGTTTTCTTGAGCTACATTATCTATCTATCTATTTATCTAGAAATATCTATTCACTGAAATGTCAATGTGTTTTGGCAGGAAAACCATTTAATATAAATAATATGCATGCTAACTTTATGGCAGACTAAGAAAATATTTGTTTATGACTACAGTGGACAGAACGTGGGAGAAAAACATCAAAGGGTAGAGTCTTGATCAGGCTCTTAATAACAAGAGGTTCTAAATTGAGCCCCATAATGGTCAGAGGAGATTACTGGTATGCTGAGGAGGAGGAGAGAAACTGTAGTCAAATCTCTAAAGTTACAATTATGTTCTGAAATGATAGGACTGTGTACAAGTGTAGAGATTTAAGGTGTGAAATTTCATACTGAACATTAGGGATATCCAGATTTTGTGAAATCCATCCCGTGTATGTTTCATGGATTGTGCTGTGTCATTCGTTCCAGTATCCATTCACAGCTGGAATCAAAAAAAGTTTCTAGTTATGTGGAAAAATACGTGAATAATTCATAAGAAAGTTTGCAACCATTTACGTAATGTATGTTAGTATGTAACATTTAGGATATTGTCTCCCATTCCATACAGCTTTTCCCCACGTATATTTTCCAGCATGGCATATGTCTCAGCAGAAACTTGGGTACTTTTCTGAGAATGAATTTGAATTGTGTAAATTTTGGTAAAGTAAAATATAAATGAATTCATAAGTCCATGGACTCTGCAAGTCCTGGGGAGGCTGGTCTGCAGCGGATTCCGCAGGTCGGATTCATAGCAATCCAAACTCGTTTTAGTCCATCTTGAGTTTCTTCAGCATCTGTACCAGACATGACTTCATCAGCTTAAAAGCAACACTATTTTTCTTCAGTGTCTTAGGGTACAATCCTGTGTTCTCTGGGAAAATATCCCAGGGGCCAGAGGACATTGTGAACTTCCCTCTCCATGGGTGGAGAGGGAGCTTTGCAGGTGGAGGCCTCCTCATTGCAGTGGCAGAAACATCTATTGCAGTAGGCCTACCCGGTGAAATTTTAGAATGTTTTTAGAATGTTTTCAGGATGTTTTAATCACGTATATGTTTTTAATCAGTTTTTAATGTGTTTTATATTCAATGTTGTTCCCCGCCTCGATCCAAGTGGAGAGGCGGGTAAGAAATATATTATTATTATTATTATTATTATTATTATTATTATTATTATTATTATTATTATTATCTTCCCCCTCTCTCCTCTGCTGTCAGTGCTCCAATGGTCATTGGAGGGAAGGGCAGTGGCCAGGCCTGGAGTTGATTGAGGGAGGGTTTGGATCTGTAGGTTCCAAACTCTCCCGTTCCCCCAACATGCTCCTGATAAGAGAGAGGAAATACACCAGCCCTGCAGCCGGAATACAACTTTTCCTTCCATCAGCCCATCCATTTTCTGCCCTGGCTGGCACGATTCTGATATAGCTTTGTAAGCCAGGTTTCCTCTATCACCGATTCTCCCTCCCCAAACCCCATAGGGTTACTCTGTTATTGCATTGTATTAGGTTTTAAAAAACACATTATCTACATTGTTGATCAAAGGTAGTATACCAATATTCTAAATAAATAAAATAAATAAGGCAAGCACACAGCCATTTCCCTAAGAAGATAATTCCAGAGGAAAACATGTTTTATCCATCTCTGTGAAACAGCACTGTTATCAGTATGAATAAATGTTAATACTCAGAAAACAGTAAAGTCATTACTTCCCTAAACAAAGATCCAGGAAGTGGTGACAAAGCACTGCAGCAATGCATGAAGGGACAGGTCTTCGCTCTTATAGCTACTGGTAGTTCCATTTTCCATGAATTCCTCAAGCCACTGTCCATTGCCACATCTTGTGGTGATGAACTCCATGTTAGCTATATGTGTTGTGTGAAGAAATACTTCCTTTTTTCTGTCAGGAATTGCCTGGCAGTCAATTTCCTCCAGTGACCTCGAGTTCAAGTTTTAGGAGAGAGGACAAAAACAAACAAGCAAGCAAACCCACACAGCCAGAGGCACAAAACAGTGTCAGAAATGTTTCTGTACTCCTCGATAAAGAAGATGGCACTTTACATTTATCCTCAGTATGGTAGGCATAGTAGCCTTCATATGAAATAATGAAATACCATTTTCCTACATGGAAATCTATATTTTCTCTTATTCCTCCCTTCCTTGTACCAAACCCATCTTTACTCAGGTACTGAACCAGAAATGTCATTTGTTTGTTAAATGTCCTTGAGCAGTAAAGAAGGCACTGCTCTTTATAGTTGATTTTACGTTTCTATTTTGTTTCAAATGCAAGTTACGCAGGGTGGTGTAATGGTTAAACTGTATTGGTTTAGGGCTAGGGAGACCTCAGTTCAAATTCATACACAGCTATGAGTGACCTTGGGTGACCCTGGACCAGTCAATGGGCTTTTCCACAGTGGGCTTATATTGTGCTATCAAGATTGCTTACTCACTGACATTGGCTGGCCCTTTTCATGATGTCGTCATCCTCTGGTGCCTCTCCCGTCATTTTTTTTTAGCTTTATTCTGCCATCATTTAAATTGCTGAAAATGCAGTAATAATATACACCACCATCAAAGAGCTGGTGTATTTCCAGAATCGCGGAATATTGATGCAATGTCAGTGCCATCTGCTGGCTATATAAATGGAACAATTATGTCAAGAAATACTTTTGTAAGCCGCCATGAGAGCCTTTTTTGGCTGAATGGCGGCATAAAAATCCTTAAATAAATAAATAAACATATCGAACTTCCTCACAAACCTCGGTGTGGATGAGGGGCTTTTGCTTTAATGTAGAGAAGCCCACTATCTCTCAGCCTAACGTACTATACACAGTAGTTAAGAGAATAAAATTGGTTGGGAAGGAGAATGAAGTGTGCCACCACCTCGAGCTCTTTGGAGAGAAGGCAGGATAGAAATATAACAATAAATTAAAATAATTGCCTCCTAGCTAAGGGGTGGACAGATGTTAGATTCTCCAGAAGTTTTGAACTTTGACTCCCAGTATTCCTGACCATTGTGCATGCTGGTAGGACCTTCTAGGAGTTGAAATCTGAAACATTGGGAGATCTAACTTCTGCCCAAACCTGTCCTATCTTTCCTGACCTGTGGCCAAGTTCAACCCTGAGTATCTTACATTTCTCTTACCCTAGTTTCATTATCACGCAAAATGGATCCCTCAGAGCATGAGATTGTGTGTCATTGATTAAAAGAATGGTGGGTTCCTGCATGGATAACAGGAGTCATGCTTTTACTATGTATAATCTCAGTGATACAATGCAGTGGATGTCGATGACATGATAGCACCACCTACTGCATATCGGAGGAAGCAACAGGCTAAGCAACAGGGAGCAACCACCCTATACAACTTCGAAATGAGGATCAAAAAAAGCCCTCTCTCAGATGCAGAGATAGAGAGCACCTTCACCAGGTGAGCCCTTCTGTCATCATGGAACACATTCACCAAGGATCACTTGTAACCATGATGTCAGTGCCCCTGCCTTATCCCAGCGTCATTGGAATAAGAGGTAACTAAGTTCTCCAAAGTGAAATCCAACGCATACCTACTCATGAGAAAGTTGTATGGAGTTCAATCAGGGTTTATTCTCCAGTAAGCAGGTAAGGATTGCATTCTCAGAAATATACTTAAAAAAAAAAAAACCTCAAAATTAAGTGCCCCTTATAAGACTTGCTTCCTTTGTGCCTGCATAAGGGTCCGAAGCTATCAAAATACACACACACACCTTCTTTACCTCCACACTTTTGTTCAATCCAGTAAATTCGTGTAAAGACAAATTAATTTGTGACTTTTAAGCAACTGCTTTCAATACCTAAATCTGTGCCTTCCTAGAGATGCTAAGAAGATATTTCAAGGACTGTAACAGGTAATGATATGTTTTTACAGTGCAATTCTAGCCATGTCTATTCAAGGGTAAGCACCACTGAGTTTAATGGGAGTTACTCCCCATATAAGCAGGTATGTGATTGTAGCCTCATTGGGGGGTTGGTTGGTTGGTTTTGAGTTTTGGTAGTGAGGATAAGTAACTGATGTGGTTAAGTTCTAGAACTGCAACCATTTTTTTCCTGATTGTACGTTGGTGCCATCACATATCTCTCTGCACACAGAGAATATCTGCATGGGTCTTGTGACACATCAAAATGGATGAAACATCAAACCACAATTGCTTTTGAACAGACAGAACTTTTATATCGTCTCACATTAGCTCAAGCTAAAGTTGGACATATAGGTGTATTTCTGATTCATGTCAGTTTCTCATGTGTTCATTGGTAAATCCATTTCTGTATTAATCTGTGAGTTAAAAAGTATTTAGAAATGTATTTATGAATGCATTTTCTCACAAAATATGCATTTCTAAAATACACGTTTTGTAACATGTTAAGACACCCTTTGCCCTGAGAACTGCATCACAAAATTCAGGGAAATGCAAAACCCAAAGAGTCATTGTGTTCTAATGTACACTTTTGTCCGTGAGTTGTGGATCAGGTTAGTGTGCTCCAAAAGGCGAACCATCCAAAATCTTCATGCATCTCTAGTTCAAGCACAATGCTTTTCAATGGAGGCGGTTTATACATGAATGCACTAGCCATCAAATGTGAAAGAATTAAGTAAAGGGAAACCATGATGTAAATGCATCGAGAACTAGTCCTGTGCCTCATTGACCCTGATTTCTCTTTGTCATACTATTTTCTTCCCATCATAAAGCAGATCTGGGTTATCTATGTTTAATTAAAATAACATGGCACTGTACATGGGAAGGGTATTTGAACTGTTGCTTGACATCTGAAGGCTCACATATGGATTATTATTTTTTTGCTGTCCTTGGCAAATGTTACTGAGGGTTTTTTTAAGTTCACATGATCACAACATACACATCCATAGTAACAAAAAGCTAAACTAAGGCCCTTTCTACACCCAAGGATCATCCCAGGAAAATGGAGGGAAATGATGTGCATCATTTGGATGCACAGGGATGATCCTGGGATGATCCCGGGGAAAAGGCAGGTGTAGAAATGGCCTAGATAAAATAAAAGAGAGTTGAGGGAAAGGATGTGTGGGTTCATAGGTTTTGCTCAAAAGTTTCCTTCAATTTTCAATTTATGGGAGTAAATTGAACAAAATACCCCTCTATTAATCTAAGCATAGGGTTGGGTATAGGCAGAGACCCACAAATTATATTTCATCGTACTGCTCTAACAATCAGGAAGTTTTTCCTGATGTCCAGCTGGAATCTGGCTTCCTTTAACTTGAGTCCGTTATTCCGTGTCCTGCACTCTGGGAGGATCGAGAAGAGATCCTGGCCCTCCTCTGTGTGACAACCTTTGAAGTATTTGAAGAGTGCTATCATCTCTCCCCTCAATCAATAATAATAATTTTTTATTATTTATTTAAAGCATTTTTATAGTGCCGCCTCACCGTTTCTGGCATCGAGGCGCTTTACAATAACATATAAAACAATTCCATTAAAACCCTCAACCCACATTAAGATAATTCCATTAAAACCCTCACCCTCAAACCATTAAAAGCCCTCAACCCCAATTTAAACCACCCTCCCCAAACTCTTGTGAAAATAAAAACGCCTTACAAAGGTGTTTAAAGCAATTGAATGACAACAGCTGATAGTGTGGATTGCGGGCATTGTGCCCCATAAACCAAAGTTCCCTGCAGGTCTCTTTCTGAAAATTAATCATGGTCTCTGGTTCCCTGCTATATCACAGCACAGCAAGCATCTGTTTTCAAAACCATTATTAGAACGGCCAGGGGCACCATCTTTAACAGTGATGTGGCAGGCAGGTCAGCATAGAGAATTTTGTTTGAGTTTGTTTTCACAAGAAATAAACAAATTTCTTCATAAACAGGATGAAAAGAAATGGAGGTTCTAAAAAAAATCTGAATGTGGGAGTGTGAAGGTTTGAGGCCTACAGAGGCAAGGTAATAAAGTCAGGCTTAGAGGTTAAGATTCATTTCTCCAATTAAGTTTCATTTCTTCAGTACTTTCTGTTTTGGTAGGAGAGGGTATTAAAAGGGAGGAGAAAGCCAGTCAGAGGAGCGAGCCAGCCAGAAAAGACTAGAGCATGAGGAAAGATGAGGAAGAAGCAGATGAAAGCCTAAATGCAGCTAGGGTAAAATAACTTGCATTTTTCAACTTTTGTTTTCTTTCAATGACTTTGTATCACTCAGCTCTATTGACTAAATACTTTTACTTGTAATTTGGTTGTTTTGATATTCAAGTAAACGGTTGTGTTAAACCTAAAGCCTCTGGAGTGTCACTCAGTCCACGTCTGAATTCTAAATGCCTTGTTACTGGGAAGGAGGAGGTAAAAGTAGGAAAGTGGGACTTTTAAGGAGGCAAAAGCTCCCCAAGGAGTTGCGAAGGTCCAGGTCATGAAAGGAACCCTAGCAGGGAGAAAGCAAAACACAGAGATTTGTCCATCACTCCCTGCAGCAGCTCTCTTCACAATCCAGTCTTTGGCCCTTTCTACACATAAGGATTATCCCAGGGCGACATAGCTGCAGGGATCGTCCCTGCCTGCTCCTGGGATCCCCTGTGTGTCATTTGCATGCACAGGGATGATCCTGGGATGATCCCTGGAAAAAAGGCAGGTGTAGAAACCTCCATTGTTCTTGTTGCTGCTGCTTCTTATTTTAATCAGCCAGCGTGGTGTAGTGGCTAAAATGTTGGACTGGGAATTGGGAGATCCGGGTTCTAGTCCCCACTTGGCCATGGAAACCAACTGGGTGACTTTGGGCCAGTCACAGGGCATGTCTACACCAACCCTATATCCTGGGATTGTCCCGGGATCATTCCTGTGCATCCAAGTGCCCACAGGGGATCCCAGGAGCAGGCAGGGACGATCCCTCCATTTTCCTGGGATAATCCTTATGTGTAGAAAGGGCCACAGACTCTCAGCCCAACCTACCTCACAGGGTTATTGTTGTGAGTATAAAATGAGGAGGAGGATTATATATGCTGCCTTGGTTTCCTTGGAGGAAAAAAGTCAGGATATATAAATGCAATAATAAATAAATTAAAACCTCTAGAAAACAAAACAAAAGGAGTTGGCCTTTTCTTTTTCTGGTGTGGAAAGAGAAAGCAAGAAACCCTTCCTTGTGCTTAAAAAAATCTGAACAGGAGTTTGTTTTGGGGATAGGAGGAGCATAGGTTTGTTTTATCCTTTAGCTTCAATATGTCTAGAGCATCATAGTTCAGAATTGGAATGCACTAGAGAGCTTATTCCGGTGATATCTTAGTCCTTAACTGAGACCAGCTTCTGTGATTTTTCAATAGTGGTAATCCTAGATGGAGCTTTTAGTCCCCAGGACTTTTAATTCCTTAGTACTTTTGTGCATTTGAGAATGTCATCCTCGTGGCATATGAAAATGTTTTCATACATATCTGAAGCCAAAAGGTTAAACCTCCCCCAGCTCATTAACAAAACTCCTTGTCTGTGTTCTTGGAAGTGGTGAATAAGTAAAGGTGATGGGAATTCAACAGCAGACGTGTAGCTGCTTTACCATTGTGGAAATAGATGTACTGAGTATAAATCAGGGTTGTACAGCTCAAATTACTCTGGAGGGCCATTTCCTCATTTTTTTAGTTCAAGAGGGCTGCATAGCTGCGTTACTCACACACAAAAAGTGTTTTTGGGTACTATTCTCAGTGTTTTCTCTTCAGACCTTCCCCATTAACCTCGTTTTTCTCACTGTGCCCCATTATATCTTCTCTCTTTTCTCTCTGCCCCTCTACAGCCTAATCTACACCAAGCAGGATATTGCAGTATGAACATGGGATATAAAAGGCAGGAGCCACAGAATTGCTTCATAGCAGTATTGAAGTGCACTGAAAACTATTGAGGACCACTGACATATACCATATACAGCTTCCATACCACTTTCATGGTGCTATATCCTACTTGGTGTGGCTCCTGACTTTTATATACCGCTTTCTAGACTTCTGTCTCTGTCTCTCTCTGCTAACCCTCCACTTTATTGTGGCCTCTCTTACTCTTTGCACCCCAAGCCTAGCAAGTGGGCATGGCTATAAACCTCTCAGTTTGGCTATCGGGTTTTGTTGCAGTTCATACAAGTCAGAGAGAAACCAAATGTAAATATTGAATCCTCATTACAGTGGAATAAAATAGGTGCCTTCATTATGGTTTTGAAGTGTGCTCCCTAGTGAGTTAAACTTTTTTTCTCCTAGGAGTGAATGGCAGCCACTTAGCAATATGGAAGAAAGTAGAAGGGTGATGTGTGCTGAAATTCAGCAATGTGAACTGGCCTTGAATAATCAAGGTAGAAAGTAGAGATAGTAAGAATGCAACAGACACATGTGCACACACATACACACACACATAGTTCAGTGGTAGGACCGCACACCCTTTCCATGCACAAGGCCCAAGCTTCGGTCCCTTGCATCTCCATTAAAGGCTGGGAAAGACCCCTGACTGAAACCATTTGAGCGCTGATGTCAGTGTAGACATAGGTAGCTTCCTATATTCCTGATAGTGGGGGGTGCTAAGCATCACTACAGTACATACTAGTGTTATATAATGTCACCATTTCCTAGACCAGTGGTCTTCAAGTGGTGGGTCGCGACCCAAAAGTGGCTTGCGAGATCAGTCCAAATGGGTTGCAGCAAAGCTGTTGCCACCATGTTGGTCAATTGTGAAATTGTGAAAGTGGCTCCTATGTTATTGTTGCAGGTTGGGAGTCCAAGGTGGGTCTCAGGTCTGGACCAGTTGAAAACCACTTTGCTAGCCCATCAAACCATAAATATTTTTGTACCTGCAAAAGGAAGAGAAGCATTATCTGAAGATGCCTAGTGTTGTCTATTCAGAGTAGCAGTGCCTCTCTAAGGGCATGTCTACACCAGCCCTATATCCTGGGATCATCCCAGGATCATTCCTGTGCATCCAAATTCCACACAGGGGATCCCAGGAGCAGTCAGGGATGATCCCTCCATTTTCCTGGGATAATCCTTAGATGGTAGAAAGGGCACATTTCTCAGGCAAAGTCCTACAAATATAACTTTCCCAGTCCTACAAATACGAAGAGAACCACCATCTCTCCAAGGTCAGAAAAAAGTCTTTCCCAAGTCTCATGCAAATGTCTTTGCCTCTCCAAATTTCAGGTAAGGATCTTTCCCAGTCCTACCACCTAGGATTCTGCAGGAGTAGCCATAGCTTTGCATTCAGATGTTCCCCAGTTCAGCCTTCTGCATCTCCACGTCGGGCTGGGAAACTCTTGGGAGAGCTGCTGCTAGTCAGTGTTGACGATACTGGACAAGATGAACCAATGGTCTGACTCCTTTGTTCCTACATTCCTACTGGCTGCAGAGGAGTACACAAGATGGCCCCAATATACATGGAGAGAGTGTGCAGAGCAGTGGTTGGGAAGGGCTACATTGGACAGCATCCTTGTAGCAAAAGTGCCATGCTGTATAAGTGCTTGTGACAGGTCACAGCAGTGCCCCCAAAATGTGACTTTCTACTGTCATGACAACACCATCACCTCAGTATTGCAGGCATTATGTGCAACTTCAAATGTTCCAAAGAATATGGCACATGTTTAAGCACTACGCTAGGGTCAAATCTATAATACATGTTTTAAGAAAAGACAACAGTTTCTTGATAACTGTTCTGTAGTCTCTCAGGCCAGGTCCTATTTGGGGTTTGTTTGTTTGTTGAAATGTAGCAACTCTGGGGCGTGGTGGGGTCAGAGTATAGAGCATTGAGGAATAATGAGCAGATCTACTGTTTTACGCTGTACAGCACCATGTACACTGATGGTGCTATATAAATAAATAAATAAATAAATAAATAAATAATAAAAATAATCTACTTGCTTCTACTGTATAGTGACTGAAGGCCAAATAGTTGTCTGAGCCCAGAGAATCAGGTCCACCATTCATGTTCAGAGGTGGTGAAAAGGAATTGTTATTCACCCAAGGAATAATTAACTTAAAGAATTCTCTACCAGAAGATGTAATGATGACCACTAGCTTAGGTGGCTTAAAAGTGGGGTTGTGGAGGATAGGTATTACAGTTACATTTGATAGCTACTTTGAACTATTAAGATAAGAGAAGAGGTCTGTTGGCTTCATGCCCTGGGGCATCGATCTGGACCCTATGGAATCAGAATCCTGGAATAAGAGCCATGTGGAAATGGCTTCTCAAAATTCTCCACCCTATTTCTGGGCAGAGAAATTTCACCAAATTTCTCCAGAAGGAGGAGAAATTTTCCAACAGTTTTTCACAGCAAGGTTCAGCATTGGCACATCTTTTCTCTTTTTTCCTAAGGGTTTTTAGTTCCTTGCATTTCCACTGCAAGTAGAAACTGTGTTAGCAGACTGGTCGCCATTTTGCATCCTTCAGAATGCCCCGTGCCTAGTATCATTCTGGCCATTGTTGCAGTGATGCCACTGGAGAGAAAGATGGTGTGGAAAATTTGGTGACAATTCTGGAAAGGGGCCTTTTATTTCCAGGGGTTAAATAAGCAGAAATCTCAGATCTTTTCTGAGAGAAATGTCTTCTGAGTTGTTGTTGTTGTTGTTTTGTTCAGCTCTAGATGCCATCCTTTAGGGTTCAGCACCTTCCACAGGGCTTTCCAAGCATAAAATTTCTGAGGGATGATTGTGGATACATCTTTCTTATAATATCACTACTTCCCTGAAAGCCCCATAGCAGGTGTGAAGAGGTGGAGCTACTTCTGTGACAAAATGTGTCCTCTAATTTCTTGCAAGTTTTCTTCTCCCATGAAAGAGGATTCCATTTTTGTGCCTCATTACCAGGGAATTTAAAATTTACTTTGAATTTTGGTTGGTGGTGTTTTTGGGCTAATCCAATCACTAGCCATTTCTACACCTGCCTTCCCCCCACCCCACCCCCCGGGATCATCCCAGGATCATCCCTGTGCATGCAAATGACACACAGGAGATCCCACGAGCAGGCAGGGACGATCCCTGCAGCTATGTCGCCCTGGGATAATCCTTATGTGTAGAAAGGGCCACTGTGAAGTGGCTGAGGTTGTTGCCTATGTTCTCCAGCCTCTTTCTATTACACATCTCAACATTGCTCTCCAGTTTCCCAGGCTGCCTGCCTTTCCTCATCTAAAATAGCCCTCTGGGAAACATTACCTCCTGATATATTCCCCGGAGCTTTAATTGAAGCGTGGGAAGTTGCTGAGAGGTGATGCTGGAGAGATGCACATTTGCACACCCTCCTCAGCCACCTCCTAAGTAAGGTAAGTGCAAGAAATCCACCCTCAACCCATAAGAATTTATCCAGATTTTTCTTCTCCTTTGAATTTCTTTTCCAAAGCAATTTCTTTCATTTATTTATTTATTTATTGCATTTTTATACCGCCCAATAGCCGAAGCTCCCTTTTCCATTAAATTGAATGAGAATGGTCGAAAGAAATATGGAAAAACGTTTGGCATAGCACTACCTGAAATTCATGGACCTTTGGCCTGATCCAGCTTGACTGGATAATTAATGATAATAAGAGAGCAATCCTGTGCTCCCTAGACAGTGTCTCGGGGAATATAGGATTATTTGGTTTCCTGGCTACAAGGTCGGAAACAGGGCTCTGACCTCACTCCCCACCCCTTCCTGCTCACAGCCAGCGCAGAGAGAACGGAGCCAGCTGCCCATCTGTACTTGGAAAATGTATTGATGGGGAAAGGGGGCATTCCCAGGTGTGGGGAGGGAGGGAGGGAGACCCAGGCAGCAGCCATAAGACATATCCTATGGCTGCCCCAGCCTCCTTCTCTCCAGCTATTGAAGCTTCTACTAGGAGTGTTGCTATGGTGCACTTGTGCACCACAACTCCTCCCCATCCAAGTGTGTCTCTGGCCATTTCTACACCTGCCTCCCCCCCACCCCCAGGATCGTTCCTGTGCATCCAAAAGCCACACAGGGGATCCCAGGAGCAGGCAGGGACGATCCCTCCATTTTCCTGAGATAACTCTTAGGTGTAGAAAGGGCCTCTGTCTCCCAAACTGCATAATTTCTCCCTTCTTGATTTATGTTTGCTTTTTTTTTATGAAAAAAAACTTGTTTTTAAGACTTAAACAAGTAGGGAAATTAGCAGCAAAATATGAGTGCAGCACACCCAGAAAGAGGCACACACCAATACACAATAACCCTCTTACGTATTTCTGCCCTCTTGGCTCCAATTAACCCAAGTATTCTTTACAGGTTGCAGCCAGCTTCAATCAGTCATGTTTTCTTCAGTTGGAATAAAAAAACACACACTCATACATCCCAAAATCTGTCATTATTTCAACTCATACAGCTTTTATACATATACAGGGTTCTTTCCCCCCCTCTTGAAGTATCATAATCCTCCATTTACCAAAAAGGAGTTGTGAAAAGATGCAGCTCAATTTTCCTTCACATCTGCTTGATTCTTTGGTATAATCAGCGCTGTGTGCGCTGGGCAAGGTCACGCACAGTAGCAATGTTCGTCGCCACATGCAATCTCCGAGTTCTAGCGCCATTAAGTACTCGGCAACTTCTCCCCTCTCTGTCCCACTGTTTTTAATCTACCAGAGCACTTCAGAAGTGGGAAAGGGGAGCTCTGCCTGCAGACGTATTTCAGAGATTTACTGTCTCAGACAAGACTTCCACCCTTCCTATTTCTTTCAGTGGAATGAGGTTGTGTGTGTGGATGTGTGTGAGTATGTGTGTTTAAAGGAAGACACAGCAGGTTTTAATTTTAGGTTTCCTCTCCAAACACCTGCATCAAAGAAGAAGCCAGGATGCAACTGGCATTACAATCTAGCAAACAGCATCACCCTTGTAGCTTTCCTGCAGGTTCCTTGCAGCCTGAAGGTTGAATACAATCAGCAAGAAAAGGGCTAAAAGAGTGGAATTATATCCTCTTCCTTAAAGAGCTGTGAACAGATGGTTGTTCTCCAATGTTGAAGGACAGAGCTGTGTGGGCCATGCAGCCTGCTCTGGTCCCCTAACCTAGCCATCATAACTGGTGAAGGATGTTGTCCTGTTGCCAGTATTGAAGTAAGTTGGCTTCTGTATGTGGAATGGGAGGGTGTACCAACTTGTTCACCTTAGGCAGCAAATTGTCTTGTACTGCCCCTTCTAGAATAGGCCTAAGCTGCAGGACATTTCCAAATACTTGCATAGAGTTTGTACAAAATGATGTGGACCTCTTGACAAATGTGCAATTGGGAACGCCATTCATTCATTCACCTTAGGGATTTCTGGATGTTGTAAAATCCATTTAATCTGAACTTTATGGATTGTCGGATGCCTTTTGTTTAGTTGTCTACTTATTGCTGGAATCGGATTTTTCCAATTTCTTGAATTTGTGCAAATTGACATTTGTGCAAAACTGCGTCTGCACAAATTCACACTTGTGCAAATGTACAAATCCTCCTAAAGTGTGCGTTTTCATGCTTTAGTCTACAGAGTGAAAAGCACATTTTCAGTTGGTGGTGGGTTTTTGTTTGTATGTTGGAGGGGGAGCGTGATCTTTTTATAACTAAATTTGCAAAAAAAAAAAAAATCCAGAAAGTTTTTTAAAAAACAGTCCACAAGTCTGCAGACTCTGTACAACTCAGGAAAAGCTGGTCTGCTGCAGAATCCATGGGTCAGCTTCATAGACATCCAAACTTATTTGATTATGTTATGGATTTTTCCAACATCCCTAATTCTCCCCATCTCTCAAAGTGCATTCATCTACGTGTTTCTATACCCATCAACGATTTTGCTCTGCATTTATTGTTTTTACACCAAAGCCATAAGAATGGCTTTAATAGATGTGACAAAAAGTCTTCCCGGTCTTGCAAACTGTCTCTAGCTTTAGTCAACCAGATGCTTCTGGAAGGCTCACAAGGAAGGTATCATCACGTTAACACCTCCATCTGTTTTTGTCCCCACTAACTGATGATTGCAGGTATATTGAGTCTGTACATGGATGTCTCATTTATTTATTTATTATAAATAAATACCCAAATGGCCAATGCCCTTGCAGTCATAAAAAGCAAATTTAGCTGTAATTCATCTTCCGTGTAATTGTCTATTATTTTGAAAAGTTACCCAGGCCATAGCTAGACCTCAGGTTTATCCCTGGATCATCCAGGGGTCAAACCTGTTCATCTAGGTGACACACAGGGGATCCAGTGCTCAGGCAGGGGCGAACCCTGGATGATCCCAGGATAAACCTTAGGTCTAGCTGTGGCCCCAGTCTTGAATTTGAATACATAAAGAAGCTCACCTATCAGCAATAAGGATTTTTTAAAAAGCATGTTAAAAATATTTATTTAGGTATTTATTACATTAATATTTCACCTTTTCCTCCAAGGAGCACAAAGCTGTGTACATTTTATTCCCATATCAACCCTGTGAGGTAGATTAGGATGAGAGTCAAATGATTGGCGTAAAGTCAACCAGTGAGCTTAATGGCTGTGTGTGTGTGTGTGTGTGTCTGTGTGTGTAAAATCTGGATCCCTTGAGTCCCAATATAACCACTATACCGCACTGGCCTGGTTCAGACAACACGGTAAACCATGCTGCTTAACCACAAAATGGTTAAGGCAACGCATTAACCTTAATGCATTCCCTAAACCATTTTGTGGTTAAGCAGCATGGTTTAGTGTGTTGTCTGAACCAGGCCACTAACTGTGTGCTATAGTCTTGTTAATTCCACTTTATAAGAATAAGGAGTAAACAATGGTTGTTGTTGTTGTTTTAATTGGCTCATCTCCTCTTGAAACAAGGGCATGTGATCCAAGCATTTGAGTTGCTCAGAGCTCCTTATCTGGCAAAATGATAAATGTGAGGGTGACACAACTAGCAGTTATTTTGTATGAGGCAGTACTGTTTGTGTTGACCACTTTCCTTGCATGTTAGCAACTGTGGAAGAATGGCAGAATTGGAGATTAATTCCACATTGTGTGTTTTTACATGAACTTTCAGAATGAATTTGTCCTTGGAATAAAGGCACAGGTGAAAAGAGAAAAGTGTGAAGAGGGAAAAACATTGCAGGCATATCTCTGCAGTATGTTTTGTCTACTGATATTCTACTACAGAATCATGTGTTTGGTTTTATGTCCATATACTGAGCAGATAGATGAATAAATTTCAGAGTTACTGACTCCGTTATTGAATGGCTATCTACTTCAGCATTACAAAAGTGTCTGAGTGAAACAGGTAGCTTTTTTGTAATTGTTCACATTTAGAGACTACGGCAAACTCAATAGCTCTCAATATGTAATCTCTAGTCACAGAGCGAAGAAGCTTCGCTTTGGACAGCAAGAGAAACACACAAAGCAAGTGATTCAGAGCGTCTGAAGTGGGCTTATTCAACATTGCCTTAGGTTCAGGATTTTTCACCTTCAGGCTTCGTATTTGGCCAGGTTTTTTGGATTTAAATAATAGACCATTCATGGTTTGATGAGATGCTATATATGGTATGGTGTGGTGAGCTAATACAGATCTGTGCAATGCTTGCTCCAGGTTTCAGAGGCTAGCCTGCACCAATGTGTCTACCTTCTCACCACCATTGCCACCAGTTGCTATTGTTCCTCCTCCTGTTTCTCATTGTTGTTACCACTTGCTTCCTAGAGAGGCACAAAGCCTATGGTATCTATTGCTTCCGTTTCCCAAAACCATCATTATCTGGGCCAGAATGATAGGCAAGTAAGCAAGCAGGTTGTAATGGTGAAGAGGAAGAGCTAGTGCTGGGCACCACACTTCAAGAAGGATGCCAACAAGCTGGAGCGTGTTCAGAGGAGGGCAATGAGGATGATCAGGGGTCTGGAAACAAAGCCCTATGAGGGGAGACTGAAAGAACTGGGCATGTTTAGCCTGGAGAAGAGAAGATTGAAGGGAGACATGATAGCACTCTTCAAATATTTGAAAGGTTGTCACACAGAGGAGGGCCAGGATCTCTTCTTGATCATCCCAGAGTGCAGGACACGGAATAATGGGCTCAACTTACAGGAAGCCAGATTCTGGCTAGACATCAGGAAAAACTTCCTGACTGTTAGAGCAGTACGACAATGGAACCAGTTACCTAGGGAGGTTGTGAGCTCTTCCACACTAGAGGCATTCAAGAGGCGGCTGGACAGCCATCTGTCAGAGATGCTTTAAGAAGGTGGATTCCTGCATTGAGCATGGGGTTGGACTCGATGGCCTTTTAGGCGCCTTCCAACTCTACTATTCTATGATTCTATGATTCTATTGTTGTGGGCCCCTACTAGAGTGTGGGCCCTCAACAAGCGCCCGACCATGCCTATCCTTGACATCAGCCCTGGATCTGCATAGAGATAGTCCCTTTCTACACCATCTGTTTTTTGGGGAATCATTCCTGTGCATCCAAATGATGTACAGGGGATCCTGGAAGCAGGGAGGGATGATCCCTCCATTTTCCTGGGAAAACTGAAACCTCAGTTATCCTGGTTTTACAAGCGGTCCCGGGACGATCCCAAGAACCACGGGCAGCGTGGGCGCCTGTCCCGGCTTCTTCCCTCTTCCCCATGAGTAGTGGGGTCATCAGAGGGAAGGAGCCAGGATGGGGGAGTCCAGGGCCATCGGGAGTGGGGTGGGGAGCGGGTGGGGATTTTTCTTTTTTGTTTTAACTTAATTTTTGCTGGAGCATGAATGCACTCCAATTCTTTCTCTTTTTTAAAAAAAATGGCTGGTGCGACACCTGTGATGTCGTGCAGCCCATGTGGACTGAGGGCAATGATCCCAGAAGGAGGTAAGTCCGGGGTCGCCCCCTCTCCCTCCCTCTATACCCATAATTGTAGAAAGTGCCACAGATATCAACCTTCAAATAGATACTTATTTCAATATTTGGTCTGCTTTTGTTGAAGCCAGTGCATAAGTGCTAGAAAGTTATATACATTTGATACAAACCCATGTAGGTCTATTTAAGTAAAATTAGTTTTTTAAAAAAAAAAAAAATTGGGGACCTCTTAAAGGGCAGCGTTGGAGGTGCCTGCAGGTGCCATGTTGCCCATGGACATAATGTTGGGGTCCTATGTTGTAGATGGTTTATTCTGTACTATTTGGCAAGAAAATTGCAATACACATGCTTTTGGAGAAGGGGGATCTGTCTTAATTTAATGAAAGGGTCAAATCCCAATTTAGAATCTTTCCTTAAAAGTCAGAAAAGGGCAACTAAAATTATCAAGGGGCTGGAGCATCTCCCCTATGATGGAGGGTTACAACAGCTGGGGTTATTTAACTTGGAATAAAGGAGGATAAGGGGAGACATGAGGCGTACAAAATTATACATGGGGTGGAGAACGTGGACAGTGAGATTTTTTTCTCCCTCTCTCCTAGAACCTGGGGTCATCCTATGAAGCTGATTAGTGGTAGATTTAGGACAGATAAAAGGAAGTATTTCTTCACACAGCGCATAGTTACACTATGGAATTCGCTACCACAAGATGTAGTGATGGTCACCAATTGGGATGGCTTTAAAAGGGGGCAGGAAGATGAAAATGGTAAATGTCTTAGCTGCCACTCCCCTGGCAGCGTATTTAAATAAGCATATAATTTTGTTCAGTTATATTTTATTACCTGCAGGTGGCAGATGTAAAATACACTTCCTCATATTTTAAGTTCATTATTTTAAAATTATACTCTAACAAATACTCCAACATAAAGGAACAGGACAGACATGCACATATACAAAATGTGCATGATGATCTGGCAGTATTTACAAGAATATCTCATTTATGCATTAACTTTCAGTTTAGTCCATTCAGTAACTTTTAAAAAGAGATTAATATTACAGCATGATATAATTTGAGGTTAATAGGGGTAGCACTCTTAATTAATTTACACAGGCAAATCAGTTGTGCAGAAAAATCTTGCAAGCATTATCCCAGGACTTGCATCTTCAACAAACTATAGAAAACAAATGTAGCTCAGGAGAATGTGTTTTGATATAAAGTCAGTATGTGGTGAGTTTCTATATATTTTCTGAAGGTGTGAATAGGCCTTTTGTCACGTAGTATAGGATGTGGTTTGAGCATGGTCTGAAGTGACTTTGGGCATGGCTAGATGGGGGAATATCCCTGGGATTTTCCCTGTACGTCATGCATCCCGGGAGCAGGGAGGGACGATCACTCCCTTGGCCCGGGATATCGCCCTTCAGTTTAATTCTGATTTTTCCACAGTCTTGGGATGATCTTGAGACCGCAGAACGTGTGGCCCTCTGTCCCGTTTTCGTCCCAACTCCTCGCGAGTAACCATGAAGACCCGGGACCCGTTAAGGGTGGGGTGGGGGAAGCAGTTGGTGATTTGTTTTTTTAAAAAAACCTTACGTTTTGCACAGGAGTGTTCCTGCTCTCTTTTTTAATTAAAAAAACAACACAAAATGGCGGGTGCGACGTCCTCTTCCTCCCAGGACGTCACATGCTGCGTGTAGACGAGGGCAATGATCTCGCGATCATAAAATCATGAGATTGTTGCCCTCCTCGCCCCTTGTCTAGCATGCCCTTTGAGGTCCATCAAATGAGTGTTTTATCACACACTCACTATTGCCCACTTACATGTGTGCACATCCTTTACGTGGCGGCGGCCACCTCCTGCACTTCCCACTCCTTCTGCTCATTTTTCCGTCACAAAATGGACTCCTTTTAATCCAACTTTTTTGTTAAAATGGAATGTGCTGCAATCTCCTGCTGTACTCAGGGAAAGCAGCACGATTAAAACAGCCCCTGAATGGGCCACGTGGTCTTTATTTACTTCCTCTTTATCCTCTGAGTAGAAGAGGAAGTAATGAGGGACAAACGCAGGGGGCGGAGAAACGACGGTAAGGAAAGGTGATTTTCTCCCATGTGTTGAAGCTCTTTGGGGCAGAAGGGATAAGAAATGACTTCGTCATAAGAGTTTGGTGGTTGGCCTCCTGCAGTTTAACATATATTGTATGTTTTCTTTTTCATAGACTTTGCTGGTGTTAAACTTGATTTGGAAATTTCTCCATTTGTAAAGCGTATTTTGGAAATGGATTGTTGTGTCAGGTGAGGAGGGAGATCCTAATAAAAGTGTAACATGATTGTAGTTTGTTTGTTTTAATTAAAATGCAGGTTGTTTGGCCCATTTTATCCTATGACAGTTTATAAGGTCTGTCTGCAGGTGTGAGTGTGGATGGTTACCAGGGAGACAGGACAGAAGCAGAGCAGAGTTGGATGGAGTAATTATGTCCGTTAAGGTTAGTCCGTTGGGAGAGAGTGAATTTTTGGGGGAAATAGGAGCTGCAGTGTTAATTATACCTTAATTCTACAGGGTTCGCATGACACGACAGCCCCCCCAAGGGGTCAGATATGCAAAATTTTGGCCACATACGCCCACATGCTCCACAGCCTGTCATGTTGTGTGAACTATTCATAGTCTCTTAAGAATTACACATCCCAGAGTTTCTTAGTTCATGCTAGCATTTTCTGTGCACCTGAATAAATCATCCATGTAACCAATTGACGCAGGAGAGGGAACAAATAAAAAGTAAGCAGATACATTGATTCCAATAAGAATAGGAAAGAGCCATTTCTTCTGCTAAATGTACAGGCCCCAGAAGGTATGTGAGTAAATAAGTTACCCTTAATTTACAAGTTTATAAACCTATCAGAAATTTATGCCAGTGGGATTGAACATTCTTAAAGCAGTACTAAATTTCCTGAAATAACTATCACCAGTTCATATTAAAATGCATGTAATGTGATATTTCCTTGTTGTAATAACTGTGTACATTTAAAAAGTGTATATCGAAGAGCCTCTATGTGAATTCAGACCCTTCTAAATGGTGTGTGATTTCTTATTAATTACATTTCTTCCTTTCTTTTTCCACTGAGTTTCTCATTTTCAGTTTCAAGTTTCCCTGATCAGAGAGTTTTAGGCATAGCCTTGTCAAAACATAATTAAATACAATTAACCAAAAATCTTTCAGTTTAATATGTTTGTTAATGGGTTTCCATGTTCACTCAAGCTCCAAAGTGCTGGGAAATTTCAGTGGTCTGGAAACAAAGCCCTGTGAGGAGAGACTGAAAGAACTGGGCATGTTTAGCCTTGAAAAGAGAAGACTGAAGGAGACATGATAGCATTCTTCAAATACTTGAAAGGTTGTCACACAGAGGAGGGCCAGGATCTCTTCTTGATCATCACAGAGTGCAGGACACGGAATAATGGGCTCCACTTACAGGAAGCCAGATTCTGGCTGTACATCAGGAAAAACTTCCTGTTAGAGCAGTACAGCAATGGAACTAATTACCAATTACCTAGGGAGGTTGTGGGCTCTCTCACACTAGAAGGCTTCAAGATGCAGCTGGACAGCCATCTGTCAAGGATGCTTTAAGGTGGATTCCTGCACTGAGTAGGGGGTTGGTCTCGATGGCCTTATCAGCCGCTTCCAACTCTGCTGTTCTATGATTCTATGAGCTACAGGCCATGCCTTTAACAGACATGTTATTTAGGCAATATGTTTACGATATCCTGTGTTACGTTTAGTTCCACCTTCCCCTTCACCATGGAGCTGGGTGGCTGTCAGTAGACCTAAATCCCAGATTAGATACATGGAATAGCAACTGAAGCAAGAATGATGAAATTGGAAGCAAATAATTTTATGTGTAAAGCAATGAAATCTCTGGCATTGACATTATGGCACGGAGCTGCCTGTTCCCGGGATCCCCTGTCTATCATTTGCATGCACAGGGATGTTCCTGGGATGATCCCTCCCAAAAAATGATGGTGTAGAAAGGGCCTATGGCTGTTTCTACACCTGCCTTTTCCCCCTGGGATCATCCGTGTGCATGCAAATGACACACAGGGGATCCCGGGAGCAGGCAGAAACAATTCTTCCATTTCCCTCAGATAATCCTTAGGTATAGAAAGGGCCTATGTCTCTGACCATCTGTTCAACTTCTTGCCCGGTACCTTTAGCTCCTCTACTTTTGTAGACTTGGCAGCACCAAAACTAAGTAAAACCTTAAATGAACGTTTGACCTTTTGCTTTTCCACTGAGGAGGCATACACAGAGAAATAGTAGCCCTTTCATATCCAAGCTATATACAAAAGCATGAGGCAGTTTTCTTCCTTCACAGGAAGGCATTGTATTTAAATTCTAATTGACAGTTATCTTGCACTTGCAAAGTGTAAAAGCCTCTTGCCGTCAGAAATTCTTCATTCTTTCCCCATTTATTCTGAATGAAACTTACCTCCCACTGCATTCCTTAATTGAATCAAATACATTGGATAACAATAGTGATTCTGAGGTTAATATATATTCCAAGCTGGGATGTCAATCTTTAATCTAGCAACATGAAATGCAGTTAATTGAAAGAGAATACATGAGTCACCACTCATTCTTGTAGTCCCTAAAGTGAAGTACAATCAGAGATGCTAATAGTGTAGTGATGTACTAAGCATAGGATGCAGTTTCGATATGCTTGGATTCTCAAATGTCTGAGCCCCAGTATATATTTATATGTAAAGCCAGGTTAGTGCCTGTCTATGCATACAATTGGGTGCATTATGAAAAAGTTCTGATCTCATATTTCCTTCAGAGCTGGATTTTTTTTTCCTATTTGAGATTTTCTGAATGTATTTGTCTACTCTGTAAGAAAAATTCCAGAAGAGGAAAATATTGCCCAAGCTGCTATGTGTGGTGAAGAATAGAAGCTCTGAAACATAATAGTTTGTTTTTGCAACTTTAATATGTGAGAAATGGTCTGCAAGATTGTTTGATAAGAACCTAAGAAGAACCCTGCAGGATCAGACCAAGGCCTTAGCTAGACCTAAGGTTTATCCTGGGATTATTCCGGGGTCATCCCTGTTCATGTAAATTACACACAGGATATCCTGGGAGCAGGCAGGGATGACCCCGGGATAACCCTTAGGTCTAGCTAAGGCCCAAGAGTGTCATCAGACGAGTGTTTTATTGCACGCTCGTTACTCCCCACTTATGGATGCTTGCAGGTCATTTTGATGATGATGTCCACCTCCTGCTCCTTCTTGCCTTCTTTCTGTTGCAAAATAGACCCCTTTAAATCTGATTTAAATCTGATGAATGTGCTGCTATTTCCTGCTGCAGGAAAAGGCAAAAGGCAAGGAACCTCTCGTGCAAGCACTTGAGTCATTGCTGACTCCTACAGGGACGCCTGCTTTCGCTGACATTTTCTTGGCAGACTTTGTAGCGGGGTGGTTCGCCATTGCCTTCCCCAGTCGCAGTTACCTTTCCCCCAGCTAGCTGGGTACTCATTTTACTGACCTCGGAAGGATGGAAGGCTGAGTTGACCTGAGCCGGCTGCCTGAGAACCAGCTTCCGCTGGGATCGAATTCAGGCTGTGGGGAGAGTTTCGGCTGCAGTAACTGCCGCTTACCACTCTGCACCACACGAGACAGGAAAAGCAGCACGATAAAAACGGCCACTGAATGGGCCATGTGCTTATTGTTTACTTCCTCTTTCTTCCCTGGTGTGAAGAAAGAGGAAGTATTATAGGACAGAAGCAGGAAGGAAAGTAATGGTTAGGAAACACAATTCCCTCCAGAGGTCTATCTGATCGGGCATCCTTTTTCCCCAGAATGACCATCCAGTAGCCCTCTCCTGCTGTTGTTCCTCAGGAACTGGTATTTCAGAGGCACACTGCCCCTGATCCTGGACATAGCATACAGTATTCATGACTAACAGCCATTGATAGCCTTGGTTTCCATGATTTTCTCTAATCCCCTTTTAAGGCTGGTGCCAACCCTCATGATGAGGAACCAAATTTCATAATTTAACTGCACTGTGGGAAGATGTACTTCCTTCACAATGTGAATTGGAAAGTGCCAACAGTTGTGAGCTGCCCAGACAGCTTCATTACTGAGTGGTATAGAAATGTAATAAATAAATAACCTCCAGTCTGTGGGACAGATAAACCCTCAGGGATCCCCCATCTAGTCCACCAGTTTCACATCAGGGACCACATGCCAGCAGTGGGGTGGCCCTACCCACGTTGGGTTGTAGCCTCACCACCTGTTTGCATAATGCCCCTGACATACTTGCCCAGAGCCAATCTGGCCTATGAGCCAAAATAAATAAATAAAAATGGTCCCCTACCCCTGCTTTACGTAACCTTTTAGTTACGTGATTTGATTTGTGATTGATTTCTCTTTGGGAAACTTAATTCAATTTTTCAACGGTGATGTTTTATTTGATTCCTGTTTGGTATGTATAATGGATGCTATGTGACCATATGCTTGATGTGCAAGGGCCTTTTGGATCGACAGCGCCTGGATTTTCCTTTTGGATAATAGGTATGAGTTTGACTTGTAAGACTACATTTGTGTAGGCAGAGCATTAGCAAATCTGAGACTATAAGTGGTAGCAGCTACCATGCAACTGAGTTTACTTATTATTAGTACAGTCTAGGTCAGAGACAGGCAAGTAGTGTGCCAACTAATTTTGCCAACTGGTATTTCCAGATCATGAGATGTTCCTTTTTATGCACCTAAGCTGCTTTCTCCATTTAACCCCCTCCCCAGTGTGAAAAGCAACAGAGGTTCTGTTTGATTATCCTTTATGCACCTCAGCTGTTCACACCTGTGTATGAGGCAAGACACAGGTAAGCAGCAGCAAGTACCTGAGGAACTTTACAGAACCAAGTGGTTAGAGAGAGATTTGCATATGCCTTGGCTTGCACAGATGTAAATCAGTGTGCAAAGCCAATCTTAATGGACTTTTGGCCCTTGTTCAATTCAAAATATGTCCCCTGTAAATAAATACTTTGCTGAGCTAGTGTCTAGCAGACACCTTATTGCCTCTATTGTTTTGGAATCCTGCCAGACTTCCTTCACACAACCTGTTTCAGCTGAGAAGTACACCCTTTGAAAAGGTTGTCTCCTCCATGACTCGATATTGCATACCGGTATTGACACCGTTCTGTTCATGGTGGTTGATCCATGAGAGCTATTTGAATGGCTGAAGTGACTGCATGATCGTTGTACTTTAATTGTCTGCATCCCCCAAAACGGAGACGTGGGTGGAGGAGAGCAGTTCAAAATAATGGTTTGGATCATGGAGTGCTATAACCTTTGTAGGAGTCGGGTACTCGACATATAATTACTTATTTTAGTGCTAGGATCCAACTCTCTAACTTAACACTCATGAGAAAGGGCCTTTGGGCATATGCAAAATATATTTCCTTTTCCAATGAGGTTTCTCACAACCAACCCCAAATATGTGAGTCTAGTGCGATGTTCAGCTCCTTGCTCTGCAGATACACACACAGGTAATTGCAATGGAGGAGTCAATTAAGCCCAGAGTGAAGCAGAGTTTTTACCAGCAAACAAAATTTTCCAGAGCTACATAAGGGATGTAGCCAAGTTCAAGTGCACAGGACAGCTGGCAAATATAACCAGAAGCCAGAGGCAGTGTCAGGCAAGGTCAATAATACAAGGGTCCAAACATGAGTCAGGCTGCAAGGCCCTAAGAACCTGTGTTGTTTTCAGCAAAGTCCAGACAGAAAATGCAGACTTACAGTCTCCACCCATGGCTCAGCTGCCTTATATTACAGCCCTTACTCCCAAGGAGTTATTCCTTGAAGTCGGGCACTTCATCTTAAAGGAGCTTGATACTAAAGACGAGAGCACTCTCTGAGACTGGGGGCCTTGCTACCCCTACTTGAAAATCCGGCGGTGAGGAGGGGACAGGCCATGCTAGAAGTAGCGGCCTGTCGGCCCCATCTACACGTCAGATGCAATGGGGTCCACCATTTTAATTTACATTTAAAGTGGCCGCGTGCGCAGGAGCGCACCACCGCTAAAGGTAGGTGTGTTTTTTTAAAAAAAAGAGGGTTCCCCGCTCCCCCGCCCCGATTTCCCCCCCATGCTCTCCGATCCCCCTTGCCTGCCCACGATCTCCGATCCCCATCCCTCCGCCTGCCCACCCGCCCACGATCTCTGATCCCCATCCCCCGGACCAACCAACCGCGATCTCCAATCCCCATCCCCCCCACCTGCCCACCCGCCCACGATCTCTGATCGCCATCCCCCGGACCGACCAACCGACCAACCGCGATCTCCAATCCCCATCCCCCCTGCCTGCCCACCCGCCCACGATCTCTGATCCCCATCCCCCCGACCGACCGACCACCCACGATCTCCGATCCCCATCCCCCCGCCTGCCCACCCGCCCACGATCTCTGATCCCCATCCCCCGGACCGACCACCCGAGATCTCCAATCCCCATCCCCCCGCCTGCCCACCCGCCCACGATCTCTGATCCCCATCCCCCCGACCGACCGACCAACCGCGATCTCCGATCCCCATCCCCCCGCCTGCCCACCCGCCCACGATCTCCGATCCCCATCCCCCGGACCGACCAACCGACCAACCGCGATCTCCAATCCCCATCCCCCCCGCCTGCCCACCCGCCCACGATCTCTGATCCCCATCCCCCCGACCGACCGACCAACCGCGATCTCCGATCCCCATCCCCCCACCTGCCCACCCGCCCATGATCTCTGATCCCCATCCCCCGACTGACCGTCCAACCGCGATCTCCGATCCCCATCCCCCTGCCTGCCCACCCGCCCACGATCTCTGATCCCCATCCCCCTGACCGACCAACCGCGATCTCCGATCCCCATCTCCCTGCCTGCCCACCTGCCCATGATCTCTGATCCCCATTCCCCTGACTGACCAACCGACCAACCGCGATCTCCGATCCCCATCCCCCCGCCTGCCCACCCGCCCACGATCTCTGATCCCCATCCCCCGACCAACCGCGATCTCCGATCCCCATCTCCGCCTGGCTCCATTTCCCCCCATCTCTCCACCCTGCCCTGATGGCTGCAGCGCTCCTGTGAAGCACTGTGGCCAGTCCACCGCTTTCCCCAGCTACTCGGGAGTAAATGCGGTAGCTGGGAAAAGCGGTGGATCTGGCTCAGCCCAAGACCGTGGGAAAAACCGGGCTAAAAGAGGTGCCGGTTACCCCGGGCCCAGGGAGGGTTGAGCCCTGCCTGAGCTTGGGATACCCTGTGCTTCATCTGGACACACAGGGACGAGCCTGGGCCTTGCACCGGGCTAGAGCCTCATCTAGCAAGGCCTTGGGTGGATGCTCAGTCCTTACTTCTGAACCAGGGGAAGACCCATGATCGTCTCCCCATGAAGGCCCAGGCTCCCCCAGGCCTCCTGACAGAGGTGGCTCCATGTCTTCATCAGTCTCAGGGAGTACTAGCTCCTCAGAAGAGGATCTCTCCAACTAGTGGGGAAATTATCAAGTTTAAGCCCGATAACCTTTCTGTTTAGCAACTAGACTCTTCAATTAGGCTTTAAACACTGAATTCTCGGAAGTTTTCTCCTCACCCTTACCCCCCTCTAAAACAAAACAAAAAAAATAAATGATGGATCTGAAAACTCTAAGAAGACATGATGTCCCCTTCAAAATGTCAGCCAAAAAATATTTTGGTCCTTATGCGAAAATAAATCAGTACGTGGCACCTAAAGAAATTTCCGTCTATTTGCTGTCAGCATGGCTGGCTCTGTGCCATATACAGGCACTTTTAAAAGCACATTCCACTGTGGCCTTCCGTAACCGTTTTTAAAGTTTATTTCTTTCTCCAGCAATTTTAAGATTGATTGCACTGCAGCAATCTCTCCAACTGTTACCAAGAGCCACAGCAGAGTATGCATCTAATGCAGGGAGGACTCTTGTTAGGCATCTCATGCACGTAGGTCCACAGTATGCAGGTACATGCAAGCAATGCTGCATTCGCAAAAGAACTAGTAGGGCTTTGATTTTTCAACAGAGTCATAATGAATGCCAAACTGGGTTGTGTTCTGACCCAAAATGGGTCATTTCAAAGGGCGCTACTGAATTTATTAAAAAAATGCAGAAAATGAGAGGAGGTGGGATGAAAAATATTATACGTGGGTACCATTTTGTGGGATGGAGTTAGGGGTTCTGGGTCTGAAAAGCCTGAATATACAAAATTGCCTTATACTGAGTTAGACCCTGCTCCATCTAGCCCAGTATTGTCACCACTGACTGGCAGCAGCTCTCCAGGGTTTCTGGTAGACTTCTCTCCTACCCTAACAATGCCTGGGATAGAACCGGGGACCATGTGCTCTACCATTACTGAACTGGAATGTTGACATCAGTGGTGTTGTGGAGCCAGGGCTCATGAGCACCCTTTTTATTAACAGGGGTGCTGATGCCCTCTGCCATTCCCTCAGACTTCCCAGTTCCATCTGAGCACAATTGCAAACTTCCCAGAGGTAGGGGTAGGGGTGAATTTATCCAGCAACACTGTAAAATCCATGAACACCACTAAAAACTGCAGCCCACAGATTATGAAAAGGCCAGTGAAAACAGGTGGCCTTTCAGAACCTTCTAAAAGGCCTGAAAAGAAGAGGCGTGGCAAATCCCCAATTGAAGCTAATTCCAGAGGTGAAAATCAACCTCTGAAGGCCCTCTCCTGTGTGCTCACCAGCCTCACCGCCATTGGCTGTGGGCAGGTGGGAAGGGCCTCTACCGAGGACTCCAAAACGTGAACAGGCTGACACAGGAGAAGGTGGTCCTTCAAGTGACTTGGACGCCAAGTTCTGCCTCATACCATTCCACCTAAAGCCATAACAGTTTAACATTCCTATACCTATCTCAGCATTTAGAAATCTCTTTCAGCAGAAGTGACAACATTTGGAAAGGCTATCAATGGAGGATCTAGGGGAAGTAACGTAGGAAGCTGCCTTATGCTAGGACAGACCATTGATCCATCTAGCCCAGGATTTTTTCCTGTGACTGACAGCAGCTCTCCAGAATCCTTTTAATGAGAAGATGTCAGAGACTGAACCTGGGATGATTTTTTTTTTCATGTGTAGCAAGTACCTTCCCTCTGAACTTTGGCGCCTTGTTAAAGGAATAAAATTAGTGTCATTCAGAAAATCTGGTTGATTGGATTGAGTTGTGTTTGGGTTGGCTGAAAAAACAAGTTAAGAATGTTTATTTGGATTTATATTCTGCCTTCCCCCTCCCCTTCCCTCCCTCCTTCCTCCACACAAGGGTTCAGAGCAAGCTGTTATTACTAACATCCATCATATACATAGTGTATTTCACACCATACCTTGCATAATTGTTATGCAATTCTTATTTCACTTACCATTTTTGCAGATTTCAAATTGAAAAGGGCAAAGGGACAGATCTCTTCCATAGATAGGCTTAAATCATTGTGAAGAAATGCCTTGTTTATCCTCCAGGTAGACTTCAGGTCCCTATCCTCTCTTTGGCACTGGATAGTAACCTATTTTAGTCCCCTACAGAAGGCATTTATCTCCCCTGCCCCCACATGCATTCCTCCTGCAAGAAAGCCTCTAAATATCATATATTAAAAGTGCGAAACACCACCTACACAGATCCTAAATAGCCAGCAGCTGATGTTTTTTTCACCTGGGAGATGTAAAAGTAGGATAGATCAACCTTGAACAACCTTGTGCCCTCCAGATGTTTAGGTTTACAACCCCCAGCAGCATAGCCAATGGTCAGGAATTCTGAGACTTTGCATCCAAAACATCTGGAGGGTACCAGGTTGGGGAAAGCTGGGATAGATGATGGAGGTCCAAAGGTGGACAAGTAGGTCCTCTCCTGTTGTTGTTGTTTTGCTGCTGCTGTTGTTGTTGTTTTAGTCTGCATTTTAGCCCAACTTGCAGTAGCAGCAAAAGTAGTATTTTTTTTTTAAAAAAGATTCTAACCAGTTTCATTAAAAACAACCTCTGATATTAACAACTCCACAACCAGAGCACTGGTTAAGATGATACATTAAGCCATGGTTAGGTAGGGTGACCATATGACAAGGAAGACAGGGCTCCTGTATCTTTAACAGCTGCATAGAAAAGGGAATTTCAGCAGGTGTCATTTGTATATATGGAGAACCTGGTGAAATTCCCTCTTCATTATAACAGTTAAAGTGTAGGAGCTATAGAGTGACCAGATTTAAAAGAGGGCAGGGCACCTGCAGCTTTAACTGTGGTGATGAAAAGGAAATTTCACCAGGTTCTCCATATATATGACAGCTGCTGAAATTCCCTTTTCAATACAACTGTTAAAGATACAGGAACCCTGTCCTCCTTTCCATATGGTCACCCTATGGTTAGGCCACAACCTTTTGCAGCAAATGGTTAGTGATGGTTCACACAACACACTAAGTCATGGTTCACACATCACGCTAAGCCATAATGTTTAGCTCAAAGTACTTAACTACTGTGGCTCTACAGACTGGGAGCAGGTCTCCAAGGTTTCAGAGTGGAAGTATCCCCAGCCTTACCTGGAGATGCTGGGGATTGAATTTGGGACTTTTTGCATGCGAAGTATGTGCTCTGAAACTGAGCTTTGGCTCTTCCCTGCAAAGCAATCTCCCTTAAAGCAAAGAAGACAAAGATCAAGGTGCCATCTGGACAACCACTGCCACAACTGCAAAGCTTTCAGTATTTGAGATCTGATTTACTGCTATGCAGAACTCTAAGATAAAGCACAGGTGGATCCAGAAAGCTGTTTTTTATGTCAAAAACAGAGGAGCCGGGATTTGGCCAGATCGGCTTAGAACAAAGCTGAAAGAATCCTTCTGGATCTCCACAGAAGATGGTTCACCTAGTTACCTTTACTTTTCCGAAATTTCTCTACAGCAGTTGCAATGCTTCTTTTCTTTCTCCGTTTTATTTTATTTTATTTGCAGGGGGGGCACATTACAGCTCTTGCATTGAATTTCACGTGTCATTGGGTTTGACAAATTTGCATATATAGCATGAGTCTAATTACAGGAATACAAAACCCAGGCAACTTATATAAAATCAATCCCATGCCAGAAAGCAGCTATCATTGGAAGTAAGCCCCAGGGAGTGCACGGAGCAGGGGTGGGGGAAAGAAGGAATTGCAATTGCCAAGAGTAATATGCTGGCAGCTGCATATTTGCTCCAACCTTCCTCCTAAAGATTTTCTCATTACACTTTAATGTGGTTTGGTGGAGGAAGCAAAAGATCAATCCTATAAATCAAAGGTTTAAAAGCTAGCTTAAGAGAGAGAGAAAGGAGATATGTTCCATTGAAATTTATTTATTTATTTTGGTGGGATGTGGGAGGGGATCAACCCCCCCCCCATTCCACTGTTGACCTTCCCTTGGAAATGGAACTATAAAAATAAAATAAAATTAGCTTAGAGTGCAGTAACTTATTACCTACAGAAAACACAAACATTGCTAAACTATAGCTGACTACTCATAGGTAGTAAAAAAAAAAAGGAGATGACTGTTGAATCTTAACTCTTCATTGACTCTTTGTTTTAAACTTGATTTTATTATTGTTAGCCACTTTCACAATTGTTGTTGTTATTGGAAAGGCAGGATATAAATCAAATAAAAAACCCACTTCTTTTGGTATAGCTGAAACCCGGAGTTACCTCAGGAATTAATGTTATTGCCACTTCTGGATAACCCCTAAAATCATACTGAACAAGTTCCCCCAACATAGATGCCTAACACAGAGATACTCAAATTAACCCTCCTGTAGGCTTTCCCCACTCCTACAAGATTTTATTTATTTATTAAACCATTTATATACTGCCTTTTGGATCTCTAATGGAATCTCAAGGCGGTTTGCAACATTAGGGACAAATATGAAATATTAGGATATTTTTCTTCCAGAAGTTCAACTGGTTGATGTATATTCCCTGTTGTGTTAATGTTTGGTGTGTAATGGCTGACTGCTGTATTACAAGGAAATTGACTTGAGTTGACTTAAAGGCTGAGTTTGGACGACACACTAATCAATGGTTGTTTCCCATTCTGTTCCTATTACCACCACCACCCAGTTGATTAGTGTGTCATCCAAACCCAGCCAAAGTAACAATATAAATTAAAAACAAAGAGCATTAAAATGAATGAATAAAAGGCATCTGAAACTAGGTAAGAGTTAAGATACGTCAAAAGCTTGGCAGAACAACAGCAATGAAAGTCTTAGCTGCCCACCTAAAAAGCATCACAGAAGAGCTCAATCTAACTTCCCTACCACAATTGGGGTGCTGCTACCCAAAAGTTCCCATCTCACATCCCAGACAAGGGTATCTCGCCTGGTGGTATCTTGCCTGGTGGCAGAAGAACAGAGCAGGCTTCACCGAAGCTAAATGTAATTGATGGACAATTCAGGCAGGAGAAGATGGTCCTCCAGATATCCTAGATCCATGCTGTTGCTTTAAAGGCAATAACCAGAACAACGAATTTTATTTTTCTGTTGGTTTATCCTGCTGCCCTTCACCCAGATATCTGAGAGTAACAGTTAATGAGAACTTAAGGTAGGTTAGGCTAAGAGATAATGGGTGTTCAAATGATTACTTTATGTGGTCACTAGAACCCAGAAGCAGCAGGTTGTGATGGTGATAGCCATTACATGTTATTAGTGGATTCCAGCATCATCACCATGTAATTGGATGCATATTACTTCTGAGCATGGAGGTTTCATTTAGGTGTTATGACATACAGCCACTGAGTAGCCTTTCCTCAATTAAAAACAACAGCAACAACTCTGTGCTAATGGCCATCAGCAGTAACAAATATTGAAAGTTAATTATGCTTTTGTGATGTTTGGAGAAAATATTTTTTCTTTTTTCATTGGTCTGTCTTGAACTTACTGCCCGTTCATTTTACTGGGTAACCACAAGCTCTGGTATAAAGTGTGAGATACAAAATGTTTTCTCGTCATCAGGCGGGTGGATTTTCACATTTCCCTACTGTCACTATGGCCTCTTGCTGCTCTGCTGCTGTCCCACAGTAGCAACAATCTCTTTACATGGGGAGAGAAAGATAGGGTGACCGTATGAAAAGGAGGTCAGGGCTCCTGTATCTTTAACAGTTGCATAGAAAAGGAAATTTCAGCAGATGTCACTTGTATATATGGAGAACCTGGGGAAATTCCCTCTTTATCACAACAGTTAAAGCTGCAGGAGCTATACTAGAGTGACCAGATTTAAAAGAGGGCAGGGCACCTGCAGCTTTAACTGTGGTAATTAAGAGGAAATTTCACCAGGTTTCCCATATATACAAATGACACCTGTTGAAATTCCCTTTTCAATACAACTGTTAAAGATACAGGAGCCCTGTCCTCCTTAAAGCACAAGGCAATGCATGCATACTCCTGTCTCTCTCCCTCCGTGAGTGTTGAGAATAGGATTGATTGCACATATTCCAGAGTAGTGATGTGTGATAAATTCACTTCATCTATTTTTTGTTATTTTTATTTTAGGGATTTATCCAATGTGCACCCGAACACAATTTGCTATTCAGAAATCCCAACAATTCTGAATTTGCAATGCATTCTGCAGAAGAAGAAGAAAGTCTTAGTATGCACACATTTGAAAATTGGGCAAAGAACAATGTATGCATGGGTGGATGCAACCAAAAATGTGCATATTTAAAGATATAAACAAAATATAAATGGCCATACAATATTTAAAAAACACACAAACTCACTTGTGTGGAAATGGGATGGAATGGACTCATCCAAAATGGACAACTTCAGCAAGTTTAGCAGATCCATCCATTCCTATTCCAATGTACAATTACTGAACCCTTTCCAGGGGGGAATCCGCACGTCGTTCTGAAATCGCTTCTAAGCGACCCCAGTGAAAGCGAGCGTGTAACTTGCCTTTTGAAGAGCCGACGAAGAGACGTCCTTCCTGCCGCCACCGCCACCACCCAACTCCCTCCTCGCCGGCTGGGACGGAAAGCTCGGGGGAAGAAGGCGGGGTGGAGAGCTTCTTCCGCTCTCAACCCCGCCTTCTTCAGCCGAGCTCTCCTTGCCGGTCGGCGAGGAGGTCTGCGGGTGGCGGCGGCAGCGGGAAGGACGTCTCTTCGTCAACTCTTCAAAAGGCAAGTTACACGCTCGCTTTCACTGGGGTTGCTTAGAAGCGATTTCAGAACAACGTGCGGATTCCCCCCAGATCATCCTGGCTACAAATATCCAATTTGTAATTCTTCCGTTTAACAAAAGGCATATTCTTTTAAAATGTCAAGTACCATGTTTAGAAGAGAATTTCCAGCAAGATGATTGCAGAAAAATAATAGAGATTTGATGAGATCTGGAACAATAAATACGTTGACAACTTGTCTTTCAGACCTTTTTTACCCTTCTCCCTGCTTCCATAAATCCCACTTTTATAGTGGAAAAAATGCATGTGTCAGTTATCTGTCTCATTGTCATCCCACTCACCAAACAAAACTAAGCAGATTTTCCTAGTAAATTACACACTGGGTACAATTGAAAACCTCTTCACATTTCATAATAGCGTCACTATATTTCAGTGGATTTGCACTTCTTAAACTTGATGCTAGCCTCAACCTATCGAAATTACTTTAGCCCTTCAGATACAACTGAGGGGTTCTTTTCCGCATTGCTGTTAGCTCATTCAGTAAATCCTAAAGTCCCTGAAATTGTAGGCTAGTAAAAAGCATTAAATAAGCGTCAATATTGCTCTAGCCTGTACTGGTCCATCTCAGAAAAGCATACTAAAAAACAGAAAAAGAGAGTGAGAGAATCAAGATGTATAGTGCGCCACTGAAGTACTGATGCCATAGATACTTGACTTCTGGAATGTTCTTGTTAAAAGCTCTGCAGTGCTGTGAGAGCGGAGTGGATAGTGCCTTGAAGGTTCTTGATATCATCATAACTGGGCTGGTTGAAGACATTTTACTACCTGCCTAAGGTGAGGGACCCCTTCCATGTACAGAAGCAGACAAGACAGGCAGTTAAATCTTACTCCCACATTGGGGATATTTATTTATTACATTTCTATACTGCCCAATAGCCGGATAGCACAGCACCCTCCACTACCTCTGAGAGCAGCAAGCTAATTGCGGGAGTGGGGAGAGGACAGGCATGTGGCACACACAGCTCTGTCCTCCAACACCTTGTTACTGTTTCCAGTGCCCCCAGCAACTGCCGCCTGAGGTGGCTACATCACTCTACCTAATGAGTGATATGTATACAGTAGAAGAACAGGATATTCAATTTTTGTAAGTATTATAATAGTAGGGTTGGACCTGAGCATCCTTTAAAAAGAAGCAGGAGGAGGAGGATCCAAAGAGCCCCTGTGGCCATGTGTAATTTTAGGTTTCTATAACTAGGTGGCTATCTATATGTTTTAAAAGCCCAACGGTGGCTGTGTGGTGGTGTTGTGTCGGTTATATGATGAAGCAGTCCCATGAAGCTGGACTTAACACAACTTTTTACATGGAGCAAGGTTACCACAGCCCTTCCGCTGTCTGACCTTGCTCCGACATCGTGTTGGGTGCGTCCCTGGGCAGAAAGTGACCTCTGATTGGTCACCAGAAGCCAGGCAGAGGGCAGGTCCGGCGAGCTGAATGGCTGCTGGGAAGCCCTCACTGCCTCCTGCCATTGGGATTATCCATGGCCACCCCAGAGCAGCGAAAGCACATGTTTTCCCCCAAAGCAGGAGAAACATGGTGCCATTAAGGGAGCCCCTATAATGAGGAGGAGCAGATTGCAATCACTTCAGAGACAAACAAATAAATATTTAGAATGTTTTTACTTAACTTTAGAATGCTTGGTAAATAACAATATGAAGAAAATGACAATTGGAATGTTAAAGCAAACATGAACAGCTCCAGCTTTTGGGCAGAGTTCACTGTAAGGTACTGCGCTAGTGTTGTTAGTGTTGCTAGACCATTAACAGTTCCTTGTCCCAGTTCTTTGATCTTTCGTTACCAGTCTCTGTTGTGGAAGTTCACTCTTCAACCCAAAGGCTACTTTATCTGCTTTTTTCTCTTCTTAACCACACTGCTGGTTTTCCCAGATTTCCTTCTCAGCTTTTCTCCTTCATTCTCCTGCTGCCTTCTCCTCTTCTTTGGCACCAACTATTCTTCCCAACTGGCATTTTGCTCTCTCCTCCCTCCACTCCGTGCCCTCTTGCTCCACTCTGCCCACATTCCATGAACCAAGGGCTTGTATCTGCCAATAACACTTTTAATTTTGGACAATAAAGACTCTTGTAACAACCTAACACATTTGAAGACCCTCCATGAGACCTCTCATGAAGTGAGTCCTATTGGGTGCAAAGGACTGTTCGCACTGTGCTTTAAATCAGGGTTTGCTTTCTCCCGGCCTCTCTTTCTCCTCCTCTCTCTTAGCTCTCATGGTTACAGAGAGATGTTTAAAAACATGTTTTGGGCTAAAGAATCATGGGCCCAAGTGAATTTGGCACTAAAGCCACTGCTGAGATTGCCTCCCTGAACATTAGGCATGTGCTCCGCTCCGATTAGAAGCGCAGAAGCAGGAGCGAATTGGCCTGCTCTGCCTTGCCCAGAGGCGGAGTAGAAGCGGACCGCAGACCCCTAGAAGCAAGGTGAAGAGAAGCGGCCATTTTAGGAGCGCTCCTCTTTCCGCGGTCCGGTCCGATCGCCATCTTGAAACATTTCGCCCATAGGATTGCATTGCGGAAAAGAAAGGGGGATAACTGTGTTGTTTTTGAAGCTATCTTTCTGAAAATTCTTGTGCTTAGAGAGTCGTGGATGGGGGTCATTTTGAGCCTACTCTCAGCTCTCTGCGTGGTGCAGTTCGCGTGCTAGAATTTTTTTTAAAGTAGGGTAAAGGTGGGGAAAAGGTTACCTGTTTCGATTGCTGAGGGGCAGAGTCAACTCCCGGTCATGATCACATGATCTCATAGTTGGAGGAGGGGATAGGCAAAACGGGTAACTTGGGATTCTGGGAAACTTCTCTTTCTACTCTGAACTGAGTTTTCCCAGTGTTTTTTTAAAACAGTAGCTCCACCAAATGCACTAACACAACCTGAAATCATACTAACAGATAGGAAACACACAGCAGTGCTACCCACCCTAACTTTGGGGAACAACTGAATACATGTGGTGCAAGGGGATGAGCTCCCCTAGGGCATGCCATGTGGACGTGCCCCCACTCTCTCCTGTACTTGGAGGGCCATCAGAGCCCTCCAAAGAGAGTAACCCGGTGGAGCAATGCCTATCATGAGTTGAAGTGAGAGCTTTACTCCTTAGAGCTTTCGTGGTGGAGCAATGGCTTTCATGAGTTGAACTGACAGCGTTGCTTCTTAAAAGACTGGTCACTAGGAACAGTCAAATTGGCAGCTGCTTCCCCCTCCCCTGGGCACGTCCCCCTATTGCTGGTAAAAGACAGATATAGCCTTTTTAAAAAAGTTCTTCTTGTTGTTTATTCAGCAACAGTACTGCTTTTAATTCCACCCCTCCTTTGTTTATTTATTTATTCCATTTTATATGCATTACTGGCTTATCCTTGGCTCACTTCCTTATGCCCCCACAAATGTCAGCTGCCTGCCTGCCTTCCCTCTCTCCTCCCCTGCCCGCCTCGCAGGGATGTTGTGTGTGTCTGGCTTTGACTCAGGGGAGAAGTCCTTCCTGCGCTCACTTAGAGTTTTGGAAGTTCCAAATCCATTTTTCAAGTGTGGAAGAAGATTCATTTAGGTTTATCTCTACTGCCCAATTCATGGCATGTTGGGATTTCCTTTGAAATGGCCCCATTGAGCTGTCTGCAGGTTTAAGCCCCGCCAAAAAACAGGGGATGATGCGACTGCCTTGAGTCTTGGCGTGCGTGTGTATCCCTGGATAAGCTGTCATGGTGGCGAGTTTGAGGTTTCTAACATGCAAATTAACAGAGCTATTGAAAGGGGTGTGAATGGGGTGCCTGATTTTCATAAATTCCCCAAAAATCAAGGGATGATGGCGTTGCCTTGAGTCTTGGCGTGCATGTGTATACCTCCATGAGGTGTCATGGTGCCAAACTTGGGGTTTCTAACTTTCACAGAAAAAAAGTTGTATACTTTTTTAGCTTAATGCAAGCCTATGGGGGGGGGAACGGAGCTCCGATCTGGATCTGGAGCTCCGCAGCGGAGTGGAGCAGACATAGGCGGAGCGGGGGCAGGGCGGAGCGGGCCGATCCGCAAATCGTGGATCTGGAAGAGAAGCGGAGCGGGGGGTCCGTGCACACCCCTACTGAACATAACAACTGAATAGCCCAGAGTTTCAACCCCTCAGGGGAACAACAGTGCAGTGTTTACCTTCTCATCACCCCTTTTCACATTCACTTCGGCCACAGCTAGACCTCAGGTTTATCCTGGGATCCTCCAGGGTTCGCCCCTGCCTGAGCACTGGATCTCCTGTGTGTCACCTAGATGAACAGGTTTGACCCCTGGACGATCCAGGGATAAACCTGAGGTCTAGCTATGGCCTGTGATTTACGAAACAAGAATAAAATACAATTCACTATACTTCTCTTCCCTATTGCTTTCTACAGCTACCAGTGTACAGTTTGAATGGTGGTGGTTGCTTTTCTTAACTGACTGTAAGCACTGACTAAAACAGCTATTACTGGCACAGCAGGTAGAAACATGGTTTGTAAAGTGGAATTTCCTGGACATTAACTGTGCAGTGTGAGTTCTGAAAGAAGGGCCAATTTAAAAGTATATCACTCATGAGACGCAGGCTCTGCTTCTTGCTACAGATTCCACTCAAGTGACATCTTTATGAGTCTTCAGAAATGGCCTGAATTTGACTGGGATTCACTGAGATGAAATCAATGGCATGCATCAAACTCATTGCAGAAATATGTTGCTTATAGTGTTTTACCAAACAGTATGCCTTGGAAATGTGTACAAGCAGCACCTCTATCCAGTATAAAAGCAATGGTCCAACAATAGTCCAACAAATCAGGATTGCAAACCAAGATCAAATTGTAGTTTGCAATCCTGGTGGGGAGGGTTCACTCCAATTAAAGATCGCTGGTTTGGACATAATGGCAAGTTATGATTTGATCAAAAGGAAGTAATTGATGGGCAGCGCAGCTGTGTGGTCACGGCAGATCCCCCTCCTGCTATGTTGTCAGGATGGTGAACAAGCTGAAATTAAATCCAGAAAAGACAGAGGTGCTGTTGGCCAGTAGGAATTCTTGCTTAGGGAGTGGGATTAAACCTGTTTGGGATAGAATCCCTCTTCCCCTGATAGTTTAGGTTTGTAGCTTGGGAGGGCTGGATCCTATATGTCCCTGGATCTTCAGGTGGCAGCCGTGGTGAGAAGCGCATTTGTGCAAACCCGTCTGGTATGCCACCTAAAGCCATTCCTAAATAAGCTATCCATGCCTTGGTTACATCACAGTTAGACTACCGCAATGCACTCTATGTGGGATTACACTTGATGAGTGTCCAGAAGCATCAATAGGTCCAAAATGTGGCAGCTATGCTCCTAACCAATGTGCAGTATCAGGATCACAATACCAAAATATCTGCACACGTTGTCAATTGGTTTCTGGGTTCAATTCAAGGTGTTGGGTTTAACCTTGAAAGCCCTAAGTGGCTTTGAGCCTGACTATCTGATGGTCCACCTGTCTTGGCATGTACCTGCTCGGTTATGAAGATCATCAGGAGAGGCCCTGTTGAAGACACTTTTACTAGTATAGGCTCACTTGTCGGGCATATGGGAAAGTGATTTTTCCTCTGTTGCTCCCAAACTCTGGAATGTACTCCCTTTAGAGTTGTGACTGGTCCCTACTTCCTCTGCATTTAGGAAAGGGGTCAAAACACATCTTTTTTTTTTAATTTGGCATTTTAAAATGTAATGGTTTTAAGGTGTTTTTAAAAATGTTTTATTATGTTTGTATTTCTTGATAGTTCTTGTTTTTTTGAATTGTGGTAAACCACCTTGGTTGGTTTTAGGAAGGCAGTAGTAGAAATGCAATAAATAAATAAATCCAAGACTGGACCGGACCCCTTCGCTTTGCAGCCACCACAGAAAGCAGCGCAGTGGCTGCTCTTCCGAGTCTCAGAAAAGCTCAAGGAGAAGAAAAGGGAGGTGGGATGGTGAGCAGGGAGGAGAGGGAAGAGGAAAGGACAGGGTCTGAAGGATCCTAAAGCCTCTTCATCACACTTCCTGCCAAAACAAGGTAGGTCAGCTAGTTGAAAATGTAAAGGGAAGGAGTAACAGGAGGCATTTTCACCTCTGTGAAAATGCCTCCCATCCTGCCTGGTCTCTGCCAGGATAGACAGTGGGGTCTGAACTCAGAGCCCTTTGTCTATTGAGTGGCAATGTCTTAGGATAGCACTAGTTGTGTGCAGGATAGGAGGAGGGAAGGAAGGGGAAGAAGAATGAAGAGCAGTCAAGGCTGTGGTTTGGCATTACACACACACGCACACACACACACACACACACTAGGGTTGTGCAGATTTTTTGTATTTCCATTCCGTCTGTGTTTCCCAGATTGTCAAGCATCTTTCGTTCCATTGTCTGTTCATTCAGGGAAACATGTATTTATTTATTTATTCATTTATTTATAGCGATGTACAAGAATTTAGTTTTACTTCCACTAATGCAAGTGCAAATCTGCACAAATCCCCTAAGAGGTTAAAAAAAAAAAGGTCCACACAATTTGAAAAACAAGAACAGTCTGCTGTGGAATCTGCAGATCGGGCCTGAAGAAACCCAAACTCATTTGAATCTGTTGCAGATGTCTCCGACATTATACACACACACACACACACACATACTGTTAAGAGCATGAACTTTCTCCTCTATATTGGAACTACAAGCTGATTATTAATCTTCATATAATCCAGAGAAAGTGAATTAAGCTTCATGCATACCGTCAAAGAGCTGAATAAATACTAATTACTGCCTCATTGCAAGGCCCCTCTGAGGTAAATATGTAGTTATATAAAGAATTAGAACAGTTCAGAAGTATAATATGGAAGACTAAGATGGCTCTAGTAGAAAATATATCAAATTAGTTCACCTGAATTGAAGCTTCATCCCATATATGTCTTTCCCCAACTCCCACTCTCCATCCAAATCCCACAGCATGAGAGGGAGAAGTTGACTTTCTGAGAACTTGCTAATAAGCCAAGACTTTAAATTGCCCATTATTTTACCTTCGATATGCCCTTCTAACTTTTCTCCACTTGATGCAGTTTTACATTCTACCATGAATTTAAAATAAATATAGGTAAAGATGTCTAGCTTTCCCAAGTTTTATTTGTTCTAATGAGTTTGAAACATGATGACATACTTTTGCTGCATTAAATAATGCTTCAAAGAGTTATACAAATGCTAATTATCGACGCATTGCAAGCCCCCTCTCAGTTAGATAGGCAGTTATCTAAATAAATTGAAAAGTTAGAAATATAATTCAAGGAACTAAGAATATATGTACTAAGGCAGCACCTTCCCCACATCCAATTAATTCATCTAAAAATCCTCACCCGATTAATTTTCTGAAGAAACTGATTAATTAGGAGGGCATTCAGGACATTCAACAATGACTTTCTCCCCCAAATTAAGAATTGATATGTGCCCTGTGATGTCTTGCCTTCACTTGTGCCACCCACAGGCTACCTGACAGGACTAGCTAGGCAACTCGCACTTGGGACTTCACTCAATCTCTCCTGTGCTGATGACGCTTGTGAAAGTTTGGGCCTACTGCTGCTGCTCCTGTCTTGCCTTTACTCTTTTAGGCTCCACAGTCCAGCAACCCAGCCCTCAGTTTCCCATTCCGCTGCCACCATTTACTGTACCTTCCTCAGGTACTCTTCCAGATGATGATGGATGATGATGATGGATGATGATAATTTGCATTTATATACCACCCAATAGCCAAAGCTCTCTGGGCGGTTTACAAAGATTAAAAACATTGGATTTAAAAAGTCTGAACATTAAAAATCAATATACAAAATTTAAAAACATAAAAACATTTTTAAAAATGCAACATTTAAAACAAATTTTAAACACTCAGCCAGGTCAAAGATATTGGAGTCAGTTAAAACTCAGCATATGCTGTTAAATGCCTGGGAGAAGAGGAAAGTCTTAATCTGGCGCCGAAAAGATAACAATGTTGGGCCTCAGTGGGGAGATTGTTCCATTATTGGGGGACACCACTGAAAAGACCCTCTCCCTTGCTGCCATCCTCCATGCTTCTCTTCAAGTAGGCACCCAGAGGAGGACCTTAGATGTTGAGCGCAGTGTATGGGTAGGTTCATGTCGGAAAAGGCGTTCCATCAGGTATTGTGGTCCCAAGCCATGTAAGCCTTCATAGGTTAATACCAGTACCTTGAATCGGGCTTGGAAATGTACAGGCAGCCAATGCAAGCACGCCAGAGTTGGTCTTATATGTTCTAACCTACTGGAATTTATTAACGTAAGTAATTGCGTGTAAACAAGCTTTTTGGTTTCCTCAGTTGCAGTGTGTATGGTTACAAAGGGTCAACGTGTATTGGTTTCAGCTAGTTCTCTCTTAATAGGCTTCACTATAGAATACTGTTCTTTGTCTTAATATCTATATTCCTAACACAATATTCCACACCAATCCTTCCTATCCAGTATCTGTTTATCAATCTCTTCACACTATCTAATATAACCCTCTCTCCTCATACACTCTCATGTATTCCTCCACTCTTCTCATATATCGGTTTTTTCCTCTCATCTATCTCTTTTTCTCCTCCCAACTCCTGCCAGCTCAAGACCATATATACGTAGGACACATTTCTCCAGCTCTTCCCACTCTCACTCTGGCAGCCAATCCAAGCACTTTCCCGCCACCATCCAATCAGCACTCAGGCATTCACTCCCCCTTCTTCTGTTCCATACTTACCCGACCTGTAAATACAAACTGTAAGTACATTTAGACCTACGTATTTCCTGGAACTGTATGCATTTTAAAACCTTGTAATGACATATATTCCAGCATGCATAATATAGACAATAACTTTACAAATATTTACATTTGAGGCATCTGAGCATCACGTGCCCCATGATAATATTGGCCATGTAGAGGACCTAAAGTATGGATGCCATACTCATCTCTGGTGGGGGGCCAAATTGCCCCCCCCAATAGGCCTGTTGCAGGCCAGATAATACCAGTCTTGCTATTTACTGTTTTACTCTGTACAGCACCATGTACATTGATGGTGCTATATAAATAAATAAATAAATAATAATTTATTTATTTATTTATTTATTTATTACATTTTTATACCGCCCAATAGCCGAAGCTCTCTGGGCGGTTCACAAAAATCAAAACCACAGTAAAACACCCAACAGTTTAAAACACAATTACGAAATACAGTATAAAAAGCGCAACCAGGATAAAACCACACAGCAAAGTTGATATAGGATTAAAATACAGAGTTAAAACAGTAAAATTTAAATTTAAGTTAAAATTAAGTGTTAAAATACTGAGTGAATAAAAAGGTCTTCAGCTGGCGACGAAAGCAGTACAGTGTAGGCGCCAAGCGGACCTCTCTGGGGAGCTCGTTCCACAACCGGGGTGCCACAGCGGAGAAAGCCCTCCTCCTAGTAGCCACCTGCCTCACTTCCTTTGGCAGGGGCTCATGGAGAAGGCCCCCTGTAGATGATCTTAAGGTCCGGGTAGGTACATATGGGAGGAGGCGTTCCTTCAGATAACCTGGCCCCAAACCGTTTAGGGCTTTAAATGTTAATACCAGCACTTTGAATTGGGCCCGGACCTGGACTGGCAGCCAGTGAAGTTGTAAAAGGACTGGCGTAATGTGATCTCGCCGGCCAGTCCCTGTTAATAACCTTGCTGCCCTGTTTTGCACCAGTTGAAGTTTCCGGACCGTTTTCAATAATAATAATAATAATAATAATTCAATAATAATAATAATAATAATAATAATAATAATAATAATAATAATAATAATAATAATAGCCATGGTCATGGATATCAGTGAATGTGACCACACCTAGTCAGGCCAGCCAAAACTTCTGGAGAGCACCAAGTTGGGGAAAGCTGCCTTAAACAGGACATTATGGCATTGTGGATGCTTGTCCATGTCTTGACAACTGCACCTTTGCAGCTCACTCCCTCAAAACCCCGCAGCATCGCAGCTGCAGGTGGGAATGTTAATCTTCATTGCAGGAGGGAGCGCGGGCTTTCCTGGGTGAAAAAGCCACTGCACCAGCAGCCTTTTGGCTCATGGAGCCCACCCCCTGACCTCTGCCCTGCCTTCCTGCATCCTATCCTGGGCCTTGATCTGCCCCCAGGAATGCCCCCAGCTTGAACCTGAACCGAGGTCACCACCAACAGATGGTAGAAAGAAAGTGGTGACCTTGCAGCAAAGGCAAAAGCCATGGTAACTCAGCTACTTTAAAAGCATGCAGTTTTGTCCAAAAAGCTCGTGGTGGCTGCAAGTTGGTGGATAAACGATGCAGCACCACTGCACAGCCACCACAGACTATTTGAGGCATATTGGCAGCCCCCAGGTTTCTCTCCCACCCCAAAAATAAACCCAGATCCTCCTGCTGCATCAGAGAGACTGCATCTGAAATGAATCCAAGTTGCAGCAGCTGATTGTCCCTCAGTAGGCAAAGGAAGGACGTCTGGGAGCTACTTTGTACAAGGCTACAGATGGCGAATACTGTGGAATCATTTGGCTGGTAGAAAATATGCCTGAAGCAGCCCTACCAGAAACCGCTCCAACTTTTAAAACATCCATGAAGTAGAGTTTCCCCAGGCAGCTTCTGCTGCTGCTGAACTACACACGTGGCATAATGATGCTATATCTGTGTTACAAGCCCTATTTTATTTTACATTTATTTTGGAATATCTTTTTTGGACTCCATGAGTTGACCTTATTGAGTGAAGAAACATTTTTTGAAAGATATACGGAATACCCTTTTGTAAAGTAATTACACTCCATTTTTTTTAATAACACACCTGTCTTTTTTCAAACAGGTAACTTCCCTTTCGGGGTGATTTCCCTCTCACAAAGTCAAGTTAGCTGATGTTAGAACAGAGGGGTGTTTATAATAAAGTTATTTTCCAGTCTTAACATTAAAAATGATTGAACATCAAATTGCCCCTCTTTCTTACTTTTTTAAAATAGCATTTTTGCTATTATGTGGCTATTATTTAGAAAAAAAGGTGTTTCATGGGTGCTGGTGGTGGGGAAATAGTAGCTTAAAATCTAATTCGCAATCCATAAAATCGAGGAAGGCTTTCAGGGTAACTGCTTGCAAGAGGCATAATTTCAAAGTCGCCTCAGAACTGCTCATTTGCTCTTTTAAACCCAGTTCATTATGGATGGCTCTGCAGTGCTTTCTATCATCAGTAACGGAAACATAAAAATTACTCAGACTGTCCTCCAAAGCACAAAATCCGCATACTTAAGAAAACAGTATTCGGAAATGTCTCGTTTATTCTCTTTTTACTATTTCGTGAATACCCTTCACCGCCATAATGTCTTCTCCATTTTCTATGGAATTGTATTAACTGCTCCCAGGAAATTCAGCCATCTCATCTGGAACGAGTTTGTGGAGCACACACCAACTGCTTGCTGCCCGGGGCCAAAACACACATTACTTTAAATCGATATTTAGCAGCTATTCTTGCTTGCATTTTTACTCTAGAGTAGGCTTAGGATTCCCAACATGGATTGGGACCATAGAGGGAGGGGGGGTAGGTGAGTTTTACAATCCAGATTGCTTCCCTTCCCCATCTGCTCTGAAAAGCAATCAAGGAAGGTGTAGCTGCTAAATACAGATCTAAAGTAATATCTGTTTTGGGCCTCACTGGTTGTCATTTGAACTCAGGTATCCAAATAGAAACTTCCTTGGGAACCATTGCAGTGTTAACAAGGTGAATATCTCTTCCTGCTATAGGGGTGGTGGTGATAGCCTTTTTCATGTTAAATTCCCTTACATATTGGATATGGTTTCTGGTGTGTTTCTGGTGCATTTTTCATTGATTTGTGTATTTTAAAGGTTTTAATTAAAATGTATTTTAATTATCATTAGCCACTGTGAGCACTATTTCTTGAAAGGTGAGAATCAAATTTAGGGTGCAATCCTATGCATGATTAGACAGGGGGGGAAAGTCCTAGAATTCCCGGCGTTCCCCAGCCAACATGTGTAAACATGCGTAGGATTGCGCCCTGAATCAATAATAAAAGAAATAGCTGCTCATCATCCTGTGCCGGACTGAACATGGATTGCAACTGGGCTGCAGTCAGTTGCCAAAAGCCATCCACTGCTCACTGGTTCAGCGTGCGCAGAAGTGGCACAGCTTGTGGGGAAATATGAGTGGAAATGAACCAAGGCTGATTAGAAACTGTGTCTCTGTCATGGCCTCAAAGGCTTTTTACCCTTCAAGGCAGCTTTACAATAGTTTTAAATATATCAGTAAATAAATGGGACCTATCCCAATTTTTCACCGGCTGCACACTTTTATCACAGGTCTGTAAAGGTTTCTTAGAAGAGTCAGGGTGCTGACATGGTTAGAGCAGTGGGGGCTGGGGGCTCTGATTTCGGTGGGGTTATAAACCCATTCTGGGTTTCAGTCAGGACTAGCCAGAACTCTAATGGAGCAATCCAAGGTGCTGAAACCTATCACCCTGAAAATGGTTCAGCACCTTGGATAGCACTTTTTAGCATTCTGGCTGAAACCCAGGATGGATTCACAGCCCCACCAAATTTGGAGCCACCAGCCTCCACTGGGTTAGGGCAGCCTTCCTCCTACCTGGTCCTCTCACAATGTGCTGGACTGCAGATCCCATCATTCTCAGCCAGCATGGCCATTGGGAGCTCCAGTCCAAAATACCTGGAAGGCACAAGGTTTAGACAAGGCTAGGTTAGAACATGATGGGCCTGTTCAGAAGACACCTTACGCCACGGTGGTTAAAGCTTTTTAGCCTTAACCACTGTGGTTTAAGGTGTCCTCTGAATAGGGTCATTTAAACCTTGCTGGTTAAGGCTTTTGGTTAAACAGCAGGGTTTAAGGTGTCTTGTGCAATGTGTTTTGCTGAACCCTGCTCACTCACTAACCACATTCTGCAGCAGGGTTAGCAGCTCTAACCATGGGTTAAAGTGTTGTGTGCGACAGCACGGCTTGTGGTTAGTGCTAACCCCAGAGAACCACAGTTTCACTAACCACAAGCCTGAAGTGTTGTATGAACAGGCCCAATGTGTCCAACCTCTGCTCATGGGCCATTGCCAGATATCCATTTACTTCCATTGTTATGGGAACTAATTCTTACACTGGAATTTCTCCCATTTTAAGCAAATTATTTTTATGCTTTTCCTAACCTAAACCATTTCAACTTTAACTTGCTGTGAAAAAAATTTGAAAAGTGCATAGTGAGGGGCATATTTTGCTGGTGCAATGTCAAAATTCATTATTATTATTTATTCAATTTATATCCCACCTATATATAAAATACCCTAGGCAGCATCATGGCATTGCACTGCATTACGGGAAAATGACTACGCTGCTACAGATGTCTAGGCTAGGGATTGAAGTGGAGAAAATGTAAAACAAAATGTTTGAAGGCACATCAGTAGTCAGTTAGTCCTTTGATCTTCATTGGTATTCCAGGACCCACAACTGGAACAACTCTGACTGACGTAAGGTAGGTTGCACTAGCTGCAGTGCCACTATCCACATGCAGGGTAAAAAATTAAGAAGTGAGTCCCATAATTCATGTTTAGCTAAAGATGCCTTCCAGATCTAGTGAGCCATTGTAACCATACCTGGCAAAGGCTCCCAAAGTCCCTTTTTAAAATGTCTAAAGATATAGGTAATACAACATCTTTGGAGAATTGTTTGCAGTAAAGTGGTGTTTTATGATACCCACTCTACATCTCCTTGCTAATACTTGAATCAATTGTGCAGTGATCCTGCCCCCCACCCACCCCAAAAAATCTCTTCTTCTCGTAGCTGGCAACTTTGTAGATATTTGAAGTCTATTTTGGAATACTCACCCCACTTCCCAATAAGGCAAGCAAAAGAAAAGGAAGGCAGGTGTCATGGAAAGTTTAGAAGACACACAAGCCAGGATGTTAGATAAGAACTCCCAGAAACAAGAAGAGAATATCAACAGGAACCCCCTGGCTTCACCCTGATATAACTCCCAGCGCCACCTAATTACTGAACTGTATCGTGACAATAACCACAAGTAAAGTTTGTTGTGAAGGGCTGAGAAAAAGCTGAACCTGTCAGAAGCTCCTCTTCTACATATCGGTTAAAGATACAAGTGCACTGTCCTCTTTTGCATTACCTTCCACATGTTCCAGATACGTAATGGAATTTGTTGCTGTTCTGTGACCCACCCTGCAATGTTGCATTTTTCTTCTCTCCTGAGACACAGAATAGCACACTGGCCAAGAGTAGCAGAATCATTCAGATGTATTGGACTCTCCAGAACTAACTGAACATACCCCTATCATGTTGACCTAGGTAAGCTTGAAGGAAAAGGCACATGGATTTAACATGTGCTCCACACATACGGCAATTATTATTATTATTATTATTATTATTATTATTATTATTATTTATTTATTTATTTATATAGCACCATCAATGTACATGGTGCTGTACAGAGTAAAACAATAAATAGCAGGACCCTGCCGCATAGGCTTACATTCTAATAAAGTCATAATAAATACATACAACATTCAAGTAAATAGTGAGCTAGAACTTCAATAGCAGGAATGCCACATATTCATAACAACGCTTGGATGTGTGACGTTCCTGGCATTCTACAAGATGTAGATACCACAGGAAGACCAGTTAGGTAACATCCTTCAGGATGAGGTCTCCTGCTACAGTTGTCTGTAGCACATTACAGCCAGGGAGGCATTAAAAAGCAGCGTTCAACAGCTGTGATATCATCCTTGCAAGCCATATTTCAACCAGAGCTGCTATAAAACCTCTCCCGTAACATCAAAGCTGTGAAAAATAGCAAATGGGAAGTGCAGAATCATCCCCCCCACCCTGCAGGAGTAATTGTTTCCTGGCAATTGACATTTTGAGGGCTGTTTCTTTAAATGGCCAGCCTCTCCATCTTCCTTGGCTCCCCCCCTCCCCACCCCCGGCATGACTGAAGGAATCTAGCGCAGGCATAATGGCTCACTGCAGGCTTCATCCACGGGGGTAATGGAAAGAAAAGGAACGATGGAGGTGCCTGAGACGGGGTGACTTCCACTACCCGCCTCCCCCTTCCCCACATGCCCCGGTGATACATCCAGCCTGTACTAATGGCAGAATAATAGGTTGGTTGGTATGTTCTGCTCCGTACCCACAGACCCTTCCTCCCCAACAAGAAGGAGCCAGGCGCACGGAGCGAGAACTAACCCATCATCAGTCACTTTACATCTGCACTCGGAGCAAACATAATGACAGGCACGCCGTTCGCTGGCAGCTTGCCAGGACTGCAAACGATTGCGGCACTAATTAACTCACCTGTGGAATTCAGGCTCTGCAGCCACTCTCTTCACGTAGTCGCGAAGCGTGCTGCCGAGTCGAAAAGAAGAAGAAGAAGAAGGGGGGAAGCTAACAGCAAGAAAGAAAGCTTCAAACATCTAGTCAGGCTGACTGTTCCGTCTTGTAACAATGCCACTCTACAATTTTAAATGGAAAGCATGAAAGACCATCTCGTGAGAGAGTGGCAGTTACCTGGTAACAGGTGAATGAACCTAGGGCAGGTTGGTAGTGTATTGTGTAGTCAGGGCTGCCCTCCCCTTGAACCCCTTCGTTCCTTCCATTCCTTTCACTTCCACCTGTTTAATAGGATGCTACTTATTTCCACAGCATATGTGCCCACTGACTGCTGTGGCCCAGTTTAGTACCTAATGTGAAGGGCATTACCTCTACTGTACCTATTTGGCTGATAAATAGCCACATTGTTAGCATACAGTCAATTCTTCCCCAAAACATTGAAAAATTTAAGAACTTACTTCTTTGATACACTAAGGGAGGGGGAATCCATACAGATTCCTTGACTTTTGGCTAACACTTTCTGTCTCGCATTATCCTCTGGTTTATTCCTTTCCAATAAACAATATAAGACAGACATATTTCAAGGATAAAGTCCATAGAAAGGATTTTGCCATGTATAAAATAAGTTTGTCTGTTTTCATCATCATTATCTGCTAAACTTTCCTCAGCAGAATAAAGACACCATTAAAATTACATTTTAAAAGAAAAAGGCTCAGATAAAACAGCAGCCGGTCATTCAGGGAAAGCTTCCTGGAACAACAGCATTTTCAGGAGGTGCTGAAAGCAATTCAACGTTGATGCCTGCCTGACCCCCAAAGGCAGGGAATTCCAAAGGAAGGGGGCCACCACACTGAAGGTTCTTCTCCTGGTGAACTCCAATCAGACCATAGGTCCATGTGGAACCAACAGGAATATGTCCAAAGTGGCCAGGCAGGTTGGCAAGGGAGAAGGTGCTCTCTCAGTTATCCTGGTCCCAAGCTGCTTAGAACTTTGTACACTAGTATTAAGAAAGAACAAGGGGACAGGAGCAGGCAGAAGAAATATCATGGCCTGCTCCTGTTGGACTCTTCCCCCACCCCCACAGGGCAAACTGTCATCTTGGCCCTGTGGGGAAGAAGAAAGAACAAGGGGACAGGAGCAGGCAGAAGAAACATCATGGCCTGCTCCTGTTGGACTCTTCCCCCACCCCCACAGGGCAAACTGTCATCTTGGCCCTGTGGGGAAGAAGAAAGAGCAAGGGGACAGGAGCAGGCAGAAGAAACATCATGGCCTGCTCCTGTTGGACTCTCCCCCCACCCCCACAGGGCAAACTGTCATCTTGGCCCTGTGGGGAAGAAGAAAGAACAAGGGGACAGGAGCAGGCAGAAGAAACATCATGGCCTGCTCCTGTTGGACTCTTCCCCCACCCCCACAGGGCAAACTGTCATCTTGGCCCTGTGGGGAAGAAGAAAGAACAAGGGGACAGGAGCAGGCAGAAGAAACATCATGGCCTGCTCCTGTTGGACTCTTCCCCCACCCCCACAGGGCAAACTGTCATCTTGGCCCTGTGGGGAAGAAGAAAGAGCAAGGGGACAGGAGCAGGCAGAAGAAACATCATGGCCTGCTCCTGTTGGACTCTTCCCCCACCCCCACAGGGCAAACTGTCATCTTGGCCCTGTGGGGAAGAAGAAAGAACAAGGGGACAGGAGCAGGCAGAAGAAACATCATGGCCTGCTCCTGTTGGACTCTTTCCCCACCACCACAGGGCAAACTGTCATCTTGGCCCTGTGGGGAAGAAGAAAGGGCAAGGGGACAGGAGCAGGCAGAGAAACATCATGGCCTGCTCCTGTTGGACACTTCCTCCAACACCACAGGGCAAACTGTCATCTTGGCCCTGTGGGGAAGAAGAAAGAGCAAGGGGACAGGAGCAGGCAGAAGAAACATCATGGCCTGCTCCTGTTGGACTCTTCCCCCACCCCCACAGGGCAAACTGTCATCTTGGCCCTGTGGGGAAGAAGAAAGAGCAAGGGGACAGGAGCAGGTAGAAGAAACATCATGGCCTGCTCATGTTGGACTCTCTCTCTCTCCTCCCCGCTCCCCCCTCCCTCCCTCCTGTTCCTTGTGTGTCATGTCTTTATTAGACTGTAAGCCTGAGGGCAGGGACTGTCTTTTTTACTATGTGTAAGCCGCTCTGAGAGCCTTTTTGGCTGAGGAGCGGGGTATAAATATGATAAATAAATAAATAAATAAATAGTATTAGAACCTTAAATCTGGCCTTGTAGCAAACAGGCATCCAGTGCTGCTCCCTCAGCAAAGGAGTTGCATGCTGAAAAGGGGCAGCTCCTGACAAAAACTGCACTCTGCACTAGTTCCAGCTTCTGATGAAGCTTTAAGGACAGCCCCACACAGAGCACGTTGCACTAGTCCAGCCTTGAGGTTACTAATGCTTGTACCAGCATGGCCAAACTATCCCTGTCAAAGAAAGGCCAGAGCTGGTGAACCAGACGAAGCTGATAGAAGGCACTCTTGGACCTCCAGCAACAGTGATGGATCTAAGAGTATTCCCAAACTATGAACCTCGTCTTTCAGAGGGAGTGCAACCCCACCTCTTCACCCCTTTCTTCCAGCAGGGAGCATCTGCTGGGTCTCACTGTCTTCCATGAATAGAAGAAGTCCTTCCATTCACAGAATGGGCTATCTGGATCCAACCCATATAGAGCACTCAAAGGCCCTATATAAATACTATTAGGGGTGTGGACTCCAATCTATCCCTGAGGGGGCCGTCAGAGGTCTGTCGGAAGTCCAATCTTGCAGAGCAGATATTGGCCATTTTCAAAACTGCAGTGCAGAGCAAAGGTCAATCAGAGCTCCAAAGGTATCTGAAGCATCCAAAGGTTTTTTAGGTTCTGAACAGTTTTTGATGGAGTAACTGAACACTTTTCCATATTAGGAATATGCTGACGGGGGAGGGAGTAGTTTTAAGATTGACATCTGTGGCTAACCAATAGCCACAGTCTTCTCTGTGTCCCCCAGTGCTTAGGGGGAGGGATTGAAAATGATATAACCCATTTTTAAATGATTTAACTCATTCCTTTGCTAGCTTGTGGAGCTGTATGAAGGAAGCAGGAGAGAAAGAGTCCAAGCTCCACTCCCCATATGCACTTCATCTTCTCTCAAGAGAGCAAAACTTTCAGAAACTAACCTCCTACAAAAATCGAAGTCCCCCATGTGTGTCAACTTGGTACTTTATACCATATGTTTAGATTATGGGAGCTAGAATGAAACTACAACCAATTTTCTTCACTTCTTGAAAAATTGACGTTGGCTGAAAGGAAGGATTTAGGAAAAAATACTCACAGTATGAAAAAAATAAAACCATTCCATGTAAATGAGTTGTCCTAGGAAGTATTGATGACTGGCAGGCAGTGAAGATCCATACAGTCTCACAAGCCAATATTAGGATATGGAAAAGAATCTTGTGCCAAAGGCTGATCTGTGTAGTGCAAGTATGGATGCAACTCAGCAGGGTGTAAAGTCAAGAGAAGAAGGGACAAGAGAGAAGTTTGCTGTTGTTAATACTAGTATCTCCTGTTTTGAAAGCAGGAGTCAAGTTTATATAAATTTTAAAAATAAAGATATTATATTTATGTTTGTTCTTGTCTGACCTCACACAGGGAGAGCACCCCCTCCATTTCACCCTATTAGAGCAAACAGTCAGGGAACATAGCAGATTTCTTTAGTAAACTGAAGATGCACAACTGTGCATCAGCAAAGTAAAGGATAAAAGGTCCTGCATGGTTTTGGATGTGTGTGTCTGTGCATATGGGGGTGATGGTTTGAGGGGGAATATTTTTTAAATTCCTAAAAATAAAGGGATGAAGGGAACTGTTTCCAACTTGGCATGGCTAAATCCCTACTTAAGAGCTACCAGGTTGCCAAGTTTCATCTCTTTATCTTTAAAAAAGACAATTTCTAAAAATAATAATTTTAAAACCTTTTTTTAAAAAAAAATCCTAAAACTCAAGGGATGAAGGGATCCACTTCAAACTTGGCATAGCTAAATTCTTACTTAAGAGATCTCACGGTGCCAAGTTTCATCTCTTTATCTTTATAAGTGACAGATCTGTAAGCATTTTGGCTTCCCATAGGCTATAATAGGGTGGTTATCCGAAAATGGAATGGTTCTCCGACAGGAAATCCAACAGGGTGGAGTGAGGAAGCTGCTCCAGAAATCGGAGCAGAGAACCGCCTCATCAAAGCGCCACTCTGATTTTAGGAGCGGAGCATACCTGCTCCTCACATCCCTTAAATACTAAATATTATCAAGGATAATTGGTGCTCATTTCCTCATGTTAAAAGAACTCTCCGCTGTGGCACCCCGGTTGTGGAATGAGCTCCCCAGAGAGGTCTGCCTGGCTCCTACACTGTACTCCTTTCGTCGCCAGCTGAAGACCTTTTTATTCACTCAGTATTTTAACACTTAATTTTAACTTAAATTTAAATTATACTGTTTTAACTCTGTATCTTAACCTTATATCAATTTTGCTGCGTGGTTTTATCCTGGTTGTGCTTTTTATATTGTATTTTGTATTTGTGTTTTTAACTTGTTGGTTGTTTTATGATGGTTTTAATTTTTGTGAACCGCCCAGAGAGCTTCGGCTATTGGGCGGTATAAAAATGTAATAATAATAATAATAATAATAATAATAATAATAAAAATAATAGAGGAAGGAGAACAGGGAAAAGGTTGGAAGCAACATGCAGAGATGCTTCATGTTGGTGAGTTTGCTTGAGGGTATTGTTGTCCCGGTCTTCCTTTTGACAAGCATAATTCAGTAGCCGCCATTGTTAAGTGCACATGTTCAGTCAATTCCATTGCTCCAGCAGATCATATGAGATTTATGGATTAATTTTATCCTCAGGCAGACTACATGCCATTTCCAACCCCCACCCAATTATAGCATTATTGTGTTTCTTTCTTTTTTTTATGAAAGTCTCATTAGTGTGAAAAAAGAGTTTAATACATTCATTCTGTATGCTTCAGAATGAGGGATAGCTTCTGCATGTCAGAATTAAAATGTGTCCTTTGCATTTCTTCCTGTTAAGCATGAATTTAACATGACAGACGATGACACGAAAAAGAGGTTAGGCCTTTATATTGTGACACGCTTCGTATTTTACATTCTTTTTCTCTTCCCCCTGCCTCCCTCTGCCCCAATCACTGTTGTCTGATAGAGCTTAGTTATGGTTTGTTTTGCATAGTTTTTGGTGGGATTCACATACTATAAGCAAACAAAACATAATTGATGAGTAGCTCAATGTATTATTAAGGTAAATTCCGATGTGATATTAAAAGAGGACTCACAGGAAATTCTTCAGCATGAGCTTGACTTAGGGTGACCATATGAAAAGGGGGACAGGGGCTCCTGTACCTTTAACAGTTGCATAGAAAAGGAAATTTCAGCAGGTGTCGTTTGTATGCATGCAGCACCTGCTGAAATGCCCTCTTCATCACAACAGTTAAAGCTGCAGGAGCCCTGCCCTCTTTTGTATCTGGTCAGTCTAGTTTAGGTCCTGCAGCTTTAACTGTTGTGATGAAGAGAGAATTTCATCAGGTGCTGCATGCATACAAATGTCACCTGCTGAAATTACCTTTTCTATGCAACTGTTAAAGGTACAGGAGCCCTTCCCTCCTTTTCATATGGTCACCCTAGGAATGAGAGGCAGATGAACATGCAGGTTGCAATGGTGAAGCGGAGGGGCAAGTCCCAGGAGCTCTTGTCAGTGAGCCCCTCCTCCAGTGTAGCCTCAGCAGGAGTCCAAACAAGCCTACTCTTGACACCAGAAAGCATTGCATGAAAAGAATTCTGTTTATCATTCACTCATCACCTTGTTTACCAACCCTTTGAAAAGCTGCAAAACCTGTCTAGCAATGGTGGGAAGGTGGTTTTGCTTTTGCGCACAGCTGGCTTCTGCTGCAAAGTTGCCAAATAATTCTGGTTTGTTTTTAAGAGCTCAACCCTGGAGAAGCATAGGTATATTTGAATGGACACAGGTGATAAGGTCACTTCCAAAATGTCCCCACCGCATTACGTGTTCCATCTGTCTTATTCCTAAGAAAAGATGCAGATTAAAGATGCATAAAAATAGACTGACGTTTGTGGACCAGACTGACCTTTTCCACCATCAGAACCATTGTATGTATAAAGCCCCAAAGAACTTGACCAGGGTACCTGTGAGAGGATCTCCCCTATCAACCTGCCTGGTCACTGAGGTCATCAGAGGGTATGGTCCTGGTGGTTCCATATGGACCTATCACCGAATTGGAGTCTATCCATAGCAGAGACTTCAGTGTGGTGGCCACCCTTTCTATAGAGCTCCATGTCACTGGAGGTCAGGCAAGCACCAACACTGTGTTGTTTCTGGCATGTCCTGAAAACGTCTTTATTCCAGAAAGCTTTCCTTAACTGACCAGCTTTTTTTTTTGGTATTCTGTTTTTAAAATTAACCATTTTAAATATGGTGTTTTATTCCTTTTATCTCTGCACCATTTTATCTTTTATTGGTCACCACTCCAGAATCTGTTTAAATGTAGAGCAGTATAAAAATGCTGAAAAATAAATAAGTAAGCATGCTAGAGACTGCAAGAATGTATGAAAGCCATTTGTAGCTCCTACATTATGTAGATCATTGTCTGTTTCAAGTCTTTCATTGTTTGGGTCAATAGTTAATGTATTTTACAGCATGTCTGTGTGTGTGTGTGTGTGTGTATGATTCCCAAATCTTTGACCAATGGTTTCCATCAATGAAATGCTGTCTTTCATTATGACACTGCATTTGATACGCAAGTATACTCCATTGAGATTTCAGATTTGGCATCCAAACACAAGTTTTCTCTGTCCTATCATTTGTGAATTAAAGGTAATTGTTAGTGATTGCTAAATTTAGTTACAGAGAGGTTAACCAAGGGCCTTGCTAGACGAGGCCTTAGTGCGCTGTGAGGCCCAGTTTCCCTGCTGTGCATCCAGACGATGCACAGGGGAATCCGGGGTCAAGGCGCACTGAAGCCGCCTTTAACGCGCCATAAGCGAAGTTGCTTATGGTGCGCCTTTTCCGCAGCCCCAGCCTGAGGCCGGGGCTGCGGAACATCTAGCAAGGTCCGTGGCTTTTTGTGGCTACTCGCTTACTTGCGAGTAGCTGGGGAAAGCCACTGACTGGGCACAGCGCTCAGCGCTGTGCCCATTGGGCTGGGGGGATCCGGGGGGGGAGATGGGGGGGAGGCCGGACCGGCAGGAGAGGGGGGAGGGCGACCCAGGGGATAGCGAGGGAGGGCGGAGGGCGACACAGGGGACGGCGAGGAAGGGCGGAGGGCGACACAGGGGACGGCGAGGGAGGGCGGAGGGCGACACAGGGGACGGCGAGGGAGGGCGGAGGGTGACACAGGGGACGGCGAGGAAGGGCGGAGGGCAACACAGGGGATGGCGAGGGAGGGCGGAGGAGGGCGGAGGGCGACACAGGGGACGGCGAGGGAGGGCGGAGGGCGACACGGGACGGCGAGGGAGGGCGGAGGGTGACATAGGGGACAGGGACAGGGAGGGAGGGCGGGGAAAGAGTGGGCAGGAGGCATGGGAGGGGATCAGGAGCGATTGGGGGGGCTTAATTAAAAGAAAACCCACCTACCTTGTCCGGAGTCTTCAGGGCGCAAGTGGCCCATTTAAAAAAAAAAAAAAATGGCCGACACTACAGAGCTTCCGCAGTCCCTGCGCATCGGCCGTCTAGGAGGCAGGGCGGCGCGCACTAAAGTTAGCGCGCTGTCACCCCGCCTCCCTGCCGGCTCATCCGGCAGGGTCTAGCAAGGCCCCAAGGCAAAATGGGATTTCCCAAGTACAGCTGACGGGAAGCAAAAGAAATGGTTCAGTCCCAGTTATGTGCTAATGAGCCATTCAAGGGAACTAAGTCAAATGGATATTTTTACTTTAAAGTCCCCAAGAAGAAGGGAGCAATGTCTGGAAAAGGGGGCTATCCCCATAAAAAAATACTAGGGGTTTCCAAGTAGTTCCCAGTGTCATCAATCAGTTCAAACAGAAAGGCAAACAACTTCCTGTGGTACATTGATTAGGACTTGCACCACCTCATCATAAATGCCTAAACCATAAATGTACAAAATTTCTGTAAAGTAGCATTTATGTCCTTTGGTCCCTAATTATTACCACAGGTTAAAATATCCAAATTGAAAACAACCATTTTATTCTTGATATAATAAATGGAATCGCCATGAGCATAGTCAAAGGAATAATCAAGTTGCTCAAATGGGTATTTTTCAAGTAAGTGAGATAAAAAGCTAAATAAATAGTGCTTATTCCTCCTACTCAAAAGAGATATTGCGTACAGTTTATGTAAAGGACTACTTGGAACATTTAAGAACTGAGAGCCTCACAGAATTCCTTTTGTGGCAATTACGGCTACCTTTCTGTCATATTTGCTATTATACTGAATGCTAAGTAGCCCTGTAAACGCTTGATAAATTGTCTTCTTCTTTTTTTCATTTCAGAGATCTGTAGAGACCTAAGCAAAGAACATTAAGGAACAAAAGCGGAATGAGACCAGCTCCAGCACAGAAAACCAGTTTGCATTAAGGTGAAGAAAGGAATCACCGCTTTGGACTTGTTTTGTACTGCCACAATGAGGACTTATCATTGCTTCTGGCTCCTCTTCTGGGCTTCTCATCCCCACCAAAGTTCTTCCACACCATTATCCAAAAGAACTAGTGGTTTTGCAGAAAGCCCAATGGTTTTGGATCTATCTAGAAGCAACAAGAAAGACTTTCATCGTTCCAAAAGAAGCTGGATGTGGAATCAATTCTTTCTCTTAGAGGAATACACAGGCTCTGACTATCAATATGTTGGCAAGGTAAGATTTTTTATTATGAGTCCCACTTATTTCTAGAGCTTTCGGAAGCCTCTCACAATGGACAAATCAACAAGGCTTGCCATGTCGTGCCAGGCCATTACAAGGGCTGCCTCTTAGCAAAGTCTCCTGATAAATAGTTTCTGTGGGAGAATTGCAAAATGTGGTCCAGCAAATAAGCAAACGGTGCAGGAAATGGCAGAAAAAGTGATCTGATTTACGTAACAACAGCCATACAAGTTTAGGGTACAATCTGCAATGAGAACTTGTTTGCCTTTAAGAAGAAAATCCAATTATTTGCATTATGACATGCCGCCATGTTGTTGAACCTGCAACACAGGAAATTAAAATGTGTCCCTTAATTTCAGGATGGGTACATTGATGTATACCATTTAAAGAAGGCATTTTAACAGAATATACTGCTCAGTGCTACGGAGATTTATTAACTTTAAAAGATTCCTCCCCTCCTCCCATAAATGAGTCAGCAAATGTATTTAAGGTGGTAATCATGAAATTGCAGGCTTGCTTGTAAATCCAGAAAATGGTGGGGTATTGCTTTGTCACAAAATGCCATAGATTGCTGGATGATTGCATATACTGACATGATTTGGGACTTGGGCCATCATGTTCTCTAGTAGGATTTTATTTTTGTTCAACTCCCTTTGCTAGGGTGACCATATGAAAAGGAGGACAGGGCTCCTGTATCGTTAACAGTCATTTGTATATATGGATAACCTGGTGAAATCCCCTCTTTATCACAACAGTTAAAGCTGCAGGAGCTATACTAGAATGACCAGATTTAAAAGACCGCAGGGCACCTGCAGCTTTAACTGTTGTGTTGAAGGGGAAATTTCACTAGGTTCCCCATATGTACAAATGACACCTGCTAAAATTTCGTTTTCAATATAACTATTAAAGATACAGGAGCTCTGTCCTCTTTTTCATATGGCCACCCTACCTTTGCTTCATTTCAAGAGCTGTTGTTTGTGAGTCTTGAAGTCCTGCAGAAATCTTGAGTAACACCTGATGTTGTGAATAGCTTATTATCCCTTCTTGCTAAACCAGGAGTGTTGAACCTCTTTCAGTCCAAGGGTCAAATTTCAGAGAAGCTCTCTGGAGCTGCTTTCCAGTGGTGGGCGGGCCCAAAGGTGAAAGGCGCATGGCCCAAAACACCAGCGTATCTTGTTACCACCAGTAACTGAGCCTCATTAGGAGAAGCATTTCAACCTGCCATAATGGGCAAAAATCACACACAAGAGGCCAAGAAACTCCAAACAATTGGTGGCTGTGGAAAGGAAATGGGACCGGTGGTGGCACAACCCTCTGGAAGACCCCAGAAGTCCAGATTGGGATCACAAGCAGGCTGGATGTAGCCCACAGACCTGAGGTTCAACACCCCCAGTGTTAGACCATGCTGTATGTGTTTCAGACAATTCCTTCATCCAAAAAGTGGTAAGAGCTAGAAAAGACCTTTGAAACTGACCCCTCTCTCTAGCTGCTTTCGCTTGTACTAGATTCACCTTAGGTGAGTACAAATCACTTCCAAGCAATGAGGCAAGCAATCTTTAGATAAAGTGGTTCTGTTTTCTTTTATGTCATGAATGACTAATCTATAGACATCAAAGTTCTATTATTACCATGGTGTAACTGGTTATACAGTTATTATTTTCAGTAAGCCATCTCATCCACTTAGAGGTGGGCTACCAACATTTTTAAGAAATAGCATTGGTGTGTATATATAGTAATTCACTACTGCTAAAACCAGGGGGAGAAACACGATTAAAAAAAAAAAATCATTCATTTATTTAGTTGCGGTCAAAGACTAGAAATACAAAATATGAAATTGAAACTGGCAAATACAAATATCCATACAAATATTAAAGAATATGCAAACATAGAATTGGGGATCAATACTTATTTCAAAGACAGTATCTATTACTATCATCTAATGTTAGAGTGAATTACAATGGAATTAATCATTTGATTCCTAATAGAATATTCCTGGGCGCAAAATTGTGCCACCTTAAGAGTGAGTTCACTGGTAGAGCCTGAGAGAAGAAGGGAGGAATAAAACTTGTAAGATCTACCTGGACATTTTGTTAAAATTGGAGCAATGTAATGGGAATGAATATCCTTATAATATAGACAATATAGTGAGAAATGTTCAACTGTTTCAGCCGTGCCCAATTAGCATGGCTAATTTGAGAGTAAGGGATTCATAAATATTTCCCTTCCAAAAGAGCTGATGGTAAAAAATTGAAATGAGCCAGAGTAAAAACTCTGCAGTATTTCAAGAGCATAAAGATAGTCTGCAGGAGCAAAGTTTGATGAAAACTAATATAAAACCTTTCCAAGTTTAAAACTATAGTAAAAAACCAGAGTACAAACCAGCAGCTGTGTAAGGATCTAGAATACCATAACAGATTTATAACAATAAGAACTGAAGAACTTAAAGTGCCTGGGAGAATAAAAAGGTCTTCAGCTGATGCTGAAAAGTCCACAATGTAGGCTTCAGGTGAGCCTCACTGGGAAGGGCATTCTAAAACTGGGCCACCACCATTGAAAAGGCCTTTTTCATAATAGCCACCTGCCTCACTTCATTTGGCAGGGCATTTGGAGGAGGGCCTCTGAGATTGATCTTAGGATCCAGGCAAGTATATATGGGAGAAGATGGTCCTTCAGGTAACCTGGCCTCAAGCTGTTTAGATCTTTGAATTTACAGGGCAAGTTACAAAAAGTGTGCTATGAAGGATGCATGCATATGCCCTCTCTGCTCTTTACAGAATGCTCGTCACCATTCTCAGACTAGCAAGGAGTACCAACATTGGCAAGCAATATGATGATATTTATCTATTTATTTTGTAAAACTAATTAACTTTGTAAGCTTACATTTCAAGGCTGATTTTCACTATTATGAAGTCACACTTTCACAAATGGCGGTCTGATCCTAAACACATATGAAACTACATACCATTTAAATCAGTGGGATTTTCTGCCATGTAAGACCCAGATATTGAATCCACACATACTTCTATTTTCTCCTGGGAGAAAAAAAAATACATGCACTGTTTCCATCCACTAAAGCTTTACCAAGAGATGGTATACTTGCATGAGTTTTTAAGACTTGTACAGTTACTATTATGCTTGTCTTGACCGCTCTGAAGATAGTGTTTGTGTGTGCAGTGATTAGCTGTGAGCCATTGGGGATCTCCCCTTGCGAACATAGATCTGCTCCCTCCATTGGAATGAATGGAAAAGCCAGTGTGGACATGTGCTCAGCATGCACATGGCAATACCCCTGTGTGGTTTTGGATTATGGTGACCATGAGATTATTGCGAAAGCCATCACAGCAGATAGCATATTGATTCTCATATCTGAGGTACGTGAACTTGATAAAAACAATAGCTTTTATTTTCGCTTGGGAGTATAATAAAGCGAACTGTAATTCTATCCGCCGATGGAAAGATCAGGGAAGTGTTGCTCAACGCAATGTAATCTACAGAATTTATATTATGTCAACTTCTGTAATGTGTCTTGGACCTTCTTGACCCCTGGATCCAAGGTCTCCCTTTATCCCCTGCCCCACTCCCAAAAACAATTGGAAGGGCCTTTTTGGACTCTGGCAGCTATAACAGGTTAATCACAGTTTACAGAACAAAGGTGGTCCCCAAATCCAACCAAAATGTCTTCTCCAATATTTTTTAGGGAGCTTGAATTACTTCTGTATTTGTTCTTTAATATTTTTAATATTTAATAGAAGTGACCACTGGATTCCCACCACCACCCACCCACCCCAATACAAAGGTATGGTGGAGAAAAGTGAAATTTAGGTGTGAATGGTGTCTTCACGCCTTTAATCTTGAATACATAGGGCCTTTACGGCCGCCATTTATGCAACTTGGGAAATATGCAATTTCCAAAGCCAACAATGGAGGCTCTGGAAATTGTGTATTTTCCAAGTTGCATAAATGGCAGCTGTGAAGGCCCCATTTATGCAAGATTAAAGGTGTGAATGCTCTGGTGGTTTAACAGGCATACGATGGAGTCGAACGCAGTAAGCCCATCTATCCCTAGTGGAAATATCTCAGATATAATAGAGAGGGGAGGTGGTGGAGGGTCCTAGGTTGGCAAGTTTTTGCTTCATATGAAACTAATAAAAGCTTTTTATTTATTTATTTATTTATTTATTTATTGCATTTTTATACCGCCCAGTAGCTGAAGCTCTCTGGGTGGTTCACAAAAATTAAAACCGTTCAAAGTATAAAACAAACTGTATAAAAGCATGATATGAAATACCATATAAACGCACAACCAGGATTAAATCAGCAGCAGTGCAGAAAAACAAATTTAAAACACAAATTTAAAACAGCAAAGTTAAAATTAAGTTTATAGACAGTTAAAATGCTGAGAGATAAGGTCTTCACCTGCCGTCTGAAAGAATGTAGTGTAGGTGCAGGAAGAGAGCCTGTCTTCAGAGAAGGCTTTTGGAGTGAGTGAAATGTAATAGGCACCACCACCATAATTGTGGAAGTACAGCATTGTGAATTCTAACAAAAAGGCAATATTCGTTCTGAGACTGTAACATTTGGAGGAAAACAATACAGAGAAAGAATGTAGTGATCACTTTGGATCCAACACCGCTTGTTCTATCTGAGCAGTCCTTACTTCAGCCTGACCTCTTAGACTCTGCGGAACAAAACATTTTCAATCTCAGGGGTGTCTTCTTGACCTGTGGTGCGCATTGTGTGATCTCTCTCTACAGGGCTTTGACTGTTTCCCTCAGTGTAGATGGTCACTGCTCATGCTTGCCAGTCAGCTGCTCAACCGTGGATGGATTTGACATGCAGATGAACAGCTGAGAAAGTCAGAGTCAAGTGATGGAAGCGCTGCTTAACTACTGCGTTCTGAAACTGTGCTCCTTACCAGATTACAACTGTGTTTACCTGAATGGCCTAGTTCACATAAAGACTACAGTTCCCATCAGCACCAGCTAGTATTGCCAATATTCAGGGATTATGGGAGTTTGAGAGCACCAGATTGCCTATCTAGAACAGTTGCAGAATGTGAAGTTAGAATTTACATATGGTTACGTTATGTTGGTCTGCATGGGAGAGGTCATATATTAAATGTTTTAGGGCTGAGGTGAAATATCATCCCTAACATGGCAGCCCTTTTCACAGCCTGCAAAGAGGGACTGCCATTTTACTAATTCCTTGTGGGGGAACTCTACAAATATGACCAAAGTTTGTCCATTGTGTCAGGCAGTGGCGGCCACACCCTGCCTTCCTGCTTAGGCTGACCGTATGAAAAGGTCCTGTATCTTTAACAGTTGTATTGAAAAGGGAATTTCAGCAGGTGTCCTTTGTATATATGGAGAACCTGGTGAAATTCCCTCTTCATCACAACAGTTAAAGCTGCAGGTGCCCTTCCCTTTTTTAAATCTGGTCACTCTAGTATAGCTCCTGCACCTTTAACTGTTGTGATGAAGAGGGAATTTCACCGGGTTCTCCAAATATACAAATGACACCTGCTGAAATTCCCTTTTCTATGCAACTGTTAAAGATACAGGAGCCCTGTCCTCCTTTTCATATGGTCACCCTATTCCTGCTCCGTATTGTAAGCTGCTGGAAAGATGGCGAATGTTACTCCATTGTTGAGGCAACGTCACCCAATTGCCTTGCAGTCTGGGAAGTGTTGGCTGACTTGCTTCTTCCATGGTTGTGACTAAGGCCAGATCTACATCTTGTGTCAAATTATTACGATCCCATCAGGGTAACACTATATCCCTCTTGCACATTTATATCTTGTAGGACACGTGTGTTACAGCGTTTTGGATAATGTGGAATAAAAGGCAGGAAATAGCAGTATGAAAGCAGTATATGTGCCCAACAGTTATCCGTGCACTTCTATACCCCTATAAAGCAGTAGTGTAGAACTAGCCTAACTGTGGAAGAAGCAAATGAAAGGTACATGGGGTGGGTGGGGAAGGTGTTTAGGGGTCATTGTTTTTTTGGTCAGCAAGGCCAACTCCATGTTTGATTTGGCCCTCGACAAAATGTACTATGGTACCCATCCACCCCCAACTAGTCAAGAGCACCCCCTAGTGGGATTGCCTGACAGTGACGGGCAGCTCTGATGAATGTCCAGGAATTGTGGGAAATTAAAATGTCAGACCCCCACTGGGATGGAATGATGGAGCAATGCAAAGTCAGAGGCATTATAGGAATTTAAATCGTAGCTCTGTGCCAACAGCAGGTATCAATAGCAGGCCGTGCTGGGACTCTGATAGCTGCCCAAGCATGCCAAGTGCAGATGCCAGCCTTGATTATTAGTGTAATACAGCACTAAAATGCATACAATTTAGATCATGATTGTTCTGTTTCGGTAAGGAATGGTTTGTTTCATGATTTCAGGTGCCAGCAGACATTCATTTTATGTCTTGTAGCCATGCTTGACGCAGCAGAGAAGAGGATTCGTTGTTGTTTTGCATTCTGCTTATCTTACATTTACACCTTGTGAACTTGTTTATCCCTCACTTTACCTCAACACGTGAGTGTGTGTGTGTGTGTGTGTGTGTGTGTGTGTGTGTGTGTGTGTGTGTATTGTTACATATCCCTACCTCCCTTGCGGTGACATGCTTACCTGGGTTTGCTTTGCTTTGCTTTGGTAACTATTCCATGATTGTTTAATTTCTTTTCAAATATAGTTGTTGAGCATAAGTGGAGGAAATCAGTTTGGAATTCCAAGCAAATTCACTTTCCCATATCAGATTCCCTGAGTGAGCTCAAAAGGTGCCTCCTCTGCCTCACAGGGTGGTTTCCCTGCCTCACTGCCCCACCATCTACTTCTCTCCTTTAGTCATTTTTATGGCTTAACATCATCCTTAACTGGGTGGGGGAAGGTATGCCATCTACGCACCCTGGTTCTGATGGGTTCCACATTCCTGGGAGGTTTCTGCTGTGTCTTTGCCATCACTTGCTCTGAAGAGACATTTCCCTGGCCATGGAGCCAATAGTAATTTGCTTAACAAAAGAGACTACTATTCACACGCATACACACACAATGTTCATTGCTTGCATCTGATGAAGTAAAACTCTTGGAACAGCCATACTATAAATCAGGAAACAAGCTACACTTCCAAGGAGAGCTTCGGCTGTGGGGCGGTATATAAATGTAATAAATAAGTAAATTAAGGACACACTAACTACAAGTGCTGTTAGCCAGAGCTGAATGCAGCACTGCTCCTGCCTTCATATCCTTTGGCCTTGCCTCTTGTTTTTCCCCTTCTCCTCCCTCATCTGCGGTGTAGTGGTTAGAGTGTTGGACTGGGAGTTGGGAGATCCAGGTTCTAGTCTCCACTTGGCCATGGAAGCTCACTGGCCGACTTTGGGCCTGTCACAGACTCTCAGCCTAAGTTACCTCACAAGGTGGTTGTTGTGAGGATAAAATGGTGAGGAGGAGGATTATGTATGCCACCTTGGGTTCCTTAAGGAGGAAAAAGGACTGAATATAAATGAAATCAATCAATCTATCAATCTTGAAAGCAGGCATGAGGTTGAGAATAGAGAAGGAAGCCCTCAAGATTCATGTACTGGCTGTGTGATTAAGAAAGCCTTTCCTCTCTCACTGGGCTGCTTGTTTCATGCTCTGCATATTTTATCTGGGTAATTGCAATTCATCTCCACAGTGGTGAGTTGCATGTGTGGTTCCTACGCCAAGATTTTAGACTTGGGGCCCAGTCCTAGGCTAAGGTGACCATATGAAAAGGAGGACGGGGCTCCTGTATCTTTAACAGTTGTATTGAAAAGGGAATTTCAGCAGGTGTCATTTGTATGCATATCACACCTGGTGAAATTTCCTCTTCATCACAACAGTTAAAGCTACAGGAACTATACTGCAGCTATACTGTGACCAGTTTTAAAAGAGGGCAGGGCACCTGCAGCTTTAACTGTTGTGATGAAGAGGAAATTTCATTAGGTTCTCCATATATACAAATAACAATTGCTGAAATTCCCTTTTCAATACAACTGTTAAAGATACAGGAGCCCTGTCCTCCTTTTCATATGGTCACCCTATCCTAGGCATGTTTGCTCAGAAATGTGCCCCATGGAATTCATAAATGTCAGCTGTCAGAATATTTATTTATTTATTTATTTATTACATTTCTATACAGCCCAATAGCCGAAGCTCTCTGGGCGGTTCACAAAAATTAAAATCATAGCAAGACAATCAACAGGTTAAAAGCACAAATACACAATACAATATAATACACAATACAATACAAATACACAATATGCAATATCACCATGCACTTTTATGATGTGCAGCTGAATGTTTGAACTGCCTCCATTGATGGGCATTTCTGTTGAGCTGGCATGTGTGATACAATAGTTTGAACTATGGAGTTCAAACTGTGATGGCTCATTCTAACAGTTTTTCCACATGAGGCATTTATCGTGCACTTGTGATTCCTCTCTCGTGGTTGCTTACGTTTTCTTTAGGTGCCGATGTGATGCTCTGCTTCTTCTTTTTTAGAGCATTTTTCTGGTTGTTTTTAGAACAGAGAAAATGAGGTATTATTTTTGAAAGCAGTGTTTCTACTTGTGTACTTGCACTACCTTTATAGCAAAGTGCCACCTAGAGGTTATGTAGCAGAAAAGCACAATCACACTTTTAGATAGAGTGATTAACAGCCTCCGGTAGAAATGTTCTAACATGCAGATAACCACTCATTGTAATGAGCGTGCATATAAGATTTTGTCCCTCAATTTGTGTCTTTGTGACGCAGAGTACAATTCTGCACTTTAAGAATTTTCCACCTATGACTTACCGTGTTAGCTTGGATATGTAGATTTTTCTTAGGATCTGCAAAAACAGAAAGCAAAGCTCTAGTTGTGCACACAGTTCTTTTTCCCTTTGGAACATTGGCCTAATTTCTAAGGTACTTCACCATTTCCAACATATTATTACAATTCATAGCTCTATCCACCTTCATGCCATAAACTACTAGTGATGTCTTTCCCAACCAGGTACTCTGGCAGACTGGGGGGTGATGGAAATTGTAGTCCAATTCATCTGTAGGACATCATGGTGTGGAAGACTGTACTGAGGAATGACTCTTAGCTGAAATACATATAATAGGATATAAGACTGAGCTGGTAGGACAGAGCAAGGAAATGTGATAGGCCCTGGAGTTATGTTTGAAGTTATTTATTTAAGTGTGAATGGCACTTGATTTTGCAAAGTGTGGAATGGACACATGGTGTATAAATGTCATTGATTCCATGGCCATGAGCACTTCACAACTGGCTGTCCATGTGTTCTTGGGTGTCAGAGTGCCTCACATCCTCATAATTGAACAATTAGCCATGAGGCATGAAAGACCAACACATTGGAAGTGGCTTAAGCATTAGAAGGAGAGGGCAGGATGCAAATGTCTCATTGATTAGAGCAGAGTCTACACAAATCAGTTTTTAATACATATACTAAACAGTGGAGCCAGCCATGACAGTGAGCTTATATAGACAATGTTTGTGCTTGGTCTCACCTAAGAGGCTATTTAGTCTATGTTGCCCAGGGCTAGCTCCAGGTTTGAGGGAGACCTCAGCAAAGTGCCCTCTGGCCCCTTCATGGGATTGGCAGGATCCAATCCCTTTGGTAAAGATCACCTTGATGGCTTTTTAATGAATAAGGTGGTGTAGAATCATAAAATCATGGAATCATAGAATTGTTGAGTTGGAAGGGACCACAAGGATTATCTAGTCCAATCCTTTGCAATGTGCAGGAAAGCCAATTAAACCATCCACGAGAGGTCAATGTATGCAAAACCTAGTTGTTCTCATTCTCACACCAATCAGATAGCTTTTTCTTGTCACTATATATTGGCACAATTACAGCCCTCTTCCAATGTCCTCTGTCATCGAAGCTTTTCTCTCTAATCCTAGTTGTTTGAAAATCAGAGGTGTTGACTTACTGTTAAAATTAAGGCACTTGGAACATGTTTAGGGACACCTTTTATTGGCTCTTGAAACTTCTGAAGAAAACGATTCAGAAAGTCTTAGGATGCAATCCTATGCATATTTAGAGAGAACAAAGTCCCACCACTCCCAATGTTCCCCAGTCAGTATGGGTAGTGGAGTGGTAGAACATGGTTCTTCCTAAACATGCATAGGATTGCGCCCTTAACTTCTGAAAACTACAATGCTGGTGCACATGCTAAGGCATGAAGGTCACATTCTACTCTTTGGAAATTATTTGGTTGGCTGTGATTACTTGCTGGCTCTAATGAAGCCACACATTGTAGTAGCAAGAACCTCCCTTTACCCAGAAAACCAAGACTGGATGGTCTTCTGTACAGTAGATTGAGTAGTTCATTAGAGAAAGGGGGCATGTGGTAGGATCTCTCTCTTGGATTGGGCTGCCCCTACAGGTGTCTTTGGGTAGTGTTGTCAGCATCAGGTTGTCACCTGTGTAGGGGAGTCCTTCAGTCCTGTGAGGTAGCATAGTGAGGCATTTGTTAGTGTGTGTTTCTAGTAGGGTGGGTGGAGATCAGAATGATAGGAGAAAGAGTAGGGATAGGGTGGAAAGGAATAGCATCTGGTTGGTTGTGGGAAATGATCAGAAGGCCTCAAGTCATGTGCCAAGTGCTTCTCCAATGAGGCTTGAAAAACATAATTGAAGAAGGGATCAGAAATTGCTCTCTCTGTGAACCATGATAAATGGAGTTTGCCTTAGAATTGGGGTCTAAGAATTCTACTGGCTTCGGGAAGGCATTTTGATAGATGTTGAAATGGTTTAGATGATTTATTTTCATTCCCAGAGACAAGTGACTTGGCTCCCTTGCTTGAGCCATATGGATTGTTTTACTGAATGGTTTGCTTAATTCAGCAGTGACCCCTTTGCATATGTCATCCTGCCTTCTGTCTGGATGATGGCATTTGTCTGGCATGAAGGAGGACGTTATGCTAGATTTGTCTGCAAGGGTTTGCTCTGTATACACACGGAGAACAATTCCAGGCCTTGTGCACTTTAATCACTTTCCACCTATGACTTACTATGTGACCCTGGGCATGTAGATTTCTCTTGGGGCCAAAAGCAGAAAAAAGGGCAGGAGGGTGGGTTTAAAGGCATGGTATGATTCTCGTGCATTTCCCATTTGCTGCTTGTGGCACAATTCTCTAATTGTGTTACCTCCATCCCTTGGGCTACCAGGACACCTTCATGTCCACACATTCACAGGAGTGTTGCGATTATCCACTGTCAAGTGCCACAGGGCATAGAACCACCCTTCTAGTTCAAAGATGCATTTTGGAAAGTGGCATCAGGTATTAAAATATATGGTTTGAGTTGGATCCAGAGTAGCATTCATTCATTCATTCCATGGTGGCTTACATGGTCCTCTCCTCTCCATTTTACCCTCACCACAACCCTGTGAGGGGTTAGGCTGAGGGTCAGTGACTGCCCCAAAGTCACCCAGTGAGTTTCATGGCCAAGTGGGAACTAGAACCCAGATTTCCAGAGTCCCATTCCAACACTCTAACCACTACACCACACTCCCTTTGGGTGGAGTTCCACTTACGTTGAAGAAAGGGTGTGGAGGCAATCTTTACAATTCCTTGTTCCCCCTGGTGTGGGGAAAACTGGTCTGGAGGGCTAGGAGACCGTCCGGAGCAGCATTGGAAGTGACACAGGGGGAATCGGTGAAGATCACCTCCCTCCCTCTTCCTCCCACAGAGAGCCCTTGAATCCCAGTTCCTCCTCTGAATGGTGCCTTCTCTGACCTGGATGTAACCCTTTGTTTCTTCAGATGCAGATTTCCTATCCCAATAAAACAGAGTCTGGCAGTGCTGGAATCACAAGCATAAAGACAAGCGACTGGTGTACACAGAGCTTGTCTCGTTAATATGGTAGCCCCCTTGTCTCGATGTGCTCAACAAGCCCACCGTTCAAAACTGCAGAACCACAGAACTATATAACTGCGAGGGGAAATAGAAACCAAAGGCACAGTTACAACATGGGGGATACTTGGCTCAGCAATACTACAAACGAGAAGGATCTTGGAATTGTTGTAGATCACAAGCTGAGTATGAGCCAACAGTGTGATATGGCTGCAAGAAAGGCCAATGCTATTTTGGGCTGCATTAATAGAAGTATAGCTTCCAAATCACATGAGGTACTGGTTCCTCTCTATTCGGCCCTGGTTAGGCCTCATCTAGAGTATTGCGTCCAGTTCTGGGCTCCACAATTCAAGAAGGACGCAGACAAGCTGGAGCGTGTTCAGAGGAGGGCAACCAGGATGATCAGGGGTCTGGAAACAAAGCCTTATGAAGAGAGACTGAAAGAACTGGGCATGTTTAGCCTGGAGAAGAGAAGATTGAGGGGAGACATGATAGCACTCTTCAAATACTTAAAAGGTTGTCACACAGAGGAGGGCCAGGATCTCTTCTTGATCCTCCCAGAGTGCAGGACACAGAATAACGGGCTCAAGTTAAAGGAAGCCAGATTCCGGCTGGACATCAGGAAAAACTTCCTGACTGTTAGAGCAGTACGACAATGGAATCAGTTGCCTGGTGAGGTTGTGGCCTCTCCCACACTAGAGGCATTCAAGAGGCAGCTGGACAACCATCTGTCAGGGATGCTTTAGGGTGGATTCCTGCATTGAGCAGGGGGTTGGACTCGATGGCCTTGTAGGCCCCTTCCAACTCTGCTATTCTATGATACTATGAAAGGTCAGGTCTCCAACCTCCTGCACTCAGACAGGATCGCCTTCTCCGTCCAAACCCGATCAGCTCATTAGTTCAGCAATGCCTGGCGCATTGAAAGGTGATAACATGTGTTTTCTCTGTGCCGGGACCCTCAGCCAATCAAACTCAAAACAAACCTGTTTGAAACAGTCATCCCCAAAAGCTACGCATTCTGGTCTTAGCATGCAGGATAATAAGTATGTGATAAAAAAAAAATATAGCATGTAATGTGCTAAAAAAAATACGTAACGGGCAATGTGGTGTTTAGGTATGTGCTAAAAAATATAGCATGTAATGCGTTTTTTAGGTATGTGCTAAAAACATACAGTCAGACTTATAATCAGTATCAGGGGGAAGCTTATACATCAGCGCGAACTGGTGTTTCTAAGATCACCCCTTTCTCTCCCACCCCCCATATAAGTGAACGACTCCCATTCACTCCTACGAGGAAAAGCAGAAATGTTGCACAAAACATGTCCCCTACCTATGACACTCTGTTGGCACTGAGAGGGGATCAGTATGGAGGAGCCGACCTACCGGACCTAGTGACAAGCATTTTGCTATAACGTAGTATTTGTCCGGGGGGGGGGGATTAGTTGCAGCAGAGCTAGGTTTAGCAACTGATTGTTTCTCTGTTCTTGGCTCCCTTTCCTCTCTCCATCTGCCCACAAACACAGACACACACACCATCTTTTTGATTCACAGGCCTCCTTGCTTATGCTTTGGCAGTGTTTAGCTTTCTTCCTAGGTGGCAAGGAACTCAGGTTCTATTATTTCTATCATTTATATTCTATTCTCCATTATTTGACTTCCCTGACCTACCCTTTGTTCTCATTCTGGAACTTATATACTCACTCGACTTCTTGTATCCCTCCCTCGCTCCCCCCCCCCAACCCGGGCCTCAGATCACTGACATTGAAGCGAGTTCACTGCACTGTCAATCCATCATAATAACAATGCGGAGGTAACTTTTGAAATGACAGGCAGCTGAAATGTTAGTGGCTATGGGGAGGGTGAGGTTGGGTGTGGGGGGAGGCTGTAAAAACAACATGAACATTTCATATTGGTCCAGTTGTAGCAAGACAATCAAATATGGAGCCTCAGAAAGAGACGAGGGACGTAGAAACAGAAGTTGCAAGATGCATCAAACTCAACTCCTCAAATTAGGTACACATCTCCTTAATATTGATCTGCTTCTTTGGGGGCCCCTAGGCAACCTAGGAGGGTTCATTAAACCAACCATCATTCGGTAACAAGCATCTTGTTACACCATCTCTCTCTCTTTCCTCTCCTCTCCTCTCCTCTCCTGTCAGGCCTTCATATAAAGTCCCTGCAAATGTAATCAGGTCTGATAGAATTCCAAGTTTACGATAACAAACAAACAAGCAAACCCCCAACCCAATCCAAAATCCTACGCCAAGAAACCTCAAATTCGGCAGATGTAATGAAATGTGTGAAATTTAATACATAGAGTTCCTATAAAGCCCCAGACTCTGTGTTTTAATAAGCCACATTTATCAAAATCAAATGCACGTTAGGTGCTATACGTTCTGCATTATTCACATTCTGAGCATTGTTTAGCTCTTTAACAACAGCTAAGGGAAAGATGTATGTCATGGGGTATTTATTATTGATCCATATTAACAAACTATTACAGCCCCCAAGGGATAAATCCATGCAATGAAGGAGAAGATTATCCCATAAGAACCAGATTTTTATTTTTATTTTTTTTAAATGAAACAGTTGAGAAGTTAGCAATCAGCTCTGATTTAACACTGGTTGCTGGCAACTACATGCATGAAACAACTACACAGCTGCCAGCATGTTACAGATGAAAATGTAGATGCTCTTGGGTGCTTGAAATATCCTTTTCCTAATATCAAAGATCACTGGCTGAGCCCAATCCACCCCCCCCCCCACCACCCCACATATATACTGCAGAAAGCGCTTCTCTGCTTGCTACCTGCTATATTCATGTCTTCTGCAATTGCCTGCTCTTTGCTGGCTTCTGAAGTAAGAAGTGTCAATAAACTGATCATAGTACTTCCCAAAATAAATAAATAAATAAATAAATAAATAAATAAATAAAATAACCCACTTTTAATAGAATTCTTAATCTCACAAATGATCTGGTTGTGCCCATTATTGAATAGCTGCAACTCCAAACACCTTTAGGGTACATGCTGCCTGGGGTATGCTGGGAGTTGTAGGACTTTTTCTGTTTAAAAATGTATAGGAGTTCAGTCTTAGTTACTGTTAAGGGAGAGGGCTGCAAAGAAATGTTGGCACTTCTTGTTTATGTGAGTACACTAGAACAGAAGGTAGATTGGGATCTAAGAACATAAGAAGAGCCCTGCTGGATCAGACCAAGGGTCCATCTAGTCCAGCATTCTGTTCACACAATGGCCAACCAGCTGCCCACAGGAAACCCAGAAGCAGAACATGATCTACTGACAGATCTCTGAGTGATTTGTAGTAGATCATCAAAGCTTTCGGACTTTGAATATTTTTGCAATAGCAAATAAAATTGCCGAAGGAGAAGCAGCAGCAGAAGCAGCAGCAGCAGCAAACCAGACTTTTTCCATGATTGCCTTTGGGCTAATCACTTACCTCTGTGCCTCAGGTGTTCTTTACTGGTAAAATAGAAGTATTAATTGGTTGCCTTTGACCAGGAGCTTTGCGTTAGAATCTCTGATCTGTAGCATATATTGGATCCTGGGGTGCAGCTGGCAATTGGGGCTCTCTGTTGAAATGCCGTTTTGCATATGGCTCCACCTTCCTGAGCCACTGCTTCGCACCTAGTTCCATTTGGTGGACCTTAGTAGTAAACAACAATAACAACAACAAAGAACTCAGTAGATCCTACGAAACTCCAGTCTGTCCAAGCCTGCACTACAGAAAAGATACACCTTCTCACCACCACATACACATACACCACATACCCTGAAGTTTAACTTTCAGAGACCTGAGATGGGGGCAAGAAAACTAAAGAACTGTAGAACATATTATGTGAATTAAACCTTTCTCTTTCTTAAGCATTCCCCCACCCCCAAACTCTCACTACAAGCAAAATAGGCAGAATGATTTGTCAGGAACATGTAACAGTAAACTGGGATGGTCTGTCATGAATTGGGCAGTTGGAGTGAATGTCAACAGAGGCCCAAGGTATTATTCCTCATATGCCTTAAAACAAAGACATATCCAGCCTGCATATGGAGCCTGGATGAGCATTGTGAATGAACACTATCTGCGTCCTAAGTGTGCACAGCACATTCATTAGGGTGTGCACCCAGGGAATTATTTTTTATTTTTAAGATCTGGATTGGAGCAGTGGGGGGAAAGTGCATATTTCCCTCCACCATGCTAATGGCAGCCACTATTAGCATGGCAGCGGGAAATACGTTCTTTCCGGAGGTTCCAAAGATATTAGGGTGTGCCTGGGCACACCCAGCACACCCTATACACAAGCCTACGTCATCTACTTTAGCCTTCTGGCAGTACAATTCTTACTATTCATCATATATATTCATAGCAAACTCAATTCTCCATGTGCTAATCTTTATATACCTAAAATGGCACCATTCATACAAAAGAGGGAAATACCAGCAACTCAGGGGAATCTCAAGATTTGCAGAAAAAAAATCTTTAGAGGGGGAAGCAAAGAGGGGGCAAGTGAGGGCAGAGCATGCCCAGTGGCCACAAAATGCTGACTGACTGTTGGGGTGGGTGGGATGGAAAACCAGGGGCTAGAGAATAGTATATCCCAGAAGAGGGCATGGCTGGTTGGCTGGAACCCTGAACAGGATCACTCTGGGCCTTGCAACATTTTGTTGTAGGTCCCGCTTGTATATTTCTGTGGAATTTCAGAACCATAACATGCTTTACATTTCAGCCACTTAACTGTCCTTAGAATGACATGGGCTTGGAAAAGTTCTCAAGTCTCATGCTTAGGGAAGTTCATTGACAACTCTCCTTGCAAAATTGATAACAGAGTTTGAGTCTTGTAATCCTTACTGGACCTGGCTTTTGGAACTCTGAATGGGTGCAGTTATTGGCAGGACTGGAGGAACGGTGATGTAAGAAGCCCTCTCCCTAGCCCTCTTGCTGCCTCATTGGGCCGACAGTGGCGAGAGTGGAATACTCAGTTTTAGGATACCTTCTGTGGTCAGGTGACCTGTGTACCTTGCTCAGTCTGCTGTCCAAGTGCTGTTGATGAGCAACTTCAAGTCCCATCTTTTCCTTCTGATGGTCCTTTATCTTTAAAAGGGGATCCAGACTGGATAGCCCTTCAAATAGAGGACACCTTGAAAATAAAGGACTGCCCTCTGTAAAAGAGGACGTATTGTCACCCTAGAATTCGATACGTTACCATTTTTGAATGTTAGGGACATTATATTTTTCAGTACTTTCCCAAATAAAAAGTTCCCAGCATGTAGTAAGCTAGCATATCTGAGGGCTAAATTAAACATTTTCCATATATGTGCTAATTGACATGTAAGGAGAACATTACATGGGGGCACATTAAAAAAAATGCCGCCACCGCTGCCACCACCACATCAGCAATAAAATGCAAAGTGTGTATTTGTTTGCATGTGGGGAGGAGCGAGGAGACAGCCGAGACGTCCTGTTAGGTTACTGTGTGCCCATGTCTGTGTGCGTGTACATTTGCCCACACACTTTCTGAGTAACTTTGCATTAGGAAGGTAATATTTCTCAGTTGCCTTGGACTTGGGTTCTGCTCGCTCGCTCTTTTCTTCCCCATGCCTCTCCTCCTTTCTTTTCCTCCATATACAAGTAACATGCATGTCTACATGATTGCCAGTATCAAGTGTTCAGCCTTCCGGTAGGTCACCTTTGTCAATAAGAAAAAGATGAGAGTTTGCTTTCAAGCACATCCGTCAGGGAGTAGTAAGATTCTGCTACCTGCTGCTGAAAGAACCTGATGTTTTATTCATCCACTTCCTAGTGAAAACATTTGTGGATTTTTAGGCCAGTGGTTGGTTTTCATTCATCCTTGAGAGTGTGTCCCACCCCCTTGAGATGACAGATGCTCACTGGGTTCAATATGCTGTGCTGTAGAGAACATGAAGATTCTCATGTATATAGGACTGTTCTCCATTGAGAGGCGCTGTGCATTCATTGGACTTCAGCAGGTGGCCCAACTTAGCTAGGCCCATCTCCATACCAGAGATTTCCAGTATTTGCTAACTTCGTGAACATACAGTATGGACGAAGGCAAAACCACAGTGAAGCAATTGGAAGAGTTCCGTCTTTACCAGACCTACCCCCAACCCTGCAAAATATCAGTTTTAAAAATGCAGATTTTGAACAACCGAAGAAACACACACACAAACACACACACACAAAAACAGGTCTAAAGAAAGGAAAAGAAAAACAATGGCAGCATTGGAATCTAAGGCTTTAGCTAGACCAGGCGAAATCCTGGGGCGAACCCTAGGATCATCCCTGTGCATCCACATGACGCACAGGGGATCCTGGGAACAGGGAGGGATGATCCCTCCCTTGCCCCGGGATCTTGCTCTCCCCTTTGGGCCCGCTATGTCCGCGGTCCCGGGCTGAGCCCAAGACCACAGAATGTGTGGCTCGTTGCCATGGAGCCGGGCTCATCGGGGGTAGGGTGGGGGGAGCGGGGAAATTAAATTATTTTTTTAAAAAAAGGACTTACCTTTGTGCACAACGGTTTGTGCGCTCCTGTTTCTTTAAAAATAATTTTAAAATGGTGGGCGCGACGCCTCTCTTCCTGAGGTCGTTGCGCCTCACGTGTAAACGGAGGAGGGATCTCGCGTTAACCACAACGCAAGTTCTTCCCTCCTCCGTCGCGGACTATAAGGTAGGTCTAGCTAAGGCCTAAGAGTGTCAATGGACACAAAAATGGGACAAGAAAATTCACGTTGTTCCGCCCATTCTGGACTCATTTTGTTTGGGAAAAGAAGAGAGCAGCACAATCTGTATTTGCACTGATAGAGCAAGAGGGTCCATTATATAACTCTGCCGATACACATAGGGATACAGTCAAGTCATTACCAAAAATATTTGGGTGGAGGTACCCCAGCCAACACTTAATTTCAGTGAAATACTCCATTATAACTGCTATCCTTTTTTGGTGGGGGGGGTGCAATGCTGGTGCAAACAACAACTAAAATAGCTTTTTTTTTTTCATGAAACGGTGCCCTCAAATGCAGCAAAAAAGCTTTCTTTTAAAGTAAGCAGTCAAATCTAACTATGCAAATAGACCTCTTATACTGTCCCCAGAAATTGGTATTCAGAAGCAGGCTGCCTCTGAGTCTTGTGGTCTGTCTTGGTGGCCACCACATCTTGAGTAAGCAAATTTCGTCATTTAACTATGTGCTGTATGAAGAAGCACTTCCTTTTGTCCTTCCTGAATCTGCCACCATTCATCTTTATTGGACGGCCCTGGGTTCTAGTATTATGAAAGAGGAAGAAAAACATAGATCTATCAGACTTTTGCTACACCATGCATAATTGTATAAACCTCAATCAAAAACTCCTTACTCACCCCTTTTTTTAAAGAGCACCACCCACCCACATCTACTCCTGAAGAATCTGACTTGTACGCCATGTAAGATGGTTCAGTTGTGATGCTAATTTTTCAATGATGGGAACATTTTTTCTGTTTCCCAAAAGAAAATGACTTGTGTGCTTTTTATGGCTTTCAAGTCTGCAGAGGTTTGGATTTTCATTCCTGATCACTGAAGTGTATACATTGGATAATAAAATAATTTTTAAACTCTCTTCTTTTACCACTCCCTCAGATATATGTAGAATACACAGCATTCATAACGCCATTGGTTTTTGTTGTTGTCATTGCTTTTTCCAATTCCTCTGGGGTGGTAAAGCATTGCCTCAGAAATTGGTACATGAATTTCAAACAGCAGGGTTCTTCATTTCTACTGTGTGGCATCTAGGGAGTGCAAACAGAGAATTGCCTTACAACATTATTTGAGGGTTGTTTAACTCTCACACAACCACTGCCACACAGGTTTGGACAATACAAAAACCATGGCAACCCCCTCCTGGAAGTTGAATATTCAGAATCGCCACTGGTACACATTGCAACCCACCATGACCATCGTGGGGTGCAAAGATTGTTCAAACCCAGTGACTTCTTAACCAACCTGAACAACCCAATGACAAACCATGGGTTCTCAAGAGAAAAATAAGCCATCCTGCATGGTTAACAAACCACCCTGTGGAAAATGTCCTGGGTTCAAACAACACACTAACTAACGGTTCAACAAACAAAACACAGTCCAACAACAACTCACACTCAGCCACTGAGTGTGGGTTAGTGTATTGTGTGTGAACCCATCTAGTGTGTGCTACCAATCTCTTGAACCTGGCTTCCTAAACCTGGTGCCCATCAGATATTTTAGACTACAACTTTAGTCAGCACCATCCAGAATGGCTAGTGGTCAGGGACTGTGGGAGATGTGTCCCAAAACTTTTGGAGGGCATTAGGTTGGGGAAGGCCATCTTAAACCATTTCTTGTAGTTAAAATAAATATGGATGGTGACTGGCTACCATGTGGAACTTATTTTCTCTAATGTTTATCAAAGTCATTTTTATGAATTCTACTTTGCCATGTTTCTCCAGAAATGGTAGCTACATATCTTGGGCCTTATTAGCTAGACCTAAGGATTATCCCAGGCAAATGGAGGGGTCGTCCGTGCTTGCTCCTGGGATCCCCTGTGTGTCATTTGGATGCACAGGGATGATCCCGGGACAATCCTGGGATATAGGCCTGGTCTAGCCATGGCCTTGCTCTTCCACCGTCTTGTTTCTCATTTTTTTCTGGAATGTACTGTAACAATTTTTTTTAGTAGCTCTGTGCTTGCTCATATAGCAGAACAGAATATTTCATTTCCTACTTACCTCCCACTCCCCCACCCCTGCCACTTTAGGCTCATCTACACCAAGCAGGATATTCCACTATGAAAGTGGTATGAGAGTGGTATATAAAAGGCAGGATCTACACTATTGTTTTATAGTGATACTGAAGTGCACTGACAACTGTTGGGGCTCACGACAGATCTACACCAAGCAGGCTGTAACACTATGAAAGTGGTATGAAAGCGGTATATGGTATGTGTCATGGGCCCCAACAGTTGTCAGTGCACTTCAATACCACTATAAAGCAGTAGTGCGGCTCCTGCCTTTTATATACCACTTTCATAGTGGAATATCCTGCTTGGTGTAGATGAGCCCAATGCTGTTTTCCTTCTTAGGAAAATTATAAATTGTGAACCCCCCAGAGAGCTTCGGGTATTGGGCGGTATAAAAATGTAATAAATAAATAAAGCAAGCAAGGGTGCCATTTCAGATTTTGGGATGCGGGAGATAAAGGGGTGTGTGACAAGGTTCTCAGCAATGGTTTTTTGGGGGAAAAAACTTGAATGTTTAAAATGTGGTCAGGAACTGTGGGAGATGTGTCCCAAAGCTTTTGGAGGGCATTAGGTTGGGGAAGGCCATCTTAAACCATTTCTTGTAGTTAAAATAAATATGGATGGTGACTGGCTACCATGTGGAACTTATTTTCTACAAGTTTAAATGGCGCACAGAATGCTGAGAATTTGCCATGCTAACTTTTTATTCCATATAATAACCATGAACATGTTATTTTAAAAAACCAACAGGTTAAAAAGGGCCAGTCCATCTTTTAAAAGCTTTTTAAAAAGTTATAGCATGCATAGCTAGTATATCAAACTATATCCTGTGCATGTTTACTTAGAAGCAGATCCCATTGTGCTAAATGAGACTGAGCCCTTAGCTAGACCTAAGGTTTATCCCAGGATCATCCCGGGGTCATCCCTGTTCATGTAAATGGAACACAGGGGATCCCGGGAGCAGGCAGCGATGACCCCAGGACGATCCCGGGATAAACCTTAGGTCTAGCTAAAGCCTGACTTGCTAGTGAATGTGTTTTAGGATTGCTTGCCAGTGAGTGTGTACAACCAACGAGTTGTGCAGAAATGTAGAATAATTGTGCACTGAGTGCCTAGATGCAGGCTTTTCATTTTTGTGGCAGGTTTTTGCCCATTTTAAAAAGAGGAATGTTCCTTAGAAATCTGAAAATACGTATGAAGTTTTGCAGACAGACTGCACGTTGGCTCTTGTTCATACCACCCTATGTTGCAAAGCCCCCTTATAGAGGGAGCTTCTGTGATGTAGTTCAAGGTGTTCACTCTTGCTGCCTGTAGCCCAGCTTCATAAATTAGAGGGAAAACATTGATTTCTGGCTAGGGAGATTAATGGAAGGAAAGTCTTGCTGGCAGCTGCATAGTCCCATTGAGAAGCCTTTATAAAAGGATATATTAATATGAAAGAAAAACTAGATGTAAGCTGGCACTAGGATTTCATTTGTGTTTTAGTCTGTAAGATTTTCTCAGTATTTTTTGTGTGTGATCCACCGGCTTGAATCACTTCCTATCCACGAAGCAGACTGCTTGCTACTACTCTATAAATCTCAGATTCAAAATGAGCTTATTACTTGGAAAAATAACGGTGCAAATGATGTCAGCATCTGCCATGTGTAAACCAGTATTTTAATCTGACAGCTAGTCACCTACCTCCTATTTAGTATTTCAAGCCGTTTGCCGTATGTTCTGTATCTTGTTAGTGGTGAATCACCAATCTGATGACTGCAGAAACAGGAAAACAGCTGCATTGCATCCTGAGCACAAATAAGCTATATATCTTGACAGGTGATATATAGGTTCATGACAATTTGAAGATGGTTGGCTGGTATGTAGACTCCCGAAACTGGCAAATCCTCTTTCAATGTTCATGACTGTGGTCCCCAATGGATGGATGGATGACACTGGATGTTGTTACTGTGCAAAATGTACTAGTTCTGATCTTCCCATGGGCATCTGGTTGGCCATTGTGGGAACAGAATGCTCGTAGGCCTTTGGTGTGATGCTCTTCTTATAGATTTATCTTCTCCACTGGAGATTGTATGTGAAATGTTCCATATATTTGAAAGGCTTTTACAAGAACAACCTCTTTTCTCCTTGCTCCATCTTAACCAGGATAATATCTTCCTTTTGTCTCAGGTTTGGTAACACTTCCCCTCTTTCCTTTCTCAAAACTTTTCTAACATCTTCCTTAGAAGCAGGCATTATTCAGATTTTCTGGGAAGGTGGCGGGTCACCATCAGCAGGATTTTTCGATGGCTAATTTTTGGAGACTTGCCTTCAAACTTGGATGGCAAGAAAATGGTACATCACTAGCACCATGCAAATGTTCCAATATTTTGAGCCAGTTTGCAGAACCTTTGAGTCACAGTGGAACATCACTTTTGAAGCCAAGTTTGATATCTGCCTATAGTGAATGGGTCCAGGCTTTGGAATAATGGAAGAGGCCAAAGAGTTCTGTGAATGGATGCATGGAGGGAACTGGTTCTGGGGAACATCAGCAGATACTTGAAACCTAGAGCAACAGGCCTTTTTATTCACTCAGTATTTTAACACTTAATTTTAACTTAAATTTAAATTTTACTGTTTTAACTCTGTATTTTAATCTTATATCAATTTTGCTGCGTGGTTTTATCCTGGTTGCGCTTTTTATACTGCATTTCGTAATTGTGCTTTTAACCTGTTGGTTGTTTTATTGTGGTTTTAGTTTTTGTGAACCGCCCAGAGAGCTTCAGCTATTGGGCGGTATAAAAATGTAATAAATAAATAAATAAATAAATAAAATTTTAAAATCAATATTAAATGAAGTTTATTTGTTCCACCATTCAGTCTCTTGTTGCATCACTATATGAAGTTTGCAGCAGCAAATATTGCAGATTCTGCCATGGGTCCAAATTACAGTTGGGCACACAGTAACTCAAAAAAATTTTTTGGAAGGTTTCAAACATCATGGCTAGTTACCCCTGGGCAGGATCTACACTACTGCTTTTAAACGGTGTATAACAGTAGTGACAACTGTTGGGGCCCAGGACACACTGCATATACAGTTTCAAACCATTTTCAAAGGGTCATATCCTGCTTGGTGTAGATCCGGCCCTGTTTTCGGTATGGGAGTCCAATATGATGTGTTTCCCCCTGGAATCTGCAAAATATAGCAAAAAGCAAACTAACAAGAAATGCACCCTCCCATGCTTTCTGAATTCATCACCCAACCACTAAATTTGGTGGATATATAATTATGTTTTAACCATCCTCACTAACCATGCACTGCAAAAGGGTTAGCGGCCTTAACCATGTCGTATGAAGAACCCCACAGAGTTTTGTTGAATGGGTATTGCTGTTATAATAATTCCCAGGATGTCAGAAAGGAATGCATCTCTCTTCTCCCATGTCCCACTCCATATCTCTCTGTACCTCCCATTAGATCTAGTTTGGTCCACAGAATTTGTCCACAAATTCTGACATCCTGGGAATTATTATAACAGCAATACCCATTCAACAAAACTCTGTGGGGCTCTTTATACGACATGGTTAAGGCTGCTAACCCTTTTGCAGTGCATGGTTAGTGAGGATGGTTAAAACATAATTATATAGCCACCATGGTTAAGAAAAATGCTGTTCAGATGACACACTAAGGCCATAGCTAGACCTAAGGTTTATCCCTGGATCATCCAGGGGTCAAACCCGCTCATCAAGGTGACACACAGGAGATCCAGTGCTCAGGCAGGGGTGAACCCTGGATGATCCCAGGATAAACCTTAGGTCTAGCCATCATCGTTAATTCAGGACTTAGCTAGACCTACGGTTTATTCTGGGATCTTCCTGGGGTCGTCCCTGCCTGCTCCCGGGATATCCTGTGTGTTATTTACATGAACTGGGATGATCCCAGGATAAACCTTAGGTCTAGCTAAGGCCTCAGTGTGCTTAACCATCATGGCTTAGCGTGTCATCTGAACAAGGCTTGTGAGTGACTGTGATATCACTGATAACATAAAACAATATTTTTTAAAAATGTGTATTTATTGCTTTTCATAATATAGCTGATTACAAATTTCCATGTATAACACTACAAAAGAAAGAAAAACAAAATAAAAAAATCAAAATAAGGATAGTGTAGCACATCTGATTAAACTCAGATACTCATTATTTCTAGAAAATACACCCAAAATAACTATGTGTATGAATATATATTAATGGCTCCTTTCCAGCACTCTATTAACTTACTGTAATTACTCTTGTGTCTCTGATACACTGCCAATTTTACGCCATAAAAATAATCAAGCAAAATGAGTTTAGCAATTATCAAATCCACATTAACAAAATGTTCCTTTTGCTGTTTTTCTTGTGAGCAAATGGAAAATAGAAGCTTTGAAGAGACATGTTTCAGGTATTCCATACGTGGATTCATTTTTCTCTAGCTTCCTAGAACGGCCTGGATCTTTGTAGGATCTCATAAAACCTTCTGGGCTTCCTTAAAACTGCAGTTCTGTCTGCTCACTTGGGGTTTTATCTGGCCTTGAACTGAATTTGAATGTGAGGCATGAGAGTTCCTCCTTAGAAGCAGGAAGGCCATGTGTGTCTATTTATCCTCCATTTAAAGAATTGTCCAGTCCTTTCTACACCTAAGGATTATTCCAGGAAAATGGAGGGCTGATCCCTGCCTGCTCCCAGGATCCCCTGTGTGTCATTTGGATGCACAGGGATGATCCTGGGACGATCCCGGGGAAAAGGCAGGTGTAGAAATGGCACAAGTCTGGTTTAAAGATAAAAGAACCATAAGAAGGGTGAACCTTGTTGAAGTTGTCCATCAACAGTGACGGTCAGCCGTCACTGTCTCTCCCATTGGGTTGAGATGTATGCTATTTCTTGAAATAACTATGGTTATTTATTACTTTGCATTGATATGTTTAGTAACATATCAAAATTATTTATAGAACTATAAATAAAACATGCCTAATTGCATGTATGCAATTTTAATGCAAATCGGCATCATCTTCTACCCTCTTGTTTGGTGACAGGCAAGTGGCTATCTTGCCTGGAAGTGAATGTGAAGTAGCATGTATGAAGAGCAACTGCTGATGAGTGCTGACCTGCCAAGCAGGGAGGATGGATAGCTATAGGGAAACTGGGAATGGAATTGCACCCTGCTCTGCTCCCTGCACACAGGGATTGTTCTCCTAGTCAATGTAGCTTTCTCAATTGATTTACAGACATGGGAAATGCAAACAGATCAATTTAAGCCTCCCTTCTGAAAGAAATAGTGTACTTCAGTGAAAGCTCATTGACAGATCTCATTGCTTGCATGTAACTAAGTTTGAAATCCTGTACACACTTAGCTGGAGGGAAGCCACATTGAACTCAGTGGGGCTTTCTTCTGAGTAGACATGCACAGAAGTCTCCAACCATGATATTGATGCTGGTAGGAGTTTTCAGGTGGTAGGGCTACCACAGGGGAATTGCACCGATAATGGTTTCCTAATGTTTCGAATAAATAAATAAATAAATGATTGCTTTTAAAGATTTCTATAACCCATTCTACACCCACCCACCACCCACCCCCAGGGCAGCTTACAAATTCCAACCTGATATGTTTATTTCCTATAATTTAGAAGCAAAATCTACAGGGGTGGAATATATGGACAGCTAAAATTATGCTCTGAAATTCATTTTTAGTGACCCCCTGCCACTTTAGCAACGCCTAAAAGTAGGTTTAGGAATACATCAATAGATTCTTGCATTTCAAAATAGTTGCCTGAGACATTTAGAGGAGAAACAAATGGGGAAATGGCTGGATAATTTTTATTTGGTAGAGAATCATTAAAAGTGAGTCAGATAATTAAACTTAACAATGGTATGTAAGTGAAATTAGTAAAAATGTGCTTAGTGCAACATAAAAAGCTTTTATTTGAAGTTCATCTTCTCACTGCCATCTCTATTGAATGAATTATTTCTCAAAGGAGTCTCCATTAAACCTAGGAAGTTAAACAAATTAATTCACTGTAAAGACTATGGTACGATATGTCATATAGTATTGTATTCTCCTGTGTGTTTTTAAATAATAATGCTAGCTCTGTGACTAAGTGGGGTTTTGAACCTGGGTCTCCGTGTCCCTAGTTGAATATTCTAACCATTCCATCAGACTTCCCTGCCAGATGTTTTAGACTAGGACTATCATCCATGACCATTAACGATGCTGCTGGGCCTGATGGGAGTTGTAGTCTAAAGAACACAGCATTGGGAAACACTTCACTACACCATACTGTCGCTATAGTATGCTCAAGTGCAGTGGTAACAGTCATGTCTTGCTCTACTACAGCTTATTTCATAGGATCCATGTGTGAGGCTATCATGATCTAAGAATGGAAATGGAAAATGTCAGTCCTAGGGAGAAATTCAAGATGGACTAAAAAGAGTTCGGATTTCTAAGACTCCAAACTGCCAAATCCCTGTGGAGCAGCCTCCCCAGGGCACGTGGAGTCCATGGACTTCTGGATTTATTTATTTATTTTTAGTTTCCTGAAATTTGCACAAATTTATTCCCAGGAAAGTATGCAAATTTCTGCTGAGACATATGCCATGCTGGGAAATATACATGGGGGAAAGTCGAATGGAATGGGGGACAATGTGGTGTAGTGGCTAAGGTGTTGGACTAGGAGTGAGGGGATCTGGGTTCTAGTCCCCACTCGGCCATGGAAACCCACTGGGTGACTTTGGGCTAGTCACGGAGTCTCAGCCCAACCCACCTCACAGGGTTGTTGTTGTGAGGATAACATGGAGGGGAGGAGGATTGTGTATGCCGCCTTGGCTTCCTTGGAGGAAAAAAAGGCGGGATATAAATGTAATAAATAAATAAATACTATCATAAATTATAGAAATTGTTGAGAACTTTCTTATGGAATTATTTGCATAAAATTCAAATCTGTGCGTGAATGGATGCTGGAACGAATGATACTGCACAATCTATGAAACACAGAAGGAACGGATTTTACCCAAACTGTACATCCCTAGTCAGCACATTAGGCAGGCTACTGAGTCAACAATAGGCACTGTTGCCTTTTTCTCCATTGGTCCTTCCAGACAGGGGCTCCTAGCAGTACCAGTCAGAAGACATTGTGCAGTTATTCTGACTCAACAGGTTTTTTGAGGTAAGAAAAAAGACAGAAGAAGCAGTGGGGAAACATGGGGGGTGTTACTAATGGAAGATGTTGTTGACTTGGTCCCTTGTAAAATTCCATGAATGAGGTAGGGCGATGGCAAAATAAAAGCCTCATTGGGAGGAGGGGCGGGGAGGGGGTAAGCAGAACAGAGCTCTAAATGTTATGCGTTAGACATAGCAGGAAGAGAAGGAGGTGGATTGCAGCATCACGACTCTGAATTAACTTTGGGTAATGCTTTGTGAGGGTTAAAATTGAGTATTGCAGCCGTTGACATTATCTCGCCAGCACCACCATGCGCCCACCCTAGATTTGCATGGCACTGGTTAAACTTTATTTCAGGAAGCCTAAAGAAGTACCTGAATAAAGACTGAACGTATTTTCATTTCGACGTTGTTTTCGTCTTTTGTTTTGGAAATACTTTGATCCTATTATTCAGTAGCGCATTTGGCATGAGGTCAAGGTGCCTAAAAGGAAAGGGTTGATTAGGCTTTGCTTGAATAGCAGCAATGACAACAACTGAGTATGTATGAAGTAGAGAGACAGAGTCAAGGACAAATGCAGAGCAAGGGATCTAAAACAACAGCATTGTTCCCTCACAGGCTAAGTTACAAACATCCTTGTCATGGGCGTTTTCTTTTCCTTCTGGGAGTTTACTGTAAATTATTTGATATTTAAAATGGAAAATATTATGGAAAATTGGGAAGTTTAATTCCCTTTGTGTCCTAATTCAGCCTATAGTTTTCCATAAGCTGGCGCCTCCAGATATGTTAGGACTACAATTTCCATCACCCTCAACAAACACAGCCAATGGAGGTGATAGGGGTTGTAGTCCACCACATCTGGTGCCAGCTGGGGATGGCTGATGGCTGTGATTTGAAAGCCAATCAGCTTTCTATATCTACATGCACATTTTTACCACACTTTCCACATACATTCATCACATTTGTATGCTACTATTCTTCTGTGGAACTTGGGGCAGTGTGTATTGGGTTATTCCACCTTATCCCCACAAACAACCCTGTAAGGCATGGGTGGGCAACTTTTGGTCCTCCAGATGTTTTGGCTTACGAAGCCCCATCAGCTCTAGCCAACATAGCCAGTGGTGGGGGATGATAGGAGTGGTGGGCCGGAACATCTGGACGGGCACAAGTTGCCCGTCCCTATAATGAGAGAGAGTCATTGGAGCTCAATTTGCTTTGCAATGGACTAGAATCAAAATTCTGGTTTCCCTGTTCACCCTGGATTATGGCTGATCAACTGTGAGAGGACATAGAGCAGTTATTGTTGAGGATTTCCCTGAAACTGGATTGTGAAGGCATAAGGCCTTTGTAGCTGTTCCAAATGAGAGACTTCAGAAGAAATTGATAACACCACCAGTTATGAGTAATTGAAGCCAGCCCAGCCCAAGACACTTTGCTACTTGAAGCAAAGGACAAGATGGTGGTTCCTTCCACTCCACTTACAGAACAAAACCAAATCAGTCTTATTCAATAGTAGTGATGGGACAGTGTCCTCCAACATACCTGGGGGCAGCAGGGTAGCACAGAGGGGAATTGCTGGAGGTCTCAGAAGGAATGGCATTGGAACATTTGCCACCTGAGGCAACTGCCTCACTCTACCTCACTAATGGTAGAGCCACCCCCACCAGAAACACATGAGAGGAATGTCACCCCCATGTGGTGAATGTGATCTCCCTCTGTTGTGTCAGGGCTTTTCCCCCACATGGGAAAGTAGGCATTTTGGTCAACATCCAACACCGCCTTGAATTTTTGCCTTCCTCATTTCATGGTTTTTCTTTTAGGGCAGACTGGAAGCTCTGGCTGTGTTGTTGGGTTCAAAGCCATTGCTTTAGCAGATGGTTGCTAGGTCACATGAGTCACTGATTCAGTCGTGAACTCTGAAATGGAAGCGACAAAGTGGCATGTGTAATTGGGTTGGCAGATTCAACAGAGGGTGGGGCTGAATGCTTTGCTTATGGTTTGTGTATTGTAGCATCAAGTAATAACATGCATGTGTGAGTGAACAACATGCATGTTATTACTTGCATGTTACCTTACACGGCTTGGGACCACAATACCTGATGGAACGCCTCTCCCGGCGTGAATATACCCGGTCACTACATTCAACATCTAAGGTCCTCCTCTGGGTGTCTACTCTGAGAGAGGCTCGGAGTGTGGCAACAAGGGACAGGGCCTTTTTGGTGGTGGCCCCCAAACTATGGAACGATCTCCCTGACAAGGCTCGCCTGGCGCCAATGCTGCTATCTTTCCAGCGCCAGGTTAAGACTTTCCTCTTTGCTAAGGGATATGGCGGCACATCTTAATCACCCACATGTTTAGTTTTTTAATGGTTTTTAAAGCTTTGTATGTATGTTCTGTGTTTTAGAATTTTAAATTTTGTATACTAGTTTTTATCTTAATTTTAGAATTTCTGTAAACCGCCCAGAGAGCCCTGGCTATGGGGGCGGTATATAAGTGTAATAAATAAATAAATAAAATAAACACAGATTCAACCAGAACTCTGGCTGTGATTAGATGTCACCTTCCCAATCCAACAAACCATGAGTCATCAGACTAGAAATGAACAAAACGATTGAGCGCTCCCCTTTGCCTTTCTTTGTCCCCGAAAGACTGAGAATTCTGTTCAGTTTTGGTACTCGATTGAAACAAGTTCCAAGGGTCAGACTAATTTATTTTAAGTGCACGATTATTATTATTTTGATTATTTTTTTGTTCAAGGTTGGTAGATCTCAGAATTCTAGTAAAAAAAACAAAGCCCACCCTTGTTCTAAGTACTCCCTACAAACCAAGACTGCAAACCACACCTTGATCCTGGTTTACAATCCTGGTTTGTAAGGAGCATTTAACACACACACACCATTGATAACCCTCCATAGCAAGCTGGAAATGCTGGGTTTTGTAGAACTTATTTCTGCCCAAACATACATAGGATTGTGCCTTTAAAGATTCAGGTTCATCAAGGGTTTTTGTAAAACTGGGGGGGTACTATTGACTCCCTGATACTTTAGTGATATTATGAAATTTGCCTGTGTGCCAGACTCACAAGAAATGAAAAGAATAGGTTTTAATCTAAGCATCTGTAAAGGAAAATAATAATTAAAGAACTGAACACCTTGCAAGGTTGCATCTTATGTGCATGGTTTTCCAGTTTTCTCACTCCAGTATGGGTAGAATTGACTCTAAAAAGTTGTGGCAATAAAGACATCAGTGTTTTGCTAGATTTAGGGGGTGGAGTGGGGGCTCATTCAAGCACCACATGGCAATTCAAACCTTCTCATGGTTGAGGAATTCCTGGAACAAGCAGTTGTGGAAAGCTTTTTTTAAAAAATTAATTAATCTTTTTATTGTGATTTTTACCAAACAAAACAAATCATGAAGGGGGGGGAGGGGGAGACAATCAACAACATGCAAAAAATATCAATGTGCCATTAAATATAGCCTTCTTTAAAAAGACAGGAAATTATGCATAAGCGTCAAGAAAAGCAAACCAATTGTCCATATATTTATCCATTTGTGAGTAGTGCCGATATATCAACTGTTCAGATGTAGATACTGTTATCCATTGAATTATGGAAGTAAGCATTTGACCTTGCAATGTTTTAATATCAGTCTTTTGGCTGTCAAAAGGGTTCAGAAAATCCATTTGCGCCGACCATAAGTTAAGCTCCAAGAAACAGGTAAATCGTTTAAGAGGACATGTACATCTTTCAGAATCAAGGAGTGCTCCAGTACAAAGTTTATCCCAAAAAGAGGAAGCTATTGGGCATTGCCAAAACATGGATAAAAGACGTCTTTGGTACATCACATCACATCTCCAACAATTATGCGAATTAGGCAAACCTTTATTAAAAAGACGTTGTGGAGTCCAATAAATCTGAAACAAGATTTTTTTCTGAATAAGGCATAGCCTAAGATCCATAGATACTTCAGATACTGACACTAAAACAACAATCCATTGATTAGGCAAACTGGGGCAGTCCAATTCTCTATTCCATTCCTGCCTCAAACCCTGAGTGTCATATTTGCTTACTAATAACATGTATTTCTATACATATTTCATAGGTCAATATGACTGATCAGCCACTATAAGTGTTTCCAATTAGAATGGAGACTTTGAAGCTGCAAAAGCAGCTGGACCAAACCTAGATTTCCACAAGTGTTGCAACTGCAAGTATTGCCATTCATCCATAGCAGGTAAATCATATTTAGCATGCAAATCAGAAAATGACAGAGACTCATTGTCTGGACCCAATAGTTGATCCAGGGTAACAAAAATCAACATTTTCTTTCCAGTTTTTAAATCTGGATTTCCCCATAAAGTCAACTGAGCATGTAATTGATGTGCTATTATACACCACACCTCTCTTACAGCCAGAATTGTGGGAGGGGATTTGTCCATTCTAGTACGCCAAGAACCTAATGTCATCCATTCGGAAAGAAGATTCCAAAATTGATCAGGATGGAAAATCTAATCGGACTGGAAAAGTACAAAATTTATTACTGGTCAACAAATAGTCCTGTTGGTATAAAGCAAGGTCTGGAAAGTCAAATCTACCTTCTTTAGTTGGAAGCTGCATCCATTTCAGTGATATACATGGTAGAGGGGAAACAGAGCACTGATTTTTTGAAAATATTTCCCAGGTATAAGTAAAGGTGTCCCACATATAACATAATCTGAGTGTGATATTAACTTTAACCCACAAATTCAACTTTAATGTTGTGGAAGGCTGAGAAAAAGGTTTATGAATTCTTTTAAATACTAGCAGGGAACAATTGACCCCAACTATCCCTGGAGGATTAAACTGGATTTTCAACACAGAAATCCTGGTAAACTGTAATTTAACAAATTAGGAACTCTTATCTAAAGTTCAGCATGCAAGCAGAGGAGGGAGTTTTTGACTTTACTCATCCCAGGGCCTCTTCCACACATAGCCTTCGGGACGCCCTGAAGGCGCCTTGGGGCATCCCGAAATCGATAATGTGTACCCTACCTTAATCGTTCCAAGAAGAGCTCGGCAGAAGCCGGCGGCGGCTTCTTCCGCCAAGCTCTCCGACCCGGGTGGGCCCAGGTGGCTCTTTCGCCGGGAAAAGGAGGCCGGCGGGTAGGTGGGCGGCAGCTGATTCCCCGGCGAAGGCGCCGGGGAAGGCAACTCTTCATCCCGTCCCCGCGAGGGGCGATGCGCGGCCTCCTCCTCCTCCTCCGCCTCTTCTTGGAACGGTTTAGGTAGGGTACACATTATCGATTTCGGGACGCCCCAAGGCGCCTTCAGGGCGTCCCGAAGGCTATGTGTGGAAGAGGCCTGATCTAACGAAGGATGGTTTTTTGGGATAGAGAATGGGATGTCTGAACTGGGCCAATATGTTTCTATTATCAAATGGAAACAAACAAAAATACAATATTTTTCAGTGAAAATAATTTGGACAAGGGTCATTAAGTCATCAATCATTGGGCTTGTTCAGACAACATGCTAAACCATGGTTAGCTGCTAACCCTTTTACAGCAAATGATTAGTGAGTGTGTTTAAACTGTGGTTATGTAGCCACCATGGTTAGGAATGGATCATGCAACATGCTAAGCCATAATGTTTAGTTCAAAATGCTTAACCACCATGGCTTAGCATGTTACCTAAACAGTGAGAGCTCAATAGCATACAAACCTGCAAGAATCAGCCCACAATTCAATTAACCTATAATAGGGTGCCTTGTACAAAAAGATAATCACACAGTGAAGAATAGGAAAGTAGGGTGTGTGTGTTTTTGAAGAGTATTTTTATGCAGACATTCTTTCTTCAGAAACTGTCACTTTCCCCCAAATGTGATGCAAAATTAAATCTTGGGAGGTTCTTGATCTTGTCACTACATCTTTGCAATAATGACAAAGACACTCTGCAGGTTTTACTTTGGCATATATTAAAAATAACTTGTTTGTTTCAACCTGCAGTGAAGCTGTATTTTTTAAGTTGAATGTGAAGATGGAGCATTTTTGTCCTTATTTAAAGCGCACACAGTGAATTACTTTGGCATTCTGTATACCTTTTCCCCAAACTGTTCAACAGCATGCATACTTCCTCCCATATAGCATTTTTGTTTGCTTTAGAGGATCTTTCATTTTCTAGAATATGGGTGAGGAAACCAGGGCTAGATCTACATTACTGATTTATAGCCGTATTGAATTGCACTGATAACTGTTGGGGTACATTACACATTCCATTCAACACTTTCATAGAGTTATTTCTCACTTTTTATTCATATTTTCCATAATACCACAACAAATGTCATTGTGTGTTCTACGAGCAACAAGGATATAGCATTACCATGATGGGATTGTAATGATTTGATACAAGGTGTAGATCTCGCCCAGGGTCATGCTATGGGTTTTGCCAACCTTCTAGCTTTGCGCGGCCATGTAGTCCTCCTTTTTGGTTTCCAAAATATAGTCACCCTAGTCTTTAGAGCAAAATGTTTTTGCATCTCATTTTGGTCAAATGGCGCCAAGGCTCAAACATGTTTAAAGGCGCAATCTTAGGCATGTTTGAACAGAAAAACATCCTACAACTTAGTAGGATTTTTTTTCTGTCTAAACATGCATAGGATACACCCATAGTTCTTAAGAATCTGTTTCCAAAGCTGGATCCATGGGTTCTGGAGGAAATCATCTAGTCTTAATAACCCAATGAACGTATTGTCAGAGAACAAGAAATGACCCCAGAGCAGAAAACCTTCTGCATCCAAAACAAGGGCCTGTATAATTTCAGTCATGCCTTTTTCATAGGAAAAACCTTCAGAACTGGGAAGAGGTGAATCAACCACCACTTGGGGGTCAATCTCTATTTTCTTAGGATAAGAAGTTGGGATTATGAAAAGCCAATCAGGGAACACAACCCCCAAAATGAGACTCCCATGTTCCAGGCTAGCAAAGGTTGATCCTCCCAGAGTGCAGGACACGGAATAATGGGCTCAAGTTACAGGAAGCCAGATTCCGGCTGGACATTAGGAAAAACTTCCTGACTGTTAGAGCAGTACGACAATGGAACCAGTTACCTAGGGAGGTTGTGGGCACTAGAGGCCTTCAAGAGGCAGCTGAACAGCCATCTGTCAGGTGTGCTTTAGGGTGGATTCCTGCATTGAGCAGGGAGTTGGACTCAATGGCCTTGTAAATCCCTTCCAACTCTACAATTCTATGATTCAAATTAAGCAGTCGTAATGTTGAACTGCTCACCCAGGGTGGAAAAAATTAATAAAGTACATCTCTGAGGCTAATATGGGAAGGAATTTAGACATCCCCCTAGAAAGTTTTAGGTTTTTTCAGGGTGCTTAATGGTAAATTTCAAGCAAAGTTCCATTCTATCTAGTTCAGCACTAGTAACTAGGCAGAATGGAAATGGGGAGGTAGGTAGACTGTTTTTGTCTAGATGACCTACATACACATTAAACTAGACATGAACTGACATTAAGTGTGTCTTTGCTCTTAACATGCTGGCTTATAAAAAAAAAGCAAATTGAATCAGTGGGGGGCAGCAATAATTCTCAGGGTCACAACAGGTGATGAGGGGAGTTTAACCTTTACACTCCATGCTTCAGTCCCAAAGAAAATCCCTCCTTTGAACCTGGTATTTGCATTAGGAAGAAATCCATCTTCCCCAGTTAGCACCAATCTGGGATTTTCTCCCAATGGAAAAACCAGCAATGGGGAACTTCCTCTTAATGCAAATGCCAGAGGAGGGATTTTCCCCAGGACCACAGCAAAGGAGAAATAGGTTAAATTCCTTCTCCATGCCTCCTGTGCTCCTGATGATTATCACTAACATGCACATCGCAAGTGCTATTTGCATTTTTAAAAAACATTGTGCTAAATGCAAAGCCGTATTTAAGGTATGCGTTTCGTTTGGCCCAAAGACAAACTGGTTGTGCTGGCTCCCAAAATGGAGATTTGCCCTTTTAAAATGGAAGGCAGTAAAATCAAGCTGGCCAAACCTTTGGCAGCCATGGCTGGTGCAGTCCAAGTTCGTGCTAAGCCCTCTTTTTACAGCAATCTCCTTTTCAAAACTAAACAAACAAACAAACAAAATGCATGCTTTGCCTTAATGAGATTTGGCTAGCTGGGAATAGCTTATGATGGGAAAGGATCTAGAGGGGATTGAGATGAACAGCACAGTAAATAAACTCGCTGGGATGTTCTAGCTAGTGAATGCTGCTTAAACATGAATCACAGTTGACAGATATTCAGCTTCAGGAATGACTTCCCAATTATTTATCCCTTTGTTTAAAATTCTTATTTTTCTCACAGCTTCACTCTGACCAGGACAAAGGAGATGGTTCACTTAAATACATCCTTTCTGGAGATGGGGCAGGAGACCTCTTCATTATCAATGAAAACACTGGAGATATACAGGCCACAAGGAGGCTAGACAGGGAAGAAAAGCCTGTTTACACTCTTCGCGCTCAAGCTGTCAACAAAAGGACTGGAGTACCGGTGGAGCCGGAGTCAGAGTTCATCATAAAGATTCACGACATCAATGACAATGAGCCACTGTTTACAAAGGACATTTACAATGCCAGTGTCCCAGAAATGTCTGATGTAGGTAAGTATCACTTCAGTGAAAAATGCAGAGATCAGATTTTACTAGCTGATCAAGAGACAATTCTAGACTCAATCCAGTGACGACTTCCTCATGTGCCAAAGTGGGCAGGAATCTATTGAGCGTGCATTCTTGACTTGCCATGAAAATATGAGAATAGAGAGCTGGTGGGTCAACACAGGTGATCATGTCCCAAATGGTAATTCTCACAGTGCACTTGAAATGATGTGGAAAGCTGGTTGTTCATAACATCCCACCCCGTGATGAGGAGGATTCTACCATGCAAGAAACAGAGGAAGGGGGACAGTACTAGTGCCTCCCACACCACCTTAGAAAAGTGCTACCGGTTACCAGCTCCCCTCATATTAACATGCAAGCCATGTTTATGTCAATGTAGAAGTCAACATCTACAAACCAATGCAGATGTCAACAAAGTGATGGATCCAGATTTAATAATATGTAGAAGAGAGTCAATGAAATCAATGAGATTTAGATTAGTCATGACTAACTTAAGTCCCATTGATTTCAATGCATCTACTCTAACTAAATCTGCATCCAATGCCAAGTATTCAGCCATTCTTTGGAGATACGCTCTTTTATGAGGATTGCTTTGCTGGATTATATGAAGGTTCATCTAGTACAGCATTGTATTTCTAATAATGACTAATCAAATGCTTCCTGAAGATCCTGAGCAACAGCAAAAAAATGATGCTAACCTGCCATGTCATTCAGATCTGGGATACTTCCACCATCTTTAGAGATGGCATGTGGTTATCTTGGCTAATAGCTATGGATAGACCTAAATTCTCCATGAATTTGGGTAATCCTTTTCAAAGCCCACTTTGACTAGTACCTATTACATTGTGTGCTATAAGAACAATCATGCTCCATAAAAAAATCCTTTGTTGTCTTAAGAAGGGGAACAACATTTGCATTAGGGGAGATTTACACATTTTTGTTGGTTTTAAACTATTCAGTAACAAGAAGGAAGAAAAGAAATGGTTGTTGGGAAGAGGCATGCTTATCAATATTCTTCTCAGACATTAACATTAGCCATATTTTTTTGCTCACTTGCATTGCAAGTTTTGTATAAACCCATGCCACCATTTCCCTTTTTCTTCCCAATATTTTCCCCACAAATGAAAGTTCAGTGGCACTTAACCTATTAGTACTACTACTACTACTACTACTACATTTATATCCTGCTTTTTCCCCTTCTGCATGGGATCCAAAGCAGCTTATGGGGTCCCCTTCCTCTCAATTTTATCCTCACAACAGCCCTGAGAGGTAGGTTAGGCTGAGAGTCAGTGACTGGCCCAAAGTCACCCAGTGAGCTTCATGGCTGGGTGTTGGTGTTGGTGGTGGTATAGAACCCAGATTGCTCAAGTGCCAATTCAACACTCTAACCACTACATCACTGGGTCTTTAAATGTGCTGATGGTGAACAGGTAAAACATCTCCTTATCTCTTAGGCAGTCCTGAGTGTGCGCAGCACTTGTACACTAGCATTGCCACTGACCAGGATATGTAGTGCTGGCAAGCCGATATCTATCTATTTAGATATAGATAGATAGATAGATAGATAGATAGATAGATAGATAGATAGACAGACAGATAGATAGATACTAGCTGCTGTCCAAATGATAAAGACCCCAAAGTGGGCTATGCATCTTCACCCAATTGGCTTCCTCTGGAAATGTAACCTTTTGTCCCCACCATAGTCCTGATTGGAATCCCCCCCCCCCATGTCTGCTATTCATAATGCAAGAAAAGTTCCCATTGGAACCAGTGGGAGCTCTCTTCCCATTGTGGATAGAAGTCATGGGGGCAGAATTCCAACTGGGACCACAGCAGGTCTCCCCCATTCATTCTGTGGTCCCTATTCAGCTGTCCCCCGGGAATTTGTGAAGGCAAAGTCAACTATGCATGGGCAAAAATCATAGCAAACTTCACATCTATAATGTAGGGGAGAATACTGGGGACAGTTGTCACCCCCATTTTTCAGGAGAAGGGATGGGAGGACAAGTGATTCTCAGACAGTTCAGGGGAGCTTGAAAATCACTTCAAAGCTTATTTTAGCTTGTTCCCATTTTTTGTTTTACACCTGTTTTGGGGGTTCCTTCAAATGGGAAATGCATGGGAATTCTGTGTGTATATTTCCAAAGTGTGCATTTCCCCACCCCCTGTTGACTAAAGTGTGAAACTGTATATTTTTGGGGAAATGCACATTTCAAAGTGTGTATTTTTAAGCAAGTTTTGAATGTGATTGCAAATTCGAGAATTTGCAAATATTTCTCCAAGACAAGTGCGCCTTGCTTGCGTTCACATTCAGGATTGACAATGGAACCAATTCCCTAGGGAGGTCGTGGGCTCTCCCACACTAGAGGCCTTCAAGATGCAGCTGGACAGTCATCTGCCAGGGATGCTTTAAGGTGGACATTGAGCTCACCCCAAAAGACCCCTGAAATGGTATCTCTGTTGGAAGCTCCAGGTTCTGAGCACATGTAGCTGGCCAGAAGCAAGCATGATCATTTAAAACAGTGGTTCCCAAAGTGGGCGGTGGGATTGCATAGGGTGGCGTTGAGAGGCAAGGGGGCAGCAGGGGGGCACTAAGAGGCAAAGGGGTGGCAGGGGGGCGCTCAAGGTGGTCTTTTCCGTACCAGGAGTTTTGGTTACAGAAGGAAATTTCTGATTGCTATCCTGCACTATGGAGAGTGGTTCAGAAGCTCCTGGTTGCATTTCCAACATCATATTTGGTGGAATGTGGTTTTAGTGTGGTCTGCCTACTTCTCTCCAAGCAAAGAAATCGACTCCAGATTACTAAATGTGGTGATTTAAGACTCATGTTAAGTGACTTTAAACCAGACATTGGGAAACTGGTATCACTTCATCAAGCCCATCCATCACATTAAGAATTTACAGAATAGTGAGGTACTCTACCCTAGTTACTAAATGAGATATCTAATATTCTTGCTAAACGACTATCAGACTTTGAAAAGATGATATCACTGGATCAAGTTCATCAATTATGTTTAATTGAATAAACTAAACAAATGTAATTGGATTTTGAATAAATATTCAATTAATTGTTACTGTTTTGAATTTTATTATTTTCTTCCATAGTGGGTTGTTGAAGACCACTGTTCTGATAATGATTTTTATAGTGTAGGGTAGGGGGCACTGGGCATGAGTCTGTGGAACCAAAGGGGTGGTTACCTGAAAAAGTTTGGGAACCACTGATTTAAAATGATGTCCTTTGGCAGAGCAGCTTATATTTTTCTACATTTTATGTTTGCAGGTACATTTGTGGTTCAAGTCACAGCGACGGATGCCGATGACCCTACGTATGGGAACAGTGCTAGAGTTGTCTACAGCATTCTCCAGGGGCAGCCATATTTCTCCGTCGAGTCTGAGTCAGGTCAGGGGACCTTAATCTGTCATTCTCTGACAACTTCTATAATTTAAAATGACGTGCTAAGTCGAGCTAGGACATATTAGGCAAATTCTTCAAGGAAATTCCATTTGACTCGGTGCAGACTTTGAGAGGCCCGATAGAGCGATACATCTGTAAATGTGACACATTATTTTAATCTTCATATCTGAACCTAATCAGCAGAACATAGCCTAGATGCAAAGCCCTGTTCCAGTCCATTTAGACAAACAAACACTGGGTATATTTAGGACACTGGCATTAAAAGCAATGCTCAGTTCAGTCATTTGGCTTTGATGGGTGAAAAGGAAAGGGATGATATCAAAGTAATTGGAATCAGGGATGGCATTTTTGCTTCTTTTATGGCTTATACAAGAAGCTGACTTGAAAATGAATTCAGTAACCCTGTATCTAACATCATGGATCGCTCATAGGATGCAATAGGTAATTTACTCCTCTGCTGCACACCCACTACTTCGCACCTGGCCCTGATTTGTGCACCTCAGGATTCTCTCAAAAAAAGCCAAGTAGATCCCACAAACCAAAGTCAGTACTCACCCATCCCCTCTGACATAGAAGGTAAGACTTTCCCAAGCCTCTTAAAGCTATGAAACCTTTGGTCTACTTCTGACTGCATTTTTGTTCTTAAGAGGGGCCGAGGGGATTCACAAACAGCTTAAAGTTTCCATCCCAGGTATAGGTTGATGCTTTCAGCCTTCTCTAAAGAGATGCCCTACAGATGTTTTAGAGTACAACTCCTATTATCCCTGACCCTGGTGGTTGGGATTGATGGGAGCTATAGTCCAAAACATCTGGAGAGCATAAGGGCTCCCTTGACAAGGAATGGGGAGAAACACTAAACCTTCTTTATTGTTGTCACCCTAAACACTAGGAAGTTAGTAGAGCACATCCTTGCATGCAGACAGTCCCAGCTAGCTCAGAATTTTGGTAGTTGCTGTTCAACACATCTGAAAGGACCCAGGTTGGGAAGGCTGGTGTGACCGAGCCTTGTGAACCTGGTTTTCATAACCTTGTGAACCTTGACACTTTGTGTCAAATCATTACAATCCCATCAGTAATGCTTTATCCCTCTTGCGTATTTTATACGTCGTAGAACACACACTGACATTTGTTGCGGTCTTTTGGATAATGTGGAATAAAAAGCAGGAAATAACATTATGAAAGCAGTGTATGGAATGTGAGATGTTCCCCAACAGTTATCAGTCCACTATTGCTGTAAGCAGCAGTGTAGACAAATGGGACCTGCAGCAAAACAGTACGGTGGAAATGGTCCACATTCAGGATTTCAGCCACTCCGTCCCATTCTTCCACCCCATTTTTCTATGTCTCCACTCCCCCCACTCCCCAGTCAGTATTCTATGGCCATTAAGCATGTACAGTCTTCATTGGGGTGTTTGGGAGCATCCCCCCACCCTTTTCGTTTAGGGTTGTTTTCTATAGATTTTTGTTCTTCTGCAAATTTGGGGGTTGATATCTCTCGCTTGTGTGTAGATGGTGCTGTTTTGGCTACATGAGCAATAGCACTGACAACGTAATCATGATAAACAGAAGGAAAGAGGAATGGGTCCCAAATGCCTGAAAAGGCACCAAATGCCTAAGGAAAGCCATTAGGAGTTCGTTATTTCTGCCGGTCACGATACGTGTGTGTGTGTGTGTGTTGCTTTTACTTCTTCCACCACTGTTTGTAATTTTAAATAAATAGAAAGAATGCTTGGGTACTTGCTAAATTGCTTTCAATTTCATTCCAAATTCATAGTAGCGTAATATCTTTATAAGGCCAACCAAAATATGCAAACTCTCAAGATCTCCTCATTAGGCAACATGTTATAAAATGCAGGTGGGGGTATAAGGGAAAAGAAGGGGAAAATATTGACTTGATGGTGATGTTGCATTGTTTTGAAGTAAGAGAATAATGCATTACCATCTAAAGAAGGGAGGTGAGGGGAATACCAAGACCATGGCCAAATCTACACCAAGCACTTTAAAAATGGTTTGAAAACGGTATAAGTAATGTGTCCTGGGCCTGAACAGTTGTCAAAACCATTGTAAACTGCTATAAGAAGTAGTGTAGATCCTGCCCATGATGCCCAGAATCTAAAATTACCTAGCTGTACCACTGAAGAATAGTATCCCGCTCAGCCTACTGCTAGATGTTTCCATCCTTAAAGAGGGCATCTGGAAGAAAGTCCTGCCCATTGATGTCAGACCCATACAGAAAGAGAGATGCTGGATTCCAGACACTGCATGTAAGTATTTCCAACAAAACATCAGTATCTTCCATTGTGTCTTTAATTCTCTCATTCACAGGCATCATCAAAACAGCTCTGCTGAACATGGATCGAGAAAACAGAGAGCAGTACCAAGTGGTCATACAAGCCAAGGACATGGGAGGACAGATGGGTGGATTATCAGGAACCACAACAGTGAACATCACTCTGATTGATGTCAATGACAACCCACCTCACTTCCCTCAGAGTATGGGAATCTTTTATCATTTGGCCTCATTTAGTAAAGGCGCTGATCAGTTCTGCAATCAAATTATGTGAACCTTACAAGCACATAGCTCAATAGCAATTTCTGACTCCTTTCTTTTCAGTAGTTAAGGAGTACCCTGTGGGTACCCTATTAGAACTATGGAAGATTTGTCGGCTATCTCTGATCCTGGGCTGAAAGATTGTTGTTTTGCTATGTACCGTGGAAACTACACACCACAACCTCAAAAGGCTCTTGCCTGTAGAAAGCTTGAACATTAGGAAGAGGATTATGCTAGGACCCCTCTCCCTGATATATTAGGGCCAGGGGGAAGGATTAAACCTCCCACCCAACCCCAATTCCCCCCTAAAATTCCACACACATTTCAGGGGGGGGGGGATAAAATGGACACCACAGAGGTCAAACCCATGGTGGAGGTGGGAGGTAAAATTTTAGTTGAGAAAATAGGTGGAGGGAAGGCTTAATCCTTTCCTCCTGTAGTGTGCTGGTCCTGATCCAGGTGAAGGCTGTACACAGTTACACTGGAGAAAAGAAAAATATCCATTTCAGCTACACTTCTGTAGCCTGGCCCTCATTTTTCCATAGTTGTTGGGGACTGTACCAACCAAGTGCTTTTCTCTCCAAGGAAAATAATTCTGGACACATAACTAATGTCACATTTTATATATTTTAAGATGTGATTGGGGATTTCTTCCAATTGAAAAATAATGCAATAATATAGGGCAAACCTTGGCCTATAGGGCAGACCTTGGCCTGTGGGTATGGCAAGAAGAAACCCCCATTGACATGAGTAGGCCGTAATGTGAGATGCAGCTCCGTGACCCAAAAAGAATTACCCATCTCTAGCCACAGGCCTCTGACATACTCCGAGACAATGACACAGAAACTCAATGACCAAACGGTCCCCCAAGACAATATCTTTGGGCCATTTGCAGCTCGTTAACAAGAAAGTCCCAGCAACATCTCTCACGCAGCCAGACAGCAGATTGGAAAAGCTCTCATTCTGGGCAGATGGTCTCTTCTTCGCTCTCTCTTTGTGGTGTAGGGGACCTGCTGGGAATGTCAGCTTTGCAGGGCCAGGTGATGTACCAATAACTCCTTAGTCCAGGTCACTGCTTGCAGAAGAGCCCCAGCTCAATCCCTGGCATCTCCAGGTAAGGCTGGGAAACTCTGGAGATCCTCTGCCAGTCAATATAGACATTGCTGAGCTAAGTGGGCTCACAGTATAACACAGCCTCCTATTGTGAAATCCATACTACTGTAGTACCTTTATTAGATCCACCAAAAGTTCACAAATGTTGTGCAAGCTTTCGAGATCACCACATCTCTTCATCAGGAAAGATGTTACAAAAAACAGGTTTGGGGCCAGGGGGCAGGCAGGGATACCTGCACAGCCCAACTGTGCTTTAGGGAATGAGCAAAAAAGTGCTACTGCAGTTTTGGGAACAGCTACTATGTGCTTAAACTGGCTTAAACACAGCAAGGGAAAATGGATACCACCCTGCTCAGGCGGGAGGACTGCAGCAGGACAGGGAGTGGAGGGATAGTTTAAATCACACACCGTGGTTTAATAGGCTTTGTATGGAGGAGCATCGTGGACTATTTAAAAAATAAGCTTCTGTGCGAATCTTATTAAACCATCATGGATTAAAGTGACAGCCGAACTCACCTACTATTTATGTACTACCTAAAGGCGAAGGAAATGCCTGATTATAGGCTACCAAAACTATGTTTTGATGAACAACTAGGCCCAAATAGCTTGAAAGAGAGATGTGAAGCATTGTCCGAGGATCACTTTTGAGACATTAAGTACTATTGATTTTGGAGGGGTCTAAAAATTGATCAAGGGTAAAGTGTTCAACAAAGACTACAATTGGGATATGGAAAGTCAAGCAAACGCCAGGTTTTCCTTGTGGTATAGGCATAGAAAAATAAATCATACTCTGCAGCAGTATTTACATGATCTTACATTTCCTTTACTAAGAAAGGCCTTCACCAAGCTGCATTTTCAAACTATCTCTACTGCTTGTTTGGAAGGCAGGTTTCTTAAAGTCCCAGGGCACCAACATTTCTATGTCTGTAGCCAGCACCTGGTGGAGAATATTCATCATTATTTGTTGTACTGCCCAGAGAGAGAGGGTTTTTTAACCCTGTTTTCTTTCTCTATCCTGAGATGTCAGATCTTGCAAAAATTTGTAGGTTTTTAGCTGACTAGAACAAATATCTTATGTACCAAGTTTCATTATTTGCAATAGCTGCTTTTAAAATTAGACAGAATTATGTGTGTGTGTGTGTGTGTACACACACACACATAACATAAGAGCCCTGATGGATCAGACCAAGGGTCCATCTAGTCCAGCACTCTGTTCACACAGTGGCCAACCAGCTGTCAACCAGGAGTCAACAAACAGTACACAAGTGCTACAGCAACCTCCCCATACATGTTCCCCAGCATACTGCCTCCAATACTGGAGGTACCATATAGCCAACCAGGACTAGTAGCCACTGAAAGCTTTCTTCTCCAGGAATGTATCCAACCCCCTTTAAAGCCATCCAAATCAGTGGCCATCATTATATCTTCAATATTGTTTGATTGATTCCCTATTGTGGATTTGTTTGGGGTTTTCTCTTTTTTTCCTCTCCTGGTTTGCTATCACCTTTGGTTTTAAGCAAATAAAGATTGAACATAGAACGGGTAAGTGCTTGCACTTACAGCAGCCTCCTCCAACTTGGGCCCTTTCTACACCATCATTTTTTGGACGGATCATCATGGGATCATCCCTGTGTGTCCAAATGATGCACAGGGGATCCGGGATCAAGGAGGGATGATCCCTCCATTTCCCTGAGATAACTGAGACCTGTTATCCCAGTATTACATGTGGTCCCGGGATGACTCCGAGGACCGCAGGCGGTGTGGGTGCCCATCCCGGCTTCTTCCCTCTTCCCTGTGAGTAGTGGGGGTCATCAAAGGGAAGGAGCCGGGACAGGGGCAGTCCAGGGCCATCAGGGTGGGTTGGGGAGCAGGGTCGGGCTTCTTCTTTTTTAACCCTATTAATTTTCGCTGGATCGCGAGTGCTCTTCAGCTTTGTCGCTTTTAAAATGAAGAGAGATTGAAACAACTGGGCATGTTTAGCCTGGAGAACAGAAGATTGAGGGGAGACATGATAGCACTCTTCAAATACTTGAAAGGTTGTCACACAGAGGAGGGCCAGTATCTCTTCTTGATCCTCCCAGAGTGCAGGACACAGAATAACGGGCTCGAGTTAAAGGAAGCCAGATTCCAGCTGGACATCAGGAAAAACGTCCTGACAGTTAGAGCAGTATGACAATGGAATCAGTTACCTAGGGAGGTTGTGGGCTCTCCCACACTAGAGGCATTCAAGAGGCAGCTGGACAACCATCTGTCAGGGATGCTTTAGGGTGGATTCCTGCATTGAGCAGGGGGTTGGACTCGATGGCCTTGTAGGCCCCTTCCAACTCTACTATTCTATGATTCTATGACTCCTGTGACATCATGAAGCCCGTTTAGATTGAGGGCGACGATCCCGGAAGCTGGTAAGTCCGGGATCGCCCCCTCTCCCTCCCTCTACACCCGTAGGTGTACAAAGGGCTTTGGTCTCTCCAGATGTTTTAGACTGCAACTCCCACCATTCCTGATCATTATCCATGCTGGCTGGGGCTGATGGGAGTCAAAACATTTAAAGGGCACCAGGTTGAGGACAGTTGCTTTATAGGCACTTATTATTATTATTATTATTATTATTATTATTATTATTATTTATATAGCACCATCAATGTACATGAAGGTCTTATTTTGTGATGTGAAACATCACAATTTATTTTTCGAAGTGAAACTTGTCGCGATCTCCTGCTGTGTGCAGGAAAAGTGGCATGATAAAAATGCCCATCGAATGGGCCATGTGATCCTTGTTTACTTCCTCTTTCTTTTCCATGAAGAAAGAGGAAGTATCGAATGACAGAAGTGGGGGTTGGGGAGAAGTGACAGTAGGGAACCATGATTTCCCCCCTGCCTGATTATGCTGTAAGTGTCCAGGAGCCAAAAAGGCCCACAGACAGCTAGACTGAAGGAGCAGCAATCTAGTCGTAACTCTAAACAGTATAGATACTGATAGAATAGGTGTAGTAAGAAAATCTGTACATGACTGGAGGGTGGGTTTTATTTTATTTTTGCAGGGGGGGGGCAAGCCCAAATAATTCTGAATGCCTGACTAAAGTGTCCATCTTTTTACTCACAGGTACCTACCAGTTCAAAATTCCAGAGTCCACACCACCTGATTCACCAGTCGGCCGGATAAAGGCCAGCGACGCCGATATAGGTCCAAATGCAGAGATGGAATACAGCATCATTGAAGGGGATGGCTCAGAAATGTTTGGTGTAATCACAGATAAGGAGACACAAGAAGGCATCGTAACAGTAAGAAAGGTGCATATTTTAAGATGCCTCATTGTCCCGCTTTGCATTGCAAACGTTATGGAATTGAACATGACAGAATGCTGGAAACACATATGTGAAAACATATTGGGATACTGTTCTTTCCATTGAATGAAATTAAGATTTCTGTTAGTGTGCATTCTCTCTCCCTCCTTCTTTCCCTGCCCCTTCTCTTCTCTCTCCTCCTCTCTTGTTCTTTTGTTGTTGTTTTTTTTTTTTTTTGAGAGCGGTAGCTTATTAGATCATAGGTGGGAATCATCTAATTATATGACACCTTTTGTTGTCGGAAAGAGTTAGGCTAATCTCATTTACAAGCAACCGATCTGGCAAGCTTGATAAGGTTACAGATATCAGCCCGCATCACTTCAAGCCAAGTCAGCGCGAAAGAGACATTGTGTAGATTTTCAAACACACACTTTTGCCTGTAGATATCAATATGACACCTGTCATGGCTTGTTCGTACAGACATGCCTCATAGGACTCAATCGCGATATCAGTTGTGGGGGATTGGTTGGTTCATGTCTGGTTCTGAAAATAACCCTTCAGCCAGGTTTCATACAACACAAGGAATAAAAATTGATTGGGGGGTGGCAGCTTTAAGGCCTTGTCATATTTCTTCTGTCCCCTCAGGTTTGCATGATGTAGTCAAATCTAATTGCAACTACCTCACCCACAGCTCCTCCATTTGCCCCCAGCAGTAGGGAGATCCAGGGGTAGCCCTTACAGGGTCTGTTTCTTTGTGAGGGGAGAGCACTGGAAGCAGTCTCTGTTTGTTGAGCATGGGGAAGAGAAACTTCACTTCATCAGAAAGCACATGCCTTCCACTTGGAACCCTTCTCCCTTCCCCCAAGGCTGCTCCGCCAATCCAACTAGTAAGGCCAATGTCTTTTTTTCCACTGACTGCATTGCAACTACCCGTTACTTCTCCAGCCCCCAGCCAAGCATGTGGGTTGTGTCAGGACTCAGCAGACCCCCTCAACGCTCACAGTGAGAAATCGTAGAAGACGGCAAAAGCCATCGAGGCAAACATAATCTTGGCTAGTTATTCTAGAAATATCAACCGACCCATCCGTGCTCGTTAAGGAGCCATCAAGTCAAACAAACGGTGGTTATCTCTTCCCTTGACACAATGCAATAACATTCCCACTGTACTGTTTCATTGAAGGTCACCCTTGATTGCTTTTGACTTCACTTAATGTCCTTGGTGCATTTCCAGTGGAGAATAACCTCTCTCTTTTTTTTTTAACCATATGGCTTCCTCACACATACACAAATGTGGCCCGTTTATCTGGTTGATGCTTTTAGGGAAAAGGAAAGACAATTCAAACTGAGCAATTTGTGTTCGCATTTGCAAGGACATGTTATTTTGTGGTAGGAACTGTGTGGGGAAGTGTTCATTTCAGAATGACGGGAATGTGGCTCTGAACCTGAACCTTTCCCTTAATACATCCTGACGTAAGTCAGGGGGTGTCTGAAATTTTCTGTTGACATCAATAATGATAAAGCCATTAACAACTTCTAAAAGGTGAAGGATTGTATGTATGTCTGTCAGCATCACATTCTCTCAGCAAGGCTCTTCTTCCTATTCTGGACATTCAAGATTTCAGTAACTGATAATATTAAGATTATGGGTATATGCACTTGCAACTACCTTCTTAGTTGAAGCCTTCATAGTAAGGTTGGGGCAAGTTACTCAAAATGGAGCTGCTTGAATATGAGAGCACTCTTGCTTGATTCAGAGCAGACCCAATTGCAGGCAAACATAGCTTTTTCCTTGAGTTGACTTTGGGCCTAACTTGCACAGAGTCACAGACATACACACACCCTCCTTATCCCCTCCAAAATAAAAACAAAAACATCTTTTCCTGAAGAAGATGGAGGGGTAGAAGATAAAGGAGAGCTCCCCTCAAAAAAAATCCTTTAAAACAAAAAAAAAAAAAGATTGTTTCTTTCCTCTCAAAACAGTACAATTAACCCATACAAAGGGCCTTTTCCTCAGGGGCAACTTGAAAAAGAAGCTTTTTCTTCATAGGGATCATGACTGAGGTGTTCTCTAAATTAGCTATTTATTTTCTGGCCGCTCATGGAAATTTCTGGGTCAATTTAATGATGCTGTAATCAAACAAGAGATCTCATGTAGTTTCCCACCCCCACCCCCACTTTATTCCATTTTAAAATACATCACAAGTAAGATGGAATAAACCCTTAATGCCATGAAATCAGCAGCGTGTAAAGCTGGCATTGCATTGTGGACCTGCTGAGGCAGAGAGGAAGGAATGGAGGGAGAAGAGGGTAAAATGCTTCCCTGCAACAAAGGGAAACAGATCTGATCCCCATGTGTCTACTCAGAAGTAAGTCCCATTGTGTTAAATGGGGCTTGCTCCCAAGTAAGTGTGATGAGGGTCATAAACTTACAGCAAAATCTTACTTTTACTCAGTCATAAGTTCTATCTTTCCTGTGGGCTGTGAGGAAACAGCCAACAAGTATCCCCCCTTCCTTTGCACACATTCCAGGGAGGGAGGGAGACGCTCCCTTGGTTCAACTGTGTCTGCCTTTTTAAGGCACCCCAGGAAACAGCAGTAGGACCTTCCCTTGCCCCTCTTTTTCCATGTAATCCAATTCATATCAATTCATGTCAATCCCACCAAAGAAAAAGGAAGCACAACAGTTCAGGATAAACAATGGGATTTTCCTTAATGTAGAGAAGTTTTATACGTTAAAAAAAAAGTGTCCCTGAGGGCCAAAACTTAAATATGTGTCTAGCAGCTATGTCTTTTTAAAATTATTTTTTACTCTAGAGTAGGCTCAGAAGGCTCAGTTCAGATCAGAAGTCTATTCCTTGGGGTAGGGAGCTTTTAAGATCCAGATTGGGGCCTTCACACCTACTCTGGAGTAAAAATAAAGAAAACATGTAGCTACTAGACCCAGATGTAAGGTAATGGCCCTCAAAAATCAATGAAGAAAAAGTTTTATTTATTTATTACATTTATTAAATGCCTTGTAAAATAAATTTCTCTAGGCATTTTGCAACCACCACCACAATACAATCTACTATTATTACTATTTTAAAAAAAAACACTAATGAACATATCAACACAGGATAAAATAAAATATCAGGTATAAGCAGTAAAACCACACTGCAGGGACTAGAATAACAAAACACAGAAACAAAAAAATATGTAAAGAAAATACTTTAAAAGTTTTTAAAATAATAATAATAATTATGGCCTGAGAGAACAGAAAAATCTTAGTCTGATGCCAGAAAGATAGCAGTGTGTATACCAGGTGAGCTCCCCTTGGGAGAGCATTCCAGAGCCACAAACGAAAAGGCCCTCTCTCTTTTTGCCTCCCTCTGGGCATCAGAACGAGGGGGCACTTCAAGAAGGACTTCTATGAATGACCCTAAAGTATGGATAGCTACATATGGCAGGAGGTGTTCCATAAAGTACTGAGGTCCCAAGCCATATAGGGCTTTATAAATCAAGGCCAGCACTTTGAATTGGGGCTGGAAACAAATTGGAAGCCAGTGCAAGCAAGAGAGGACCAGTGTAATGTGATAATGGCACCTGGTCCCACTCAGAAGGCTCTTTTAATATCTGTGAAAGCACTCCAATTTACAGTTTTTTACCGAATGTGTTTCAAGTGTGACCACTCTTCAACAGAGCCAAAATTCGTTCTCTCTCCAGAATTTGGAGTGTCTCAGGCAAGGGTCATGCTCTTCGAGAATGCTAGGGATTGAGCTAGAGGCCTTGATCCATCCAAAGCACATGCTCTTCCACCATGTTATGGGCCTTCCCACCTTGCAACTTCCCCTTGCCCCCATGTTCATGTTATCTCAGAGCAAGAAGGTTTGAAAACACATGTTTGTGACAGTCATGTGAAAATCCCCATTATAGTTCAGGATTGCACACTTCCCAGCTATTAGGAAGACCTATCCAAACATCAAAAGGTTTCATCTGAAATAAGATGCAGGAGCGTTGAGGAGGAATGTGATTGTTCATGGCTGCTGGTTTTTATGTGCTTTGTTACTGCATTCATCGGAGAGACTTCACATACATATTTGTTGTTTTGTATCCTTGTATGAGTACTAGTAGTGGGACTTCTACCAAAAAAGTTATGATATGCTCCATTAATAGCAGTGGTACTTTTGGTACACCACTCTATATTCATACCTTTAGCCAGATGAGACTGGTGCAGTCCTGGACTGCACACCAGTCAATTGAGAGTGAAATGTGAAGGGATGTTAAGAAGATGCCATTAAAACCCTCTGGAGCTTCAATCAAAACAAGCATATCCTGTGTATGTTTACTCAGACATACAGCCCACTGCATTCAGTTGGAGTTGACTCCCTAGAAAGAGTGCTAATTCTGCATACACATGCATAGGATTGTGCTGTAAATGTTTGTTTTGAATCATACAACACGGACTAGCTCAATGCCTCTTTAAATGTCAGGTCTCCTTGGATAAGCCTTCACAGTTTTCTGTTTAACATATCCCACTTTCTCTTCCTAGGCTTTGGATTTTGAGAAGAAGAGACAGTTTACTCTGAGAGTGGAAGCTAGCAATCCTCACGTGGATCCCAGATTCCTCTATCTTGGGCCTTTCAAAGACACTACGACCATCAGAATTCAGGTGGAGGATGTCGACGAACCCCCAGTGTTTAGCAAACCAGCCTATGTACTCGAAGCAAAGGAAAATGTCCAGATAAACACTGTCATAGGAAGTGTGACTGCCCGGGACCCTGACAGTGCAAGAAACCCTATAAAGTAAGCCTATAGACTATTTCAGTTGTTATTATTACCTCTGAAGTTATCGTGGTTTTAAAAATGTCAGTGACTGTTAAGAATGACATAGATGTATAGCTACATTTCTGTGTTTTATCGCTAGACCTACCCTGTGATTTAATTCTGATTCTTTTAGCTTAGAGTACCTAAAGCTTTGGCTGGATGCAATCATAATGACAACCATAAAGGGGATATTTCCAATCTATTTTTCTTTTGAAATGTAAATTTAGAAACAGCTTATTGGAGTGTAAATCAGGATCTATCAGTGAGACATTCCTTACGAACTGAAGGAAGGAAGGCAAGTTGTAAACAAGGGGTGGAATCCAGAGAGCGCTTGTCAATGGTTATGTCCCACTGAAATTAACAGGACAGAAGCAGATAGTTAACCTTGTCCAGAAGTACAAGTCCCTGTACTTTCATTTCAATGCGGATGAGCAGGACAAAGTAGACACCTTCAGAATGCAAGTCTTTTTTCTTTCTCTTGTTGCACATATTGGGTATGTCTACACCATACAGTGTAGAGGGAGGGAGGTCGGACGATCCCGGACTTATCAGCTTCCGGGATCATCCCAGGGTGTCTACATGTGGCACGTGACATCCCAGGAGGAAGGGGACGTTGCACCCACTATATATATATATATATATATATATATATATATATATATATATATTGAAAAAGAGCACAAGAGTGCTCCACCGAAAAAGTGAGTTTTATATATATATATATATATATAATCCCGCTCCCACCCCTGATGGGCACAGAACTCCTGAAGAGCTCCATGCCCCATGCCCGTTTACTCACAAGGAGCTGGGATGGTGGCCCATACCTCCCGTGGTCTCAGGATCATCCTGAGACCATGGGAAAGATCGGGATAGAAGTGTAGGGTGAGATCCCGGGGAAAGGGAGAGATCGTCCCTCCCTGCTCCCAGGATCCCCTGTGTGTCATGTGAATGCACAGGGATGTTCCCGGGCAACCCCCGGGATATCACCCCATCTAGCCATGCCCACTGTGAACCAAGCTGTACTGGTCTCGAGGCCTTCACCTGCAGTGTGGCCATGACAGGCTCGCCACTACTACTATACGCACACAAAGAGACATGCCCTTAGGCATGCCCTCCTGCAGGGGTGGGCAAGGTGGTCCTTGGCCTAATTTCATGCAGCCCTCAGCATAATTTCAAAAGTACTCTGCATGGGGTTAGTTCAGACATCTAGCAAGAACTATCTGTCCTTTCCCTTGCAGCCTGTTGGGCAGGAAAGAAGTGGGAGAGAAAAACGTTGGAGCAGAAAGAGAAAAGGCCTACCCACTTTTGGCTCTAACCCTGCCTACTGGTGTCATGATCAGGTCTGTTCCCCTTAGTGTGGGCGAAGGAATTTCAGGCTACCAATCGGAGACATTCAGATGGCTCAGAGTGGAAGGAGTGAAGGTCGAGGGCAAGTACTGCAAGTAGAAAGATGCGGGAGGAGAGAGGCAATGGTGAATACTGGAAGGGAAGGACAAGGATGGGTGCAGTAACTGATCACATAAATCCGGTGTTCGCCCAGCCAAAGGCTTGGGCAGGAAGCCAGCTATTGCAAGGGGAGGAGCAGAATGAAGACACCCCTCGTGGTGCAAAACATAGGCCATGTGAGGTAGGGTGAAGCTGTGCCTATAAAAGGCAACCCACCCGAGGCATCAGCCTCTTTAAAATTCGGCTCCCACCCTTCTTCTAGTATGGGATCAGCCAGTCGCTCCCTTTGGAGGGGAGGCTGAGTAGGAATTTTTTCCATTCTTGATGGTTTTGCCTACTTCATACTGGAACTCTTACGTGAGAGGGTAAGTAATGAGGTTGATTCGTGGCAGGAATGTGCGGGAATTGGCTATATTGGATAGGGACGGCGAGCACTCTGGCACCTTTTGGTGATTGGCATAGCTGGAGGACCTGCTCCTCGGGGGCTATGCGGCTCCCGTGCCAGGATATGGTATGCCTTTGGAGACCCTCCTATCTTCACCTACTCGCTGTCGTTATGGCAGTGGGCAAGAGTGTCATAGGGTGGTCTCCCCACACTTACAAAGTGTCACATAAGTAAGGAGCTGGATTTCCCGACCCCTTGCTTTGGAGAGTGGCTCGCCCATAAGCCAGGCAAGTGGCCTGAGAGAAGGACTTAATTCCCGCACTTTCACATGCAGATCCAGAGAGGGATGAATCTATCTAATTATTAATAAAGAGGCCCTAGTTTAATCCAAGCTCTTGTGTCCGTGTCTTTATTCTATGCTTCCGCTTCCTCTCGCAAAAACTAGCCCCTCCGGGCATGCGCCCTGGAAGTAAAGGAAGATTTGGGGAATAATGTAAATGAGTGGGGAGAAAGCAAGCAGGACCATGCTACCACTCAAACTGCCTGCCTACGGTAGAATGTGAGCCTAAAGGGCCTTTCTGGTGCAATGTCTTCTAACATCTTCCAAGAACTGTGAGGACAGATTAGGGCTGCATCGTCTTGACAGTGATTCCCTCACACACACCATCACAAGTGTAAATGCTAACTCTAACTTTCCCTCTCAGCTCGGGGGAGGATGCAATTAGACCGTTATATGTACTACTTGTCACTTACTTGTCAGGCTCCCCTGACAGTTAGAAATAAAACCTTCAGACACTTGATGTTACGTTGAAAACCCTCAATTTCCCCCCCCCACTTGACTGTAGCTTTAAAAAGAAAAAGAAAACCTAAGCACAGAGCACTGTCAGTTTGAAAGCCCTTTGATCTCCCATTAAAGAATCCTTCATAATGTCATTATGAAAATGCTTAGTGAGAAAAAAAAATATATTCACACATACATCCCTTAGTGCCCCACAAATCTTCCCGACTTGCAGTTGCATTAAACACGAGGATGCTGTATTTAAGAAAGCAATTAGGAAGAGCTCTCCAAGGAGCGGGTTTTGTAAAAAAAAAAAAAAAAAAAATCTGCCTTTGGCACAAGCAGATTGAGTGACACATACATTTGTCAATAGAGTAACATTTTAGCTGCTGATTCCCCTTGTCTGCCTGACTGCTGAATGACATTTCAGATGAATAAATGCATTCGGTTCATACAGTGGTGTACAAGTATCACAATATTAGAATTGACAGTTTCCAGTCCTGACTCCAATGAGGCTCCCTCCCGTTAAGACCCCATGGTGGCAAAGAACCTTTGACCCAAGAGTCATACAGCAGGGGTACATTTTGAAGTTCAGGCACTCCTCATGATGGTCCCCATAGCCACACTCTGAGGAATGAACAAAAATGGAGGCAGCACTGTTGATCCATATCAACAAATCAGTTCTAGCCATTTTCATCTCCACCAGGAGCAGGACTTCTGTAAAACTATTTTGCATTACAATAAAGGTAGCTCACAACAATATATTGTTGTTGAGAAAATCCATTTTCCCTGAGCTACTGTGAAGTTAGCAGCTAAGATCAAGCACACATCCTGGTGGGTGGGGTGGCAGATGATGTCGCTGTGGCTACTAATCAAAAAGTCATGGTGCTTCAGCCCTGTGAGCCCTGGTCCCACTACAACACTTTTCAAGAGGCCCTGCCCACATATCACTGCATGGCTCAAATGCAGGCCCTCTGCTTTTCCTCCTCCCACATTTGTCATATGGAAAGTCTGCATAGGAAGAGGAATACAGCACCAAAGTGGCACTGCTGTACCTCTTTGCAAAAGAGGTGCATGCTAGGCATGATGGTCCAACCGGTGCCTGAATGAACTCTTGGATACAGTGACCCTCTATGTAATGCATATGCATGGGTGCGTTCACAAGCCCAGGGACAAAACAGAACCCTGTGGGACAGCACAGTATATAAATGCCAAGGAGTCAAACAGTAGTCTCCCAAAAGCAGCTTCTGAAATTGGCCATTCATCTAGGAATGGAGCCATTGCAACTCAATGCCTCCGAATCCCAGTCCAACCAGCTTATCCAGAAGAATAGCATGATCGAGCATATTGAAAGCCACTGAGAGGTCTAGGAGAACCAACATGGTCACGTTCTGCCTGTCTTACTCCTGGCACAGGTCATCCATCTGGGCAACCAAAACAGTCTCAATTCCAAAACCAGGCTTGAACCCCAGTTCGCATCATCCAAGAGAACTTGGAGTTCTGCAGCAACCATCTACCTAGCCCAAGAAATAATTATTGGGAACTGGCTGATAATTACTAATATCTTCTGAGTAAGGCTCTATTGAGTGCCATTTTTTTGGGCACAAAAGTGGGGTATAAATCAAATAAATAAATATTGCATTAATAACTTAATATATTTCAAATTCAGAGTCCTGTCCAGCCCAACATTTTCTGTGCAGGGCACTCTCAGATAAGTGCACTTATGCCAATAGTACCAAAATAACTAGAAAAGAACAAGAAACTGGACACTACTCAATACCATCTGGTAGGATTTGTGAATGTACGGTTTGTGATGGCCCACAATGAATTCTGGGGTTTATACCACCAGTTCCTTCTTCTTTTCCACCTGTCTTTGTTATTATTGGCATGGGGTGGCATGCTTGACATTGCCCTGCACATAGAGAAAGCTTTGGAACAGACAGAACTCAGTGCCATCTTATAGAGCAGAGGAGGGCAACTGCAGGAGGGCCATTGGTGCCGCCCAGCCCCCCCCCCCCAGTGGCCTAGACCCCCTTGCAGACACAGAATGTGTGTGTGAGCATGTGTGTGTGCATGCCGCCCACCCCTGTTGTAGGGAAATCTTTGCTGGACATGTAGATATATGATTTGAAGTACAGAGTCGCATCCCTTATTCTTTCCTACGTATTTTAGCTAGTATTGGCATAGTGTGCCATGCCTGACAGCATCGTGCACAAACAGAAAGCTTTGGTCCAGATAGGACTCAATGCCATCTTGTAGAGGACACTTTTGCGGATGAATAGGTGTGTGACTGTGGGTGTTTAGAGCTTATTGGGGAGAAAACAGCACCAGTTCCTCATTCATTTCTTCCTCTTTGTGATATTATTAGTGTGGTGCACCATGCTTGGCAGTGCCCTGTGCACTGGGCCAGAGAGGACCAAATACCATCTTGTAGGGGACATTCTGCTGGACTGTTGGAGTATTGTGTTGCTCCCAGCCCCAGGTCCTTATTAATGTGTGTTGCAGAAAAATGACCCTTGGTTGAAGAGAATGTTTGTTTATCTTGAAGGGATTAAACAACCATCTTCCAGTCATGGAGATATGTGATATGGGGTAGCCCTAAGTTTCATTTCGAGAGCAGTTTCATTAAAGCATTAGACCCTTATTCAGTTTCCTGACTGAGCTCTCTTTCGACATTTCATTCACATAAGCAACTAGGAACCAACTTCAGCATTGTTATGGAAATGAACAAGTGGGCCTTTTTGACTTCCTGATGAATGTGTAATTTGAGAATCTCTTCAAAAGCATAAGCAAGGACAAGAGGACAACTACTTGCAAATAAATGCATTTCTGTTGCTGGAACTTACTGGCCTGGTGCTTGCATAGGTAGCACCCTTTTCCTTGCCCACTCTCAGTATTTATGCATAGAGCCTCCATGGCATCTACATGTTTTTATTAACCTTCCAGCTTGTCAATTTCCCAGGATTTGAAGGGAATAAAGTCCCAAAATCTGACATACATGCACCAGTAATTTCATTAAAGAAATGTAAAAATGAGTTTGATGTTGTCGACTTAATTCTTAATAGGCTATGATCCATAAGTCAAAGTCACCACCAATTCAACGTAATTAGCAGCCCTTGATCAAAAGAAAACCAGGATTATTTAAACAGAATTAAAGCAATGACAGGGTAGCCTATTAAAAGCATCCTTCTAGGTCAGGGTTAACGATATAATTAGAATATACTTTCAACTATTGTAACCTTGTCGTGTATTCTTTCTTTTTTTCCAGAGTAGGAAAAATAATATACAATTAATGTTTTGCCAAGCTGCAGTATTTCCGATTAGTGCTGTGTTAGGTTAACTGCCTCCTCTGCAAATGATCTTATGTGTAGAGTGTTTTCTGAGAAGTTACGTTCCATGAGATGGAAATGTGCCATAGAAAACAGGGGCAAATTGAATTACAATTCTAAGTTGGTTCACAAGCAAGATGAGGAATAAGCTTTCTTCTTTACTTCTCTTCAGAACTGGAATGAAGGACTGTGCCTAAGCCCCTATTGCATCTCCAGAAACTTGCCAGCCTAGCTTACATGTTATATCAGCCTCCGTCCATATGTTCTGGACAACAACTCCCAGAATTCCTGACCATTAGCCATGCTGGCAGGTGCTGATGGGAGCTGGAGTCCAAAACACCTGGAGTATACCAGGTTGGGGAAGGTTGCTGTTATGTTAGCGATGTGATCAGCAACGATATTTTTTTTAAAAAAAGAATCAATACCAGGCATAGTGGGAGGGGGGCATTTTGATCAGCAGCACTACAGCACATGGGCAGGATTAAACATTCCCTCCCCAGCTGTGATCTTAGTAAAAAAACATTCACCATCACCCATTGTCGCAATTAACTTCAGGGGGGAAATTCCCATTCTCACCAATGGGTGTTCCCTCCTCCCCACTTAATGCTAATTACTAAGATCACAGCTCGGGAGGGAAGGCTTAAATTTTTCCTCCCTGCCCACTGCAGTGCTGACCGTAATCCTCTCCCGCCATGCCTCGTATTGAATTTTTTAAAAACCAAAGTGTTGTTAATTAATTTGTTGATCTAGCATGTGGTTGTGCTCTAAGCCCAAGGCTTAACACATACATACACCTATTTTTGTCTAGACATAGATTTGTCTGATCTGTTGGTAGGGAGCAAAACTACTGTAGAGAATCCATGAGACCCTTGTCCTTGGAGAGACAAAATGGCTATCTGTTAGATTGTGAGGTCAGGGTGATTTCTGCTCCCCAACCCCTAACCCCAGCTCTGTGATAGTTGCTACCTCTAGGAGCTGTGAAGCTTCTAGAGAATTCATTCATTATCCCATCATCATCATCATCATCATCATCATCATCATCATCAATATTTATATACCATTCAATTATCTAACACAGATTCCAGAGCAGTGAACATAGGTATAAACAGTAAAAGAAAGAAAATTTAAAAAGCCAATTAAAAACATCCAATTTAAAAACAAAGAGACCAGAAAAACAGTGGCTGGTCAGTTGATAAAGCCTTCTCGAAACAGAGGCCAGATCTAGATCAAGCATAGTGTTATATCCTGCTTGGTGTAGATCTGGCCAGAGTTGTTTTCAGGAGGTGCCAGAAGCAGCCTAGTGTTGGTGCCTGTCTGACCTCCATGGGCAGAGAGTTCCATAGAGAAGGGGCCACTGCACTAAAGGCTCTTCTCCTGGGGGATTCCAGTCGGGCCACAGGTCCACGTGGTACCACCAGGGGCATGCCCTCCAATGTCCTCTACTTTTGCAGAGAAGATGGCTCCCATCAAACTTAAGATGAGAGTCTGAACACTGCTTTCCACCCACCCACTGCTAGGTATGGGCTGTGAACTGTGAGCCTGCCCTTTTTCCTCCTGTGCTTCACTTTCATCCTAACAGAGTCTATGGTCTGGCTAGGGCACTCTCTGTTCTCCACACACACACACCCTAACATGATCAAGTGCTTCCACAACAGCTAAAATGAACAGTTCTCATCAGACTGTAAATTAAGAATCAAACGTAAACAGGTTTTCTCTGTTGCTTCCAAGAACCATGTCACAGACACTGTGCTAAATCCGTGACATTTGGATTCCTGGATATTAGGCTCCTCTTTGAGAACCTTACACCACTAATCCTTGGTTCACTGAGCATCTGAAAGATGCTTGCTTAAATCTTGTTAAATAACTTGCCAACTCCAAACTAAGGCTCTAACTGCCAACTTCCAGTATGTCTGAGATATTAATTGTTGCCCCAGCTTGAGGTCCTGGGGTTTTTGTTTTTATTTTTTGCAACTCACATAATTTCCTGAGAATTTCTGCTAGCACACAGCCTTTGAAGTTGACAGATACAAACCCGAAAAGTTCCAGGGCTGATAAAAGGTAACAGGAAGAAGTTATTATGCTTTTTTGAGTGCGAGGAAAGAAATATAAAGCTAACATTTCCATGATCTTTAATTCACTTTAAACCTTTCATCGGGAAGGCTTGACTGCTGACCTTTCAACAGATGGAAATGGAAATTGTATCTGATGAAACGATCCTATGATCATGCCGTCAGATGCAACAGGACCAGTGCGACAGGACTTTCCCCCTCTCTCTTTCCCCCTGTAGCCCTCTGCGCTATCCAAAAATCTGCTGCTGAGGGTTTCCCAGTGCAATTTTTCCCCCTCCTGGTTCCGCTGCCGGAGCTGCTTCTATCAGCAGGACGACATCATTGGACCCAACCCATTGAGAACAGATGCTGAAGTGATGCTGGCTATGCGTCGCACCACTTAAAAACCTTTAGTTAGAAGGAACTCTTCACATCTGAAAACGTTTGAATGGGCTACATGCCAGACCATCACTGTGCAGTGTTTGAAGGCCAACAATCCCTTGCTCAAGCAGAGGCTACAATGCTGTGTACTCCCTACACACTTAAACATTACTCAGACTGTGTGGGAGACCTATGTAGGTAAGAGCTTTACAGTGATATTGCATGGTGCCGGCATCACACCAAAATCAGCCCTGAACCATAGAGTTGTGACTTGGGTCTACCTGCCCCAGCATTGGCATGAGAGGACAAGTCATCTCCTTGGAACAGTACAAGCACCCAAGCATTTGTGTAACAATGAGAATCACTTCTCCAGTTCTAGTTTTCCTTCCTCCTTCCTCAGTTTAGCTGTGCTGTAAAGGAGGCCTTTCAGGATGGTCCAGCCAGGGGGAGAAGTCCCCTATAGGCATAGCCTACTAGCCCCTTTCATCCCTTTCTATATCCTGCATTTTATTACCAGCCTTATTTATTTATTTATTTATTTATTTATTACATTTATATACAGCCCCATAGCTGAAGCTCTCTGGGCAGTTTACCTTGCCGAAATATTCTAAATCCTGCAACAACAAAAAGCAAATGTAACTTTTCAGTTCTGGGTAGGTGATACTCAGAATAATTTGTCTGCTCTTGGGTAAAAATTATTTAATAAAGAGTTCAGTGGATACCTTATTTATTCAGTTGGGAAATGCAATGAAAGAAAGAGCCAGAGTGAATACATCTGTTCAAGCTGTCTGACTACAGAAACACTGTGAGATGAGGGCATATCAATTTATGGGAATTTGATTCGAAGTGAAACCTCCCAATCGGGTTCTGGATTTTCAAAGTGCCGTTCATCTCAAACAAGCAAGAGGTCAGTGGAGGCTGGTGGCTCCTATGTCAGTGGGACGGTGAATCCACTTTTGGTTTTGGTCAGAACTACCTTGGAGCTCTGACTGGTTCTGGCTGAAACCCCGGAGCGGATTCACCACCCCACCACCATTGGAGTAACCAACCCCCACTGAAGGAGTTCACGTGCTGTATAGAATCATAGAGTTGGAGGGAATCTTTTAAGTCATATAGCGAAACTTATTCTAGGAAATCCAGAGCTAGAGCATCCCCAGCACAGATGGCTGTCCTCCAGCCAGGGAGAACCCACCACCCCTCTAGGGCAGGGGTAAGCAATGTGTTCCCAGACACCTTTCATGGTGCCCTACCCTTCTCACAATTTTTTTTTTAAAAAAATAACACATTTTCTCACAGGCAGCTGAAAAGTAAGAGCCTACCATTGCTGTCATCTTCATTTCCCATTAAAGCTACTGAGCTACATGACGGGGCTCAGAGACATTCTTAGGGAATGAAACAGCTGGCTTTTGTGACTAGCCAACCCACCCTTTGCAGCCATTTTGTAGTGGTGCCCACAACAGTTTCTCAAATGGCCAAATGGGCCCATGGGTCCAAAAAGTTGCCTACACCTTTTCTAGGGAATTGGTCCCATTGTCAAACTGCTGTCACCTTTAAGAAGTTTCTCCTAACATTTAACCACAATCTACTCTCCTGTAATGGGGGCGTGGGCGTGTCTATACACCCTGTATATCCTGTGGTGGCTGCACAGTGGTGCTGTATATTTTATACAACACAGCTGCCAACTCGCACCCACCACAGGCTATCCCCCTGAAACAGCACACTTAAAAAGTGTCATGACTTTTTCATTTACTCTGAGGTCACCACCATCTGACAGTGGTTAGCTCACTTCACATCAAGGCTGGGGGCTGATTGAGGCCCACGGTTGGTCAGGGGGATGTGCAGGAAGGTCAGGTAGAGGGCAGGGGGCGGAAAGCCCACGATCCCTCCTGCCATGGGGATTTGCCACTCCCACCCTGCAGCTGGGATGCCGTGGGTTTTTGAAGGAAGGAACAGCAAAGCAATGCCATCAAGATACCTCCTTAATCCAATTTAGACCTCAAGGATTTGTAGAAAACCATAAAATCTTGATTTCTGTATTACAGAGGGATCTTGATTTCTGCACTACAGAGAGATAAAAAGGGAGATAGTCCAACCATGCTTAAGTACAGATTTCCAAAATGCCAGCAAATTGAGTGGGTTTGCCCTTTAAAATGTCAAGGTACATATTTATGTGATACTTAGCATAGAAATTGTAAATCAGCCTAAGGTATTTAGGCTGTGACTTTCCCTCTTTCTCTCACCCACTTTTAAAACAATAGTATACTTGGCTATTAAGGGTAATGTTTTGACTTTGTGAGCACAATAATTCCAGGTAAAACACAATAATTCATTAATGTCATCAGTAAAAATAAATAATAAAATGCAGCATCACTTTCTTTAAAGAACCATCATTATAACTTACGTTATTGATCATCCTAAAAGATTTGCCTACACGTAGGGGAGGGGAAACTGTAGCTCCAACTCCAATCAGCCCCAGCCAGAGTGGCTAGTAGTGGGGTTGATGGGAGTTCTCCTAACGTTCAACAACATCTGAAAGGCCACAGTTTCTCTGCCCTGGACTACAGCAAAAGGTGTTGTTTACTAGGTTTTCAGAAAGCCAACAAGGATAAGCTCAGGAGGGCTGCACTACGTAACAGGTTCAACAATGGCGAACCACAAAAACAGACAGTGGCCTGAGGTGCTTCTTGAAATGAGAGCCGTCTGAGAGAGGCTTTCCCAGTAGAATTCATTGGGCCAGAGTCATTGTGGGGAATGGCACTCTTTTATCCTGGCGGCTTCGGATATATTCATACCAGAAGCAAAACATTAAAATGACGCATTCTCCTGCATTTTTTTCTTTTTTAAAATGCAAGAAAGCAGTGCTTGCTCTGTAATTTGCTGCCCGAAGCTACTGCTTTACTTTGCTTCATAGTAAGGCTGACCCTGGGGATTCAAGGCTTTATGGGTCATATAGAGACAATGGCCCATTTTCTCATTCAAGGCTCACACAGACACAGATGCCAGTTGATTTCTGTAAACTTGAGGATGGACAGCTGAACGTGTGAACCGCCTCCACATTGTGACTCAGGTGGTATGGAGATCTACCTCTGGTGTTAGATTGGTGATGGCTCATTCACATTCACACTGGTTGCCACAAAGTTACAGTCATCACATTTTATTTATTTAATGTATTTCATTTTTATACCGCCCCATCGCTGAAGCTCTCAAAAATTAAAACCATAAGGTACAGCGTAAAATATAAAATATGGAAGCTGAAACCCATAATAAAAAGCTACAATAAAAGTACAATCAAACCAAGCAGAAATGCAGAGATTTAAAATACAGATTTAAAATAGCAGAGTGAAAAGACTAGGATGGCAAAATGCTAAAATAAAAAGGTCTTCAGCTGACACCTGAACCTCTCTAGGGAGCTCATTCCACAACAGAAAAGGCCCTTCTAATCATGATTAGGGTGGCCACATGTGCAAAAAAGGAGGGCATGGATTTTCATAAAATTTGCATATGCCAATACTTTGGAAACAATTACTATGATTTCTATATCACCATAGTATAGAAGACTGTGATCAAGTCACTTGGGTGCCTGCATGCTCAGTCTGCTGTCTAGGTGATAAGAACTAGATGGATGGACAATTCCAAGGACTCCTATACTCCCTTCTTAGGGTTCTTTATATTTGAACCAGACAACCCTTCAAATAGAGGACTGTCCTCAAATAGAGGACTGTCCTTTGTAAAGCAGAGCCTCCTGTGGCGCAGAGTGGTAAGTGCAGCCGAAACTCTCCCCACTGCCTGAGTTAGATCCTAGTGGAAGCTGGTTCTCAGGCAGCCGGCTCAGGTCAACTCAGCCTTCCATCCTTCCGAGGTCAGTAAAATGAGTACCCAGCTAGCTGGGGGAAAGGTAACTGCGACTGGGGAAGGCAATGGCAAACCATCCCACTACAAAGTCTGCCAAGAAAACATCAGCGAAAGCAGGCGTCCCTCTAGGAGTCAGCAATGACTCAAGTGCTTGCACGAGAGGTTCCTTTCCTTCTTTTCCCTCTGTAAAGCAGGGCACATGCCCACCCTATATGTGATTGACATGCTTTTTTTTTCAGACTTTCCAACATACTCTTACTCAGAATATCAGGGTTGAATATGTTTTGTCTGATTGCTCCCTTAGAACAGAACTGCCTACCTCTAGTATTACCAAATGTCTATGTAACGGTGTGATATTCCAATAGGGCATATATGCATAAAATCCAATGTCCATGGACCCAGATAGCACAGTTAATTCCTGGACTTTATTTGAGAAATCAACCATGTGATCTGGCCCTAAACAAGCTGGTTTATACAAACATATGTCCAAATACAAAATCTTACCCCCACTAAGATCTGGTGACGTTGGAGACGGGGAGATTTTCAACAAAGTATATCAGGATGCTGGAATTTTGTAGTACTGCCAACACAGCAAATTCAGTTTGTTTTATTTACTGATTTTTTCCTATCTAGTCTTAGAAAACGCTATAAAAAGTTTAAAATTGTGAAATTGAACTGGCTTTCATCTCTAAATGACTTGTCTTTCTCTTTTTAGGTATTCGGTAGATCGCCATACTGATATGGACAGAATATTCAACATTGATTCTGGAAACGGTTCAATATTTACTTCCAAACCTCTCGACCGGGAAACGTTATTGTGGCACAACATTACAGTAATAGCTGCAGAGATCAGTAAGTTGTGCATGAACACCATTGCTGTGAATGCAGCCTTCCAGCTGAGACAGTCTGAAAGGAAGTCAGTCTCCATGCTTTGGTTGCTTGCTGTTATTCAAGGAAGTAAACCTGAAAAAAGTTTTTATATTCCCCCCCCCTCTCCCCCCCCCCAATGCTATGAAAAGGCAAGTTTGTGCCTCAACAGAAAGAAAATTAACCCACTACTCATTTCAGATCAAATAGACCGGAGAAATCCTCCTAGCCATTAATTAATTGGGACAGGAATTGCTGATTTGTGAAACGCTGCATAGATTGTATATATTACAAAAAGTACGTACATAATATTGGAGTCGGGGGATGAAAAATGAAGCCCGTCTTGAAAGACCATCATCTAAAAGTCACTTACTTCTGTTAATTTTATTAGGGCCAAATTTAATTAGGAAACCTGCAGCCCAGCACATCTCTCCTAAATCTATTTATACAAAAGCTATTATTGATGGGAGATGCTGGAGCCCTGGCCTCCTTTCCATATGGTCCCTAGATAGGTGTGAAATGACCCTTTGCAGTTACTAGTTTAGTTAATCAAATAACTATGCAGCTAGTGATAACTGCAGCATCTGAGCAAACGAACAAATGCATGTTAGACAGCCTTTTTTATTGTATCCCCTTTTCTATATGAGCCTGCCATAGAACACTTTTTTAAAAAATCTCCTGCTCTTAAGGGCACACCCTGGTAACAAATGTAGACCAGTTTGGGCTGCAGCCTGTGCACACTTACTTTGGAATAAATGTTATTGCATAAGCCCCATCAGTAAGACTTTCTTCCAAGGATTAATGTATGGGATTGCACAGATGGTTGTTAACTCCCTCAAATGACCAAGATTGTATGAGTCTTTCTACAGGAGACATTTGTTGTGCACGTGTGATTCCTCACTCAAGATAGTTTGCAGATGGCTTACACAACATTGTCATCTTCCAGGGCCTGTCCTGTTGTTTACAACCATTTCAGCATATATATTTTTCTAAAGAGGAATGTCTGGTATATTCCTGAATGGCGGCATGAAACCCTTGCGTATTTGTGCAATTCCGCTATACCATAGCACCACCTAGTGATTGTGTAATGGAACATATAAAAAGGCAGAAAAAGAAAACCCCTGGGGATAAAAAATGTGTGAAGGAGCCAATCTTAATCCAACAAAGAACCTGGAAGCAGAAACTTCAGTAAAGTGTGAACCACCCAGGGAGCTTCAGCTATCGGGCGTTATAAAAATGCAATAAATAAATAAAATAAAATTAAAATAAAGTGGCGGGTTAAAAGCCTCATTTAGAAATGCCCTTCAGCTATCGCATTTAAAGTTGTGTATCTAAGAACTGGTAAATTGTAGCATATATGGAACATTTAAACAGCTACATGTATTCGTGTAATACAGATACTTCTATCATTTTGTTGCATTTGACCCTGGCACTTACCACAATGACATTATTTAATGCCTTGGATGGTGTAAACATTTAGAGCGCCATCAGATGAGTGCCTTATTGCATGCTCGTTACTAGGAACTCACAGATTTTTGTGGGTCAATCTCACAACTTCGTCTGCCTCCTGCACTCCTCCCGCCCCTTCTAGCCTTCTTCGCGTGACAAAAAGCCCCCAGTAAATCTGACTTATTTTTAAAGAGGGAAGTTGCCGCTATCTCCTGCTGTGTGCACAAGCAGCAGCGGGATCAGAATGGCCCTCTAAATGGGCCACATGCAGGTTGTTTACTTCCTCTTTTGAAAGAGTATTTATTTATATATTTATTTATTGCATTTCTGTACCACCCAATAGCTGAAGAGTAAGCAATAAGGGACAAACACATGGGTGGAGAAGTGACGTTAAGGAAACGCGGTTTTCCCCCGTGTGAGGACGCTGTTAGATAGGGTCCTCTTTGCAGTTCAGTAAGAGAAACTCAATGCCAGAGCTCTGTGTACTCCATTCTGGAAACAAAACAAAAATTGCTCCCAGCCTATCTCCTTCCTAAGCACGTAAACGAGCCCTCACAAGTCTCGCCTCAGACCTACGAGCTCCGCTCAGCTCCGTGCCTTTCCCTTCCCCTCCTTTTTTTTGGTCTGTTTCCAGTCCCTCTCCTTTCGCCGATATAAATATGTGGATCTCCGCATATAGAATTTATTGTTTTGCTTGTCCCTTCTCCGTGGCGGATGTGAGAATGTGCGCAGCAGCAAGTACACTAAATATATATATATATATATATATATATATACATATATATACATACACACATCGCTGCACTGTGATGCTCGTTTACTAATTTGAATCTGCTAAAAATCGGCTTAAAATTTAATAAGAAGCATATTCCGCTGTCATATAGATGAGGGTGCAGCCTCAAGAAACAGAAAGAGAGGGGACTTGAGAGTGGGAAAAGAGCTTTTCTCCTGAGGCTCATAGCCGTGTGGTGGAGTGAGGGGTTTTATTGGGATTGTGGCTGGGGAGGAGAGGGTTAAACCTCTCTTCTCTGCTGTGGTCCCAATGAAAATGGGGTGGGTGGGGGTGGGCAGTCCTATTGCAAAGAACTGGCCTACTTTCTAAGGACATATTTAGTGTCACTTGTAGTTTGGCCTTCACTGAGGTGGTCGAAGTTTTCCTTTACCCTCCCTTTCATTTTATGTCGTTTCGAATAGCACATTTAGAGTCCTGTCAAGTTTGCTCCTCACACAAAGACAAAAGTTAAAGTAAAGCCTATACAATAATAAGCCTATGAATAAGTGGGGGGAGGGGGTGTAGCAGAGAATATCGAGAAGGAAGTAGAAGAGAGAAAATAGGAGTTTTTAATCATTTGTTAAAACAGGACAAACGAGGTCAGCATTTTCTCTAAGCATGTTAGTGTAGTCATTGTTACATTCTTATCCATGCTTCTTCCAAGATACTCAGGGCAGGGAGCATGGCTGTCTCCCTGACCCCTTCATCCTAAAAACCCTATAAGTTGGACTGGGAGTCGGGAGAGCCATGTTTTAGACCCTACTCGGCAATGGAAGCTCACTGGGCGTCTTTGGGCCAGTCACAGACTCTCAGCCCAACCTACCTCACAGGGTTGTTTTTGTGAGGATGAAAATGGAGAGGGGAATTATGTACGCCACCTTGCACTATATAAATAACTTTATAAGCAGTTACCATGTGGAGCTCTGCCATCATGTGAGGCTCCACGCCATGAAATGTGATGGCTGATCTCCATGCAAGTAAATGTTTCTATATTGTATGGGAAACAACTCACCAAAGGAAGACTGTTTCCTGGTTATCGGAATGTGTCTTCGTGACAAATGTACAACTGATGTCACATGTGGACAACTCTCATTTATTATTATTTATTACATTTGTATACCATCCCGTAGCCGAGGCTCTCTGGGCGGTTTACATAATTATTACATTTACCCCACGCACCCACCCTATGACCTACTCAAGAGCCCAAAGAAGTCAGTGACAGAATCAAAGATAGAATTCAGGCTTTCCATTGTGCAGTTCTCTTTCAGCTGAGAGCTCTCAAGTTTTGAATGATGAATTTTCTTAAGCCTGAAAGCTGTGAAAGGTGAAACAGAAACTGCACTGCAGAAAGCACTTCAAAAGCCAAGATCAAGAGAAATTTAAGAGTTCAGTCCTTGGTTTGATAGATGCTACATAAATAACTAAGAAAGGTGTGTTTACATTATGCATTGAGAAAAAGGAGCTGTCTGCTCCATATAGTAACACCATTTCCTTTCCTCCCCCCCCACCTTTTTTTTTTTTTGGAGAGGAATCAGGTGGCAATTGATTATAGCCCAAAGTTTAGGAATTTATTCATTGAAGGAAAAAGGCCTTGGTAGAAAGGGAGGGAGACGTGATAAAGATCAATGAAGTGTAAAGCTTGCATAAGTCTATGGGAAACTGGTGTTCCTGATAGCTATTACCCAACAATAGATTGTGTGAGGGAGAGACTATTGTGTGTTTCTAAGCAAGTGTCTCCTATTGACTTTTTAGTACTAATAGGAGACTGTGCGAGAGTGACAGATCAACATTTCAAATGTAAAAAATTCTATGGAGTTTTGGGCAGTCTTCTTAGATAAATTCCTGGAGGAGAACGCTATCAATGGCTACTAGTCTTGATAGCTATGTACTACCTCCAGTAGCAGAGGCTGTAAGTCTTTGCACATCAGTTGTTGGGTAAAATGGTTGGGAGGGTACTATTTTACCCATGTCCTGCTTTTGGGTTCCAGCTGTGTGAACAGAGTGCCTGGACTAGATGGGCCCTTGGTCTGATCCAGCATGGCTCTTCTTATGTTCTTATGTTGGTATGAATAAGTGGGAGAGAGAATCAGATGTGAACATTCAGATTAATGTTACTGTAGAGTTTCTACCTTCATTTTCGTGAGTGTTGCAATTCTATGTGTCTGATTATGCCTGAAAATACTTTAACTCACACAAATCATTGTACATGCTAATCGTGTTACACTCAATGTTAAAAGGCTTTCCCTGGCTGTCTCTTTTCTCTCATTGCAGACAACCCAAAGGAAAGCAGTCGTATCCCGGTGTTTATTAAAGTCCTGGATGTCAATGACAATGCCCCAGAGTTTGCCATGTTTTACGAGACCTTCGTCTGTGAAAACGCAAAGGCTGAGCAGGTCTGCAGTTTGTGCTGCTTCATAAGAACATATATATATATATATATATATATATATATATATATATATATAATTATATAATTATACTGTATTTTCTTTCAGTGACAAGCATTAGGCATCTGTGTTGTGCAGAACAACTGGTACCTTGCATTGTAGGAACTGCCAATAATGCTAAGTGAAATCCAACCATGTCTACATTGCACCATTCTGGCATTCACTTAGTAGCCGATGTGTCACTGCATTTGACAGACTTCACTGTGGCTGCTGTTTGCACTTTAGTTTGCCACCTCCATTCGTTCCTTTTCTTTTTTAAAAAAGGAGTCCTGCACTTGTTCTATATAGTGCTTCTCTTGATGCATCAGTTGCAGGTCTACATAAATGGTCTGCAGCCCGAATTTGCACTGCTCAGTCCGCTGGCACATGACTACTAACTGATTGCTCCAACATTACTTATTCTGAATAGTAAGGGATGAACAAAGTCTTGGCATCAAAGAGTCTGAATGCCACACTGATGATACCATAATCCTGTTGTCAATTTTTAGCTCATACAGACCCTAAGTGCCGTTGACAAAGACGATGCTTTTGGTGGACACAAATTTTCATTCTCATTGGCCCCTGAAGTAGCCAGCAGCTCCAATTTCACCCTTCAGGACAACCAAGGTATATTCATTTATCAGTGTTATTCTCCTTCCATCTATCTCCTTGGGTTTGGGCATTCAGAACAGTGATGCAGCTACTCTGGATCTCAGGGCCAAAGTCCAGGGGTCCCTCAAATGACCACCCAGGGAGTGGCAGGTGATGAGGGCAGCAGAAGCAAACTCTTATTTTATTCCTGTGGTCACAATGGCACTATGATCGAATTGAATTTAAAATGCAAAACTGCACATTCAGAATACTTATTCATTTCAAATCAGGATTGGCCAAAAATGTTCTTGTTATTTTTCTAATGTATCATGAATGTAAAGTGTGAGATGGCTATTGGAGGAAGGAAGAGGAATATTAGTTGTGTGTTTCACACATGGCCATATAAAGGGGACCCCCAAAAGACCATTAAGTCCAGGGTCTAAAAATACCTAACTGCACTACTGTTTCAGAAGGAACATACCCCTTATGATATTGGTGCATCTTTCCAGATAACACAGCCGGGATCTTCACAAGGAGAAGCAGATATAACAGACATGAAATGAACATGTACCTCCTACCCGTGGTAATATCGGACAACGAATATCCGATTCAGAGCAGTACAGAGACGGTGACAATTCGAGTGTGTGCCTGTGACCAGAGAGGCAAAATGCTCTCCTGTAACGCTGAAGCCCTGATCCACCCTACCGGCCTTAGCACAGGAGCTCTGGTTGCAATTCTCCTCTGCATCATTATATTGCTAGGTAAAGGACTCGCATTAATTGGTGTTTGTGGTGGGTGGGGGGAAGGGAACAGTTCCCAGCAAATGGGTGGAACATGTATGTATGTATGTACATGTGTTACACATAAATGTAATGAGCAAGATCTAATAATGGTGGTATCCATTGTCATAAGTGGAATTAACCATATAAGTTTTGCACCGATAGCCTTCACATTTTTTTGTCTGTACTATCATCAATATTTTGGGCATCAGCCAGTGGTGACAGATGCCCGGAACGTCGACAATTGTACAGACAGTACAACCACCTCAGCTCCACTCATCTGCCTCATTCACTTAGAATCAGAGCCCACTGCAAGCAACCACCCTTCCACCCATGCAAAGCGCCAACCAGCGCACAGAACCTTTGCCACATCTCCACTAAATCTGTACTGCACAAAAACAAAAACATACACTCACTAAGTGCACTAATGCAGGACCACTAAACCTCTGTATACCAGTTGCTGGGGAAGATGGATGGGAAAGTGCTATTGCCCTCATGTTCTACTTGAGGACTTTCCATAGGCAGCTAGGTGGCCAGTGTGTGAACAGCATGCTGGGCTAGACAGGCCTTGGTCTGATTCATCATGGTTTTTCTTCTGCTCTTCTGTTCCTAACATGACCACACTCTGCAGGTACACACTGACACAACTCTATACTGTCACACTTATGGTCCATATAATTCAAAGTTCACCAGCCAGGACATTGTGGGCTTGTTAACTCCTCAACCCCAGTAAAAGAGTTCCAGCTACTCGGGTGATTCATTTACACCAGCAACTGATATCCTGTTTCTAATCACGGCAGACACGTCACTGCCCAGTGAGATGAGGGGTCTCTTCTCTTTTTCTCACCCACCCTGGCAATAGCTGCTTATGCTCTGTCAGAAGATATTATTAAAGGTGCCCTAGGTTAGGAGGTCAGCTTGCTGGACTGTGCAGGAAGCTGCCGTCGCTAATGTCAAATCTGAAACTACAATTATTTGACTCCCAGGCCCAGTGTTGAAGTAGAAGAAAAGTGTAGCATACAATGGTTTTCAATTAATGGCGGCTATATCATTATCTTTTTGTTTTTTCAATCTGCTTTTAAATTTGGCATATGCAATCTCAACACTGTGAAACAAATAATAATAATAATAATAATAATAATAATAATAATAATAATAATAATAATATATTTATTTATTTATTACCCGCCTCTCCCTTTGGATTGAGGTACGGGGGCGGGTGGGGGTGGAAATGAACTACAATTTCCATTTTAATAGTAACAACAGCATATAATTTTGGGGTGGCTTCTTTTATTTGTTTGTTTCTGGTCATATGATAGATTTCACTTTCAGCCTGAGAAAGCCTAATTTGGTTTTTTTTTTTTTGCAAAGTCCCAGATAATGGCAAGAATTGCTGAGGGAAGGGAGAAAACAACTTGCACTCAGCTTTACATTTATTTTAACATTTCGTTGAGCATTAAGAGGGCTTATTTTACAAGTTCACGGTAAAAAAAAAAGCTGTGTATCAAGAACACAGTTATATTTACAGCTGAGTCACTGGGTGATTTGCATAAATCCAATCTGAATATTCATTTCTTTTAGTGAAATTTCATTTGTATTAACATTAGAGGACCAAAATAAATACATAAATAAATAATCAGCTTTGGGGTTTTGAGCTGGATGACGCCTGGCACAAACATTTAGCAAAAGACAATTTTAGGGTTCGATGGAGAGTTTGTAATGAATGCATTTTAGTGGGGTGGGGAACCCACAGTACAGTGCTTAAAGTGTTGCTTGGTCAAAAGAAGGGACTAACTCCAGGGTGAGCTCCTGAGGGTGGAGGCATCAGGGATTTGCCATGGCCCAATGATGGAGAATGGGCCTACTGCACAAACAGCATCCCCACATTCATATTGCGCTAAACATTCCAGCAGCCATGTAGAGAGTTAGGGGAGGGGCCGTAGCTCAGTGGTAAACCACCCCCTGACACCTCCAATTAAAAATATCAGATTGCAGCTGATGGGAAAGACCTCTACTAGAAAGCCATTGACCTTGTTCAGATGACATGCCAAGTGGTTAAGCAACAAGCCATAGTGGTTAAGCATTTTGAGCTAAACATTATGGCTTAGCATGTCGTGTGAATCATGGCTTAGCACATTATGTGAACCATTCCTAACTATGGTGGCTTCATAACCATGGGTTAAACATGCTCATTTGCTGCAAAATTGTTAGCAGCTTAGCTATGACTAGCATATTGTCTAAACAGGCCCAATGTCAATCAAAGTGGACAATACTTGATTGACAGATAGTCTCCACTCGTATAAGACAATTCCTAATGTTCCTTGACTTGAAATTTGCATTTTCTTCAAGGCTAAAGAGAGGGATGAGGGCAATGAAGGTACCTTGCTTCAGGACCCCCCAAAACTTGGAGCCAATATTGATGAAATCCTTAATATTTCCTGCAGTGGGAATCCAAAATTACGATCAATTTGCGGGTTGCATGTCCTCATTCTGAATATTGGAGAAATCCGAAATGGAATCAAATCAGTTCAGATTTCTATGAATGTAACCCACAGAATCTGCAGTGGACCAATTTTTCTTAAGTCACAATGATTCTGCAGACTTGTGGACCATTTTTTTTTAATTCCAGAATTTTACACAAATTTAGAAAAATAAGTAAAATTAAGAAATACCAGCCAAAAATGCGCATTTCCCCCATAGGGAAGCATGAAAATGCATATTTGTGCATTGCGGGGGAGGGGTGCATTTTCACAAGTGCAAATTTGAACAAATACAAATTTATGCAAATTCAGGAAACTGGGGGAAATCCACTTACGTCAAAGAGCGCACAATGGAACGAAAGGCACCTGACCATCTGCCAAATGCAGATGGAATGGATTTTACAAAATCTGTACAACCCCAGTCCCAATAAAAGAAAAAAAATTAGAGTTACCATTCCTGTCTGTGTTAAGATGTTTTTTGTGAAGAACTGGGATAAGGGGAACAACCAGAGGTTCAGCCTGAGAACAGAGCTAAGCATTTGATTTTATACCTGGGAATTGAAGTGTGGTGAGAATTCTTTGTTAAGAGATCCCTAGTGTTTCAAACAAAACTACACTGCCCCGGGGTTCCCAAGAAAATGGAATGGCTGTGGTCTACATGTGCCTTGAAAACATACAAAAAAGGGGCAGCATAGCTTTGAGTTGCTTTGCCAGTTGCATGTACTGCCGCCTTATTTCCATCTGCATCCTCATAAGTGCTCACCTGAGCCCCCGGGAAATGGTTGAATACTTCTTTTGAAGCAAATCCTCACTTGAAACCACTAGTTGTGTGTGACTGAAAATGGATCAGGGTTTATTTTGAGGTTGGGCAACTGGTAGCCTGGGGGTCAAATGCGGCCTCGAAAGGGTCCTGTCTGTCCCCTTCACCTCTCGTGCCCACCATTGCTCGCACCTTTCTGAAGGACTAGTGAGATGCGGAAGAGGGATGCAAGGGGCGACAGGGAAAATATTGAGAAATGTTCCTCATTTTTTCTCAAGGAAATAAAAAAGAGAAGAGAAAGCCAACTGTTCTTTTTCTCCTTCTTCCTTAAATAATACTGCTAACATGGCATTTCACCTTGAAAAAATGCTATGCGCTTTCCTTTGAGAACAAATTCCAAAGCATTTCAGGAGTTCAGCATTAGTCATTTGATGAGACTGGCTTCTTCTTTTCCTTTTTGTTTGCTTTGAAACTACATTTGTGATTTCTAAAAGAGAGTTTCCTTGCCTCACAAAGTAAAAGAAACCAAAATCTTTTTTTTTTAACTGAGGATAATAATAATAATAATAATAATAATAATAATAATAATAATAATAATAATAATAATAATAACAACAACAATTGGGCTTCATCTTCCTTGTAGCTTGAAATCCCTTTTCCTCCCAGTATTTATTATATTTATATCTCCCACAGTGATCACAGTAGGATTGGCTCCAGTATGACAATGTGGGCTTGGAGTGTGCAATTAGGCAGGACTTCCTGTAAAAGATAAGGGTCAAGCGGTACAGATTTCATCTTTGATTTGTTTTGTTCTAATTGGGTTGAAAACTAATTCCCCCCTCCCGTCTTCCCTCCCCCCCTCCACCCGCCAATGTTGCTTTATTTTTTCTTTTCAGTTACAGTGGTGCTGTTTGCAGCCCTGAGACGGCAGCGGAAGAAAGAGCCTTTGATCATTTCCAAAGAGGACATCCGAGACAACATTGTCAGTTACAACGATGAGGGTGGTGGAGAGGAAGACACCCAAGCATTTGATATTGGCACCCTGCGGAACCCCGAAGCCATAGAAGACAATAAATTGCGCCGAGACATTGTGCCGGAAACGCTTTTCATGCCGCGCCGGACTCCAGTGGTACGAGATAACACTGACGTCAGAGATTTCATTAGCCAAAGGTTAAAGGAGAACGATACGGATCCAACAGCGCCCCCTTATGACTCGTTAGCAACATATGCGTACGAAGGCAACGGCTCTGTGGCCGAATCCCTCAGCTCCTTGGAGTCAGTGACCACAGATGGAGACCAGGACTATGATTACCTCAGCGACTGGGGACCTCGGTTTAAAAAGTTGGCCGATATGTATGGCGGAGCGGACAGCGATAAAGACTCTTAATATGTTGCCTTTTTTTTTCATTTCCAAGAAACAGCATTGAAATGTGTGACATTGCTACTTCTTTCTATTTATCCACAGTTCTCTGAAAGGGTTCTCTACTCTACCAGTTCAAATTGTTTCCGTGACTGCAGTCTTTGTGGATCTAATGTCATTTCCCACCCCTACATATAATTTGAGCTTCCAAGAGGCAAATAATGAGGAAAAACAAACTTTGTTATTATTATTTTTTTTTTGTAGTGCATCCTGTTTACCTAGGCAGTTAAACAGACACAATGGCAAGGAAATTGAGGGACAACAGAAACGGAATAATAGTTTTAACTCGTTCTGCTTATCTTGTAAATTGGATTATCTTACTGTTATAGTTCACCAAATAATCTTACTGTATTTTAATTATTCAGCTCAGACGTGTTTTCTGCAGATTATGTATTGAAATACCCCCATTGTAAGGAAGTATTGTGGTTTAGCATAACTATTATCATAAAAGGAGTGGGGTATAGCTCTTTTTAAAGCCACAATCTGCCTACAAGGAACTAAGATATTTTAAACGTTCTACTGGCCATTCAAGCGCTAGTGTTAATCTTGAATTGGTCACTTCCCTCAAAGCATTAAACCATGCTAGTGGTTGACAATCAAGAGTTGGAGGGATGGAGAAGTGTTGGTGTATGTCTGTGTGTGTGCAGGATGGGTGGGGATGTCTGTAGCAATGCACGACGAATGATACAGTGTTTAAGATATTGTGTTCCTGAAAAGCATTCTACCAGGCAACAAAATATTTTGAGAAAGAGGCATACACAGAGGGTTGGATCTAGATTTGGTCATACTCCCATTTAAATCAATGGTTTACATAAGTTTCTGGTTTACATAAGTCCCATTGATTTCAATGGATATACTCTAAGTGTGACTGCATCTGGATCCAACCCATCCTATAAAGAGGGGGTCTTCCATGCTATCCAGCACTTCAGGTGGGAGTTCACATTGAGCATAAGGTGCATTGAAGATGGATTTCCATGGAGGTGTAGTCCAAGAATATGTCAAATGATACGAAGGGTCAAAAACCAAAACAAAAACACTGCTTAAGATGAAAGACAGAGCGACAAACCAAAAGAGAGGGAGTAATGACCAAGTTCTGATACCATTGGTTGGAACTCAGTTAAGTGAATAAATAGGTTGTACTAAGATTATTAGGAACAGCTTCAAACAATATGAAATACTTGAACACGTTTTTATAAAGCTCTACCAGAATGGCTTTTTGACCCTTTCATCCACCTGGTATGTATGACCAACCAGACTGACAGGGAGTCCCGTCTGACCTCCTCAGGAGCTCTCTTTTTTATTTAATGGCAGCATTTTAAATGATTTTTTTTAATATATATATATATGTTGTCCTTTTTACATTACAGTAGATGCCGCCTTATGATAATTATATAGTTTCATATGTTTTATGGCTTACGCTTTTTGATTATATAGTTAATATTAGGTTACTTGATATACATAGGCCAGAGATGTGTCTAAATTAACTGGATAAATCACCTTCCTAATGGTAAATCTGCTCTTCCAGCCCTGTAGGTTCTGGTTAAAGTCTTGGTTGTTGCCATGATACTTGGTGAAACAAACAACAATAGCGGTCTCACTTTTGTGGTTTCTAAAAGAGTTCCAATAAGGGCCAGATCTTGCATTACGGACCCCTCTGGGAAATTTGCAAGGAACCTCAGACTGCTGTAGGAACAGATCCATTGCTAGTTGTTCTCGTGGAAGTACAAAACTATTATCATAGAAAGTCAGATTAAGTCAGAGTGATCCTATGCATGTCTACTCAGAAGTAAGTCCCACTGAGTTCAAATGAGGCTTATTCCCAAGCATACATAGGATTGCAGCCTAAATGTTACTAAGAATTTAAGCCATGAATCCACTTACTTGTCACTTTGATTGCCAGAACCAGTAGTTAGATCTCTCCTATTATAACTACACATGCCAGGATGGTGATCATAAAAAGTCTGCATTTAGAACTTTCTTTAAAATAATAATAATAATAATAATAATAATAATAATAATAATAATAATAATAATAATAATTCTTTGTTTGCCAAATTTGCCATTTCTCTTCCAAAGGGCAGAAGAGCAGTTCCGATGTTACATTACTATAGTAGCATCTTAAAGCTGGGAATACAAAATAAGTTGAAAAAGGCTACCATAACTCTGGCCATAACCATGTTCAGCTGTGGTTAACGCTAACTCCATGCGGAATGCTTGCAGGCAACACTTTTAACCCTTTTGTGGTTAGGTTTTCCTTAACCACACGCTAACCCCAAAGTGGTTAGTGGAGCACCTGATTCCTCCAACTGATCCACCCTGTATCCCAGCAGCCCTAGCGCTAAGAGCCCTGGCAGTTACGACCGTCATTTTAGAGCAGGCACCAATGAAATCAGCAATTACATGCATGCATCACCGCATTTAGTGAGCAGTTGCTTTGCTTTCTGCATCGCCATGCCTGTTATAACAGTCATCACAGGGGAGGCGGAAGCCTTCCTGGACGGCTTCGCTAGCTGTGTCATCAGGCAGTGCCGCCACAGTAATCAGAACCTGAGGGGTGTAATGGTAGGGTGACCATATGAAAAGGAGGACAGGACTCCTGTATCTTTAACAGCTGTGTTGAAAAGGGAATTTCAGCAGGTGTCATTTGGATATATGGGGAACCTGGGGAAATTTCCTCTTCATCACAACAGTTAAAGCTGCAGGAGCCCTGCCCTCTTTTAAATCTGGTCACTCTAGTATAGCTCCTGCAGCTTTAACTGTTGTGATGAAGAGGGAATTTCCCCAGGTTCTCCATATATACAAATGACACCTGCAGAAATTCCCTTTTCAATACAACTGTTAAAGATACAGGAGCCCTGTCCTCCTTTTCATATGGTCACCCTAGTGTAATGGTGCTTCAATGAGGTAGGAGAAACGGTTGCTTCGTATGGGGAAATTGCAAGTGGGGATTTAAAAAGCTCTACTGTAAGCACGCTCTGCTAAGAAGAGCAAAAATCACTCCAAAAAACAAATGCGAAACACAAAACGGCAGCCGCAGTCCAGAGCAGCCATAGAGGCCACTGGCTAGAGCAGCCCCGCCTAGTTAGGCAACTCAGTACTGGAAGCTCTATGCCTTAACCCCTTAACCATGGCACCTTAACCACAGACACATGTCAGACAACACTTTTAGCCATGGTTAGTGCTGCTAACCATATTGCACAATATGGTTAGTGAGCCTAACCACAATGTGGTTAACGGGGAAGATGGTTAGGGAAAACATGTCCGACAACACCGTTAACCATGGTTAAGCATTCTGTTAACCATTTTGTGGTTAAGCAGCATGGCTTAGTGTGTTGTCTGAATGGGGCCTGTGAGTCTTTTATCATGGCAAAGAAGTCAGAAGGAAAGTGTAGGGCATTTATTTTCTAGAAGTTTCAAAACAGATCTGGTAGATCTATGTGTAACAGTAGCAGCTGATAATTCCAGCCATTCTAGTTTGATGTAGACCAACTTCCTTCAGCCTGGTGCCCTCCAGAAGTTTTGGACTATATCTCTCAGAATTCTTGATCATTAACCATGCTGCCTGGGGCTGATGGGAAATATCTGGAGGGCACCAGGTTGGAGAAGGCTGATGTAGACTCATGTCTTTGACTGAGTTCCCCGTCCCCCATTTTGTATCTGGAGATGGACAATTGCCCCTACCTCAAAGGACCGAGGGCATTTGGAGAGAAAGATTGTGTACACACTTGCTACTTTGAGATTTTCAAAGACGATAGTAGGGTAAAAGAAATGTGTGGGTACATCTCACACTATGAGAAGTGAAACCCCTCCAACGTCACTTATTGGTCTCTTTAAATACTACTGTCACTCTCCAGATCTTCAAACATAAGTACAGGAATCTCAGAACATCAGAACCAACCCACAGCCAGGTCAGTAGCTGCCTCTTACAACAAAAAAATCTTCAAGATGCAGAAGTAATTAGCTAGATTCTATTTCAGATATTTTGCACATCTTGTCATCTGTAATTTGTAGTAGGTCACTTGCACAAAATATCGTGCTACAAAAATAACTCAACCAAACTGAAAGTTTAGTGACACTTTATGAAAGGCAAAGGGCTGAAGTATCATCAGTACAGTATTTTTTAAAAATAAAAATGATTTCGGTGCTACTGTTGAAATGAAACAAACTTACTAACAGCAAATAGTGTTTATTCTTTGTTTCATTTTAAAAATATATGAAGAGGCTCATATGAAGACCAGTCCAAAAGGCTGGTTTGCCCTGAACCATGAGCAAGAGTAAATCACCGCTGAAAATGCTAAAAGGTTTTTGCATTTTTCAACTCAGAAGGCACATCCAAATTCCCATTGCCCTGCCAAGATGCTAAGTTGACCTAGACTTGGGGGGATTTGACAAGCAATTTTTATCAGTTGAGTAAGAGAGGGGTTATCTGAGTGAGGCTATGGGCCTGTTCAGACAACACGCTAAGCCATGATTCGGCCACTAACCCTTTTGCAGCAAATAGTGAGTGAGTGTGTTTAAATTGTGGTTATGTAGTCACCATGGTTGGGAATGGTTCACATGACACCATAATGTTTAGTTCAAAAATGCTTAACCACTGTGGCTTAGTGTGTCTATGTCAAGGGCTTGATACAATGTAAATACCGTTGATGCATCGGGGCTGGCAACCTATGACCTACAACTCCCATCAGCCCCAGCCCGAATAGCCAATGGTGAGGGATCATTAGAGTTATAGGCCAACACATCTGGAGGGCCAGAAGTTGCCCACCCCTAGCTTAAGATGTAAATCTGACATGATCATGCCACAAGCAGCAAGTAAGGAGCAGCCAAATAGTAAGGACTGGGCAAAATTCAGTGCAGATGCAGGCTCACAGAAATTACCAGCAACAAATCGGAGACGTTAGACAAAAGCAAGCAGGGTAGGACCCAGCCATGATTCCTGATAGCTTCTGAAGTGGAAATGTGTGGGGAAATAATGTGTGAACCTAGTGATCACCTTTCATCAACCCATTTGAAAACAGAATTCGCCTTCATTCGGTGGGGTCACCATCTTGAGTATTATATAGGCTATAGAAGCTGGCGTGCCTTAAGCCGCACCGTGCCAAATCAGCCACAGAAGCTTAAGGCATTGAGTGGATTGTATAAACAAGCGTTGATTGTACTTTTCTCCTGATATAGCAAATTCACTTGGATGGCTTAAGTTGATTTAGCTAGGATTAGCTGCGCTAATTCTGTGACACTTTGACGGCTTAAGTAGAAGGACTCTCCTACCACCCTCGAATCAGTGACACTAAGTAGCAGGCAATTCCAGCTCGAACTTTGCATTTTATTGACAAAGTGTTTTGCCTTGTCAATAAAATGACAGTAAGCCACCCACAGCTTGCGCATAAATATTATATAAACTATTTAACATACTAGCATCAAAATTAAGATGCCAAACTGAATAAAAAATGAATTATGCGATTCTCCAGAGGCTGACACGTTATGCATTAATCACCTGAAGTTTGCTGTTATCTGTGCAATTTACGAGTATGGATTTTTTCCACAAATAGGACTCTTTTGGCATCAGTTCATACTTGGTTGATATATGACTAGGGCCTTTATATTTTTATCCACAGTACATCATAAAATGCAACTAAAAGCAAAACTCAGTCTGGAAACACTCCATGTTTAAGTGCCAGGATAAAATGATAAGAAAAGAAGGGGGGAATGCAACACTCTATTATTACACTAGGTTTGTTGGAATAGTAGAAGAAAGTGTGGCTAGATGAATCGATGTTAAACTAAGTGTGTGGAAAGACTAGGGCTGTAATCCTGTTCACACTTAGGGTCAAACTACATGTTGGAGATTTTAAAATAAAGGCCATGGCTAGACAAGGCCTATATCCCGGGATTGTCCCGGGATCATCCCTGTGCAACCAAGGACACACAGGGGATCCCGACAGCAGGCAGGGACGACCCCTCCATTTGCCTGGGATAATCCTTAGGTCTAGCTAAGGCCAAAGTCTCCATTGGATGCAATGGAGGCTCCCCCTCCATTTTTAAAGCCTTGTGGTGTGGGTGTGGGTGTGTAATTCTGGGAAGCAAATGAGTTGGGGAGAAAGTTCTAATCTTCCATTGTGTACCAGTCCCAACTGAAATTGGGGGCTTGTGCACTTGGTTTTTAAATAACAGAGACGATAATAGGCTCATCTACATGCAAGACAATTAATGTAACATGCAGTTTGACCTCTCCTGGGAGTAAGCGCCACTGAACACAATGGTACTTACTTCTCTGTACACACGTGTAGGATTGTACAGACCCTCAGTGATAGCCCATGGTGAGGAAATATGAATTGCAGCCACATACGATTAGCACCTAGAATCCCTGCTCTTTTTAATGGTCGTGGCTGATCCTTGTCCTGCTAACTCGGGGGGGGGGGGGGAGAGATTGCATTAATTTGCTCAGCTGTTAGGATGAATCCACCCAAGGCATCTTCTTTTGGACTATGATCCTCAGCATCATTACTTGGAATCTTTGGGAAAGGCTTCTAAGCAAATGTGCTGAGGATTGTAGCATTTGATTTCTTTCTGAGAATATAGAAGGCCCCTTGATTATAGATACCAATGCAGTTCATTATACATACACTAAAATGGAAAAGGCGATGGGATTGTTATGTGTCCTGCACGTAAACGGATGTTCCTTATTTTGAGGGATTGGCCCACTTTCCAGATCTCATATAGCATACTTATTTCAGGGGCAGGGCAACACCGTAAGACAACTGCACAACTCATGGCACAGAGGTCTCATGAGTGCCCCCACCCAGGCTGCCCTGACCCCCCACCCCCAAATTCCTTCCCTTTTCCTTGCTGGTATCAACAGTGAAGAAAGAACATTCTGTATTAGGATTGCTGGAGTGGTGGGTAAGAGAGAAGGCTCTCCACTCCTTCCCCCACAAAATCCTCATACAGACCACTCTTTCTCCATCACTCCTGATAGTAAGGGAAAAGAGGTCTGTATTGGGATTGCTGGGATGTATATGTGCGCGCATGCAGGCCCTGGCTCCTGTGCTGGCATCATATGTAGCCCTCAGGACTGAAAACGTCTGCTCCTGCCAAAAGAGAGAGAGAATGGACCTGCAGACAGGCCCTAGTATTGAATTGTATGCAATGTGATTTTCCCATCACTTGCTAACTAATGGACTGCTGAGATCTCAAGACATGTCCTTACATTATGAGAGAGGGGAAAAACCACATATTGATTAAATGGAGCTGCTAATGATAAGCAATATGGAAATAGCCAAGCAGCGATGATGAGATCTGTGTGTAAATGAACATGGGGAAAGCAAAGACTGAAAACCATGTTTGATGCCTTCAGCTACTTGAAGGCTTTCTAACGAGGGGAATGCAGTAGCTAGCTTAATTATTAGAAGTGAATGAAGCAAGTTGTTATTTTTATGTCATTGATTTCTAGCATTCCCTGTACTGGCAGTTTAATTCAGAGACTGCGGAGACAATCTTCAATGCACCAACACTTTGCAATACTACACTGAAGGTCTCCTCCGACATTCATCATTTATCAAAAGCTCTCCTTACAGCAAAGAGGCTGAAGTCAGAGAGGCACTCTTGTTATCCATGGGTGTTTAATAAACACTCTTGGGGATGAAGAAATGTTGAGGGGGTAAACTGTAAACATACTTTTAAAAGATCTAATCTAAAAGGCTAGACACAGATGTGGCAAGTAGGGTTGCCACCTTCTTTCGTTTTTTTGTTTACTGATCAATATCTTTAACTGTTCCTGTGTCTTTAACAGCAGCTTGATCTTCCGACATTAGGAATTGATCATTTTCATCCGAGCTCAGTGAAAAGCTTCATCTGCCAACTTCTCAAAATCAAGCTTGAGAAGCAGGCCGGGTTGGTGTTTTTCTCTGGTCAGTTGGCAACCGAAATCTTTGCAGACGTGCCACTGAGTTGTGTTTTGAATTAGAATTTTGTGAACTTATACATTTTGTGCATCAAAGAGTGGTTGCAAAATGGCATTTCCCTTTCTTCCCAGATGTAGTGGATTTGACAAGTGAGGCTCAGAAGGCCCAACAGGTATTGCGAGAACCCTTTAGCCTCTCTGGGCACTTGGCCTTTGCTACAAGACTGCACTATTGATGTAAATACATCCGGATACACTTTGTATAAGCGTTTAGTTTTCTAAGACCTATTAGTTTAGTGTTTATTAAAAATGTATAGGATTATTATTAGGCATTCAGGTAAAGACATTTAAAATAAAATGTTCTTTTTAAAGAAAAAACAACGCAGCAAACATGAAATTATTTTGACTCTGACAAAACTTTTAAAAAAGAAACTATTTGATTATTTTATTTCCTGCGGAAGTTACATTCCCTCCTCCCCCTGTTTTCATGGCCTTATAATAAATGCTGTGTGCATCTTAACCATATACTATGGGGGCTATGTCAATTTGGCAAATGCCTGTTGTGATTTGCAATTTTTAAACCCTTTAAAATAAATGCCTCTCTCTCTTTTGCGGGTGGGTATTGATTTCTTTTAATTAAACGAAGAGACCCAGGCATAAATTAGGGTAGATGCCATCATTTGGCAAGACTGAGTAGCTGTTCTTTCTGTGTGGCTGTTTGCAGTTGCATTTCTTTGCTTTTTGCAGAGAGAGGGAAACATTGAAGACAGAATGGGAACACTGGCCAATTAGCATGGAGAAACGTTTGCTTTTAACACAGCTGTAACCCAGCCAGGATGGGACCCTGCTGTCCCTGCAATTTTCATGGTGTAGAACTTCTCCAGCAATGAATGCAAGGCTTAATTTGTGCCAAGTCTCATCACCGGCATCTATTTTCAATGTTAGGTCTCAACCTTGGAACATGTGAAGGGCAAGTTACAATGTCCCTGAGCATGTGCAGAAAGTATTTCCTGCCAGCAGTGCTGAATCATCCAGGATTAGGAGGAAGGTCTTCCAGATCAGGAGTGGATGTTCCCAGACAAATCCTTTGCCCTGGCAATTGCTTTTGCTATAACCTCAGCTGTGAATGGGCAGATCTGCTTCTTTTCATTCACCCCCTATCATCAGGCAGTCATTGAGCTGCTGAGATCCTTGTGAACGTTTTCGTAGTGGCCACCCATGAACCATGAGTCAATAGGCCTTTCTCCACAGAGATATCAGATAGCAAGTTAAAGCATTAGAGCTGTACTCCTATGCTCATTTAACGGTATGCTCCTTTCAACACAGAGGGACATGCTTTTGACACATAGGATTGTGCAGCAAGATGCCCTAATGCTGGAATGATTTCCTTAATTCACCCTGGCTGAGGTCTTCATCTGCCATGATGTTGATCACTTTCTACAACCTATTTGCCTGTTATATTTCTTGTTCAGTGTAATGTTTCCCCTTTCATTTATTTGAGCAGTAATTTATCTCTCACATAAACACATGCACACACATAACACACACACACACACATATATATATACACACACAAACACACAAAGTGAATTTACCTTTTTTGAAAATCAATTTTTGTAACAAGTTATTTATATGATACTACTAAATAAACTGGTTTTTTTTCTAACCCGCTTTTCAAAAAATTATTTCGACAAAAACTTGGATATCTATGCAACAAATGTTAAAACAAGATTGACATATCATTCTTGACTATTGGCCATGCTGGCCAGGGCTGATGGATGTTGTAGTCCAAAACATCTGGAGGGCCCCAGATTGGGAAAGGCTGCTATAGTTTTACCAAAAAACTCAATTGAGTGTATGGCTATCTAGCTTAAGGGGTAATGTTTGATTCTCAAGTGCACTAGATTCTCAGAGTCCCTTGTTAAGTTCTACGTAACAAGATAGATAGGTTGCAATGAACAGGATTGTTAGCCCCTTAGACCTTAAGACACTTGGGTCACCAAATGCCAGGTTAGCACCACACCCAAAGACTGCTTTCAAGGGCACACCTTTCTCCGATATGAAATAGTGATTGCGTTCAGCCCAGCGGGGAAAGTAAAAAAAAGACCTCCTTGACAATGCTGTGGGGGCAAACAAGACCTCCTCCAGGTTTGAGGGGTCTGTGAGCAAAGTGTCCTCTGGTTGGCCCCCAGTCATGGGCTCCCCTGGTACTGGTGGCCATTTTAATTTCTCACAATGCACAGGGGATTCTGCATCAGATGTACTGTGGGAAATTAAAATGTCTGCCTGCTATTGCTGCCTCCAGGAATGGGAGACCCAGATGTGCATCAATATCTGAGTCCTGTGCTGCAACTTTGTCATCTTCTCTACCTATAAAGCGGAAAGTATGTGTGTGTCACGTATGTCCTGAAATGTTTACCGACTTCCACATATGGCACTGCCTTAATGCTATTCACCCAGACAGGTCTTCATGTACATGGATCAGGAAAAAAAATCTAAAACATGAATTTTAGGGTTTAAAGTATTTTTAAAGAATTTAATAAAAAACCTAGGTTTACACCTACAATTCCCAGCATGCCTTGGGTGGAACTCCCAGCATGCCTTGGGTGTTAGGCCAGACTTACTTTGGCAGCCATTGTGATTCCTTACCTCAGTTTCAAGCAGTCAACCCAATTCCACATAAAAAGAAACCCATATAAATGGGCTGAATCCATTTGCGGTGCCTCCTCCCACCTGCTATGTGTGGTTTTAAAATCATAACTAGATAAAACAGCATGTCTTTGAGAGGCCAAACTCTGGACATGCTCAAAGGCACCCTGTCCTGATATCGGTTTTCTCATAAACTGAGGGAAGCACATGCACAGCCTTCACCCTTAAGAGGGAGGGAGAGAGGGAAGTAGGGAAGGGAAGCACTCTGTGCATGCCCAGAAACAGGCTTGACAAAGGGGGGCAAGTGCCTGGCCCAGTCCCAGCCCTTCAGTATAGGCTTCTGATGGAGCACTTCATGGGTGAGAAATTTGGGCTGAGGCAGTCCCAGCAGGACTTGGCCAGAGTTGTGCATGTCCACTGACAGCCGCTTACCTCCCCTCCTTGGCGATGCTACTCCTGGTTGCTCTGTCAAGGAGCAGCATCAGCCATGAGAGGAGGAAAATGCCTGTCAGAGGACTTGGGCACCTGAGGGCTGCCAAAGGCATGCTGGGAGGTGTAGTACTGGCATCACAATCGCTTAGTCCTAACTCGGTCCCCACTAACTGACTTTCCCCAACTGCCACTAACCCCACCTACCATTCCATTCTAGCCTCAGCTGTCAGTCATTCCTCCATTCACTCTTCTGTTTCAATAGCCTTGGGTGGGAGGGAAGATTTATCAGGCTGTGGCAGCCTTCATCTGGAAGTGGCTTGCCATCCTGAGCCTGAAAGGAGAGTGACTGGGTTGGCTGCCTCAGTTACTAGGCCCTGTCGGGAGCAGAAGAGAAGGAGGTCACAGCTCTGGGCAAAAGGCATGGTGGGAGTTGCAGTTTTGTTTTCTGTGGGGACAAGGAAAATCATGATGACAGCTTCAAGACGGCCCTGGCCAGGCATTGGTGCGGAGGGGGGGGGGACAGAGAGAGAGAGAGAGAAAAGAAACTAATTTAATTTGTTTTAAAGTTACCTCACAGACCTAGGACAGGCCTACCTTGCAGGGCTGTCATGAGGGTAAGAGAGGGGGAGGAAAATAAATTTAATTCATTTAAAGATTAACTCATAGGCCTAGCACTGGCGTGCTACTTTAAGATGGTGGATCAACTTCCCTACTATATGTTATTTAGATATCTGGGCAATGCTGGGTATATTTTGAAAACATAATTTTAGGTTTGCATTTCTTTTAGCTGGTAGAAAGGGTGTTGTGTGCCCTAGCTGCACCACTGTGTGGGTCCGAGGTGCTAATGGCAGGTCTGGTGTTAAAGCTGCTGCTCAGCCACTGTGTGGCTGCCTTTTACAAAGATGTCTAGTCCCAAGGGCTCAGCAATAAATAAGTCCTGCTGTGCTCACAAACATACTCCACCTATCATGACACTATCTAACATTTAGCTAGCCAACAATAGAACAAAGACCTCCTGAGTAAGAAATTGCACTCTTGAGTCTCCATAAATAGCTGAGACGATTTATTTATTTATTTGGTTCAGGTTCAAGAGTACATCATACATAATCAAGCTGAAACTTTGATTAGTTCAGGGCTTTCCTAGCTGTTTCCATATTTATGCATCCTAATTAACAAATGAATTAATAGTTTCCCCCCAAATGCTTTCCTAAACATTTGTTTCTTCTTGGATCACTCAACAAGACTGCTATCTCTGAGAGGGTCAATAGGTAATACGGTTCATCTCTCAAGGCACAACTCAAGGTATTTGATTTGTCGTTTGCAGGCTTCACGTTTCCCTCGCTTACTCCACACTGTCACCAGTGGAACCAACATAATGGGCTTGTGCATATGATCAAACAACCCACTGTGGCTTATTTAAGCCATGGTGGGCTGCAGCATGTGCTGGTTGCCATTTCAATATTGAAGCTTTGGCCACAGCTTGCTGTGTCATCTGAAATTGACGGGGGTAAGTTGTGTGAGGGTGAAACCCTCACACAACCCACCCCCAACCGGGGGCGGCCAGCATCATATGATGGAGTCTGCAGCCCAAAACCATCAATGAACTCTTACAAGCTGCAGCAATTGTGCTAACTCAGGGTGACTTCAGATGGGTGTTTTCTCCTGCGATATACCACCTCTTCCCATTCTGGAATCTTTTCAGGATTTAAACGGGGTCTTTACATAGCCAGTTTTTCTTTTTATGCATAACACTATATGCCGTTTTCAGGGTGGGCAGAGCCTGGCAGAATGTTATTGGTTGTCCACCCCTGAGGCATAGCCCGTCCCCTCTCTTGGCGTGAAAGGAGAAGTTCAGAAGTCTGCATCACTGGAGATGCGCAACCCCTCCATGCAAGTCAGTTATGTCCCTGGGCCTGGCTTGACGAGGGGTTTGCCCCGGGGTGGAACTCATCTATACAGTATGATGCAGCCACTATCACGGAGCCCTCCTGAGGCATTCCCCCGAAGCCCTGCTTTAAAAAGGTTGGGCACTTACCCCAGCTTTTCAAGTCGGCAAGGGGCAGACCCGTGTCTTCTGTCTATCCCCCTCCTCTGGCTTTGCACCGGAGGTGTGTCCCCAGCCGCTGGCAAACACTGATTGTGTCACCACCAGCAGTGACAGGGGGAGGGGGCAGTGCAGCAAGCCAAATGGCCTCTGGGCCGTCTATGCGCCTCCGTGGGCCCACGGAGCAGCGCAGTTAAAGAAAACTAAAACAAAAACAAAACACAAAGTGGAGCCAAGTGTGATGGCCCTGGACAGGTGAGAGGGGACGGCCAAGGAAGTCGACTGACCACTGGGCTGCCTCCACACCTCTGCGCAAAACCGTAAAAAAAACCAAAACAATGGATGGGGCATTGGCACACCTGTTACTTACAACCCCCTCCCACTCTAATTTGGCCACCTCTCCGCCTCATAGAATCATAGAATCATAGAATAGCAGAGTTGGAAGGGGCCTACAAGGCCATCGAGTCCAACCCCCTGCTCAATGCAGGAATCCACCCTAAAGCATCCCTGACAGATGGTTGTCCAGCTGCCTCTTGAATGCCTCTAGTGTGGGAGAGCCCACAACCTCCCTAGGTAGCTGATTCCACCGTCGCACTGCTCTAACAGTCAGGAAGTTTTTCCTGATGTCCAGCCGGAATCTGGCTTCCTTTAACTTGAGCCCGTTATTCCGTGTCCTGCACTCTGGGAGGATCGAGAAGAGATCCTGGCCCTCCTCTGTGTGACAACCTTTTAAGTATTTGAAGAGTGCTATCATGTCTCCCCTCCATCTTCTCTTCTCCAGGCTAAACATGCCCAGTTCTTTCAGTCTCTCTCCATAGGGCTTTGTTTCTAGACCTCTGATCATCCTGGTTGCCCTCCTCTGAACACGCTCCAGCTTGTCTGTGTCCTTCTTGAATTGTGGAGCCCAGAACTGGACGCCCTCCTCTGGGGAGAGCCAAGATCAGCCCCATCCTCCCAGGAAAGCAAGGTAAAGGGGTAAACTGAGGAAGGATGCTCCAAGCTGCAGTGACGCCCATCCGGTGGTGTGGCAGAGTGGCTCCTCCCTCCCCTCCTGTCACAACCTCCACATTCTGTCCTTCTTCCGGGGACAAGCCTTGAGGGCTTTTGGCGCCAATGTGCCGCCGTCAAGATGAGGGCCCTGTAAAAGCAACAGTAATATTTTTCTCATTTCTGAATACACTGGGAGAGGGGATTGTGTTGAAGGGGGTTACACTTCTCTCCTGTGTATGTGCACGAGGACTTAATAGAAAGGGCTAAACGTGTTCCGGGAGACACATGCAAAGCAGCCCCCGTCTCATTGTTAAGCGCTGATTCTTCGCAAATTCAGAAGCCTGCATGTTCAGAACTCTGCCTCTTCAGAGGCCCACCTCCCCCAACCCCACATACAAATCAGAATTGTCCCTGTAAGAGCGTCTTTGCAGCTATGACTAGGCTTCCCAGCCGTGCAATTTCCCTGCCATCTGAAAATGCTTGAAAAGCAACAGTAATATTTTTTCTCGTTTGAGTAGAGGAATTAAATGGAAATGGGTTGCATGTGCTCGCGTCCATTGCAACCACCATCCCCTCCCCCTTGCCCATCTGCTTGGACGTTCCTGAAATACGGAGCCGAGCAAAAGCGGAGAGGCAGAGGTGCATGAGGAGACCCTCCCAACTGATCCTCGTCAGCACTGACGTCAATGCTACACTGCCCTACACCTGCCCCCACAAAGTAGGACACAGCGCGATGGAAGGATTATATGGGGAAACACTGGCGGATTCATTGCATGGCCGCAAAAAATACCGTATTTTCCCCATAGCAAAATAACATGCGAAAAGGGTGGGGGGGGGAGAGACATAAGACAACAACTGCATGGTGACAGCATCATGTAAAGTTTGCAGGAAAACCAGTGACCAGACCATAATGATTGCATGAAAAACGCCTGTCTGAAGACGCTCTCGGTCACTGTTTCCTGTCGAATATTGTCAGCAGCTACAAGTTTCAACTGTGAAAAACCAGCCAAGGTAGGGTTACCAGTGTTTCTACTGCGGTGTCTAGCAGGAGCTCTAATTGCAGCAATTAGCAGAACACGCTACTAGCTGTAGGCCAAGCAACCATTAACGGCACAGCAGGAGGGGTTGGCTGAAAATGGTGGCAAGCCTACATTCTAATTCAGCTTTTGGGATTTGTACGTAGTTGTTGTCTCAGCTGTTGCTACTTTTCCTGATAAGAGATGATGGGCCTGTTCAGACGACACTGCAGGCTCTGTGGTTAGAGAAACCACAAGCCATGCTGGCACACGCAAGACTTTAAGTCACAGTTAGAGCCGCAAACCCTGCTGCAGACGGTCTGACTGTGGTTAGTGAGTGAGCAGGGTTTAGCAAAACGCATCGCACAAGTCACCTTAAACCCTGTGGCTTAACCAAAAGCCTTAACCAGTGGGGTTTAAGGAGTCTTCTGAACAGGTCCTATGCGTGTAGAAATACAGGAGGGGCAGAAATGCAACAGATGCCGTTTTTCCTGCCAAGAAAATACTGTGATGTGAAAAACACAAACGTTGAATGTCTGCCTGTTACTTTGGAGGAAGCTGACAGCCCTAGTTAAAAAATGTGGGTCACATCTCCACATCTCTCACACACAGGGCCAAAACAGACATTACTTTAAATATGTGCCTAGCAGCTACCTCTCTCTCTCATTTTTATTTTTACTGTAGAGTAGTTGCAGGGCCACAATCTGGATTGGGTCCCTAGCATATGAGGTAGGGGACTTTTAAGATCTCAACCAGTAACTAGTCTGTATCTGGACTAGAGTAAAAAAATATATATTATTTTTTCTTTTAAAAAATGATAGAGCTGCAGCTAAGGGTGGGCAACTCCCATCATCCTTAATGGGAACTACTGCTAGTGCAATGGGAAACTAGTGGTTACTGAAGCAATCAAAAACAAGAGGATGACCTGGAATGGTGCAGGTCAGCAGAGCTCACAGAAGGGAGCTCATTTCCAGGGTCCCTTAGGAAGCGCTACTTCTTCCTCTTCTGCTTATGGTGGTTCCACAGTATTAGATACTGCCAAAGTTATTTCTAATGATGGTGAGCCTCTACTGAATAAAATATTACCATCACCATTCCATAAATGACTTGCAGTTCTAAAATACATTATGTTTCCATGAGTTTCTTTCAGGAAGAGGCCCATGGGCTTTAGACTGTTCTTAGAAGGGTTGTTTTGAACATGGTCGATATATGTGTGTTTACGTGCGAGCATACATACACACACACTAAACATTCACATAAGAGCCATGCTGGATCAGACCAAGGGTCCATCTAGCCCAGCACTAGTCCAACTAACTGCTATCCAGGGCCCCAAAATCATGGCACTGTGCAACAGCACACTCCCACCCATGTTCCCTAGAAACTGGGGTATATAGGTTAACTGCCTGTGATACTAAAGGTAGTACATAGCCATCAGGACTAGTAGCCATTAATGGCCTTCTGCTCCAAGAATTTATTATATCCACCCCTACCATCACTACATCTTGTGGTAGTGAATTCCATTGTTTAACTTGCTTTTATCTGTCCTGAATTTCCCACCAATCAACTTCATGGGATGACCCCAGTTTCTAGTATTATGGAAGAGGGAGAAAAATGTTTCCCTATCCACGTTCTCCACACCATGAATAATTTTGTACTCCTCCATCATGTCTCCCCTTACCCTCCTCTCTCTCTCTCTCTCTCTCTCTCTCTCTCTCTCTCTCTCTCTCTGGTGTTGTGACCAGAACTGTACGGATGTAATTAAATAGTTAAAAAATATGTAATTTTCCACTAACAAAGCAAACTAAAACAACCTTGCGAGGGTGCCAGTCTAAAGTGAAGGGATGGCTGGGATGATGTCACCTTGTCTCCTTAAGCTGTTTTGTTACTCAAAGTCTCATTCGTTCTTCACTAGCTGCTTCTGTACTTGCATTGGGAGAAAGTAACAACTTGGGTGCAGAAGGGGATGACTTTAAACAGAAAATAGCCAGCATAGAAAGGCTTAAGTAGAAATTTCTCTCTTGAACATTCATGAGGGTGATTTTTTTTATTATTTAGAAAAGGAAGAAGAGAAAGTGAAGTTTCAACCTAAACAGCATTTTAGCATTGCCAAAATACCAAACCTTTTCCATACTGAATGATCAAGACACAATAGACACATTTCCCCCTTCAACTTCTATGAACTTAAAGAAAGTCAAGAATATTTGTTATTCATACCCTTCAAAGATTTTTGTTGTTGTTGTTAAAAGAAGGGGGTGAATAGAAGCTCCTCTTTATATTATAGCATAAATTCATACACAGACCTCTGCATACACAGAAAAGTAGTCATAATAAACCTAGTGGAATTGTGTGTGTGTGTGTGTTGTGTTGAAATACTCTGAACTTTAAAATATGCACACTTTCAGAGAAAGCTTATGAGAGGACCCTTCTAGCTGAAACACGGAGAAAAGAATTCCTGCCTCCGTTTCTTTTTCTTAAGAAAAAGGGGGAAAGAATGAAACAATGGCCTTGTGGAGCTCAATCTTTAAAGATTTCTGATGAGATTTATATGGCAGAAAGAGCTCTCAGAGGCAAATCAATATAACTAAGCAGAGTGCTCTGTTACAATCACAGACGCTAATCAAGAAAAACAGTTGCCTCTTCACGGGCCTGTCATTTTCTTTTACTGTTGGGCAAGGTGGCTAAGGCTTTCAACATGACATTGAAAATGATACACAAAGGGCTCATTCAGAAAACACCTTAAACCATGGCTTTAACCATGGTGAATAAGGCTTTTTGCTTTATTCATACTGGTTAAAGCTGTGGTTTAAGAAGTCTTCTGAAGACAGCCTGGCTTTCTGGCTTAACCACTGTGGTTAAAGCCATGGTTTAAGGTAGGGTGACCATATGACCGGATTTGCCCGGATTTGTCCGGGTTTTTGGTGACAAATCCGGGAGGGGGAAGGGAAATCCGGATTTTTTACAATTTTGATGGAATATGACATTATGGTAAATAGCCATAGCAGAAAAAATGGCATACCAATTTAAATTAGCTAAAGACAAAGTCAAAACATCTTGACTTTTATCAAACATGGCAGGATTTTATTCTATATACAGATCAGGGACATGCACAGTAGTATATGCCAAACCTTTCACCACATATATTTTGGTCTGTAAAGCAAATGCAAATATGAATAGAGGTTAAATTAACTTGATTTAAATTCAATGTATTTTATTTTTATTTACTTTTTTATTTTATTTTTCATTCTTTGGGTTGATTTTGTTTTGGAAAATCAATAAAATTATTTTCTTAAAAACAAAAGATCCAGACGTTGTGTATCTCTGCTGATTTGAATAAGGAGTTCAAGTAAAGCTCAGGGCAAAACTGCACTTTATGAGGAGGAGAAAACAGCCAGTAGGAGGAGGTACTTAATAGTGGCGTGCAAAGTGGGTCTTCTCCACCTCAAAATTTGAGCCAGAACTCCATTGAGGCAATTCTCTGCCCTGATTTTGGAGCAGCTCCCCTTACTCTGCCCCCTCGGATTATCTGTCAGAGAACCACCCATTTCCATTGACTGCTCTAGTCAATGGAAATTAAGCAAGTGCTTATAGCTCCCTCATTTTAAAAGATAAAGAGATTAATATTGGCACGCTGATAGCTCATGATGCGGGCTTTAGCCATGCCAAGGTTGAATCAGATAAGTTCAAGCCATAATTTTTTAGATTTTTTAAAAGAAGTTTGTGGTTTTAAAATCATTATTTTTAAAAACCGCTGTCATTTTTAAAGTTAAAGAGATGAAAATTGGCACAAAGGTACTTTTTAAGGAGGGCTTTAGACATGCCCAATTTGTATCAGATCCATTCATGCCTTGATTTTTAAAGGAATTTTTAAAGTTCCCCCCCTCAAACCATTATCCCCCTTAAACACACACGTTAATCCACCCCTGCACATTTATGGAGGGAGCTTTTATCCTTTACTCTGCTGATGCAGAGCTCTACTGCTGCTGGTGGAAGTTTCTACACCAGGCTTCTCCAACCTCATGCCCTCCAGATCTATTGGACAGAGCTCCCCCACCCCACCAAAACAGCCCAGCCAACCAACAGGAATAATAGTTTAACTGAAATAAAGAGCCTACCTGTGCCTGACTCAGGTGTAGAAGCTTTCTCACTCACAAATGCCAACCAGCCGAGCAGTAATTTCACACTGTGGAAATGTGGATGATTGACTTCTATGAGTCTGAGCAGAAATGAACTGCTCAGAGAGCTTCGGCTATTGGGCAGTATAGAAATGCAATAAATAAATAATTAATAAATGTGCTCCCTCTCTCCCCCCCCCCATGGCCAGAATCAGCAGCCAGTTAGTGTTTCCCTCTCCCCCCAAACACTGTGATTGGAGGAGAACATGGTCACAGACAGCACTGTGGCAATTCCTAATTGGTTAGACACAGATGTCAATATCAAAGCTACCTCTCACCCCGACTCAGTGTCTTTTAAATATGGAGTTAGTCAATTGACATAAACACACACACACACACACACACACAAAGAGAGAGAGAGAGAGAGAGAGAGAGAGAGAGAGAGAGAGAGAGAGAGAGAGAGCATTGACGCCTGAAAAACATATATTTCCGGAGACTTTAGAAGCTCCGATTGAGCATGTCTCCACTCTTACATTATTTGATGGGTTTGGAAGCGGCCAATCTCTGCTCTGGAAGATCAAATGCTTCACGGATGTTCACTGTTACTAGATAATTCCAGGGCGGAGTGCACACACCTAGTACTTACTCCTTCCTACACCCACCAATTCTCCACTTTTTCCCCAGCTGGGTTCTAAAAATAGAAGTAATCCTGGATGAGGGAAAAACAACTTTAGTAGGCACAGGTGCAGTTAAAGCCTCTTTTTGCTCCCTGTCAACTCTCACCTACACATGCTAGATTGGTCAAGTGAGGACCGTCGTCTGTTTGAAGGTGTCCTCTCTTTGAAGGGCTGACTTGGCCAATTCCAGTATAAGGATGATAAGAACTCCCATTAACAACACCTGAACAGCGGACTGGACAGGCCAACACACTGTTTACCTAGTCACAAACTTTCATACTATGGTGAGATTAACTTTATTTCTCTTTAAATTATTTTGTTTGTTGTTTATTCGTTCAGTCGTTTCTGACTCTTCATGACTTCATGGACCAGCCCACGCCAGAGCTGTCTGTCGGCCGTTGCCACCCTTAGCTCCCCCAAGGTCAAGTCTGTCACCTACAGAATATCATCCATCCATCTTGCCCTTGGTTGGCCCCTCTTCCTTTTGCCTTCCACTTTCCCTAGCATCAGCCTCTTCTCCAGGGTATCCTGTCTTCTCATTATGTGGCCAAAGTACTTCAGTTTTGCCTTTACTACCATTCCCATAAGTGAGCAGTCTGGCTTTATTTCCTGGAGTATGGACTGGTTTGATCTTCTTGCAGTCCAAGGCACTCTCAGAATTTTCCTCCAACACCACAGTTCAAAAGCATCTATCTTCCTTCGCTCAGCTTTCCTTATGGTCCAAAGCCTATGCAAATTGGTGTCCTCTTTTTTGCTGATGAATTCCCTTTTTTGGTGGTTATTAAGTGGCCACCTGTTGAATGTCTACCACACTTTCACTCGGCTACCATTCATTTCAACAGGAGTTCTGCGGAAGACTTTCTTGGTGGATTGTGCCCCATAAGGCCTATCCACCCAAGATTGATACAAATAACTATTTTACAACATATCTGCATCTGACGTGCAGTAAGATTCTCCTTACCTCTTAACAGCACTTGCACACATTTAGGTTACCAAATAGTTACACATCCACTGTGGCAAATCTTTGCATGGCAAATGGTCATATGGATACAGCTTCTGTTCTCTTTCCATTACAACACAAATAAAACTGGTTCTCACATAAAACCCAGACATTAACACCAAACTGACAACCAACTTACTGCAAATTCATAGACACCTGTTATTACACATCTGCTACCGACGTTTGGCTTTAAAATATATATTTAAAATGTATAAACCATCCTTCATCCACAAGGGATCCCAGAGTGGTGTACACAACATTAAATACAAACAAATCACTATGAGAACCATACAATGACATATTAAAAGACAAATTAAATGACCACTTTTCAATCAAAAAGACAAACAAAAACAATCAATTCAATTTTAAAATAAATTAAATTCAGAGAAAAATAATGATTAAATTCTCAATAAATAAATAAATTAAAATACTTGGGCAAACAAAAAAAGTTTTAATTTGGCTCTGAAAAGTAAACAAAGTTGGCAGCTATCATATCACTTTTTAGTGGGCGTTCCAAAGTTAGGGCATCAACACAAAGAAGTCCCTCTCCTTAAATGCACAGTGCATGTCTCCCACTGATAGTATTTAGAGAAAGGCCTCCTCTGAAAGACAGGATAGTAAAAATTCTTCTTAGCACTTGGTAGGATGGCACATGTAGTCAAGCTACCCCATAGGGAAAGACACCAATGTGCTTTGGGCTGTTTCTACACCTGCCTTTTTTCCTGGGATCATCCCTGTGCATGCAAATGACACACAGGGGATCCCGGGAGCAGGCAGGGATGATCCCTCCATTTTCCTGGGATAATCCTTAGGTGTAGAAAGGGCCTTGGTTATCTGTTATCTCTTCCCCAATAATCTCAAAGTCCATTCCTTGCCCCACTCGATGAACTGATAAAACAAAACTTAGCTTGCTGAATATAACAAAATCCCCTATGCCAAAAGGGCATGGAAAAAAAGGTTGAGTGGGAGAAACTAGGGTGACCAACTGTCAGGATTTGCCCAGATTTGTCCTGGTTTTTGTTCTTTCCATGGTGTCAGGGGGGATTTTCTATAATTTTCAATAATGTCCTGGAATGACACACCTTCCTCTTTAAGGCTGCCATTAGCATGGCAGGAGGGAATGACATGCTTTCTTGAGGCACATCATTCCCCCACCCCGAGCTCCAATTGAGGTCTTAAAGGGGAAAGTGGGTCATTCGTGGACATTATAGAAAAGGCCCCAATTGGAGTGGATGGTGGTGGTGCAGAATGAAATCCTTTCCCCTCCTCCACTCCAATCGGGTTCTTTAAGGTGGCAGGGGAATAATGTACTTTCTGCAGGACTCAGAAAGCTGCTTCCCCACACACACATTAGGTGTCCTCTTTTTTGGTTTCCCAAATATGGTCACCCTAGAGAAACACAACTGATTTGAAATAAGCTTAGATGTCAACATAATTGTGGAAAGCTGCCATCGTAGTCCTAGGATGCATGTTTATGCTAACATTATGCATTGATAGGAATAATGTATTACAGGAGAAAAAAATCAGAGAGCTAAAAAGTTTTGTAATATGAAAAAGGGAAGAGTCACGAGGGGTGTGATCATAGCTTGGAAACTTCTTCAAGGTAACATTATAAAGGGGAGAAGAAAACATTCAAAACCTCTGAGGAGCAAGAGAGAAGAAGCAAAGGCTTTGAAGCTAGGGAAGGAAAGGTTTAGGCTAAATGCAAGCATAAAGCTAAGAATAATTAGAGCTCTGGAACAGATTCAGAGGTAGCAGAGGCACAATGAAAGCAAATATCAACAAGTGCAGGCTCATTAGTTAGATGATAACAGGAATGATGGAATGAATAGTGCTATAAAATCCAGATGTTCTGACAAATCTATAGTGGACATACCCATAGTTGTTTTCTTCTTATCTAACCTGAGACTTTTCAGGGGAATGCAGGGTACATAAGAAGAGCTATGCTGGATCAGAGCAAAGGACTATCTAGTCCAGCATTTGAAGGAAAGGTAGGACAGTGGTTTGGACAAACTCTTGGGACACCACATTCCAGTGTTGAATGTGGGTGAATGTAAAAGGGTTGGGACCAAAGTCAAAAGGTTGGGGCCCAACATTCCCCAAACCGCACAGGCTATTTTAGTTTAAAGCTCTGGCTTCCAGAAATTCAGCCTTAGGACAACCATTTCAACCTTTTAGAATGGGGAAAGAATTGCGGAAAGGCTGGAAAACCACTAAACCATTGATGGTTGAGTAAAGGAGGTGCAGCCAGAGGAAGGGAGCAAGGTCATCTGGGAACCCCAGATTGGAACCCCAGGAGGACCAGATTTGGGCCCCAGGCCTGAGTTTTTGCATCCCTGGCATAAGCCTCTCTTTTCCAGTGGCTGTAGTCAGTTGTGGTGTCCCTACAAAGGCCGCTAGTCCCAGCCGCACACAACAACATGAAGAACGCATGTAGTGCATTTCAGTTATTGGAATTAATCATATTTTCGTAATCTTTACAGCAGCCCTGTAAGGTAGGCAAGTACTCTTATTCTCTTATTGCTGTTTGGAATGGAGGGGGAAGAGCAGCTGAGAATAATGGCTTGCCTCAGGGCACCTGATGAGCTAGTGGTGAAGGATTTGACTTCTTGGCTCACCACCACACAAACTCCTTTTAACTGTTGCACTAGACTGGCCTTTCTGAACCTGGTGCCTTCCAGATGTGTTGACACAGTGCACATGGAGGGGACACTTAGAGCTTCTCTACATGAGCAATTTATTGCATGCTCATGATTGGCCACTCACGGAAGTTTGCGGATCCTTGCGGACACTGTCAACCCACAAGATGTCTCCCGCACTTTCTCCCGGTAATCCTGTTTTTTAATAAATAAATAAATAAATGGAGAAAACGTAATATTTAATTATCCTGGGATTTCCCCAGTGTGTAAAGTCATCATAGCAGCTATAATTATGTCACTAAATGGCACTGTTTCATTTAATAGAATAACATTGCCCAAAGGGGAAGTTTTAAATTTAAAATCACGGCCCGATCCACACCAAGCAGGATATAACACTTTGAAAATGGTATATGTAATATATCCTGGGCAGGATCTACACTACTGCTTTATAACAGTTTATAACAGTTTTGACAACTGTTTTGGCCCAGGACACATTCCATTTATAGAGGTTCGTCAGATGAGAGTTTTATTGCATGCTCGCTACTATCCACTTACAGATGTCCTTAGAAGATGTGTGATAACACCGTTTTCAAACCATTTTCAAAGTGTTATATCTTGCTCCGTGTAGATCTGACCCTGGGCCCAAACAGTTGTCAAAACCATAAGCAGTAGTGTAGATCCTGCCATCGTCACCATTAGTTACCTAGGGTGACCATATGAAAAGGAGGACAGGGCTCCTGTATCTTTAACAGTTGTATTGAAAAGGGAAGTTCAGCAGGTGTCATTTGGGTATATGGAGAACCTGGTGAAATTCCCTCTTCATCACAACAGTTAAAGCTGCAGGAGCTATACTAGAGTAACCAGATTTAAAAGAGGGCAGCTTTAACTGTTGTGATGAAGAGGGAATATCACCAAGTTCTCCACATATACAAATGACACCTGCTTAACTTCCCTTTTCAATACAACTGTTAAAGATACAGGAGCCCTGTCCTCCTTTTCATATGGTCACCCTAAGTTGCCATCTAAAGAAGCCCGTAGTGAAAAAGAAAGCCTGGTAAGGATGTGTGTTTTTCCTTAAGCCTTCCTTCCCATATCACAATGCCCCTTACCCCAATTCACCCCAAATGAAGTGCCACAGGCTTTTTAAAAGCCTCCATTGCTTCATAGGGACAATTTTCAAGAGGGAGGTTGCAGCAAGTGAGGGTGAGGATTAGCCCTTCTGTCTCTCCCTATATGGCACCAATGGAGGCTTCTTCTTTTCTAAAAAGGCTAATTTCTGCATATGGGGTGTGGGGATGTGGGCAAAATGGGGAGGCTGCGTGACAGATGGGGAGGCTAACAGGTAAGAGTTTTCCCACCCTTGGTATAAATAGAGTGGTAGTCTCATATTTGTGGTAAGCACTCAGGTGGACCTTATAAGCCAGATAGTGATTAAATGTCAACCGTGGCTGTAACAATTTGAGAGCCCAACATTTCTCCTTCAATACAGGCCTCCAAAGTTAGAAAATACAAGCTCTGTATTAGCTTCTGGCACAGACTCTCCCTTGATTTCCATATATTTTGTATGCCTTTTAAACCAATATTTTCAGATACTTATTTTTATATGTAGGTAGGCTGTTTATTGAGTCTATTTATAGGATTGCCACTCCAACCAGAATTTTACTGACTTGAACAGAATTTGATCTGTCTGGAAAATTGCCAAAACAGGAGCCAGAAAAAGATTGTGTTCTGTTTCCTTCTTATTTCTCTATTTGCAATTAGATGTATTCAGGAAAAATAAAAATAAAAGATGGCTCCCTTTAGAGAAGGAATACACTGCACAAGCTCAAAGACATATTTGTCGCCCTATTCCCCCCAATAGTTTGTCTCTATTTGTATTTCATTTTGAGTACTGTGTCCAGTTCTGGAAACCATACTTTAAAAGGATAGAGACAATTTGGAACGAATTCAGAGGAGGGCAACTGAAATCATCAGGGGTATGAAGAACAAGTCCAGTGAGGAATGGGTGAAGGAACTGGGCATGTTTACCTGGAAAAGTCTGAGACGGGGACGGGGGGATGAGACATGACAGCGTTCTTCAAATCCCTGAGGAGCTATCACATAGAAGAGTTGCTCTCTGCTGACCCAGAGAGCAGGAATAGATCTCATGGGTTGAAGTTACAGTATTTATTTATTTATTACACTTATATACCGCTCCCATAGCCAGGTCTCTCTGGGCTGTTTACAGAAATTCTAAAATTGAGGTAAAAACAAGTATACAAAATTTAAAACTCTAAAACACAGAACATACACACATAAAGCATTAAAAACCGATTAAAAACTAAACATGTGGGTAATTAGGATGTGCTGCCATATGCCTGGGCAAAGAGGAAAGTCTTAAACTGGCGCCGGAAAGATAGCAACGTTGGTGCCAGGCGAGCCTCATCAGGGAGATCATTCCACAGTCTGGGGGCCACCACTGAAAAGGCCCTATCCCTTGTTGCCACACTCCAAGCCTCTCTCGGAGTAGGCACCCGGAGGTTGCATTTGATTTGAACATTAGAACAAACATCTTGATGGTAAAAGCAGTTTGACAATGGAACCCATTCCCTAGGAGGGGGGTGGTCTCTCCCTCACTGGAGATCTTCAGGTTGGATAACCCCTTTTCGGATGCTAAAGCTTCTGGATTTCCTGCATTAAGCAGGGTGTTGGACCAGATAGCCTACATGGCACCTTATAACTCATATGATTCTCAGATATACTGTCGTGTGTGTGTGTGTGTGTGTGTGCATGCACTTGTGTGTAAGCGGGCTTCCTGTCAGAAGAGAAAGGCTCTCTGTAGATGTACAGAACCATTTTGCCCTTAGTTTATTTAAAAGAGCAGCAGCAACAACAACCTTTTCAGATGCACTCATTAGTCTGCTTCCAGATTATTGCTTTCATGACAAGTGGCATTTTACCTTACAGCGTTTAGATTTTGTTTAAAGAACTAAACAAAATCACAAGCCCAAGAAATAAGACTTTAAGAAAAGTGATATATTCTTTTCTTACCTACAACTGAATGGTGTGAAGCTTTGGGTTCTAGCCCACCTTGTCAATCAAATGATAAAGGGCAGGTTGGTCAACAAAACTTATCTCTACAGACCTGAACTAGTGAAGAAAACCTCCTCAGCTTCCTAAGCAGCAAGTCCCAAAAGGCCAAAGAGCCTAGCCTTTACCACAAACCAACATATTCACTACAAAGGTCAGTGTCATTAAATACAACACACAAACCAATCACAAAAAGACAAGCTTGCCCAGGAGGCGAAGAATTCTTGTAAATGCCTGTTTGGACCTTTCCTTTCCCTCCTTCACTCCCTGGTATGTCGATGTTTTGTACCAAACAAGATGGCCAGTGAAAATATTACAACCACCTAATACGTATGCAGAGGAAGAAGAGAACAAGCAACATTTATTCCTTGCCATAAACTAAGATGTCTATAAACTGAGGTCAGTTTGAACTTTGCACACAGTCTGGACATATTGATTATAAATGTTGTGAGGTGTGGGAGCACAACATGGACTCAGAAACCCTCCAACCCAACACACAGAAACTTTAATATGTCTGTGTGCTTAAATTTGTGCTTCTCTCCTGTGGCACCCTGGCTGTGGAATGAGCTTATAAGGAGGTTCGCCTGGCATCTACACTGTATTCTTTCAGACGCCAGGGGAATACCTTTTTATTCTCTCAGCATTTTAACAGCCTATAAATTTAATTTTAACTTTGCTGTTTTGAATTTGTATTTCTGCAGTGCTGCTGATTTTATCCTGGTTGTGCTTTTATATTGTATTTTATACCATGTTTTTATACTGTTTGTTTTATGCTTTGAATGGTTGTAATTTTTGTGAACCGCCCAGGGAGCTTCAGCTATTGGGTGGTATAAAAATGCAATAAATAAAATAAATAAATTATGACACATCAGCAGGCTCTACTCACTGGATTTGTCTACTACCGCTTCTGTGCCCAGTCATGTGTTATAACCTTCATGCCAGGTCTGGATGAACCAGCCTATAATCTGCACCACAATATCAAGGCATAGATGTACAGTAGCTCAAAAGCAATCTATGATCTATGTATGTTTGCTGACTCCTGGAGCCCGCCGCACGTCCTTGCTGTGGCTGCTTGTTCACCCGTCTTCTTCATGCATGGGAGCAATAAGTACAAGGAGCAGCAGCAGCAACCTCTGCTTGCCTTGCCATGTCCTTCTGAAGGAGAGGGCAAGAAAATAAACAGTGGCCACAGAGACAAGGAGGTGGGCCCACACAAAGAGGAGAGTCCCATCGAGGGCATCATGCCAAAGGATCACCCAACACCTGGGCTTTGCCTTCACAGTGCCGTGTTGCTGCTAAAACCCATGCTTGCACTGCTGCGGGGTGGCAGCGGCTAATCCCAATGGCAGGAGGCAGTACGGGCTTTCCAGCGGCTATTTGGTTCACCCCCTGCCTTCTGCCTAGCTTCCAGCAACCAATCAAGGGTCGCCTTCACATGGCCGTGGTGACTTCACTTTGAAGAAAAAAGTCGGGTTAAGTCCCCGACTTTTTAAAAGCACAGCTTCATGTAAAACACCTGCGGTGGCTGCAAGTCACCAGGGCGTCATCTACACTATTCATTACACTGTTGTTTAAGTGCATTGTTGCGTCCTTCCTTGCTACGTTAGGAAATGCAACTTGAGCCCAGTCAACCGAAATACCTTTTCTTCTAATGTTTTACCCTAGCACACTCTTCTTTAGAACGTTCTTCATTATGCTGATACCGTCTCTGAAGTAAACCTCCTTCTTCCTGTGACTCTGAGCTTTGCTAGACCTGCCGGGATGGCAGGGAGGCGGGGCGACGCGTAGGGACGAGGGAAGCCCTGCAGCGTTTTAAAGGGGCCACGTGCACCCCAAAAGATAAGCGTTTTTTTAAAAAATTAAGCCTCTGTCCCCTCTTTCACCGCCCTCCCTCCCCCTCCCCCTCGTCGCGTTGTGCCAGCTCTCCCTCCCCTCATCTAGCAAAGCCCTCACTTGTGCGCCTCTGCCTTTGGCCGTTTGCATAGCCATTCACACATATCCCCCCCCCTCTCTCTCTCTCACACACACACAGGATCACTGGGGAGAGGCTTTAACCTCCCCACTCCAGCGATCTCAACACAGCCAAAATCACTGTTCCCAGACTGCTTGGGATCGCTGGGGGAGCAAGATTAAAGCCTCCCCAACACACAACACTCCCACTTCAGCCAAAATTGCTGTTCACAGGAAGCAAAGACCGTGGTCACGAGACATGACTTTGAAACACGGTGTTGAAAACAACGAAAGGTTGGGGCACATTGTTAGTATTAAAACGATTTTAATGGAAAGTGGAACGGTTTTAAAAGTCAGAAGAAACGTAACAACAACAGCATCACGTGACTGCTGACGTCATCTCTGCCAACTTGTTACGTTTCATCTAGACAAGTGTAGATTGTCTCTGCGTCATTCCTTCGATTCTAAGACACACTTCCCCCCCCATATAAACATCTCTAAAAATGGGCTGCGTCTAAGAATCGCGGGTGCGTTTATTATTTCTTAAAATCAGTGCTTTTTTTCCTGTTGGTGGTACTGAAATTAGTGTGCGTCTTACAATCGATGGTGTCTTAGAATTGAAGAAATGCTGTAATCAACATAGCCCCACTGTACAGCCACCACAGAGCTTAGATGTATAGAGAGCCCCCTGGACACGGATGCTAAAGGACACCTTTTAATCAAGAACTCAGTTGTGAACATTTTAGATCATCTCCACACTCTACATGGCAACCGTGTTTACTACATGTATATTTATTATTTATCTATTTATTTAATTATTAATTACATTTCTATACCGCCCAATAGCCGGAGCTCTCTGAGCGGTTCACAAAAATTAAAAACATTCAAAGTATAAAACAACAGTATAAAACCATAATATAAAATACAATATAAAAGCTCACCCAGATCAAAACAGCAGCAATGCAAAATTACAAATTTTAAACACCAAGTTAAAATTTATTTATAGACTGTTAAAATGCTGGGAGAATAAAAAGGTCTTCACCCGGCGTCTAAAGGCATATAATGTAGGTGCCAAGCGAATCAGTGTAACACTGGTGTCCCGCCAGAGTTGCAGCCCTATGTTATGGAGGCGTTGGATGAATCACATTTCACCATTATAACCAGAAATTGGGTCCACCATTTTGCAACTGAGAGCCAGCCAGCAACGAGGGAGTGGTGAAGCTGGAAGTAGCCACACTATAGGATATCGTTCCATATTCATATTGCCTAAATAATGCACCTTTTCCCTACAACTGCAATTTACATTATAACTGAATGCTATTTTGTCATTGGAAATTAGAGGCATGGTGGACCTGTTCCAGATTAGGATTGGGGGGGCAAAGACTTAAAGCTTATCTACCCCCACCCCCAGTGCTAGAGTCCTAATCTGTGTAGTAATGTGTAGTCTCACTTTGTGAGGTCACATTTCATAACTAAAGGAATGCCCTTGAAGCCTTTCATAATAAAATTTGTCTAAAAACAGCGAAGAACTGGCAGCATTCTAGCAGCAGTTGCTGCCATAGACTTTCATGGGGCAGGAAAACCTTCATATCATTTGAACTGCTGCTCAGAATTTCACCATAGCAATGAAAAGCATACCTTTCAACAAGCCAGAATATCACACACCAGTAATTTTCACCAAAATATGAAAGAAACATATGATCGGTTGAGCCGCTGCTTGGAGAAATATGTCAATTTCCAGCACTTTTTAACTTGCTATACTTAACAGCAGTTGTTATTGGATTGGTAGATGCAACGTTTCAAGTGATTAGCTTAACAGGTGTCATTTTTATAAGTAGTAGACTGTTGAGGCTTACAATGTGGAACTTAACTAACTCATCTTAACTAAAGGTGCACTCCTGTGCCTCTTTAAAATACACACACATTATGAGGACAAGACACCATTCATGCCACTACTAATTGCGGAATGGCTTTTAAAAAGGAAATAGCAGGTGTAGACGGGCCTGATCCGGATTGGACCTGTGACATGAAGGTAGAAGAGTGGCTTTCTCCATTTCACTCCTGTTGTGATCCTGATCTGGATACCTTTCTTGCACTTACTATTTTCATTGTGGGATGGGAGTGGGGAGAGAGAACTTCCATTGGCATGAACGGGAGCTTTTATTCCAATGCAAAGATTTATTGATTTTAAAAATTTATATCCCACCCTTTGGCCGGAAAGGCTCCCAGACCAGCTTACAAGATAAATTGCATGGCAGTCCCTGACCTCAGGCTTACAACTGAATAGTATACATGTGTGCTGGATCTGGACTGGGACCACAACGGGAGACAAAATGTTAAAGTCCCCCTACCCCATATGCAATATATATTTATTTATCCGTTTGGGTATTTTGTTTTATTATGCCTGGAGCCAAAAGCGTCCTCTGGATGTAACATACAGTTTATATAGGTCTGGATTTAGATTGGGATCACGGGTTACAGAGAGGCATCAATGCACAATTATCCTTAAGGGGGAAAAGATGTGACGAGTATATAAAAACAACAACCCAAACCAAGATATTTCAGTAGGAAAAACAAAGCTCCCATAGAATTACAAAATACATACAGATAACGGGGCCAATGATCACCTTAACTATGGCAGCGTGAAATTCACATGAGGGGTTGTTATTTAGCTAGTTGTGAGGACTAGCTAAATGCCTGTCATTATGATGGAGAGGTGCAAAAGACACCTAGGGAGCACACTGCATCTCTGTGCTCTTCATTTGGAAACCAGTCCACGTCCCACAGTAGTAAGTGGGAACCATTCACCTTTACAGAGAAAATAAAGGGGTTGATGGAGATAAATCTGCCCCATGCTTGTTGGGATCCATTTCTTGGGAGACATTTTTTCCAGCCCATTTATGCAGTGCCAGAGAACTTAATGGGAGCAATTGCAAACCTTATCTGCCGAGCCTGACCTAAGATTGCATTTCTTAGTCCAACAGCCAGTCCTGCCATACAGCAGAGTAAAGTGACCTGCTTTAGATGGCACCATGGTTGTGGTCATGGTGGGAAAATATGGTGCAGCAAGACCTTTGAACGCATTGGCCCCAGCAATAAGGGGAATCGTACTTTGAACTTCACTTCAGGCTGCAAAAGGTTTTGGGATAGAGCTTCTTGATTACACTAGAGAACAAGTTACTGTCTGACTATACAGACAGAACAAGCCTGGATGTGAAAACCTAGGATCCATCTTTTATATATGATCATTACATTAGGCTGTCATAAGAAATCTCCCCTCCCCCGCCCCGCAAAGTGGTAACTAGAAAAATAAGAATTTTTGAGGATATTGTCATGTGCGAGTTTATTCCATAGAGATATTTCATAAGATTATTTGATTGGGACAGTGATGGTGAGCAAGGGGACACGGTCAATGCTATTCCTCCACCTCAACAAAGGCGGAGCAAATGTATCCAAAAGCCTTTTCCCCCAACAAGATAGGAACAATGGGAAAAGCCCAAAGCGACACAATTTCCAACGCAGCACTGGATGAAAGCATCTGCAATGGCAATATGACCCAGCTCTTCAAGGACTAAAACAGAAGTCCTTTTAGCTCACTCTAATAGGATCAAAATCATGTTGGCCCTCCACCCCTTATAATTATGACAAAGTCTAGGGGTTCATGGTAACAATTGAAAATCTTTATCGCCCAAGAACAGATGGCTGATAAGGCACTTTTGGCTGACCTGTCCAATGAAGTCACAGAAACTCCTTATCTTCCAGAACTTTAATTGGCTTTCCCAGCAACTGCATAATTGGATATTGAATAACATTAGCATTTTTAATATCCACTGAACTCAAAATGGCTTTTTGCCACTTTATATTCCTATACAAACTTTGTTATGACAAGCTGAGTTATAGTTGTGGCTGACATAATCAATGAAAACTGCCTTGGAGAATTTATTTTCCTTCCCACCTGGAGCCAAGGCCTGCTAGACAGTATTCCAAAACAGGAAGCAAGGAGAGGTCACATTACTAATTCTAAAAGCCACCCTGGAGCACTAAGCCTCCCCCTCCTTCCCACAGAATCACAAGCATAATCTGTATGCGTCTTGCTCCCAGCAAACAAAAGCCAAGGATGGGATGGCAAGTTTGATGAGCAAACCAACGATCAAAGGGAGACGACACCCCGAAATTTTACCTTGCATATAAAACCCTTTTTGATATCAGCCGGCGGCGGTTTAATTAGCAGTTCAGTTGGAGGATAAAGGATAACGAGATGAATCTGTGACAAGATGGGAGAGATCTCAGTCCCTCTTGCCATCTACCACATTGTTATGGAAATTTCTCTTGTTTCAACGATAACAAAAGTCACAGCCTTACCTTGCAGCCAACCATTGTTCAAATCTTGCAAGAGAAGACATTTCCGAGAAGAAATAATGGCAAAAGCAAAAAAGCATTCAGGGCGACATCTTTCAATGAGCAGGGCGCTGGGACTAAATAAGAATGTAACCTAATTCTAGAGGAGGGATGACCAAAGTGGGACTAAATCTGAACCCCACTGAACCTTTGACTCCTCCAACTGCCAATCAAGGGGGGAAAAGGGACTGTGAAGGGAGTGCGAACGGGAATAATGGATTTGCAAGCAGGTTCTAATGCAGCTGGTACCTTGACTTTGTACAGCCTCCCCAGATGGCCTTTCAGAAAAACTAGATCTGGGTTCTAGGGATGAGTGTCAGCCTCCTTTCCCTCATCATAAGAAGCCAATGGATACTGGATTCAACTAGAGTATCCCGAAAACAAAAAAGGCTTGAGATGAAACATCCCTGTACATTTTTGCCAAATTAAAACAGCAAAAATGTACATGATAGGAAGTAGGGATGTGGACTGGATTTGGCTGAAGCCTGAGCTGAACTGGGCCCTTTTGGACTGTTTTTTTGGTATTTCCTGAGGCAAAATGGGCTTCCCTTTGAAGGGACCAGGACAGGACCCTAACTGATCAGCAGATACATAGAACCACATAGGCTATCATTTTTAAAATATTAATATGCATATAGGCAATTGAGCAAGAACCAAGGTTGAATTGTTTCATTCCATCGTTTGCAAACTATTTTCTATGGAATCTTGGACCAATAGTTACTGCAGGATTTTCTTCCAAAGCCAGCAAGCTTCACTATGAAAAAAAAAATCTTTAAACCAGTTTTCAGTCATTTTAACTTAGCTCCTGCACCTATCCTTCTAAAACTTTGTGGGTTCCTGACGCAGTCGCCTTAATGCTGTCATTTTCATATGTATAGTCCACAAGGAACATTGTGGGATAAGTGCACCCTTTTTTTGGATACTCTTGAAATGCAAAGGCTGCTTTTGAACAAATAGCCCTTGACCTATTCATCTGAAACATGGCAGACTCAGTCCCCATCAGTAGGGGCAAATACTCCTGCAAATTTTGTTCAATTCTGTCAATGGCAATTATACCATTTTTATTGTTGGTTTTGTTGCTGCTTTTATACTGTTTTAGTATTTGATGTTTTATGTGTGTGTTGTTGTTTTTTAAAAAAACTTGTGGTTTCAGTTTTTATAAACAACACCCATAATTTTATATTGAGGGGTAGTGTAAAAACCTGAGAAACAGATAAAAGACAACACATATCTGGATACTATCACTTTAGACTGCAGATATGGATTATATGAGGCTCCGTGAAAACCCATTCTACCACACAGAAAACTGGGTTGACATTTTCATCGAGCTGTCCACCACGACTCCAAGATCTCTTTCTTGGTCGGTCTCCACCAGCTCAGATCCCATCAGGTTATACTTGAAGTTTTTGCCCCAACATGCATCACCTTAGTAGTCAAGTGCTAAGTCATCTGAAGGTGACACTTTCCTCCCAAACCTATGAACTAAGTATCTAAGTATGAAGGAAGCATACCTAAGCATCATACACACCTTGCTTCTCTTCCTCTTTGCCATGTGTGTGTGTGTGTGTGTGACAGAGAGTCAAGACATACAATTGCAATAGCAATGTACTGTGTTTGCCCAGCACTATGGAAACTGATGTCCTTAGTGCTCAAACTCATAGAATCGTAGAATAGCAGAGTTGGAAGGGGCCTACAAGCCCATCGAGTCCAACCTCCTGCTCAATGCAGGAAGCCACCCTAAAGCATCCCTGACAGATGGTTGTCCAGCTGCCTCTTGAATGCCTCTAGTGTGGGAGAGCCCACAACCTCCCTAGGTAACTGATTCCATTGTCGTACTGCTCTAACAGTCAGGAAGTTTTCCTGATGTCCAGCTGGAATCTGGCTTCCTTTAACTCTTCTGAGAAGAAGCCTGAAAGAACCAGGACAAGGTCCCAAGAATAATATTCTCAGTGGAATGCCAAGTGGAAGTGGCAAACTGCACAGATGACTGAGGATAAGAACGAATAAAGTTCCGAAATGATCAGCAGATATAGGCCCCGTTCAGACAACACGCTAAACCATGCTGTTTAACCACAAAATGGTCCGTTAACCATTTTGTGGTTAAGCAACACGGTTTAGCGTGTTGTCTGAACGGGGCAAATGTTAACTATACACAGAGCCACATCGGCCATCATTTTATTGAAAAATTAACTATGCATACACCATTGTTGAATTATTTCACTGCATGGTTTGCAAACTACTTTCTTTCTATGGATTTATGTAGCCAATAACCCCACTAATCTTGGGCCAATAGTTACCTCCAGGTTTTCTGTTTCCAATACTTATCTGCAGGATGCATTTAAAAATATAGGCCCATGAACAATTTTGGCACCCAAACAGCTTAAGTTTGGGGCTATAAATTCTATGGTTTGGGCCTAATTTGTTAGCAAGAGGGCTCAAAATGGCTGGATACTCACAATATATCAACATACTAAGCTGAAGCATCTTGCAGAAAATGGCTGACAGAGGTTGCAAAGTGTAGATAACATGGATTAAACATTGCTTCCCCCCGCCAGATTTTGTTTATGGATTTTTTATTATTATTTTGGTTCATCTTTTGTGAATTTTACCCACAAATTTTCCTCATTTATCCTTGTGTCTGGTATTATATAGTACTCCACCATATCTCTATTGAGTTAAAATATTGGAGACAATCTCTCTCTTCGCCCCCCAACCAAGCACAGACTAACCCATCTTTTCCTGTCTGTAGCACAACACAGGTCGAAAACGGTGGAGGGTATTTCATGTCAACCTTATCATTTCTTCTGTTAAACAATACAATTAACACAAATCTTACATATTCTGAAATAAAACACTTTATTGTTCCACAAACGCAAGCTAAAAAAGAAAAGCACAATTCTTCGGGAACAAAATTAAAAGGAATTATTTTTAAAGCCTTATGAATAAAACTTTGTAGCTAAACATGGAATAAAACACAACCTTAAAAGAACAACAATTAAAACTGAACATGATTCAATGAGCAGACTTCATTCATTCGTTTACATGAAACTAGGCTAGGTCTCCATAGGCCATGATCAAAGTTATTAAGTAAGCAAATATGCCATTGCTTCCATGCCCTCCACTTATTTCCTTATGTCTTCCGTCTCCTCCACGTCTCTCTCTTGATGCTCTCTTTCCCACCTCATTTCTTTGAGCTCTTGTCTGTACTTCCGTTCAATGAACCGTTTCTGATGGGCCATCTGAGGGAAGTTATCTGAGACAAGAAAAACGTTTCATGTGTTAACTAAAGGCCAGCCAGTGGCACAAAGCGATGTTCCAAGTGTTACTATTTTATTACACAATATAAGGAGCACTTCATTTCATTGTTTATTACATCTGTGTCTCAATGTAGATTGAGTTATCCCTTCCAATCTCATTCTAAGACCTGCTACAACAATTTTCAACAGGTATTCGGAACATCTCAGAATGAAGACATTATGCTGATGTTGCAGTGACTTTATAGCAGAGGTGGGCAACCTTGAAAGGTCCACAGGACATTATCACCCCTCACAGTCCACAGAGTGATCTAATAAAAGATATTTAAGAAACAGATGTTTGATGGGGGAGGTGTCCGTAGCTGCTACACTGTGCCTTTTGGACACCATTATTCCCCTTAAAAAATGTTTAAATGTTTTCTGGGTTCCCCCAAATTTGGTGGGACAGTGGTGAGGATTGCACCAGGGTGTGTTGCAGGACCGTATGCAGCCCACAGACAAGCAGAAATGGTGGGACAAATATTTCAGCTTGGCGGGCAAGACACAGATATTACAAGTTGCTTACAGTTCCCATGTAGGTATATACGAAGAATGAAAGGACCAAACAAAAAGTACTATTGATTACTGAAAGACTAAGCAAAAATAATTATATTATTTGAAAAGACATATAAACCAAATTGTCAGCACCAGAAAAGTCTAACTAAAATTACTGGGCCCAGATCAACTAAACTTAGTTATCTTTTAAGTTCCACTGAAATAAACAGGGTTTATGCTAGCTGCGACTAATATTTCCTACTGATATAAACAGGACATGAGTAAGTTCAGTTACATTGATGGAAGCAGCCTGAATTTAATTGTATTTTGTTATTTTATGTAAGTTGCCTTGTGGATTCCTTCTTGGCTGAAAGGTATGTTACCTTGGGGTCAAAGGCTATTGACTGATTTCTATCAATCAGTAGAAACAGAGAGGGTCTTTGTTATTGTTGGTTTAAAGAAGCTATAATTTGGCCCTGTCTATTTATTTCTCCGCTTGAATATATTACATGAAGTACTTGTACAGCAGTTTGTGAGCCCCTACCGTGAAACACTGCAGTGAGAGTGGGAGAGAATATGGTGGAAAATCTGTGACATATCACATATCAGTGAACTATGCTAGGAAGGTCTCGGTAGCTTGAGAGGCTATCATTTTTCATCAAGGACAAGAAGAGCTCCATCTGGAGCTAATCAAGATAATTTTCCCTATTACCACCATAATAGGCATCAGAGAGAGGAGGGGAGGGGAAGCTGTGAGGCTCTTAAAAACCAATAAACCCAATCTAGAAGCCAAAGACAGTTAATATAAGCACAGCCAAAGTGGTGCAAAATAAGGTATACAAACACATCATCAACAGTGGTGATGCCAGGTGGAAGGTCACAGATGAAAGCCTTGCCTGTGTTGGATTTGGTGCCAGAAGACAAATTGCTATTTGTGATTGACTAGCTAGTGCTGATGCTGAAACAGCTGGTGTCCTTGGGAAAAATGCGGCTTTATGGCAAAGCATAGGAAGCACAGCTGATGCAAGAGGGTTAGGAGGAGCCTTGAGCGAAGGGCTCAGACCCCTTCTGAGCTCAAGGCCATCTCAATAAGTAAATAGCCCCTCCAAAACTGTGCACGAGTCCTTGCAGGGGAGAAACGACGACTGAAGAAAAGGAGACAGTGCTGAGAAGCCCTCTAAAAATCTGTCAGAAGTCTCACCTCAAAGCGTGGAAGATGTTTTCAGCAACTTAGACAGCGTTCCCCAACCTGGTGACCTTTAGATGTTTTGGCCTGCACTTCCCATCAGCCCCAATTGGCATGGCCAACAGTCGGTAGTCCAATACATCTGGAGGGGCCCACATTAGGGAATGCTGAGGCTTTGAGTGTCTCTACGCTAAGGGAAATCGTGTTGTTTATCCGGGGCTTTTCTGCCTCCTGGTTCTTTGGCGCAATTGCATTACCCGGGAGGAGAGAGGCGACAAGAGGTTTGAATTGAATTTTCCCCTTCTGTTCAGTTCCTTTGAGTTCTACTGAGACAGCAACATCTAGCGACAGAAGATCCTGCTGTTTCCCGGCTATTACCCCTTTAAAAGTGTTTCTTTTTATCTCAGGATTTCTAGAGAATTCCGCAGGTGACGTCCTGGTTGTTGACGACATCATGAAATTGACCCGAAAACTTCCCTGAGTGGCTAATTATTTAGAGGAGCCATTTATTTTCATGAACAAAGGCACTTCCGCAGAAACTATGAAAAGTACTGTTCACTGGCACTTGATGTCAAAGAGGAAGTTCCCTTGTGGAAGCTGAAGTTTAATCAACTCTCCCTAATTGTGTTTATCACTTGCACACCTTGGGCAGTCCTCACAATTTCTGGATTGTCCAATACATTGTAGACTTGCCTTAGTGGCTATTTTATTGTTTCCCTCTATGTAACTTAAATATCAGCCGAGAATCTCAGGCTTGGCTCTGAGAGTGCAGGCAGAGGAAGGAACCAAGGAGTATTTTATTTATTTATTAAAACATTTGTCTCTCGTCCTATAGCACTAGAATATGGGCCAGGGAAGTGGAGTTCGATATCAGGACTCCATATTCATATTTCGACCTAACTCAGAACAAGTACAAAAATGGGCACCTCTCAAGTGCAGATATTTGAAATGCAGATATTTTCAAAAAGAATAGCAGAAAATTATTCCTTTAAAGACAGGCCTGAAGATTACTGGCTGTTTGGCTGATGTAAGCAGATGAGCTCAACTCAGGGAGATGAAGCAAGGCAACTTCTGCCAGAGGTTTCAATGAGATGGAGAATTATCTGGGGTTGTAACATAAAGATTTAAGTTCCTGTTTGGTAGCAGCTTGTGGGTTTTGCAATCAATCCCACAAGGTGAGCACTTTGGCCCCCTTCTAACAGAGCACCGACTTTATTTTAATCACCATGCCTCGATCATGAATGTCAGTGGGATGACTCGTGTGCCTGAATTTAAGCACGGGCTTAAGTGCTTCGCTGGACCAAGGCCAGGGAGTTTGGCGCTTTACTTGACTGAGTCCTCGACACCTGGGTCTGAAATATTGCAAATGCTTCCATGGGATTACGTTTGTGCGTGTGATTTTTTTTTATATTTTAAAGGGAGAAAGCTAAACATAAAAGCAATATAGAATGAAAACTTGTCAAGTTTTAGCTGAACCTTTAAGTAGAAAGACGTATGAAACTGTTTTACCTTTGCCCTCTGCAGATGCTCAAGGGCAGCCTCCAGCGCCCACCAGAGGTGCTAGACCGCAACTCCCATCATCCCCAGCCAGCATGGCCAACAGCCATGCTGACTGGGGTGTGATGGGAGTTGTAGTATAACACATCTGAGGTTGGGGATGGCTGATCAAGGCTATATGCAGGATGAGGGGATCAGGGTTGAGTTTGCTCACTATTGCCCCGTCCCCTGCCCCTCCCCAATTGACACTGAGCCTGTCTAGGCCAGGGGCGTTGAACCTCTTTCAGCCCGAGGGCCAAATTCTATTTTTGAGAAACTCTCGGGGGCCACATTCCAATGGTGGGGCAGGGCCGAAGTAAAAAATACCAGCCCATTTTAGCTTAAAGCTCTGATTGCCTGGAACTGAGCTTAGGAGAGCCACTCCAGCCTTTCAGAATAGGGGAAAACCTGCACAAACCCAGTGACAGCACCAAATGATTGATGGTTGTGGGAAGGGGTGTGTCCCACTGGGCAGCCTTGGAGCACCGGATTGGGAGCCCAGGAGGGTTGAATTTGACCCTCGGTTCTGCACCCCTGGTGTAAGGCCTACAAGCTCAATGCATGCAGGCCTGAACCAGATCACTTGTATACAGTGGTTTTGTGGTGCTTGGATTGTTTTCCTCAGACCTACACGAGTTGGGTTCTGACCCTATAGAAATGTGGCATCCTAGATTGCATAGGGGCGTTGTGTGAGTGTGTCTGTGCATCAGGGCATACATCCAAGGGAGGAAGGAGCACGATCCCGTTACCAGGCATAGTTTTCCAATATCTGTACATATCACAGAGGGAAAGCAACTCCTTTTTCTAGATCTTTTAAAAAAATGTTCACAAAGAGCTTTGTATACAGTTTTCATATCATAGATGGTGGACATTTTCCTGTACTCATTCCATTTGGCAAAGTAAAGCAGCCTTCCCCAGTCATCAGATGTTGGTTTGCTTATAATATTTTTAACCAACCCAATAACAAATGTTCCCTGCGAAGATTATGAACAGCTTAAAGAATAAAATCCAGTGCAAATAGTTTTGCAATACAACTGTCATCATCCATGACCATTGGCCATTCTAGCTGTGGTTGATGGGAGTTGAAATCCAAAGGCTGATGTCAACCCCATCAACCTGGGGAAGGTGGAAATAAAGAATGGGATAAAGAAATTCCTGCGCCGTGTCTTGAGATTCACATAAAAAGCAAATCTACATTTCAGTTTGTCATGCTGTTTTGAGGTTTGGTTATAATCAGAGGGCAATTTTGTTTTGCTCCTAAAAAAATCATTTTCATTTCACATGGTACCACTTATTAATACTTACTTTTAACCAGGGAAATCTTGTCATTGTGGACTAATAATGTAGCGATTTAAAAACCCGCTAGGCCATTTAAAAATAAACCATGATCAAAGAAGGTTTTACAGAGTTCTAAGCCAACCTATTCCAGCAAGTGTAGAAACAGAAGCAGACGTTTGTCAACTAAATATTTTACACAGAGTCACTTCAGACATTCTGCATGGGATGAGATTGGGATTGTGTGTCTCTTCTCTTCACATCAGGGGAAAAGGTAACAAGTGAACTGGGAGATTCTATGTATAAACAGGACCTTTCTGACTCTATAAATATGGAGAGGAGGAGGATTATGTACGTCGCCTTAGGTTCCTTGGAGGAGAAAAGATGGGATATAAATGCAAATAAATAAACAAACACAGAACTTCTGACATATTCCACATTGCAGGAGTAGGGAGGCCCAGAAGTTAAATAAATGCAGGGTCTTTTGGTTCATTTCTTTTCTACCTGAGGTAGAGGAACACAGGAACCGGAGGCATGCACTTGATTACACCCTAGGCAGAATTTTGAGGTAGAGTACTGTTTGAACAGGACCACATGCCTGAATAATACAGGGACCAAGACCAATGCTGCAATCCCATACAGACTTTCTTACCTGGAAATAAGCCTATAAAATCTAGGGGGACTTACTTCCAAATAAACGTACAATGGGTTTTGCTGCAAAAGTCTAGGACCATTATGCCTTAGAGATTACTGAATGCAAAGTGGTGTGTTACAGAAGCCAGTTCTAGGTTTATTTTTTGTTTATTTTTATTTATTGCATTTGTATATCGCCCCACACCCCTAGTCGAAGCTCTCTGGGCAGTTCAAATAAGATAAAAACACTTAAAAACAATATACAAAAATTAAAAACCACAAAACATACAATATACACATATATTTAAAACCACTATAACAACTTAAAAAATCTGGGAGCCTAAAAAACAAACCCAGGCTCATTACATATTGCTAAAATACTCTAAGGGTGCAATCCTATGCATGTTTAGGCAGGGGAGAAAAATCCTACAACTCCCAGAAGCCCCCAAGTCAGCATGGGTGCACGGAGAGTGCTGGGAGTTGCAGGACTTTATTTTGTCAAACTGTGCATAGGGTTGCGCATCCTAAAAGGAATAAGAAGGGGGTGGGGTGGAGAATGTTGGTGCATTTGCCCACCTTATGGGTTCTTTTCTGTCTCTATCATACACAATGCCTGAACCCTGCTCTCCACCCCCATGAAATAATCTGCAATGGTTTCCAAGAAACCCACTTACATTTTTCCAGGGCATCCATTGCTGCACACATCTCAGCTTGTTGAATGCTGTTAAAAAAAAGGGGGGGGGGAGAAAAAAGAAGAAGTAATCATGGCAAATGTATTTATGGGGTAAACGACAGCTTCCCAGAAGCATCCACTCTGATTGCTCTGTTGAGACCAATTCTGCAGATAATCACTGGGCAGTTGTTCCCATAAAAACCCTTTGCACATACAGCCCCCTTCCAGCAGAATTGTTTTAAAACTTAGATCGATACTATTAAGCTATCCCCCCTTTCATAATTCTTTAGAGAATTATTTTAATGAAAAGATTAACACACAAGCAACCTCCCCGCGCTACCACTCCTTTACAATGCAAGAAAATGGATGGCAAGATTACAGCACACTCCCCCCCCCTAATATTTTTATTAGGAATTATTTTTTATCTTATTCTTAAAAGCAGTAAGGGCAGTGCAAGGAGATAATCAATGAAGAGTGGGAAGCCCTTTACGTCTTATTTATCATGCAGTTGGCACTTTCAGTGTACAATCTTTAGGATGCTTTGCTTGTTCATCTTCACAACAAATATATGAAGTAGATTTCCCATTGTTATTTTCCCCATGAAATGGAAAGCCAGACTGGAAGAGACTGTCCAAAGGTTACTCGAAAAGACCCTGGCTGAACTAGAATTTGAATCCAGACCTTGCACATCAAGGACTCTACTGACAGAGCTGTTGAGATTGAGCTGTTGAGATTGAATGGCTTCACATAACATGGCAACCCGGAGTATGGGTTGCGGCTGAATTGTGGGTTGTTGTTGAACCCCAAACAGGTTCAGCACCTTGGACAGCTCTTTTAGAGGTCTGGCTGGTTTTGACTGAAACTCAGAATAGAATCACAGCACCACCAAAATTGTTTATTTTAAAAAAAACTTTGTAAGCCCCCTAGGGTATGCTGTATATAGGTGGGATATAAATTGAATAAATAACAACAACAAGAACAACAACAACAACACATTGAAAATCAGCTGTGTGTGTGTGTGTGTTTATTTCCTTTGCTTCCTTGATCCCAGGAGAGGGGTACAGGTAAGCAGTAGGAATTCTATCATTCACTTTCTTTAGGTGCCCCTTTGTAACTCCAAGCTATTGTTTGGCCACCCGAGTCAAATACAGACAGATTTTCTAAAATTCGCCATACCTTGGTCCTTTACCACATCCTATCCTTTCACCTTTGAAATAAACAGCTACAGTGTACGTCCTGGCATGTGAAGGTCCAACTGTTTGCAGAGTCCTAAATCACGAGAGAAAGACACACACTTTTGAAAATGGATTTACCAAGACCTCTTAACATAAACACCACCATGTTTACAAAGATTATTGCAGGACTGCAGACGGATAGAGCTTTTATGGATTATTTTACAAGTCATTGCCAACATGTCATTGGTTTAAAAGTGAAGTATTTATGTATGCTTGCTGTAGAATTGTATGCATTCACACTTTTTGGCAAACTCGGACCTTCGGGATAGAAATAGAAGGTGCTATGAAAAATGCTGTCACTCTAAATGGCAAATACTGCAAATTGCTCCATCAGTAACAGAAAGTTACTGGATCTGTCACTAACCAGGCAGCTTTTCCATTTGATGAAGAGTTTGATATAAATCTGCAACCATTTTAAGATGAGACGCAATTTCTTAGACAAACAATAAATTTGTTCCTCCTTTCCATCCATCCCTCCTATCTATCTCCACTATTGCACTGGGGAATTAGTTCCAGTATTAGTATCGGCAACAAGATATGAAATTGCTTTAAAGCTACAGTACTAAACTCACTTCCACGGGTGTAAATGAGTACAGTCACTTATCACTGAAGTAAACGAGGCTTACTTCTGAGGGATGGTGGATAGGTTTACGTGGTTCAACTATAACTAAAGCGATAACATATGCGTAAGCCAACCAAAAAGCCCATCCCAAATTACATATCGTTTTCTATGCACACTTCATCCACCCAGACAATGGCAAGGAGAGGAAATTGAAACAAGATAATTGCTAGATAATTTGCATGTAAGGAACATATTGTTGAGCAACACTAATTTACTATTCACCTTTGCGAGTTCCCAAATTTCTGCCCCCAAGAAACAGAAACCAGGACAAGGTGATGCAGGTGAAGAGGTGGGACTACTATTTGGATAGGAACAGACTGATTATCAATGGCTGGGCTCACTAGAGGCACGCAATAGTTTAGCCCAGTTAGAGGCTAAACTATTCCGGGTTCCAGTCAGGGCTCTAAAGGAGCTGTCCACGATATGAAGCACCTTGGATAGGGCCTTTAGAGTTCTGACTGGTTCTGATTGAAACCTGGAGCGGATTCATTACACCACTGACATCGGAGTCACCAGCCCCAATGGTGAACAGTTACTGCTGATACCTAGGGGAAAAGCTGAAGTACTGTACTTGGGGGCAGTGTTGCAGGGAAGGCAAAACCCGCTTTGCACACCAACACAGGGTGTGCCAGGCCTCACTGACAAGGATCCTGCTGGAAAGGTGTCTGTTCAATGTGCCTCTGAAAATGGGTTCTTGGAAGCATAGGATCCCTTCCTCTCTACACACTAACACATTAGAGCAACAAATACATGCACCACCTGTCATATGGACGGCCATTTTGTTCTATTCCCCTTATGGTTGAGTTCAAGCATGGCGGAAACGGAGAACCGCTTTGGAAGGGGACATCTATACTGCCTTCCGCCTCTACCCCAGCCTGTGCTTGCAGCCCAGAGAGCTGAACTCCCCCCTCCTCTGCTCTCCTTTACCTGCTCTAGAACGTTCTATTGCCTGCTGCTACTTGTGACATTCTGCAAAAGGAGTGCAGAACCACTTTCAGTCCAAGGGCCAAATTTGATTTTGGTGAAGTTGTCGGGGAGAGGGGGGAATAATGTGGTATAACGGCTAGAGTGCCGAACTGCGAGTCAGGAGTGTCGGACTGGGAGTCAGGAGATCTGGGTTCTAGTCCCCACTCGGCCATGGAAACCCACTGGGTGACTGCGCCAGTCACAGACTCTCAGCCCAACCCACCTCACAGGGTTGTTGGAGAGGTGGAGGATTATGTACGCCGCCTTGGGTTCCTTGCAGGAAAAGAGGCGGGGCATAAATGTAATAAATAAAATAAAATAAATAATCCAGAAATGGGTGTGTCTGAAGGCAAAAGGGGTGGGGCCCCCCAAAATAAAAATACCCGCATCTTTTAGCTTAAACCTCTTCTTGCCTTAGGGGAGGCATTTCAACTTTTAGAATGGTGCAAACATTGTGCAAAAGCTGGGAACCAGCAAGTAATTGGTGGTTGGGAGAAGCAGGCGTGGCCTTCTGGGTAGGAGGGCCAGATTTGGGCCCGAGGTTCTATACCCCTGTTCTGCACAATGCCTCTCACATAAAAAGAGTACCTCCACCACCAATGCCAAATGATTTGGGGAATCCCCATTGCACATGCAGAAGTGCTTGGGGTGAGTTCAAGCAGAAATTTGCACCCCCTAACAGGAGGCACTGAAATTATTTTGTGTGTGAGTAAATTGCCCATATTTGTAAGGCTCAAACTAACAACGCTTTCCTGTATTTAAAGCCCTCACTTCTTCCATACGTAGCAACTCTCCAGACTACATTGGCAGTGGTTTAAACAGAGCTGGAGATCCAAATATGGAAGACTGAGCTTGGTTGGAGAAGCGCAAACTAATTTCTTCTTTAAACAAAGGGTAAAGTCATGTGGAAATAAGAGACCCCCCAAAAAGTGCCAAATGTAGAGCTGAAAGTGAGAGGCTGGCTCACAAAGCAAAGATCAGTTTACACAAGGAAGAAAAGACGGTGTCTTTACTTATACAGAGGAATGTCTGGCTCCTTCCCTTCTGTTCGGAGAGTTAAGCAGCACTGCTGGAGCTGGGACTTTGGATCATTCCAGTCCTGGTTTAAGATGAATTCCTAGGATGACAAAATATATATCTATATTTATATATAGATACAGAGAGACAAACAGCAACAGGCTTAAATCAGGGAAGGAGAGACAGGTTGGAAACAGGGGACTACTTCAGACTTAAAACAGGAATCTTGATACAAGATTGTTTTTAAAAGTTTATGAATGTAGAAGAGAAATGGAACAGAACATAAGAGCCCTGCTGGATCAGACCAAGGATCCATCTAGTCCAGCACTCTATTCACAGTGTCCAACCAGGTGTCGACCAGGGATCCACGAACAGGAGACAAGTACAACAGCACCCTCACACCCATGTCTCCAGTGATTGCTGTATATAGGCTTACTGCCTTGGATACTGGAGATAGCACCCAACCATCAGGGCTAGTAGCCATTGATAGCCCTCACCTCCAGGAATTTATCCAGCCCCTTTTAAAGCCATCCAAATTGGTGGCCATCATTACATCTTGTGGTAGTGAATTCCATAGTTTAACTATGCACTGTGTGAAGAAGTACTTCCTTTTATCTGTCCTGAATCTCCCACCCATCAGCAAAATGGGATGACTCCGGTTTCTAGTATTATGGTAGATGGAGAAAAATTCTCCACATCATGCATAATTTTGTACACCTCTGTCATGTCTCCACTTACCTTCCTTTCCCCCGCAACCATTTATTTATTTATTTATTTATTTATTTATTACATTTCTATACCGCCCACTAGCCAGAGCTCTCTGAGCGGTTCACAAAAATTAAAAACATTCAAAGTATAAAACAACAGTATAAAACCATACTATAAAATACAATATAAAAGCTCAACCAGATAAAAACAGCAGCAATGCAAAATTACAAATTTAAAACAACAAGTTAAAATTTATTTATAGACTGTTAAAATGCTGGGAGAATAAAAAGGTCTTCACATGGCGTCTAAAGACATATAATGTAGGTGCCAAGCGAACCTCCTTAGGGAGCTCATTCCACAGCCGGGGTGCCACAGCAGAGAAGGCCCTCCTCCTGGTAGCCACCTGCCTCACTTCCTTTGGCAGGGGCTCGCGGAGAAGGACCCCTGAGGATGACCTTAGGGTCCGGGCAGGTACATATGGGAGGAGGTGTTCCTTCAGATAGTCTGGCCCCAAGCCGTTTAGGGCTTTAAATGTTAATACCAGCACTTTGAAATGGGCTCGGACCTGGACTGGCAGCCAATGAAGCTGGAAAAGGACTGGCGTGATGTGGTCTCGTTGGCCAGTCCCTGTTAGTAAACGTGCTGCCCTGTTTTGTACCATTTGAAGTTTCCGGACCGTTTTCAAAGGCAGCCCCACATATACCGCATTGCAGTAATCCAAACGGGAGGTTATCAGAGCATGGATAACTGTAGCTAGGCTATCTCTGTCCAGATAAGGGCACAGTAAGCTAAACATTCCCGGTTATTGTAACCTTCTCCCACAGGGGAGTGGCTCCAGCCCCTTGATCATTTTAGTTGCTCTTCTCTGCACTCCCCCCACCCCTTTCAGTTCTACAATAACTTTTTTAAGGTGTGGTGACCAGAACTGTACTCAGTAGCCTTCCCCAATGTGGTGACCTTCAGATGTTTTGGACTGCAACACACTGGTTGGGAATTATGGGTGTTGTAGTCCAACACATCTAGAGGGCACGAGGATGGAGAAGTTATACTCATCAAAGGTCTGAAATCAGCTGGGGGTGCCATACTAAGTGCCTGCTGTATGCCAAACCCAGATTTGTTGCTGTGTAATGTGTGAAGCGGCTTACCTTCAGTCGTGGGAAAAAGCAGACGTTCATGAAGGTGTGGACATATTCTAGATCCTTATCTATGTACAGAGCAGCAATAAAGGCTGGGGGAAAAGAAATAACAAGCATCAAATATGTAAAGGGTAATGTTCTTATCCACTGGTTTTTTTTAAAAAAAAACGAGTTAACACTTCCAGAGAATCCCTATAAGCATGGTGCTCTCAAGGTCTCTCATAGCAAACTTCCCTGACTCAAGAAACGAGGCGGCTGAGCTGCCATGGTGCATATCAAGGCCGAAAAGCAAGAAAGACAGATGGCTTGGCTAGTGGCGTATTCACCATCTTGGGAATCGAGAAAGACAGAATGAAGGGGAAAGGAAGCAGGGCTGCGAGGGCCCACAGCAGGCATAGAGGGCGCCTGAAAGACAGAACGCCTCAGACAGCAAAAGGGGAAATTAAAAACAGCCACAGCAGCAGCAGCAGAGGGCTGGGCCACTGATATCTGATCTGTCAAGTAATGCAGATGGAAAGGAATTCACTCTCCGCAATCATATTTATTGGGGCCGTGCAGAGGGAGGGATGGGTCTGCCTACCACTTCTCAGCCCAATCAAGACATACATAAAAGAGGTGTGACCTTGTGCTCCTTCTAGCAACTTCCACACTGTCGCGATTCCAAGCCCTCCCACTGAGATGTGACACAATGAAGAGGCGGGTTGTGCAATCCACAGAGCTTTATTCAGTAAACAGACGTCTCTCCATACCTGAAGGGAGTGTGAAAGCCAGGAGCTACCCTCTAAGCTAAATTAGCCTAACAAAGCAAGGCAGTTGCCTATCAACTCAATGGCCAGTTTCTCTGCAGTGCTCAACAGACTTTGACTGAACACCTCTCTCAGGGCGGGTCTTGAAGGTGAAGCCACTGCTGAAACCTTGCAGACGGCCCCCACCTCCTCTCAACTCTGCTCGCTTGACCCTGCGGCAGACTCTGGGGTCTGTCAGCCCCAACAGAGACTGAGTTCCCAGGTGTGGGGAGTGGGAGAAGGAGGGTGATCTGCTGAGCCTGGACACCCTGTCCAATAAGCTCACGGGAAGATTTCTCCTGGATTCCTGAAGGGTCTTGGAGAATTTCCTCCCCCACTTCCTGGTGTACATCTGCTGCTGCGTCTTCAGCCTCTGTATCCGACTGAGGTTGCAAAACTCAGTCCCTCACACTGGGGAGAATGAGCTGATCCTGACACACACCTATGCAGGTAAGATGTGCATTTGGAGATGTGTGCTGGTAACAGTAGCACAATATGACACAGGACAATCTGATGCCAACACGGAACCCTGGGATATCTCAATAGCACATTCCACAACCCTATAGTCCCCATCTAATGTGAGGATAGTTACGGGCACCACCAGCAGGGAATGAAGACTCACCAGTTGGTCTAGCTACAGGGCTGGGGAACGTGTGGCCTTCCAGATGTTGTTGGACTGTAGCTCTCATCAGCTCTAGCCACCAAAGCCAATGGTTAGGGATGGTGGAAATTGCAGTCCAACAACATCTGGAGCATCACACATTCCCCATACCTGGTGCAGTACATGAACATTGAGAGACAGATCCTGTGTCCTGGCTGTAACCTTTCTCTGAAAATCGAATCACTGAAAATGTCAACATCTACACAAATTAATAAAGAAAAGCATTCTGAAGAGCCGGGGAGAAAGCCAGACCTTCCAATCCTGTGGTTTAGCCAGCAGACTATAACTTTGTAGAAATAAATCACAGCAAAGTATATAGTCTCAATGCTTTGGATATAAATCACCATTGTTTGTGAACAACTTCCATTTACTAAAAGGATTTGGCAAGAGACACTGGGCCTGCTCAGCTCACAAAATGTATTAAAATGCTCTGGATAGAGATTAACTTCCTTGGCCTGATATTTATTGCCACTTCACTTTGCACTGGAAGGAGAACTTTAAAAAACACACAATACCTTACAATTAACTGAAAGGCGGCTTGCACTTCACTATGTGGGTTCACATTACAGTGCCTTTGGAAACAATACCATTTATGAAATTGTAAATTGATTATATTTCAAATGAATTAAGGAAGCCTATTTTCCCCCTGCATTTCTTTAGTCACATAGGGGTATCTAAAAGTAGGTAACACCTCCCTGAATAATGTTTGCTTTCCTGCCTAAGTCATTACAATCCAGAATAGATGTAATGTTCCCAATCCCTTGAGATCAGAAGTAGGCTGCAGGTTCTCCTCCCCAATCCTTCCCCTCTTGGGTGAAAACTCATGCCTTGCCCTTCTCCAATACCTTCCCTGCTAAGGTTAAAGCTTCCATCTGCACCAGCGTTAATGCTAAACAGGACTTTCATCATAAAAAAGATTTGAAAGTTGGGTTTGATGTGAGTTTGTAAATCCTGGTTAAGAAGGAATCCTGATTAGCATTAACCAAGGTTAAAGTTGATGCAGACATAATACTTAAACATGGTTAAGAACTTCAGGAGGATTGCAGCCTCTGTTTGTGATCACGCGGGCTATCAACCATTAGCTGATCACAGAATCATAGAATAGCAGAGTTGGAAGGGGCCTACAAGGCCATCGAGTCCAACCCCCTGCTCAATGCAGGAATCTGTTGATCAACGAAATGACTAAACTTAAAGAACCACATGCAACCACAAACACACAACTCAAAACACCTTTTTGAGAAAGTGAAAGATGTGCAATAGAGTTTAAAAACAAATCTTATCATTCACTGTGAGAAGGAAGAAGAAAAGCCATTCTTTGATATTTTCTTTTTAATTTGGTAAGGAAAGAACAAAACGGACCAGAACCAAAATAGCTATAAAAAAAACTTGCTCCAAAAATAAGCAAGTATATACATCTTCTTAGATAGTGTGGCAGAGCACACAAGTGTACTGGACAGAGCTGGGCTCAAATCATCATAATATACATTTATATGGTACATTGTGTTTAATATTTGTTGTTAGCTGACCTGGGCTCTTTGTGAGGAAGGGTGGGATATAAATGAAATAAGTCAATAAATAAAATAAGAAGAAGGCTGTTGAATCAGACCACAGGCCTATTTAGGCCAGCATCCCATGCCCTGCAGTGGCTAACAAGATGCCTGTGGGAAGGCCACAAGCAGAACCTTCTCCCGCTGCTGTCCCCTAGCAACTGGTATTGAGAGGCATATTGGAAGTAATACAGAGCCATCATGATAACCAGCAGCAACTGATAGCCTTTAACCTCCATGAATTTGTCTAATCCCCCTTTAAAGCTGTCCAAGTTGGCAGAAATCACGACATGCTGAGCAAGTGAGCAACCCTTTAACTTTGTGTTGTGTGACCAAGTATTTCCTTTTGTCCCTCCCAAATCTCCCGTCGTTCAGCTTCATGGGATGACCTCAGGTTCTAGTACTGTGTCTAAGAAAGAGAGAAACCTCGCCCAATCCACTTTCTCCACACCAAGCATTATTTTATAAATCCCCACTCAGGTTCCAAGTTCAATAGTGACACTGAGCTAGTCACTCTCACTCATCTTAAACTACACCACAGGATTATGGTGAGATTAAAAACGGGGTAATACCAGAGCTCTTTGGAGGAGCTCCGTATTTATACACAAATAAATGCCAATCTAACCTTGGTACCCTAAATAACACATTCATCATGAACAAAACAAGTCGTATAAGTCATCACCTTGAACATCTTATACATCCTCAATGATACCATGAATCCATTAGATCTGGTCCTTTTTACCCAGGGATGACCACAGCAGAACTGGAGCTCATCTTTAGTTGCACGAAAGACTCTCATGCCTCGACAATCTGACTTTCGCAACTTTATTTAAAACATCAAGTCATCTCAAAGGGGAAAGACACTTATGGCGTTGTCACTCACATTCCAAAAGATCCGCTAGTGTCTTTGTCCGCAAAGCCACCGGCCGCTTGGTCTTGTCGTTCGTAATGGCAAACTCCTGCATGCCCAGTTCTTCTGCCACTTTGGCCTGCGTCCGGTTGTTGACCAGGGAGCTCCGCAGCAACTACCAACACAAGAGAGCCCTCAACCAGGTAAACATCTCTAGAATGCCCAAGAGTAATACTAGCTCTAGTCTGAGTGTGGACCCTTTCTCGCTAGCCACTGCTTGACCAAACAGAAATGAAGTAATCTTTGCTAGGTTTTGCCTGGCCCAGGTTGCTATTCATAGTAACCACTTAAAGGCTGTGGTTTTCAAACGTCTTCCCTTTCTGAGAAAGCCCCATGAATCTACCCCAGAACCCCTGCATCTTGGATTATTGGGCAAATTCTAGGGGGCACATGCATGACCTGCAGGGCACTCTCCAGTCCTATTAGGCCCTACCATCCCCCTACCTGAAGTGACCACGGACCTTGGGACACATCCTATGATCTCCTTATATATTTCGGGGTAAAGATGGAAAGCTTGGCTACTATTTGTGATTTTGTTATCGAGGTACCTTTAAAAAGCCTATGAGGCATTCTTGGAACACAGCCTGAGTTAAAATTTGGATAGTGGGAAAGACAGCAAGCAAGATTTTGATTCAGAAGCCTGGAACACTGTTGCCAGAGTGTGAATGAATATTTTTGGTAGTTAAATCAAGGAGGGGCTTCCTCGAAGATTATTACAAGCAGAAGCAGGACATCTACTCTGGCTGTTTGCTAATCTCACATGTGACCCATGCTGCATGACTCCATGCCATCACCACCTGCTCCTAAGGTGATCGGATGATTTTGAGATTGCGCATGTTATGGGTGATCTACATGATGAACAACTCTATGCCTGATTTGTAGGAAGACTCACTCAGCTCTACTGAGGTGAAGCAGCAGAATTCTTCCGCACACCCCTCTGTGTCATGCTCCTGCCAATCAAATGATTGGTTTCAAAGAGGAATAGGAAGTGAGGGCTATGTGCCGTTCTAGTCTTTGCTTAGGTCTTGCCTCCAGAATCTTGCACTTATAAGAGCAGAAGGCAGGATTACCATTCATGACTTGCTGCAATCCAAATTCAGGAAGTCAGGATAGTTGGGACGTTATAAGAGGAACCGAGGGAGGCACAGGGGAGGAAATAATGATGAATATGGAAAAGAGTAGGGAGAACAGTGACACCCCATATGGATAGCACTTGGTGCACAGGTGAGGGACTTGCTTTCCCTCTATTCTGAGACACTAGGAAGCAGGGGCCTAGGAGAGGCTTCTAGAAAGGGATGAACATCCCTTTCTAGAAAGACAGAATATCCCTAGAAAGACAGAACATCCATGCTCCCCCTCCCCTCTTTCTTTTAGATTAGCTACAGTTTAGCATGCCATCCAAATCTTAAAACTGTGGGTAATTTGAACTATGGTTAGTGGAAACAAGCCAGGTTCATAAACCACGGTTTGAAGTTAACTATGGTTAGTGGAAACAAGCTAAGATTAACCACAGTTTGTCAGGTTTGATAAACCATACTTAATAAAAAGATTCCGAACTCCTCCTTGCCATCGTTCCACAAAAGGAAGAGAAAAGGGAGCCCAAGGCTCATTCTTGCAATGCTAAAACGATGGTTTAGTATTATATCTGTAACAGTCTACAGTGGGCTCAACATTTACTCTGCATACAAAACAGAGAGAGCTACTTAAGATCAGATAAAAACTAGTAACTTGCTAATGATGGCAATGACTATGGTACTGCTTATATATAATCCTCTCCAATAATCAAAAGGATGTTGCATTCTGTTGTAGATTCATTACTCTCATTCCGGATCTTTGAATGTTATTATGGCTTTGGCCAATTTAACATAAATAGACTTGACAACATATAATCCTCTCATACTGGACGAAACAAGTTGGTCCCCAAAGTGTCCATTGCGAGAGTGCTAATTTTTTAAAATGCAGTCATCTGTGGCAACTGAGAATTAAGGACTGTGAGACTCAAGAACCGGTTGACAGGAAGAGGGAGCCAAGTGCTTTAATTAACAGCAGCAACTTTCCAAAAGAACAAGCATGTAACTTATTGTTGGGACAACTTCTGCCATGAATCAGTGACTCGGAAAGCAGAACTTAGCTGCACGTTGAAATTTGCATAGGATGCGAAGGCTGGATGAATAGCCGAGGAGGAGAAACTTCTGCAAAAGATTGAAAGATATGGGCGGTGGCTGGGAGAACACAATAATACTGTGAAATGGAAGGTAATGTGCGTATGCAACATAAAAGCTTTTCTTTTTTAAAAAAGATTCTTTCTGTTTGATTAGATGAAAGAGAGCTCAGAGAGGGGCAGCCCGGTTGATAAGAAATTTAACATATAATATTTATTCAACAGAAAATGGAACGGAGATATGCCCAAATTATACTTAATAGAAGGTGTTGGGCAAAAGCTAGCTCAAGGGCATCAAGGTAAAAAAGGAGAAATATATATATTCAGTGTTCATAACATAGTCTTTGTTAAACATTAAAACGCTCTACCTCTTCAACTACAGGTTCAAAGAGCCCACAGCTCTTTGAACCTAGAGCTCAGGTGCTGGTGGAATGAAATCGGTTAAAAAGAGCAGGGGGCTTGGGGTGGGGGGTGATGGACACCATAGGGGTGTGAGACAGTGGCTTGTAGGTCAAAGCTGGACCTCCGTCCTGCCACAGAAAACTTTGTTGTCACCTTGAAGAGAAAAGTGGTGAGAGCTGCATTATTATTATTATTATTTATTTATATAGCACCATCAGTGTACATGGTGCTGTACAGAGTAAAACAGTAAATAGCAAGACCCTGCCGCATAGGCTTACAATCTAAGGCTTTTTGCTTTATTCACTGCGGTTAAAGCCATGGTTTAAGGTGTCTTCTGAACAGGGCCAATAGGAGACAGGGCAAGAAGAGGAAGGGGCTGCCAGAGATGCGAGGAGAGACGTGAGAAATCTCAGCCGCTACTGGTGCTTACTGTCTCGGCCTCTGAAGGGAGTAGGAACGGGGATGCAGAAAGGGGAAGGGAGAGCCAGGAAGACGGGATTGTTAAATGGCCAAGGCTCGGACGACATTTGTGTTGTTAAAGGAGCGGGATCAAGGGGCAGAGAAGGAGGGAGAGAAGAGTGAAGAGACGGGAACTAACTTTGCCGAGGTGCCCCAGACCAACCTGCCTCCCCCTCCCCTCTTCCCCTCTACCTGAGAACAGATGGAAATCCACCTCTGTGGCACAGGCAGTTTCCACACCTCTGTGTGACCAGCAGAGCCTTCGGCCCTTGCGAGGAACGCTCTTCTCCTGCTGCGGGGTGTGCGTGTGCTTTCCAAAAGAAACATCCCAACAGTCCCCCTCACTTTGGTGCCCGCATCACAACAATGGCCCCGTTCAGACAACACGCCATAAACCATGCTGCTCAACCACAAAATGGCCAACGGAAGGCATTTAGGTTAATTCATTCCATTCACCATTTTGTGGTCAAGCAGCATGGTTCAGTGTGTTGTCTGAACGGGGCCACCGCTGCTTCCCGAAAGCCGTCAGTGGCCTTGAAAGCACAGCTGGCAAAGGCTTTCTCGTTTTCCATTTGGCTAATATAGGCACAGATAGGGAGGAAGAGAGTGGTAAGTGGTCTTCTAGCCTTAGGGTGGGGGATGCATGGCCCCAACGGTCATCAGCCACAGAGCCAATACTGAAGGATGTTGGGAGATGCGGTCCAATGACGTCTGGAGGGCCGCACCATCCCCAACCATGGTCTAGCGAACGCAGTCAGCCAGTATCATAATTTAGATAGATAAAAGTAGATTTCCTTGGTCCTGTTGCGTTGTAGTACAGGGGTTGGAAAAATGCAGCCCAAGCTGCCAAATGCAGCAGCGGCAGGATGGAGGGAATCGGTGGTTTTATTGCTGAAAAGGTCAAATATAGCTTTTCCTTAAGCTAAATTTGGCCCTTTTTGCATACCATCAAATCTCGTGCAGCAGCAGCAGACAGACAATTTTTCTCCCCCGGCACCCTGCGGAGTGAAACCCGGGGCAAGGGGAGAAGGCCCCAGACCCCCAGTTGCTCTAGTATAACCAAGAAACTGAGCTCAAGGCAAGGCTATTTAGCTAAGGAAGGCTTGATTCTAAAGGCCTCCCATTAAGTTCTATGGGTCAAAGTAAACATGCTGCAACGCACATACAGACACAGCTGAGTGGTCTGGGGCCACCTGATGCTGCAGCATTGCTGAAGCTCAGCAGGTGCAGACTTGATCAGCCCCTTGAATGGGAGAACACTGGAACAAGGTAAGAGCAAGGAAAAATATAATAAGTAAATATTATTTAAAAAGAAAGACAATCTGCTATTAGCTTTGAACGCCGACAACAAAAAACCCCTCAGCATTCCACATTAATGGTATCTCCCTCCCTCAATTGCTTTCACATGCCAGCAAATGAACAAGTACTACCTTTAGTTTTAAGAGGAACAAGTTAATCACGGTGGTTATTAAAGCTATTGATCTGTTTTAAAGAAGAGATGACATCAGGCTCAGACTCCATGAATCAAATATTCTCGATCGTGGCAGGATTCGCATCTTCAAATTAACAGCACATTATTAAGAGCTTGCAGTGGACTGAGGTTGCTGGTATTAATTAAGCCCAGACTAATTCACTAGCTGTTTCTACGGGGCTTTTCGTCTCCCCGCCCAACTCTCCCACATTTCTGCTTCTGGAAAGAGTGATGGATGAGGGTGGGTGGGTGGGTCTCACCGTCAGGTGACCTTCATGATGATCTGGGAAATGTATGAATAAGTACTCCGTGGCCACCAGCTGCATTATGGAATCACCCAAGAACTCCATCCTCTGATTGTGGCCCCTGAGGCAAGAAGAGGCAGACAGCAACAAAGTTACCAAACAGAAGAACAACCCTGCCTGGGTTAAAAAAAGAAAGAAGCAACGTTAAACTGGAGTTTGACATTGGTTTAGAACAGTGGTTCTCAACCTTCCTAATGCTGCAACCCTTTAATACAGTTCCTCATGTTGTGGTGACCCCCAACCATAAAGTTATTTTCGTTCTTCGCTACACGATCCATTGTCATGGGATGGTTTGCTAATGAAAATAATACATAACAATAGCTTTAATAATACAAAAGATGATACATGACATAGTTCAGTCAATACAGTTTCCTAAGATCATTGGAAATATGTGTTTTCCGATGGTCTTAGGCGACCCCTGTGAAAGGATCGTTCGACCCCCAAAGGGGTCCTGACCCACAGGTTGAGAACCGCTGGTTTAGAATATCTGTACTACCGTATATTTCTGTTGGCTTTTTAAATTGAAATGTTTGCGCACATTTGCTTTGTGATTGTTTTACAGAAGGGAGCACGCCAAAAGTTTGTCTTCACAGATTTAGCTGACATAGGAGATGGGCTCCCACACACTCCCTCATGCGTGCATTGAAATCACGTGTGAGGGAGTTGTGGGATTGCACCCACGGGCTAGCCACATATTTGACAGCCGTTTGAAAGCATCCTACTTGCGTATCACTCCACGAGAGTGAGAAGACTAGACTAATCTTTCCTCACTACTTAAGTACACTACTTAAGCACGCTAGTACTTATGAGTGGCTAGTGGGGCTGGGTTGGCAATGGGTAGACCATGCAACCCCATGTCCAATGTGAGGGGATTCGTGTGTACTCCCTAGTGTTATTCCCAAGAAACGCTGGGAATTTTAGCCCTTTGATGGAGTTTATGACCTCTATAACAGAATTCTCATAATCTCACAAAATTAAAATCCCCACGCTTTGCTGGTGGGAGCCACAGCAGTCATACTGGTTTAAAGTTTAACACTGTTAAGTAACAATGTAGGTCAGCTTCACATATGTGCTTATCACTTGATCCCTCTCAACTTGATTTTTGTCCCTGGCAGCGAATGTGTGAACTGACACCTGTGAGAAGTCCTGGATCTCAGGCTGTATGAAAGGTGATAGGAAAGTCTTGGCTGTGATATAATAGGCAGAATCCAACAGGGCGCTTACATCTCCGCTGACTCTTGCATCCTGCAGATTCTGCTGTGCAAGTGGTGGGTCCCACCGGTTCCATGGCGTAAGTGGGACCCAACATGTGCAGAACAGAGTTTTAGTGCTTCCCAGAGGAAGGCCTGAAATGAATGGAAATACTTATTTCTCGATTTCAATAGGTTGGTCGAGCTCCCTTATGCGAACTCCACAAACCTGGCCTGTTCCAGAAATGAACATTTTCACTCAGTTCCAGTTGTCTTGGAAATGCCTGGATAAACAGCTGAAGCACTGTAGTGGGTCCTTGTTTGGATGTAATGCTAACCCATAGTTTACTGTTACATGTCTGAGCCATCTCCCCCCTCTCCTCCCCTCTTCCGGAGCATCTGCTTCTGTTTTCAACTAACCACCATTCGTCACTTTGCCTGAAGTAGGAACTCTGGTTAGATTTAACTATGGTTTATCTGAACAGGCCAGGATGGTATGACCTTGGCTTAGTTTCAACTATGGTTTGAATGCAGATGGAAATTTGAAAGAGACAATTGCCACAAATACTAGTTGTGTTGAGCCCACCCCTAAAGTAATTTGATAAATTCTAGCCTAACCCACTGTGATGATGGGCATGTAGTGAAGATTGTTCTGGAAATACTGCAATGGTTTAGCCTTCTTGAGTCCCTCAGGTGGAACTACAAGGATGGGAGTTCCTTAAATTTCATGCATTACAACTGTTAACAGAAAGCCAAATACACACCTCGTACGGATACGCTTCAGTTCTCCAGCCCTATTAGGCTATCATTCAGATCCCTAAACTATTTATTCACTTTACTCTGGGCTTGATAGTAAAGGGTTATTTGGAAAATATTGTTCCCAATTTCATCTACACTTTGTGAAATCAGAGCAGGCCTTAGTCTCCTGAACTTCCTTTTCACTTCTCACCTGCACCCTCAACCACAAGCAGATGGTAATGCCAAAACTGGGAGGTCCTGCATTTACATAATCTTCCTTGGCCCTAGACACTGAAACGTCTTATGGAGGTTGGAGCATGCAAGCCTGAGGCCCATGCCTGATCTCCCTGCATGCAGAGGAACAACCCCTCAGCCTGTCTGATAGGAAAGAGGATCATTAAAAAAAATCTCACAGAGTCAGGTGGTTAAATCCCACTGTTCTCAAGGTAAAAGCCCGGGCCAGAAGTCGAACATGAGTAAAAAGGACTCCAATGGCCCCCTCAAACTCCGTCAATTTCTGAAGAACAGGAGACGTCTCAATCAGCTGTCGGTCAGTATGGGATTCTTGCAGCTGTAAATAAATATGAACAATGAAGATAGCAAGTTACCATGAACTCCAGAAGAAAGATTTATGACCCAATTTAGAAAGCTCAAGCTGGAAACAACAACAATATTGATAAGTACTTTGTACATTACTGAAGCGTTGTGAGACTAAAACACAACAAAGCAGATTTTTGTGGCTACCGTGTTGTCTGAATAAAGCCTGAATTGAGCCTGAATCCATTTTTAAGGTAGAAAGAGCGTGGCTAATTCTGAAGTTAGAAAGGTAATCTCCACTAAAACTGGAAGTTTCAAGATCACAAGGCCTTTTCACATACTTTATAAGCATATAGTGATGTCATTTAATTTAAGAGTACTTTGTCAAATGAATATTAAAAGTGACCAGATGTAAACACACAGAAGGTTTCATTTGAAAGGAGCTTGACTCACACAGAGAGCATCTGCGCGCTAGTATTATATTGCTCAGTATCATAAATTTGTGTATATTCACGGGGCGGCTGCTGCGGTTTTCCAGACGCGAGACTGACCGGAATTCCACTGGACTCCCCCTCCCAGTCACTGCCCCCCTCCACTCGCCTTCCCGCCAACCTGTGGGACTTACCTGAGGCCTCTGCACGCACCAGCGAGCCGCACAGACTCCTCTACACTAAATCTCCTTTACAACACTAAATCTACAGCAGCTCAGAGAGGAGGCCGGGCAGCTTGGTGGCGCATCTGGAGGTCTGAGGTAAGTCTCATGGGCGGGTGAAGGGCAGCGGTTGGGCCAAATCAGCCCAAAATGATTCGGCTGCTTCAGCAATGATGTTTCAAAACCAGCTGCATCAGCTGTGTTTATCGTGTTGCTTAGCAATGCAACCAAAATTCTTCTCATAGCTCACAACCTCTAGCGTGCCATGCATTGCCATAGCGTAGACAGAGATATGCATACTGGATATGGGCGGATTCAGCAATCTATAAACACATAACCGTTTCTAGACAATGCAAAAATGCTTTTTGGGAAAGAGGAGAGGCTCTTTTTGGGTGTGGCATCCCAACTTTGGAACATCCTTCACAGGGGAAGGTTTTCCTGCTGCTGTTTGTTATCTTGCTGACACCTTTTTATTCTCCCAGGCCTTTAAGACCTTTGAAGCCACTTTAAAGTTTTTATTAGCTCTACTGATTGATTATACCTTTTGTTTGTTTAGTAATTTTTATTCACTGACTGTATTGCTCTTATTTTTTTATTGCATAGCTGCGCTGAAAACATTTGTATGCTGAAGATTTGTGGCATAACAAACAAACAAACAATGTGTTGGTTTGCTTTTAAAAACTCTTATTTTAAAAGGTCTTGATTTTATTTCACCATCAACTCTTCATTCTATTTTTTTTTATTTAGTCTTTTCAAATTAAATTATTTTAGCTGGAAGCTAATAGGAATGCTAGCTAAATTGGTGAAGTTAAGATTCTCATACTGTGGTTTGTGTTGAAGCATAAATAGTGCTATTTTCCCAAGGGTTTATTTTAGTTTTGTTGAAAACCAGCTTCTCTATGGGCAGCTCCTGAGTACAGGATCCTGAGCTGGAGGTCTTTAACGAAAGTGTTAGGTATTGGGAATGCTCCATATATAAACAAATGGATTTGCAACCTTTATGACCCATTAGATGTTTTCAGTTCACAACATTGATAGAACACTGAGGAACTTTCACAAAGAGAAGAAAAACAACCAGTTCCGCAATTTGGAATTGTGGAATGAATCATTTATCTAATCATTAGTGGAAAATAGGTTATAGGATTTCTATCTCATTCAACCTTACAAAAACTGAATAAGTATTCAAGTTCGTAACACTACCGGAGATAATACCACTTCATTGCTTACAGATTTTCCAGTAATGGATGACTCCATTAACGTATGTGGTTTCTGAGGACTTCGGGGGAAAAGTGTCTTTTATTTATTTAAATTTATATGTTGCCTTATTTACTAAAAAGCCATCAAGGTGGGGCACAATAACTTAAAACAAGTACAAACGAGAGCATTAAGAATAGCAAAACATTAAAAGAACTATGTAATTTAAAAGGAATACGCTAAAAAGGTGTAACTTCACACCCTTTCTAAAAGCCAAGAAAATGGTGGCCAATTGGGGAAGCACATCCCCCAGTTTGAGAGCAACACAGGAGAAAGCCTTTTCAATGTGTACCCGAGAAAACAGCCTCCTCAGGCACTGTTGTCCTCAAGATAATCTCTCATGCAGAGTTTCATAACTGTACAGGTTCATGGACAGGCAGTCCCTTTGATAGCCAGGTCCTAAGCCATTTAGGGCTTCAAAGGTTAAAACCAACACCTTGAATTCCACCCAGATAAGGAATTAGTGACAAGTTCGTGTATTTTAAGATAGGGGTAATAAGGTCCCGATAGAGTGCATTGGTTATCAGCCATATTTTACACCAACTGAAGTTTTTGGACACTCTTCAGGAGTAGCCCCACATACAGCTCATTGTAACAGCCTAAGCATGATGTAACCAAGGATTGGATGACTGTTGCCAAGTCAGTCCAATTCAGGAAGGGTCACAGCTGACACAACAAGCGTGATCGTGCAAACACACATCTTGACACCGCTGTCACTTCCAGGGACAGCAAACACCAAGGAGTGCTCCTGGGCTGCAGACTGGATCCTTCAGGAGAAGAGTAACCCCTTCCAGATCAGGCTGAATTCTAATCTATGAGTCAAGCTTTTATCACCCTCATCTAGCTCATTATGAAACCCAAGGGTTTTGGCTGCTTCTTGGTGCTAGGTGATAAAGACCAATAGAGTTGGATATCATCAGCATGTTGGTGGCACCTTACTCCAAAGCTCTGAATGACTTCTCTTAATTGTTTCATATAAACATTAAACATGGGGGACAAAATAGAACCCTGAGAGACATCACAGGTCAATGGCCGTGGAATCTAACAGTAATTCTCCAGCAACGTCTTTTGGACGTGGCCTGAGAGAAAGGACTAGAACCACTGCAAAATGAGAGCCAGTGTGGCGTAGTGGCTAAAGTGTTGGACTGGGAGTTGGGAGTTCCGGGTTCTAGTCCCCACTCAGCCATGGAAATCCATTGGGTGATTTTGGGCCAGTCACAGACTCTCAGCCCAACCTACCTCACAGGGCTGTTGTGAGGATAAAATGGAGAGGAGGATTATGTACGCCGCCTTGGGTTCCTTGGAGGAAAAAAAGGTGGGATATAAATGCAAAAATAAATAAATAAATAAATAAAAAACCAAGGCCCACCCCACTAGGCGACCCAGAAGGTCACGGTCAATAGTACTGAAAGCTGCTGAGAGGACCCTGGAGACTAAACTGGGCCATAGTTGTGATGATTTTCTTCATACCATGGAATTCAAAGAGCAGGAGGGAGCAGAAAGTGTCCTTGACACTTATTAGGTTCAAAAATTCACAAAGACCATTTGTATGTTGAACGTTCAAAGGTGTCAGCACGGCTGAATGCCAATAAAAGGCATCCTTGGGAACAAAAAATAAATAAAGTAATAAAACAACAACAACCGCACTCTGAAATTCGTTAGTGAAAAGGGAGACACTTACTTGGAGAGGGTGTAGTGGATAATGAAGCCATACTTCCCGCAGGTCCTGCAAACATCGAGAGACGCTTTTAAGGCTCAAGGGAGTCGTTTAACAAATTCCACATTGCTAAATAAAATGTCATTCTGCGAAATGCTGAAATGGTTTCAGATGCTGACTCTGCTTATTGCAAATTCAATAGTGCTGGCAAACTAATTTTTAAAAAGCAGGTATTCTCTGCGCAAACTGCCTGTAGTGCTTCCATTTAGCTCACGTCAATTAGGCAGAGGAAGAACACACACAGTTCTTGAACTACATAACGGGCTTACAGTTCTTTGCTGAAAAGTTGTGTGACTAAAAGGAGAGAAATCCCAGCCAACAGTCCATCTAGAAAAAGGGGGGAAATAAGGAAGAAAGAAGAAGAAAGAAAAGAGGCCATACAAATCGACCAATGGAGGCAACGTAATGTGATATTATACATGTTTGCATAAAAGAGAATAAAGAGACGAGCGTATCAGGGATGGGCTGTAGGCAGCTGAGGATGGGAAGATGCAAAGCTGTGAGCCCTGGCAGAGGCTGCTGCAAGGCACAGCCAGGCCACGGATGAAGTCATACCTTGTCGTTAAAGAGCAGGCGTCCAAAGAGGAGTTTGGCTTCTTCAAGACTTCCCTCCAGGTAAACCGCTCCTGCATGACAGAAGTTGCCATAGGAAAGACAGTTAGGAGTGCTGGATTGCCCAGGAACGCAAATGGCAAACCCGAGGCTGGAAATGATGAGAAAGTGTGTTTCCGCCTCACTTATTTGGATATTCAGGAAGAGTTGGGCGAGAGAATAAGGTTTTCAATGTACGGGGCTAAGAATTCCATTTGAGGGGAAACACAATCCAGTCCACAAGAGACATCAAGATCCTACAGAACAGCCTCCGCTGCCCCCCCGAAATTGGAATATGGCATTTGGACCCTTCCTTGACTGTTTTCATGCTCCGAGTTACTTGAGAGCACTGAAAGGGTCAAAAATTGGCTTGAAAACAAGCTAATTTGGACCCTTTTGGATATAATTTCCCCCCACCCCTAGCGCCGGGGAGGAGTGTTTGCAGCCTGGGTGATGGGTTGGGGTCCAGGGGTGGAAAATGGATGGATTGATACCCATCCCTGATGGATTCATGTTTAGTCTTTGGGAAACTGGCAGTGAAGGAGGTTCCATAACATTCCTGGGCAGCACATTTTTCTACCCAATGCTTCTTACAGTTAGAAAATATATACAGTCTCTATCCTAACCTTAATGTGTTTCGCTGCAATGAGCCTCTTTGATTTTTAGGGACGCCTGAGGGGACCTAGTACAGGATTCTTCCCCCTCTTCTTTATAGAAAACATTTGAATGCTGCTATCAACTCCCTGATGAAAACTCTGTCTCCTCTAAGCAAAACATTTCCCCACATTTCCACCTTAAATGAAGGGGCTCATGACTTATTAAAGCAGCCCTGGGTACAAACTAGGGCTGTGCTCCACTCCGCTCTGGATCAGGGGAGCTGTGGATCGAGGCGAAGCGGTTCGCCTCCATCCGAAGCTCCGAACACAAGTAAGGGGGGAGGGGGTTCACCTGGCGCCGCCAGTGCGATGGCGCCAGTGCCAGGTAAGGGGGCAGGGGAGCTGACCTGTCTCCGTTGCGGTCTGGCTCCAGCTTCAACTGAGGGCCAGGCCTTAGGCCGGAAGAGCAGGCCACGGTTTGAGCCCTGGCCCTCAGTTGAAGCCTGCGCCAGACCACGATGGAGACAGGTAAGTGGGGGAGGAGGGGGCCTTACCTGGCTCTGCCGCAGTCCGTGGCAGAGCCAGGTAAGGGGGCAGGGAGAGGGGGGCTTATTCGGCCCCCATTTTGCCCCCCTTTACCTGCCTCCGCCATCCGCTGCGGAGGCAAGTAAGTAGCAAAAGGGGGTTGCAAATCTCAATCCGCCCCTCCGGATCTCGCTCCGTGGAGCGGGTCGGATCGGGCTGATCCGAAAGTTGCGGATCAGCCCGATCCGAAAGTTGCGGATCAGCCCGATCCGAAAGTTGCGGATCAGCCCGATCCGAAAGTTGCGGATCAGCCCGATCCGAAAGTTGCGGATCAGCCCGATCCGAAAGTTGCGGATCAGCCCGATCCGAAAGTTGCGGATCGGGCCACGAAGCCGTTTGGGGAGTCCGTGCACAGCCCTAGTACAAACCTACGGAGATGGCCCTTCTTTGCTCACATCACATGGAGCGTGGAGAATCTTCTTCGAGGTACAGCCAGTGGTCTACCGATTCTGCACACTGCCCAGCTGTGCTATAGCTCTGCCCCTGCCCTGGGAACCAACTGGCTGAGTAAGGGCGGCTTCTCAGTGCGAGCCCTTGAGAGTGGACTTCAGAGGGAACCTATTCCCTCTGGTCTGTTCCTAGGTTATAAATAAGGGTCTTGACACACAGCTTCAACCCAGGCCTTGCCTTCACAGCGCTGAATTGCCGCCACTTTGCCGCTAAACCCACAGGTTTGCTGCTGTAGGGTGGTGGCGCGTAATCCAGATTGCAGGAGGAAGCACGGGGTTTTCTGGGGGTCATCCTGATACTGGAGCCCACCCCCTGCCCTCTTCCCGGCTTCCAGAGACCAATCAGCGATTACCATTCGCCCCAGACCTCCCCCGGCTCGACAGCGGAGTGAGGTAACATGGCGGAGAGTGCGTGGTGACCTCACTCTGAAGAAATATTCGCCACGTCATGTATTTGCCCCGCAGTGGCTGTGGGTCAGTGGCTGCGTTGTATAAGTGACGCAGCACCGATTCGCAGCCACCTCAGGGCTTTGAAGACATCTAGACACACACACCCTCCAGTGCCCGCCCCACTTCTCACTGAGCATCACACAGCAAACACTAAATCAAGGGCTCATAACGTAAAGAATTTCTGGTTGAGTAATCACCTGCATTGGGGCACATGAAGGAAGACTCAGCTGGAGCTGGTAGGAGCACTTGCTCTTCCTTGTGCTGGCTGAATCTCCCACCAACCACAACTCCGATCGGAGATAACAGAAGGGATCATCTCCAGGGGGCAGGACTTGGAGGCCAAGCCTGGTCCTTCAGAGGAATCCCTTGAGCTACGCAGGCTGGATTGGGGAGCCTGGCAGGCTGGGCTTCCGCACAAGGCCACTATCCCACTGTTAAGCAATCCACAGCAAGTACCAAACACAACGTGGGCCCCTCTTTACCCTGCATTGTGTATCTCCCACATAACCTGATGCAATGCAGAGGACAAAAGACTTCCATGCAAAACGACTTCATGGGCCAGTTATTGGCCTATGCCCAATGATGCTTTCGTCGCCAGCTGAAGACCTTTTTATTCGCTCAGCATTTTAACACTTAATTTTAACTTAAATTTAAATTTTACTGTTTTAACTCTGTATTTTAATCTTATATTAATTTTGCTGCGTGGTTTTATCCTGGTTGTGCTTTTTATACTGTATTTTGTAATTGTGCTTTTAACCTGTTGATTGTCTTACTATGATTTTAATTTTTGTGAACCGCCCAGAGAGCTTCAGCTATTGGGCGGTATAAAAATGTAATAAATAAATAAATAAACAAATAAATAAAATAAACAGCAAGGCTATTAGAAAAATTAGCCCACACATCACCTCATCCAAAAAGCTGAAGCATTTGAACTATACAGCAGATCCATTTCTTTTGCTGGTGTCCTCCCCACACCACACTTTCCCTTTTTTAACATGCAACATCAAAGCACTAGTGAAGAGCAAAGCTGAGTTTAAAAATGACTGCTTTTCTCCTTTATCTTGATCTGATGAAATACAATATAGCCCAAGGCAGAAACCATAGAGCTGTTACCTTGTTAAAAAAAAAAAAAAGTTGGAATATATTTTCTGAGGCGAGGCAAAAAACATGAGAGAAAATGTCAGGATATTCCATCATGTGAAGCCTGATCCAATGTGGGTTTCCTCTTTCTCCTTTGTTACTGTCAATTCTATCTACATGGGGTGGCGGGGGGGAGGGGGCACATGCTCTGCATGCAGAAGGTCCCAGGTTCGATCTCCAGCATCTCCAGATAGGGCTGGAAAAATTCCTGCCTGAATCCCCGGAGAGCTGCTGCCAGTCAGTGTCGACAGTACTGGGCTAGATGGACCAAGGGCCTGACTCAGTATAAGGAGGCTTCCTATGTTCCTATGTACATAATCCCATGCTCGCACCGCATAGTCCCTTAGGGAAGGGAAGAAGTTAGATGAATAGGCAGATCGCAAGAGGTTCAAGAGTGAGCAGAAAGCAGATCTGCGATGTGCAGCGACATCATTCGGTGATTTGCAGTAGACTGGAAAGGATTTACAACTCGCAAATGTTTCAGAATAGCAGCGACAAGATGGTTTCCCACTCCCCTGCTCTAAATTATACTGCTTAAATGAAAGAAGCTTGGGATAACGAGGAGTAGACCCTTGTGCGGAGTTTTGTGTGGTGTCTGTTCAGTTCTGGGACTCGAAACACATTCTTGGGCCTCCGAATTCTCTAATTCTAGGTGTATGACTTTTGCACCAGGCTATGGTTGGTGGATTTTGGGATTCTGGTTAAAAACAAAATAGATCTAGAAAGCTTGAAGTCTGGCCGCTACTGACCTAGAGCATGAACTAATCACGGAGAGAGCAAGACAAAGACTAGTAGCCTGGGATGAGGTGAAAGCCATTGCATTTACAGAAACCAAACTGCTGCTACCTCTATCGTTTGTAGCTAGAAAGTGCGAATCAGACATCCTTGTGCCTTTTTGATATCTTCGTACCCAGGAGCACATTGAAGAACTTATCCACTGCTGCCCTCTTTCTCATCATCAGATACACCGTGCCTTTTTCCTGGCCTAGGATTTACTAGGCTTCTGGGTGGTTTCATCTGGACCAAGGAATCATTTATCAACTCATCTTTGCCATTTTGTTTTTCCTTCGGTTTCCATTCCCCTGATCCCCACCTGCTCTTCTTCATTCTGACTAATTTGGAATGACATTTTCATCCTTGGTGGGTGGGGGTGGTTCTTCTTCTTCTTCTTCTTCTTCTTCTTCTTCTTCTTCTTGCTGGTGATCATCTTGGCCCTGCTTCTTGACAACACTGCTATGCTAATCTAGTTCCCATTTCTCGTGCAGCAGCTTTCATTTTTTGGTGCTTTATTAAACTGTCGTTCTGTAGTTAATAAAGCTGTTGTACTTAATGACCTTGCTATCTCTTATCGTTTTTCTTGTGTTGCTCTTATTGAAACATGGATTTTCCCATTAGATGTTGTTACTCCCGCTGCTCTTTCAGCTGGATCCGTTTCTTTTCCCCAATCCCCTCAGCCAACTGGTGTGTGGGGAGGGGGGGGATATGTGATTCTTGTAGGGGTGCTTTTTTCCTTTCCATTTGTCAATTTCATCTTATGCTTTTCTGAATATGACAGAATTAGAATTTTTCCTTTTCATCTCTGCTTGTCTGTCATTTGTTGTCCATGGGGTCTATTTCTTCTTCTCTGCGCAATATTGAATCCTGGCTCTATTTTTTCTTTTCCTCTTCATTCCCAGTTGTTATAATAGGAGACTTTAATATCTACCTTGACTTCAATGCTCAATCTCATGTCCGATAGTTTATTTCACTTCTTACCTCTTTTTATTAGTTTGTTTCTTCAAATTCTACTGTAGCTCTCTTCCACTCACAGAATTATACTGAAATTGCTCTCAGCCTTATTTTTAACACTTTTTTCTTTATAGGATAGGAGTGGGAAATCTTTTTCAGTGCAAGGGCCAAATTCCAATCTGGAAAAGATCTTGGGTACTGCATACCATCTATGGGCGTGGGGGGGAGTATGTGATTCTTAAACATTTTAAAGCTACTGAGAAATAAGCAGAACAAGCCTCAGAAGTAAACAGGACTGAATCACTGAGCAGCACTTTCAATTAGCATCTCAAATACCAAGGACAGTATCTGTGTCATTCCGTTAGTGCAAAGGTACATTGTGTTAGTGGAAACGAGCTTCTGAACTGTGTGATTCCAACAAAGTTACGTTTGCGCAAGCATGGTTGCACAAGCAGTTCTATATAACTCTTGCACAACCTGTTGTGCCTTCCACTTACCCATTACCAGTACCTGGGTACGGTAATGGACTGTATGAGCGTTAACAAACTGAGACTCAATCCAGACAAGATGGAGGTACTGTTAGTGGGTGGTTCATCTGTCCGGCGAGGTGATGTTTGCCCTGTCCTGGACGGGGTTGCACTCTCCCTAAAGGATCGGGTCCATAGTATGGGGGTGCTCTTGGATCCAGAACTGTCACTTGAGGCACAGGTGAACTCAGTGGCAAAGAGCACCTTTTATCAGCTTAGGCTGATATACCAACTACGCCCTTATCTGGACAGAGATAGCCTAGCTACAGTTATCCATGCTGTGATAACCTCTCGTTTGGATTACTGCAATGCATTATACGTGGGGCTGCCTTTGAAAACGGTCCAGAAACTTCAACTGGTACAAAACAGGGTAGCACCATTACTAACAGGGACTGGCCGACGATAGCACATCACACCAGTCCTTTTCCAGCTTCATTGGCTGCCAGTCCAGGTCTGGGCCCGATTCAAAGTGCTGGTATTAACATTTAAAGCCCTAAACGGCTTGGGACCAGGCTATCTGAAGGAATGCCTCCTCCCATATGTACCTGCCCGGACCCTAAGGTCATCCTCAGGGGTCCTTCTCCGCGAGCTCCTGCCAAAGGAAGTGAGGTAGGTGGCTACCAGGAGGAGGGCCTTCTCTGCCGGCTGTGGAACGAGCTCCCTAAGGAGGTTCGCTTGGCACCTACATTATACGCCTTTAGACGCCAGGTGAAGACCTTTTTATTCTCCCAGCATTTTAACAGTCTATAAATAAATTTTAACTTGGTGTTTTAAATTTGTAATTTTGCATTGCTGCTGTTTTTATCTGGTTGAGCTTTTATATTGTATTTTATATTATGGTTTTATACTGTTGTTTTATACTTTGAACGGTTTTAATTTCTGTGAACCACCCAGAGAGCTCTAGCTATTGGGCGGTATAGAAATGCAATAAATAAATAAATAAATAAATAAATTGGTTGCACAAGCACAATGGGCAGCCTCTTGCGTGACGAAAAGATTCAGCAGAGCTCTGCTAGCACTATTTTGGCTTGTGGAATGTCACTGTTGGACACTGCCCCAAGCTCCAGCATATATCTTCAGAGGTAAGCATGAGTAGCATGAGTCTACTTAGGAGAAAGAAAGTCATGCTCCATCTGATGCCCACAAGTACCCCAAACCCTGCTTTACAGTGCAAAGCTATATATGCCTACTCTGAAGAAAGCTCAATTGTGTTCAATGGGACTTATTCCCAGGTAAGTGCGTATAAGATTGTAGCTGTATCCTCCTCCTTGTTCTTTATGGTCTCGTAGTATTTTATTCCTCGTCAAACCCAAAACCTTTTCTGTTATTTCTCATCTGCATATTTTTTTCTCTTGTAGTTACATATGTTTAGAATACCACACATCTGAATATCAGTTTTCGTCTTTAAATAGCTTTTGAAAACACGCTTGTTATTCTCTGGCCATTTCCTATTAGTTGATTCTCTTCCATTTGCCCCTTCCTATTGTGTTCCTTTTCCTTCCCTATTTTCTGTGGCCATAAGACTCTAAGCCTGCGGACAGGACCTATTTAATTTTTTTGCATTGTATAGCACTGTGTTTTGATAGCATTTTAGAAATAAAACTATTACTGTTAGTCAGAATAATAGAGCTTAAACAAAGCTCAGTGGAGTTTATATCCAAGTAAGTAAGCATAGGATTGTAGTTCTGAAGTCTCACCAGGGTAATTTAGCTTAACATGATTCAATGGGCCTGATCAGACAACACACTAAGCCATGGTTAGGCTGTTAACCCTTTTGCAGCAAATGGTTAGTGAGTGTGTTTAAACCATGTTTATGTAGCCACCATGGTTAGGAATGGTTCACATGACACACTAAGCCATAATGTTCAGCTCAAAATGCTTAACCATCATGGTTTAGTGTGTTGTCTGAATAAGGCCAATGTGTTATTATGCAAGAGAAGCACATGGAAAGGAAAACTCGTGGTATCCAGCATCAAGAAATATTTTTGTGAGCTGCCGTGATAGCCTTTTTTGGCTGAATGGTGGGATAAAAATGCTTAAATAAATAAATAAATAAATATAGCCACCATGGTTAGGAATGGTTCACATGACATGCTAAGCCAAAATGTTTAGCTCAAAATGCTTAACCACCATGGCTTAGCATGTCATCTGAACAGGGTCAATGAAATGTCTTTAGTGGGGCCAACCCCCACTTAAATTCTGTTCCATTTAGTTACATGATGGAGACCGACTGGCCTCCTTCTGACCCTCAAAATTGTTGACTAAGAAGAGAAACAGAGGTGAGCTAGTCAACATTCTGGCCTGCTTTGGATTATGTTTCCGGGCTTCATAAACCATGCTTTCTTATTATCCTGGTTTGTTAACTGACATTAAACCAGAGTTTCCCAGTTTGGATGTAACTGGGACCTCTGCCTTAATACTAGCTGGAAATGAAGTTCCAAAGCTGGTGCATGAGGGAAGAAGGTGAGAGAGGAATGCTGAGCCCTAACATTCGTTCCTGGCTTCATAAACCATGATGTTGTTAAACCAGAGTTCCCAATTATGTCCAAACTGGGAAACTCTGGCATAATGTCAGTTACCAAACTAGGATAACAAGACAGGATCTGATCTTGGAGTATGAAAGGAAGAGAGAGGGAGGAGCCCTCGGGCCCAATGCTCATTCCTTGTCCTATTGCCTCTGAACATGAACATAAAAATGTAAGAAGAGCCACGTTGAATCAGACTAAGGGTCCATTTAGTCCAGCATTTTGATCACACAGTGCCAACCAGCTGCCCACGGGAAAACCACAAGTAGGACGTGAGTGCAACAGCACCCTCCCACCCACATTCCCCAGCGACTAGTGTACATAGGCATATTGCTTCTAATACTGGAGGCTCCATTTAGCCACCATGGGTAATCACCTTATTCTCCATGAATTTGTCTAATAGCAGTCACCAGTTTATGGCAGTGAGTTCCATTAGCAGAAACGCATCTCAATAGGGCAACTGTATGCAACACGAACAACAAAGAAGCCACAGGACAGAGATCTTACCTATCAATGCTTCAAAGCAGTTGGCCATCGCGTGGCGCAAATCTGATTCTCGGCAAAGGTCAGGCCCATGAGCATAAAGCATAAATCGATCTAGCTCCAGCTTCTACAAAAGATCAAGACAGTTTTTGTAAAATAAAGGATGCCCCAAAGTGCAGACCATGTACTCACTATGGAGAATCACAGGAACAACCATGACGAGGGATACGTGCATATTAGGGCAGCCATGAGCAGCTTGTTCAGCACTCAAGGTCAAACTATAAACACATCATGAGCCAAAGAGCCATAGCTAATTGACCTATTTACTTGCATATAATTATTATAATTTGCATGACATTTTGATGAATGTAGTGGATGCTAAACTACAGTCAGTGGAAATGTTGCATTAAGCCCACAGTACTCATATTCCAAAAATGTTATTCTCAGGAGGAAGCATTAGGTTCAACTCTTTAAAACAGCTTTAGATATGGGCACCGGAAACAGGAGTTGAAATACAATTAAGTATATTATAAACTTGCCTCCTTGGTTCAGTTCTCTTAATCTCTATGCAGAAAGAGATACAGTATGTGGGTGGGGAAACCCAGAACGCTCAGTCCCATCCCATCCTAACCCCCATTCCCAGCACGCTCACCCCATTCTCAGACCTTCCTGTAATCCATGCCTCAAACATCGCATACAAATCGGTGGCAATGTATATATACAGCCGAACATGTGTAGGACTCATCTACACAACTGTTCACACATATGCCAATTTTGATGGGTGAGGATGTACATACAACATTAGGTACCGTTTTTGGGGAGACCTCCTGAGAGCAAGAGCCGATTGGTCTACTGCTGATATTATCTGTTTTCTCTTGGAAATTATAGCAAAGCCATTATGATCAAGGTTGCAACGTTTCCTGCAGCAGCCCAAAAAATCCGCTGGAATTCTCTAGAGAAGCCAGACGTAGATTGCAGAGGGGACCACCTGCTATACCCTTTTGTTAGCGATGCTACCAGGATCTGTATCATTTTCTCGCCCGTGTTAAATTTTAACCTTTTCCCTAGTTTTGTTGTTTTATATTCATTTCCTTTGTTTGAGTTTTTGTAAGACTTTAGGCTGTCACATAATCTTGCCTTACTGTTGTGTTTGTAACAGGCGTTGTGCCATAGACAAACCAATTCGAATTCAATTCAAACCAGAATGCAACATGCAAAAGACAGGCAAGTCTAGGGTGAGCTGATGCATGTCTGATTCCTCGATCTGTGCAGATAACCCTGCAAAGGGCTTTCAAAAGCTTTGTTGTTCAATGTTTAAATCAAAATTCTCTCACTTAACAGAAAGAAACAAGAAGGGATCTCGGATCTATTCTCAAGTTAACGTTTACGGCTTTGTTCTTAAAGCCCATTTCAATAGGTATGCATCACATTTAACTTGAGAATGGTTAAATCTATGTCTGTCTATTTCAGGGCCAAGACACACATCTGGAAGAAAAAAGGAAGAAAGAAACATACGTGCACACAGAGGCTGGTTCCACTGAATACATGATTTGGCACTAAAAAGAATGTGCATTCATCCGTTCTCGAGTTCAGACTGACATTCATCTTTTAAACAACTATTTTTTGCTGTTAGATTTCTATTTATTGAACAATTTCCCACTGTGATTTAGACTCGAGTCAGTGAAAAGAAACAGGAGACCCATCCCTGGAAAAAATGTGAGAGAAGGAAACCAGACTCCTAGGACCAGGGTGAACATGAAGCTGGGTACTGTGGCATTACTCACAATTGGGTATCCTGTATGCGTCTGTCTTAGTATGTCTGGTGAGTATGGAACGTTAGAGCTGAGTGAGTGTGATTTTTGACTTAATAGGTAGGGTGGGGGAAAGAGTATATAAAGAGTGACTGAAGAGAAGAGTGAGTTTATGTTAAGTTTTTGTTAGGTTGGTTATGTTGTTGTTAAGAGTAGAGATTAGAATTGTTTGTAGAGTGAGAGGAGATTAATTGCTAGGGATTTAAGATTGATAGGGGGAGAGAGAGAGAGGTGGTTGGTGTGTGTGTGTGGAGTTTAGATTAAGCAAGATTGGAAGCATTATATTTTCATTTAAAGCTTTTAACATGACAATAAACTTCTTATTATTTTGTTAGCTACCAATTACCATGTGTCAGCTTGGCATTGTTTACCTGCCTCACAGTTATCAAACACCCTCACCAGAATATACCCACAGTACATTTAAAAACAGATCTTATATTAAACCTGTTTCCTTCATAGATAGCGGAAAGGTTTTATTTAACCCTCCCTTAGGTTTTCAAGTGGTAGTGCTTAGCCTGAGAAGGGTTTATGCAGCAGGCCTAGTATAAGTGTAACATCGCAGGTACCTTCAAAACCGTGGCTTACAAATTGAGAGCCAACGTTTTGATACCATGCTCCCTCCCTTCTTTAGAGCAGTTTCCATATTTGTTTCCAGTACTGGCTATGGTTTTGTACTGTATGTACACCATCACTAATTTTAACCATGGTTCCCTTGTAAACCCATGGTTGCAGCCATGTTTCTAAGTGGATTTGCATACCGTGTTTATGACAGAATCTGGTTTACACTGACAATGGCTTTCACATGTGAAATAACAAATCGTGGTGGCACAAGAGACACAAAATCACTGAGGAGACAGAAGGGAGCAGGGGTTCACTGAGGCTAGTTCCTGATATGCAAACCACGTTATGCAGGAAGCCAAAAGTACTATATGGGTTAGGGGATGAAATTTAGTACACTGTTGGTTAAGGAGAAGCAGGCAGCAAACTGAAAGAATGTCATCACATTGTATGTGTGTGTTTTTTGCTTAAGAGGAAGAAGAAGTAATGGAAGATGGAAAAACAGAACATACAATCAAACAGAAGGATTAGAAAAATGAGGAAATAAGCAAAACTTAAACAACACCCTACTGCTTCTCTGAATAGGTCCTAATGATTTTATTTCCCTCTACGCTAACAGCACACAGCAAATACCTCGAAGAGCAAGAAAGATTGGTATATGTTACTCCACAGCTCCATCTAGCGTTTCCTTTGCTTCCAAACACAGGCTATTCGACATGAAGCTGTCTGCTCATCTCCTTCAAGATTTAAATCAGAGGCATTATGTAACACATGCTAATTCTGGGGTGGAAATATATTCCCGAATTATTAGACTTCCCCTTTTATACATTGATCTATAAATGTAGATGAATGTATTTCATATACATTTGTTTTCAATAGCTTTTGGTATTTTAGCTCGATTTACTGTTCTTATTACTATGATTATTCTCTTATTTCTGTTTTGTGCACCCCTTTCCCCCTTCATGTGTTTTAATGTGATTTTAGGTTGTAAGCCTCTAGGCAGGGTATATTTATTTGTATATTTTGTACAGCACCAAGTACATTGTTGGTGCTATATAAATCAATCAATCATCATCATCATCTTACTCGGCAGAAAGTCACTGAAGGTAAAGCATGTGAGGAGAAACACCTATACATTTTCCAGAAGGTTTCCTGTGTGCATCAGAAAGGTTCATTCTGGTCCTGTGTAGGTTTGTACTGACTAATCTCTCATTTATTTCTTCCGCCATTCCCCTGGAGTATCTTTAATGGGTAAGAGTAGAGAACTGTAACATTAGAGATCCATGTTCTTAAAAAACCCCAAAAAAACTCATTTCATATTTGAGAAACAACACTGAACTGTCAACGAGGTATTTGTTGAAAGCCTACTAACCGCACAGCATAAAGAAAATCACCTATTCAGTTCTACCGCAATTATAGACGGAGAAAAGCTATCTCAACGAATCAACATCAGGTTGCATTTAAGCTTCCTAAGTATTCGTTTTGGCCTTATATCATCATGTTATCACCCCCTCCTACTTTTCTGAGGGGGGATTGTACTGGGGCAGACACATTAAGAAGGTTCGGTGTAAACAGGACAAAAGAAGACAGCAGCACCAGAATACTGCTCCCGACACATTTCAAGAAAACCTCTTTTTCTGGTATGGGTCCAGTATCGGAGGCAGTAAGCTTGTATACGTCAGTTGCTGAGGAACATAGGCGGGAGGGTGCTGTTGCACCCGTGTCCTGCTTGTGGGTTCCTGGTCAACAGCTGGTTTGCCACTGTATGAATAGAGTGCTGGGCTAGGTGGACCTTTGGGTCTGATCTAGCATGGCTCTTCTTATGTTCAATAGATTCAGTGTGTGTGTTAATGATCCATTTGCTTTAATGGATGACTATTTTGTTGTATGAAATGGCAGGCATGGTGAGAACAATCCAGTTGTGATCGAAGTGTGTGGGAAGCGTTAACCGCCCCACTCCACCCCCGGTCCCAACCTAGATTGGGCTCTTTGCATAGTTAAAGCAATGGTATTCCCCGTAGTAACCTATGGCTGCGAGAGCTGGACCAAAAGGAAAGCTGAGCGAAGGAAGATAGATGCTTTTGAACTGTGGTGTTGGAGGAAAATGCAGAGAGTGCCGTGGACTGCAAGAAGATCAAACCAGTCCATACTCCAGGAAATAAAGCCAGACTGCTCACTTGAGGGAATGGTATTAAAGGCAAAACTGAAGTACTTTGGCCACATAATGAGAAGACAGGATACCCTGGAGAAGAGGCTGATGCTAGGGAAAGTGGAAGGCAAAAGGAAGAGGGGCCGACCAAGGGCAAGATGGATGGATGATATTCTGGAGGTGACAGACTTGACCTTGGGGGAGCTAGGGGTGGCAACGGCCGACAGAAAGCTCTGGCGTGGGCTCGTCTATGAAGTCACGAAGAGTCGGAAGCGACTGAACGAATAAACAACAACAATTTTTAAAAAAAGATGTAGCTGCTTGCTATGTCTTTAAAATAATGTACGCTTTGGCCCTGATTTGGGAGGGTCACAGTGATGTGGTTATTTCCCATGCCATCACCTGACTGCAGGAAACACTGGCGCAGAAGTAAACAGAATGGTTCCTGTTTTCCTATCTTTCCGGAACACTTTAAGACCAAACCACAGAAACACGAATCTTTCCACAAAATAAAACATAGGGTCTGAATTTGGCCCACGTCAATCTTGAGGAATAATCAACTTGGAGTGACAATGAGAAAGTATGGTAAGAGAGCCACAAAGTTAGCTTCCCAGTTTCTTTGAAAATCTAGAAAGATAACCCTGCCTCCTCCTAGCAAAGCGAAAGCGACAATAGAAGGTAAACTTAGAAGAAAAATGTGCAAATGCCTGTATTTTTACCAGCAATTCACTGAGGTGCGTTGGCTCGGATGGCCAGAGTGAACCCTAAATTTGGGAGAATATGAAACACTACTGCCTTGAGAGCTTTTTGTAGCTGAGTTGGGGGCGGGGGGGGGGGATAAATCTGAAGAAGACAAATACAGATGACCAGACAGGGAGAAAATGCAAACCTCCCCGCTTTATATTAATGGCTTGCAAGACATTCACAGAGTTACAGCCCTAACATGAACGTTTGCTGGGCTTTGTTGGGATGAAGAACAGTGATGTGTGGGCAGAAGGTGTCGTGGGATAATTAAAATGGAGGGAAACAGACTTTGAGGACCCCAAGAAATATAAGGGGAAATCAATGAATGATGTATCTTTGGGAGCTTCAGTGGCAGTGGTTAAAGGAAAGTAAATTGAAAGATCAATCGTAAGCCCTCTGGGTAGTAAGCAAGTCACTACTATGTTTTTAGTAGCATCCAGCATCCAGTAAATCTTTCAGTAGTTTAAATATAAGGAAGGCTTTGGTTTATGGTTGTATCCAAAAGTAGTGCTGGTGGGAATAATGTTTAAATATACAAAATCATGGGTTATAGACAGAGACCAAGGTTCTAAGTGTGTCCATGCATGCATGGGAGAGGGATGCCATTTTTTACTAATCTATTTATTTTGGATTGCAGCTCCTTGTACTGAATCCAATACCACAAAGGACCATCCCCACACCTTTTGGACTAAATTTCTGGAGGATAGTGATGGGCTACAAAAGCCCTGGTGCCTGCATTGCCTTTTGGATCCTGGTCAGAATTGTCAGGGTTTGTGATATATTTATATCTAAACAAACTGGACAATTCTGACCAGGATCCAAAAGGGAACGCATGCAGCAGGACAATGTGTGTGTGTATGTGGTCTCATGCAATGGTATTTCTGGTCCTCTCCTACCCTCTTCTGCAGCCCAAATCTGCTCTGGAGGGTCCCTCAACCCGCTGGAGTACTTTTTGGGGACAGGCAGGGGTGGGGGGAATCCATTCCATTACTGGTGTCTGTGACATTGGTGAACAGACACCATTATTTAGAAGGTGAAGCTTTTCCTAAAGTGGAGATAAAGTAATGGAAAGGTTTAACTTGCTAACTGGCGAGTAACTCTGTAGAAGATTGTTAATTGGACGATTGTTGACACAGGGGAGGAGTAAAGGTTCAAAAAATGTAATGTGAACATCCACTGAACCAAGAAACGTGCTTGATGTATAAAGCCAGCAAACTGGCCAGCTTATTACATATAATCTGTTCAAGGAGCAAGTATACTTTCAAAGGAGGGGCAGATGGGTCCCCCCACCATCAAAGACAAATAGTAATTACAAAAGCTGCCTTTCAGTTTTAGTAAATGAACAGGAACTTTCATATGCTTCTTCTGAAGTCTAAAATGTTAGACATCATCACCAATAGGGCAGTTGCGCTGTTGCTGAAACCCATTATGACGTTTCTGACCTTCTCAATTTGATCTACTTAGAAGAGGTCTTGCATTCCAACATTTTGCTATTACAGTGTTTTACAAAGGTCTTTAACGATATTATTTACTCTTATGAGTCTGTGATAAAAGAAGTAGTCTTAAACCTTTTCATGGGCTGACACTTTCATTTTCAATCACTTTACATTTTAACCATACATGCCCATTTTTCCCACCAAACCTCCCCAATCTGGTGCCCTCCAGACGTTTTGGATGACAACTCCCATTAGCACCACGGCCAATAGTTAGGGATTATGGGAGTTGCAGTCCACAACGTCTGGAGGGCACCAGACTGGGGAAGGCTGTTCTTTCTCTGTCGCTCCTCTCATTTTTTTCTTAAAAGCATCTCTAAACAAACAAAATGCAGCAGCTTACGTTAAACAAGGGGGCAACTGAGTTAAAAAAGCGAAATTGCCAAATGAAGACGAACTGATTACATGATTTTCCAGAATTCTCATAATATTAAACAGATTGAGAATAAACAATACGGTCTTTTGATTCTCTATACCTATCAGCTCCCCTCCTCTTTCATCGCTGTTGTTAGTACTAATTTACAAATTTATAATAATGGAAGTTATGCTTCTTCAGTAAGATGGTGAAAAGGGGCATACATAACATGAATTGCACACACAGAGAACACTTAATTGTATTGTGAAGCTTAACTTGTAGGAGTTGTCCCTACCCAGTGCCTGTTTACACTTCCCTGTGCCTGTTTGCATTCTCCTTCCCTCCTTATTGTTTTCTACAACTTTATTAGATTGTAAGCCTATGCGGCAGGGTCTTGCTATTTACTGTGTAATCTGTACAGCACCATGTACATTGATGGTGCTATATAAATAAATAAATAAATAAATAAATAATAATAATAATAATAATAATAATAATAATAATAATACTAAATGCCTTCTGTAAGTTCCTAATGATACAGCTAAAATCCAGCAAATATCCATCACCATCAGAGAGCCTCTTCTGGTACTTGCAAGGCCTCTTTTGAGCCTGAGAGGCACCAACTTGGGTGCTGCTTCTGAAAAAGAGCAAACCCAGAAGCTCTACTAGATATGAGGTGCTTTCAACGTGGCCATAGCAAACATACAGGTGTGGGTTGCCCAGCTTCACCGATGCATCGATTTGTCAAGCAGCCCGATGTCATAGCTAATTCAAATTGAGATAGAATAAAAATAATTGAGCATACCTTAGCCAGCATGGCAAGATGTTGGTTTTGAACAATGGCAGTGCGGTAGGTCGCTAACCCTCCTTCCTCTAAGCTTGGAAAGAGATAGTACAAATGGACACTGGGAGAAAAAGAAACGATAAAAACCAACTTAAAATCCAAATGTTCTCAATTGCCGATACATTTAACAGTGCTTTCACCAACATTGTGGCGCACCCAAATTTGCTGATGTGCAATATTGATGGCATCCATTTCAGAACGCTGCTAGTCTGACTGTTTCACATGATACCAGAGCAACGGAAGAACCCATTTTCAGTGGTTTCTTCCCACACAGCTCTGGAAAACTTTGGATGTAGGAATCATGTGAGAGGGATCCGCGAGGCCAATGATGTGATCCCACCTCAAGGGAATGCTCTCCTCTCTTCCGTGTGAACTCTGCATGGGAAGAAACCCATTGTGTCTTTGGCGCCACCCATGTGCGTCCTCGTCCAAGTATTGCTAGAGCAGTGTGAGAAGAAACCACAGGGAAGTGGCTCCCATAGTACTGCAGTAAAATAAGAATCAAGAAACAATCAAGTTTCCTCTTGATTGTTTCTTGAATCTTACTTTATGGCTTTGTTTTATGTTTTTAGGATGCAGAACAAAAAAAAGTACTCAGGTGAAACTTATTCTGCCTCCTAAAAACTTGAAACAAATACGACTTGACTAAGCAACGTCGAGACGAAGGAAATAAGGCAGTATTATTCCGAAAGGCTTAAAGAGCTGATTCCATCACTGCATCCCTCAGTTCCTCTGATGAGCTCAATAGGTACTTAATTTAATTTATTTCTTTATTATTAAAACATGTGTATTCCGCCCTAAATCATTGGGATCACAGGGTGACTAACAGATAAAATCAATTCAAACTGTATAAAACAATAAATAATGTACACAGCTAAACACATGAAACCATTAGCAAGCTAAACACAGTAAAAAAAATTTAAAAGCAACAAAAACAATTTAAACTATGTATAGCTTTAGGCAAATTTAGCCCTCAAATGCTTTGATAAAAAGCCACGTTTTAACTTGGCACTGAAATGAAGCCGGCATTGGCGCCAGTGGCATCTCCAAGGGGAGGGCATTCCATCACCCGGGTGCCACATAACATATGTTTCGAGTTGGTGGGACTCAAGAGGGGGTTCCTCTAACAGATTTCAAATCCACAACATCCCTGCGAAGTAGCCTTAAGTAGCTTCTTCAAAAAATAAAGACAACCAGTCAAAGAAGAAGTGAAAAACATCACTTTAGTTCAATAAGCTAAGGATGCTCATCATTTATCCTACTTGGAAAGTCTTTCCTTGAGCGTGATTGTCCAAGTCCTTTTGCAAGTTAACCCTCTAAGTGCAGAATTCATGTTTGGACAGACCAACGTCCTACAGCATGGCTGGCTGGGGAATTCTGGGAGTTGTAGGATTCCCCCCCCCCCATCTAATCTGGCACAGAATTGCACCTTAATTAGATTGCACTAGAGCAGGCCTAGGGAAAGTGTGGTCTCCCAGATGGTGTTGCACTGCAACTGCCATCAGCCCCTGCCAATATAGCCAATGCTGAGAAATGATGAGAGTTGCACAGTCCAACAGCATCTGAAGGGCCACACATTCCTCAGCCCTGAACCAGAGAACAGCAAGAATAGTGCTTCTCCTTTTACTGGCCTGCCCATGACGGAGTGGTCTTCTATAGGTATCTTGGTTACATTATGCATCAACAAGGGAGACAGACTTCATGGTTGTGGCACCACAACTATGGATACACAACTGTCAGGGTTTCCCAGTCCCTCAGGCAAGCATACATTCTGGCAAACTGACCCGGGACACCCAAATCAGTGAGACTTCTTTATTGCAGGAAATCCCATGGTAAAAGCTTAATGGTTACACACTCCAGAAATCATATAGCTGATGGGCAATAGCTCTAGGCTCCAATAAATTTCAGAACAGTCAAAAGCTAATCACTACTGCTGCGAGGAGACACCATTAATGTGGTCTCCCCGTTGTCATCTCCATGGTTCTGAACACAAGCAGAGGTCAATCCATACACGGGTTCCAAACCCAGACAAGGGAGGGGGGTGATTCCTGACAACAACCCACAGGGGCACAACTGTTGCCAACAGTACCCGAATTGTTCTCAGCATCAGCTCAAAAGCTTTTTGTTTACCCCAACATTTTAATTGGCTGATTTTGACGGTTATATTGCATTGGCTGTCTTCTTTTTGATGATGTGGTTTGGGTGTCTTCATCATTTGAATTCGATTCGCCATGGTATTTGTATGGATGAAGGGCAGTTTAAAAATGTTCCAAATAAAAACAAAGTTTGAAGGGATTAATTAATTTAAATGCAGAACTTCATAATCATATCCTAGCTACACTTCCTTGAAAGTGAGCTGCACAGAATTTGGCCTGGCTGCAATCATCTGTACAATTACTTGGGAGTGTGTTCCACCCACTGAACTTAGGGTGAGCTGAAGCATGCTTTCACAGAAGTCAGTCCAACTGAGGTCAATTGAACCCACTCCTAGGTAAATGTCCAAAGGACAGCAGCTTTACTTGATCCTCCTTTGGAGTAAACTTGCAAAAACTGTAGCCTTTAGACCGCCAGAACTGTCACTGTGAAGTTTCAATGCAATTCACACAAATTACATCCGGAAAAGTTATATGTTCACGGTGCCAATTTTCAAGCCTCAAAAGATTGCATGTAAAAATGTACCGCGGAGGTTTACTGTAAATATAAATACTAAAAGAGCTTATTTTTGAGCATTAAAATAAATCTGCTGTCCTTCAATACCTGTTATTTTAGGGGATAAAAGCCCACATATATTTTAATGCAAACAAAACAAAGCAAGAAGTAGCTATTGGAAGGCATTGGAGCTATTTTTCTTTTCTTTATCTGCAACATCTTAACAGTTTTAGGGCCTCTCTTTTAAATAACTGACTACTTTTCCCATTACAAGTGGACACAGCTAAGATCTGAAAATGGCTTTTAAATTTGCCACCCTAGATTTTTGGGTTTTTTTGATATTGCCTTCTGTCACAAATGACACTTATCAACAAAATGGCTGCAGTTTTCAGTGGGCTATAAAAAGTCAATTTGACGTTATTTTTGTCATTTTTCAATACTTTTGAGACAAGCCCAAGGAGAAAAAATTGGAACTATCTTCTATTAACTGAGAATATTTTAGTGATTTATATATTTTTTTTAAAAAAATAATTGTGGCTGCATTCTACCAAAAGGAAGGCAGAACGCCAAGTGTGCCTTTATGAAGTCAGGATTAATGAATAATAACCCCACACTTGGGAGAAGGGAGAACATTTTCGAAGTTTACTTGTAAACACACATCTCGCTGGAGAATATAGGAGAAAAGATCAAGGAGTTCCATCACAAGATGACACATTCTAAAATGATGTATTCCTTTTATTTGCCGCTTATAAACTTTGAAGCGTCTGGTCCTCGACTAGCTGCACTCCAGAGCAGTTATGAGCAACTTTAAATTACATCTGACGGGATAGAGACATAAGCTTTTCATCTTGCAATATTACACTTTAGGGCCTCGGCATGGCAGGAGACTTCAAAAGCATACGTGGACATACAGCTTCCAAGCCACAGCAAGGATGTGGGGTTCGCAAACAAACAAAAAAATCTCTTCCTTTGGAAATCTTCACTAAAAGCTTATACAGAGGAAACAAATTAACAGCAGCAACGGACTAATTAATGAACACATTGGAGACGGTAGTAGAGCTTGTTTTGATTATAGTAGATTCTAAGAGGCCAGAACCAGACATTTTAAAGGAAAATTGGCTGCCGCTGAAAGGAAGAACCCCGTGTCTCCTTTTCTATCTCTTCTGTGGTAACATCTACTATTACAAAACACATAATGGCTCGATTCAGACAACACGTTTCTCTACACAGTAGGAAAATTCCACTCAATGGTTGAGTTTGTAGGGGGTACTCACCACACAACATGTTCTACCTCCACTGTTGTGTGACTGTGGGCTACCGTGGAGTTGAGTAAAAGGCAACGTTTGACTGACAGTTCCTCCGCCCTTTCTCTTCCCCCGGTCCTCCACACAACACCAGCAACACATTAGGGGAAGCTGTTCCTAAAGGATATCGTCCTCTAACATCTTGCCTGTAGAATCAACCTAGTAAGCTTGATACAGATTATCACGGAGAGCTGCAAAATGCACTTGACTCTGCTTAGAAGCCTTGTTTAGAATGATGTTGGAAGTTTCATGTGTTTGAATTTACGCCCGCGTAAGCTTTGGCATTTAGTATTATTATGCTAATACTTTGGAGTAAAAAGATTTAAAAAATTTTTTTTACTTGGTTATAGGAGAAACCTGACTATATACACAGTAGACAAATAATCAGTGGTTGCCAACATACTGACCCTGATCCTGTTCAAACGACATGCTAAGTCACAGAGATTAAGCATTTTGAGCTAAACATTATGGCTTAACATGTCATGTGAACCATTCCTAACCACAGCGGCTACATAACCACAGTTTATGCGCACTCACTAACCACTTGCTGCAAAAGAGTTAGCGGCCTAACCATGGCTTAACACGTTGTCTGAACAAGCCCAATATAGGTTGAGAGAATCTCTGAACTAGGGCATAATCCACAGCCTTAAACATACTGATTTGAAGATTTGATTATGTTTGGTGCTTTACTGCTATCTTGATTGCGCTGTAATGCTATTTAAATGTCTTTTTAAAAAAAAGGGGGGGGAAGAATAATAATCGTATTGTCTATTTGAACAACAACAAAACCAATCAATTTGGTTTTTAAAAAAACAGAGTGACTTTCGGCATGTCGTTCTCTAAGGGTCTCCACCCCCCATCTCCAAAACAAGAATGAGAGTGATCCAGCTCACAGGGATATTAGGGGAATGAAAGAAATACAAATTTCAACATTTCTCCTTGACACGTTGGAACTGCTGCATAACTCTGTGTGTGCACGTATTCGTTTAAAAGGGCAGAGATCTTTTGTGCTTCCTTTCCAAACAACGACAAAATAAAACCAGAATTAATTGGCAGAATACGCCTTCGACCATCTGATAGCCCTAAAGAAGCTGGAATGTGTTTTTTTTAAAAAAAACAAACAAACAAAACAAGCAAGGTCTGATTTGAAGCAGAATACGTATTAGGTGTGAGCTCCTTCTTCTCACATCAGTCCGTTGGTTTCTGTTCATCACTCTGCTGCTAAGATCATCTTCTTGGCTCGCCACTCTGACCATGTTACTCCACTTCTGAAATCTCTTCATTGGCTTCCAATTCACTTCAGAATCCAATATAAACTTCTCCTGTTGACCTACAAAGCTTTTCACTGTCTAGCTCCTTCCTATCTTTCCTCTCTCATCTCACACTATTGCCCTGCTCGTGCTCTTCGCTCCTCTGATGCCATGTCTCTCACCTGCCCAAGGGTCTCTACTTCCCTTGCTCGGCTTCGTCCATTTTCTTCGGCTGCCCCTTATGCCTGGAACGCTCTTCCAGAACATTTGAGAACTACAAGTTCAATCGCAGCTTTTAAAGCTCAGCTAAAAACTTTTCTTTTTCCTAAAGCTTTTAAAACTTGATTTTGTTCTGACTTTTATACTGTTAGTTTTACTCTACCCTGTGCCTGTTTGGTGCATTCTCTTCCCCTTCCTATTGTTTTATTATGATTTTATTAGAATGTAAGCCTATGCGGCAAGGTTTTGCTATTTTATTGTTTTACTCTGTACAGCACCATGTACATTGATGGCGCTATATAAATAAATAATAATAATAATAAATAATAATAATAATACATACCTAGTTAAAAATTCAACCACGGCATCTCCCAAAAATTCCAAACGTTCATTGTGGTTAATCCTGCAAACAAAAAACAAAGCTGGTTAGGAGTGACCCCTATGCATATGAGCAAGTAGCAAAGGAGAAACCACCACCCGTCAATCCTTCAGGCAACAAGCAGAAAGAGTTTGGCTCCTGCTGCTTTTCGACTTTAACACTGCGTCCTTTGATGCACAACAGTGGATATTTGGGTTTCTTCTACGCTACACAAAACCCACAGGCAGTCTGCAAGGTAATAAGGCTGATCATAATTTGGTGTCAACTTATTAACAAAAGGAAAAGATAACGACGTGCAATGGCATGCTGAGCCCAGCTTTTCCGTGTGCTGCCATTACCACCGCTGATTTAAAAGGGATGCCTCCTCCTAAGCCATCTAAAGACACTTGGCACTGTGCCTGCAAGAAGAAAAGAAAGATCTCACAGGAAGTTTACATTCTCTGTTTCATGCAGCATTTTTAACCATTTTTTCTGTATTCTTCTTCTGCATGGATACCTAAGGGGGAAGGTCAGAACTTAATAGTAGAGGGCATACTTTGCATACAAACATTTAGAGCTTCAATCCCTGTCGTTTCCAGGTAGGTCTGGGAAAGGCTCCTGCCTGAAACCCCAGAGGGCTGCTGCCAGTCAGTGTGGACAATTCTGAGCTAGATGGAACAATGGTCTGGTTTGAAGAAGGTAGCTTCCTACTTTCCTATGTAGGCATGTGGACACTCGCTGAACATGTCTTGCTGGAATGAAGAAAGGTGTGCTTGCTTTTGGGAACGGAAAGAAACAGTTAAGTTAAAACACACCCACAGAACAATGATTATGGCTTAGAAGGTGGGGAAAAAGGCCCTGAGACCAAACTTGTATTCCGGGATCCATAAATCGCCACTGGTGATCAGAAATTTCATTATGGGGAACAGCAAGAAAAGCTTCTGGCATATTCTGCTACAGAAATGGCAATAAAATGGTACTAAAGTAGGTTTTCTGTTGAGATGCAGCATCAGTGACATGGGAAGGAGGAGAGCGGATGTTACAAACACATACACCCCCTGTGTACTGCTCCTCTACTGTCATACCCCCTTGTTGACTAGCAGGTGTGTTTCCCTGCAAAGCAGGAAACAAGAAAACTGAAACCTGCTAGCTACTAGAAACCATGGCTGGCTATCAAGCTCAGACAAAATTAGTGAAGCCCAAGCTAGTTATATGAAAAACAAACCAATTAAAGCTTTTAGCCCTTACGTCGGCAAAGATAGGCTTGAAAGAGGGTGGGCAATATTTTCTTCCACCCCAGAAGCCAGGGATGCGCAAAAATAGATTACTACTGGGAAGGGACTTCGAGGCTCTGTATAGGTTGTTGTTCTGCCCTATAAGTACCAACAGCAGAACAAATTCAGCAATTTGCATAATATTGATGGCTGCAGGATTCATACTATCCTAGAGCAGTCTGAGCACAGCCTTTTTTTTTTTTAAAGTGTGGAGTCCAGATAGTGCTCTATATTCAAACCACATACAAATCATTTTAAAACCTCGTAATAGCTATACAACAGCTCTCTTTACACTTTAGAGACATGTTCCCACACCCTTTTTCTTGAAGGACATACATGTGCTATACATACCTAGCAGAGAGACCCATCAACTACTTATGGTCTGTGTGTAGAACTAATGAGCTGTCCAGAATTATAGGTGCTCTGATACATAGAGAGAGGGAACCATCCCCACAGAATTCCCCACCCACCAAATGCTATGCCTGACATTTCTGGAAATCTAAACATGTCTTTCACATGACAGTTATACCATCTAGTTTGGAGGGACCCTGGGACCTGCCAAGGCCAAGGCCAAGAACACGCGCAAAACTTTGGGAAAAACTTACATGGCGAGCTCAAGGCTATGTTTGTTGCAAAGTTGTTTGATGCAATTTAACATAGCTTTCTGCCCCATTCCCACCTGAACAAATAAACCCATTGCCTTGCAAATGGAGGGCAGGGCGGGGGGGGGGGGGATCCCAATCAGAAGGCCTATCGCTCCTAATAGTGAACTCGGGTGTGGTGTGCAGACAGGATTGCAGCCAATACAAGGCCACTGAGATACAAACAGGAGGCAATAGCAGGCTTGAGGGACCCCAGCATTTACAAAACTATAGAAAAATATTTAGAGGGGGGAAAGAGGAAGGGAGAGAGAAAAACCAAAACATCCTGATGAAGACGCTCAGTGGCCATGGAACGCAGTCTGATGCCAGTGGCCGTGGAATGTGGTCGGGGGAGGTGGAATGGAATGGAGTACGTTGAAAGAGGGCATGGCTGGCTGGCTAGAACCCTGAATAGAAGGGCTCTGCACTGCCACATTTTCTTGCTTGTGTTATACAAGTACAAAATCTCTCCTTATAGAAAGGCAGAAGCAGAATGGCAAACACAAAGCTCAGAGGTTCAGCTTTCCCAAACAAATGAATTAAGAACAGGAGAATGAATAATTGATTAGAATGCATTGTTCTTTTCCGCTGGGAGGAGGGGTTAGGTTCTCTCCCCACCCACCACCACATACAGTTTTACATAAAAACAACAACAGAAGTTGTAATTTGTATTACACTGCTGTAATTATGCAATGTCTCAAGATAAACCCCAAGACCGGTACAGAATCTCTAACGCCCAGGCCTCTACATGAGCGACGGCACGAGGCAAGCGAAGAGGCAACATCTGTCCCGCTTATCCTACCAGCAGCACAGACATGTAGTCAACCTCCGCTCATGGCCACAGCTCAGGGGCAAAGCGCATACAGAAGGCTCCATGTTCAGCTCCTGACATCTCCAGTTAAAGGGAACTCAGGCAGCAGAGCAGGGCTGGGAAAGGCCTTTGCCAAATCCGGATAAAGTAGAACTCTTGCTTTCAGAAAGCCACCCTGCAACTTCTCATTTGCCTTGTTTTCTGGCACCATACCTGGAGCTGCATCCTTTGGGAAGTTTACACGGGTACGCTTCAGACCCGTTACTGCATAATATTTCCCCCTGGGCCCGGTGATACATTAATCCCTCTGATGCTATCCCCGTTCCTAAATATTGTAATATCAGATATGGGTTTCATGGTAGCTGCATGAATAAGCACGGATCTACTGATAAGAGAAAGAATGACTATCAGGGCAAATGAAAGGAAGAAATATATAGTGCAAATACAGTGTAAAGAAAAGGAGAGAGAGAGAGAGAGAGAGAGAGATGCATTTGTTGTAGGGGATCCAGGTTTCTTTTTTCAAGGTAGTGTTTCTGTTACAGGAGGTGCTGGTTCTGATTTGCAAGCCATGATTTACAGGGAGACAGATTTACTTTTGTACCTGGGAAGTTATGTTCTCCCAGTATTCACACAGGGATAGCTTGTTCCATTGCAATCCTAAGTACTCTCTGGACCAAAGAATCCATGCAAGCACGACATGATTGCAAGACCACCACCCTGCAATAACTCCCACCACACCGCTAAGAAATTAAGGTCATTTCTGTACCTGGAGGGAGCTGGGTCATCTTGTCCAAGACGTGACATAATATTGATCAAGGTGTTTATGCCTGCGAAATACAAACAATGTAATTTCCCCACGCTTTCTGGTTTTCTGTATTCTCCAAACATCTGTCCTGTCCCCACCCCACAGGTACAAGATGCCCTACTTTGGAAACTCTTCTTTAAGGTGTCTGTCCATATACGTGAGTGTAGCCCCAGAGGTCTTGAATTTCAATAATCCAAATGGGAGAAAGATGGTGACGTGGTAAACTTGGCCATAAGAGGTGCTTCTCCCTCACTGTTCCCACACAGTGGCACCGGCCAGCCCTCCCTCATTCCTGTCCTTGCCAACACTTTATTCTAGGTTAGGTTGTCCCTTCCCGCACCACTCACATAGTGTCAGTAACTCATGATCATCCTAACCAATAAACTATTCTCTAGTAGTTCCCCTCTGGCCATTTACTCATAGGCACTGGTACCTTCTCCCTCAAATTCTCTTTCACAAAGTAGATTACAAGCTATATTTTAATGGTAGGGAAGACACCAATGGGCGAGTAGGGAAAGAGAAGATAAACACATACCCTGCACCATGGTAAAATACTATTATGAAGTGGCCCGAAGCAAATACTTTGCCTATTCACTTTATCAGCTCTTTGTAAAATAGATCTAACATTCAGGTCAAGAAAAAGCAGTGTGTGAAGTTATTAAAAATGGCGACCAGAAGGAGAATACAAGTGCCATGTACCTTTTTTCCTCATATGCATATGATGGACTTTCCTATCTCCATATTTGGGTTGTCGGATTCCACAATTTGATAAGGAATTTCTTGCGTGATCTGGGTTCATCCCAAAGTTTAAATGATGGCTTGGATGAGTCATGGCAAGCTAAGACGCAGAATCCAGAAGTTAACACACACACACACACACACACCAAACAAATCCAAAAACATTTGTTACTCATTCAAACGCTGTAAAATTTTCACAATGAAAACTGCATGAAATCTCTAAACCAAACAACATTCTAAGCCAAGCAAAACACTGAAATAGGGGACTTCAGTACCCAATGTTTTTAACTGATAAAATATGTTCAGAATGTCCAGCTGTTGAGGTTCAGTTATAGAGTGCCGATAAGCCTGCTTTGTAACTAAGTCCACTAATACTACTAGCCCACAACATTTTCACTATTCTATGTTCCGACACATCCCTCTGTAAATCACTGAAAAGGAAAATAACACCCTCTTATTGCAAAATGTGCTATCTGGCTGTCTGAAAGAGAATCTTACTCACCCCAGGACTATTTAGGTTACACAGATATTTGTGGCACAATTATATACTCCCCATAATATACTCTTTACATACTCTGAAACAGCTGACTTAAGCAATATAAAAATTCATGTGATAATCTAACTGCTGTAGGTTTATTTGGTTCTAGAATAATTATGTAAAAACATGTCCTTGCTCTTTAACAGCATCTTACATACTGTCTGATACCTTTGTTTCATTATCACAAGAATATCAAGATGCCCTACAACAATAAACAGATCTATAACACTTCAGCTATCTCCATATTAGATACTTCAAATGGTTTAAAATGGTTGGGGGGAAGTATTGACATCTTTTGAAAGGTTTTTTCTTTCTTTCTTTAACTCCTAGGTATTTGTCTAAGCCTCTCATACCCTTCAGGATATAAATCAGATAAACAAACGTTTGGAAAAGTAATAATACAACAAGGCAGAAGGCAGCAGTTGGAAAAATGGAAAAATGCTAATCAGCACACAACTGCTAAAAGGTTACATGATATCAAAGCAACTGGCGTAGTAAACAAACATCTATATAAATTTATCATAAGTGAGCAAACATTTGATATAACAATAATCAAACATAAGTAGTTAACGAAACTCGCAGCTCCTGGAGATTCGCTTTTTTTGGCTGGAGATCCAAGTCAATCCTTTTTCGGAGGACTTAAAAGTCGTTTTGAAATATGAGGAATAAAACCCAACAAATCCTCCTCTTTCCCCACCCATAAACAACATTTAGCTGCTGTGATATTCTGACTTTGATGAAGCCGTTTATTTATTTCATTTATTTATTTATTACATGATTTAATAAATAATGTAATAAATGAAACAGGTAGAAATAAAACCGGAGACCTGTAGCTTAACCTCTCAGTTATCACTTTGTTATCGTAAACTACTTGAGTTTGGTACTGTTAACAATTTGTTCAGTTTCATTAACTACTTATATTTGATTATTGTTGTATCAAATGTTTGTTCACTTATGATAAATTTATATAAAAGTTTGTTTACCACCCCAGTTGCTTTGGTATCATTTAACATTTTAGCGGTTGTGTGCTGATAAGCATTTTTCCCATTATGTGGAAAAGTAAGTAAAACATTTGTTTCTGCTCTCTGCTGTTTTCATGACCACTACAGCCATTGTTTTACAGCAGGGATGGCCTTCTGGCAGCCTTAGGGCCAGATTTGTTGCATGAAGCATATTTACCTGGCTTTTGGTATCTGTACCATATCTCTATGGTAAAATATTTGCTCACACAAGGAAAAGAAATGTTTTCAAGTTGTATGACTCGGATCTGGTTCTCACATAACGCTAACCCATGGTTTATTTAACCAATGGTTTGCTGCCCTACCCAAGGTTGGTCTGACAGGTGGCTTGTTTTCTGAATCCCCGAGTTGTTTGTTTCCCTTCTCTTTCACCTGCTGTCTCCCTGTATGCCAAATGTCCTTGTGGCACTGTAATACTAGCATGTAGAGCAGCTGAGTGTTGTTTTTATAAACACTCCTGTCCACTACCTCTGCAGCCTGGAGAAACAACCCACAGTTTTGGGTTCACATGTAATGACAAGCCATGGTTTAAACAACCCAGAGTCCTCAATCAAAAAACAAACTATGGTTAACAAACAATGGTTTGTCAGTGTGGCTGGGACTGCACATCATGACAACTCCAAATTCAAAAACGTGTGGGTTAAATAAACCATGGGTTAATGTTACGTGCAAACCAGGTCAGAGAAAGATCCTGTACTTGTACATCTTTGTTTTTCATTTTATATGCAACATCTAAGACCTTTTTATTCTCTCAGCATTTTAACACTTAATTTTAACTTAAATTTAAATTTTACTGTTCTAACTCTGTATTTTAATCTTATATCAATTTTGCTGCATGGTTTTATCCTGGTTGTGCATTTTATACTGTATTTTGTATTTGTGTTTTTAACCTGTTGGTTGTTTTATTATGGTTTTAATTTTTGTGAACCACACAGAAAGCTTCAGCTATTGGGCGGTATAAAAATGTAATAAATAAATAAATAAATAAACAAAATGTCAATGCATTTTTAACTATTTCAAATTAAATTTCCATGTTAAAAAATGTAAATGCAATACATTTTCTACATTAACCGTATATTACAATGTACATTCAAAAATGGGGAAAAATATAGAACTGTTTAAAAATGTAAATCTATGCTTGAGTGCTTGTGCTTCATAACTGTGAAGTTATTATGGCTAAATGGCAGCAACATTACTAGGGAGACTAGCCACCCGCATGAAATTCAGTTTGTGCAACAAAATACACTTCCAGCTGTCTTGAGAATTCATTGTTTTTTGAGAATACAGAAGCTGGCCATCCATGGTTTACAGAGAAGAAGCTATCAATCCGAGCAACAGCTCCTTGGATATCTGATAATGACTGGAATTAGGTACTTCTCTTTAGTAGCAGCTAGTACTTTCCTAAAAGGCTGTGGTGCCTTTGGGCTTGCTGGGGACAATTCCATGTCACAGACATCCAGTCATGCACATATTCCCCAAACCACCACACTTTGGCCCATAAGCAGTTTCAATAAAGCAACTTGCTTTATTTAGGGACTTTACAATGCAGGGTCTTGGATTCATTTCACCCTCTTTAGTCCTCTTTTAGGACAGGGGTGCAGAACCTTTCCAGTGCCAAGGGTGTCCGCTGGAGTGGCAGGGGCCGCACTTATTCATGCACACACATATGCGGACTCACATACAACGCTCCTCACACACATCCCCGCAGCCAGATCTTGGTCTTGCAAAAACAGTGACAAAGTACTGAAGACCCTTCCCTGCCCAAGTCACCCCAGCAAGAGCGCACGTACACACACACACACACACAGAGGAATGCTCTAGGAACCGGCTCTATGGTTCCTGCCACAGAGCAGGAACTTCATTCCTAGGGTATCCAAGTCAGTAGGCAGGAACGTTCAACTACTGTTCCCTGGGATGCTTTAGGAATGGGGCAGAAACCATAGAGCTTGTTCTCAGAGTGGTTCCCCCCCACTCCCCCCGTCCCAGTTTTTCGGCAGCAGCAGACGCTGTCGGTTTGGGGGGCACCAGACAAGGATTGTGGGGGCTGTCTGCAGCTTGTTGCACCCACGTTTTAGAGCTCACCATAACTTTGGCCCTGAAGGCCCTTTGAAATACACATGTGTATTTCCTGCCTCTCCATGGCTCTTTTGTCCTCACAACTCCCAGCAGGAATTCTTGGTCTCCAGTTCACCAACTTTTGCCCAACCAAATGTCTCTCCCTGCTCTAATTTATTTATTTATTTATTTATTACATTTCTATACCGCCCAATAGCCGGAGCTCTCTGGGCGGTTCACAAGCCCACCAAGGTCCACCACCGCCCCCATGTGATTCAAAGGCTTGCTGTTCCAGGTGCCTTTCCTGAATCCATAACCAGCTGCCTCTTTTAATTCCCACCTCCAGCCCTGAGTACCTCGGCTCTGTTGCCCACAGGATGACACAAACATATCAGTATGTCTACCCCCTTAATCTTTTGTTTCACTATGACTCAAGTCAGGAAGCATATCAAAATATAGGGGCTTTTTAGCATTTTCTTACCTGCAACAAACAGCGGTCTTTAAAAGTATAGCCTATCAATTTATCCAAATGCATCAGACACTGATGGTAGCGGATGTGGTGAGTTAGGACAGGAAGCATCATGGCATGCTAGGGAAAGAACCACCATTATTCAATTTTACAGAGCTTTTAGTGCAGTTGTCCGTCTACACATACTACTGCACATTTGTAACACACAGTTCAGGCATTCACGATGCTCCACATACATTGTCATCACAGAAGTCCTGATTAAAAAAGAAAAAGCCTTGAAAGACAGCCTAGCTCTATTATCCCTTTAATGCAGACTGAGGATAAGGCTGAGAGAATGGTGGCTTGTCTAAAGACACCTAGTGAATTTATGGCTTAAGGGCCAATTTGAACAGGGGGGCAGGATCACATCCTACATCCTTAGCTACTTAAATTGCTCCCAAAGTAACCATTAATCTTCAGAGCAATCCCGTAAGATATACCATCCTCCCCCTTCACCCAATTTATATATATAAATAAATGGGGTCTTACATATAAATAGTAGCGCATATGACTTGCCTAAGGCATTCAGTGAATCCATGGCTTAACTGGGATTACAAGCCAAATCTCCCCAGTGTCGCTCCAGCCTTCCTATAAGTGGACCCTAATGGCTCAGATTATGAAAACCATTCACTGGCGGGACATGGGGCAAAGGGGATTTACTTTTAAATCACATTCCCCAATATTTTACTGCATAGTGTGAAATCCAGTTAGGAAAACCCCAGCCCAATTGTCTTCAGGGAGTCAAGACAGCTTGCTTCATTCAGTTTATCCCAGGAGGTTTCTCTGGCCATTAAAAAATCTTGCATTTCTTCATGAGACTGTCATGGCTTTCCCATCGTATCTAACGTAGTAGCTTAGGCTGAAATCCTACACACACTTAACTCAGAGGAAGTTCCATTGAATTCAATGGGATTTACTACTGAGGAGGCAAGTACAAGATTGCTCTGGTAATATCTAAAGGCATACTGCAGCCCCTAATATGTTTTGGAAATAGTGTTTTAGGCTGCAGTCCTATAAAGATTTACTGGGAATAAATTTATTGAACACAATAGAACTTATTTCTGACAAGACCTGCATAATATTTCCCTGTTAGCAATTTGCCAATGCCCCCACCTTTTTCTTCTGTGTGGGAGATAAAGAGTTGTCAAAAAAATAGTCCAGTACCATATCCAAGCGATAGTGGGTAAGTGTGTGTGTGTGTGTGTGTGTGTGTGTGTATTTGTGTGAGATTTGAAGTGATGGTGGTAGGGGAAGAAAAGTACCAAATGCATGATCAAATCTTGATTGATGCAAACTATTAACTGATTTCACAATTATATACAGGTGATTCATTTAACCACTATTAATAAGGATTAAGAACTGCTTCATATTCCATTAGGCAAATTAGGAGATATTAATAAAATACTAATAAAACATAGCACCCACCTTGTGAAAGTATGTGCATATAGACAAGAAAAATCAAACACCAGCCTAGTAGAAGTATGCACAAGAATGAGTGATTCATTTCCGCTGCTAAGGTTAAAGAGAAGATCATGCATATACCAGACCCATCCGAGTCTTCTGGACTATTGTGCCAAGCTATTTCAAATGAAAAAGGCTTCAACCTATCCAACTACCCATGCAAAGTTTCCATCTGGATAACTCTAGGGGATCAATCCAGTCATATTGCAGGCACAGTGCCTGCAGGCAGAAGATACTGATAGTAGATGTAGATTTTGGGGGACATAAAGGTCTCCACCCACCCACCCCGATATGCCCTACTGCAGTGAAGATTTGTAGGTGGGAGAGGGGGACAAAACTGGACTCCGCAAGTCCCTATCAAGATCCTCCATGTACGGATTGTGCCCCAGAAACCTTGTTAGCAATATCAGGACATAGGATGATTTAAAATCGATAGGTTGAAACTACTCTAATACTGAAGCCGTCTATTCTACTGGGCTTTAGAGAAAAATAGCAAACCAGTAATTTTAAACCACTCTGCATTAAACGTGCCTACAGCGCTGATATGCACTCATTCAATTTTACCACTCTTTACTGCGGTCGAAAACACAATGCTGAAAAACACCAGTAGCAGGCTTTCATATATTTTTTAAAGATGCTCTCCTTTTGACCTCTCTTTGGGGATGGTATATATATATATATTTCAAAGACAATTGATTCTTCAATATACCATACCCCTTGCTCTTTGGCGCTTTGCTGCCCTTCCACAATAAAAAAAAAAACAAGGACTTCTTACTAGATAAACTGCAAAGGCTTTAAAGGCCATGAACAATTCTGTTTTGTAAGTGCTAAAAGACAGAAATATGCAGTTCGGCTTGGATTCTCCATTTGTACGCTTATTCTATAAACACAAAAGCAAGGAGGGAAAACATCTAGGGAGGGGGGAAATACCACTTATATGAAAATTTCAGCTTATTTGTCTCAATCTCAAAACAAGCAAAGAATCAGGAAGTAACGAGGAGGGATAAAATGAGGTGCTCTAATAATCCCTCTTATTGAATCGCGGGCTGGAAGAAAATGCAAACCGACAACCTGATCGCAACAACCAGAGAAGTGTGAAATCCAGAAGACAATGATATCCTGATCTGTGTGTTTGTCTGGGAAGGGCGGATCAGGTCAGTTTTGCATTGAAATACATGAAGATTGAATTCCTCAAGCGTTCCTAGTTCAGAGACACCTTCGCAGCTGCCTTTCTTGCCTCCCCTCAACCCCTCCCACCCCAGGTACTGATCCAGAGGAAAGGCTGCTGTTACCATAAAGGGGGAGCTGCCCCATCTGCCCTGCCCCATCTCCCCGGTTGGAGAACTCCATAAGGCCTGGTACTGCAGCTTGGGATGCTCTGCTTCAGGGAGGAGTCTGCCGTTCCATCAAGGCTGAGCTACATCATCGGCTCTGCCCCTGCCTGGAGACCTCATAAGGTGTTGGGGGGTAACTTCAGCTGTCCTTTGGCACTGTTGCCATTTGGTTTTGCTTTGGAGCAAGAAGATACCGAAATAGGGTAGTTGTGTTTTTAGATCGTTGGTTGTTTTGTTGTGTTCTTCATGGTTTTAATTTTTGTGAACCGGCCAGAGAGCTTCGGCTATTGGGCGGTATAAAAATGTAATGAATGAACGAATGAATAAATAAATAAATAAATAGATGCATTCGGGCTTTCCGTCTTTTCATTTTGAGTAGTCATTTTGACTACTACTACTGGAACAGGGAGGTCTGAGCATATAACACTGACTCTGGCCCGCTTGCATTGGCTGCCTATATATTTTCGAGCCCAATTCAAGGTGCTGGTTTTAACCTATAAAGCTCTACATGGCTTGGGACCGCAATACCTGATGGAACGCCTCTCCCGACATGAACCTACCTGTACACTGCGCTCAACATCTAAGGTCCTCCTCCGAGTGCCTACTCTGAGGGAAGCTCGGAGGATGGCAACAAGGGAGAGGGCCTTTTCAGTGGTGGCCCCCCAACTGTGGAATGATCTCCCCGATGAGGCTCGCCTGGCGCCAAAATTGTTATCTTTCAGGCGCCAGGTCAAGACTTTTCTCTTCTCCCAGGCATTTAACGGCATTGAACAATGCTAAGTTTGTTTTTTTAATGGATCCCAGAACTGTTGTTTTAAATGGATGCTGTTTTTTTTGTACTGTTGTTTTTATGTCTCTGATGGTTTTTAAATTTTGTATACTTTTAATGTTTACGGTTTTTAGCTTTTGTGAACCGCCCAGAGAGCTTCGGCTGTGGGGCGGTATATAAATGTAATAAATAAATAAATAAATAAATATTGTTGTTTGAAACTTGTATTTCGTTATACTGTTTATTATTTATTTATTACATTTATATACCACCAAGCTCTCTGGGCGGTTTACAAAAGTTAAAAACAGTGAACATTAGAAAGTATACAAAATTTAAAACCGTTATTTGAATTGTTGTGTTTTTATACTTCCGTGAATGTTGTATTTATGTACTTTTGTGAGCTGCTTTGGGGACCTTTTTGGTGGAAAGGCGGTATAGAAATAAAGTGTAACATGGAATAACATCCTACCCCGTGTTACTTCCAAGGAGAACTAAGAAGGGCAAGAACTAATGTCAAGACAAAATTTGAGGGAGAGTTGCTGGTGGGCCTCTTGGACTTTGAGAAGCTGACAACCCACTCAAACGGCTTTCTCCCACACAGGCATCCTAACCCATCCATAAATGGTTTTGAACAGCCATAAATGAACAAAATGTACTTTTTGCATTTACTAGGAATACTGAAGGGTATCGAACTCACCTGGCAGACGTCAGAACGAATGCCGGTTTTCCAGAAACCTTGGCTGCTCAGTTCAACAGTCACTTCCCGCCTCATGGTGTTTTTCTGCCTGATTTTCTGCAGGGCTTCCTTTGGGGAGGGAAAAATACACCCATCATTTTGCTAAGCAATCTAAATCTCTCTTAAGTGCATATTGAAAATAATTCATAAAGGAGTCTTGGGAAAACTTGCTGTCTGGTATTTCAGGGCAAAACACATAGTAAAATCAGGGGGTGGGGGAACCTGTCAGAATAAAAGTCAGTAGTAGCAATGCAACTCAAGACAGGGGGAAATTTTGTTCAATTCCCATTTTAAGGCAAACTTACCTAATTTCATGCTTTTGAACCACTGTGCAAACTGAAACTCAAGGCTCTTTCACACTTCTCCAAATTTTGCAGTGGAGTTTTCCAATCAAAAAGTGTGCACAAAAATGCACTTACTAAGGAAAACAATGTTCAAAATTGTTTGCAGGAAATGTGTGCAGTAGGCAGAAATGCATATATTAGGAGAAACGTGCAATAAAAAAGTGAATTTTCATAAGAACTTTTTTTTAAAAAAATCTCAACATTCAGGATAATCCAAACTTCAAACTGTAGGAATTCTCAAAGTTCTAAATGAACCAAAAATGATCACTTAAAATAAAGGGGGGGGGGAGACTGAGAGAAAACAAAATGGACAGAGTTGTCCATCCCTACATACAACCCTTGCGCAGAATCACATAGCAGACAGAACACACAGCACTGGTCTCTCTAGTGCCCAAGGCCAGGCCAGCCCATGTTCAAATGTGGGGGACCAGAAAATGCTGCTGAAGACCCACAGGAGCTGGGATGGGAAGCATCAAAATGGAACATCTCACTCCAGAAGGAAACTACCCAGAGTCTTGTGGCATCACAAAAACTGCAGTTCACTTCAGTCCACTGTATCTCCTAATGCAGGTCAGAACCCATGATGGACCCTGGCTGCTTTGGAACCTGATCCAGCACTCTCCCCATCATCCTCTTTTTGACATCCTTACAACAACCCTGTAAAGTAGATCTTTATTTTCACCATATTGCAGAAAGGAAGGTGAGAGACAGAGAGCGGTCACCAAGCACACCCATGGCAGAGGCGTGATTTGAACCAGAGGCATTTTCATGAGAAAACTAATCAGCCCAGGCAATAAAATCTGGAAACAAGAAAACTACACCACAGTAAGTGATAAATGTCAAGGCAGCTCTTTCTCCTTTCGCCACAAAATGTAATCACCGCCAGCCCTATCTGCTATAATTTTAACAATAACTCATCCATTATTCCCAAGAGAGAGAGAGAGAGAGAGGGGCTTTTTTTTAATAAAAAGTTTTCAACTTCGATTTGTTCCCCACTGCAGCAGTGAAAGGTGTCAGTAAAGTTGAAGACAGTCAGCTTGCGGAGAAAAAGCACTGCTCTTCAAATTGATAGCACAGGATTTTTAGTACATGGCACATTTACATACAAAGCGAAGCTCAAAGATGATTTTGTGGACTTAGGATGAGACACTATGAACGAGGGACAGACAACCTGGTGCTTTCTAGATGTTTTCGACTACAACTCCCATCAGCCCACCAGCATGGCAAATGGTTATGAATTATGGGAGGTGTAGTCCTAAACATCTGAAGGGCATCAGGTCGCCTACTCAGCTATAAATATTAATATGGGAGCAAGTCTGGTTGAGTATGGTGGGATTTACTTCTCAGTAAACATCTAAATGAGAGGTGGGGAATGTGTGGCCTGCCAAATGTTGATGGACTCCAATTCCCATCAGTTCCAGCCAGGATGGCCAATGTTTAGGGATGATGGGAGCTGGAGCCTAGCAACACTTGGCAGGACACATGTTCCCAACCTATCATCTACAGCAGGAGAGGGAAACTACTTTTCGTCCCGGGGCCAGATTACTCTCCTGCCCGCAGACCAAGCCAGGGGGGCAGATGGCATCAAAGGGCGGAGCCTCATCCCAATATATTCCCCCATATTTTTCTCTCCATGCAGAGAGAGGCATGGAACTCCATGTAGAACAGGGGTCTTGAACTTCTTTGAGTCTGAAGGTAAAATTCCATTTGAAGTCTGCTTCTGAGGAGTGGGGAACCCTCTGGAGCAGATTTGGGGGAACAGGAGGAGGCTGCAGAAAGAGGACAGGAGAGAAACATCCCATTGTGCAAACAGAAACCCTACTGTGTCAGGTTAAGCTCCACCAAGATCTGGATTCTTCGCAATAGGTCAGGCTTCCCTCAGGATGTTTTGGATTCCCAGAATTCCTGCCCACTGGCCTTGCTGGCTAGGGCTGATGAGAGTTGAAGTCCAAAACAGATGGAGAGCACCAGGTTTGGGAAAGCTACTCTAGGAAATCCACCAAAAATTGGTCATTGGCCCATTGTTTCATTACGGTCTACCTTCAGCACTTACCTCTTTGAATCTTTGGTCTCAAAAAAGAATGCTACATCTCTGAAAATCTACTGTAATTAACATGGCAATATTTCCCAACACCACCAACACCAACACCTCCACCTCATCTGTCTTCTTCATGCTTTTTAAGGTTCAATATTTGAGTTTATTAGTGCTGACAACCGAAGGCAGCAGCACAAACAAAACATTACATTCAAGGACAGAAATTAGAACAGGTTCAACAGCAACTTACTTCTCTCTGCACCAGTTTCTGTTTATCTGCCTGTTTCACTTTGGGACTGTTAGCCAGCAGGTGCCGCAGTTTCACATAACTCTTCCACAGTTTTTGGTACCTGAGAAGAAAAGCGGGGTGGGGTGGATGGGGAGGAGAAGATAAAAACAACAACCGCAGTCCAATAATTAAAATCTCAGTGCATGACCCGTTCTGTTTAGTAAGACAGTCGGTCCAGTAATTCTCAATTCCTATTCGAAGCCTCTTCACATCTCTGTCACTTGAGGCTCAGGCGGCCTTGGTGGCACGAAGTGCTTTCTACCAACTCCGGTTGGTGGCCCAGCTACACCCCTATCTGGACAGAGTCGTCCATACTCTGGTAACTTCCAAATTAGATTACTGCAATGCCCTCTACGTGAGACTCTTCTCTTGATATCACCTTGGAAGAGAAGATAAATTGTTTATCTGAGATAGGATATGAAAATTTGCCAGTGGAGACCAGCAAGGCAGGAGTTGTTGATCATCTTTCAGCCTGGGGTCAAATTTGATTTTAGAAAAGCTATCCGAGGCCGAATACCAGTGGCGGGAAGACCAAAGGCAGAAAAAGAGAGGTCAAAAATACCAGCCTATTGTAGTTTAAAGTTCTTACTGCTAGTAACTAGGACTTATTAGAGGCATTTCAATCAGGAGAGGGACAGGAGAAGTGCAACCCTGTTGATTCTCTTGGACCTCTCAGCAGCTTTTGATACCATCGACCATGGTGTCCTTCTGATAGGTTGCCTGGGCTGGGAGTTGGAGGCACTGTGTTGCAGTGGTTCTGCTCCTACTCAGATGTCCAATGCCAGAAGGTGATGTTGGGGGATTATTGCTCTGTGCCATGGCATCTAGGCCATGGGGTTCCACAGGGCTCTATTTTATCCCCTATGCTGTTCAACATTTTACATGAAACCGCTGGGAGAGGTTAGCTGGAGATGTGGGCTGAGGTGTCATCAATATGTGGATGACATCCAGCTCTACATTTTCTTTTCATCAAACCCAGGTGAGGTAGTGGCTGTTCTGAATCAGTGCCAGGGCACAGTAATGGACTGGATGAGGCCAACAAACTGAGACTCAATCCAGACAAGATGGAGGTACTTTTAGTGGGTGGTTCATCTGTCCAGCTAGCTGATGTTCAACATGTTGCACTCCCCCTAAAGGATAAGGTTTGTAGTTTGGGGGTGCTCTTGGATCCAGAACTGTCACTTGAGGCACAGGTGGACTCAGTGGCAAGGAGCACCTTTTATCAGCTTAGGCTAATGTACCAACTGCACACTTATCTGGACACAGATAACCTAGCAACCATTATCCATGCTCTGATAACCTCTCGTTTGGATTACTGCAATGTGTTATACATGGGGCTGCCTTTGAAAACAGTCAGTCCTTTTCCAGCTTCACTGGCTGCCAGTCCAGGTCTGGGCCTGATTCAAAGTGCTGGTATTAATATTCAAAGCCTTAAACAGGTTGGGGCCAGGTTATCTGAAGGATCGTGTCCTCCCATATGGACCTGTCCAGACTCTAAGGTCATCTTCAGAGGTCCTTCTCCATGAGCCCCTGCCAAAGGAAGTGAAACAGTTGGCTACCAGGAGGAGGGCCTTCTCTGCTCTGGCACCCCGGCTGTGGAATGAGCTCCTAAGAGAAGTTCGCTTCGCACCTACGTTATACTCTTTTCAACGCCAGGTGAGTCCTTTTTATTTTCCCAGTATTTTAACAGTTTATCATCTTAGTCTTTTAATTTTGCATTTTACATCTATTTAAATCTCTGCATTGCTGCTCGGTTTTATCCTGCCTGTGGTTTTATATTGTACTTTTATATTGTGTTTTTATACTGTTGTTTGTTTTATACTTTGAGAACTGTACTTCATGGTTTTAATTTTTTGTGAACCGTCCAGAGAGCTTCGGCTTTTGGGCAGTATAGAAATGCAATAAATAAACGAATAGACGCTTGAAGATGACCTGGGGTTTCCTGCTGGGCACAGATTTCTCCCCAGAAAATCGGTTTTGCTGTTTTCCAATTCTAAATGATTAATATTTAAGGGAACTAAGTCACAGAAGTCAATCGGAGGGCGGGGAGAGGCAGGGGGGACCAGCACTGGTACAATTACAGTTGTCTTAAATGGTTTATGGATCTATTATTTATTTATTTATTTACTACATTTCTATACCGCCCAATAGCCGGAGCTCTCTGGGCGGTTCACAAAAATTAAAAACATTCAAAGTATAAAACAAGAGTATAAAACCAAATTATAATATAATTTGGATTACAATTTTAGTATTTTTAAAAATAAATGTAACAGGCGTTAATACGTAATAACTACTATAATAAAAAAGTTGAATTTTAGCATTTGCAGTACCAATGGAAAAACCTGCAAAAAATAGTTTGCACTTCAACTGTAGACAAAATGGAAATGCTTTCAAAATCCTCCATCTATGCGCTGAAGCCAAAGCACTAAAAAAAAAAAAAGTGCATTTATTATCACTTTAACAGCAGCACGTATTTCCTGTCATTCAACGGTAAGGCTGGTAGGATTATGTTTAACCTCAGGCTTGACAATAATAGCTTACTGCGGGTCTCCAGCGTAACTGAGTTGAGCAGGTCGAATCCCAAAGTGGACAATGATGGGGAAAGTAATCACATCAGGGTTGAACTGCTCACGATCCAACTGATCAATACGAACCGAGCTGGGTTTCTAGAGCAAGAGGAGAGAAGAGATCAACGCACTGAATGAAATTAACACTGGCTCTATCCAAGGTATCGCTGGCTGTATTGGTGCAGGTATGCACAACGAACGGGAAGAGCTAGTGTTGAACATAGCAGGGCACACTCTAGCTTTCATTGGCCAAATATATTATTATTATTATTATTATTATTATTATTATTATTATTAATGTGCTGCTTTTTAATAATGTATTAGTTTTATATGTTTTAATCAATTATATGTATTTTATAGGGTTTTGCATTTGTGTTGTAACCCGCCTCGTTCCAGAGGGAGAGGCGAGTAGCAAATTAATAATAATAACAACAACAACAATAATAATAATAAAAGAATAGCCCTATTCAGGCATTCTAAATCTTTCTTACACCAACACATCAAGAGGGTGAGCAAGAACAAACATACTAGCTCTGCCCCCCACCCCCACCCCATCCTTGGCTAGATCTACACTACTGCTATGTAGCGGTGCTGAAGTGCACTGATAACTGTTGGAACACATTACGCATCCCACTTTCATAGTATACAATATCCCAAATACTGCAACAGTTCAGATGACATGCTAAGCCACAGTAGTTAAGCATTTTCAGCCAAACTATGGACCTGTTCAGACAACACGCTAAGCCATGGTTAGTTCGCTAAACCTTTTGCAGCAAATGATTGGTGAGTACGTTTAAACTATGGTTATGTAGCCCCAATGGTTGGGAATGGTTCACACAACACATTAAGTCATGGTTCACATGACAGGATAAGCCTTAATGCTTAGCGCAAAATGCTTAACCACCATGGCTTAGTGTGTTGTCTGAACAGGGTCATCATGGCTTACTGTGACTTGTGAACCATTCCTAACCATGGTGGACACATAACCACAGTTTAAACAAGCTTACTAACTATTTGCTGCAAAAGGGTTAGAGGCCTAACCATGGCTTAGCATATTGTCTAAACAGGTCAATTGTGTGTCCTACGAGGTATAAATGCGCAAGAGGGATACAGCGTTATCATGATAGGATTGTAATGACTGGACACAAGGTGTAGATCCGGTGATGGTGCTATATAAATAAATAATAATAATAATAATAATAATTTGTGTTCAGGGACAACCAATGCAGCAGAGAGCCTTGTGAATCTGTGCTGCTGCTCCACGTAATGTAGAGCCCTAGAAAATCAGGGTTCTTCATCAGATCAGGTTCACAAGGCCTCCTGCTGAAGAAGTTCTCCCTGAAGCTAAAGAGGGCAACAAGAAAGGCAGGGGAATGGAAGAACTACCGTGGGCAGCCCTGCTCTCCCTTCTCACGTATTACTATAAGTAAGATATACTTGGGACCGCAATACCTGATGGAACGCCTCTCCCGACATGAACCTACCCATACACTGCGCTCAACATCTAAGGTCCTCCTCCGAGTGTCTACTCCAAGGGAGAGGGCCTTTTCGGTGGTGCCCCCCCCCCCCGACTGGAATGATCTCCCCAATGAGGCTCGCCTGGCGCCAACGTTATTATCTTTTAGGCACCAGGTCAAGACTTTCCTCTTCTCCAAGGCATTTAACACCATTTAACAACACTAAGTTTGCTTTTTAAGGACCCCCAGAACTGTTGTTTTTAAATGGATGCCGTTGTTTTTATACTGTTGTTCTTATGTTTTAAATTTTGTATACTTTTAATGTTTACTGTTTTTAACTTTTGTAAAACGCCCAGAGAGCTTCGGCTATGGGGCGGTATATAAATGTAACAAATAAATAAATAAATAAATTTAGAACACATGAATATGACAAATCTGAAACCCACTTCAAACTGTGGCTTAAAATTCCTGCTAAAAAGAGAACTATGGATGAAGGTGGTAAAAGCAATGTCCCTGAGTCTGGCTCCTGTTTTTTTTAAAATGGAGTTCACAGATATCTCTATGGGTCCATGTTCAACTAACAGGGAAATGACGGTGGGATCACCACACCCACACCCCACTTCTGACCAAACTGTTTCTGCTACAAACTTCTCATGAGGTAAAAGTAAGTAAGAAACAAGAGGAAAACTAATGTCAGCTAATGTTTTTCCCTGTTAACTTTATGGAAGTGTTTCAAGCGAGTAAGCATTGTTAAGGATTTGTTAAAGATGAAAGGAGGAACATAAATGGGCAAATAAAATCAATAAAGGATGTCGCACCGAGTTCTATTTTGCAGTGGCTTTTTCTAGAGTGACATCATCATCAAAGAAAGAGGTAGACAGAAGCACGGCATTAACCACGAAGGTGTTTTGAGACCAACTTTTTGTTTAAATAATGTAGAGCTGTTCTAAAAGCAGTTTACAAGGTTATACACTATAAGACATTCCTTCTCTGTCTGTAGCTTATTTAGCTTTCACATTGACAAAGAAACAGAAAACACAAACAATCTCCTTCTGTTATTTGTTCCTGGTGGAAATTAAAATAAGTGCTATTGTCACTGAAGGAATTCAATAGGGAGTGGGGGAAGCTCTGGCTAATTTCTTCCTTCCTCCATCAAGTCTCACCTTAAAAATAAGCTGTATTCTCTCTCTCTCTCTCTCTCTCTCTCTCTCATACACACACACACAATGAGAATGAGAAAGAGACCAAGGAAACAGCTCTTCATAACCATCTTTTCCTCTTTAGCCATTATCATCGAGTGCTTTATTGCCAAGTTCGACAAGCATGAAGTGAAACTTTCAATGCCTACACCCACGGAAGGTGTCAGAAGCCATTTCGGTCAATCCAAAGAAGGATGTCTTTATTGTGCATCATACAATACACATGAAGAACTCAAGAGGATGAAACTAGCAGAACTGCATGTACACCACTCTGAATGACTTGGATGTCTGTTGGGGGGCAGATGGGGGGGGGAGAAATGTGCATATGTGGGGTGGATGGGATGTTGGGTGGAATAATGTGGACAACTTCATTATTATGATTGCTAATGAAGGCTGAGACAAAGCAGCCAAAAAACTAATGGCACTTAATGACATCTCAGTTAAGCCAACATAACTAGAATCACAGAATCATAGAATAGTAGAGTTGGAAGGGGCCTAAAAGGCCATCGAGTCCAACCCCCTGCTCAATACAGGAATCAACCTTAAAGCATCTTTGACAGATGGCTGTCTAGCTGCCTCTTGAATGCCTCTAGTGAGGGAGAGCACACAACCTCCCTCCATTTGTTTGGTTGTGAAAGCAGGTTTGAAGGACTGACACCATGCTGATCACAACAATTAAGGGTCATTTCCACCCACTCGTCACCCAGATTCTCTTGTGGGAAGGATCTGTGTGCTTGGCCCCACTACACGTTTCCTGGTTTTGGTCCAATTTGGCTCTGCTTTCTCTTACTACCGTGGACTCAACCTAAAATTAATCTCAAGCTTGGTTAATATAAGAAATCCCACACTGTCCTTTACTTCTGTTCCAGGCCTTACAATGGCCCCATTCAGAAGACACCTTAAACCATGGCTTTAACCACGGTGGTTAAGCCAGAAAGCCAGGCTGTGTTCAGAAGACACCTTAAACCATAGTGAATAAAGCAAAAAGCCTTATTCACCATGGTTAAAGCCATGGTTTAAGGTGTCTTCTGAACGGGACCAGTGGACCCCTGTGTGTTCAACTGATGTTTGAAAAAGATCTGAATTGGTCCTTCACCCCAGCACATGTTCTACAAACCAAGATGGATTTGCAGTAAGCATGTTCTAACCCAGCTTTCCCCAAGATGGTGACTTCCAGATGCCTTGAATTAGAACTCTCATCATATCCAGCCATCAGGTCCACGGAAAGATGGGAGTTGTAGTCCAACAGATCAGAAGACCACTAGGTCGGGGAATGCTGGTTTAACCTAACCACCAGGGCAATCCTACTTAACTCCTGCAGAGTTCCAGTAACCATATATAAGACTGCAGTCTACCTCAGCAAAACACACCTTCCATTCCACAATAACATTATAATGAACCACAGATTAAAGTTTATCATCATATCCAGCAACTTCTTTTTTTCTCCCTCACCCCTCCCCAACACAATTTGCTCAGGATTTGCCTTAACATCCACTATTTTTTTTAAAAAAGTCCTGGTGAATCTAAAAGATTGCCCAGTACATTGCGACTTTTTAATTGGTCCCAATAAACTTATTGTGCTACTGTTGATGTTTGGATTCCCCCTCCCCACACACATCTCTCATCAGAACAGCCATCTGCATATAGTGGGGTCAGGCTCCTAAAATGTTACTGCAACAGCACATGAGGAAACCAAGTGGAAATGGCTCCCACATTGCTATGATAATGTATGGAGCGGCCCCAGTAAGAAGCACAATGGACTCAAGGTCTTGGAGAACTCTTTACTCGCTCCCATTTCCAGTTACCCCCATCAGGTGAGGGGAGACAGGTGGCTACTGGGGCAAGGGCCTTTTTGGTGGTGGCATCCCAGTTATGGAATACCCTCCCCAAAGAGGCTCACCTGGTACTTTTCTGTTCAGTGCTAGCTGAAAACCTTTTTTAAAAAAAATCCAAGGTTTTTAAATTGTGAATTTTTGAATCCAATGCGTTAAACCCAATGTTAGTAGGCCCACTGAAATGAACAAGACGAACATTAGATACAACCATTACATTTTAAATCTGTTTCATAATTTCAGTGCCGTCTTAGTCTCTGTGTACACCCCATGCTGTTTTCCCCACCGCGGCTACAATCCTTATGTTGGGGTTTGCTTACTGTTTTCACTTGTTCTGGGATTATTATTGTATTTTAATGCTTGCTCGCTTGCTTGCAAGATGCCCAGAGATCACAGCTATTGGGAGGCAGACAAGAGCTGTTAATAAAAAATAAATACGTAGAACCAAAATTCCAATTGCAGCTGGGGATTTGTACGCAGCATAACAAAACTCAACACTATCTTGTATTTTGAGAAAACATCTCCAGTACCATGCCGGGGCTGGTAACTATCATCCCTTTGCATTCCTCTGCATACTTCTGCCACTCAAGCTCTTCCCACTGCAACATGTTGGCAATCTCCTCTTCTGGCACCAGTGGCTTATTGCATCGCAACAAGTACAGCAGGATCTGATGCATAGAGAGCACTTCCTTCCCACCATCTTAAAAAGGAAAAAGTAGACTGAATCACACAAATGGCGGTCACAAAACATTGCTGAAGGGCAGCAGATCACGGAAACAAACAACTGAGTCCACCAGGACGTTTCAGAATGTGGTGGGGATCCCATGGAGTCTCTGAGATCTTTCAAACTAAGGCTTCCAAGTGACCTTTACAGAGCCACAAGCCCACCAGAGACCCTGCATGCTCTTACAAGACACTGCACCGAGGCTGCCAAGAATTTGAATCACCCAAGAGGGCTGTTCCACTGCCCGACATTACTATGGCCTGGTTCAGACATCACAGGAAGTCAGACTTGCCTAGAATTCTGGCTTATCGTAAAGGAGCATGTGTGCTGGTGCGTGCCGTTTGATTGCACCTGTGTGGCTCCTCCCGCCAGTGGGAGTGGCTAAAGAAACCAAGGAACTCTCATCTGTGGTTTATTTACTGCAGGTAAACAGCGCTCTGTAGTGCTCAGTGGAACATAAAGGATCTAAATTTAGCTTGTTTGAAAGCTAGAGTTTGGGCCTTTTAGCAAACAAATGATATTTGTCCATTTTAGTGCTCTGTAGATGCTACGGAGAGCCACTGTGTTTTGTTTTAATTTAGGGCATGGTGAGGGCCACACTGGGGGTCAGCATGGCCACATGTAGCTCATCCCTCGTTTACTGTAACATCTGAACCAGGATCTTTGATGTCTCTTAACAAGCCAGAATCATAAGCCAAGAACAAACCACTAGCTTATGATTCTGGCTTGTTAAGAGAGGAACAAGCCAAGATCTTGATCTGGACATAACAGCGAACAAGCCACAGACCAAGGTCCCCTGTTTTGTTTAGGTGCTGGTGGTGGTGGCGGCAGGAGGACCCAAGCAGGAGCGATTGAGCAAGGTGAACCTACACACTTGCTTGTTCATGGTAAAAGCTTACTGTGATATGTGAACCCAGCCTATACGTTTGGTCTCGATTAGTTCACACTTCTTATCTGTGCAACGAACAGATATGGATAAGCTTGACTCAGATTTGAGGAATACCCAGAGTGATATTGCTTTAAAACTTAAAACGTGCAACAAAAATAAACATGCGCAGGCAGCATTTTCACGTAAACTTAAAATTCTGACTCCAAGGCTGGTGGAATAATTGGTGACACCGTAACTACAAATTAAGTCATCCTCACTCAGTTCACAAACTCAAGGGTCCAGGAGTTACTATAGAATCGGGCTGTGTTGTTAAATCACACAGTTAAATTTTAAATGTACTTCAATTTTTAAAACAAACAAACAAAACAAAACAAAAACTTGATTTATTCAAATATTTTACGCGGCCTTCTGGACCAAGACCACTCAAGACGGCAAACAAATACAAGTATATGTATATTATAAGCCACTAATATATTATAATAAAACCTTACAATAAAAAAATACACTAAAATATAATTCAACCAGTAGAAAGGCCATTTCCAGAGACACATAATAATAAAAAATAGGTCTTCCAATTTTATTTTATTTTAAATGGAGGCTTCAAACTATGGCACTGGTAGGAAAATTTAAAATGGGAGAAAAACAAAAACCCAAGGAAGGACCATTTAATCTACTGTTATTTGAAGATGCCAATTCAATACCAGAAGAGCTTGTATTGCAGAAACTTTTAAAAAATTTTATTAGAAAAATACACTTTTCATTTGCACATCATTGCTATGAATGGAAAACCTAAACACAATTTGTAGGAAGTACAATTCAGAATGATTTCATCCAAACTTCCATTTCAGTTCCTCAGTCATGGGCCATTAATCTCTGAGAGCAAACAATAACCGTTTCTAGTCATTGCATTCCTCAGTCTAAAACCCCCCTCCATGAACCTATTTCATATTTAGTTGGCACTTTCCAATACTTGGGTGGGTTCTCTTTGAGAGTGAGCATAATAGCGATACAGGATCAAGTTATAGCAACCAAGAACTACTGAAAATACATCATAAAAGGCAACAACATAACAGCAGTTTTATGTAGGAAATGTCATCAATTCCAAGAAACAATAGCCCATGTAATAGGAAGATGTAAAATTCTGTCAAGAATGGACTATACGGACAGACACAATACAGCTGCAAAAATAATTCGCCAACAAATGGCTATTAAATTCAACCTTATCAATCAACCTACACCATACTATACATACTCACCTGAAACAATCTTGGAAAATGCAGATCGTAAAATATACTGGGACAGAACAATTCACATGGACAAGACAATACCTTGCAACCAACCAGACTTAACAGTTATAGACAAAAAAGAAAAACACACGTACTTCATTGACACAGCAATAACTAATGACAAAAATGTTGTAGAAAAGTAAGAGGAAAAGAGAAAGAAAATATACACCACTAGCCATGGAAGTTAAAGAATTATGGAAACAGGAAAAGGTCACAATTATCCTTTTAGTCACATCAGTCATTGGCAGCACATGAAAAAGCTATACAGAAAACCTTCAGAAACTGGGTCTACCAACATACATCCATACCAATATCCAGAAAGCAGACATACTTAAACATGCTCACTTGTCAGGGAATTCCTGAATCATTAAAGACAGCATGACCTGGCAAAGCCCATCATGTACGTCTAGAAAAACTGCCATGAACGACAAAAGAGACAATAATAATAATAAACCCTCAACTGCAGTCTGAATCAGTACAATCCAGACATAGGTTTTTGCCATCTCAGGCCAAAGCCTAGCTGTCATATCACTACACAATAAAGACTTACCTGGAAGAAACCTTACAAAACGTGGCATGAAATGAAATCGAGGACAGGAAGTATCGTTTTCTGTTGAAGGACCTTAAATAAGAAAATTAATAGCAATTTAAAAGACTATTAATATATTTCACATGAGTCTACGGGCAGTATCCTATTTGGCGTGAGTACATAAATTATGTTGTGTTTTGGTCTACAACCCCCATTAGGCCTAGCCAATATAGCCAATGGTGAGGGATCATGGGAGTTGTAGGCCAAACTATCTGGAGGGCAGCAAAATGCCCACCCCTGAATTAGCATCAGGGGGGTCTGCATAGTGTCTGCTGCCAATGAAACCTAGCAGAGGTCACAATGTAATTTATGTTAGTATTTGTACCAAATATGATACCACCCTATATCTGCATCATTGGTACACTAATAAAGCAAAAAAGGATTATATAGAGCTAAATGTATTCCAGGATTGAACTGCAGAAGAAAAGAACTTGGAATTTGGCAAATAATTTTGCATTGGAAGGAACACAGGATCTGGTGATGCATTTTTTTTAAAAAGAGCTAATTCCCTCCCAGCCCTTATGGCAGGGTGGGAAACTTGTCATCCTCCAGATCTTGTTGGACTACAGCTTGCATCATCCCTGATCATTGGCCATGCTGGCTAGGACCGAAAGGAACTGGACTCCCAACAACATCTGCAGGGCCACAGGTGTCTTATGGTTAAAGAGGGGTTTGAAAGCATGTGGGCCATGCGCTAGGAATTCTCAAAAGCCAATGCATGGCTGAGCAAGATTTCCAGAGACCATGATACGGGTTCTGTCGCATGACTAGCTGAACACACATTCAGTTCAGTCCTGGTGTCATCCAAGAATAGGATGGCTCTGTTCAAATTAGCCTTTCAGTTTGCGTTGCGGGTGGGGAACAACAAGCAAAATGCCATCATCATTAATTCTAGGGAACATATTTGTTAACAAAGTAGAAGCACACAAAATAGAATCTCATCAGCCTTTCCTAAACGACAAATAAAGCATCTGTTTAAAATAAGTCTTCAGGGTCAAATCAGACACCATGAGAAGCTGACATGCCTCCTCCGCGCAACGTTGTTCTGAATCAGTCTTTGGGTTTTTTTTCTTCAAGGCTCATTTGGGGGGTAGGGTGGGGAGAGAGACGCCAGCATGGATTCCTAGATTTTTACTGTGACACAATCCGAGTAAAATTTCCAAACGAAATGACAGCTTGCCACCTGTGACTGGTTACATGACACTTATACAATTTATTGTGTTGTAGTACAGCCACATGCTCATTCCGTCTGTAAGCTCCGTGGTGCTAATGTTTTTGTCTAGCACTACTAACAACTGACAGTGCGCACCATATGTGCCTCATCGCTTTGTAATAATTAAAATTGGGGAGGAAGCAAGGTCTGACACCTCGCCCTAAACAAGATGATGAAAACCAAGTGGGATCTTCCACTGTTGCAGCATGGAATGCATACTGTTCAATATTCCAGCCAGCCCGGCCTTCTCTCAGGTTACTCCATTCCATCCCCAGACCCCCTGCAACAGACACTCAGGATTCTGTGGCCACTGAGCATGCTGGGCTTTAGGCTTTGCTTTGTAGTCCTCAAGATTTTTTTCTACTTTGGCAAACTTTGAGTTTCCTTGAGCACGTGGAAGACTCCGTCTAATTTCTCAGTAGTCCCGTTTTGCTACGTAGCCGTCATTACTCGGAACTGAGTTCCGTAATAGTACATATAATGATTATCAAAGGGAGGGGGCGGTTTGTGTGATTGCGTGCCCAGGTTAAAAGTAAGAACACGTTCATATGCAGGAAACAAACTTATAAACAAACTGCCCTGGCATCGATTCTAGTACAGTATATGTTTCGGTTGGTCCTAATAAGGGTGTGGATCTGGGTGTGTGTTATGCTATGTATGTATGCATGTATGTTATTTATTTATTTACAAGATTTATATACTGCTCTACATCCAGCAAGATTTCCGAGCAGTAAACAATATAAAAGACAAAAGAAGCAAATACAAAATTAAAATCGCTTGTAATCAGATTATATCAATAAAACCATGGCTGGTCAATCAAGGAAGGCTTGTTTAAATGAAAATGTCTTCAGAAGGTGTAAAAAACAAAATACATTGGTACTTTCCTGACATCAACAGGTAGGGTGTTCCAGAGAGTACACTGAAGGCTCTGCTCTGAGCAGACTCCAAACAGGCCACAAGTCCATGTGGGACCACCAGGAGGGCCTCATCTCATGACCTCAGGGACCAGGCAGGCTAGCACAAGAGGAGGTGTTCTCTCAAATATCCTGGTCCCAGGTTGTTTAGGGCTTTAAGCTCCAATAACAAAGCCTTAAATCAGGCCCTGTGGCAAATAGGCAGACGATGTGGTTCCATCAGCAAAAATGTTACATGCTGAAAAGGACAACTCCTCACAACGGCCAAGTGCTACATTCTGCACTAGCTGCAGTTTCCAGATCAACCTTAAGGTCAGCCCCACACAGAGCATGTTGAGGTTACTAGCGCCTGAACCAGTAACCTGTGTGGCCCAGTTCAGACAACACACTAAGCCATGATGCTTAAGCATTTTGAACTAACCATGGCGGCTTAGCATGTCATGTGAACAGCGCTTTTCCTAACTCTGGTGGCTACATAACCACAGTTTAACCGCGCTCACCAACCACTTGCTGCAAAAGGGTTAGCAGCCCTAACCATGGCTTAGTGTGTCGACTGAACAGGCCCTGTAGGTATTAACAGACACACTACAGTAATGAAGTGCTGGCCTGGTTAATGTGTGGCGCCTTTTCTAAGTCTTGCAACCAAGACACTTCTGCCTATAACTGAGGAGCCCACCCCACCCCTGCCCCATATCCTAAATGTCAGGCTGCGTGTGGGGCAGTGCAGAGAGGACTCTTCCTCCAATCTCACTTGCCTTTACAAGTCTATCATCGCTTTGTGCAACTAGCTATGGAGAGGACATAATCACACTTTTTGGAGGGCATCTTCTGCCCTATGCATGGACCAGCTGTGGAAAGACCAAATACCTTATTAACAAATCATACTTGCGGTTTCACAGTCCAGCATTTGCTCTAAAGAAAAGGAGAAAGGGAGATGCATATCTCCTAACTTCTAAGACCTGTTTCAGCCTGCCCGCACTTTAAGATCAGAAAGAGAGGCCCTTCTCTATTAGATTGTAAGCCTATGCGGCAGGGTCTTGCTGTTTACTGTTTTACTCTGTACAGCACCATGTACATTGATGGTGCTATATAAATAAATAATAATAATAATAATAATTCTCATTTGTCCATCTGTGAGGGCAATTAGGTGGGTGTCCACACAGGAGAGAGCCTTCTCTGTGTTGGCCCCAAACCTCTGGACCTTCCTTGCAGGCTTTCAATAAGGCCTTAAAACATTTTATTTTACCATGGCCTTCCCATGATGAACATTGTTATTGCTGCTATTGTTATTATTGCTGCTATTGTTGTTTCTGCTGGTTTTATTGTTGGTTTTGTTTTAATTGCTGTTTTATTGATTTTAATATTTTAAATATTTTATTGCTTTTTAATATTTTATGTATTTTATTTCATTTTTATACCGCCCAATAGCCGAAGCTCTCTATTTTATTGTTGTAAGCCGCCTTGTGAGGGCTTCTGCCCTGAAAGGCGGCCAAGAAACGTTTTAAATAAATAAATAAGACTACACCACCGATCGCAGCTCCTTGGTACATGTCCAGTACAAATTCAGAACGTGCAGGTAAATTGTTACCTATCAAATTCCAGTCGTAGAGTTCGAGAATGTCTTTGAACAGATAGGAAGAGAACAACTCCAGCCCTCTTACACAAAAATTCTGGAAAAGAGAAAGCAGTCATTGCAACACCCTACAAAATCACAAATGTACAAACAACATCTCAAGACCACAACAATAATTAAGTGCTAGGGCTTCATGCATTCTGCAGTACTACACAACTGGGTCATGAGCACAGAATCCAGCATTTTGATCTCAGTTTCCAGGTTTTGTGTTTGTTTGTTTGTTTTGAACACAAAACATATCATCTGGGACAATATGCTCATAAGCGCATGAGCAATTTCTGGTGGATTTTGAGAAGGTGGAGATGAATGGCGTTTCCAGCAGTAAGCTTCAGCATCTTACATAAGTCTGTGTTCATCCCATGACCAGCAGAAGTAGAATAAAAGATGCTAAACAAACAACTGCTCGTACATTTACTTACCTACAGAAGTGACTTGGGCAAACTACATGTGATGTTATTCCCACATTTCTCGTTCATTGGGCAGTATCCAAAGGTGCTTTTGCACTAGCTATCATAATGGAAGCTAGTGCTGCATATAGCAACTGGAAAATAGCCCAAACTAGCCTTTCTGGAACAGTCGTGAAAGGTTCTGGAGAACTCTTTTGCCTCCCAGAACCAGTGATTTGGGATTGGAAACATTCAGCAGAAAGAAAGAAAGAAACTTCCACTGGCACATTTTATTGAGGAAAAAGTTGCATTTTCAGAAATGCAGTTTCATTATTATTATTTATTATTATTATTTTTATTTATAAAGCGCCATCAATGTACATGGTGCTGTACAGAGTAAAACAATAAAATAGCAAAACCCTGCCGCATAGGCTTACATTCTAATAAAATCATAATAAAACAATAGGAAGGGGAAGAGAATGCACCAAACAGGCACAGGGTAGAGTAAAACTAACAGTATGAAAGTCAGAACAAAATCAAGTTTTAAAAGCTTTAGGAAAAAGAAAAGTTTTTAGCTGAGCTTTAAAAGCTGCGATTGAACTTGTAGTTCTCAAATGTTCTGGAAGAGCGTTCCAGGCGTAAGGGGCAGCAGAAGAAAATGGACGAAGCCGAGCAAGGGAAGTAGAGACCCTTGGGCACGTGAGAAACATGGCATCAGAGGAGCGAAGAGCACGAGCGGGGCAATAGTGTGAGATGAGAGGGGAAAGATAGGAAGGAGCTAGACAGTGAAAAGCTTTGTAGGTCAACAGAAGTTTATATTGGATTCTGAAGTGAATTGGAAGCGAATGAAGAGATTTCAGAAGTGGAGTAACATGGTCAGAGCAGCGAGCCAAGAAGATGATCTTAGCAGCAGAGTGATGAACAGAAACCAATGAACTGATGTGAGAAGAAGGAAGGCCAGTGAGAAGAAGGTTGCAGTAGTCCAACCGAGAAATAACCAGTGCATGAACAAGAGTCTTGGCAGAAGAGACAGACAAAAATGATCGAATCATCAAATTAATTCTAATTCTGGGGTTGCTGTAGGAAGCACCGAATTCCCTTTCTGCTAGCAGTTGCTCCCTCTAATGCAACCTGATGAGCTCTGGTGGACTGGCACCACTGGATACTGCCCATAAAAAAACTGTGTAGGACGGGATGAGCTGGATCAGGACAAGGACAAGGAGTGGGGAGAGGGTTGTAACCCTTCACCTCCCGCTGCAGTCCCGATCCAGATCAGCCCCTGGGGAGAGACTGTAACTCATGGAAGAGACAGTAGCTTAATGGTAGAGCACACACAGAAGGTCCAAGGTTCAAGTCCCAACCGTGGCTCACCTCTTCCCTCCGCTACCTTCGCTCTTGTTCCCGGGCAGCTGAACGCCTTTGGCGTAAGACCAGGGACCGGGCAGACTTTGTCCATTACAAATTTGTACTCTCCTCTTTCTCTTCTGCCATCTCACTGGCCAAACAGCAGTACTACTCAATGCTGATCCAATCAAATGCTAGGCATCCTCAGCGGCTCTTTGCGTCCTTCAATTCTCTTCTGAAGCCTAATCCGCCATCTCTCCCCGCCTCTCTGTCTGCTAATAACTTTGCCTCTTTTTTCAATGCTAAAATCCAAACTATCCGCTCTGATCTGGCCAGCTCTGCTCCTCTTCCAGTTCCTGTTCCTCATCTGTCAGCTCCTCCTGCAAATTTCTCTGCGTTTTCTTCGGTCTCTGCGGATGAACTGTCTACAATACTGCGCTCTTCGAAGCCTTCCACTTGTTCTCGTGATCCGATTCCTTCTCGCGTCTTTATTAATCTTATTCCTGCTATCCTCCCTTCCTTGCTACATATTATTAATCTTTCTCTGTCCTCTGGTTCATTTCCTTCTGCTTTTAAACATGCTACAGTCTCTCCCATTCTCAAGAAACCTACTCTTGATAGGCTATCTCTATCTAACTACCGACCTGTCTCTTTGTTGCCATTTGTTTCAAAGATCCTGGAGCGTGCGGTCTACTCTCGCTGTCTTGACTTTCTTTCTAGTAACTCTGCTTTGGATCCATTTCAATCTGGATTCCGTCCTCTGCATTCCACCGAAACAGCCCTTACTAAGATCACCAATGATCTCCTTACTGCCAAGTCTAAAGGCCATTATTCCGTTCTTATTCTCCTTGATCTAACTGCAGCCTTTGACACGGTTGATCATGATCTTCTCTTAGATTCCCTTCATGACCTTGGATTTTGTGGCTCTGTCTATAACTGGTTTGCCTCCTATCTAGCGGGTCGCTCTTTCAGCGTGTTGGCTAATGGCAGCTCGTCTTCCTCCTTTCCCCTTTCAGTAGGGGTTCCGCAAGGCTCGGTGCTTGGCCCGTTGTTGTTTTCCTTATACATGTTGCCCTTGGGCAAGCTTATTCAATCTCATGGCCTCCAATATCATCTGTACGCCGATGATACACAACTATATCTGTCATCTCCGGAACTTTCTCCTGATGTTCACGATCGTATCTCGGCATGTCTTTCAGATATCTCAGCTTGGCTGCTTCATCGTCGCTTGAAGCTTAACATGGCAAAGACTGAATTGCTTGTTTTTCCTCCTAAACCTTCTCCTCATCTCTCATTCTCTCTTACTGTCAATGATGTTACGCTTACTCCGGTCAAGGAAGCTCGTAGCCTTGGCTTTATCTTCGACTCCTCGCTCTCCTTTATTCCTCATATTGAGGCAGTAGCTAAATCTTGTCGATTTTTCCTGTATAATATTGCCAGGATTCGATCATTTTTGTCTGTCTCTTCTGCCAAGACGCTTGTTCATGCACTGGTTATTTCACGGTTGGACTACTGCAACCTTCTTCTCTCTGGCCTTCCTTCTTCTCACATCAGTCCGTTGGTTTCTGTTCACCACTCTGCCGCAAAGATCATCTTCTTGGCTCGCCGCTCCGACCATGTTACTCCGCTTCTGAAATCTCTTCATTGGCTTCCAATTCACTTCAGAATCCAATATAAACTTCTCCTGTTAACCTTCAAAGCTTTTCACGGTCTAGCTCCTTCCTATCTCTCCTCTCTCATCTCACACTATTGCCCCGCTCGTGCTCTTCGCTCCTCTGATGCCATGTTTCTCGCCTGCCCAAGGGCCTCTACTTCCCTTGCTCGGCTTCGTCCATTTTCGTCTGCTGCCCCTTACGCCTGGAACGCTCTTCCAGAACATTTGAGAACTACAAGTTCAACCACAGCTTTTAAAGCTCAACTAAAAACTTTTCTTTTTCCTAAAGCTTTTAAAACTTGATGTTGTGTAGACTTCTACTGTTACTTTCTACTGTTAGTTTTTCCCTACCCTGTGCCTGCTTACCCTACCCTGTACCTGTTTGCATTCTCTTCCCCTCCTTATTGTTTTACTATGATTTTATTAGATTGTAAGCCTATGCGGCAGGGTCTTGCTATTTACTGTTTTACTCTGTACAGCACCATGTACATTGATGGTGCTATATAAATAAATAAATAAATAAATAATAATAATAATAATAATAATAATAACATCTCCAGGTACGGCTGGAAAAAAAACCTGCCTGAAATCCTGTAGAGCTGATGCTGCCAGTCAGTGTCGACAATACTGGGCTAGATGGACCAAGGGACTGACTCAGTATAAGGCAGCTTTCTAAGCTCCATGCCTGTTATTTGCCTTGTGTGTGCAGGGTGTGTGTGTGTGTGTGTAGTTCTCATTTGCTCCAATGCAAATAGCGGATGTCAGTTCCAGCAGCTGGGAGACAAACAACACAAGCTGCAGCGAGCCCAAAGTCTTTCACTTGCATAAGAGAAGAGGAAAAGATGATATATGCAGGAAGGAAGGCCTCCCTCATCATTCTCTTCGCCCGGCACGTTCTAGCTAAAAAGTGATAAATTACCAGCGATGCTGAAACCGGGCTCTTCCTCCAAGCACACAAATCAGTACATCAGAAGTTGGGGATGATTGTCCTCCTTATGAACAACCAGGGCAAAATAACAACAACAACAAATATATCGATGCCCTGGTTTGGAAAGAAGCCATTCTAATCAAACTGTATATTCTCCTTCCAGCTGAGCCAGGCGTGTTGCTCAAAAGCACAAATATAAAGCAATGCAGCACTGGAAGATTACAGGCACACACCCAAATAAGACATATATGCTGGTGCATATATGGAAGGCAATCTGGAGGCCTCCAAATGCTTTGAACTACAATTCCCAGCAGCCCCAACCAGTGTGGTTCATGGTGAGGGGTTCTGGGAATTGTAATCCAAAAGATCTGATAGGAATGGTCCAATTTATACTGAGTTGGACCATCCATCTAGCCCAGTATTGCCAACACTGACTGGCAGCGGCTCTCCAGGGTTTCAGGCAGGAGTTTTTCCTGCCCTACCTGGAGATGCTGAAGATCGAACCTGATGCTCTACCACTGAGCTACAGCCCCTCCCCAAGGGCACCGTGTTGCCTAAGCGGTGTAGGCACTAAATGGCTGAATCCCCCAGAATCCTCAGGGGAAAGAAGCGACAGAGCACATGGTTTAAGGAGTGGCTGTATATCGAACCGTGGCCTGCCACACTCTGTGCTGACTGGGTGACTGCTATACTTAAACTAGAGTTCCCACTTGCCTTGGGTGCAGGCCTAGGAACCCATTCAAGAGGGGGAAAGGCAGACGGGAGAAGAATTTGCATGGGAAAAAGCAGCAGGCAGGAGAAAGCTCCTTCAACTCCCGCCTTCCACTTTTCCACCTCTGAATGTGTCCTTCTTGAGACATTGGAGAGCTCAATGGGGCTTGGTCTGCTGCACACTGCTACATCTATAGACTAAATTAGAAATTCTACTCCCCTTTATTTATAATCAATAGGAAATATGCTTTCGTTTATTAAATTATAGCCCTGTGCTAATTATGTCCAGGAGATGGGAGAATGCAAATCGCCACTCCAGCTCAAGGATACCGTTGTGCAGTTTTGGCAAACTGGCACTTACTTGTTCCCCTGCACGATATTCACTTAAAACACAAAGCTAAAGTTAGAGGCTTGCTTTCATGGGGCCATTTGCTTAATGCGTTTTATACCTTCCATTATTCTATTTCTATATTGATATTCCAAGATGGTACACCTTTAATCACAAGCGCTCATCCAGCCATACAACCCATCCTTTCTCAGAATATGCATGAACCAAAAATTTAAAACATCCTGATGCATCGCAAAGTAAACAGATGTCTTGAATAATCACTCCCATAACTTACTTCGGGCATCATCTCCTCAATGAAATGAATAGTATAATCGATGTTAAATCTGATTACTTTGCACAGAGGAATCTGGAGAGAAAGGAAGAAACACGGAACAGAGGTTCAGTTTTAAGAGCAATGCAATCAGCACCCTTTACAGTATTTCCCTGTTTGCTACGGATCAAAAACAAAGGCGATGTAAATGTGAAAACCTTCCGATGGCCAACTGGTAAATTTGTAAGACGAGGAGTATATGACATGATCAGAAACTGCCATCTACTGGGGATTTGTGGCATAAGGACACCAAGCACAGATCTTAGGAAAAGCAATATTTCAATGGAAACAGGAGAAGGCTATCAATGGCTACTAGTTCTGATGGCTATGTGGTACCTCCAGTATCAGAGGCAGTAAGCCTATATATACCTGTATATATCTATATATACACGGGCAGGAGGATGCTATTGCAGCCATGTCCTGCTTTTGGGTTCTGGTCGACAGCTGGTTGGCCACTGTGGGAACAGAGTGCTGGATTAGATGGACCCTTGGTCTGGACCAGCATGGTATTTCTTATGTTCTTACAAGGTATGTTCAAGAAAACAACTGAAGCCTTTTGCAAGTCAAGAATGTGCAATTGTTAAGCGCAGCTATAGAATAAAAATCTATTAACAACACTGGTGAGCTGAAGGAAACACTATTTTCTGGCAAGTAATAACAACAGTAGTAATAAATAATGATAATTTATGTAACCCTTACAGCGTAACCCTTACAGCGCTCAGAAAGCTTCACTCCAGTATTCTCATCCCAAAGTTACAGATCCCATATGACAACTTACCTAACGGTCATTCCGTAAGACTTTGGCTTAACTAAGATTTGAACAGGGAATTGGAACTCTCAGCACATGTTCTTAAAACACAACACAACACTAGCTCTCATTATTTCTTGGGAAGTTAGCAGTACCCTGACCACTGTACAAGACAGGCTACAGCTTTCCAGGATGAAGGTGCTTTCGTCAAGAACTGAGATACTAGCCCCTTGCAAGCCTGAATCACATGAAGAGGGAAATCATGTGATTATCAGAATCGGAGCAACACTGTCATGCCAACAGGTGGATGTCTAATGGGAGGGGCTAGCAGTGTGATCACATGATTAATCACAGAATGCTGGGCTAGACAGACCTTTGGTCCTATCCTGTGTGGCTCTGTAAGGACAGGCAGTCATCCTTGAGGTGTTCACCCTCCCAGAGAGAGCTGAATATAAGCCCCACTCTTGGTTCATCCTCAGCAGTGGTGAACACCTCACCAGGCCAAACCAGCACTGCATAAACGGAATGTCAGCTCTGGAACATGACCCAGAATCCCCTGAAATGTACCGGGTTTCATTGGTGGATTAACTGGTATAATGGTATAAGAACGGGTTTTATTAGAGGGGTCAATGCAGAGATTTTATTATATTAGGTAGCGTGCAAGAATTACTAATTGTGACAATATCACAATGCTTGCCATGTTGTAGCTGCATCAATGTTTATATGTGTTTGCTGTGTTGAATAGAACCCAGGTAAGGTAGGGTTAATTATAAGGTAGAGAGTGAGTGAGTGAAAGGTGAGAGGGGCTTGTGTGTGTGCACGTGAGTTTATAAAAGGGGAGAGCAGACAGTTAAGTCAGAGAGAAAGGGCCGTAGGGATTGGTGAAACTACATCTAGTTAGAAGGGGTAGAGTAGGCAGGGTAAGAACTGAATGATTAATTATAAGGCATAACATTTCTTGTATTAGATAAAATTTACTTTGTTTTTAAAATATAAAATCCCATGTGTTGTTCATCATTCTGTGCTACCAAGAGTGTACATATTTCCTGGGTACTTCTCCTGTGTGGGTAAAGGGAACCAATTGGGCATACTGGTTGTCTCTTATACTTGGTGCATATAGGGGCTCAATCTTGTGGGTCAGCGAGGATAGCTGACCCAAAGCGGAGGCAGATGGACCTGAGGACGGGTTACATCATACTACTAATAAATAAATATATAATGTAGATTATGCCTGGAATGCATTGCCTCAGTGGTTGTCAAACCTTCTGCCTTCAACCCGTTCTTATACCAGTTAATCCACCAATGAAACCCGGTATGTTGCAGGGAATTCTGGGTCATGTTCCAGAGCTGACATTCCGTTTATGCAGTGCTGGTTCAGCCTGATGAGGTGTTCACCACTGCTGAGGGTAAACCAAGAGTAGGGCTTACATTCAGCCCTCTCTGGGAGGGTGAACACCTCAAGGATGACTTCCTGTCCTTACAGAGCTTCTCACTGAGAACACCCTGACAGGATACTGGAGAACTGCTTTGTGCCTCAGAACCGGTGATGTGAGATGGAAAACATTCTGCAGGAAAAAGCGCCACTAGCATATTTAACTTCGTAAAATATTACGCTTTTAGAAATGCAGTTTCATAAGATGAATGAGCAAATACAAGAAGTGGACACAGTTCATCAAATTGCGTAACTGGAACACATACGATACCAGCTAAATCTAAAATCAATGTTGTAATTCACTTTTTGCAGGTGACTATCCCTAGGAGAGGGGGTGAGAACTCTGTGGCCCTCTGGATGTGGTTGCTCTCCAAGTCTCACTGCCCAGTCAGCAGGGCCAATGGTCAGGGATGATGGGAGTTGTTGTCCACAACATCTGGAGCTCCAAAGGTTCTTCACCCCTGCCTAGGACATATATTTATACTCAGACCTTTCTAGGCCTACTAAAATTACAGCACAGTATGTACCACTGAGTTCAATGGGGCTTTCTCCCAGATAAATGGGTAGAGTGGGCATTTGTAAGTTTATAATGTTCATTACCTCCCCCAACAACTCTTTATAATCTAAATACTGTTAAGGGAAGTATATGCTACTGAGCTGTCAGGTCTTAGAAGGTTTACAAGTATCCTAATAAAAGAGCGATTTCTGAGTGAAGCTTTGAATTTGTTTGAATTCAACATTTAAATCACTCTAAGTGCACCTTATTGATTCCTCCTCCACCCCCAATCAAATATTTCAATTCAATAACTTTTGGCTAATCCTGGAAAAACATTATTTACACACCGTATAAACAGAACATGACATATTTATTTAGTAAACAAAAACTTTTAAAAGGAAGTCAATAAACACACTAAATCAAATCTACACCCATTTAGGGTACCAATTCAAGGTTTTCCACAACCCCCTACATTACGGTGTAGAACCTCTCTTGGAAACTGCAGTCTGCAAAGCATCTATCATTTGCAGAAACCCCCAGTTTCACCCAGTCAAATCCAGTACTTTGATTCTGCTGGCACAAGCCATTCTGCAACTCATTATGACTTCCTGTTGCTTGCGCTAATTGTGCTAGTTGTACTATCAGGTAGCACAAGCTGAATCATGCCAACTAGCTCAGGGGTTGGTAGCCTCAGGCCCATGGGCCAATCTGACCCTTTCGGGATTCCCCAGATGGCCCAGTCCACTTCCCCTAGCCCCACCTCCTTTCCTCTGACTGCTGAGTGGCTTCCCGGGTTTTGCACATTTCCCCCCATTCTGGTAACTAGCCTAACATTGAGTACAACCCATATTACTATCACCTGAGGGATCTGTGGGCCGGCTCACTGACCTGTGAGCATACGAACAGATATTTATTATTGCATTTATATCCTGCCTTTTTTCCTGCAAGGAACCCAAGGCAGCATACATAATCCTCCTCCTCTCCACTTCATCCTCACAACAACAACCCTGTGAGGTGGGTTGGGCTGAGAGTCTGTGACTGGCCCAAAGTCACCCAGTGGGTTTCCATGTCCAAGTGGGGACTAGAACCTGGATCTCCCGATTCCCAGTCCAGCACTCTAGCCATTACACCACACTGGCTCTCACTAGTTGCCTTTTACTGTGGCACATTACTATTGGTCCATCTAGCCAGGCAATGGCCCTTCATGGTCCTAGGAAGAAGCCTCTTCTACAGCCCTGATACATGAAATCCCTTAATTCAGAGGCCCCCAGACTTTCTAGACCCATGAGATGATTTGGGAATTTGAGAAACTGCTGTGGCCACCACCACAAAATGCCTGGATCGCCGCTCTGGCATCTACCTGTCATGTCTACGGATGTTCACCTGTCTTATTCAACAAAAACTTTTGTTTTGTGTTCATTGGACACCGCAATGATTCTTTCATAAGGGCTTGTCTAATTCAGTTAATTGCTGGCAGTGCAATGCAGCTAATGCTTCTTTTAAACATATGTTTTGGCAGTGTCCAATTGGTGCTTCTTTTGCAGGGGTGGGGAAAGGTTATTACACAGATAAATTTTGTGCTGGAACAGCCTTTGATATTCACTGATGTACATGCTCTTTGAAATTATTTCCCTCTTTAATGGAAATTAGCAAAGGTTCAGATTAAATGGATTTCTGTGCCCTTTTGACAACTAAAAGACTGATATTACAACATTGGAAGGATAAACACTGGCCACCTATAATGCAACGGATTGAAGAATCCGTTTTCGGTATTTGAAGGGGTGACATATTGATGCCACCTTGAAATGAGTATTTACTTGAGTATTTGGTCTGCTATGTGCAATTAGGTGGCTACTAGGAGGAGGGCTTCCTCCGTTTTGGCACCCCGGTTGTGGAATGAGCTCCCCAGAGAGGTCCGCCTGGCGCCTACACTGTACTCTTTTCGTCGCCAGCTGAAGACCTTTTTATTCTCTCAGTATTTTAATACTTAATTTTAACATAAATTTAAATTTTACTGTTCTAACTCTGCATTTTAATCTTATATCAATTTTGCTGCGTGGTTTTATCCAGGTTGTGCTTTTTATATTGTATTTTGTATTTGTGCTTTTAACCTGTTGGTTGTTTTATTATGGTTTTAATTTTTGTGAACCCCCCAGAGAGCTTCGGCTATTGGGCGGTATAAAAATGTAATAATAAATAAATAAATAAATTGCTAGAAATAAATCAATGTAAGTATATTAAAAATGGGAAAAAATAAAAATATTTTTTTAAAAATTGGGTGCCTCCGGCCACCATATTGAGGACCCTTTAGCAGGTTCCATTGGAGGTCCCCACCAGCACCATGGCGCACACAGATGGCAGGCACTTAACCCTGGTACCTTCTGCAAGTGGGGTGGACCCACCTACTTTGCAGAAAACTACCCTGCTACAAAGAAAGCTTACTTACATTGGTGAGTGGAGCATGTGCAAACATGGAAAATCCTTCAAAGATGTATTCGTGGTCATCGTATTCTATTACAGTTGGTCTGTCTGTCTAAAGAAATAAGGTTAAAAACTTGAGTGTTTGTACCATTAGGCTTCAAATGAAAATGGAGGTAGGTCTATTTGGCTGCCACTGTTCCGTTACTAAGTACTTACTAGGAAGTTTGTAGGAGGTGACACTGTAATGCGGTAGTGGAACAATCTTCCGGCATTGTTGGTCATGGGCCGACAAGGTTTGATAGGCTTTAAGGAGAGAAAGAAATCAACACAGGTGATTAGGTGAGGTTAATGCCAGTACGAGGAGGTAGAGTGAAATTCTACTTGTTCTAAGGAGGACTGTACAGGAGAGTGATACAATTAAACAAGTAGAAGCAGTAAAATTAAGCCCCAATCTTTACAAGAAGCAGAAGGAAGCATAGGCTGTACCACTGCAAAGTGTGTGTGTGTGTGATTTTGAATACTTCCCTATTATTACTACTAATAATAAACCCTCCTTGCAAGTTTAAACAGCTACACACTAGCGTATTAGATAGACCAATTCCAGCCCAACTCGCTCCCTGCTATGTCAGTTTTCATCATGCAGGGACGATTCAAAACACTGCGATTTCCACCTCTCCCCCACAGCCTGTGCAAAATGATTCAGACCATTCTATTCCCTCAGCACTCGACCTCGTCATTCTGATGCATGTATATAGAATGGGCCAAACCCAAACTATCTGCTTATAGAACATGGACGGGCAACTTCAAGAGGTCTGGAGGTCTTTTCACACACACACCAGACACCTCACCCCCACAAACTGCACCTCCCGCCCTGATGGCACCCAAACGTATTACGCTCAAAATGGCGTCCAGAGTGACGAGCATGGAAACAGTTAACATTAGCTTGCTTTCAAGGGTCCAAAAGGCTTCAAAATGGCCATTTAGAGTTGTTGTTTTTAATTTAGTTTTACTTTTTATAATTCTGTGGGGGCTCTATATTGAGCAGCTCTGCTGTTGAATATTCCGGACAGGCACATGCTTGAATGTCTGCCTGGGAGGGGAAGGTATCTTAGAAAAGCAAGAAGGGAGAACTGATGATCTTCCACCTGTAAGATAGCCCTACAAATACGCCAGGGTTCCATGGTGCCTTCTGAACTACAACTTCCATAAGTCCCAGTCAGGATAGCTGATGATCAGGAATTCTGGGAGTTGTAGTCCAAAAAGTCTGGAGGACACCAAGCTGGGGAAGGCTGAAATATTCCTTTCTGTAAGGAATGGTACTGAATAAAAATTACAGCTAGGTAGGTTGTGTAAGCAGACTTGAGTGTGCTTGTGACATCATTTGACAGTAGACCAGCCTTTCCCAACCTGGACTGCCATCAGCCCCAGCCACTATGGCCAATGGTCAGAAATGCCTGGAATTACAGTCCATTAGATCTGGAGGGCACCGGACTGGGGAAGGCGGCAGTAAACCAAACCAAACCCAGCACATATCTGCTTTACATAATGACGAAAGGGATCACAAAAGACAACAGCTAAACACAAGCGGAATGAGCGAACGTAGGATAAGGGAAGAGATGGCCTAGGGAGGAAAACCGGTATTGAGGAAGCAGGAGTTAGAGCAGGCCCCACCCTCTGGAAAACCCTCCCTCGTGCGGTTCGGGAGGCAGAAAATGTAGCATCCTTTAAACGCCTCCTAAAAACCTACCCTTTCATACAGGCTGTCCCTGGACTGTAATTTATCTGATTTTACATTGCATTCTTAAACTTTTAACATTTTAAATTTATTGTATACTGATTGTATTTTATGATTTTAATTGTGCACTGTCCAGAGAGCAGAACCAGGGAGTTTGGGGGCTGGTGTTTAGTTACCACATGCTCATTCATCCATCTTCCTTTCCAACCAGAGCTCCTGTGCCTTAAGGAGTCAAAAATTACCCATCTTATTCGAACAATAACATTTCCTTCATATTGACACAGCTTGCTGTCAGGCCTATGCTGAGGCAATTTACCTGTTCTGCTGCTATGGACAAGGGGCGGCGGGGTGGTGGTGGTGGTGAGAGATTACTCATTTTCTGTTCTTTTATTTCAAACAGCGCCTTTATTAAGTCAAGCTTAGCAGAAATCTAACACTCATCTACTGATATAAGCAGCTTTTTTATTTCAGAGAAATAACCCCAAATGAACAAGCCCACAAGAGTTTGCGCTGATGCATTGAACCTCTTTCAGCCGAGGGCCAAATTCTTTCGAGGGGCCACATTCTAGTAGTGGGTGGGGCTGAAGCAAAAGCGGTGGACCAAAATATTTTTTAAAAAATACTGGCATATTTTAACTTAAAGGTCTTGCTGCAGCCGCTGAACTTTAGGAGAGGTATTTCAACCTTTTTAGAATTGGGAAAACAAAAGCCACGAAACCACCAAACCATCGCTGGTGTGGGGAAAAAGGGAATAGGGCATATGGGAAACTCTGGAGGGCTGCGTTGGGACCTCAGGAAGCCCAGATTTGGTCTTCAGACTTGACATTCTACATCCTTGCACTAAAGCATCTTTGTTAAATTTTGTGTTAGGGAAAAAGGACCACCTAAGAAGGGTTGCAAGATACTCCAAATATTCCAGAATGTCCTATAGGATCCGAGCCTCGTGTGGCGCAGAGCGGTAAAGCAGCAGTTTCTGCAGCTGAAACTCTCCCCACGGCCTGAGTTCGATCCCAGCGGAAGCTGGTTTCAGGCAGCCAACTCGGGTCGACTCAGCCTTCCATCCTCCCGAGGTCGGTAAAATGAATACCCAGTTAGCTGGGGGAAAGGTAATAATGGCCGGGGAAGGCAACGGCAAACCACCCCGCTATAAGGCCTGCCAAGAAAACGTTAGCGAAAGCTGGCGTCCCTCCAAGAGTCAGTAATGACTCAGTGCTTGCACGAGAGGTTCCTTTCCTTCCTTTTTTCCTATAGGATCCACACCCATTTCCACCTATTTCATGCTTTCATAATGGATACTTCTAATGGAACATAATGGATATTTCATTTAAATTTCATCCAACAGGCCTACTCCAAGCAAGTGATGCCAATAAATGGGGTATTTATTTATTTATTTCATGCAACGGTGACATTCATACACAGTTACCTCTTCCCCGGGGTAGATCCCATGTCTTATTCCTGTTCGTCTGGCTTTTGCACTGCACTTGCATAGGGGACCGTCATTCATCTGTCAAAAATTTATAAGAGTTTAACCAGTTAAGAAAGGAAGAGAGATTTTAAGTTTAGCGCATGAAAGTTCATCCCTTTAAACAGTTAAATCTCATGCGCAAATCAAAGCTAGTTCAAATATTTATTTGTATGTCACCCAGAGAATTCCAGTTACTGGGTGGTTTACAAATGTTAAGGAACAAACAAATAAATATTAAAGAAAGAAAGAAAGAAAGAAAGAAAGAAAGAAAGAAAGAAAGAAAGAGCAGTTAGGGGAAAGGGTGTGGGGCCATCTGGGGAATTCCAGAGAACCAGTCTGGGATGACCAGCCGGCCAGATTGGGCCTGCAGGCCTAAGGTTTGGCACCCCTGAGCTACAGTAACCAGGATCTTACTAATCATACAAAGCTTTGTGTTACGTCCAAACCCAGAATCCTAGCTTGACTCTCCTCTTAACAAGCCAGGATATAGAAGCCAAGATTTGCAATTGGCTTCCAGATTCTGGCTTGTTAGAAGAACAATACAGGAAGCAGCAGTTGGAAAGTATCAAACAAAAATGATGCACATGGCACACAACTGCTAGGCGTATAACATTTAATGTTACGTCACATATCCAAAAATATAAAAAGTGTGTGTGTGTGTGTGTGTGTGTGTGTGTGTGTGTATATGATAAAAGCCATCCTTTCACCCCCGTTCTTCAATCTGTTATATGCCTAGCACTGAGTGGTGTGGAAAGCAATCCTATGGCCCTGGACAGTGTCTGGGGATTGGGGGGGAGGGAAAGGATTTTTGGGATTGCTGGATCCAAGGGTGGAGACAGCGCTCTGACCTAGAGGTCCGAGCTCCTTACCCCCTCGCAGAGAGAATCATGCCGGCTGCCTCTACAAGCTTGCAAACACGAGCTCGGAGAGGAGAGAAAGGGGACATAAAGGTGGGCGGGAAGGAGAGGAAAGGCAACTGAGGAAGCAGGGATATGACCTATCCCCAGCTTTTATCAGCCTCCTTTCCTTCCCCTCCCCAACGCTTCAGCTAGACAAGCCAAAATGGCAACAAGGGGGAGGGCCTTTTCTGTGGTGGCCCACCAGGTCAAGGCTTTTCTTTTCTCCCAGGCCTTTAACAGCATATGTTGAGTTTTAACTGACTCTAGAACTAGCTTTGGCCTGGCTGAGTGTTTAAAAATAGTTTTAAATGTTAGCTGTTTTTATGTTTTTAAATTTTGTATATTGATTTTTAATGTCCAGTCTTTTAATCTTTGTAAACTGCCCAGAGAACTTCGGCTATGGGGCGGTATATAAATGTTGATAATAATAATAATAATAATAATAATAATAATGTCATAGAATCATAGAATAGCAGAGTTGGAAGGGGCACACAAGGCCATCGAGTCCAACCCCCTGCTCAATGCAGGAATCCACCCTAAAGCATACCTGACAGTGTAAGTCTCCGAATTCAGAAGGTTACGAATACCCAGGGCAGATCCGATAGGATTGTGCCCTTAATTATAGCAGCCGTGTACTCTTTAGAATTTCTTGGTTGCTTGTATACAATCATTTTGTTTTTACGGGTAAGTCCACAAAAAGGGCATGAAGGCAACAGTGGTCTTCTGCTCTTTGACCACCCCCATCCTCATCTTTCCAGCAGCTGGCATTTAGGAGGTACACTGCCCCTGAACTTGGAAGCTCTATTTATTACAAACAAAACCCCACCTAGCGTAGCAATCCCTGACATACCCTGCAGCGGTGTGTGCCACAATTGGTCACGACTAAGGGCCAGACTAAACCAATCTTGGAGATGGAGATGTGTGAGACGTTTTCTTTTGCTAAGACTAGCCACAGCTCCACCGATCAATTTAGACCACAGCTGCAGCAGAAGCTTTTAACCCCTTCCCATATGCTGATTCTCCGACCCAGAACTGTTAGCCATGGAGAGGAAAATATACAGGCACTCATATAGCGCCTGTATGTTTCCCCCACTGTGGCTAATAACAGCTCTGAGGCAGCAGTCTCCATTAGGGGATCAGCTCCCCACAGCCCCAATCAAAACCGCATCAGGTTGGTCTAAAGGCCTAATTCTCACCAAAATGGTAACCTGTATCTGGGCAGTACTACTTTAGCCTGCACCGGGGGTGGGGGGGAATTATATGTCTAAACATAAACCTCTCACATGAGAGACAAGGCTTCTTCCTGACATCTAGTTTTCTATATGCAGGGGTTTTTGTAGTATGGAGTATTCAGTCATACGAACCTGCACCTACTGTCTAAAGTAGTCCTGCCCAGACACAGGATTGCACCTTCATGAAAACTAGGCCTTAAACCCACTGAAACCAATAAAATCAGTCCCCATTAATTTAAGTCCCACTGCTTTGGACTCAGTAGGTCACAAGCTGTACAGGCCTGGGGCAAATGTCTTGGCTCACTTCCTCGCATGCCGTACCTGCCCAGGGTCATTGTACCACAGCTCCTCGTGCAGACGATCCGGGTGTGCCTTCTTGCGCTTAATTTCCGCAATGACGTCAAAGACCTCCGAATCCGAACTGCTGGAGCAGCTGTCGTCTTCCGAGTCGCACTCGGATTCACTGGAGCTCCCTAAGTTTCCAGGATGCCGACAAAATGGGACGTTAGGAAAACTACCCAGTCATTCCTCCCGCACACACCAATAAGGCCATATATTGGCCAAATGCTAAACCTGTTTATTCATTTATTTCTTCCTTTAGTAAAAATATTTATATATTTTGGGGAAAAAACACATTTGAATTCCTCCCCACACAAAAAATCATTTGAAAAAGTCCCTAAGTAGTTTACAAAAGAACCAAAACTAAACAAAACAAGGGGGGGGGGGAGAATTCACTCTCTCTCTCACACACACACTAATAGCATGAGGTTTGTACAATGATAACTCATGATGAAAGCCATTTTCAATAAATGCCTAAAACGCGCCAGCGTTGAGGCCTGACATAACTTAGAGGGGAGATCATTGCAGAGAAGGCCCATCTTGATATTGTCGCCAAACGGAAATCCGTAGGCCACGGTGGAGACAAACGCCTGACATTCCCATCCAGAGGCAGGAGAAAATGGGTTCCAGACAGAAAGTGGGAGGTGCCTTTTTGGACAGCCCCCAGGTCACCCTTATTTGGAACAAATGTGCCTTCTAGGAGCTGGAGCAGAGAACACTCCAGAAACAGGGCCAGCGCACAGCAAAGTGTAAGGAGAATAGCGCATTCCTGGTTCCCCTTCATGTGAGCACCTCAGGAGTACAGAGTCACCGGCAGGGTAACTCACCCTTTGCACGAGCCGACAGATAGGAATGGCTAAAAGTGCCTTACATATTGTAGCACAGAGCAATCAAAATGGAGAAGGCGTGGAGAAAAGGGGTTTGTGTTGTAGTGTTTTATGGTTGTTGTTTTTTAAAAAATCCACTGTGTTCACAGAAATAGAGGTGGCTGTATATACAGTTCCCACATGGACCCCTGGGTGAGACAATCAAAATCCAAACTAAAGTTGTAGATCTCCAATACATACTAATACCAAAGTAAGCTTACTCATAATCAATGATTGGTCTGTTTGTGACTGCAGCCACACGCCTACAGCAAGTGTAGGGAACCTGCAGTGCTCATTTTAGTTTCTTATGGCCTGGAGAGGTGAGGTGGCAGAGAGCTAAGGTGGCATGGAAACGGGACATAAGGAATGCCATGCTGGATCAGACCAAGGGTCCATCTAGTTCAGCACTCTGTTCACACAATGGACAACCAGCTGTCAACCAGGGATCAACAAAGCAGGACATGGCACAGCAGCACCCTCCCACCCATGTTCCCCAGCAACTGGTACATATGTGTAAGAGTAGATGGGGGAGCAGGACTCAGTTGGTGGCCGAATTGAAAGCCTTCAGGGGGGCAGATTTGGCCTCCAGTTGCCTATTCCTGCCATAAAATAGCAAGCTCTTTTCTCGTAGGTGTAGCCTTTATCAATACGGCACTTACCAACATCTTCGTCCAGTTTAGTCTTGGGCGGTTCCCATGGTGGCCTGGCAGCTTTGGCCTTAGCTTGACGCTTTCCCAATTCTTCTTCAAATTTTTCATATAAATCTCTGAGTCGGCTTGTTCCAACCACAGTGGAATCTCCCTTGCAAGTACAACCAAAAAAGAAAAGACAGGAAAAGAAGTTAAGGATAATCTGAAAGGATAAGAACCTTCTGACAACATCTAGCTCAAGTCACTCCAACCCTTATCCCCAAAACAGTCTCCCCCCGCCCCTGTCAAAAACTCCTAGGGAGCTAGCAAGTCAGTGAGAAGGGTTTTCGGGTGCAACCTTATACACCTTTGCTTGGGAGTAAGCACCACTGAATTCAATAGACTTAGTTCTGAGTTGACATGTTTAGGATTGCCTGGCATGGTTGCTTTGCATGTTTTAACAGAGGGGAGAAAATTAAGGTGGATTTTTTAAAAAAATTATAAAAACAGATTTCAAACTATGTAAATCTGATTTTTCAACATGTAATTCTGATTTTTATTTTTAACGTCAGTGTGTGTATGTGCGTATGGCGGCGATTTTAACTGTCTCCTGAAAAACCATCTTCCAAAGAGTATCGGACGGAACATAAGCATGTTAAATCTCTTTAACAACCTCATCATCTCTTAAAAACTGAATTTATGAGACTCTAGCACACACCAGAGGCAAAAAATATATCAAGCATTAAAAAATAGCCCAAGCATTAAATATAGGAAATAGTCATATATATTTATGACTCTGTCTACAAATACTTTCGGGTCATGGAGAAAAACACTTCTGCCGTGTAACTAACAGCATAACTCTATACAAGTCTACTCAAAACTAAGTCCCACTGAATCCAATGGGACCTATCCCTAGGTAAGTGGATATAGGATTACAACCTAACAGCAGCCCTTGTGCTAGTTTCAACATGGTGAGGTCTGAACCGGGGTGGGTGGAGCCAGCATGCCCGGGGATGCAGGGGGCAGGGCCAGCACGACTTTCACTCTCTACACACTTCAAGCCCTAACGCATCTGTCTGAATGGGACTTATATCCATTCATGAAAAGAAGCAACAGCAGCTAAACTTGAATCCTAAGGTAAAGGAAAGTCTCCTGCCCTCTCTGCAGTTATCTGCGCACCCCAAAAAACTTGTCCAGACAGTCATGGGGTGGGGTGCTCCTGAATATAGCTGCACTTCTGGGAGGAATCACCAGAAGTCCAGTTAATCTGGGGCAATTCTCCCCCTCCTGCAGCAGCGCCTCACACCCCACCCGTCCCATGCCACATTGTTCAAGAGAGCACCCTTTAGTGCTCCAGAAAGGCTTTTCAGGCGGAGCAAGTAGCTGCAGAAGAAGCAGGCAGCTTTCCTTCCCTGAGCTTCCTTAACGACGTAATCCTCTGCCTACTTAAGACAAAAAAAGTCCTACAACTCCCATCATGCCCCAGTCAATCATGCTGGCTGGTGGCTGCTGGGAGTTCTGGGACTTTTCTCTGTCTGAACATGGATTGCTCCTTAAATTAAGGAGCCAAGCCAAAGATGAGAGTCAGTGTGTGGTGTAGGGGTTAGAGTGTTGGACTGGGACTCGGGACACAGGGGTTCTAGGCCCCACTCGGACATGGAAGCTCACTGGGTGACTTTAGGCCAGTCACCGATTCACAACTTAACCCACCTCACAAGGCTGTTGTGAGGATACAACGGAGAGGAGAAGGATTTTGTGCACTGCCGTGGACTCCTTGGAGGAAAGGCGGGACATAAATGTAACAAATAAATAAATAAGCACGCAAGCCACTAGCTGCCAGAATTCAAAATACGTACTACTTGATCCATCGGATCGCTTGAATAGTAGCTTTCTGAATGGGTGCAACGAACCCAAACAGGCTTCAACAGGTCCTCATCGTCTTCCTCATTCTTCTCAATGGCAGCCTCTTCTGGCTCCTTGTCCTTGATGGAGGTGTAACTCTTTTCTCTACTGGCATTTTCTGACCACCTCTCCCTGTCATCTTCCCAGCGAGGTCTCTTTCGGTCTTGGCTGGGAGATCGGCTACATAAGAAGGGAAGGGAAGAGAAGTCCACCTTCTGTGGCAGAAATGGGCCCAATTCACACATGCACGGATGAGGGTGAATAACGTGAGGCTCAAGCCAGACAAGACAGAGGTCCTATCAGTCAGGAGAAATGCCAATCCTGGACTGGAAACGCAACCTTGTCTAGAGGGAGCAGCGCTCCCTCTGAAAGGTCAGATACACAGCTTGGGAGTGCTCTTGGATCCAACACCACTCCTGGATGGTCAGGTGGCAGGGGTGGCTTCAGCTGGAGGTCCACTCTTGGAGAATTGGACACAATAGTCCATACCTTAATCACCTCACGTTTGTAATGTGTTCTACGTGGGGCTGCCCTTGAGAAGTGTTCAGAAACTACAGTTAGTGCAAAAAGGCAGCACCAAGACCGTTATCTGGGCTGCATTTTATAGGCTGTATCACACCAGCCTTGAAACAACTTCAAGGGTTTCTGATTTGTTTTCAAGCCCAATTCAAGGGGCTGGTTCTTATCTACAAATCCCTAAACAGCACAGGGCTAGGATATATGGTAGGCTGTCTCTTCCAATATAAATCTGCCCAGAACATTTGTTCTTCATCTGAGGCCCTGTTATGTGTTCTGTTTCCTGCAGACGAGAGGTTGGTGGGGACCCATAATGGGGCATCATCATCATGGCCCAGAAACTATACTGGCTCTGACAATCTTACCAGAAACTCCCTTCTATTGTATGCCATTTCTCAGGTCAAAAGGTACTTTCTGATGTGTTGAACTCCAACTCCTAGTATTCCAAGCTAACATGGCCATACTGGCTTGGAACACTGGAGTTGCAGACCAACACAACTGGGGGATGCCAGGTTGGTGAAGTCTAGTCTGATAAAATCATCTCATGAAGACAAAAAACAAAAAAAACATGGCTCCCCAATAGTTCTCAGAGCCAAGTTTCCCACCTTACCTTCCTGTTCTCTTGTGATCTTTTCTATAGGACCTCTCTGTAGATGGTGATCGACGGCTATCACGGTGCCTGTGTCTTTCCCTCTGTCGGTCCCTTCAAGAGTTTAAAATTGTGTTATAATAACATAAATAACAGAATGAAATTTAATAGGGATAAATGCCAAGTTCTAGACCTAGGAAAAAGAAACCAAATGCACAGTTACAAGATGGGGGATACTTGGCTCAGCAAAATTAGGAATTGTTGTAGATCACAAGCTGAACATGAGCCAACAGCGTGATGGAGCTGAAAAGAAAAAGCAAATGCTATTTGGGGCTGCATTAATAGAAGCATAGCTTCCAAATCATGTGAGGTACTGGTTCCCCTCTATTTGGCACTGGATAGGCCTCAACTTGAGTATTGTATCCAGTTCTGGGCACCATACTTCAAGAAGGATGCAGACAAACTGGAGCATGTTCAGAGGAGGGCAATGAGGATGAACAATGGTCTGGAAACAAAGCCCTATGAGGAGAGACTGAAAGAACTGGGCATGTTTAGCCTGGAGAAGAGAAGATTGAGGGGACTTGATAGCACTCTTCAGGTACTTGAAAGGTTGTCACACAGAGGAGGGCCAGGATCACTTCTAGATCATCCCAGAGTGCAGGACACGGAATAACGGGCTCAAGTTACAGGAAGCCAGATTCCAGCTGGACATCAGGAAAGACTTCCTGACTGTTAGAGCAGTATGACAATGGAACCTAGGGAGGTTGTGGGCTCTCCCAAACTGGAGGCATTCAAAAGGCAGCTGGACAGCCATCTTTCAGGTATGCTTTAAGGTGGTCTGCTGATGCCTGGGATTTGTTTTGGTTCTGGGGTATCTGGGCGCATGCATAGAGCCATAACAACCCTCGGTTTCTAGCTCCAAGCTGGAGACACAAGGCAGAGACACAAGGCCTTCCATCTGCATCCAATCAATGCTCAAAGGATGGTGAGGCAGAACAAGACGACGTGCTCCCACATTTGCCTTCCAGATTGGGGTGGGAGACAGAGGCATGCAGGATTGCCTCTGCACTCAGTGGGTGTTTGCAGCACCCATTTTTGTGTAGGGACCAAGCAATCCAACACTCCTCTTTCTTCCCGTTTCAAGCTGAAAACTGTAGCTCTTCCTATGCCACAAGCCCCAAAAATCAAATCCAGCTATCCCTTGTTTCCTACCCAACAAACCTACCACTGCAATAAGTCATGCACAGGTCAAGAGCCTACCCCAAAACGTCAAAGCAGACTTAACCCTTCTTCTAACCCACCTGAAAAAGTTTTTATAATGATAAAACAGAATGAAAGAACTGGGCATGTTTAGCCTGGAGAAGAGAAAATTGAGGGGAGACATGATAGCACTCTTCAAATACTGGAAAGGTTGTCACACAGAGGAGGGCCAGGATCTCTTCTTGATCCTCCCAGAGTGCAGGACACGGAATAATGGGCTCAAGTTACAGGAAGCCAGATTCTGGCTGGACATCAGGAAAAACTTCCTGACTGTTAGAGCAGTACGACAATGGAATCAGTTACCTAAGGAGGTCGTGGGCTCTCCCACACTAGAGGCCTTCAAGAGGCAGCTGGATAGCCATCAGTCAGGTATGCTTTAAGGTGGATTCCTGCATTGAGCAGGGAGTTGGACTCGATGGCCTTATAGGCCCCTTCCAACTCTACTATTGTATGATTCTATAATTCAAACCCCCAATGTACGTCACCCCGAGCTAACTTGGAGGAAGGACAGGGTATCACGATGGCAGAGTCAAAGCCACTTACCTGTACCATTCGTAACTTCTGTGACGGGGCGGCGTCCGTCCTCTGACATAATCCGACCGGTGCCGGCTATTCTCTTGCCGCCGGCGGTCTGGGCTCCTCCCTCGATCTCGCCGATCGGCGTGACTGGCAGATTGGTGCCGATCCCCGTGAGAGTTCTCCCGGTGCCGATGCTGGTCATAGTGCTTGGTCCTCTCCGGAGACCTCCGTTCAGGTTGGGGCTTTTCTACCTGATACTGACTCGGGTGGCGGAAACTACTGCTGTTGTTGTTGTTACTGCTGCTGGCACCGGCGCCACTCTGGTAAGAGTTGGCATTGTGCTGGTAACTACTGAAATTAGGAGGGGGGAACGCCTGCTGGGAGTAGGCCGGAGAGTACACAGGCTGGTAATTAACCTGTTGAGGCATTATCGGTGGCGGCACGGGATGTGGCATGGATGGCGGCGGCATCATATAAGGGAACGTGTTTTGCCCGGTCGTGTTTGCTGTAACAGGGGGGTTCCCGGGATTTGGGACAGGGGGCGGAGCTGGGGGGAAGCAAGGTGGGAGTGGGAAAGTTGGCCTCACCTGATGACCTGCGAAAGGCGGCCTCAGAGGACACTGGGCAACAGTACTCTGTGGCGATGGGGGAATGGGTGGCGGATACGGGACAAAATCCGGCCTAGGAGTTACATAACTAGTAGCAGGAGGGCTCGCATAGTTAGATGGTGTCGACGTTTGCTGGTCATATTGGTATTGTACCGACGGCTGCTGGGGATGAAGCTGTCTCAAGTTCTGGGGGCGAAAGGTTTGCGTCGAAGCTCTGACCGCAGCTCCTCCTCGGCCCCGGGGACACCCACGCCCAGAGTGGAAAGACATCATGCATCTTTAAGGAAAGGAAAGAAAATGCTATACACCACAAATGGCTTATTATCCTCTCAGCACATCCTGGGTATGCCTTTTATTTCGAATTCATACAGGCAAGCGCCAGCAATGGTTTTGAGGCAAACGTTTCTCACAGTAACAGTTTACACTTTACGTGCCAATCACTTTTGCCTCGGTGACGCCTGGGTCATATACTGAAAACTAGGGTCAGATCAGTGCCAAGGGATGAGAAATTTTCAGGTCAAGAATCACACCCCAGGACGGAGGGGAAAAGTGGGGTATCATCAAACATAAGTGAGCAAAATAAAAACAAAAGAGAGGCACATCTCAATAACAACAAGAACAACAATAGTGCAGAATGCCCAGCCTGTTTCTTGTGGCTCTGACAACCTTCCTCAGAGGCACAAGAATTCAATTCAATGGGTGTCTTACTGGAGGTGCCTCGATATTGCCTTACTTGGAACATTCAAATAAATTAAATTCTTGTGCCCCTGAGGAAGGTCTTCATCCAAATGCTTTGGGAATTTAATTAAAGTTTTGTATATCTCTTTTTTTCCAGCACCATTTTTGAAGCTCTCATTTTTTGCTCCCAAATCACATCTGAGCCGTCAACTTGCAAGGTGGCTTTAGGCAAGGCATTATTTTTTTCAATGCTAGCCAGCAGCCATGTCTGGGAGACAAAGGTTTTATTTATTTATTTCTATACTGCCTAATAGCCGGAGCTCTGTGGGCGGTTTGCAACAATTAAAACCACAAAACAGAGCATAAAATACAGTATAAGATTTAAAAGTACAGTATAAAAGTAAAACCAAAATAAAACCTAGCAGCTGTGCAGGTTTGTATCTGGTCACTCAAGTATAGCGCCTGCAGCTTTAACTGTTGTGATGAAGAGGGAAATTTACCAGGTGCTGCATGCATCAAATGACACCTGCTGAAATTCCCTTTTCTATACAACTATTAAAGATACAGGAGTCCTGTTCTCCTTTCCATATGGTCACTCTAGATAAGCAGAAGTCTTTGAGAGGAAATAGAAAAACACAGGGGATACAATCCTGTACCCATTAAACTCAATGGGATGTACTTCTAAGTAGACATATATAAGATTGCACTGTTAGACTAAGCAGACTTAAGATTGCATTATAAATACTGTATAAACATACAATGGGTAAACAGCTCATAGACCAGTCTTTAGCTATGGTCAGTTCAAATATTAAAGGCATATGCTTAAATTTAACTTTCAATTCTGTATTTGTGTGTATATAACCTGAAGAACTCCAAGAAGAACCCCAAAGACACACACACACACACACACACACGCACAAATAAAATAAAAGCATATGTATCTAAAATCCCACTGAATGTAACAGGAATATTTACAGAAAAGTACTAGCGCTGTCTAGATTAGGGCTAGGCAGCCCAGTACCCTCTAGATGTTTTGGACTACAACTCCTATAATCCTTGACTATTGGTTATGCTGGCCGGGATTGATGGGAATTGTGACCCAAAATATCTGTTGGGTTGCCTACCCTGCCCTAGGTAATTATTTGCATCATCAAGGCATAGTTTAAAGAAAAGAAAAACCATTTGAGAGTACCATCTATAGCAGAAAGCGTACAAAGAATTTCTCCTGTTTTGGGGGTGGGGGCAAAAGAATATAATTTAAAATGCATGACGATTCATGAAATCTTGTAAAACTGTGTGTGTGTGTGTGTGTGTGTGGAGGGGGGGGGGTCTGCAATCAATCTTCCAAACCCAGTTCTAAAGCTAAAACTCTGCATCTTTTGGGCCTACACATGAACAAAAGTGCAACAATTGGGGAGAAGGTGGGTTTTGCAGCCAGATCCTCATGGAAGAGAAGGCTATCAATGACTACTAGTCCCGATGGCTATATGCTACCTCCAGTATCAGAGGCAGTGTGGCTATGTACACTAGTTGCCGGGGAACATGACTTGGAAGGTGCTGTTGCATTCATGTTAGGTGTCTGGCCACTGTGTAAACGGAATGCTGGATGAGATGGCTCTTGGTTTGATTCAGCATAGCTCTTCTTGTGTTCAATCAGCACTTAGCTGCAACCCCAAGTAAGCCTCTCTGAATATTGACTTCCACGCAGACATGCCCTGGATTGTGCTGCACGTCCCACATGGGGCTTACTCCCAAGTCAGCGTTCAGTGTTCAACTTTGAAAGAGAAACAGAACCTCCGTGTTGTTTGCTGTGCACGTCTGAATGAGCTTTCAACACCTGGAGAGGAGGACCATAAAGTGATGAAAAATCGAATCGTTGAAGATTAGCGAGCCTATTCCCAAACTAATCAAGAGGATGTTTTTCTTCTTCTAAGGAAAGAATAAGAGGGGAAAGTAACGGATCTCTCGAGAAATGCGATAGAGCACTTCTTTCCAAGTACACCGAGGGAGTAGTTGGGAGATGGCCACCAAGATCCGACAGCTACACATACCTATTGCAATCCTTCGGAGAATAAAGCGTTGGTCTTACCTGGATCGGTCCCCTGCCCGACTCTAGGATCCAGACGCCGGCTGAGATGGAGAAATGTGTGTGTTGTTTGAAATGGGGAGAGGCACACACGCGCACCGGAAGAGAAGGCTGGGAGGAGGAGCGTGCAACACGGCGATTCGGAAGTTGTGCAGCGTGAACGAGAGCGAGCAAAGGGGGATAATATGGGATCAGCTCCGTCGGGCTGAGATGCGCGCAGCGTCGCAAGTCGGGAACAGCATTCCGGAGCGTGCCAGCCAGCCGACCTTCCCGCGCGCGTTGCTTCGGAGCTGCGATGCAAAGGGAACGGTCGCCACCGCTCCTCCTCCTCCTCCTTCCTTTCCCACCATGCCCGGGTGTGTCACGTCTAGACGCGTCCCCCGCTCCCTTTGGAACGTTGCCGGCGCCGGCGTTCGGGCCTTGGAACGTTGCTGGCGCCGGCGTTCGGGCCTTGGAACGTTGCGTCGCCCGGCGTTCGGGCCTTGGAACGTTGCCGGCGCCGGCGTTCGGGCCTTGGAACGTTGCGTCGCCCTGCCTTCGATACCCCCAGAGCGGCGGAGAGTTCCGCGGTCGGCGTTGGGATCTTGCGCGCCTTTGAGCGATCCGCGGCGCTTAAGCCGGTCGAAATGAGCGACTCCAGCGGCAGCGCGGTCAGCCCGCTCCGTTCCTACCCAACGTTGCCCGTCTGGGTCGTGGAAGACCATCACGACGTAAGTTAAACGCTGATCAGCAAAAGTGGATCCATGGGGCTGTAGTCCTACTTAGAGTAGACTAGAAAACCCGAAGAGGTTAAGGGGATGGATTTCAACAAAATTTCATAGTAAAATAACATGAAATAAACCATCAAGACTATAAGAGCACTTACAATATACAAATACATTGCACATTTAAAAATACCGTTTAAAAAAGTGCTTCACAAGCTTGATCAGTCAGCCCCTGCTTTGCAGTTATTTCTCTGACTGTGGATCAGCCGAGGTATGTCAACCTAGCACTATAAATAGATTCATTAGTGCACTAATTGACCACAGGAATTCCTTTCTCCTTACCTGTGGCAGTCGTAAATGTTTTGTTTTTATATATATATATTGTAGTGACTGGCCATTGAAGAAGGCTTCCGAGTCGAAACGCGTCTGGCCAAGCCAATCAAGCTTGTGAAGCACTTTTTTTACTGTATTTTTAAATGTGTAATGTACTGTGTATTGTAAGTGCTCTATAGTCTTGATGGTTTATTTCATCTTATTTTACTATAAAATTTTGTTGAAATCTATCCCCTTAACCTCTTTGGTTTTCTAGTATACTGTATGATTAAGGCCAACACCTGTTTTTTGTGCAAGTGTGCTACTTAAGAGTAGAACCAGTGAAATCAATGGGGCTTAAGCTAGCCTAACACTGGATACAGCCCGTTGCCTTTAAGCTAATGTTTCAATCTTATGCGCACTCGGGCTGCTTGCTTCTGAGTAAACATAGTTTCAAAGCTATGTTACTTGAAATGTGTTGTAGTCACTATGTTTTTTTCATTTTTATTCTAGAGTAGATTCAGGGAGCTGGTCTGGATCTTAAAAGCCCACTTGCCCTCTACACTACGGTCCTAATCCAGATTGGGCCCTAGTGCCTACTTTTGAGTAAAATTGGGGCAAAAAAAAAAAAAAGATTTAGCTGCTGGGCACACATTTAAAGTAATGTTGGTTTTGGCCCATGGGGTTTCACAGTAGTAATCCTAAGCATGCGCTCAACCAGTTCAGTGATACTTAGAGATATGCTTGAAGAAGACTTTAGCTTTATTTGGAAGGAATAGAACTTCTGGGGATTTGCCTTTTGAGTAATAATGTATAAGAAGCAGATGCAAGTATGATTGTGAGGAAACTAGGGTGACCATATGGAAAGGAGGACATGGTTCCTGTATCTTTAACAGTTGTATAGAGAAGGGAAATTCAGCAGGTGTTTTTTGTGTGCACGCAGCACCTGGTGAAATTCCCTCTTCATCACAACAGTTAAAGCTGCCTTCTTTTGTATCTGGTCACTGTAGTATAGCTCCTGCAGCTTTAACTGTTGTGATGAAGAGGGGATTTCACCAGGTGCTACATGCATACAAATCACACCTGCTGAAATTCCCCTTTCAATACAACTGTTAAAGATACAGGAGCCCAGTCCTCATTTCCGTATGGTCGCCCTAGAGAAAACTAAATGAGTCAAGCAGTATTTCCATCTAATCTTGCTTCCCAGTAACAGCCCCTGCTTTCTGGTGTCTGCCCCTGCATGCCTGATGGACTACAACTTGTGGATGTTTTATCAATAATTGTACTGCATTGACTTTACTTGCTTTGCCCCCGTTGAAATGCTTGTATTCCCGTCGTTTTAGGTTCTTCCTTTCATTTACCGAGCCATTGGTTCAAAGCACCTTCCGACCAGTAACATCAGCTTTCTCCATTTGGATTCCCACCCTGATCTTCTCATACCAGTGAACATGCCTGCAGATACCGTGTTCGACAAAGACGCTCTGTTTGGGTAGGTGCCTGTGAACCACTGAGGGATTTTAATATATTCAGTGATATGTAAATACCACAAGTAACTAAATAAAACAATCTCTTGTCAGTGTTGTTAATGAGAAGCCCTTGAACGCCAGCGTTTGCTGCCACTTTTTTGTGGATTGTGCCAAATCGGCTTGCCAAATCACTTGAAATTATTTATTTTTAAAAAAGAAATCTGGTTAAAAAAATGACACCCCCCCCCAAAAAAAATATATTTAGAATGTAATTCTATGCATGTTTACACAGAAAAAAGTCCTACAACTCCCAGCGTCCCCCAACACGAATGGCTGGCTTGGGAATGCTGGGAGCTGTAGAAGGGTTTCTTATGTCTAAACACGCACAGAATTGCACCCTAAACTTAGTGTGGATTTTCATTTGCCTTTAGCAGGATAGGCCTGTCAGTGGGTGGTCCATTGAAATGGCCAGTAAGGGACATCTGAAATATACAGATACTCAGAAGCCCACACCAAGAAGATTATTATTTACTCTGGTCTAAGGACAGAACTACACTTCATTCCCTCTCTTTCTGTCGTTCCTGAATGAGCGCCATTGCTTATGCAGTCAAAATGATTCCATCCACACCCAGTATCTGAAGACTCAGAAGAAGCTGAAGTTTGCATGAGTACAAAAAAATCTTTAGGCAAACGAAAAACTTTAAGTGGGAGTCACAAATGGAAACTCAGTGAGTAGTGAGTCTTTGTGGTAGCCGTGAAACAAGTGATTATTGGAAGTGGGGTGGGGGAGAGGGGACTGAAAACTGGGTGGGAGGGGGATTGGAATGGAGTATATTGGAAGAGGGTGGCTGTATGGTGTGGTGTAGTGGCTAAGATGTTGGACTGGGAGTCGGGAGATCCGGGTTCTAGTCCCCACTCGGCCATGGAAACCCACTGGGTGTCTTTGGGCCAGTCACATACTCTCAACCCAACCTACCTCACAGGGTTGTTGTGAGGATAACATGGAGAGGAGGAGGATTATGTATGCCGCCTTGGGTTCCTTGGAGGAAAAAAGGCGGGATATAAATATAATAAATAATAATAATAAACAGGAGCAGTTGCCTTGTATACTAAATGCAAGCTCATTCTCTTGAGTTTAAATCCTTATGTAGCTAAAATTGCACCATCCATACACGAAAGGGTGGTTTTGGCAGGCTTGGAGGAACCCAGAGGTTTGTAGAAGTACAAAAATGTTTTAGAAAAATATTCCCCTAAGGAGGAAGGGGGACCTGAAACAGCCCAGTAATGTGGTCAGTGGCCAGAGAGTGCTGGTTGATTGTTGGAGGGAGGAAACATGGAAAGGGGGAAGGCGAAGGAATGGAATATCATAGCAGGGCATGGGTTGCTGGAACCCTGAACAAGAGCATTCCGCAGTGTAACATTTTGTTGCAGTCTGCCTTGTTGCACGTATTTCCATTAACTCTTTTTACAGACCGTTTTATTTTACAAACGCAGCTCGAGTAAAGCAAAAGACAAGCCTCAGTTATGTGATTGGCATAACATGCCATTGGGCTCTAACTGACACCTGGCATTCTCAAACATTTTGATCCGTATTTTCCCTTTACAGTGAGCTAAGTATTGAAAACTGGATCATGCCTGCTGTTTACGCTGGTCATTTTTCACAAGTGATATGGCTGCATCCAGCTTGGGCTCAACAAATTGAAGAAGGCAGCCATCATTTTTTAGTGGGTAAAGACATCTCCACTACTACAATAAGGTAACTACGGTATGTGCGATTCTAGTAGTGTTCAAAGAGATAGATTTGGTGTATACCTGTGTGCTTCTGTCTTAATGGTTTCCCATGAATGCATCGTGATTAGACTGATAGCACGTTTCTTTCACAGAATGCACATTCCTGTATAGCATTTTTGTAGCCCAATCCTATGACTGGGTTTACACCATCAAACAACCTGGTGCACATCATCAAACAAGCCATTACGTGTGAACTGGGTCATTCAGCGTGATTTAATTCCCCCCCCCAAACTATTTCAAGGTAAATGTGTGTGTGGTATTAGGACAAAACATTAACATGGGGTACTTTTTTTAGCTTTGTTTACCAAATACAAGTAAAATAAATATGCTAAATTAAATCTCTCTAGGGCAAGGGTTGGCAACTTGTAGCCCTACAGATGTTTTGGCCTACAATTCCCATCAGCTCTAGCTGGCATATATTTATTTATTTATTTATTTATTACATTTTTATACCGCCCAATAGCCGAAGCTCTCTGGGCGGTTCACATATACAAAGGTGAGGGATGATGGCATCAGAACATTTTTCAGGACAAATGGAAAATCTTCCTGTACAAATCACTCAATGCAAATTAACCTATTCTGCATTGAAAACTGTTCCAGAAAATATTCCAGTTCCAATTTCTCTAGAAAACCCACATTTCTGCAGAGTGTTCCTGGGTTATTAATGAAAAGCAGAAGTGGCAAGCAGGTGGGAGGCAGCGTGCTCGCTCACCCTGGTGTGCCCCCCACCAGTTCCTGGGTTAAACGACTGAGAAATTGGTTTCTGCTTGTGAACCGGGTCTATATATGTTTACTGAGTTGAATGGGGTTTACTCCCATGTATGCAACTAGTGTCCAATCGATGTCTGCATGTATGTTTCCTTGTGTGAGCAAATAGAGCAAAAGATAGCTGTATTTCAACACATGTTCCTCCCCCTCTGTTGTGATTTGCAACCAAGGTTTAATCTACACTTACAGCGCTTTTGCAACAGAGGAGAGATAATTGCGAGGTTTCCCACTTCCGCGATCGTCGCTCACGGGGCACATGCGAGGGAGATTTCCCACAAGTAAAGGAGAGCTGTTGCAGGAGGACGTGTGCCCCGTGATGGTGGTTCCACATGTGTATCGGGAGAAGTGGGTGGGAGTGGACAGATGGGTACGGGGCCACAGAATTTTTTTAAATACCTCCTGCGAGATGCGCACCAGTGCAGACACACAGCAATGTGTGTGTGTGGGGGGGGATAGGTACTGTGTCGCAAATGCGCTCTGCGCATTGATATGTTTGTGTAAAAAGCAAAAGAAATAAACACTCGGCGATGAAACTCGCCGATGCCCATGCACACTCCCCTGACAGCGGCTTGACTGTTCACTGTGTAAGGAGATCGCGTTTTCGGATTGCAGTGAGAGAGCCGGAAAAGCTGCTACAAATCCAGTCAGCAGTATTCCGGGAAAACTGAGTGGTTGACTCGAGATCACCGCAGGAGTAGGTGAAGGTCATGTGGTCCAGTAGGGATGACTTCGATGTAATCCTGAATAATCCTGAATAAACGGCTGGTGTGGACACGGCCCAAGTGGGCTGAAAGCAAATTAGTAACAGAGAGCAAGTCACTCCAGCAGCAGTATAATATAGCACACACAAAAAATAATAATTAGCAAGCCAAACGAATAGAATTGGCAGCTTAATAAAATCCAGTAGGTCACAATGGGCGTATCTAATGGCGTCAGTCCGCAAACTCAAATAACGCTGGCAGAGTTCTGCTGAATCTTTCTGTTATGCAAGCGTTGCCCATTCTGCTTGCACCAGCTGTTGTACAACGGGTTGGACAAGAGTTAACCGCAGCCAGCAGCGCATAGGTTGTGCAAGTGGGATGTGCAGCAGCGTGTGCGCAAACATGGCTTTGGTTGGATAGTTTGGAGCCTAGTTTCTGGTAGCAAAACATTGTTTCTGCTAACGGAATAACACAGTTGGATACTGCCCAATGTTCCTAACTAAAATAAAGGAAAATGAAATGTTTTTTTTGTGTGTGTTTTGTTTTGTTTTGCACCAAAAGCAGAGGAGGGCAGACTTCACGCTTGTCAAATCGTTTCTTGGTTTACCAGGACTCAAGATTCGCCAGCCAGAGCCAGGGGCAAAAGCCGTATGCTTGGAAAGGAAAAACAGGGTGCCTCTGATCCAATTCTGAACCTAGGAATTGCTTTTCAGTAGTAGAACTAAACTAACCTCACAGTCCTTTCAGCCAAAAATGCACTCCTGTTTACCCCTAAGCTTTCTTCATTTTAACAGCATAATTTTGGTGGCAAAGTTCATTTTGTCAATATGGTTAAACAGCTGAGAGTCAGAAACTCTTTCTAACACTATTGCAAATCACCCAGAGTTCTGTGAGTAGATACTGAACTAGCTTCTGGCCTAAAGCAAGGGTAGAGAGAAGGTAGATCTGGATCTACTAGCCCATCTCAGGGTGATTTGCAGTAGGTTAGCAAGGATTTCTAACTCACGGCTTTCTTACAGTAGCAGAAAGTAATGACACCGCCACCACTCAGTTCAAACTGTTGAAATGAAGAAAGCTTGGGGTAGCCACGAGTTGATTTGTGTGTGGAAGTTTCCGCTCAGTTTTGGCACTCAAAACAAATACCTGGGCTCAGAAGTCTTTAATTCTAAGTGGATGACTTTCCTACTGGGCTCTGGTTCGTGGATTTTAGGACTCTAGCGAGAAAAACCCACACAAGATGATCCCACAAGGCTGAGAACTTTTAGGCCAGTGATGAGCAGGCAACAGCATTGGTGCGAAGTAAACATTCCTGAGGAAAGTATTTCAAAGAGAAGGAGCTCTTCGTAGCTACTCATTATCTGCTCTTTTAAAATGTAATGTTAAGGATGTTTTTATTCCTTTTACCTCATTTGTTCACCGCTAAGAAATCCTCAGATAGGGAGCGATATAGATATAGGTTTTATATTGCTTTTTAGTGTATTGATAAGTTTCCTTGCTTTACTTGGTAAAAGCAAACAAACCGCAGGGTAGATAGCAAGCTGTAATAATGAACGAGGTTGTATGTCATTGCACCAAGGCCGTGAAATGTAGACATCTGAAATTTGACTGACCATTTCCTTAGGGGGCAATAGGGGTGGACCATTGCAGAGGCCATGCCTAGAGGTGCTAGCAGGCATGGCCTCTCAGATGTGGTGGGCACAATGTGTCCAACTCTCAGAGCTGTGTTGATTTGCTTGAGGCCATTGCTGTAGCAAACTAAGGGGTGCAAAGCTGGTCCGTTCACCGGTAATATTAATTATAAATAAATAACTACAGTAAGGAATAATTAATTTCAAGCTCTGCTTCTGGGCTTTCCGGGGGGCATCTTCCCTGGCTACTGTTGGAAAGAGCATGCCAAACAAGATGGGCCCTTGATCTGTTCTAGCAAGGTGTTTCTTGTATTCTTGCCTCCTTACTTGAAATTTCCCCAACCTGGTGCCTTTTCCAAATGTGTTGGACTACAACTCCCATCCTCCCCCAGTCAGCCATGCTGGGAGAATTGCATTCCAACATATCTGGAGAGCCCCACGTTGAGAAGGCTGTGCTACGTAAAGAGAGCTTTGGCTATTGGGCGATATAAAAATGCAGTAAATAAATAAATAAATGCAAAGAATTATTATTATTATTATTATTATTATTATTATTATTATTATTATTTTATTTTCAGGGTTACAAGCACTGACAATTACTTTCTTTCCGACGGCCTTTACGTCCCTGCCGGTCAGCTAGAGAACGAGAAGTCCCTACATCTAACTGTCTGCCTTGTGAATCCCTCCGAAGCCTCTGACAACGGGGAGGAAAGGCGAGCTCTGCCTTCTGCTAAGAAGCTCAAGTTGAGCGGGGTTGAAGGAGCACCCACTGCTGTGGCCTCTTCGTCAAAGGCCGCTGGTGCCCTCCTCTCCTGCAACTGCGAGGATGCGCAGACCAAAGGCTTAGAAAAGGCAGTCCCTGTGTATGAGAAGCCAGACAGCTTCCAGGCGCCCTCTGGGTCCTGCGCCTTTGGGAACCACACGTGCCAGACGACCGAGCTTGTCAAAGACGTTCTCCAAGTGTTGCAAAAGGGGGCTGCTTACGTTTTAGATATTGACTTAGATTTCTTTTCGGTAAAGAATCCTTTCAAGGAAATATACACTCAGGTAACCATCGGGCTGCATTTGCGGTTTAGTCGAACAATCGCGTAATTCAATTGATTTTTTAAAAACATTTAAATCTATTTACAAGGTCCCCTCCCCAAAAAATAGACATCAGATGTTTAATTATTTTAATACAAGTACTTAAAAAGCCATAGGTGCCGATTTAAGTGTGGCAACAACAACAAAAATTGCTGATGTGCAGCCAGTTTTCAGCAGAAAACTCCTACAAAATACTGCAGTGGCCAGTTTTAGCTTGCTTCCATTTCTGCAGGGAGGTTACAGTAGGAGTCTGGCCCATGGGTGGAGGGGGCGGGCAGGTGTGTGTGAAAATGGTCCCCGACACCACCACCCCCGAATTTCCCCACACCTTACCTAGACAGTGCCTGCGTGACACAGCACGCATCATTTATTCAAGGCTTTGATACCCTGGTCTTCATAAATATTTATCCTAAGGCAGCTTGCAATGTAAATTAAAACAAAAAGCAAGAATGATAGAATGTATAATAAAACAATTAAAGCCAATAAAACCACATAATCAAATCTCCATTAAAACAGCGGAGCAAGGAGGAAGCAACTTCCTTTCTGATGTTGAAAATATTAAATTCCTTCCAGTACGTAAACATCATCTCAGCCTTGCTGTTTAACAATTTGTTTATTCATATGCTCAGTTATGCAGATGTAATCAAAACTCAAATAATTAAGTTTTTTTTTTTTTTAAAGGGCAGGGAGATTACAGCTTTAGTAACAGAGTGAGATAAAGGCTCATTTCACACAACACTTTTCTCTATGCACTGTGAAAACTCCACTCAATGGTGGAGTTTTTTGGAAGTACTCACCACACAACTGGCTGGTTCAGAAAACACGCTAAACCATGCCGCTTAAAGCGGCATGGTTTAGCGTGTTGTCTGAACCAGGCCATAACACTCCAACTCCACCGTTGTGTGAATGTGGGCTTCCATGGAGTAGAGTAAATCTCAATGTAGTGTTTGATCGACAGTTCCTCTGCCCTCTCTCCTCCCCCAGTCCTCATGGTGCTATCCCATCAGCTGTTACTGTGAAAAACCAATCCTGACAGCTCTCCTAGAGGCAGCCTGTAGCCCGTGGGGAAACTCCACTCAAAGCAGCAAGAAGCTCCATAGAGCCCTCCACACAACACAATGGTTGTGCAGAAATTCTCCTCTGCACAGAGTGGATATTCAGGGTGGAGTGTTTTTCCCCCCCTCCAGGCAACATATTTCTCAATGGTGGTGTAACAACTCCACCGTGGAGTTTTAAAACCACCGTTGAGAAATGTGTTGTCTGAACTGAGCAAAAGTGATTCTGTTGTTCTCTTATATGTCACAAGCGGGACTTTGAGTGAAAAGTTTCAGTGACCCTGTTCAGACGACACGCTAAACCATGTTGGTTAAGCATTTTGAGCTAAACAGTATGGCTTGGCATGTTGTATGAACCATAACTTAACATGTCATGTGAACCATTCCTAATCATGGCTATGTAACTATAGTTTAAATATGCTCTCTAACCATTCACTGCAACAGGGTTAGCAGCCTAACCATGGCTTAGCATGTTGTCTGAACAGGCCCATTGTGGAATACCCTTGTTCAAGGTTCCAGTGAGCCACGCCCCTGTCCCTTGTGTGTGGATTTTTGGCTGCACAAGGAATTACAGCTGGGGAATTGCATTTCCTATTGGTATATATGCTATGTTTGTAAGTTCAAAGCATGGTTTTGGTTCTAAACTAGGATGAACCTTCGACTGGTGTGGCGTCTAAAGTCAGCTGATGTGGTATTGAACAAGAGAGTCACTTTAGGCGGCACTCCCTCTGTCTTTGTTCAGAAGAGAAGAGAAACAAACTGCAGATCTGCTGAGCCTTATTTGGGCATTTTGCTTCCATATGAGTGTGATCTCATAGAGGAAGAGACACATCTGTTGACCCTGCTATGGCATCTTTGTTGGCTGCATTCCCACGTTAAGGGGGTATGTTTCTAGAGGGGAGCCTGCCCTCTTCGCATAGGCATCCCCCATGGTCTGGAACCTGGCTTGATCAGAGCTCCAGATCCGCGAGGTGTCTAATCACAGATGTTTCCCTCGAATCTGTGGATAATGTGGGCGGAGCCAAGAGGGCCAGCAATGATGGGGCATGGTCTGCGGTTGTAGCCTTGGTCTGGCTCTGCCCACAATTGGAGAATAAAGCCCAATACGGCTCTACTGTATTACTGGTGAACTGGCAGTTAAGATATGAGGAAGGGGAGAGGCCAGGACGACAGTGGGATTGGAGTTTTCATAGCTAGAGCTCTGATTTGTGTTGCGTGTGGAGATCTATACTTCAGTGTATATCAAGAAAGCCAAGATGGCTGCACTGTCGTATATTGTGGTCTTGATGTATAGGAACTGGGAAGGGAATGTGAGTGCGAGCGAGAGTATACACTTGCTTAGGCATTTGTGATTCTTTTCGGGCTACAAGTCTGAATTTCCATTCCAAAAGAATGTAACATGAATAAGTCCTAAAGAAGGCTGTGCTGACACTTAAAGGCATAGCTGCCATGCTTCAGTTGCGGGTGCTTTAAATATTTCCCCCTTTCTTTAAAATAGGAGGAATACAAGATCTTACAAGAACTGTACAGTTTTAAGAAGCCTAACAGCAATTCATCAGAGGTACGTTGTTCTTATTCTGCACTGGAGAATGAGGAAGGTAGGTTAATCTTGTTTACCTTGGAAGGTTTATGGGTATTGGGGAGGGGAGGGGAGGAGTGTGAGGGGGAAATTGTGAAAAACACTTAAGCTGGTCTGCAATTATGCCAGGCTGATTACTCTGAAGCAGTGCCATGGAAATGGTTTCTTTGCAAAACATGTTTATTCACTTTGCTTGGTGCTTTACCAGGAGTGTGAATTTAATTGGACATAGGCATCTTTTCTCCCAAATAATTTTGGCTTTATGGTATTTTTATATTGGTGATGTCAGTGTTATAATCATCTGTTTTGAGAGGGCTACAAAAATAGGAGCACCTCCAAATAATTTAACTTTTTCAGCAGAGAAAGCAGTTGTGCCTCTCTTCCTCCGGTCGGTGACAATGATGGCTTGGCTGGTCAAAGATGGTCATGTGTTTAATAGGGAAATCTTTCATATGAAGATGTCTAGATTGTGGCCAGTAGGTGTGATGCAGCAGAGATCACCTACTGTGCCCTTGAAGTCAATGGAATTATGGAGCTTAAACATATGCTTCACAGCCCAGGACTTCACATATACTTTGGTGCGGTTGATTTTCTTCGGCTCACTCCCTTTAGATTGAGCTATTGTTAAGCATGGGGTTAAGCAGGGCTGGTGTTGACACACAGTATTTTCAGGCAGATTCCAGGGTCTCAATGCTCTGGGGTGAGGTGGAAGGGCATTGCTGATGCCTCTCTCTCTCTCTCTCTCTCTCTCTCTCTCTCTCTCTCTCTCTCTCTCTCTGAATTTCGTTTATTATTACCATGCCTTTCCTTCAAGGAGTCCAAAGCAGCATACACCATCCTCCTCCTGTTCATTTTATCCTGACCACAACCCTTTGAAGTAGGTTAAGCTGAGAGTCAGTGACTGGCCCAAAGTCACTCAGCTAGGTTGAACGTTGGTGACTGGCCCGAAATAACCCAGTAAACTTCATGGCCGAGTGGGGACTAGAACCCAGGTTTCCCTAGTCCAACATCCGAACCACTATACCACAGTGGCTCTTCCCAGTGCCACAGAAATGGAGTCCTTCCAGGGCACGGTTGGGGTGTAGGGGGAATGACCTCCACCACAAAATCACGGCAACTCCTGTGTTTGGGCCCACAGGGTGACATTTGCGCAGCCACGTTGCTGGCCTTCAAGTTAAGTCTCCCATTAGCTGCTGTTGTCTAACTTTTTTCTGCTTTAATATTGAAAGGAAGACTTGCTAGACTGCGTTGAGAATCGCATCCACCAGCTCGAAGATCTAGAAGCAGCTTTTGCCGACTTGTGTGACGATGACACCGAAGAGAATCTGAAAAGATGGGCTTCAAATCCCGGGTAACTGCATGGAGCACAATGCCTGAGCCGGGCTGTTGTAAACAGTTAGGGAAGTGATGCTGGGAGGTTACGTAGACAGTGGAGGACTTGCTGGTTGTGTTATGGAGGAAGAAGATAGGCTTGACCGGCTGATACATCCCAGCACAAATGGAAGTAAGTTCCACACGTGCATCAGCATTATGGAGTGAGTGCCTGCACCAGAAAAGCCCTGCACTTGCCATCCTCAAAAAATGCAGTAGTTCTTCAGTGGCGGCAATTCACACAGAATCAGCTGCAAGTCATCCATTGGTGCATATGCATGTATGAATTATCCCTAAGCCACAATTCTTCACCAACTTAAATTATAAACTTGTACTCATGTAAAAAGACGTAGATCTTGAAACTGTGAAATCTGCCTGGATTTTCTGAAAGCATTCTGCCATACTTGTCCAGATTTAGAAAAAGGGCAGCGGGAAACCCTCACAATTTGCAGTATGGGATCCTGGCTAGTGTGTTTCACGGTTCTTAGCCTTGTTCATAGCATTTTCATGGAATTGTTTCATTTGAGATTAAGTGCAGATTTTTATGTCCGTGTTTTTAATCACAGGATGAAGTCTCTTGTTCAACTTGTGCATAGTTTAAAAAATCGAATGGGAACCCCTGACTATGAGATGGTAAACCTATTTATTTTATACAATTTCTAGGCCATCCATTTGCCATATAAAACTTGAACCATGTGATACTGGTGGCATTTGGATGTCACAGTAAACCATGGTTTAGTATAACAGAAATGAGCGGCGCCTCCCCTTGGCCTTGTGCTCACTCCCCTCTCTTTGTCCAGCACAGCCATGAGGAGATCGAAATTCATAGTTTTTTGGAAAAGATTTCAATTAACCACAGTTGAGTATTGCATCCAAAACCTGGTTAATCTTAACTGTGGTTTGTTTGAAACAAGCCAGCTTTATAAATCATAGTTTGAAGTTAACGTGTTTCAGACAAACCATTGTGTTTGTAAGTATGTGTGTGTGTGTGTTTTCATACAGACCTTATTTAACCATAGTTCGTGGGTTTGGACAGAAGGACAAACCACCATTTAATCAGAAATGGAAACAAAAACTTCCATATTCTTCTTCATGGCTACAGGGCGGAGGGACAGGAATACATCCATGCCCATCACAATAAACCAGTGGAGGCCGGTGATTCTTATCTCAGTGGGGCAGTGAATCCACTCTGAGTTTCAGTTGAAATTCTAAAGGAGTTATCCAGAGTGCTGAATCCTATCCCTAAATTACTTCAGCACCTTGGACAGCTCTAGAGTGCAGTAAATCATGACTTATTTTGTCATTGAATGTGGCCATTGTGCAAGCAACTTGGATTCTTTTTGAGGCCTGATACTGGCAAACCAGTATGCCCTGTCTAAACTTATGAAGCAGAACCCTAATCCCCAAAGTTAATTAAGTATTTTTTTTCATTTTCTTTACTCTTACTGTGGTTTCTTTACGTTCTGGTTCCTGAGTAGGGTAGTGGTAACCCGCTCTCTGTCTTCCATGCTTCAGGTCCATCAAGCTGGCCTTACATGCGATTACTCGGAAATTCCTCACCACGTTAGCACCGAACAAGAGATAGAGGGTCTCGTACAGTCTGTCAAAGATGTTTTGAGAAGCTTGCCGAAGCCGACTCTTGTGACAATAGCCCGGTAAGCCTTCGTATGGACGTATTATACTGTGCAGCATGGTAGGCTGCAGCTATAGTGGTGCAAGTCACATTGAACCCTGTTTCTGCACACTTTGGGGTTAAGTATGCCCACATTAGAATCAAAGGCTTGATTCAGACATGATAAGGTGGTTTGCAAAATCCTAGTTTAGTGCAGTCTTCCCCAACCTGATCCCCTCCAGATGTTTTTGACTAGAACTTCCAGTAATCCTGACTTTTGACTGCAGCTGATGGGGCTAATGGAAGTTGAAGAGCAAAACATCTGGTGGGCACCAGGTTGGGGGAGGCTGGTTTATGTGAGCCTCAGGCTTGTGCACTCCCCTTCTGCCCTCCTGTTAGGAAGAACAAACCAGGATCTGAAACCGGAGTTTGAATATGGCTTGGTCTCCCTAACCATAGTTTAAACATAACTGTAAATCAAAAACAGAAGTTTTAGATCTTGTGGATGTGAAATGGGGAGAGGGGGGAGCTTGTTCCAGTAACAGAAACCATGGTTTCCCATTAAGTCTGAACAAAGCCAAAATATTCAAATGTTCCAGCTGACCAGACCTGATTTTTCTTGGAAAGGGGCATCTTTAAATAACATACATAAAGAAGGGGGCATTTTTGTTTTTGTTTTTTTAAAAAGGTCATTTGGGTTGTAATTTTTCTTAATTTGTAGAAGGTTTCTTGTATCCTTTGTAAAATAACAATATTGGAAACATGGAAACTTCTGTGTAGGAGGTTCCAAGCTGAAGACATAAAGAAATGGAACATAAATCACATCCAAATTTACTGCACTTAACATTTAAGTAGATGAAAATGTACTAAATAATGAGATACTAATGTTATATCATCTTGAGCATTTCTGTCTTGTCTTTTTCTAAAAGAAATATTCAAGGTGACAACCAAAAACATATAACATTTAAAACAATTAGTAGATAAAAATGGAAAAGATGAACAAAATCAAGATGCAGGCTGCAATCCTATACCTATCTACCTGGGAGTAAACCCCAGTTAATACAGTGGAACTTACTCCCACTGGATTCAATGGAGTAAGCCCCCCTGAATAACCATATATAGGATTGATTGTGCTGTCAAATAATCTTGTTTTGAAAATGGCCATCTTTCGCTGGGCTCTATCCAACTCTGTCATTCCCAAACAAATGACGTTGAGCTAGCGGAAACTAGGTTCTGAACTATGCGCAAGGGGAAGATCCAACTAAAGTTTTGTTTGCGCAAGCAGTTTTGCATTATGCTTGTGCAACCTGTTGCAGCCTAATGCATATAACTCTTGTTGAAATGGTTTCACACTCCGCTTACTCAACCGCAATGTTCAAATTCAGCAGGGCTCCACCAGTGCTTCTTTGAATTTGGGGAATGACACCATTGGACACTGTCATTTTCTGCAGAAATTATTTGTTGTTCAGCTATGCTAGCAGAATTGTCTAGCTGTTCGTACATCCAGTTTTTCATTTCTCGGGTAATGTGTCAAACGGTATAGATAAATTCAGATGTTCCACCAAGTTGAACGAAACTTAGTCCTAGGAAAGTATGTTTTAGGGTTATAGTCCAGTTATTTGGGGGAGGAACGAACGTACATGCAAAAGCTGAAAAAAGAGAGAAGTAGGCTGAACCACTGACATTATTATACCAGTGATCACCTTATAGAATTGTTCCTTGCAACAAACTTAAAGATGTCCCATCATTGTTTGCAGGTCTAGCTTGGATGACTACTGTCCTGCAGAGCAAGTTGAGCTCATACAAGAAAAGGTCTTGAATGTGCTGCGCTCGACATATGGGACGTTGGATGTTCACTTAGAGTACTTGGAAAATGCGTGTCCCACCGGAACGGATTCTTCCACCACGATCTGATCAATGCAGCTGTAGTCGTAGATGCCAAAGTGTGATGTGGCGAAAGTGCTTTTTCTCTCTCTCTGCAGAATGGCATCCTTATAGAATCAAAGGCTTTCTGTGAGGCTGGACTGTGTTTTTTTCGCTCAGTGACACTCGCCACCTAGACTCCTTTTTCTTTTCTTTTTCTAAAGAGAAGCGTTCTGTTGCTGTTGTTACTTTTTTATTCCTTATAGATTTGCTTATAAGAAGATGAAAAAAATGCCCAGGAAATCGCTCTTCCTGTATTTCTGCAGGTGTCTTTCTACAAACAAACATTTGAGGAAGAGATCTCAGCTTTTACTCTAGCATCATTGGGTTGATTTCTTAGTTCATTCTTGAAAATCTTGCTAGAAGATTTGCATTTTGCTTTCAAACATTGACTATCCTGGCTGTGTCCTTTGTTCCTTCTATACATCATCATCATCATCATTTAAAAATCACATTTGTATCCCACCAACAGGGTGGCCTTCAAGGGGTTGTCCCATTTTTACTCTTCCACCAAGACCCCAGTGGTGTAAGTTAGGTTGAAATATTATGACTCTTCCCAATCTAAGTTTAGCATTGTACCCACTAGAGCACACTGGGTTATATCTTGAGTTTTTTAAGGTGCCTGACAGCATGTGTGTGTGTGTGTGTGTGTGTGTGTGTGTGTGTGCGCGCACACAGAGAGTATGGGGGGATTTTTTTTTCCTGGAACCCTGAGCATTCTTGCCAAGAAGCAAGCCCCTAATAAACTTAGTGCAGTGTACTTCCGCATAAATCTATTTGGGACTGGGCTGCATAGCAAAGATTGCGAGGGTGTACTTTTAAAACTTTGCTTTGTTTGTGACTAAGATGTATGATTTTATTGTTGAAGCGTAGAAGTTAAGATCAGGCAAATGCCTGTTTTAAAAAAATGGTTACTACCCCTGTGTCTTTAAAAGTGTGGCCCCTCCTCACTGGGGCCTCCAATGGGGGTGGGGAAAAGTGTGGCACGGAAAGCTTTATTTCCTGCGTTCATAGAGATAAGTGGCAGGAAAGTCCCACCCCCTCGATAATTGTGAGTTGCAGGCTCCCATAAAAAGCACAAAGTGGGTGGTGTTTTTTGTTTCTGTTCTTTAAGAGAACTGGCAACTCTACAATAAAGTCCCGGACGTTTCTTGTGATTCTGATTTTTATGCTTCTGAAACATCGGGAGCGTATTTCTTTTATGGTTGAGCAACTCTCCTAATATTTGATCCCTAGATTGCCATTGGTCATCTTATGAATCTTAGATCAAAGCAATAAACTATCACAGAGAGAGAGAGAAAGCAGATAAAGATATTTAGCATCTCTAAGGTACTATGGAAAATTCACAGCACTTAGCTTGGGGATCACTTACCTGGCAGGCCATCTCCATTACAGATGGGCAACTGAGGCGTAGAAAGGAATGGCTTGTTTAAGGTTGCTTGGTGAATCCATGGCTCAGATGAATCCTGAATGGAGAACTTTCTGGTTTATATTTTTAGCTGCCATGTTACTTTAGATCTTCCACTGTGCTATTGAAGCAAAGGTAGAGTCTTCCATCCAAAGACAGAGTGCTCCAGTTTAGGATACTCCCAAATTCAGGCCCCCATTAAGATCAAATGACCCAGTAATATTGTTTTCCTTGTATGGGATAAATGGAGATCCCAGTTAACTACTGGCCTTTCACCCTTGACCCCACTACAATTTGACTGCACTGTTAGGTTGGAGAATGATGCTCGAAATATTAATAAATGAGAACTGCTGAACATGAACACAGCTAAAACTTAACTGGGAAGGGGGGTATTATCCCCCTGCCTGTCTTACATCAAACATAACAGTTGAAAACTCTTTCACCATAGCAGTATTTCAAACTTCAACATTTCTTCAAAGAATCTGATGTCCGGAGACAAATCTTCCGGTATCTAATTCATTTTGAGCAGGTAGCTACCTCTTTTACAGCAACCTCAAAAGATCCAGGATTTATCAGACTGTGCCAGTATCATATGTGCTCCTCCAGCATATGGGGAAGGAATTTAGGAGTGAAAGTAGGATGAGCTAACCGGTATAAAATACCTGCTAGTTCGGGTGGTCATGTGTCTTATGTTATAGGGGCAGTTTGAAGAGCTGTCCAGTCCAGATGCAGTACAGCACCATGTACATTGATGGTGCTATATAAATAAGTAATAATAATAATAATAATAACATCATGTGAGCACACTTGTACTTGTGCAACGGCACTTCCCTTTGTTCTCTGCTCTGGAGGGTCCTTCAACCCTTCAGATCAGATTAGGAAGGGGGTCCTTCTGCATGGTGGGGATTCTTTTATTCCAGTGCTTTCCACTTTGCTGGCCAACGGACAGTGTTGAATACAGCCCAAAGTGTGCAGCTAGCAAAGTTCTTCTCCCAGTCCAGTTTCAGCGGTTAAAGAGAGAATTTTTTCACTGCTGGAAATTCCTACGAAAGTCTTCCATTATTTACCATAGTGAGTATATTGAATATGTAACCACAGATTAGACTGGTTAAATATGTCCAAAGTTGTAAAACGGAACTATTGGAGAACCTTGCCATCCGCACCCTGCTTTCTTCAGCTGCTTAATACACAACTAACTGTCCTCTGGAGTAGTTTTATTCACCTATCTTACAGTTGCGCATGAGTTACATGCTGTAGTGTTTATTTTTAAAATTCATTTAAAATGATTTTTAGGCCTCCTTTAAGTCAGCTTTCTCCAATCTTGTGCCCTCCAGATATTTTAAATCGCAACTCCCATCAGCCCCAGCCAACATAACCAATGGACAGGAATGCTGGGAGTTGTGGTCCAAAAAACCTGGAAGGCACTATGTTGAGAGAGGCTGGTTTTAAATGCTGGGTCGCTAAGGCCTTTTTTTAAATGTATGAGGGATATCTGCTTCCTGTAGCATTGGTCTATTGTTATTGTTTTATATGACCATGGAGGGAATATGGCTCTCGACTGAAAAAAGAAATAGATCTCTCCCTCTCCTTTGCCTGTTTCTTTAAGCACTATAAAAATTCAACATAACCTGTGAACAGAAATGCCAGTGAACTTCCTCTAAATGCTCCCCTCCCCCCCTCACCACTGAGGCTACTCCTTCCCTCTACATAGGTTGGGACTACACCTGTATAGGGATGAAGGAAGTATATCAGGGTTTGGTTTTAGTTTTTTTAAATAAAGAAAAACTCTGAATCTGTACATTTCAGAATGATTAACTGCAATTCTTTATCTGTTCACTAGGTGGGCCACTTTCCACAGAGTTTATTGATTTGTCTCCTCTCTTAGGAAGCAATGAGCGGCTCTGAGAACAAGGAACTTAGTTATAACTGCCTCATGTTCTGATTTAAAAGAGATTTTTGAGAGCTGGTTAAAGCATGAATGGGATTATCATCTTGCCCTGTTGTACATTTTTGCCTGCAGAGAGCACTTACTTGCTGTTAATGTAAAATTGGGCTTACGCAACACAGGTCCTATGGAATTAAACACAGCTGTCCCCCCCTCATATATAAGACCTGCCAATTGCTTGGTGAACCTGTTTTTTGCTGCCTTCTGGGGAACTGCAAAAACAGGAGGCTTGTCAAGCACCTGGCTGGCCATAGTACATAACTGATAGGCTACCTATGGTTTGCCGGGACAGGTACTGTGGCCCAACAAGGGTGGAGTTGAAGGTAGGCATGGTTGGGATTCTGCCGAGGGCCCAAATCTCAGCAGGGGCTCCCTGACAAGAGCCCCTTAGACTTGCTCCTCTTCATTGAAACTGGCTATGTATTTGTTTCTTTTTATGACAGCCCCTAATTTGAACAGTCACAATCTGTAAGGTGTTTCAAAGAATACAGAAATGCCTACAGCATTTATCTTCCATTTCTGAGCTTCAGGACAGAGTGTCAGGCATTACATAGTAAAAACAGCAGTATTCAAACAGAAGAGGAACGCACTAGTTGACTGAGCGGTGGAGGCGGTTCATGAGGCTTGCAGAAGTACAAAAAAAACTTTACAGGGGAAAAACACCCAAGCGGGAGACTCCAAAACCAGCCCCATAAGGACTCAATGGTGCAGGAGGATGAGAGACTGAGAAGAAAATTACTGACAATGGGGTTGGATGACAAATGAAATGAAGAGGATGGAAAGAGAGGAAGCAATACACAGAGATAAAAAGCGTGCAGAGAAAACCCTCTTACTGGCCCGGTTGACAAATAATGGGAAGTCACTGTGGGTGAATTTCTTGCAGGACTTCTTGCAGTGATGGCCACCATTTTGAATATTGGGGGCATACCAAAGCTTCTCATATAAGAACCCAGTAAGGGTGGGTTATTGGGGTAGTTGACAGGCCACTCACAATACTAAAACCCCATTGGTTCTGGTAGCGTGCAAAGTACTTGACAACCACCTGTTTTTGCACTTTTGGCCAGGCATCAAAATCAGGAGCTTTATTCATACCTTAGCGGACCATCATACATGACTCCTGGGCTGCATTTAGGCCTGGAGTTGGCTGACCACTCATAAGTGTGTAGAAGAGGATCTTTTGTCAGGCACAGCTTGTCCTGCAATGGCAGAGCTGCTGAAAGTCTTAGTACTTTATTTAAAATATTTCTTGGCCACCTTTCACAGCAGAAGCCCTCCCAAAGTGGCTTACAGCAATAAAATGCATAAAACCAGTTAAAATATTAAAAATAAACACAATAAAATAGCAATAAAAGCAGCAATTATTCCCATGGCAATGGCAACAACATAGTCATATATATCGTCAGAAAGTGATATGCTCTCAAGTCCTTCCTAAAATCCTGCAAGGATGGAGCATGGCAGACCTCCAATGGCAGCTTGTTCCAAAAATTCCTTCTATGATCAGAAGTTACTGAAATTCTACCCAACTTTGTTTCTGGTTGCCATAGCAAGGACAGCAGCAGTGGTGGGGCCACATTGCAGTGTATCTTGAAATGGATTCACTTTTCCTTGCGTGGAACCAAAGTTATTTTGGCATAAACATGTGAGAGAACATTTAAGATCTCAAAAGACTAAAGTGGCAAACCTGCAGATTCTGCTTGAAGTGTGCATAGCACAAAGTATACCTCCACTTGAGCTGTTGCACCTGCCTGAAGTTACCGACTGACCAGAACTAAAGTAGCCTGATGCGCACAAATCAATTGGTGCGACTATTCACAGCTTAGAGATAAGCATGGTCACCATACCACGTCTGCACATCAAACTGCTGTTAAAAGGAATTGTGCACAAGGCACACAACTATAGTATAACAAAGTCAAAGATGGGGTGAACAGTTATAACAAACAGAAAGTATTTATAACGAACAAAAATACTGTAACAAAAGCAATCTTAACAGATAACATGAAAGTTATAAACAAATGCAATGTTGTACAATTGTAATAATCTACAATGTTGAGACACTAATAAGTCTCTAAAGTTTTAAACCTATAAACAATACACTGTAATATAGTTACAATAGGAATCCACACTGCTGAGACACAAAATAGTCTCTTTAGTGTTTTTAAACCTTTATAGCTACGATAAGAATCCACAATCTTAAGACACAAAATAGTCTCTTCAGTGTTTTTAAACCTTTTAACAGCCTTCCGGTTTAAAAATCCTGTTTTCGTGTGATGCTTCGTCAGAGACACTGAAAAGAAATAGTAAAAGATAAACATCCCCCCAAAACAAATTGAAAATCCCATCATAATATTGTTGGTGCAAGAAATACTCAGTTTGGTGTAAGAAATTTTGACTCACCAGCATCTATAGGGCTAATGCCATGGAGAAAAGGGGAGAGTTCAAACCTCCATTCCATGTATAATCACTGTAAAAAAAGTATATATATTCTTGGATGTCGACTTTAAACAATATTTTCATCATTAAAGGAATAGAGAAACTCCAACCTTGAAAACCCGGCCAAACGCCTCAAGCAGAACATTCTTAATAGCAGCTGGTGGCTGTTAATTCATTCAGAGGCTTTTTTATCAGTGAAAAGCTGATAAGTAATTGGCAACCAGCCATGGTTAACCAAAATAAACCGAATAGTCTATATTGATATTGAGTCCATTAGGCTGTATTGAATTTAAATGTAAAATCCATTCCGCCTCTTTTTTAAGAAGTAGATTATTATAATCACACCAATTATGTTGGTGAGTAAATCCTGTCGATCACCAAAAATTTGAAATCATATTTATGTGAATAATCAATGAAATGCTGAACCAATAGTGCTTCCAAAATATTATGTTTCAGTTTGGAGCAGTGTGTGACAATCCTTGTCCAAATACTGCATATCGTTTTGCCAACGTAAATTAAGTTGCATGGGCAAATGATAACGTAAATAACATGTTTTGTAGAACAGTTTAAAAAATGCCGTAGCTGAAAAATCCGGTTATCCAAGGGATGTTGGAATTCCTTTGTTTGCAGGTTTAGAGTACAGACAGTATATCCCCCATATCTGAAATGACCTTGAATGTTATTGAAAGGGTTGGGTGTTTTTTTTTTTTTTTTTTTTTTGAGGGTCAATATCTGAGTGTGTAAGTTGATCACGACAGCTTCTTTTCTTTAATCCTATTTCAGGTGTAGCAATGCATCCTGGAAGGTGGCTCCCTATATGCCAAAGTTTCCTTATTGATCTTAGGATAGCGTAGGATAGTGACGAATGATCAAAAGAGCAGATAATTCTATTAATCGAGGGACTTGGAGATCTAGATAATAAATTGGTGGCAGTAAAAATGAAGAATGAGGTCCCTTTTCTGGATACAATGGTCTATCGTCAGTCTAATCGCTTATCTTTGAAAATGTATATAAAATCTGATAGAAATTGCCTTCTCTATTATTCATCCTTTCATCCTCCACATTTATGTAGGAATTTACCTGTTGGGCAACTTCTTTGTTTTAAAAGGAACTCCTTGGAACATTCAATTTTCTTCACCAAAAAAGCAGATTCCACTACCTATTATTGAGCAGGGGGTATCCACTTTCTGTTACTACAAAAGTTGAAAGACGGGTGGATGCTACTCCAAGATCAGATTTATTATCTGGATCTCCAAGACCCTCGATTGACAGAATTATCTTCTCTTTTGATCACTCGCCACTATCCTGTGCTATCCTAAGATCAATAAGGAAGCACTGGCATATAGTGAGCCACCTTCCAGGATGCATCGCTACACCTGAAACAGGATTAAAGAAAAGAAGCCGTCGTGATCAACTTACACACTCAGATATTGACTCTCCAAAAAAACCTTTCAATAATATTCAATAACCTTTGGCTGTACCTTGTTTATATAAAATAATATGCCTTCTCTATTTATGCTTGTTAAAAGGAATAGCTACATTAGTCTACTGAAAAGTGGGCCACACTAACGTACACCCAGGATGGCCAGATCTGCATCCATTTCATCCTCCAAAGGACTAAAGTGGTTAGCATCCATAGATTAGGCATACAATTTGTGAAAAGCAAACCCTATATTAATGTTAGCAAGAACTTGCAGCATTTGATTCAGTTATAATTCCTCCCCACCTACACACAGACTTTCTATTTTGGTACATGGTTAGGTGAATAATGGTAGCTCAGTTGCTTTTTCAGTAATGGGTTCTGAAACAATAAAAGCTTTTCGATCCCATAATTGAATTCTATCTAGGCTTTATACTCAGTTGAACTTTGCATTCATTGTAATTCAAACCAAAATAGATCTCTCCCTCTCCTTTGCCTGTTTCCTTAAGCACTATAAAAATTCAACATAACCTGTGAACAGAAATGCCAGTGAACTTCCTCTAAAGGTTCATCCTTGCCCCTCACAAGATCTGGCCATAGCAAGGAAAGAGTCCCCTTTAGCTACAGTCCTCACTAGTGATGTCAGCGAAATCTGCTACAGAATCAAATGAATTCAGATTTCTATGAATCCAACATGGTTTCCAAAGCATATTAGACATTCCTGAGTCACAGATTCTGTGGACTTGTGAACCATTTTTTTTTTAAAAAAAAATATTTTCCAGAATTTTATGGAAATTTAGATGAGAAAAATATGTAAAATTTAAAAAAACACCAGCCAAAAAAGGAACTCCCCCTCCCCATAGGGTAAAACATAAAAATGTACATGGGGGTGTGGTTTGAAGAGATTTGCGCATTTTTCAAGTCCAGTAAATTGAAAAAAATGTGATTTTGTGGACTTGCAGACTGTTGTTCTTAATTTTCCAAAATTTTACACAAATTTAGTCATAGAAAAATACATTATTATTTTTTTTAAAAAAATGATTCCAAAAAATTCACCCATTTGCTAAAGCACAAAGATCCACATTTGGAGGGGTTTTGTACATTTTTGCAAGGGGAAATGATTCCACCAATGAGTGGACATAGAATGATAGACACCTTACAGTCCATAAAACACAGATAGAAGTGATTTTACAAAATCCGTACATACTTAGTCCTCACTCCCACTATCCTGGCATGTCCACAGGGAGAAGAAATGTGAAACTGTTGCCTATGCACAGTGGTGCAGTTATGCCAGGGTTCACTTTTCAATTAGCAAGGATGCTGATACCATCGGCCACCCACCCAGAATTCCCTGTTCCCTCTGAGTTTAGCTGCAATCCTCACAGTTCACGGAGATAATGGATTTTCCAAGCAACAATATACTATTGTAAGCTATCTCTGTTGTAATGTACCATATTTCAGAGTGGTATGGTTCTTGAATGGTCAACTAAGACCCATTAACTTTAGAAAAGGTCTGCTCCTGATGGACATGAAAACTGCTAGGACTGGTTTGTTGATATGGATCAACACAGCTGCCTGCATTTTTGGCTTCTCCTTGGGGGCATGGCTACAGGGAATGTCATGATGAGTGCCTGCACTTCAAAATTGACTACTATGCCACTGCATACACGTATCCAGTCCAAAGTATGTAAGCTAAAATTGTGTGTTGATTTTCCCGCATAAAGTTGGATTCTGGATTGTTTTCCTTCGGTGCACCAATTGCAAAACAATGTGACTTTTTTCTCACACGCTCTCATACAGTCAATAGAAGACTTTCTGACCTCACTGGCTTATCAGTTCTTTGCTGTTTGTTTTAGTATCTTGTAAGCTTGTTGGCTTTGCCGAAAAGGCTACCAATAAAGCTTTCCCAGGCAGGGCTCACAGGATTGTGGTGGTTGCAGTTTTGCAACAATATTGTCTTCCAATTAAAAAGTCCGGAATGGTAGGATTTATTGTATATATCCCACTCTCCTTCAAAAAGAAACCGGCACAGCTTGCAACATAAAATAAAATTACGTTATAACGGAGAAAGTGCTATTATTATTTTATTATTTCTATACCACCCCATAGCCGAAGTTCTCTGGGCAGTTGACAGCAATTCTTAAAAATACAAAAATACATCATAATGAACATAGTCTAAAAAAAAATTAACATAGAAAAATTAAAACAATGTAAACAGCTAAAAACAATCTAAACAAATAAATAAAATACACTCAAAAAGTTACTGCTGAAATACGGTTTTTGTTAGTGAAGTCCTTTTGTGTGCATTGTGTAACCATTATTATGATTATGAGTTGTGATTTTAACTCATCCAGTGCATTATCCCTATTTAGGTGCTAAGCATATCCCCATAATGTCGAACTCTCCCGCCCCTCCACCTTCTCTAATGCAGTGGTAGGCAAACACCAGACTGCCCCTGGCCATTTCTTGGCGGCCTCACAAGGCGTACAACACTAAAATACATAAAATGCTTTCCTTGGTGCACACCGAGACATTCTACCCCCAATTTTTATTTTAAAATTATTTTAATATTTTCTTAATGGCAGCTGGGATTGCTTCAAAGTGAGGTGAGAGCCTCTAGCTGCTGCTATCTTAATTTTCCATGAATGCCTCTGAGTAGGTTACTTGGGCCACAGCTAGACCTAAGGTTTATCCTGGGATCATCCAGGGTTCGCCCCTGCCTGAGCACTGGATCTCCTGTGTGTCACCTAGATGAATAGGTTTGACCCCTGGACGATCCAGGGATAAACCTTAGGTCTAGCTATGGCCTTGTTTATTCATGACTAGCCATTCCCATCCATGGCAGCCATTTTACGGTTGTGTCCAGTTTCTCAGATTTCCAACCCCGTTAGGCTTAATGGGTCATTGCAAATTGTGCTCTGTACTGTGAGAAACATGTTCTGAATACATTAACAGTTTATTCTGATGTACAGATATATGTCACTATATAATTCCACACACTTTCAATTAGTCGCTTAAAAAACAAAAACAAAAAAACCTGGGCTGAGCAATGCTGAGGCTACAACCTAGCCAATTAAGAGGGTAAAGATGATTTCTGTATAAATAAGCTCTATTGAACTATGTGCATGCATCAACACGATTAGACACACCATGATAAGAAAAAATGACTATCTTCTGTGAGGGATTTGTACCATCATGTTGTAAGTTGGTACTCATTTTTACCCTCCTAATTGGCTAGGTTGTTGCCTCAGCGCTCAGCACACTTATTTAATAATAATAATAAAAATATTTGGAAATACTGTCAAACGTCTTATACCCACTTCCTTAGGAGTTAGTTCAACTGAATGCAATAGGACTTACTTCTGAGTAGACATGTATAGGATTGTGCTGTAAGGAGACAACGGGTTGTGAGTAAAGAGAACTGTGGAGGAGAGAACAGCAGTTTTCTGCCCACATATAAGTTTGAACCCCACACCACTTTGTGAAGGACAGCTGTCACCTCCCCAATGAGCATTTCTTACTATAGATTCATAGCATATTCCCTGCCACACAAATATCTACTCCAGAACTTCTAATTCGTCTCCCTTTCAGCAGTGTATCCTTTTGACAACTATGCTCCTTTGCATTGGAAAGCTTTCCTTAAAATGTTCATTTCCTCTCTCCACCCCTAAACCGCAGTATAATTTATGATTTGACTCATCAGCCAGGGCTGCACCCTGAAATACGTGAAGCAAAAATAAAGGAAACTATCTCTGACTTTTGTGGGTGAGGGAGTGTAACGCCCCCTAATCCCCACTAGAGTCCTGATCTAGATTTTGCCTCCTGTGTTTACACTAGAATCAAAAAGATGCAACTGCTTGCTATGTCTTGAACATCATGTCTGCTTTGGCATTCCTCAATGGAGCTTAGTTTTGATTAGACATGCATAGGATTGCATGATTAATCTCTAATTCCCTCCACCCTGCAAAAAGAACCCAGCATGGGACACCTATAAAGCTTGCTGGGTCTGTTTTGAATAAAACATGTTTAGGGGTTTTATGGCAAGACATTCTTATAAAATAAACGAAGAAAGAAAGAAAAATCAAAGGTATGAAAATTTTTACCCTAGTCCTTAAGGTTTTAAAATACCGTGACTTTATATTTTTAACAAGTCTGCTTCTATCACTGCCCTTTCTTTGGAGGAGTATTTCACTATATTGCACCTGACAAATAATACAAACTTCTGGACAACCATTCCAAGCACTCTGTAAAAGCATATGTTTCTATTAGGGATGTTGGGTGTTTTTTTTGGGGGGGGATTTTGATGGGTTTTACTACACTCAGCCCCCCCCCCCCCATTTATTTTGGTTCCTGCTGTGGTGCCTGAATTGCTCTGTAGCAAATTGGGCCAGTTTGTGGATTTTCTGGGATTTTTTTTTTTTTTGAGCAATTTGCTCAAATTATGGCCACATTTAAAAAACCTACGCAAGTTATGGTCAAATTCATGTAATTTGTGCAAATTCTATCATAATTTCATAGAATCATAGAATAGTTGAGTTGGAAGGGGCCTAAAAGGCCATCGAGTCCAACCCCCTGCTCAATGCAGGAATCCACCCTACAGCATACTTGACAGATTTTTGTCCAGCTGCCTCTTGAATGCCTCTAGTGTGGGAGAGCCCACAACCTCCCTAGGTAACTGATTCCATTGTTATACTGCTCTAACAGTCAGGAAGTTTTTCCTTATGTCCAGCCAGAATCTGACTTCTTGCAACTTGAGCCCGTTATTCCGTGTCCTGCTCTCTGGTATGATCGAGAAGGGATCCTGGCCCTCCTCTGTGTGACAACCTTTCAAGTATTTGAAGAGTGCTATCATGTCTCCCCTCAATCTTCTCTTCTCCAGGCTAAACATGCCCAGTTCTTTCAGTCTCTCTTCATAGGGCTTTGTTCCAGACCCTGATCATCCTGGTTGCCCTCCTCTGAACACAATCCAGCTTGTCTGCATCCTTCTTGAAGTGTGGTGCCCAGAACTGGGACGCAATACTCTAGATGAGGCCTAACCAGGGCCGAATAGAGAGGAACCAGTACCTCATACAATTTGGAAGTTATAGTTCTATTAATGCAGCCCAAAATAACATTTGCCTTTCTTGCAGCCACATCGTACTGTTGGCTCATATTCAGCTTGCGATCTACAACAATTCCAAGATCCTTCTTGTTTGTAGTATTGCTGAGCCAAGTATCCCCCATCTTGTAACTGTGCATTTGGTTTCTATTCCCTAGATGTAGAACTTGGCATTTATCCCTATTAAATTTCATTCTGTTGTTTTAAGCCCAGCACTCCAGCCTATCAAGATTACTTTGAAGTTTGTTTCTGTCTCCCAGGGTATTAGCTATCCCACCCAATTTTGTGTCATCTGCAAATTTGATCAGCGTTCCCTGCACCTCCTCATCCAAATCATTAATTAAAATGTTGAAGAGCACTGGGCCCAGGACTGAGCCCTGCGGTACCCCACTCGTTGCCTCTCCCCAGTTTGAGAAGATTCCATTGATAAGCACTCTTTGAGTCTGATTCTGTAGCCAACTGTGAATCTACCTAATAGTTGTTCCATCTAGCCCCCTTTTAGCTAGTTTGTTAATCAGAATATCATGGGGCACTTTGTCAAAAGCTTTGATGAAGTCAAGATATATGACGTCCACAGCATTCCCACAGTCTGCAAGGGAGGTTACCCGATCAAAAAAATGAGATCAAATTAGTCTGACAGGATTTGTTTCTGACAAATCCATGCTGGCTTCTAGTAATCACTGCATTGTTTTCAAGGTGCTTACAGATTGACTTCTTTATGATCTGCTCCAAAATTTTCCCAGGGATGGATGTCAGACTGACTGGTCTGTAGTTCCCAGGTTCCTCCTTTTTACCCTTTTTGAAGATAGGGACAACGTTAGCCCTCCTCCAGTCGTCCAACACCTCACCCGTCTTCCATGATTTCGCAAAGATAATCGACAGCGGTTCTGAGAGTTCTTCCGCTAGCTCCTTCATTACTCTAGGATGCAGTTCATCGGGCCCTGGAGATTTGAACTCATTCAAAGAAAGTAGGTGTTCCTTGACCATTTGTTTATCAATCTCAAACTGCATTCCTGCCCCCTCAACTTGTGCTTCACTTTTTCCAGGGACATCATAAACCCGCTTTTGGGAGAAGACTGAGGCAAAGTAGGAATTGAGCACTTCAGCCTTTTCTTTGTCATCTGTTATCAATTTGCCATCCTCATTAAGCAGTTGAATCACCATTTCTTACCTCTGTCTTTTACTACTCACATATCTGAAGAAGGCCTTTTTATGGCTTTTAGCATCCCTCGCTAATCTCAGCTTATTCTCAGCTTTAGCCTTCCTGACGCCATTTGGGCAAATTGCTTGGAAATTTGTGCAAATCATGGAACTCCCCCCCCCCCAAATTATCCCCATAGTTTGGGGAACAGCCTGCAACTCAGCTTGCAGATGCAAAAGGAGTCGTACACATCACAGAACTCCATTGAGCCAAAAATCCTTTCGGCGCCTCCTGAAGACATCTTTATTCCAAGAAGCCTTTCTTTAACATGCAGCCTTGGATTTCTGTGTTGTTGTTGTTGTTGTTGTTGTTTTGCTTCTTTTTAAATTTTGTTTTAACTGTTTTATTCTGTTTTTATTTTCATTTTACCTTGTACACCGCTCCGAAATTTTTCAATGGGGAGCGGTATATAAATATTCTAAATAAATAAATTAATAAATAAATAAATAAATAAAGGACTGGATTTCCCAGTGACAGATATCCCTACTTTCTGTAGATACTTAAATGCTGTCCGTTGTAATGATGACCCCCAGTGATCTGGTTTGCATGATCACAAGGTGGTTAGAAAGCCATTGTGCCAGTTGCAGGCTACCCAATTTAAATAATTATCTCACCGGGCTTGTCATGTTGCCTAAACCCAGCGAGGGTGAATAGTTAGGGTTGTAAACAAAGTCTCCATCCATGAACCTGAAGCTCCTGAATCTATTAAGCCTGGGCTTGTACTCCACTCCTTGCCTCAGGTGCTTTAAAGAGCAAGTGAGACTGAGGATTTAGGTATCACCACTCCTCCCAGCACTAGGGCACCAGTTAAGGCTGGAAGGGCAAGTTTCCTGGAACAGACAAACATTCAGGGTTGGATGAGCAGACATTTGCAAAATGACCTCTCTTCCCACAATAAACGCAAACCTCCAGTTCTACAGCATTCCTTCTCCTCCTGGGTCAATCCAGGTCTAAGGACTTCAGGTTGCATAGTCTCTTTCTCAGGTGAAGGTGAAACTACCATGCTAGATGAAGGTTGGGGTCAAGGAGGCTGTGGGAGGGAACTTTTTGCATGTGAAGCAGGTGTCCAGCCATTGAAACATGGCGGGCTAGAAAAGGGAGGAGCTGCATTTTTCAAATTGAATGGACATCTTTTCAATGAAGTCGCTGCATTTTAAATTCCAGATGTGGGCAATTACCAAAACAAAAAAAAGTGTCACTTGTGAAAATTATAGTTGCTCAATAGAAATTAGGAGAGTGGTGTCTTTGTTTATCCAATGACATTGAAAACTCAATCTTCTATTTTTACCAGCTTGGCTTCTGCATATTTAATAGCAGGTGGATACACAGTTGTTGAGCCTGTGATGCTTTTTTCTGGTATAGTGATAAGGAACACTAAAGGGTTAGGCTATTAAGTGTGCCAGCCTATTATTATTATTATTATTATTATTATTATTATTATTATTATTATTATTATTATTCATTTATATACCACCCCAGAGCCGAAACTCTCTGGGCGGTTTAAAGATGCAAGAGGAGGAGCTCCAGTAAAAGGCTGGCAACCCTACCTAAACATTTCCTTGACTGTACGTAAAGAGAAATCCCTTCAGCTTGTTGGATTTGGCTGCCCAAGAACAGAGAGCTAAGTAGAGTGCATAAACCGAAATAGTTTTTTAAAAAGTGGTCCAGTTTAAGGGCAGTTAATGTAAGTGGTGCCTATTCAATAGCTGGGACCTTGTTTGTCCCAGAGTAAACTCCCAAAGTATTGTACTTCAGGCCTCCAGTGAAAAGTGTTGTTGTTGTTTTGTTTCAAATATAGAACTGCTTCTTCTAGTCTTTCAAATACTGTCTTGACAGTTGATAGGTATTCTTGATTGTGTTTGCCTGTGATGAGGATGACTCTGCAGCTGCTTTAGGACATGATCCTATACATGTTTAGATGGGGGGGGGGAGTTCTACAACTCCCATTATTAGCCAGGCCTTTTTTCAGTCTACAGGGGGAGATTATGTCCTCTTCTACCATTCTCTCCATTCAGTGTCAGTTTTCTCTTAGAGGGCAAATCTTTCCCAGTGCAAGTACTTAATTTCATTCTCGTCTTAGCCAATGGACTGCTTTCTAACATTGGTAGTCTCTTTATGGACCACTAAAGTAGAAGCCCCTGTATCTATTTCCAGGCGTACAGATGAGTTGTACAGTTACTTTAAGGCCCCGCGTTTTCTTCCATTCCACAGTATAAAGTGTGCACCTCTTCGCTGGACTCCTCTCCTTCTTCCTCCTGCTCCCATGGTGATCTCGGCTCCACCTCTCAATTTTCCAGGAATATCCCTGACTGCTTTTGACATGTTTTTTCTGGCTCTCTCGTTTCCATTGTGAAGAATATTTGTGGTGTGCCCCACTCTTTGCAAGGTCTTTTTATCTGGTCAAGAGAGCAGGGTCAAGAGAAGAGGGAATTTCACCAGGTTCTCCATATACACAAATGACACCTGCTGAAATTCCCTTTTCAATACAACTGTTAAAGATACAGGAGCCCTGTCCTCCTTTCCATATGGTTACCCTAATAGATCACAACGTTTGAGAACAGTTTCAAGAAACACCAATTCCCCATGCACTATAAAAAATAGTTCAAATGATTTAGCTTTCCTGAAGTTTACCAATCATGCTCCTATATGTTACAAAAGCATATAGGAGTGTGATCTTGCTCCATAACAGTTTACAAGTGAACTGGGCTGAATCCATCTTTCTGACCTCAGGAGGGCTGTATTATAAGGCAACAATGATATACTAATGGTTATATTAATAATTTGTGCACACAGTTGTTCCAATACTTAACTGAGGTTCATTCTGCTTGTTTGTGAACCCCCTGGTGCTACTGAGTTTACAATGCCCATGGTACCTGAGAATTCATTTAAACAAGATGAAAATCAGATTCATGTGGGCCCATAGCTGACTTTGGAGTAGCATCTGCTTTGAATAAATTTGGAAGTAAACTTATTCCCTAGCAAAAAACAAATGAAGCAAGAATAAAAATAAACACGATTCAGTCTTTTGACAAACAAATGGTTCATTAGCTTGTTCACAAAACTAACCATTCTTTAGTTCACAGTAGCTGGGTTTGCACAAACTATGGGTTTTAAGGTGCTTTAGATGCTGCTCCCACCACGCATTGTGCTGGGTTCAGACGACACGATAACTCATGCCTCATCATAGGTAATTAGGCAAATGGCAGGTATGCAAGTGGCACAAACGGGGAGGGGAAGAAGCCATAGTGGCTATTTTTCTCCTAGCGGTCATGCAAACCCGGTCACTGTGTGCCCATGTAGGGATGGCCCTATCATTAGGCAAAGTGTCAGTACTGAAGAAAGATTCAGCAGCTAGTCCAGTTGGCTTTTGTATATAGAATGGGAGGGGTGTGCTATCTTGCCCTTTGCCACAGGCAGTGAAATATCTTGGGCCAGCCCTATGCACAGGTGCAAGTTCTACGTGACACAGGACATAAGACTGAGCTTCCAACTAGGGCAGTTCCCTGGCCTTACACATTCTATATGTCTTACTTCCACACCATCCCTACTCATAGGGGAGTCACTCAAATTGGCCTTAAGAGATGAGAAGTGCTCATTTTCATAATTAAATGTAAACAGTATTATTTGAACCGAAGCTCTGTCTTGTGAGTTTCTGAAGCATGAATCTGAAATGAGGCCCAGGATAACTAAGGTAGTCATTAGCAATTGTTCCTTTATTGTATCATTTCAGGCGTGTTGCTGTAGACTGCGAAGGAGCAAGAGAAACAAGATACCTTACCTTCCACACACACAGGTATGTGGTAATAATCTGACTATGTGAATCCAGCCAATGAACCATATTCAACTGTAACACAAAGGAGGTCAAACATGTAACGTGGGTGGACAACAGGATGACAACAAGAGCAAGAAGAGACTGTTTTCTGTTGCCTAGTAACTAAAGTGAAGTGTTTGAGAGGCCTCACTTTAGCTAGCATATTACAATGTATTTTACATCTTTCCTTGCCTCTTTAGTGCCGTTTACAGGTGGGTCATGCTCTAAGCCGGGTTGGCAGGGCAAACAGTCCAGATCCTCTCAGTGAATTTCAGTAAGGTATCACAAAGCAGAAGTGTAGTGAGGTCAGTCCGTAGCCTGTTGCCAAGGGGTCGTGGAGCCAAGCGACAAAGCAGTCAGGGAGTGTCCAGAAAAACAGTATCAGGAACATTGCCAAAGGTCTAGGAATCAGAGTCATGATGCAGCAGGTCAAGAAGCCAAGGAAACGGATGGTTTGCCTTCAGCGAGGTATGCCTGGGCCTGGTCTGATTTATAGCCAGCTGTTAATTAGCACAGTTGGGTCATCCAGGCCGTGTGTGGTACTAAAGTGCTCTCTCCTGCTGTGATTGGCTTTTCTTCCTTCGCTGTTCCAGCCATTTGCTTTTTCTCCACTGCACAGGCTGAATTACATCCAGCTCCTGCAACTCAGGCATCTCTGGCATGTAGCCCGATGTGCCAGGCTGCCTCCTGCACTTGCAAAACCTCTGAAACGCTGTTGGTCAGGGCCTCCGCCCCTCCCTGTGCCTCTGGCTGCGACACAATGAGCTAGCTCTCTTCTTCTTCCTCAGAGGACTCTTCTTCGAGGTGAGGCATGATATCTTTCAAAAAAGATACTTTGGGTGAAACCAGGACCGGCCCTACCATTAGGGAGAGTGAAGCAGTCACATCAGGCTGCAGATCCTGGGAGGTGTCAACAAGGTATTGGAGGAAAGACCACTCAATCTGCTCTGTCCTCCCCTCCTGAATTAGCCTGCTGCCTTCAGGTGCAGTGAAGAATGATGTCCTATCATTAATGTTGAAGACAGATCATCTGCCAGTCCAATTGGCTTTTGTATATGAAATGGGAAGTGGTGCCATCTTGTTCTTCCACTCAAGAAGCAAAATGCTTTAGCTGTCTCTGGGTCAAGCAGAAATTCAAACTTGAAATGTGGAATGGTATCTGGAATGAGTTCATCCACTTTCATCCATATTTATCAATCTTCAGGGGATATATTGCAAGATGCATTGCATTGTGTTATATATTTTTCACACCCACCTTGAAAATGGGTGTAAATTGGGGTTTGAATTTGAAGTGTAGAATGGTGTCCTGAATTAGGAATGTGCACTGACCACTGTAAGGTTGACTTACAGTGGACACCACATTGGTGATTTGGAAAGCAGTCCAATTTTGCTTAGGCTACTTTGGAGTCTGCCCATATTGATTTATTTCTGAATCAAAACCTCACTTTGGGAAATTTAAAGTGAAATCAACAAACAGATGTAGGTTCTTTGCCTTTTGACAGAATTTGATGAAATGTATAGGTATAGTCACCCCTACTAAGGGAATGAACCCTCTCTCTCTCTCTCTCTCTCTCTCTCTCTCTCTCTCTGTGTGTGTGTGTGTGTGTTTGTGTATGAAAGAGCAGGCTTACATTTGGGGGGAGGTTCAAAATAATATTAGCTTACTCCCTTTTCGGGGAGCAGGTTATATGAAAATGAAAATACTAGGGGATATATGAGATATGTGTAGGGGAGGGGGTTGTACTAGGTAGCTTTAAGTTTGATTGGGGGAGGGCTAAAAAAAGGATTCATGCACACCCTCACTAGCATTTTCTACATTTTTTTGTTCATTCCACTATGGCTGTGATAATACAACCTCAGCAATATGGCCGCTGCATCTATCTGGGCTGTCATTTGGAGTGATGGATCCAGAAGCACCCCCAAGCTGCGAACACAGTCTTTCAGGGGGAGTGTAACCCCATCCAGAACTGGTTGACACACCTCCAAACCCAGGTTGTGGCCTTTGATAGCAAGCACCTCTGTCTTGTCTGGATTAAGCTTCAGTTTGTTTTTCCTCATCCAGCCCAGTACTGCCTCCAAGTATTCGTTCAGAGGAGTCACACTGGCTGTGTTCAGAAGACACCTTAAACCATGGCTTTTTACAGTGAATAAGGCAAAAAGCCTTATTCACCATGCTTAAACCTGTGGTTTAAGGTGTCTTCTGAACACAGCCACTATCCTTAGATGATGCTGTTGTCAAAGGCATAGATAAATATATTTGGGTGTCATTGTAGCGGCAGGAAGTCTTTTATATTTGCTTTGTATGGTGCATCCAATAATGAGACTTCCAAACACTACGTAGACTTCTCTCATGAACCAGCAATTACTATATTTGAAATGAGAATCCTACCACCAACAACACAGGTCCTGCAGGCATGCAAAGCAAGCACATGGTTTATATTCAAATTCAGTTTTAGTGTGCAACCAACCCAACAGAGATGAAAGCTTCCTAATGGGCACTTGATGCTAATAACATGACATGATAGCAATTTTCTCTTGAGAATTTTTTTGACCTAATTAGTTGTGGTTGCACTCTACATGTAGTCCAACCTGTGGCTGCACAAAGTAGGATTGGAAGTACCCACTAATTTGTATAAATTGCCATGGTCTGACTTGCAGGTAATTCAGAGATTAATTGGCCCTAATAACGGTGACTGGATCAAGCCTACTAACAGAAGAGATTATTCATTATATATTCTTCTGTGAATTGTACGCTGGTCCCAGGAAAAGATTTCTTGCACCTTTGTTGGGAAGAATCTTGAATAAAATTGTGGTTGTGTAAACTGTTTCAAAGATATGGATCTGGATGTAGCCAATGAAGTAGCTTCATTTGCTATGGCTGCTAAAAAGATTAGAACAAAGGTCCTAAAAACTGTTGATGCAAGCTGTGCAGATCATGATAAATGGATCTGACTGGCTTGTTCAACCTTTTTTTTACGTATGTCTTTCTTTTCTGGTAAAATTGTAAGAACCTATAGTTTTATGTAGGCATGTGCTCCGCTCCGATTAGAACCGGAGAATCAGAAGCGAATTGGCCTGCTCCGCCTTGCCCAGAGGTGGAGTAGAAGCGGACAGCGGACCCCTAGAAGCAAGGCGAAGAGAAGCACCCATTTTCGGAGCGATCCTCTTTCCATGGACCGATCCGATCGCCATTTTGAAACATTTCGCCCATAGGATTGCATTGCGGAAAAGAAAAGGGGATAATTGTGTTGTTTTGGAAGCTATCTTTCTGAAAATTCTTGTGCTTACAGAGTCATGGCTGGGGGTCATTTTGAGCCTACTCTCAGCTCTCTGCATGCTGCGGTTCGCTTGCTAGAATTTTTTAAAAAGTAGGGTAAAGGCAGGAAAAAGATTACCTTTTCAAAGGGCTGAGGGGCAGAGTCAGCTCCCAGTCATGATCACATGATCCCAAAGTTGGAGGAGGGGATAGGCAAAACGGGTAACTTGGGATTCTGGGAACTTCTCTTTCTTAGTCTGAACGGACTTTTCCCAGTGTTTTTTTTAAAACAGTAGCCCCACCAAATGCACAAACACAACCTGAAATCATATACTAAGCCAATAATAAGAGATAGAAAAAACACAGCACTGCTACCCACCCTAACTTTGGGGAACAACTGAAAACATGTGGTGCAAGGGGATGAGCTCCCCTAGGGCATGTGGACATGCCCTGTGCACTCTCCTGTACTTGGAGGGCCATCAGAGCCTTCCAAAGAGTCACCCAGTGAAGCAATGCCTATCATGAGTTGAAGTGATTGTTTGCTTCTTAAAGACTGGTACCTAGACAAGACCAGTCAAATTGGCAGATGCTTCCCCCTTTGGGCACGTCCACCCCCCCTCTTACTGGTAAAAGACAGATATAGCCTTTTAAAAAAAGTTCTTCTTGTTGTTTATTCAGCAACACTGCTGCTTTTAATTCCACCCCTCCTTTGTTTGTTTATTTATTTATTTATTCCATTTTATATGCATTACTGGCTTATCCTTGGCTCACTTCCTTATGCCCCAGAAATGTCTGCTGCCTGCCTGCCTTCCCTCTCTCCTCCCCTGCCCGCCTCGCAGGGATGTTGTGTGTCTGGCTTTGACTCAGGGGAGAAGTCCTTCCTGCGCTCAATTAGACTTTTGAAAGTTCCAAATCCATTTTTCAAGTGTGGAAGAAGATTCATATTTAGGTTCTTCTCTATTCCCCAATTCATGGCATCTTGGGATTTCCTTTGAAATGGCCCCATTGAGCTGTCTGCAGGTTTAAGCTCTGCCAAAAATCAGGGGATGATGGGATTGCCTTGTACCTTGGCATGATTGTGGGTCTAGATGGCATCTGTGAGTGTGCCCACTTCCCTTTTTTTATCTGTCCAAATGTCAGAGAACAGTCCACGTCTGCAAATGGGGTGCCCAATTTTCATAAATTCCCCAAAAATCAGGGGATAATGGGACTGCCTTGAGTCTTGGCATGCATGTGTATCCCTGGATAAGCTATCATGGTGGTGAGTTTGAGTTTTTTAACGTGCAAATTGACAGAGCTATTGAAAGAAGTGTGAATGGGGTGCCCGATTTTCATAAATTCCCCAAAAATCAGGGGATGATGGGACTGCCTTGAGTCTTGGCATGCATATGTATCCCTGGATAAGCTATCATGGTGGTGAGTTTGAGGTTTCTAACGTGCAAATTGACGGAGCTATCAAAAGGGGTGTGAATGGGGTGCCCGATTTTCATAAATTCCCCAAAAATCAGGGGATGATGGGATTGCCTTGATTCTTGGTGTGCATGTGTATACCCCCATGAGGTATCATGGTGCCAAACTTGAGGTTTCTAACTTTCACAGAAAAAAAGTTGTATACTTTTTTAACTTAATGCAAGCCTATGGGGGGGGAAGCGGAGCTCCGATCCGGATCCGGAGCTCCGCAGCGGAGCGGAGCGAACACAGGCGGAGCGGGGGCGGAGCGAAGTGGCCCGATCCACAAATCGCGGATCTGGAAGAGAAGCAGAGTGGGGGTCCGTGCACACCCCTAGTTTTATGCAATACAATTGACTGACTGACTGAGACTACTAATGAAGTTGTGTCTAATCGTGACTGATGACATTTATTCTTTCTTGTTGGAAGCTCCATGATCAAAATATTTTGCATCAAATGATGCTCCACCTCCTAGCCAATGCTGTCAAATTTATTTGTATGGAATGCAGACAATGTCATTGTATAAAGCTGACAACCTAACAATACCCCAAACAGAAACAGAGTATATATTGAACAGCAGCACTTTGTGCATATAAAAACGGTAATTTGTAAATTACTGGTTTTTCAACAGAATTTATTTTGGGAGGGGTGTTTGTATTTGAAGTTAGAGTATCTTTTAGCCTACTTTACTTGAACAACGAGTATGGATTTTTTTGAATACAATTTATAATTTAATGTACATCCATAACAATAATTTTTTAAAGTGAGGATAGGGCACCATTTGGATTTTCTGCCCCAAGGGCCAAATTATCTAGTCCAACCCTGTAACAAATCATGTTACAAAAGTTGATGGTACAGAAAGTGCATCGCCATCTCATCTAAATCCTCTCACATCCTATCGTCTTCAACAAATGGCATGAGAGAAAAGGTATGGGTGTGGGGTTTCATTGGAACTTATTTAACATGTGAAGGTTCAAACCCACAATGTTCTGGGTGAAGCAGGGAGAGATGGAGAGTTCACTTCAGACGACTCCCTGTTTGATACTTTAATTGACAGTGAAGAATTTAAAAGCACAGGTGAAAAAGGCTATAATTGATTGCCAGTAGATGGGTATTTTCTGGCAGAGGTTTCTATGCAAGAAGAAGAAGTTTATTTATGTTATTTAATCATTTATATCCTATCTTTCCCATACTCACACTCAATTATGTAAGAGGCTGTCCTGTGGTAAATATATTTCAGGAATGGACCATATGCAGGTGAGGTACTGAATTTGTGAATCTCTTAGTAACTATTTTTCCCCTTCCAGAGCAATTGGCCACAGGAGGGAGGCAATTTTAATTGGGAAACTGTGGCTGATGCAAGTCAGAAAGGTTAATATCCCCTCCACGCTCTGAGTAAATCCAAGCCCTCCATAGCTGCATTTCAGTTTGTTAAAAATGTGTACTTTTGCCTTATTTAATCTCCCAATCAGACCCTTTTTATAATTGTAAAGTAAATATATTATTACAGATTATTCAGCACTAACTGGAAAAAAAATGGCCAAAAGGAAATTTTTAATTTCATGTATTTTAAATATTTATTATATGCTTTTATATGTTTTATTGGTCTGTTGGTCTGTAATAAAAGGAATTGAAATTGATTGGCCAAAACCTGCAGGAGCTTCTGCAAACGCCAGCCAAGTGCACAGCCAACTTTGCCCTTTCCCCTTGCAGGGAATGAGGAGCAGGACTTCCTTTTGCTTCTAGGACAGAACTTTAAGGAGGCTTCATGCAATCATACTCTGTTTTAATTCCATGTATTTTAAATGTTTTCATATGTTTTATTGGTCTCTTGACTGTAATAAAAAGAATTGACCTTCTTCTTCTTCTTCTTCTTCTTCTTCTTCCGCTGCCAGGATTACAAACATTGATTTTTCTAAGGCATGGGTTATGTTTGAACTCCATGCATCCCCTAGAAGCCCTTATATTCAGAGTGGCCAGTGTGAACTCAGCAGGGAAACAGATAACTACTTAAACCTGCCTGTAAGGAAGAAAAACTGTCCATGTAGTGTTACGAGCACTGGCAAAAAGGTAAAGCAATTAAAAAAAACTACCCCCCCCCAAAAAAAAACCCCGCCCCAAACCCCATTCAGACTTGATGTCAATAAAGACAGGCTGTGAAATATTAATTTCAGTTTGCCTGTTGCCACATGTCCTCCGTTCCCACACATACAAGAACTCACATGCATACATGTGTCAAGGCAGACATGGGAATGAACAGACTTTTGCATTCGTTGTGGTGTGCACACAGCAGATTGATGCACTATATTTCAACCATTGGGAAGCAGTTACTTCAGAAGTGAGAGGAGATAAGGAATTTGGCTCAAAGAACTGTTCAAACCCAAAGTTACAGACTTTATTTTTCAACACTCACACGTACACACGTTATGAAAGAGAAACCAAGCTTGGTTAGTATACCAAACCCCAGGCAAATGGATCAGTCTACTAGTTCTAACAGGCCTGACATAGAGACAGAGAAAGACGGAGATTAGAGCCAGATCTACACCAATCAGGATATGACACTTTGAAAGCAGTTTGAAAACAGTATATTAAATGTGTCATGGGCCCCAACAGTTGTCAACAAACAAGGCAGGATCTACAAAACTGTTATAAAACAGTAGTGTAGATCCTGCCTTAGATAGTGGGAGGCAGTGCTATGGAATTAGGGTGACCATATGGAAAGAAGGACAGGGCTCCTGTATCTTTAACAGCTATATCAAAAAGGGAATTTCAGCGGGTGTCATTTGTATATATATGAAGAACCTGGTGAAATTCCCTCTTCATCACAACAGTTAAAGCTGCATGATCCCTACTCTCTTGACCAGATGCAAAAGAGGGCAGGGCTCCTACAGCTTTAAATGATGTGATGAACAGGGAATTTCACCAGGTTCTTCATATATACAAATGACACTTGCTGAAATTCCCTTTCCAATACAACTGTTAAAGATACACGAGCCCTGTCCTCCTTTCCATATGGCCACCCTAGGTTTCTGGTTGGAACCTTCTTGCTTGTTGCAATCTGCTGGAGAAGACTTCTTCAAGGTTTCTTCTTTGCATGAAGTAAAATCTATTAAGGCTTGGGACAGGGCATTCTCTGTTGTGGCACCACAATTTTGGAAACAGACCCCTAGGAGGTCCCCGCTATGCCTCTTCATTACTAACCTTTAGTTACAAAACTAAAACTTTTTTTAAAAAAAACCACTGGTGCCTTTTAAATAGTTTTAATTTCTACATTGTTCTCTTCAGATTATATTGATATTTCTTGTTTATTGCTTGGGTTTCTAATATTGATTATTCAGTACCTTCAGTGTTGCTTTTCACAGAAAGGTGACCAATAAGTAACTATTTAGATGCAAGCGGTAAAGGCCAAGCTACATATTTTTGGCTGGCAGCTGTAAATATTGACTATGCTGTTTGCATTTCCCATAGGTTTTCATGGCTAACAGCCATAGTTTCAGAAGAGCCAAAATTCTCTGGGCAGTGTACAATAGGCTATAAATATATTACAAAACTAACAGCGAAGTGTAACTCCATTCCAGCACATAAAACCAAGTTAACATCATTAACAGAATAAAGTGCTAAAACATTCTATCATCATCATCATCTCCATACTGCGCCACAGCCAAAGCTCTCTGGGCTGTTTACAACAATTAAGAAAATACAACAGCTTTACAAAATACAACATAATATAAACAATTAAAAAAAACCCACAAAAGTTAAAACAACATAAACAGCTAAAAGCAATTTAAATAAATAATATACTCCCTAAGAGCAGGCATAGATGTACCATCATATACCATTAGATGCCTGGGAGTAAAGGGTGGTCTTTACCAGGTGCCGAAAAAATGCCACGGTTGGAGCCAGGCGGGTTTCATTGGGGAGCTCATTCCATGTTACATGTTCTTAAGAGATTTTAGGAAAATGATCCCTTTTTCAATCCATTTCTCACATATTTTTCAAAATACAAACATAAGAAGAGCCATGCTGGATCAGACCAAGGGTCCATCTCATCCAACACTTCTGTTCACACAGGGGCCAACCAGCTTTTGCTCAGGAACCCACAAGCAGGACATGAGTGCAACAGAACACACACACACCCATGTTCCCCAGCAACTGGTGTACATAGACATACTGCCTCTGATACTGGAGGTAGCACATAACCATCTGGACTAGTCTAACCCCCTTTTAAAACCATCCAAATTAGTGGACATCACTGCATCTTGTAGAAGGGAATTCCATAGTTTAACTTATACAATGTGTGAAGAAGTACTTCCTTTTATCTGTCCTGAATCTTCCACCATTCAGCTTCATGGGATGAACCTGGCTTCTAGAATTAAGAAGGAGTATTATGAGAACTACCACAAATAAATATATCACTTTGTACTAAATTGTTACCATTGAAAATACAAAGGCAGCAGTTCTGTGCAACTAGTCACACACAGACACATTCTATGGGAATAAATGGAAAAGGGTGGCCATGTGTCCCATCCTCCCCTGAAGACAGTCCTCTGTTTGATGCGCCATCTTGTCCAATGCTGGTTTGCAGTTAGAGAACCATCTGCAGTTAGCACCTTGACAACTAGGGGTGTGCACGGACCCCCCGCTCCGCCCCGCGGGCCGATCCGAAAATTTTGGGTCGGCCCGCTCCACTCCGCGCTGCTCCACCCATACTCCGCTCCTCTTCGCCGCAGAGCTCCGGCTCCGAATCGGAGCTCCGCAGTGGAGGGGAGTGGCGCCAGGTAAGGCCGGGAGAGGAGGGCGGGAGGTTTACCGGGCCCTGCCGCCATCGCTGCCCGTGTGGCAATGGCGGCAGAGCCCGGTAAGGGACCAAGGGGGAGGGGGGCCCGTGTGGCGACGGCGGCAGAGCCCGGTAAGGGACCAAGGGAGGAGGGCGGCCCAGACTTCCTGGTTGAACCACGGGCTCAATTGAAGACACCGACGGACCGCGGACGGAGGCAGATAAGGGAGAGGAGGGCAGGGCCGGTAAACCCCACTTACCTTTCCGGCGGAGCTCCGGATCGAGGCGAAGGATCCGCCTTCACCTCGATCCTCTTCACCACGTTCCGCCGGCCCCCCAATCCTCTTCGCCTCTGCCTTAAGGGCAGGCGAAGCCCCCTGCTCCACTTCTAATTCGCTGGTCCGATTAGATGCGGAGCACATCCCTATTGACAACTGACTGAACAGGCAAGCACACAGGCCGCAGTCTTCCACGCTATGGTGAGATGTACTATGGGCACATCTACACCAGCCCTATATCCCAGGATCTCTGATGGTCTGTTGATTGTAACAATAAAAATTTGATGGGGTATCCCGGGATCCTCCCGGGATCATTCCTGTGCATCCAAATGCCACACAGGGGATCCCAGGCACAGGCAGGGACGATCCTCCCATTTTCCTGGGATAACCCTTAGGTGTAGAAAGGGCCTGTGTTTCTATTTAAGTTACAATAATTATTTCTAAATTTGTATCTAAATTAGCCCAAGAACATTTTATGCACATCTCCATCTCCTTTTGCCCTCTTTTTTGGTGATTCGTGAGTGGCCACCCTATAAATCATACTGGCAGTTAATGGACAGTAGGATTCACTCTTTTCATAGCTTTTTGATGCATGAAAATAGTGTTAGTCATTTTGGAAGGGCTGAAATGTACTTTATTGTACAGGACATTCTAATTTCAGTGCAAATAGGTCGAGGTGATCTGACACAGTCCTCCCCACCCCCTGTTCTTCAGCTTTTGGCACAATATGACTACCTGAATGCAGCAAAATCTTGAAAAGTTTTCATTCTGATACAGAAATTAAAAAACACAAACAAACTTAGGTGCTATTACTTTAACTAAAACCTTCATTGATTTTCTGTAAATGTGTTCAAAACAAAACTCCTTCAGAGTTTTGCAGGAATCAGATCTCGTTACTTTCTTGGGAAGGCTGGATTCCAATCTGTGATACAGCGCTGGGCATCATACCCTTTGCTCCATTTAATAGAAACTCCTGCAGCACTTAATATGTCTGCCCTGGGAGTCAGGGAAGAAGGGACAGGGAATCATTGCTCCTCATGGGCCAGTGGCAGAAATTGGCTGTATTTTACCCAGCCTGCCCATAATACAGTTGAGGTGGAGCTTGCGCATGCTTGAGAACTTAATAATGGTCTGAACCTTTCCTTCATGCTGTCTGTCATAGAGATCTAACCTCCACATTGATTACTGGGACAGCTTTTTCGTCATTGGGGAAGAAATTGCTGTGTGAGCCAGAAGAAATAGGGGGAGACAGGAAGACCTTGGAACATGCCTAGAATGGCTGCTGAGGAAGCTGAGACCTGCCTTAATTTTCTTATCCTCCACTTTTATTGGCTGTTGTGTCACACAAAATATATTTGTGGGCCTCCCTTCTCCATTAAATGCAGGGTTTTGACCCTGCACCTTGGACGAGGTGAAGGTTTTGGCCACCTACTAGGTGCTTGGGAGTGGGTGGGACCCCCACTGTACCTCTTCCTACACCCAAGTGCCCAGGTGTGTTCGTTTGGCTCTGTGCCTTCCTTTGTAATATGCAGTATGGTCTGTCATCCACAATGCCTTGCATCAGGGCTGGCATCATGAAATTGGCATTCTCAATCACCTGGTGACGCTCAATCCTCCTGCCCATGCTGCATGTCCCCTCCATTATTGCTGCCTCTGCTGTTGCAGTGACAGGGCCAAGGAGAAGGATTGACATTCTCTATTCAGCTTTCCCTCTCCTTCTGGATAGCGACATGAGTTGGGCCCAGAGGGAGAGGGAGGTGGTGGCCCAATCAGGGGAGTGGCCTGCACTGTGGTCCTCTCGAATTGGGACCTGCTCTAGGATGGTCATGATTCCTATTTTACTAGCACAGTCCTCTACTTAAAGGGCAGCCAGAAGACTCTTCTCTGTTTGAAGGCATCCTCTTTTTGAAAAGCTGTCCTATCCAATTCCACTTTAAAGATAAAGAACTGCACATAAGTTACGTTGCAGTTAAAATGCACACAGTTAAACTATGGAATTTGCTACAAGACATAGTGATGGCCACCAATTTGGATGGCTATAAAATTCCTGGAGGAAATGGCTATCGATGGCTACTAGTCCTGATGGCTATATGCTACCTCTTGTAAACTGATTGGCCACTGTCCAGAATCCAGCATACCTCTTCTATTCTGACCATTGCCCATCAACAGTTAGCAGCCAGGTCAACTGGTCATTGTTTTTTAAATTTAAATTATAATAATTATTTCCAAATTTGCATGCATAAATGTTATGCAGATTTGTGCCCTGTTTGGTTCTCCTTTTTTGGTGATGCATTTTCTCTTTTTGGGAGATTCATAAGTGGCCACCCTATAAGAAATGCCACTATGGAAAAACCTTAGGCTGTAGTCAGCTGTTTGTCCTTCCTCATAAGCAGGGCAATGTCTGCTGAGGAGTGGGGTGGAGCAGGTAGGAATGACCAGTAGATGTGGGAATCAAGCACAGTATGAACCTATGGGCCCCAGTTTAGGCTACAGATTTCAAAAAATCTTCTTCACAGCAGTTCTCCAAGGCAAATGAAGAAAAAATGTGAGACCTAACTACTGACATTATCTAAAGTGTCCCCACCTCCCGCTTCAAACTACATAATGCGGCTTGACCCACTCAGTCTAGTCTGGTCTGGCTCTTGATATAGAAGAATATTTAGATAAAAGTCTTGTTATACAAATGGTAACTAGTTAACTATAATGAGTGGCATAGTTGAAAACGCATTTATGTTTCAAGCTAGACCTGTGTTCACCTGGTTCCTCGTGTATTAGAGTGAGAATAGCTTTTACAGAGTGAAATGTGCTCTTCTTGATACCTGCTCTAGCAAATTAACCCTTCCCTCCCCCTTGGAGTGTTAAATGATTATGGTTTGCTGTTTGCTGAGCTTATATATAAGTGAAAGAACACACACACACACACAGAGAAAGACAGACAGATATATATATCTATATATAGATATATATAGATATATATAGATATATATATTCTTATACATTTTGCCATAAAAAGGGAAAAAGAATAACACTGAGATACCAAAAAAGTATTGGAGCAGCTTAAAGATGAACAAATTTATTAAGTCTTAAGCTTTCTTAAAGGAGATCTACACTACTGCTTTAAAGTGGTATTGAAGTGCACTGATAACCATTGGGACACATTACATACACTGCTTTCATAGTATTATTTCATGTTTTTTATTCCACATTATCCAAAATGCCACAACAAATGTCATTTTGTATCCCATGAGATATGAATGCACAAGAAGGATATAGTGTTATTATTTATTACATTTATATCCTGCCTTTTTCCTCCAAGGAACCCAAGGCAGCATACATAATCCTTCTCTCCATTTTATCCTCACAACAACAACGCTGTGAGGTTGGTTGGGCTGAGAGTCTGTGACTGGCACAAATTACCCTACCCAGTGCCTGTTTACCCTACCCTGTGCCTGTTTGCTTTCTCTTCCCCTCCTTATTGTTTTATTATGGTTTTATTAGAATGTAAGCCTATGCGGCAGGGTCTTGCTATTTACTGTTTTACTCTGTACAGGACCATGTACATTGATGGTGCTATATAAATAAATAAATTAATAATAATAATAATAATAATAATAATTTCACCCAGTGGGTTTCCATGGCCAAGTGGGGACTAGAACCTGGATCTCCTGACTCTCAGTCCAACACCCTAGCCACTTTACCACACTGGCTCTCATGATGAGATTGTAATGATTTGATACTAGGTGTAGATCTGGCCTTAGACAACAGTCTACTTCATCAGATGCATGAAATATTATATCAAGTTACAAGCACATAAAATATTAGAAGTTTGCACCAACCCACAGCTTCAACTCAAAGCCCAATTTGGCTCCAATCAAGCCAGAGTCTGCCCATTTCAACTTGGTACCAAACCCAAGTTGAGGATAGAAAATATGAAGCTTCAAAGAAAGTCCAAAAAAGGCTATATATTTTTCTCTTGGTCAGAAGATAATGATAGCTGCAGGCATAACCACAATTTAGGAAGGGATTATGCATGCCAAATGTCAGAACAATAGGTACTGGCAACTTTGTGCTATGTTCACATGTACATTAAAAGGGAACTGCCTCTAACTTTTGTATTTCATGGCATAATTGTATGGAGCTTGCCAAATTTCAGAATAATAGTGGCAGGGGTTTTGTGTAAGAGTAACTTTTACATTTTGAGGGTCTCCAAATGTAGATGTCCTTACACCCACATGTTCTTTTGTGGACCATTGTTCTGATGACAGACAGTGGCCACTCACAAATCAGTTCTTGGGTGATAACACAGACAACCTTGCATTGGTGAGATGATTATCACATGTTTTGTTGTTGTTGTTTATTCGTTCAGTCGCTTCTGACTCTTTGTGACTTCATAGACCAGCCCACGCCAGAGCTTTCTGTCAGCTGTCGCCACCCCTAGCTCCCCCAGGGTCAAGTCTGATTTAAAAAAAAAAAACACCCTCTGCCCCTGTTCAAGCAATAGATGACAGAGTTGTACCACTGATCTTAAGAATGGCCAGCTTAAGATCAGTGACAGCATGTCCTAGAAGGCTGAAGTGTCTCCCCATTGGTTTTTGAATATTGCCATTTCTGAAAGTTAGATATGTGCCCATTTATTCTTTTGCATATGGGCAGGCCAGATTGTCCTCTGTAGAATGTAGGGACACCACCTCTATGCAGCATTGAAAAGGGAGGAAAGTTATGCAAGAAAGCTGTTGTCCTAAATCAGGAAGATTGAAAACTGGCGGGAACTCTTGATGGCTGAGCCCAACCAATGTTTACTGAGGGGCATGTGAAATTGATTGGTGCCTCCATTATTTTGAAGGGGTATAGCCAAAGAGCACAGTGAACGTAACTTTATAGATCAATACAAATCTCATTTTCAGCAAAATAATAACCTGAAAATGACCTTTGTAAAATATTGGCACTATAGCCAATTTGTTGGGGTGGGTCGGTGTGGAGTTTATTTCCTACATGGTTTAGGAACACACAAATTAAATTGGGTTGGATACAGAGGCAGGTTCTCCAGTGAAAAACTATGTTTTACAACATACCTGAAATTCTGATGCCAAGGCAACCATTTCAAGATTACTCCAAGTAAAATTGGATTAGATTATACCAACTAAGGCAATCAATTTGCATAATCCATTCTTTCCTTCCTGCAGACCTTGGGTTGCTACGACATAACAAACCCTTACACTAGGCCCTTCGCAAAACCCTTCTCAAGCCATGCACCACCACTTGAAAACCTGAGGGAGGGTTAATTAAAATGTTTCCCCAAGCTATGAGGGAAACAGGTTTAATACTGGATCTGCTCTAAATATACTGTGGCTATAATATGGGGTGGGTGTTTAATAACTGTAAGGCAGGTAAATCATGCCAAGCTGACATGTGGCATTTGGTAGCTAACAAAATAATAATAAGTTTATAGTTATTTAAAGACTTTAAATAAAAATAGAATACTTTCAATCCTGCCTAATCTAAACTCTACACACCTACCACCTCTCTCTCTTTACAACAATCCTAAATCCCTAGAATCTAAACTCTTCTTACTTTACAAATAAAAACCACAAGAAAACAAACCCTAAAAACCCTCCTCTCCACAAACTCCCAACACACTCCTTATATTCTCCTCTTTCCCCCCTACCTATGACATCATAAACCACACCCACTCAGTTCTAATATTCTCTACTTACCAGACATACTAATCCAGAGATAATCAATTGTGTGGTAGCACCACAGTTACCTTGCCTGAGAATGTTCTGCTTCAACCAGGACTGTACACACTGTTCTGCTCATAATATGTATGACAATGGACAACCCTAGAGCTTCTGTATTACTTCATGATTCTCTTTGATTTTGTGACTTTGCTGTTTTAAACCACCTGTTTTCAATCTTTCATCCCATGGCCAGCTGAGGTTGTTGATTTCATGTCTCCAGTAAATGTTAATGTATTTCTCCTAGACTATTAATGCTGTTTTGTTAGGGGGTTATTACTGTCTTGAGAGGTAAAATGCTTGTAGCATTTTTATGAAACCAAAGAACATGCTGTGCACTTTTCCGAGGTGAGTTAGAAATGCCGGCTGAAACTCTGAGAACTCTGATATATGTATTTAGCTTCCTACCAAGTCTGTTAGTCAGTTAGCAGGAAGAGGCAATTGCCATGCAAAAGGCACAGTGTTTAGCATTCCAGTTATTTGCTTTCTAGTTGATTCTGAGAAGTGTAGCACCAGTGGTTTATGTTTAAGTTCTACTGAAAAGGTAGTGGGTTAGGTCAGATACAAACTTCTACCTGCATGTCTGCCATGATCAAACAATTGGAGCTTCAGCAAGAAGCAGTGCTGGCCCAAGACATTTTGCTGCCTGAGGTGAATTGCAAGATGGCCTCCTCTCCATTCCACATAGAGAAGACCACTGGACAATCATTTCATTTTTTCATTTTTCATTTTCATTTATTGCATTTTTATACCGCCCAATAGCCGAAGCTCTCTGGGCGGTTTACAAAAATTAAAAACTACAACAATATTTAACAATGTACAAAACAATATCACAATATTCAAAATATACTAAACACGCATGTACAGCAAAACAAACCAGGTAAAGGAAAAAAAGCCTTCAGCTCCAGCCTTGCTTTAATGTCTCCAGGTGGGGGGGAGGGGAGCAGGTGGAATAGCTCACCCTTGATGGTCCAGCATTTCTCCCCCAGAAGCAGCACTCCCCAGCCTTCAGCTCCTGCCTTGCTTTAAAATCTCCAGGTGGAGGGGGGAGGGAGGGGAGCAGGTGGAATAGCTCACCCTTGATGGTCCAGCATTTCTCCCCCAGAAGCAGCACTCCCCAGCCTTCAGCTCCTGCCTTGCTTTAAAGTCTCCAGGTGGAGGGGGGAGGGAGGGGAGCAGGTGGAATAGCTCACCCTTGATGGTCCAGCATTTCTCCCCCAGAAGCAGCACAATCAAATCTTATTTCAACACTGGCGATTGGTTGTCATCCTCCACCACAACTGAGGACAGCAAGCTAGTTTAAGGGGAGAAGGGCAGACCATGCAGCACCTACAGAGCTCTGTCTTCCAACAAAGGGGACCAGCCAGGGAGGTCAAGAGGAATGGGTGGAGCGGGCTGCCACTATTGTTTCATCCTACAGCCCCCATCGACTCTAGCCAGCATAGCCAATGGTGAAGGGTAATGGGAGTTGTAGGTCAAAACATCTGAAGGTCCACAAGTTGCACCTCCCCCTGTGGCAGCCACCTCACCCTGCCTAATGACACCATAAGGGCTTTTGAATTAATGTGCTAGTATTTCTAATTCATTAATAATGAGGATGAGAAAAAGTATATTTTTCCCAGCCTTGTCTTTTTGATTCTTAAGAAACTAGACCTGAGGCTGTTTTTTGTGAACTGCCCAGAAACTTTCAGCTATTGGGTGGTATAAAAATGTAATAAATAAATAAATAAGATGGGGGCAACTGGTAAATTGGATAAATTCCTGAAGTAGAAGGTTATCAATGGCTACAAGTCCTGATGGCTATGTGCTACCTCCAGTATCAGAGGCAGTAAGCCTAAGTAGTACAAGTATGACCATCCATCAAACTCCTAAGCCCCGCCCCCTGACAGGTGCCCCTCCCCTTTTAGACCGGAAGTCCCGCCTTAGACGGAAGTCCCGCCTCCGGAAGTCCCTCCTCCGGAAAGAGTGGTCACCTGACATGGATCACATGACCCCAGCGGGGTCATGTGACCCCTCTAGGGTTGCGTCAGACCCCCCTCGACCAATAGGAAGGGGTTTTAGAGCCCTAACCCTTACGGGATTGGAGAAATCCCCCCTAGATTGATATCTCGATGTTGATTGGTCCAAAGGGGGTCATGTGACCCCTCTAGGATTGCGGAAGGCCGGGCTCGACCAATAGGAAGGGGTTTTAGAGCCCTAACCCTTACGGGATTGGAGAAATCCCCCCTAGATTGATATCTCGATGTTGATTGGTCCAAAGGGGGTCATGTGACCCCTCTAGGATTGCGGAAGGCCGGGCTCGCCCAATAGGAAGGGGTTTTAGAGCCCTAACCCTTACGGGATTGGAGAAATCCCCCCTAGATTGATATCTCGATGCTGATTGGTCCAAAGGGGGTCATGTGACCCCTCACGGAAAGCGGAAGGCCGGCCTCGACCAATAGGATGAGGTTTTAGAGGGTGCATGTGGTCCTGTAAGGCCAACCCCCTCGCTCTAGACGCGTATAGAAGGGAGCCCCCCATTTTGCCTGCCCAGACACGTTTTTCCTGCATAGAGAAGATGGCGAATCCAACCCCAGCCAGCGGATCTTCAACAGTGCCTCTACAGACCCCCCTGAGGAATCAAAACAGAAAGATGAATAAGATGGCGAATCCAACCTCCGCCAGTGGCTCTTCACCAGTTCCTCCACAGACACCCTTGAGGAATCAAAACAGAAAAATGAATAAAGCCTCACGTAAACGGTATATCAGCTCTAGTTCTGAAGATGATGTTTTCCTCCCATGTAAACGTCTAGACATGGAACAAACGGATCAGCCTGAGACACTCCAAATGTGGCACAGCGTCTTAGAAGTAATTTCTGCAGAGAACCTTGAGGTAATCAAAAATCAATCTATCCGTCTCTGTGCAATACTTACCTGTGGTATAAAGGCCCTCATACATGTTCTATTTATAGGCATCCGCTGTGAAAACACCCAACACAGAAAGTTCAGAGGTCCCCCCAGTTTCGGCCTTGATAAATATGTCTTCAAATGGAAATGCTGAAATAGAGGTGTGTGATTAATTCTATAATTTTAGACTGAAAACTCTGATGTGTATCTTTAATATACTAACCACCATCTTATAATTATTTTTTCAGGATTTTAATCTTACAGCTGGTCAAACAGGACCCGTCCACATGTGTGAGATTCTCGGGCTGCAAGCTAGTGAAATAGCTTATACCTCTCCACGAATGAGACGCAAAGCTATGGATATGCTAGTGCGATCTACAGTTTTTGCAATTTTGAGACATTGTTTAAACCAGTACCTGCATGAAACCTGCATGGGGTGTACTTTGAAGGCGCCTGGGCAATCTGCACACGAGTGTCTAGTCTGGCCCAAAAGTGTCATATCTAGAAAATTGCGAATTGTATGTGGGAAAATCAGTTTTAAAAGCATATTACATGTTGTCATTCTAATCGGTTACAGTTTAAACTGTCTTGTTCTCACACCAAAGCACGTTGATCAAATTTTGATATTAATTACAAAAATTGGGAGGTCACACAACGCCTTGAAAACATTAAATACACTCCTGAAACCAGTACATGAACCGTTTTTAAACCGTGTCGTACATGTTATTCAGAAAAGAAAATATCAATACTTCATGCAGTAGGTATAATAAAAGTGATTTATTTTTTAAAAAAACATTAGTGTTTGCCTGTTTTGTAAAAAGAAAAATCATAAGTTGATCCATGCAGGGGCATTGCGTTGCCTTTGCTTTTTAGCACTTCTGTGAGAAAGGATAGGTGTGTGAACTGTTGTTGTTGTAAGGCTCTTGGGGGATTTTAGCTCATCCAAAGCTTCTCTGTTAGCAGGGTTGCCCACTACTGAGGTTGGAACGTTCAGTTCAGCCAGTGCCCTCATAAAAACATCCCAGCCTTTAGGGGTGCGTTTGTTTGATAGGGCATGCGTTTGCATGGCTCCCTTAACCAAATCCATCATATTTGAACCAGATATAACATCTCCCTTGTACACAAAGGTACCTTTCTCATCCCATGAGGAAACAGCCTTGTTTTTCTTCATTTTGTTTAATAGGAGTCTTCCATGTTTTTTATATCTAGCTGGTAGGATGTCGAGTACTTCTTGGTAGACATGGTCAGAATCCCCGGGTGCATCATCCATGGGTGGCGTTGTATGTTCTATGGTCTGTGTTGTCTGCGGCAGAAATAAGTTTAGGGTTTCTTTCTCAGCCTCCCTCTGTCTCACATGTGTTAGATATTTTTGCAGCAAAGAATCATACTGTTTGGCTTTTTCATATTCAGTTAAACCCTGTCTGTTAAGAATGTTCTGCATTTCAACATCCAGAGAGTTTATTGTTGCACTCCTAATGTCCTCTTCCTTAGATTGGCCCTTTAGTTTTTCTAGTTGGTGGCTGGGGATCAAATACATCTTTTCAGCATACTCCATTAGCGACTGGTTAAAAGACCAGTGATCAGGGGGATTGCAAAACTTAGTAAGGGTCCAAGAAACCCACCAGATTGTTTCACCAGATACTTCTTCCTTCTCAGCGATATTTTCTTGTTACTCAACTTTTTAATAATGGCCCTCTTCTTTCTTAATACACGTACCTGCTGAGGAGATAGAGGTATGTTGCCTTTTAAAGTATTGAGGGCTATTTCCGCGATGGCGGCGACCAGGTCATCAGAAGCCGAACATAAAATAGCTTTTCTCTGACGCGGAGAGGCCTTAATAAGATGTTTTAAGAGAAACAGATTTCTTTTTACACGGACTGACATGTTGCCTTCCAGTCGGTCTGTACATCAATATTTAGTACAACACTAAAGGCGACGCTTTTTGTTACCCCCTGCAGTTTTTTTCATAGTGTACACTACTGGGAGGTCTGGTGGGAAAAGACCTGTTCTTAGTCTATAAGATTCAGGGGTAGTGGCATTTAAATCCACCACCAGATAACCATAAGGTTTGCTTGTAGAATCTGCAAAAGCTTCCATGAAGAATTGATTGTTTTGAGGATACATTTGACGAGCTAAAGTCGCAATTTGTAATTTATCTCTAGGGTTTTTGAACAGTACCATATATTTGGCATTTAGGCTGATGGTACGGTTGTTTTTTCCCTTGCAGAAAATATTCTGTGTGATGAAAAATACACTCAAATTCCGGTGATGTACGTACTGAGTAAAGGCCTTTTCAACTTCGCTATTATCAGACGCAGACAGCATGAGATCATCTATCACCAAAAAATTTACTTTATTGGGGGGTAACAAATCAGGATCATCAAGTTTCTCAGGCAGACCCTCCACAAAATGGATAAATGAGTATTTACACAAGAGATTTTTGTACAAAGGTTGCCAACAACCATAACACCATACAATATTTTCAGGTACCACAGAAAACACATTATGAGCATTGTCCAGCATATTTTTGATAAAAAAACTTTTCCCACAGTTGCTAGGACCGGCCAAAATAGCTGAAAAAGGATGCAGCCACCGTGTATCCATATTCAAAAACCATAAGGTAGAGTGTTAAACCCTTCAGTAATAACTCTTTTGTCGTATACCACTTTTTGAGTTTTTTTAAGAGTCTTTGATTCAAGGGACCAATTGGCTTTGTGCCTTACAATCCCTGGCTGTTGCACAACAATTTCATGAGTCGGCCCCTGGTCCCTGTCTGAGACGTATGCAAAAACCAGGTCTTTGAGACTGTCGAAATTAATTTTTTCACAATTAGCCGTGTTCAATGTGATCCCTTTGATTTTGAGAAAAGCTTTTCCTTTAGAATTTTTAAAACCATAAGATTTTGGACCTGCTGACACATACTCTGTGATAAAATCATCTGCGGGTATTTCACTTGTGAGGTCTCCTAAATAATCACCTAGGGGCGGTACCCACTCTCCAGGACGACTGACAAAAATCACAGAATCTGTGTCATGGTATAAGCACCGCTCTTGCAATCGGTCTAACACTTTGTACAGTTCAAGACGCGCATATGCCGTTGTAAATGCGGCTATAAACACGTTCTTCCTGCCTGTAACCGTGGGTCGTGTTACAGAATGTTTCCAGGACACACAGACAGCCTCGTCATCAATAACCCTGTCGAAAATCTGGCTTGCCTCAACTGGAGAACGGATCTGTAAAATCCTTATCAATGGTGTAATTTCATTTTTCATCCGTTCTTGGATTTTAGAGGTTGCTTTCTGTATGTCCGCGAGGTTCATGCATCCATTTGTTTGTCCATTATACAAGGTCAAATATTCATGTACTAGCCTAGCTGTTTGCCCATCCATGCTGCTGCAGACCAATGTTAGAAATAAGTATACATGGTGGCGGGCTTGCCCCTACATGTCTGCGTATGTATAAACTAACCGGCTTATCAAAAACCATGTTTCATGTATAGATATCCCCAGCGACAAATTAAGTGAAAAAATGGATAACAATATACGATCGGGACCACTCCAAAATCAGGATGATAAAGACTGGGGTAAGTTATTTTTTGTGTTTTAAAATATTTTAAGGTAATAACATGTAGCTGCTTCTGAAATATGGGTTGCTGTTGTTTTTACAGATGATTTCGCAATAACTAAGACCTCTTTAAAAAGGCCTGTGGTTGTGTCATCTCAGGATGCATTGAGGGGGTCAGGTAATAGTTATCTATGTGTAGGTGTGTGTGTGTGTGGTAAATACCAAATATTTTACAATACATCCTTGCATAAATGAAAACATCTTTATTATTGTTTGTTTGCTTTTAGAAAAAAACTCAACTGTTCAGGAGCCAGAGTATAAGAAAGCCACCCATAAGGCTAAACATCATGTCAAAATACAGACAGATAAAGGTACAGTCTACTATTGTTGCAGAAGATTTCGCAATAAGTAAGACTCTTTTTTAAAAAGACCAAGACAGTAGCAGCGGTGTCACAGTGTAGATAAATAAAATGTGTTAAGGATGATTGTACATAGTTAATGTAGATGTCTTTTGTTTGTTTGCTTTTAGAAAAAAACTCAACTGTTCAGGAGCCAGAGTATAAGAAAGCCACCCATAAGGCTAAACATCATGTCAAAATACAGACAGATAAAGGTACAGTCTACTATTGTTGCAGAAGATTTCGCAATAAGTAAGACTCTTTTTAAAAAGACCAAGACAGTAGCAGCGGTGTCACAGTGTAGATAAATAAAATGTGTTAAGGATGATTGTACATAGTTAATGTAGATGTCTTTTGTTTTTTCAGAGATGAAAAATACGGCTGTGAAAAGAGCTCGCTCAGAACCTGACGGTGTTGGGGGTCCAAAAACAAAAAAGCAGCGAAATGAAGACCCTCTAGTCTTACCAACTTTTGAATATCTTCGAGGGTTGACTGTCACAGAACTTGCAGCCTGGGTTGAATCAGCATTTGAAATTGCACAGCAAGGAGGTGACCTGTTGGTACAGAGAGCTATGGAACTCACCGCCCGTGGTCGTGGGGGTTCCGTCATAAATTCTCAGAATATTAAAAAACATCAAAGTTACGCGCGGCCGAACCATACATTTTTCAAACATGTGCAAGTAGGGGGTGGTCAGAGGTTTTGGAAAAGGGGGGCTCTGAGAAAGGGCTTTTACAAACGTCTGCCATATTGGAGGGCTAGGGTGTGTAAAATATTAAACAGAGCTAAAAAAACACTTGTGACACGTAAAAAGCAAATCCCCTGGTGAATATCTCCGGCTGACGTCATTGAGGATTTGTTGTATAGCATCGTATAGGGCCCTAACAGCCTGGGAAAATGAAGTTATACGGTCTAGATTAACAAATCTGAATTCTTCCCCTATGTGTAGGGCCCTGTACTGGCCCCTCTCGTACTCCCAACGCCTCACACGCTCTGCATATACCTGTGGTTGTTCCTCTGAACCCTCTGAGTCCTGGATGGGTTGGGACACCCCTAACGTATCGCTGTCTGCTTCACAAGAGGGTGTGGGGGGTAGGGAGTGATATATCTCTGAAGACTCAGCCTCTGGATCTGTTTCAGAAATTGGTGGTGAGGTTTGTCTTTGCTTTTTACGTGTCACAAGTGTTTTTTTAGCTCTGTTTAATATTTTACACACCCTAGCCCTCCAATATGGCAGACGTTTGTAAAAGCCCTTTCTCAGAGCCCCCCTTTTCCAAAACCTCTGACCACCCCCTACTTGCACATGTTTGAAAAATGTATGGTTCGGCCGCGCGTAACTTTGATGTTTTTTAATATTCTGAGAATTTATGACGGAACCCCCACGACCACGGGCGGTGAGTTCCATAGCTCTCTGTACCAACAGGTCACCTCCTTGCTGTGCAATTTCAAATGCTGATTCAACCCAGGCTGCAAGTTCTGTGACAGTCAACCCTCGAAGATATTCAAAAGTTGGTAAGACTAGAGGGTCTTCATTTCGCTGCTTTTTTGTTTTTGGACCCCCAACACCGTCAGGTTCTGAGCGAGCTCTTTTCACAGCCGTATTTTTCATCTCTGAAAAAACAAAAGACATCTACATTAACTATGTACAATCATCCTTAACACATTTTATTTATCTACACTGTGACACCGCTGCTACTGTCTTGGTCTTTTTAAAAAGAGTCTTACTTATTGCGAAATCTTCTGCAACAATAGTAGACTGTACCTTTATCTGTCTGTATTTTGACATGATGTTTAGCCTTATGGGTGGCTTTCTTATACTCTGGCTCCTGAACAGTTGAGTTTTTTTCTAAAAGCAAACAAACAAAAGACATCTACATTAACTATGTACAATCATCCTTAACACATTTTATTTATCTACACTGTGACACCGCTGCTACTGTCTTGGTCTTTTTAAAAAAGAGTCTTACTTATTGCGAAATCTTCTGCAACAATAGTAGACTGTACCTTTATCTGTCTGTATTTTGACATGATGTTTAGCCTTATGGGTGGCTTTCTTATACTCTGGCTCCTGAACAGTTGAGTTTTTTTCTAAAAGCAAACAAACAATAATAAAGATGTTTTCATTTATGCAAGGATGTATTGTAAAATATTTGGTATTTACCACACACACACACACCTACACATAGATAACTATTACCTGACCCCCTCAATGCATCCTGAGATGACACAACCACAGGCCTTTTTAAAGAGGTCTTAGTTATTGCGAAATCATCTGTAAAAACAACAGCAACCCATATTTCAGAAGCAGCTACATGTTATTACCTTAAAATATTTTAAAACACAAAAAATAACTTACCCCAGTCTTTATCATCCTGATTTTGGAGTGGTCCCGATCGTATATTGTTATCCATTTTTTCACTTAATTTGTCGCTGGGGATATCTATACATGAAACATGGTTTTTGATAAGCCGGTTAGTTTATACATACGCAGACATGTAGGGGCAAGCCCGCCACCATGTATACTTATTTCTAACATTGGTCTGCAGCAGCATGGATGGGCAAACAGCTAGGCTAGTACATGAATATTTGACCTTGTATAATGGACAAACAAATGGATGCATGAACCTCGCGGACATACAGAAAGCAACCTCTAAAATCCAAGAACGGATGAAAAATGAAATTACACCATTGATAAGGATTTTACAGATCCGTTCTCCAGTTGAGGCAAGCCAGATTTTCGACAGGGTTATTGATGACGAGGCTGTCTGTGTGTCCTGGAAACATTCTGTAACACGACCCACGGTTACAGGCAGGAAGAACGTGTTTATAGCCGCATTTACAACGGCATATGCGCGTCTTGAACTGTACAAAGTGTTAGACCGATTGCAAGAGCGGTGCTTATACCATGACACAGATTCTGTGATTTTTGTCAGTCGTCCTGGAGAGTGGGTACCGCCCCTAGGTGATTATTTAGGAGACCTCACAAGTGAAATACCCGCAGATGATTTTATCACAGAGTATGTGTCAGCAGGTCCAAAATCTTATGGTTTTAAAAATTCTAAAGGAAAAGCTTTTCTCAAAATCAAAGGGATCACATTGAACACGGCTAATTGTGAAAAAATTAATTTCGACAGTCTCAAAGACCTGGTTTTTGCATACGTCTCAGACAGGGACCAGGGGCCGACTCATGAAATTGTTGTGCAACAGCCAGGGATTGTAAGGCACAAAGCCAATTGGTCCCTTGAATCAAAGACTCTTAAAAAAACTCAAAAAGTGGTATACGACAAAAGAGTTATTACTGAAGGGTTTAACACTCTACCTTATGGTTTTTGAATATGGATACACGGTGGCTGCATCCTTTTTCAGCTATTTTGGCCGGTCCTAGCAACTGTGGGAAAAGTTTTTTTATCAAAAATATGCTGGACAATGCTCATAATGTGTTTTCTGTGGTACCTGAAAATATTGTATGGTGTTATGGTTGTTGGCAACCTTTGTACAAAAATCTCTTGTGTAAATACTCATTTATCCATTTTGTGGAGGGTCTGCCTGAGAAACTTGATGATCCTGATTTGTTACCCCCCAATAAAGTAAATTTTTTGGTGATAGATGATCTCATGCTGTCTGCGTCTGATAATAGCGAAGTTGAAAAGGCCTTTACTCAGTACGTACATCACCGGAATTTGAGTGTATTTTTCATCACACAGAATATTTTCTGCAAGGGAAAAAACAACCGTACCATCAGCCTAAATGCCAAATATATGGTACTGTTCAAAAACCCTAGAGATAAATTACAAATTGCGACTTTAGCTCGTCAAATGTATCCTCAAAACAATCAATTCTTCATGGAAGCTTTTGCAGATTCTACAAGCAAACCTTATGGTTATCTGGTGGTGGATTTAAATGCCACTACCCCTGAATCTTATAGACTAAGAACAGGTCTTTTCCCACCAGACCTCCCAGTAGTGTACACTATGAAAAAAACTGCAGGGGGTAACAAAAAGCGTCGCCTTTAGTGTTGTACTAAATATTGATGTACAGACCGACTGGAAGGCAACATGTCAGTCCGTGTAAAAAGAAATCTGTTTCTCTTAAAACATCTTATTAAGGCCTCTCCGCGTCAGAGAAAAGCTATTTTATGTTCGGCTTCTGATGACCTGGTCGCCGCCATCGCGGAAATAGCCCTCAATACTTTAAAAGGCAACATACCTCTATCTCCTCAGCAGGTACGTGTATTAAGAAAGAAGAGGGCCATTATTAAAAAGTTGAGTAACAAGAAAATATCGCTGAGAAGGAAGAAGTATCTGGTGAAACAATCTGGTGGGTTTCTTGGACCCTTACTAAGTTTTGCAATCCCCCTGATCACTGGTCTTTTAACCAGTCGCTAATGGAGTATGCTGAAAAGATGTATTTGATCCCCAGCCACCAACTAGAAAAACTAAAGGGCCAATCTAAGGAAGAGGACATTAGGAGTGCAACAATAAACTCTCTGGATGTTGAAATGCAGAACATTCTTAACAGACAGGGTTTAACTGAATATGAAAAAGCCAAACAGTATGATTCTTTGCTGCAAAAATATCTAACACATGTGAGACAGAGGGAGGCTGAGAAAGAAACCCTAAACTTATTTCTGCCGCAGACAACACAGACCATAGAACATACAACGCCACCCATGGATGATGCACCCGGGGATTCTGACCATGTCTACCAAGAAGTACTCGACATCCTACCAGCTAGATATAAAAAACATGGAAGACTCCTATTAAACAAAATGAAGAAAAACAAGGCTGTTTCCTCATGGGATGAGAAAGGTACCTTTGTGTACAAGGGAGATGTTATATCTGGTTCAAATATGATGGATTTGGTTAAGGGAGCCATGCAAACGCATGCCCTATCAAACAAACGCACCCCTAAAGGCTGGGATGTTTTTATGAGGGCACTGGCTGAACTGAACGTTCCAACCTCAGTAGTGGGCAACCCTGCTAACAGAGAAGCTTTGGATGAGCTAAAATCCCCCAAGAGCCTTACAACAACAACAGTTCACACACCTATCCTTTCTCACAGAAGTGCTAAAAAGCAAAGGCAACGCAATGCCCCTGCATGGATCAACTTATGATTTTTCTTTTTACAAAACAGGCAAACACTAATGTTTTTTTAAAAAATAAATCACTTTTATTATACCTACTGCATGAAGTATTGATATTTTCTTTTCTGAATAACATGTACGACACGGTTTAAAAACGGTTCATGTACTGGTTTCAGGAGTGTATTTAATGTTTTCAAGGCGTTGTGTGACCTCCCAATTTTTGTAATTAATATCAAAATTTGATCAACGTGCTTTGGTGTGAGAACAAGACAGTTTAAACTGTAACCGATTAGAATGACAACATGTAATATGCTTTTAAAACTGATTTTCCCACATACAATTCGCAATTTTCTAGATATGACACTTTTGGGCCAGACTAGACACTCGTGTGCAGATTGCCCAGGCGCCTTCAAAGTACACCCCATGCAGGTTTCATGCAGGTACTGGTTTAAACAATGTCTCAAAATTGCAAAAACTGTAGATCGCACTAGCATATCCATAGCTTTGCGTCTCATTCGTGGAGAGGTATAAGCTATTTCACTAGCTTGCAGCCCGAGAATCTCACACATGTGGACGGGTCCTGTTTGACCAGCTGTAAGATTAAAATCCTGAAAAAATAATTATAAGATGGTGGTTAGTATATTAAAGATACACATCAGAGTTTTCAGTCTAAAATTATAGAATTAATCACACACCTCTATTTCAGCATTTCCATTTGAAGACATATTTATCAAGGCCGAAACTGGGGGGACCTCTGAACTTTCTGTGTTGGGTGTTTTCACAGCGGATGCCTATAAATAGAACATGTATGAGGGCCTTTATACCACAGGTAAGTATTGCACAGAGACGGATAGATTGATTTTTGATTACCTCAAGGTTCTCTGCAGAAATTACTTCTAAGACGCTGTGCCACATTTGGAGTGTCTCAGGCTGATCCGTTTGTTCCATGTCTAGACGTTTACATGGGAGGAAAACATCATCTTCAGAACTAGAGCTGATATACCGTTTACGTGAGGCTTTATTCATTTTTCTGTTTTGATTCCTCAAGGGTGTCTGTGGAGGAACTGGTGAAGAGCCACTGGCGGAGGTTGGATTCGCCATCTTATTCATCTTTCTGTTTTGATTCCTCAGGGGGGTCTGTAGAGGCACTGTTGAAGATCCGCTGGCTGGGGTTGGATTCGCCATCTTCTCTATGCAGGAAAAACGTGTCTGGGCAGGCAAAATGGGGGGCTCCCTTCTATACGCGTCTAGAGCGAGGGGGTTGGCCTTACAGGACCACATGCACCCTCTAAAACCTCATCCTATTGGTCGAGGCCGGCCTTCCGCTTTCCGTGAGGGGTCACATGACCCCCTTTGGACCAATCAGCATCGAGATATCAATCTAGGGGGGATTTCTCCAATCCCGTAAGGGTTAGGGCTCTAAAACCCCTTCCTATTGGGCGAGCCCGGCCTTCCGCAATCCTAGAGGGGTCACATGACCCCCTTTGGACCAATCAACATCGAGATATCAATCTAGGGGGGATTTCTCCAATCCCGTAAGGGTTAGGGCTCTAAAACCCCTTCCTATTGGTCGAGCCCGGCCTTCCGCAATCCTAGAGGGGTCACATGACCCCCTTTGGACCAATCAACATCGAGATATCAATCTAGGGGGGATTTCTCCAATCCCGTAAGGGTTAGGGCTCTAAAACCCCTTCCTATTGGTCGAGGGGGGTCTGACGCAACCCTAGAGGGGTCACATGACCCCGCTGGGGTCATGTGATCCATGTCAGGTGACCACTCTTTCCGGAGGAGGGACTTCCGGAGGCGGGACTTCCGTCTAAGGCGGGACTTCCGGTCTAAAAGGGGAGGGGCACCTGTCAGGGGGCGGGGCTTAGGAGTTTGATGGATGGTCATACTTGTACTACTAGCCTATATTCACCAGTTGCAGGAGAACATGGGTGGGAAGGTGCTGTTGCACCATGTCCTGCTTGTGGGTCCCTGGTTGGCCCCTGTGTGAACAGAGCGCTGGACTAGATAGAACCTTGGTCTGTTCCAGCATGGCTCTTCTTATGTTCTTATGTTGGCTACTAGTCACGATGGCTCTATACTACTTCCAGTATCGGAGGCAGTATGTCTCTGTATAGCATTTGCTGGGGATCACATGTGGGAGGGTGTTATTATACTCATATCCTGCTAGTGGGCTTCCCACAGGCAGCTGGTGAACAGAACTTTGTGAACAGGACACTGGACTAGATAGACCTTTGGTCTGATTCAGGATGGCTCTTCTGAAGTTCTTATATTTACATCAGGTTGTCAGGAATTATGCATGCACTGATAATGCCTGGAGTCAGTAGTTTGGATGGGTGCTGAACTGATGTGTCAAGATTGCATGCATAGTGGCAGAGGGCCCAGTCTAAAGAGATGCTAAGTGCATACAACTCTGCTCCGATACCTGTTTTCTTGCCTGCCTGTGCCTTGTTTAAACCAGCTCTAAGGGCAAAACTACTCACACAATTTGTCCTTCCATAGTTGTTTCTTCTTCAACATGTAGCCTGCATGGGGGTGGGGGCAAGTTGGATCAAAACTGTGGTGTGGGGAAAGGGAATGATAACCCTTTGCTTCTGCTGCAATCCCCACCTCCTATTCATAAAGAAATACTATCAGTATTAAAAAGGGGCATATACATACCGAAGGGTGTAGAGGGAGGGAGGGGGGAGGATCGCGGATTTACTTCCTTCCGCAATTCTCCCCCAGTATCTTGACAGCTGTGCGATGTCCCAGAAGGGAAGGGACATTGCTGCCACCATTCTTTTTCTGGAATGGAGACTAAACGCAATTGCACTCCAGTGCATGTAAGTTAAACAAACAAACAAACAAACAAACAAACAAACAGAAACCCCATATTTTAGCCCCATAAATTTGTACCAGCAACACTTTAGCCTTACATACATTAATGATTGGCAAGAGAGAACCGGGTTGTCTATAACTTATGAGCCTGTTCAAGGGTTTTGCACAAACTGTTGCCTTTAACTCACTTCTTTTTAACTGCGGTGCCCTTGATCCTGTGGAAGTGAAAGTTAATCCAAGATAGATAAAGGAATCCACCTGGTCAATTTCATAAGAGTTCAAAAACCACTTGTATTGCTGCTTTTTCTTGCCAAAGATCAGGACTTTTGATTTCTTGCAGTTAATCACTAGGTCATTTTCCCTGCAGTATAAACAAAATTTTCTCAGAAGCCTTCGCAGTCCAACCTGAGTGGTGGAAACCAGAATCATGTTATCCGCATAGAGGAGAATGTTCCCTACTTTGTCCAAAACACTTGGCATATGAAACTCTTGCCTGTGTAGTGTTGAAACTATGTCGTTAATATAAAAGTTAAAGAGAAATGGCGCAAGAATGCAGAAGGGAAAAAGAATTAGAAAAATGGCTTAATAAGTAGATTTTATTAAATCTCTCAACACAAGGGATTTTATTAACTGTTAGTCTTAAATAATATATCATATAGGAACTGTATATTGTTTAAATTGTACATTTTAATTAATGCCTGTATGTTTTTAACGATGATGTGATCCTTTGAAATGGTCGGAAGACTTATTCAATAAAGTTTCATTCATTCAACAAACAAAAACCTTTAAAGTGTTTCACCCACCCCTGATAGGCACGGACTACACCCGCACAGCTCCGTTCCCATTTTAAGAGCCCCCCTACTTGCAGGGAGGAAGGGAGAAGCCAGGAGCGGGCACCACACCTCCTGCAGTCCTTGATATGGTCTTGGGACAGCAGGGAAAATCAAGATAACTGGGCAATCAATTATCCTATGAAAATGGAGGGGTCATCCCTGGTTGCCCCCGGGATCCTCTGTGCATCATTTGAACACACAGGGATGATTTAGATATAACCCCGAGGGAAAATGCTGGTGTAGACATGCCCCAGGACTTTCTTAGTGAACTTTCTTATTTGCTTCAAGATATTCATTGGTGTTTCCCCCCTTCCTGGACTTTAGTTACCATTGTGACTAAGATCTTTTTTAAATGAGCATTTTATAGCACACTCATGACTGGCCACTCACAGTCATGAGTACAGATGTTCATGGGTCATTTTGATGACTCAGTAATCCTCCTGTTCCATTTTCCAGTTTTAGTGATTTTTTTTTTAAAGGCTCAGAAAATCCAACCCGACTGAAAAATGCCGGCATTTATCAACATTTCCTGCCATGTGAAGGAGAAATTGTGCTATAAAATGCCCATTGAACTGCATTGAGGCTGTACAAGCCATGTGGTCACTGCTCTCTTCCTTGTGTAATTACAGCTCATTGCAGAAGCGGAAGAGATGCAGGAAGCAGAGTCATGCTAAGGGAATACGATTTTCCCCCATCCAAAAGAGCTCTAAAAGCACCCTTTCGGCCAAATGGAGGGAGGCATTTCCTCAGATTCCTATTTCGTAGAGATTTTCAGATTTTAGTTGTTTGATTTGCTCTTATGTTTTAACTGATGTTGTGATCCACTTTAGAAATATTTCAAATTGAATCAATAAAATGTTGGACTATTTGCATTAAATAGTCTACAGGAGTGAAAATTGAAAATGAAATGTCAATTATATATTCTGAATTATCTCCTCTGAGGTCCTCTGAAGAGGTCAGGGAAAGTTTTATCATTTTATACGCAGAACAACCCTGTGAGGTAGGTTATGCTGAGAGAAAGAGAGACGTGTTGAAGGCAATCAGAGAACTCAATAACTGAGTAGACTTGATTCTGGTCCTGATTTCCTGCATCTAAGCCCAACACTCAACCCACCATAGGGAAATTATTGGTGATTTCAATGTTTTAATGCCAAATGTAATCACTGGATATTTCTGATATTAACAGAATGGAATGCTTGCACACACACAAGTGCAGAAGAAATTATCTGGTGAAATATTTAGTAGCTGCTGCTGTTTTGGGGTAAGAAAAAACACTTAAAATAAAGGTCAGCAACAGAAGACCCTTCCAAGGGCATGGCTAGACGAGGGGGTTGGAGGGGTATGACCTCGCGGTTTTATGATCGCGAGATCGTCCCTCTTGTCTACACGTGGTGCGTGACATTGTGGCTACCATTTTAGATTTATTTTTGTTAAAGGAAAAGGAACACATGAGCGCTTGAGCACCACATAAGTTTTTTTTTTAAAAAAACTGCCCTTCCCCCACCCACGATGGGCACAGAGCTCCTTGCCCCATTCCCGGCTCCTCATGTTTACTTGCAAGGAGCCAGGACAAAATAGTGATGGTGGGCCACATGTTCCGTGGTCTCGGGATCATCCTGAGAATGCAGAAAAATTGGAATTAAACTGTAAGGCGATATCCTGGGCCAAGGGAGGGATCTTCCCTCCCGGGATGCCCTGTGCGTCATGTGAACGCACAGGGATGATCACTAGGATATCGCCCCATCTAGCCATGCCCCAAGTCTTTTGTGTTAGGTCAAAGGGAACTTCTATTATGGTAGAAGGTAGTTCCCTTTTAGTAGTGTATGAGGCTTGTAGTTTTTATTAAAACACAGTTTGGAAGGCCCATTTTATTCCATGGGAGCTCATAAAGTGTTCCATCGGGTACGCCCCAAATGAATCTGCGTTCCCTAGTTTGAGCATGCCCTTAACAGTTACTATTTCCCCGCATTTTGAAGCTTGACTGAACATGGAGATCCCTTAATACATGTTACATTGAAATGTTTTTTTCTTCATTAATTGAATTTCCCTGTGATCCTGGAGACTGCAGGAGTCCAGCAGTACTGTGCTGCATGTGAATCTGCCTCATGTTGTGGATGCAGAATACAAGTGCAATGATTATTCAATATCCCATACTGTTCTGTTTGCCTAGTTTTGCCACAGGACACACTGCGTGAGTGCATCATAGACAACTTTAACAATATGAAGTCGTACCATAGAGTAGTTCCCTATATTTGTACTGAACCTCACCCCCATTGATGCCATGCTGCATTTGCTAAATAAGCTGTGGCTGGAATGAAAAGAACATTTAAAGTAATTTGCAGTTGCCATGTAAAATTAGCCATTCATTCCTTGGTATATAGATTCCCTTGTCTTATTTCAAGGAATAGTCTTCAGAACTGTTTGTGCTGATATTTTAATTAATAATTATGCTCTCCACAGATTTTAATCATGGCTGGGCCATTATCTGCCTCTTCATCTCTTCTCTTTTTGATAGTTTCAATTAACTCTTCACCAACAGCCATTATGCACTAAGAGCCTCTTATGGAAAGAGGTAGGATGTAGTGTAGGAAACATGATTAAAACTGCAGCAGCATCATACACCTCTGCGTTTTTTAAAAAGGCTTTTTTAAAACTGTAGTCAGTTCTCATTTGAGTTACCATGTCCAGTTTATTTATTTATTACATTTCTATACCACCCAATAGCCGAAACCCTTTGGGCGGATGACAAAAATTAAAACCATTCAAAGTATAAAACAACAAGTATAAAACCATGATATAAAATACAATGTAAAAGCACAACCAGGATAAAATCAGCAGCAGTGCAGAAATAAAAATGTAAAATACAAATTTAAAACAGCAAAGTTAAAATTAATTTATAGACTGTTAAAATACTGAGAGAGAGAAAAGGTCTTTACCTGGCGTCTAAAAGAATATAGTGTAGGTACCAGGTGAACCTCCTTAGGGAGCTCATTCCACAGCTGGGGTGCCAAAGCAGAGAAGGCCCTCCTCCTGGTAGCCACCTGCCTCACTTCCTTTGGCAGGGGCTCGCGGAGAAGGACCCCTGAGGATGACCTTAGGGTCCGGGCAGGTACATATGGGAGGAGGCGTTCCTTCAGATAGCCCGGCCCCAAGCCGTTTAGGGCTTTAAATGTTAATACCAGCACTTTGAATCAGGCCCAGACCAGCAACCAGTGAAGTTGGAAAAGGACTGGTGTGATGTGGTCTCATTGTCCAGTCCCTGTTAGTAGGTGGGCTGCCCTGTTTTGTACCAGTTGAAGTTTCCGGACCGTTTTCAAAGGCAGCCCCATGTATAACGCATTGCAGTAATCCAGTTCTGGGTGCTGCACTTTTACAGATGGGCTGGAATAGGTTCAGAGGAGGATGGTAGTGATCATCTTGGGTACGGAAAACAACTTGCATGAGTAAACTTTGAAGGTACTAGGTATATTTGCCCAGGAGCGGGACAATCTTCAAAATATTTGATAGGCTGTCAAATAGGGCTTGGCTGCCCCAGAAAGGCAGGGCCGGATCTAATTGGCTTAAGTTGCAGGAGGTTAGATTTCAGTTGAACATTGGGAGGAACATCTTGATTGTAAAGAAGTGGGAGAATTCTAACCAATCCTTTAGAGGTATGGTATGGTCTCCTTCACTGGAAGACTTAAGCTAACGTTGGACAATTCATGCATCTCCATGAATAACTGACGGTTTGTTCAAACACAGGCCTATGAACTAGACAAAAGAAGATACTTCTTGAAGAACAAGCCAAAGCGAAATAATGCTATGCCTTTTTAATTGGGTTATTTGTACAACACTGAAATTATTACATGCAGAAATTAAAACTCAACAACACAATTTGTCAGGGATGCTTTAGGGTGAGCAGGGGGTTGGACTCGATGGCCTTATATGCCCCTTCCAAATCTACTGTTCTATCATTCTATGAACAATAACAAAAACCTATAATGTAAAACTGTACTGGTGTATTTATTGTGCTTCAACTGCTCATTTTAAATTAAAACAAAAACAGCTGCAATCATAATGATGCTTCTCCACATTTCTGTTTTTCAGTTTCTAAAATATTCTTCATATAAAGAGGCCCATTTTTTTTTCTCTTTGCCATTTGCCGGTAAAAGAGAAGCTGTTAGTGGTTGGTAAATAAAGTAAGATGGCTCTATTTGGTTGCTAAACATGCCGTCAGAACACTTCTCCATATTTCTACTGCTGCAAAACAAGCTACAGAAGATGTCCTAATGACTTGTGATGGAATGCATTGTTTTATAAGCAAAAACAAACAAACAAAATCCTGTTAAAATTTGGATTGCAATCACCTCATTTTATCTGTTGGTTAATCTTAACAAGTGAAAATGGAATGACTGAACATACTTTTTCTCAACAATTAATAGGAACATAATCCAATTGATTTGTAGATTGTTTTCAGAGAGTTGCGCATGTACTTAACCTTTCCACTGAAATCAATGGGACTTAAAAGACTTATTAAAACTAGTGAGCAGATTTAAGGATAAGAATTATGGATCAGGTGCCTACAAGTGTGCTCATCTCAGGGATTTGTGATGAGTCCCAAGCTCACAAGCCCTTCCACATAATAATCCATTCACAGACTTCTTTTTCAGCAACTTACTTTTGTAGAAAGCTTTTTAGTTTTTGCTGTTAGACATCTGGGACTCAGAAATCCTTGCTGAACTACTGTCAATTACCCAACCTTCTGCCCACCCCTGAGTATCTTTCACATGGTGAGTAGCGACTGCAGTTATTATCTCTTGGCTGTATACAATTTTCTTCTGTTGTTTGGTTCTTATTATGATAGCTTTTCAGCACTCTGAAACAGAGTGTTGCAGTTCAAGGAAAGCATGTACTGAATAACCTTATCTCAGTGTTTTATTTTGTTTTGTTTTTAATCCAGCCTTTCCCCAAAGTTTCAATACAAACTGTACAAACCTAGAGAAACGCCCCTGAAGTAAGTCTAAAATTAACTGGAAAAACAAGTTATTCCCTTGTAGCCACAGCATTAATGTTTAAGCCACCAAGGGCTTTTCTACGTGAGGCCTTTAAGCCACCACTTTACTGAGACTTCTAATTCCAGAGTCTTTGTAGGATTAAGATCAACTTCTTGACACATGTTCCTCCCTCCCCCAACGCCGGGGTTTTTCTTCCTCTGCCTTTCTATATGTTATATTACCTAACCACTAGGTGACACTGTGGTGTATCAGAATTGTGAAATACATGGAAGTTTCATGCCACCATTCAGGATATACTGGACTTTCTTCATGGGGTGGGGGGAAAGCAAGCATGGGGAAAGCCCTGGAGGATGATGATGTCATGTGAAGCACCTGAAATCTACTGTGAGTAAAGAATCACAAGTACACAACAAATGCCTTACGTAGAAAGGCTCCTAAACTCCAGCAGTAACCCAAGTTAACACCATCTACTGCAACTTAAGGGAAATAACTGACAATCCACAGATAAAAATGAATCCATATCATTGCTTATACAAAAGGATAGCTATGTTTGAGCTGGTTGAATTATGTGAAGGACTAAGTTAGGAACTAGGTGAGCAGGAATGCTAAACAAGAATGTTTGTTCCTACTGTAGAAATTTCTGGGGGTATTGGTGGGCTGTTGGTGAAGGGAAGGAATAGAAAATTTACAAGGCATTCCATAATCGTTAATACACATAATTCTCTTTTGGGGTGGAGGCTGATAGGTGCTTTGAAGTCTTGAGTGAGCATTTGACTGTAGAAATACTCATGTAGAATACATGTAGTCTACAAAAGAGAGATTGCTGTAGCTCTGGAGGCTCTCCCCACAAGCCAGGACACTGGTAAATAATGTTCTAACTCATGTGGAGAGCATCCATCAATACAGGAGGCTATCCTCTTCAGACAGTCATTCCTCATGAGTAGAGAGTGATGGATGGGACAAAGGAGAGGGATGGGGCTAGAGTGCTTCCTTTTCTCCTATATTTGCCTTATTCCAGTACAGAATGCCTGAATAGGGCCATGGACAGAGGGAAAAGTGCAATATTATGGGATGAGGAAGGTCTACTGGAATAGGGAATGCATGGTTTATTTCTGTGTATGTTATAATCTACACATTCTTTCATTTATTATATGCTGATTTATTGTGTTTATGCAGTTTTGTATAAATTAATAACCTTGTTGATCCAATTCTCAAACTTAATAAACTTTCAATCTAGGATTGAAGCAATGTGGGAAAGAAAGAGCAGAAACAAATTTGGTTCTGTTATGATTTAGCAAAAAAGGGGGCATAGTGTTGTGGATAAAAGGGTGAGTTAGTTTGAATCTTGATTTTGCTCTGAAATGTATTATTAGTCTTGAGCAAGTTTCCTCTTTCCACCTCAGTCTCCTATCTTAAATGTGGGAGTAATAATACTTACAGGGTAAGTACACCTTGCAGGGTTATTGTAAAGATTGCAAAAATATAGAAGATCTATAATAGATATGAGGCCAGTGGAGGTTGGTGGCTCCAATTTAGGCTCCAAATTCACTCTGGGGCCCTTACTACACCTAAGGATTATCCCAAGAAAACAGAGGGATCATCCCTGCCTGCTCCTGGTATCCTCTGTGTGTCATTTGCATGCACAGGGATGATTCCTGGAAAAAAAAGGCAGGTGTAGAAATGGCCTGGGTTTCAGTAGGAACCAGCTAGTAATCTAAAGGAGCTATTCAAAATGCTGTAGACTATCCCCAAAATAGGTTCAGCACCATGGATAGCCATGTTAGACTTCTGGCTGGTTTTGTCTATAAGCCAGAATGGATCCACAGCCCCACCAGAATTGGATCCCCCAGCCCCCACAATGTGAAACATTGTGAACATTTCAAAATGCTAAGTATTATTTGACTTCTCAGCATTTTCCTTTTAAAAAAAAAAGCTTTTCTGTTTATAGTGGGATTGCCCAGGTGCACATTGTTAAGTTACTAAGCTTATCTATTCCGTTGCAGCTTGAGTTGATTTACTGCTTGCAATCTAATGTTGATGTTCCTAAGCTATGTTTAGGAAAAGCACTTATTAACACTTCAACAACAACAACAATGAAGCACTGCAGGTGCCAAACTCAACTAATTTAATCATTCAAAGCCTTGCTGAATGGTGTTCTGCACAAGTCCGCTTTGTGCATTTTTAAACCTATTGCAGTGAGGAAAAGGAAGCTGCAAACAGGGGAAAAAAGAAAAGAAAAAAGCAAGAATGCGGTTGCCACCTCCCGGTTTCACAGCACACAATGGTTATTTGCAAACATTTCGAAGAATATTGAATTTGGAAGCCTTCTGTGACCTGAACTTTGTTTATCTGCCAAGTTCAGGAGAATCTCCTTGTAGTTTGTCCTGACCGAGTGGGCTGAATGACAGTTGTGGTGCCTACTCCATCATGCCTCCAGATGAACATATCCTTCAGAATTCATGCCTGGGTGAAGAATTCTGCTGCAGTCTGGTTATTCCACGCTGGGTTTAGTGGGAGGGGCGCATTGCTTGCTTTTGTGTATCTCTGTGGTCATCTACATATCTTTTCATACATTGCATATGGACAGAAGCCTGCCATGTTTTATTGCAATCCTTTCCTGAATGCTGAGAATGTGGATGTGGGTGCTTCTTTGAAAACCGAAAGCTCTTTTGGCCACACAGATTTAGGGTCATGCCTCCCTCAGATTCATCTGAGGATGAAGGAGAGGTGGCAGATCCAGGTGAGGGTCCTAGCGCAGAAATAGCCCCGGAGCCCTCACTGCCAGATAATGACCAATGCCCTGCCATAGCCCCTCTGTCGGATTCAGAGGACCAAGCCCCACTGACCCCTGCAGAGCGAAGGAGGCTTAATGTAAAAGAGCAACGGAGAAGAGTGTCGGTCTGTTTAAGGGAAATGGTATTAAAGGCAAAACTGAAGTACTTTGGTCACATAATGAGAAGACAGGATACCCTGGAGAAGAGGCTAATGCTAGGGAAAGTGGAAGGCAAAAGGAAGAGGGGCCGACCAAGGGCAAGATGGATGGATGATATTCTGGAGGTAACAGACTTGACCTTGGGGGAGCTAGGGGTGGCGACAGCCGACAGAAAGCTCTGGCGTGGGCTGGTCCATGAAGTCACGAAGAGTCGGAAGTGACTGAACGAATAAACAACAAAGCTCCAGGACGCTGGAGATAAAGCTGCTGGAATCCCACAGGCCGGCACTGAAGTGCAACATCAGATCAACCCGCTGGCTCTCTTTTACCTGCTCTTAGACCTTGAACTTTGCCCCATCTGGACACCGTGACTTCTTTGGACCCTGGACTGGACAACGACCCTTCTTTGCCTTAGAGAATCAGCTTCGAAGACCCAGTAAATCCTCAAGCCCTACTTTACCTCATCTCTCCCTCCCATCTCTCTTGGCCTTGACGGGTTTATTGCAGCTTATCAGCAGGAGATTTACGGCCATTCCTGGGGAAGCAACATTAGTCAGCCAGCAAAGCCTGACATTTAGTCATGACTGAGGCTATGGAATATAACAGCAGGCATACGGCAAGTGGGTACTTTGTGACACTGAAAAGCCTTGAATGGTTTGTGTGCTTTTTAAAAATGCAACATCATCTCAACTAGGGCCGGATCTACACCTAGCAGGATATAACACTTTGGAAACATTTTGAAAACAGTATGTGGAACGTGTCCTGGGCCCAAACAGTTGTCAAAAGTGTTATAAACTGTTATAAAGCTGTAGTGTAGATCCTGTCCAAGTACCAGTCCTGTTTTTCTCCAAGGAACCCAAATGGAAAAGTGCCCTACACACAACAGACTAAGCTCAAAACACTTAACCATAATGACGTAGCATGTTGTCTGAACAGCCCCCTGGATGTGTTTATACCTGAAGGCGGGAAGGCTGAGAATCAATTCATACAACGATGGCTGTGATTTGTAACATTTTGGAATGAGAAATTTCACAATTGTGATTGTATTGTTTTTGTGATTTGAAATTAAAAATGTTAAAAATTAAACAGTATTGGGCAAGGTCTTAAAATAGCAATAAGGCCATAGCATATGTTTGTCTCTGTGTGTTTTTATTTCATGGTATGATGTTGTATTTTGAAATAAACTTAAAAACAGAGGCAATAACCCCCACCCCCTAACAGTACACAAAGATCACTAAAGAACTAAACAAATTCATTGAGCAAAATTCTTAGTGTGTCATGGATATGGTCGGGAGGACAGCTAGAGAAAAACAGCCCAAGGAGAAAGTCACTATCTAATGAAAGATTGGATTACCCTGCTTTTTTTTTTAATCATATGAGAATAAGAATTGTGCAAGGACTGTAGATGTAGCACATTAAGACTTGTGGCACCATCTCCCAGAAGCAATTCTCTCTGTATCCATTTCTTTCTATCACCTTTAAAATATTAATCTTTGCTTGTCCTTCAGAATACTAGGTTTGTTTGACAGCACCCAGAGCTTTGAACATTCATATTTTATTTTTATTTAAAGGCTGCAGATATTAGCATGAGATTGGTGAAAGTTAAATTGCTCTGGGATGTTTTCATATCCCCCTTTTTATGAAAATTAGTATCCTAGCATAATATCTTTTTTCATAGCTTTGATCTCAAGAACTAGGGACTGGACTCTGCTAGGAAATTAAACTTGGTAGCTCAGAGGACGAAGATGGGTTGGAGGGAGAAGCACCAAAATTATGTGCAAAAAGGAGAAGAGACTGGATCTGGTGCTGGTGAGAATATTTTTTTATTTTTTATTTTTCTTCTTAAAAAAGTCTTTTAAAAAGTTTTAAAAACTTCACAGATAGCCCAACGTTTTGGATGATGACAATCCTTCTTCAGGGGCTGTATTTAACACAGAATATATACATATATTAGTAAAAAAAAATTAACACAATTTTTTAAAATAAAGTTTTTGTTAGAAAAATTGAGCCTTTTTAAAAATAATGTTTTTGAAAGCAAGATTTGTCTCAATACAAGTTTTTTCAACGTATTGGATGGTTTCTTTCAGGTCTTCATGTCAATAACTTACAGATATAAATATCACAATGTTTTAACAACTCCTATGCAATGGTATTGCCCCTGTTGTATTTAGTTATGCACATTCATTAGTTTGTAATCAAATACTAACATATGTATATATTCTGTGTTAAATACAGCCCCTGAAGAAGAATTGTCATCATCCGAAACGTTGGGCTATCTGTGAAGTTTTAAAAACTTTTTTAAAGACTTTTTAAACAAGAAAAATAAATTAAAAAGTCTTCTCACCAGCACCACAGCCAGTCTCTCCTCCTTTTAGCTCAGAGGATGGGCATGCATCTGTATCCCTGGATAAGCTATCATGGTGGCAAGTTTGAGATTTCTAACGTGCAAATTGAAGGAGCTATCAAAAGGGGTGTGAATGGGGTGTTGGATTTTCATAAATTCCCCAAAAATCAGGGGATGATGGGACTGCCTTGAGTCTTGGCATGCATGTGTATCCCTGGATAAGCTGTCATGGTGGTGAGTTTGAGGTTTCTAACGTGCAAATTGATGGAGCTATCGAAAGGGGTGTGAATGGGGTGTTGGATTTTCATAAATTCCCCAAAAATCAGGGAATGATGGGACTGCCTTGAGTCTTGGCGTGCATGTGTATCCCTGGAAAAGCTGTCATGGTGGTGAGTTTGAGGTTTCTAACTTGCAAATTGACGGAGCTCTGGAAAGGGGTGTGAATGGGGTGCCCGATTTTCATAAATTCCCCAAAAATCAGGGGATGATGGGACTACTTTGAGTCTTGGCGTGCATGTGTATCCCTGGATAAGCTGTCATGGTGGTGAGTTTGAGGTTTCTAACATCCAAATTGACGGAGCTATGGAAAGGGGTGTGAATGGGGTGCCCGATTTTCATAAATTCCCCAAAAATCAGGGGATGATGGGACTACTTTGAGTCTTGGCGTGCATGTGTATCCCTGGATAAGCTATCATGGTGGTGAGTTTGAAGTTTCTAACGTGCAAATTGACGGAGCTATGGAAAGGGGTGTGAATGGGGTGCCCAATTTTCATAAATTCACCAAAAATGAGGGGATGATGGGATTGCCTTGAGTCTTGGCGTGCATGTGTATACATCCATGAGGTGTCATGGTGCCAAACTTGAGGTTTCTAACTTTCATAGAAAAAAAGTTGTATACTTTTTTAGCTTAATGCAAGCCTATGGGGGGGGAACAGAGCTCCGATCCGGATCCGGAGCTCCGAGTGGAGCGGAGCGGACATGGGCGGAGCGGGGGCGGAGCGAAGCGGCCCAATCCAAATCGCAGATCTGGAAGTGAAGTGGAGCGAGGGGTCCGTGCACACCCCTAATCTATACCACCTTGGCCCACTAATAGGGCAAGGTGGTCTTCCTGTGAGAAAGTATTCCATAGCACTGGTGCCATAAGTAAAGAAAAAGGCCCTGCCTTTTTTTTTTTTTTTTTTGGTCCATCTGCCACATCTCCACTGGTGGGAGCGGGGGACACAGTGCAGGAGCTCAGAAGTGAATTGCAGTGTTCAGGAAGGGATGTCAAGTATCCAGCCCCCAAACTTTTCAGAGCCTAAGGAAGAAAATGTTCCAACCTGGAGATTTGCAGAGCATCTTTAAAATATCTGACGAAGCGCCATTCCTTACCCAGTACATTCCTATTATTCATGCCTCCTCTCCTACCTATTATGAAGCACACCTGGAACCTTGCTGGTTACCATCAGGGAACTGGAGCAGAAATGTAAAAGAGAAAGCATTTCTGTATTGTGTCCTACTTTTTCACATGACTTTAAAGATCCAGCACGACCCTCTGGTTTGCAACCTAGCAACCGTAGGATCGAATAGGATATTACATCAATATTGCAAAGTAAATTCATGGCTCAAATCCAGAGAAAGTGAGTTGCTATGGGATCTAAACACGAACAAGTTTCTCAGGACTGGGGCACATGTGTGGAATGTCAATTTGGTGACAATATTGGCTGCTGAAAAGAGAAATAAATTTTATATGAAAACTTGTGCTTTTAAAAAGCAGCTGTGGCAGTAAAACATATATGCATGCACGTTTTGCAAATGTTTCACCCACAAGCAGACAGGATAGCTTGTAATGAGTTGTTAATTAAGCTTTCACTTCTGAAAATGAGCATGTATGCATATGCAGCTTTAAGGTCTTGGCAACACAATGGACTATTTTTCCACTATGAAGATTTTGTTTATTGCTGAAAGAACTGTTCACTTGCCAAGAACTTACAGATGCATACACACATGGTTGATTTCAAAACTGGAAGCTTCATTAACAACTCATTAAGAACTTCAATTCCTCATTCTTTTAAGTCAGCTGCCAAATTCTGAAGGAGGAAGAAAATTAGCCCCTTTTAGGCAAACGTGTTTCTTAAAATACTATAGGTCTGATTTATCAACTGAATTCACACCGCTCTAAAGAACTCGTCTCTTCACTGAAACATCAACTGACAATTTTGCATGTGTATCACAACCATAAAGGTCAGATCGTATAGGTGTAAAATGGTTGCATTGCATAATCGCAAACACCATGCTTTTTAATATCTCATAGGTCTGAGCACTCAGGCTGTTGACTGATGGGTCCCAGAGCCCACATGTACATCCTAGTGGGCTTCTGCCCTTTGTCACCTGCCACACATATGCTGGTCCCTTTGCCCAAGGTGCACCGTGGTTTGAAAGTTTTTTTTTTTTTACATTTTGGTTTTTTAAAAAAACGATTTCCTAGCTTTTGGGTGTTCAGTTCAGTTTAGTTCAACCATAATGCATGAATTAACGTAGGTTTTGCCCATGCCCATGAGGAGATAGGAAAAGTACACCAATAGGAGAAGCCCCAAATGGTGCAAAAATGGCAGCCTCACCTCCAGCATCCATGGATATACCACCAATTGCCACTATTTAGTGGCTGTGGTAGCAGTGACACTCACATACCATTGTGATGTCAACGACCCTTACACTAGGCCCATCACATAAACATTTCTCAGGCCAAGCGCCACTACTTGAAAACCTGAGGAAGAGTTAAATAAAACTTCCCCTAGCTATGAGGGAAACAGGTTTAATATAGGATCTCTCAAAATATACTGTGGGAATACTCTGGTGTGGGTGTTCAATAACTGTAAGGCAGGTAAATAATACCAAGCTGACACGTGGTATTTGGTAGCTAACAAAATAAAAAAGTTTGTTTAAAAGCTTTAAATCAAAATATAATACTTTCAGTCCTGCCTGATCTAAACTCTCCACATACTAACCACCTCTCTCTCCTCACACCAATCCTAAGGGCTCATCTACACGAAGCAGGATATTCCATTATGAAAGCGGTATGAAAGCAGTATATAATAGGCAGGAGCCACACTACTGCTTTATAGTGATATTGAAGTGCACTGCAGGATCTACACTACTGCTTTATAGTGGTAATGAAGTACACTGACAACTAGTGGGGCCCATGACACATCTACACCAAGCAGGATATAACACTATGAAAGTGGTATGAAAGCAATATATGGTATGTGTCAATGGGCCCCAACAGTTGTCAGTGCACTTCAATACTACTATAAAGCAGTAGTGTGGCTCCTGCCTTTTATATACCACTTTCATACCACTTTCATAGTGGAATATCTGCTTGGTGTAGATGAGCCCTAAGTCTCTCGAAACCAAATCCTTCAATAAACAATCTCTTCACATGCACTACTCAAACTCACATCTCACATTCTTCACAAACTCCCAACACTCTCCTTATATACTCCTTCCCCCCACCTATGACATCATAAACCACACCCACTCAGTTCTAACATTCCATATCTACCAGACATTCTAAACTAGACATATACAGTATAATCAATTGTGGGGTAACGCCACAGCCATCCTCACATGGAGGGAGCTAATTAACATATGATGTAGACATACCCCACAGGACAGCCTCCTGCTCTGCATACAATGCAACAGCAGCCCATTCCCTGAATGAGGCAAATCAAATGCACATTTAAACATCATCTGGAATTAGGGTGGCAACTTACACATTTCCAGAAAAGAAGAAATGCATCACCAAAAAAAGAGGACCAGAGATGACATATTTTGCATGCAGTTTGCTTAATGTTGTGTATAGATGCACATCTAGTAATAATTGCTATGAAGTACAAATATAACATAGTGTGGAAGACTGTGACCAGGTGAGCAGTGTGTCTGCAAAATCTGCTGTCCAGGTATTGTGGATAGAAACCTCAATGCCCCTGCTCTTCTTTCTGATGGTTCTTTATTTTTGAACAGGACATGGATCCTTCAAATAGAGGATACATTGAAACAGAGGACTGCTCAACCCTTCAAACAGAAGATAGCGTGAAATAGAGGTCTGATCACTGACAGGTAAAGCCCTTCAAATAGGAGATAGCCCTCTGGAAAGTAGGACAGGTGGCCATCCTAGCTGTAATGGAGCAAGCCAATCATGCTTTCATGAGTTTAATATTGGACTGGAAAGCTTCAGAAATTCTCCTAAACCAAAATCAGGCCCAGATTTTGTTGAGGCTGTGAATCCATTCTGGGTTTTAGTCAGAACCAGAACCCTATTTGGGGATAGGGTTAAGCACCTTGGATAGCTCCTTTAGAATTCTGACTGAAACCTGGAGTGGATTTACAGTAGGGCTGTGCTCCGCTTCGCTTCAGAGTGTAGAAGCAATAGCGAGGCAGCCTGATTTGCCTCTGACAAATGAGTCCTCGGTTTGAGTCCTTGGGCTCAGTTGAAGCAACCGCCGGACCACGACAGATGCAGGTAAGGGGGGAGGACGGAGGGGGGCCTTACCTGGCAGCGGTGCTGCCACCACAGTCCATGCAGCGATGGAGCCAGGTAAGGGGGTGGGGGGAAGGGTCTTACCTGAGTCTGCCGTGTTCCGGCAGTGGTTTCAACTGAGCCCGAGGACTCAAACCGGGCTCAGTTGAAGCAGCCGCCAGACCGCGATGGATGCAGGTAAGGGGGGAGGAGGGAGGGGGGCCTAACTGGCGCCACCACTGCGGAGCTCCAATTCGGATCCGGAGCTCTGCAGTGGAGCGGAGCGGACCATAGGCGGATCGACGTGGGGCAAAGCAGGCCGATCCGGAATTTGCAGAGCGGATCGGGGGGGTCCGTGCACAGCCCTAATTCACAGACTGAAATCGGAGCCACCAGCCTCCACAGGTAAAGGCCAGTAAACATTACTTGGCATCATCACAGAGGCAGGCCATGTGAACACAACCAATCAGAAAGGGGGCATAAGATGGTGACGCATGACATCATGCCGCACAATGCGATTCCAGACTACAGTTCCCAAGATGCACCTTGATAGTGCGCATGTGGAAAAACTCATATCCACGAAACGAGAGTTTATAGTAAAGGCAAACTATCATTTGAGCTCACAGGGAGAAATTCATTATGTTCTCAATATATAACCAATTCACTTGGGATATGTTCACTCAGTAACCACGAGTGTGTAGCCTCACATTATATTACAATTCTCATTTCTGTTATCTTTATGAGCAGATCAGTGGGTGTTTTTTAATAGAATGCAAGAAAAAAGAAAAAGAAAGCAGGGAAGCTACATCAAAGCATACAGTTATTTGACCATATTCAATATATTTACCATTGTGATTCGCTCATTCTTTTCAAGGGCAGCTAAACAATTGTATTCAGTGAAGTGCAAGTTACAGTATATTAAAGGAAAGTATGTAACATTTGCTTCATTAGTTAGAAGATGGGCAGGTGGCAATTATGAGTCAAAGTGAAAAAGATAAATGTGACAGTCAAAATAAAACAGAATCAGAACCCGAAATGGAATTTTCAAAATTATATTTCATGAAACAAAAGAAGGATTTTCACAACAAGAAATCAAGCAGAAATGGCACCTCTTCTCTGATGTTTTCTCTGAATATTCAATGAACAAAAAACCTACGGTTTATAAAACAATGTTAAGGCCCTACACTTTTCCACCAAGCACCAAAAAGCGGGGAAATTGGGAGTTAAGGCTCGCCAGCCTTAACGCCACATCCTCCCTAAGGAGGCAGAAAGTACCAGTGAAATTCTCATTCTGCCAAAGCAGATAAACCATGAGGACAGGATGGAGAATAGGATATGCAGAGGTGACTGTGGGGTTGTGGAAAACTGATGACGAACAACTTAGAGCCACCTACTTCTTTTTTTGTTTAGAGCAGCCCTTCCCCAACCTGGTGCCCTCCAAAGGTGTTGGACTGCAACGATTGATCATTGCAAGTCAGTATGTCCCATGGTCAGGAATGCTGGGACAGCAGGATGGGGAACGTAGGGCGGCGCCTCCAGGCAAGCCCCCCCCCCCACCTCACCCTGCTTACCTGCTCTGTCGTCGTTGGGCCCGGCCTTGAACAGAGTGCCCTGGTGCACCCAGAAGCAAGGCCACACTTGCAGCCTTGCTTCTGGGTGGACCCAGGGGCTCAATTCAAGCCTGGGCCAGGTGACGACGGAGCAGGTAAGAACCCCACACACACACCTGGCCCCTTACCTGGACCTGCTGCCACCGCTGCACTAAGTGCAGCAGCTCCAGCCAACCCCCCTTCTGCCTGGCCCCTTACCTGGAGCTGCCACTGCACAAACTGTCGCACCCCACAACTTGCCTTCTCCGTCATGGCCTGACCCATGCTTGAATTGAGCCCCTGAGTCCACCCAGAAGCAAGGCTGCAGGTGCAGACTTGCTTCCGGGTGGACCAGGGCACTCGATTCAAGCCGGCGCCCAGCGACAACGGAGCAGGTAAGTGGGGTGGGCTGGGGTGGGGGCTTGCCTGGAGCCGTTGCTGCAGTTTGCACAGCAGTGGCAGTGGGTCTAGGTAAGGGGCAAGGCAGGAGGGGGTTGCTTACCTGCTCCATCGTCCCCAGGCCCAGGCTTGAATTGAGGTTCTGGATGGACCAGGGTGCTCAGTTCAAGTCCAGGCCCAGTGACGATGGAACACGTAAGTGGGTTGGGGCTTACCTGGCAGCAGAGCCAGGCAGGAGGGGGTGGGGTTTCTTACCTGCTCCGTCGTCGCAGTCCAACATCTTTGGAGGGCACCAGGTTGGGGAAGGGCTGCTCTAAACAAAAAAAGAAGTAGGTGGCTCTAAGTTGTTCGTCATCAGTTTTCCACAACCCCACAGTCACCTCTGCATATCCTATTCTCCATCCTGTCCTCATGGTTTATCTGCTTTGGCAGAATGAGAATTTCACTGGTACTTTCTGCCTCCTTAGGGAGGATGTGGCGTTAAGGCTGGCGAGCCTTAACTCCCAATTTCCCCGCTTTTTGGTGCTTGGTGGAAAAGTGTAGGGCCTTAACATTGTTTTATAAACCGTAGGTTTTTTGTTCATTGAATTTCATGGCTTTTTGTAAAGGATAATGAGCCCTTCCCTCTTTTAAATGCGGTTACTTTAGTATAGCTCCTGCAGCTTTCACTGTTGTGATGAAAAGGAGATTTCACCAGGTTCTCCATATATACAAATGACACCTGGTGAAATTCCCTTTTCATCAGAACAGTGCACGCTGCAAGAGCTATACTAGAGTAATCAGATACAAAAGAGGTCACGGCTTCTGCAGCTTGCACTGTTGTGATGAAGAGGGGATTTCACCAGGTTCTCCATATATACAAATGACAACTGCTGAAATTCTCTTTTCTATGCAACTGTTAAAGATACAGGAGCCCTGTGCTCCTTTTCATATGGTCACGGGCAGGGGGCTGGTGACTCCGATGTCAGTGAATCCATGGGTACATAAATCCTACAATCCTATGCAAGGTTAGACATAAAATCCTACAATTCTATGCATATACCTACGGATTCATAGAGCCACTGACATCGGAGTCACCAGCCCCACCTTGTGACCATATGCAAAGGAGTACAGGGCTCCTGTATCTTTTACAGTTGCATAGAAAAGGGAATTTCAGCAGGTGTCACTTGTATTCATGCAGCACCTGGTGAAATTCCCTCTTCATCACAGCAGTGAAATCTGCAGGAGCTGTACTAGAGTGACTCCATTTAAAAGAGGGCAAGGCTCCTGCAGCTTTCACTGTTGTGATGAAGAGGAAATTTCACCAGGTTCTCCATATATACAAATGATATCTGCTGAAATTTATATTTATAAATATAACTGTAAAAAATTTATATTTTTTACTTAATTAACATTAAAGAATGCACAACCATTGTGCATTCTTTAATGTTAATTAAGTAAAAAATATATTTTTCTCCTGCACCTTTAACTGGTGTGATGAAGAGGGAACTTCACCAGGTTCCCCTCTGCTGAAATTCCCTTTTCTATGCAACTGTTAAAGATACAGGAGCCCTGTGCTCCTTTTCATATGGTCACAGGGGCAGGGGGCTGGTGACTCCAATGTCGGTGGGGCTATGAATCTGTGGGTACATAAATCCTACAATCCTATGCAAGGTTAGACATAAAATCCTACAATCCTATGCATATACCACGGATTCATAGACCCACTGACATCGGAGTCACCAGCCCCACCTTGTGACCATATGCAAAGGAGTACAAGGCTCCTGCCTCTTTTACAGTTGCATAGAAAAGGGAATTTCAGCAGGTGTCATTTGTATGCATGCACCTCCTGGTGAAATTCTCTCTTCATCACAACATTTAAAGCTGCAGGAGCCCTGCCCTCTTGACCAGACACAAAAGAGGCAAGGCTCCTGTGACTTTAAATGTTGTGATGAATCCCAGGTGGATTCCTGCATTAAGAAGTGGGATGGACTAGATGCCCTCATAGGCCCCCTTTTCAACTCTGCTATTCTACGATTCTATGAACATGGGCAGAGTGCATTGCCTGTGGCTGATGTGAGCCAAACATGCAACGATAACTGGAGGGAGGAAGTTCTCCCTAACTGCCAGCTAAATTCCTGCATTAAGAAGGGGGTTGGACTAGATGCCCTCATAGGCCCCCTTTTCAACTCTGCTATTCTACGATTCTATGAACATGAGCAGAGTGCATTGCCTGTGGCTGATGTGAGCCAAACATGCAACGATAACTGGAGGGAGGAAGTTCTCCCTAACTGCCAGCTAAATTCCTGCATTAAGAAGTGGGATGGACTAGATGCCCTCATAGGCCCCCTTTTCAACTCTGCTATTCTACGATTCTATGAACATGGGCAGAGTGCATTGCCTGTGGCTGATGTGAGCCAAACATGCAACGATAACTGGAGGGAGGAAGTTCTACCAAACTGCCAGCTAAATTCCTGCATTAAGAAGTGGGATGGACTAGATGCCCTCATAGGCCCCCTTTTCAACTCTGCTATTCTACGATTCTATGAACATGGGCAGAGTGCATTGCCTGTGGCTGATATGAGCCAAACATGCAACGATAACTGGAGGGAGGAAGTTCTCCCTAACTGCCAGCTAAATTCCTGCATTAAGAAGTGGGATGGACTAGATGCCCTCATAGGCCCCCTTTTCAACTCTGCTATTCTACGATTCTATGAACATGGGCAGAGTGCATTGCCTGTGGCTGATGTGAGCCAAACATGCAACGATAACTGGAGGGAGGAAGTTCTCCCTAACTGCCAGCTAAATTCCTGCATTAAGAAGGGGGTTGGACTAGATGCCCTCATAGGCCCCCTTTTCAACTCTGCTATTCTATGATTCTATGAACATGAGCAGAGTGCATTGCCTGTGGCTGATGTGAGCCAAACATGCAACGATAACTGGAGGGAGGAAGTTCTCCCTAACTGCCAGCTAAATTCCTGCATTAAGAAGTGGGATGGACTAGATGCCCTCATAGGCCCCCTTTTCAACTCTGCTATTCTACGATTCTATGAACATGGGCAGAGTGCATTGCCTGTGGCTGATGTGAGCCAAACATGCAACGATAACTGGAGGGAGGAAGTTCTCCCTAACTGCCAGCTAAATTCCTGCATTAAGAAGGGGGTTGGACTAGATGCCCTCATAGGCCCCCTTTTCAACTCTGCTATTCTACGATTCTATGAACATGAGCAGAGTGCATTGCCTGTGGCTGATGTGAGCCAAACATGCAACGATAACTGGAGGGAGGAAGTTCTCCCTAACTGCCAGCTAAATTCCTGCATTAAGAAGTGGGATGGACTAGATGCCCTCATAGGCCCCCTTTTCAACTCTGCTATTCTACGATTCTATGAACATGGGCAGAGTGCATTGCCTGTGGCTGATGTGAGCCAAACATGCAACGATAACTGGAGGGAGGAAGTTCTCCCTAACTGCCAGCTAAATTCCTGCATTAAGAAGTGGGATGGACTAGATGCCCTCATAGGCCCCCTTTTCAACTCTGCTATTCTACGATTCTATGAACATGGGCAGAGTGCATTGCCTGTGGCTGATATGAGCCAAACATGCAACGATAACTGGAGGGAGGAAGTTCTCCCTAACTGCCAGCTAAATTCCTGCATTAAGAAGTGGGATGGACTAGATGCCCTCATAGGCCCCCTTTTCAACTCTGCTATTCTACGATTCTATGAACATGGGCAGAGTGCATTGCCTGTGGCTGATGTGAGCCAAACATGCAACGATAACTGGAGGGAGGAAGTTCTACCAAACTGCCAGCTAAATTCCTGCATTAAGAAGTGGGATGGACTAGATGCCCTCATAGGCCCCCTTTTCAACTCTGCTATTCTACGATTCTATGAACATGGGCAGAGTGCATTGCCTGTGGCTGATATGAGCCAAACATGCAACGATAACTGGAGGGAGGAAGTTCTCCCTAACTGCCAGCTAAATTCCTGCATTAAGAAGTGGGATGGACTAGATGCCCTCATAGGCCCCCTTTTCAACTCTGCTATTCTACGATTCTATGAACATGGGCAGAGTGCATTGCCTGTGGCTGATGTGAGCCAAACATGCAACGATAACTGGAGGGAGGAAGTTCTCCCTAACTGCCAGCTAAATTCCTGCATTAAGAAGGGGGTTGGACTAGATGCCCTCATAGGCCCCCTTTTCAACTCTGCTATTCTATGATTCTATGAACATGAGCAGAGTGCATTGCCTGTGGCTGATGTGAGCCAAACATGCAACGATAACTGGAGGGAGGAAGTTCTCCCTAACTGCCAGCTAAATTCCTGCATTAAGAAGTGGGATGGACTAGATGCCCTCATAGGCCCCCTTTTCAACTCTGCTATTCTACGATTCTATGAACATGGGCAGAGTGCATTGCCTGTGGCTGATGTGAGCCAAACATGCAACGATAACTGGAGGGAGGAAGTTCTCCCTAACTGCCAGCTAAATTCCTGCATTAAGAAGTGGGATGGACTAGATGCCCTCATAGGCCCCCTTTTCAACTCTGCTATTCTACGATTCTATGAACATGGGCAGAGTGCATTGCCTGTGGCTGATGTGAGCCAAACATGCAACGATAACTGGAGGGAGGAAGTTCTCCCTAACTGCCAGCTAAATTCCTGCATTAAGAAGTGGGATGGACTAGATGCCCTCATAGGCCCCCTTTTCAACTCTGCTATTCTACGATTCTATGAACATGGGCAGAGTGCATTGCCTGTGGCTGATGTGAGCCAAACATGCAACGATAACTGGAGGAAGTTCTCCCTAACTGCCAGCTAAATTCCTGCATTAAGAAGGGGGTTGGACTAGATGCCCTCATAGGCCCCCTTTTCAACTCTGCTATTCTATGATTCTATGAACATGAGCAGAGTGCATTGCCTGTGGCTGATGTGAGCCAAACATGCAACGATAACTGGAGGGAGGAAGTTCTCCCTAACTGCCAGCTAAATTCCTGCATTAAGAAGTGGGATGGACTAGATGCCCTCATAGGCCCCCTTTTCAACTCTGCTATTCTACGATTCTATGAACATGGGCAGAGTGCATTGCCTGTGGCTGATGTGAGCCAAACATGCAACGATAACTGGAGGGAGGAAGTTCTCCCTAACTGCCAGCTAAATTCCTGCATTAAGAAGGGGGTTGGACTAGATGCCCTCATAGGCCCCCTTTTCAACTCTGCTATTCTACGATTCTATGAACATGAGCAGAGTGCATTGCCTGTGGCTGATGTGAGCCAAACATGCAACGATAACTGGAGGGAGGAAGTTCTCCCTAACTGCCAGCTAAATTCCTGCATTTAGAAGTGGGATGGACTAGATGCCCTCATAGGCCCCCTTTTCAACTCTGCTATTCTACGATTCTATGAACATGGGCAGAGTGCATTGCCTGTGGCTGATGTGAGCCAAACATGCAACGATAACTGGAGGGAGGAAGTTCTCCCTAACTGCCAGCTAAATTCCTGCATTAAGAAGTGGGATGGACTAGATGCCCTCATAGGCCCCCTTTTCAACTCTGCTATTCTACGATTCTATGAACATGGGCAGAGTGCATTGCCTGTGGCTGATGTGAGCCAAACATGCAACGATAACTGGAGGGAGGAAGTTCTCCCTAACTGCCAGCTAAATTCCTGCATTAAGAAGTGGGATGGACTAGATGCCCTCATAGGCCCCCTTTTCAACTCTGCTATTCTACGATTCTATGAACATGGGCAGAGTGCATTGCCTGTGGCTGATGTGAGCCAAACATGCAACGATAACTGGAGGGAGGAAGTTCTCCCTAACTGCCAGCTAAATTCCTGCATTAAGAAGGGGGTTGGACTAGATGCCCTCATAGGCCCCCTTTTCAACTCTGCTATTCTACGATTCTATGAACATGGGCAGAGTGCATTGCCTGTGGCTGATGTGAGCCAAACATGCAACGATAACTGGAGGGAGGAAGTTCTCCCTAACTGCCAGCTAAATTCCTGCATTAAGAAGTGGGATGGACTAGATGCCCTCATAGGCCCCCTTTTCAACTCTGCTATTCTACGATTCTATGAACATGGGCAGAGTGCATTGCCTGTGGCTGATGTGAGCCAAACATGCAACGATAACTGGAGGGAGGAAGTTCTCCCTAACTGCCAGCTAAATTCCTGCATTAAGAAGTGGGATGGACTAGATGCCCTCATAGGCCCCCTTTTCAACTCTGCTATTCTACGATTCTATGAACATGGGCAGAGTGCATTGCCTGTGGCTGATGTGAGCCAAACATGCAACGATAACTGGAGGGAGGAAGTTCTACCAAACTGCCAGCTAAATTCCTGCATTAAGAAGGGGGTTGGACTAGATGCCCTCATAGGCCCCCTTTTCAACTCTGCTATTCTATGATTCTATGAACATGAGCAGAGTGCATTGCCTGTGGCTGATGTGAGCCAAACATGCAACGATAACTGGAGGGAGGAAGTTCTCCCTAACTGCCAGCTAAATTCCTGCATTAAGAAGTGGGATGGACTAGATGCCCTCATAGGCCCCCTTTTCAACTCTGCTATTCTACGATTCTATGAACATGGGCAGAGTGCATTGCCTGTGGCTGATGTGAGCCAAACATGCAACGATAACTGGAGGGAGGAAGTTCTCCCTAACTGCCAGCTAAATTCCTGCATTAAGAAGGGGGTTGGACTAGATGCCCTCATAGGCCCCCTTTTCAACTCTGCTATTCTACGATTCTATGAACATGAGCAGAGTGCATTGCCTGTGGCTGATGTGAGCCAAACATGCAACGATAACTGGAGGGAGGAAGTTCTCCCTAACTGCCAGCTAAATTCCTGCATTAAGAAGTGGGATGGACTAGATGCCCTCATAGGCCCCCTTTTCAACTCTGCTATTCTACGATTCTATGAACATGGGCAGAGTGCATTGCCTGTGGCTGATGTGAGCCAAACATGCAACGATAACTGGAGGGAGGAAGTTCTCCCTAACTGCCAGCTAAATTCCTGCATTAAGAAGTGGGATGGACTAGATGCCCTCATAGGCCCCCTTTTCAACTCTGCTATTCTACGATTCTATGAACATGGGCAGAGTGCATTGCCTGTGGCTGATGTGAGCCAAACATGCAACGATAACTGGAGGGAGGAAGTTCTCCCTAACTGCCAGCTAAATTCCTGCATTAAGAAGTGGGATGGACTAGATGCCCTCATAGGCCCCCTTTTCAACTCTGCTATTCTACGATTCTATGAACATGGGCAGAGTGCATTGCCTGTGGCTGATGTGAGCCAAACATGCAACGATAACTGGAGGGAGGAAGTTCTCCCTAACTGCCAGCTAAATTCCTGCATTAAGAAGTGGGATGGACTAGATGCCCTCATAGGCCCCCTTTTCAACTCTGCTATTCTACGATTCTATGAACATGGGCAGAGTGCATTGCCTGTGGCTGATGTGAGCCAAACATGCAACGATAACTGGAGGGAGGAAGTTCTCCCTAACTGCCAGCTAAATTCCTGCATTAAGAAGTGGGATGGACTAGATGCCCTCATAGGCCCCCTTTTCAACTCTGCTATTCTACGATTCTATGAACATGGGCAGAGTGCATTGCCTGTGGCTGATGTGAGCCAAACATGCAACGATAACTGGAGGGAGGAAGTTCTCCCTAACTGCCAGCTAAATTCCTGCATTAAGAAGTGGGATGGACTAGATGCCCTCATAGGCCCCCTTTTCAACTCTGCTATTCTACGATTCTATGAACATGGGCAGAGTGCATTGCCTGTGGCTGATGTGAGCCAAACATGCAACGATAACTGGAGGGAGGAAGTTCTCCCTAACTGCCAGCTAAATTCCTGCATTAAGAAGTGGGATGGACTAGATGCCCTCATAGGCCCCCTTTTCAACTCTGCTATTCTACGATTCTATGAACATGGGCAGAGTGCATTGCCTGTGGCTGATGTGAGCCAAACATGCAACGATAACTGGAGGGAGGAAGTTCTCCCTAACTGCCAGCTAAATTCCTGCATTAAGAAGTGGGATGGACTAGATGCCCTCATAGGCCCCCTTTTCAACTCTGCTATTCTACGATTCTATGAACATGGGCAGAGTGCATTGCCTGTGGCTGATGTGAGCCAAACATGCAACGATAACTGGAGGGAGGAAGTTCTCCCTAACTGCCAGCTAAATTCCTGCATTAAGAAGTGGGATGGACTAGATGCCCTCATAGGCCCCCTTTTCAACTCTGCTATTCTACGATTCTATGAACATGGGCAGAGTGCATTGCCTAGAAAAGGGAATTTCAGCAGGTGTCATTTGTATGCATGTAGCACCTGGTGAAATTCTCTCTTCATCACAATGTTTAAAGTCACAGGAGCCTTGCCTCTTTTGTATCTGGTCAAGATGGCAGGGTTCCTGCAGCTTTAACTGTTGTGACGAAGAGGGAATTTCACCAGGTTCTCCATATATACAAATGACACCTGCTGAAATCCCCTTTTCTAGGCAACTGTTAAAAATGCAGGAGCCCTTTCTTCCTTTTCATGTGGCTAGGGAGGCCATATGCAAAAGAGTACAGGGCTCCTGTTTGCTTAATAGTTGCATAGAAAAGGGAATTTCAGCAGGTGTCATTTGTATGCATGTAGCACCTGGTGAAATTCTCTCTTCAACACAACATTTAAAGTCGCAGGAGCCTTGCCTCTTTTGTATCTGGTCAAGATGGCAGGGTTCCTGCAGCTTTAACTGTTGTGACGAAGAGGGGATTTCACCAGGTTCTCCACACCCCCCACCCACACACACACTCCACACACACCCACACCCCACACACCCACACACACACCTCCACCCACACACACCACACACACACCCCCCACATCCCCCACCCACACCCACACATCCACCCCCCCACACCCCACCCCACCCCACACACACCCCACACACACACACACACACACATCCCACACACCCACACACACCCACACCCCACACACCCACACACCCCACACCCACACCCCACCCCCACCCACACCCACACACCCACACCCCACCCACACACACACCCCACACACACACCCCACACACACCACCCACCCACACCCCCCACCCACACACACACTCCACACACACACACACCTCACCCACCCACCCACACACCTCCACCCACACACACCACACACCCCACCCCCCCCACATCCCCCACCCACACCCACACATCCACCCCCCCACACCCCACCCCACCCCACACACACACCCACACCCCACACACCCACACCCACCCCACCCACACCCACCCACACACCCCACCCCCACACCCCCACACCCCACCCACACACACACCTCCACCCACACACACCACACACACCCCCCCCCCCACATCCCTTACACACACCCACACATCCACCCCCCCACACCCCACCCCACCCCACACACACCTCCACCCACACACACACCCCCACACACCTCCCCACCCCCCCACACCCCCCCCCACACACCCCCCACACACACTCCACCCCCCACACACACCCCACACACCCACCCACACACACACAACACCCCCAACACTCCCCCACACACCCCCCCCCACACACACACACACACGCGCGCGCGCGCGCGCGCCGTGGGAGAGGAAGGACTTCCCTTACCTTCCTCTTGCTGCTCTGGTGGGGAAATGGGCTTCCCTGCCGGAAACAGAAGTGCCGTCACTTCCGTTTCCGTCGGGGAAGCCCATTTCCCCACCAGAGCAGCAAGAGGAAGGTAAGGGAAGTCCTTCCTCTTCTTCCCCCTCTCCCCCGCCCAAGTCGGCTGCGTGTGTGTGTGAGTGAGTGAGTGAGTGAGTGAGTGATTGACTCCCTAGCCTCCGGCCGCTGCCGCGGTTGGCAGCAGCGGAGACCAGGGAATCAATCTCTCTCTCTCTCTCTCTCTCACACACACACACACACACACCAGCGGCGCGGCTCTTCCCTGCCCTCGCCGCCGCAGTTCGAGCTGCGGCGAGGCTAGGGAAGGTCCCCCCGCACCCCCACCCCAGCGACGCGGGGGCCCCTCTCCTCCCCCCCCTCCGCCCAAGTCGACTGCAGCCCGGGGTTTCAAGTGAGCGCCCGGCTTGCTTTCGGGTGCAGCCGGGCGCTCAATTGAAACCCCGGGCTGCAGCCGACGGACAAGGTGAAACCGGGGGGTGGGGGGCGACTTCCCCCCCCCCGATTTCCCCCCCCCCCGCTACGCCTGGGCCCGCCGCTGCACGAATGCAGCAGCGGCTCCAGGCAAGCTCCCCTCACCCCACTTACCTGGCCCGTCGCGCTCTCCCTGCTCTCCGTTTCCCTCTGGGGATTCTGATGCTCACGCGCATGCGTGAGCTTATCAGATTCCCCATTGAGAAACATGGGGATTTTAAAAATTAATTAAAAATTGATGGAACGGTCTTTTGAAAAAAGAAAGGCCATTCCATCAATCGGATGGATAGGGGAATTTAATCCTGTTTTTGGATTCCACCGGGAGGCTTCCCCTTTTGCGCTACGAGTGCGCAAAAAAAAAGTCGCCACCCCCCGAGAAAAACAAAGCAGATTGTGACGGACAGAGTTTCTCTCCCTTTTTCTCCTTTAAACTCCCACCCAGACCTCAATATTTCAGGAATCTCCCTGAAACGCGCAGGGAATGTAAAGCCAGCATTTCTTTCTGGCAGTACCCGCGTTTCAGAAAGATTCCTGAAATATTTTTCATTTTAGGGTCCTAGGTTCCCCTCCCCCCCCCGCTAAATAAATATAATGGTGGAATGCTCAACTTACTCATCGGCCTTAACAACAGGAATCACTACAGTGATTCCTGTAATTAAGGTCAATGCATAGTTTTACACTAGCTTCTTTTTATATTCAAAATTCTTCTCTAGTTGTGATAATATATGCTAGGAAATAGCTAAATTAATGTCATCTTGGTGAAACTTGAATAAGATATTATGCTTTATGATTAGGCAAGGACAGATGAGAGATGTTTGCCTACTCAGGAGCCAAAAAGAAAGTCCTGTTTCTGCTTAAGACAGCCAGTGTGGTGTAGTGGTTAGAGTGTTGGACTGCAGACTCAGGAAATCCAGGTTCTAGTCCCCATTCAGCCCTGAAGCTCATTCATTTATATCTCAGCCTGACCTACCTCCTCACAGGGTTGTTATGAGAATAAAATGGAGAGGAGGAGGAGAATAATCATGTATGCCATCTAGGACGCATTGGAGAAAAAGATATAAATGCAATATTTATTTATTTATTTATTTAAGGTCAAAACAGGAAAAATAACACTGCTCCTTAAAGTTCAGGAGAAATATAATTCAACTAAGGACAAATTACCAGTAACAAGAAACTCCTAGGATTCTGCTCAATATTATCCCATTTTGAGTGAAAATACTAATTTCAATGGAGTAGATTTCCCCCCTCTTATTCACACTTGGGGTAAATATCCACCATTTTTTTTAAAAAAAATCTTAGCAATTGTTCTCCCTTGTTTCTGCTTTTTTCTTCTTCCCAGGGCTGTTGCATGGGTGATCCTATCCAATCAGGGATCACACATGAACAGAATGTAAAATCAAATTTACCTATGTGAAAATGTCCTTGAAAGCAAGCAAAGGCAATTGGAAAGAGGGATGTGCCAATTGTGTTAGATCTGTTCCTTCTCTGTTTTGATTGATTGATTGATTGATTACATTTATATACCGCCCCATAACCGAAGCTCTCTAGGTGGTTTACAAAAGTTTAAAACAGTGAACATTACTGTTCAGCTGTGGGGCGGTATATAAATGTAATAAATAAATAAATATATAAACATACAAAATTTAAAACCATAAAAAAAAAATAAACAGTATAAAAACAATGGTATCCATTTAAAAACAAGAGTTCTGGGGTCAATTAAAAACAACAACTTAGCATTGTTAAATGCTGTTAACTGCCTGGGAGATGAGAAAAATCTTGACCTGGTGCTGAAAATATAACAATGACGGTGCCAGGTGAGCCTCATCGGGGAGATCTTTCCATAATTGGGGGGCCACCACTGAAAAGGCCCTCTCCCTTGTTGCCATCCTCCGAGCTTCCCTCGGAGTAGGCACTTGGAGGAGGATCTTAGATGTTGAGCACAGTGTATGGGTAGGCTCATGTCGGGAGAGGCATTTCATCGGGTATTGCGGTCCCAAGCTGTGGTCAGTTATCTTTCAATCTATCATCCACTCACTGATGGAATCAGATTTTTTAAAACCAGAATTTCATTCTACTTGTGCTAATTTGCATTAGTCAATACACATCAGCACTAATGTGGATCCACACACATGTGCAATGGCACACTAATGTAAATCCCCTCCAAAACTGAAAAAAACCAGTCTCCACCTCCCAAAATCCCTGTGTTATTTGTATGACTTGCAAAAATTTGGTCTGTTGCAGAACCCCCTGGTCAGATTCATAAAAATCAAAACTCATTTGAATCCAATGCAGATTTCTTAGACATCTGTAACTGAAAGGCAAAGAAATATATGCATTTTTAGAGACTGTCCTGTCTCATCCAGCAGGAATCCACAGTGCAGGGCAAAGTTGTGGATGTGGCTGATCATATGGAATTCTAGGGAAATAGTGAGTAGTTGGTGTAGACTGGAACAGGTAGCTTGAGACAGTGACCAGGTAGCCAGTTTGCCTGGATATGACAGGCCCTCTGCTCTGGAGCTGGCAATTCCGCTCCAGCTAAGACCAGAGCCAGACGGAGCTCTTACATATTGGAAAAGGCCCAGCAGACACAGTTAGGTTCCACCTCCCTGGGATAAGGTGTATCTCCTTAAAAGGCTTGTGCTCTAAGCTTTGCATTTATATGGCGTTTGGAGCCCTCCTGGAGGGAGAGGGGGCGTCCAAATAGGATCTAACAGATTGTGGAAGTGACTTGTCATGGAGAACCTCTCCCACATCTTACTTCTCCCTAGACCGTGCTGCTACTTCAGCCAGGTTATGGGGGCTCGTAGTTGGGTGTATTGTTCTGGCAGCCTACAATGAAGCTGTTTAGTGGTGCAAACAAATCCGATGCTGCTACAATTTGAGGGGGTTGCTACTTAAGCGCAGCAAAACCTTTTGCTTGATCTTGGCATTCCCAAGCAAAGCCAAAGCGAGCTCAAACAGAGCGACTGAATGGTAACATAGTACATTTGAAGGATTTCTTTCCTGCATCCCATTGAGCATCTTTGGAGGCCAGAACTCACTCTGATAATATTATAAAATCTCAACAGCCACAAAAAACGCACCCAAAGGAATTAAATGAAATCCGCTCTGCCCCTATTGACTCTCCTGGAGCATTCAGGAACTGCACAGAATCTGAAGCTGTTTTGCCAAGCCGTGCAGAAATCTGAAATGCAGCACCCCTGCACTTACACATCCTTTCCCCTCTATTGGCTGATCAGCAAACTGGAGGTGGGGCATGCCTCTTAACTACTTCCCCCCCCCCTTAACACAGTATAAGAAACCATGGCAGGCAGGCAGGCAGGCACTGCACAGAAGGCTGAGTGCTATTTATGGCTTGAAATGATTTTTTAACTCAGCAGCAGGGACTGGAGCCTTTCAGTCTTGTGGTTTCACTCTCGCAGAAAAGTACATCTCGAAACTCCAGGCTAAATGAGAGGGAATCAGCATTCAGCTATATTGTCCCAGTGGATCCAGGCAATTGGGAAGTTAGACAAGCAAGCAATGACCGCAAAATACCACATTTTCCATATCAGAGACTGATTTCCTCCAGTGCTTCACTATGCCGCTGTATGGGCATTTACAGATGTTAAAGTGACGTCTTAGGTCAGCTAGCGATTCTTAAGAGGGGGGAATTAGAAACAATTCCAAGCCAGTGAAAGCCCCAACAAACCATTCAGAGACCAGTGGATTGAATTAACAAGAAGCAAGCTGGCCAGGCACCATCTGCTTTCAGATCAATACTTGGTAAGATGAATTTCACCTACCACTACAGAGTTCATCATCCCCTTGACTCTTGGAATCACAGCTATGGACTACGCGGAGGCAGCCCGAATAGATCAGCGGGAAAGGGCTACTCTTCTGAAGGGTGCTACGAGCAACTTTTTGTATCACCGGAAGTCTTCGTCACTCTAGGCTTTGTCAGCTTGCTGGAGAACGTCCTGGTGATCGTGGCCATAGCCAAGAACAAGAATTTGCACTCGCCGATGTATTTTTTCATTTGCAGTTTAGCCGTGGCCGACTTGCTGGTGAGCGTCTCAAATGGGTCAGAAACCATCGTCATCACTCTCTTGAACAACACGGATGCAGACGCGCACAGCTTCACGGTCAGCATCGACAACATCATTGACTCTGTGATTTGTAGCTCCTTGCTGGCGTCCATTTGTAGCCTGCTTTCCATTGCTGTGGACAGGTATTTTACTATCTTCTATGCTCTGCAGTACCACAACATCATGACGGTGAGGCGTGTCGCTATCATTATCACCTGCATCTGGGCTGCTTGCACCATTTCAGGCATCTTGTTCATCATTTACTCCGACAGCAGCGTTGTCATCATTTGCCTCATCACGATGTTTTTCACCATGCTAGTCCTCATGGCTTCCCTCTATGTCCACATGTTCATGTTGGCCCGGCTGCATATTAAAAAGATTGCAATTCTCCCCGGCACAGGCCCCATTCGTCAAGGGGCCAACATGAAAGGAGCCATCACTCTGACCATCTTGATTGGAGTTTTTGTGGTGTGCTGGGCTCCACTCTTCCTCCACTTGCTTTTCTACATCTCATGCCCTCACAATCCATACTGCATCTGTTTCATGTCCCATTTTCACTTGTACCTCATCCTCATCATGTGCAACTCCATTATTGATCCACTTATCTATGCATTCCGAAGTCAAGAGCTGAGGAAAACCTTCAAAGAGATTATGTGCTGCTGTAGCCTGAGAGAGCTATGTGATTTCTCTGGCAAATACTGAATGGACACGGAAACCCTACTGCATAGATGCACTTGCCACGTCCACTGATATTTCATCCAGTGCTGCTGAAAGTCTGAGCTACATTAGTACAATGAACGTTTTTCTACTGTCATTGTTAATTGTATTTCCCCTCTTTTACGCTTATCAACTGTGATGATTTAAATGTTCAAGAGGTCATGGTGGTTAGGAATGCTCTGACAGGCTGTGATTAAAGGGAAATGTCTATGTGTTTTCAAAATTGTGAGATATCGATAAAATGATGCTGAGGATTAGGAAGAAAACTATTGCCTTAATATAAAAAAATACATGCAACTGTTCTTAGCATTGCTCCATTAAGATGCTTATGTTCAAAAGCAAGAGTTTGGTGGGTTTTGTTTGTTTGTTTTCGCTTTGTATACATGTGGTTAGGTTAAGCAAACAAACAAACAAACCTGATAGGAGTTATCAGAGGGTTCTGTTTTATTTTACATTGAGTTCAGATGTATTCTTAAAAGGCATACCTTACACATCTTGCTTTAAAGACCCCTGGAGGTAAAGTTTGACAGAAAGAATATAGTCAATTGGGTTCAATTATTGTCACTGGACTTATTGGGGGGATTGGAAATTGTGCTGTAAATGGGGTCACAATCAACTTTTTGTTCCACTTGAAGTGGTTATGTTTGATTGTAACAATAAGGAATATAATTTGTACTCATTTATTTACTCAATTGATTTAATCGAATGGTCAAGGCAATGTGCAACCAAACATTCAATTGTGCAATTAAAAATTAGTAAGAACACCTTTAAAAAATAATAATAATAGGCTAAACATATACAAATGAAAGGAGCAATAAAATGCTCAGCGTTAAAACCCAAATTAGGTCCAAATTAGGCACTCACCAGCAGTCCTGGGTCAGGGAACCAAAGTCATCACTGAACATCCATTTTCGCCTTTCCCAACCTGGTGGCTTCCAGATGTGTTGTATTGCATTTCCCATCACTCCCAACTAGCATGGGAATGACTACATTGTCTGGGAATGATGGGAGTTGCAGTCCAACATATCTGGAGAGCAGCAGGTTGGAGAAAGCTGATCTACCTCATGCAGCCTTGTGTAAAATGCATAGCTTTTCATGGTGAAAAAGCAGCCCCACTGAAATGAACAGTTTCTGTTAATTCCAGTGGGCCCGAAGCTGGAGAATTCCCAAATGGATTATGTATATGATTTATCTATTTATAATATTAATCCCACATCTCAGGCCTCTAAGGAGAGTACAGAGTGGCTAATAAATGTCAAATGTAAAACGTACATATTTCTTAAAAACAGTCAAAAGAAATGTACTTAGAAAAACACATCAATGTTGCTGCTGCTACAAGTAAATACAACAAAAAACAACAGAATAGTAACAGCAGCATGTATAAAAAATAATCTCCATTCCAACACCAAATACACTGTAGGATAAAAAGGTCTTCACCTACCTTCTAAAAGGTGTCATTGAAAGTGTCACCAGGAACAGAGCTTTTTCTGTGGTGGCCTAACATCTCTGGAATACCCCTCTCCAGGGAAAAATGGTTGCCCCACAGGAAAGTCCTAAAGACCTTTTTATTCCAATTGCTTTTGGATGATTAATAGTGCAGGTAGCTGTTTTATCTGTTGTCACTATTTTAATATTTTCTTTTCTGCTGCTGAGTTTTTTTTTATCTGATTGCTCTCTCTCTCTCTCTCTCTCTCTGATTTATTTATATGCTGCTATTTTAATATATTTTAAAGGTTTTATTAGTTTTCCAAAACAAAATCAACAGAAAAAGAAAAAGAAAGAGTGAAAAAATAAAGTATAAGAAAAAAGGAACTAACTAACTAACTAAATAATACATTGAATTTAAATCAAATTATTGACAAAGAGTACCATTCCTAAGCTCTAGTCATGTTTTTTTCACTATTACTTTACAATCTAAGACATCTGCATTGAAATTTTCTTTATAATTTTTCTGTATGTCAAATGTATATTTTAGTCTCTTTTCCATAATCTTAGGAAAGTCTTTGACAAATACTGGTGTGTATGTCCGTGATCTGTATACAGAATAAAATCCTGCCATAAAAGTGAGATGTTTTGCCTTTGCCTTTAGCTAGTTTCAGTTGGTATACCAATTTTTCTGCCATGGCTATTTGCCATAATTCCATATATTAGGGTGACCATATGTAAAGAAAGAACAGGGCTCCTGTATCTTTAATAGTTTTATAGAAAAGGAAATTTCAGAAGGTTTCATTTGTATGCACACAGCATCTGGTAAAATTTCCTCTTCATCACAGTAGTTGAAGCTGCAGGAGCCCTGCCTTCTTTTGTATCTGGTCACTCTAGGTATACTAAAGTTTAGCTACAGTATAGCTAGAGTGACCAGATACAAAAGAGGGCAGGGCTCCTGCAGCATCAACTGTTGTGATGAAGAGGGAATTGCACCAAGTGCTGCATGCATACAAATAACACCTGCTGAAATTCTCTTTTCTATACAACTATTAAAGATACAGGAGCCCTGTCCTCCTTTCCATATGCTCACGCTACCATATATCATGATTTCAGTGTTAGAAGTACAGTTTTCCAACTTTTGGATATAAGCCTTCTGGCCACCATCAACATGAACTCAATTAAGTCCTTAGATTACACTTCTGCATTTTCTCCTTCCCGTATTGTTACTAAGGCCAATATTTCGACTGTTGTTTTTTTATGCAATCTTCTTATATTGTTTTGCTGATTACTATAAAGCCCCTTGGGAGGATAATTTATCTTGTCACCATTAAAAAATCTATTAAATAAAAATAAAAGAAAGAAAGAACGGAAAGAAAAGACCATGAACTTAAGAACATAACAACATAAGAAGTGTCCTGATGCTGGATCAGACCAAGGGTCCATCTAGTCCAGCACTCTGTTCGCACAGTGGCCAACCAGCCATCGGCCAGGGATGAACAAGCAGGACATGGTGCAACAGCACCCTCCCACCCATGTTCCCCAGCAACTGGTGCACACAGGCTTACTGCCTTGAATACTGGCTGATGAATGCTGTTGCATGCTCCCCACTTCCCCAAATGGTGAGAAGTTTCAGGAGGTATTTGGAAGCTCAGGTTAGAAAGTGTAGACCTTCTGGATATGAACAGAAGAGCTGAAAAATATATAAACATATTACAATAAGGAAGGGAAGAGGAAAACAAAAAGAAAGAAGAAGGGGGGGAACTCAGAAATGGGGGGCGGGAGCAGTGGCATGCATATCTCTTTGCAGGCCTACACTGACCTGGTACACATTGCTCTGTGCACATGTCTAGAAAGTTTCATAATATTAACTGAAATTAATATAGAGAGAGGCATTTTTGTAATATTTACTTTACCAACCACTATACAAGTAAAGCAGAACTGTAGGCAAAGAGACACTCCTATGAAGCTGTAAATCTGTTCACAACTAAGCAACAAGCTACACGTTATACTAGCCTCATAGTGGGTTATTGAAGCCAGCTTAAGTTTTCTGACCATATGACTGGATTTGCCCGGATTTGCTCAGTTTTTTGATGGCAAATCCGGGAGGGGAGGGGAAATCCGGATTTTTTCAAAGAGCAGCTCTAATGGGAATTAATAAAAATGCTTATAACTCTGTCATTTTTTAAGATAAAGACATGAAACTTGGCACAATGGTAGCTCTTAGGAAGGGCTTTAGTCATACCAAATTTGAAACAGATCTGTTCATCCATTGATTTTTTAGGATTTTTTTTAAAATTGAGGTTTTAAAATTATTATTTTTAATATCGTCATTTTTAAAGATAAAGAGATGAAACTTTGCACCATGAAAGGATTTAGGTAGAGCTTTAGCCACACCAAATTTGAAACAGATCCGTTCATCCAGTGATTTTTTAGGATTTTTTTTAAAATTTAGGTTTTAAAATTATTACTTTTAAAATTGTCATTTTTAAAGTTAAAAAGATGAAACTTTGTACCATGATAGGATTTAGGTAGAGCTTTAGCCACACCAAATTTGAAACAGATCCGTTCATCCATTGATTTTTAGGATTTTTTAAAAAATTAAGGTCTTAAAATTATTATTTTTAAAATCATCATTTTTAAAGATAAAGAGATGAAACTTTGTACCATGATAGGATTTAGGTAGAGCTTTAGCCTCACCAAATTTGAAACAGATCTGTTCATCCATTGATTTTTTAGGATTTTTTAAAAAAATTAGTTTTTAAAATTATTATTTTTTAAACTGACATTTTTAAAGATAAAGAGCTGAAAGTTGGCACCATAAAAGCTTTTAGGTAGAGCTTTAGCTGTACCAAATTTGAAGCAGATCTGGGGGCAGTAGCAAACCCTGTTAACAACAACAGCAGCTTGCAATGAGTGAAGATACAGTCAGAAAAGATATTTGAGGGAAGGGGAGAATGTAACACACAGAGTATAGCAAAAGCTTCAAAGTACAGCAAAACTTACAAAAGTAGGAGTGAATGAAGTTAATTTCAGATACATTGGATCTCTCACTTGTTCCTTATTTCAGTGATTTTAACATTAAGATGTTATGTAGAACAGATTTGTCTTAAATGTGTGCTGTAAAATCAGTCATGTGACCAAGGCTATGTTCGGGTGGGCACACCCCCTTGGTACTGGACACGCCTCCTTGGGGGCGACCATGTTGTCCTCCTTTTTGGTTTCCAAAATATGGTCACCTTATTTTTACTCTAATGTAGGACTATTGGAGAAATCAGGAACGGAATTGAATGAGTTGGATTTCTATGAATTCAACCCATTGATTCACACAGGTTTTCCCAAGTTGCACAGTTCTGTGGACTTGCAGACTGGTGTTTTATTTCCCAAGAATTTTAAGGAAATTTAGTTGTAGAAAAATACATGGAAAAAAATAACACCCGCCAAAAATGTGCATCTTCCCCATAGGCTAAAGCATAAAGCTGTGCATTGGAAGCGTTGCACATTTGGGGGGATTTGGGGGTCACTTTTACAAATGTGTCATTGAAGGCATCACATATGGTGTGTGGAATTTATGTGCTTAAAACAAGGCATACAAATTTGTGCAAATATGGGGAAATTGGGGAAAAATCCAATTTTGTCAACAAGCGAATGATGGAAGGAAAGGCACCTGACATTCCATGAAATGCAGATGGAATGGATTTTACTAAATCTGTACATTCCTACTCTTGTGTAAGCAGGCATGCCCAAGATTCACTTTGGGACCACTGCCCCGCACCCTGGAAATTCCCCTCTGCCATTAAAAAGAAAGAAAAAAAAAAGCCTCCATTGGTTCTAATGGAGACTTCTCCCCCCTCCCCAATTACACACAGATATGGGTGGGTGGAAATTATGTGCACATTACACAAGCATAATGTGTCATTTGGCTCTACGGGGCTAAGATTACTGGTCTTAAGTTTGTAGACATCAGGGGATGTGCAAATCTCCTAATGTCCCATCTGGGGGTAGGAGGGGTCCATCGTTGTCCCCTTGGAGCTCAATGGATTTTAGTGGAGGTCATGACATATCCACCAGATTTCTTGGGAGAATTCCAGGAGGGTTCTCTACAAACAGGACAAGTTACGCTAATTGTGGCCACAATTTCCATATCTTGAGCAAATAACAGCCCTAATTAGCATATTTTACACAATTTACAGCTGTAAAGTGCTTAGTTATGTGTAAATTGTGGCTGAAAAATCAGTAATTATAGCTGTAATTTGCTCAAGATACAGAAATGGTGGCCTCAGTTGGTGCATCTTGCCCTGTTTACAGAGGGGACACACATACACCAAAATCTGGAAGATCGTTGGTAGGGAGAGCAGGTCCACTGTAGGTTCTGCAGGTCAGTTTCTCAGAAATCTGACTTCATTCAGGTCCGTGGTGAATTTCTTGAGCATCTGTAAACAGGGCTGATCACCATGCAGTCCCTGCTGCCCCGCTGTTTGCTCCCCCCCTTGAATTCATGGGGAATACAAACGAGGGCAGGGCTCCTACAGCTTTAATTGTTGTGATGAAGAGGGAATTCCACCAGGTGCTGCATGCTAGGGGTGTGCACGGACCCCCCAATCCGCTTCGTGCCCCGATCCGGAAAATCCGGATCGGGCCCGATCCTCTTCGCGCCGCTCCGCCCGTCTCCCGCTCCGCTCCGCGGAGCGAGATCCGGCTTCGCCGCCGTCACTATATCAACGGCAGCTGACGGTGCCGCCGCCAGAGAAAACACCCCCCCCGCCCCCTTAACTTCCTTCATCGCGGGATTCAATTGAGGCCCCGGTTGAAGCTGGAAGAGGCCTCGGCCTTCACTTCCAGCTTCAACCGGGGCCTCAATTGAAGCCGGCGACAGAGGAAGGTAAGCGTCCCTCCTCCCTGCTCCCTTACCTGGTGCTGCTGCCGCTGCCACCTGGATGGTGGTGCCGGCAGCGCCAGATTAGTCCCCCTCACCCCCACTTACCTTCCGGCGAAGCTCCGGATTGAGGCGATCCTCTTCGCCTCGATCCACTGGCCCCCCAATCCTCTTCGCCTCCGCCTTAAGGGTAGGCGAAACCCCCCGCTCCGCTCCTGCTTCTCCGGTTCGAGGAGAAGTGGAGCACATCCCTACTGCATGCATACAAATGACACCTGCAGAAATTCCCTTTTCTATATAACTGTTAAAAATACATGAGCCCTGTCAATCTTTCCATATGGTCACCCTACTGCTGTGAAAACACCTGAATTAGAAAAGACAGAGAGAGAGAGAGAAGAAGAACACAGATTTAGAAAGCATTGGAAACAAGTAAATACAACCAACAGGTCCCAAAAGGTACCAGATCCCTCCTGAAAGTGATCATCTGTGCTACCCAGTTCCCCCCCCCGCTAAAAAATAAGGGAAGGCGTTGTCATCGGCCAAGGACATCATAGGCCCCAGCAATTAAGGTAGGAAGGATCTGAACTGTTACTACAGTTGTAAAAGTACCCCTTGTCCTCTTGAGCTAGTTATTCCTCTGCTTCAGCAAAAGATTTTCATTTCCCCTTTTCCCTGAAATTTGTATGCTTATCCGATATTGCATTATGACCTAGTAAAAGCTGAAAGCAACATATAATTGAAGGAACATGCATTCTACTGAACACCACTATTATTTAAAAGGTACATATTTAACCCTGGAAAATGTTTCTGATATATCTAAATCTATATCTATATCTATATATATCACACTTCAACTATCATAATATGGTTAAGCTGGACAGCATGAGATGATTCTATAATTATAAAATTTCTGAGATAGTTACAGCCTCAGAGATTTAACAGCCACATATTTTTTTCTCAGCACCCAGGAAGATCGAAGAGTAAGAATTGTGTTTTTAATTGCCCCCACCCACCGTTATGATTGAAACTTTAAGCAAATATGAAAATACACTTAAAGTAACCTTTTGGAAGTTAGTACAACAGAAAACATTTCAGTCACCTAACTGAAAACCTTGGGTATGTTTTGCCCCTATATAAAAACACATTTGAAAGGATAGAATAAAACAGGAGTTTAAGGAGCCATCCTATGTGTCCTAGACAGCATCCGGGAGCATATAGGATTTTTCAGTTTTCTGGCTCTGAGCTCAGAGACAGTGCTCCAAGGTGGGAGCCAGGAAACCACGCTCCCCTCCCCCACGTTCCCCTCCCCTTCAGGCTAAATGATACAAAAAGCAAGTTGCAACGACGACGACAACAACAAGGTACCTAGGTTAGGCCATATGTTGTGGCCATGAGGTCTGCAGCTTAGATTCAATCACAAGATGGAGAGTTTAAACATATCTTGTCAAGGTTCTCTTCAACTGTACTGGAATCAGGGAAATGCCATTCAGCCGGGTTATTTACATGTTCTTCCTGCATCTCTCTACCCTTTGTCTTTATATCTAAGGGCTTCTATAACCTGAATCCATAATTCAATTAATGCATTCCCTAATGCAACTTTCCTTCTCCTTTGTTTTAAAGCGATCCAGATTCAAACAAGTTACAAACAGACTGGTCCATGCAACATCTTAATTTTCATGTTTTATCTGTATTTGGTCAATTTAGTTTGGATTTATGTATGTTGATCTATGTGACAACTCTACAGTTGTTTGCAGAGGCCAGTGCAAAATAATATATTTGTATCAATTTTGTATATTCTCAATTAAAAAACACTACCTACGCACCTAAGTCCAACAAAGAACATGTAATGTAAAAGCTCTCATCCTATATTTCAGAGACTACTTGGCTCAGTAAATAATATTGTGCCTAAGGATCTCCAAAATCCTTTATTTTCATGGATATCTCCACCTCCCTGCAATGTGGCATCTTACTTGCCAAAAGGGACGTGATTTTTGCAAACCAGATCTGCATAGTGTCCTCAATTGGTGGAGGATACAACCCACTACGTTCCTTATTGCAGATTATATAACACCCCCAGGAATAGATATTTAGCAAGGTACTTGGATCAAATGGCCCACAGCACAGACCAGGACAAAATCGTCCATCTTCTCACAGTGAATTCTATATAGTTGAATCTAGCTTATTTTGCGGTGAATGCGGCAAAAATCAGGAAAGCCTTTTGAATAAGGATGTACTCTAAGAACTATGATCATTCAAATGGCGTCCTATCGGAAGCCATATGTGGAATAATACTATGTAATATAATGTAATATATGTATTGATGTATTTGTTGTATTTGATTATATATATGATTTGTAACTGGCTAAAACCCATTCAGGGTTGCCATAATAATAAATGAATAATAATAATGTCCTCAATCAAAAGTCAGCTAATTGCTGGAGGTGTAACCCAGCTAATGCGTCTTTTAACCATATGTTTTGGCAGTACTCAATAGTTTCATTTTGGGAGGAGGTTATTATCTGGATAAATTTTGTATTGGAAGACTTTTTAACATTTACTGATGTACATGTCTTCTTAAATTATCTACCTGTTTCCTAGGACTTAATGCACGGCCAGCTCTTTGGACAGCTAAAAGACAGATATTATAAAACTGGGAGGATAAACCTTTACCTCCTATAATGCAATGAATTGAGGACCTAATAATGCTTTCAACACTTGAACAGGTGATATATAAATGAATGGATACTTAGATGACTATTTTGTCTGCTTTTGTTGAAGTTTATGGATAATTCTTAGAAAAATGTATTTTCATATATGTGCATATTCAAATATATGTTGCTAAGATTTTTTCTTCTTTTTTGTTTTGTTGAAATTTTACAACAAAAATTGTTCTTCACTACTGCTTCTCTTTCCCTGCATGAGGAAGGTGGTATTTTCAGGAGCTCCTGCCAGCACCGAGTTCCTTCCCTTCACATGCCACATGCAAACCCAATTGGGATCACTTGAAGGTGGAAAGGAGACAGCCAGATGGCTCAACTTTCCCCCACATCCCCATCCAATGGGAGAAAGCATGGACAGGTGAAGCCAGTCCCTGGCTGAAGCAGCAGGTAGATGACCCATTTGCTGTGTCATCTGTGGACCAAATCCACCTTGTGCATCATCCATGAACCCATGCCCCTGACATCAGAATCATTTGGTCCATAGAGGGCTGGATGGGGGATCATATGGCCCCCTCCCAAAACTAGTTCCTCACCCTGTTCTAAAGTCTTATTTGCCGTATCTTATGATGAAAAGATTTAGGGTCAAAGCAGACATGCAAATGTTATTAAATACACACTTGCCAGCCTAGCTATGAAGTGTGTGTGTGTGTGTGTGTGTGTGTGTGTGTGTGTTAGTCTTTAACACTAAAAGAACATGTGAGGGTTGCACAGTGCTTTAAGGAGATTGCTTGTTTTGCAAGCAATTTGAACACTGTTTTCACAAATAATTGCATTGTTGCATGCACTTTCCCCTAATATACACTTTTTGTAAGATAAATAAATCCAGGACTCCATTGCAAAATTTGGAGAAATGCGAATTTCAAGTGATATTTGGTTCAAATATTGGTTCAAAAGTGCGAACTGATGTAAGTTTGCATTAAAATGAAAACTGGCCTAATTACTTCCCTTTTGTGTGTGTGTGTGTTAAGGTGAAGAAGGGGCAAGTTTGCTCCTATTCCCTGTGTTAACCCTCCACCCACACTTTATTGACAAAGGCTGGTTTGGCCCCCAAAATGGAACTCAATGTTACAGTGGAAAAAATGGGGGTAAGATGAACAGAGGGGCATTTGCTGAGAAGAACTGGGCTAAATCTACGCTACTGCTTTATAGTGGAACTGAAGTGCACTGATAACTGTTCAGGCACAATCTACATTCTGTATACTGCTTTCATTGTTTTATTTCCTGCTTTTTATTCCACATTCCTAATGATTTGACACAAAGTGTAGATCTGGCCCTGGTGAACAGGAGAGGGTACTCAATCGTTCCCCTAATTGCTGTATCTCTTCCATGACTCCTCTCCACAGGTCATTTCACTGACACACAACTACACTACCAGGCTTACTTCTGGTCCAAAAACTGGATGGAAAATGGCCTGGGATTAGGGGCTGTGGGAGAGTCTTTCTGGGCAGGGGAAAATTTCAACTCAGTCTCCGGCCCACCAATTCTTCCTTGCAAATAACCCTCCAGCCCAACTTCAGCATTACAAAGTAAACACATCTGCCTCATCCGGAAACTCAGGAAGCTGCCGTATACTGAGTAAGGCCATTGGTCCATCTAACTCAGTATTGTCTACACTAGTTGGCTGTGGAATTCCTGGGTATCAGACAGGGTTTTTACCCAAACCTAGCTGTAGATGCTTAGGATCGAACCTGGGATCTTTTACATGTATAGCCAGTGCTGTACTGCTGAACTACAGCCCTTACTATAAGAAGCAAGCTGGTGTTTACTGTGGTTAAAGTACAGCTGTTTTGCTCCAGACCCTGAAGTCTTGCAAAGTACTATGAAGTATGCCAGGTGATATCTGTTCTGGCTACTCCAAGCTATGATTAACCTTCACAGCACAACTATGTGTCACAGAACCTTGCCAAATTCCCTCTAGAAAGGCCACACATCTTCGTCATTGGTGGCATCTAAATGAGTATTCCTCAATTGATGTGATAGCTTTCCGTCTTGACTTGCCTTCTCCCCCATCTGTTTTACTGTTAACGCTGATGTATTTCTCAGCTTCAGGGAGGCACAGATTATTTTCTAACTTTGTTAACCATTTGAGCATTTGGAAGTAGAGGATAATATCCACTGGCGTCTGATTTAATAACGCTGTTCTTATATTCCTTTAACGGTTTCACATCTACAGACAAACCAGATCTGAAAGATCACAGCAATGTTGTTCCCAGTGTAATTGAAAAGAGTCTCAGGATCTGAGCAGCATCTACAAATCTGAAAGTACTCACTCACCTACAGTCAATTTATATGATAAATATGAATGGGGGAAAACAGCACTAAGCCATCAGACAAATATTTGTTTCATTCTCACAGAACTATACTAGGGAAAGCTTAATACAAATGAATTACGTTTCACAGTAGAAAAGAAAAAGAAAAGAAGCCCTGCATAGTAAGATGGCCAAGTTTTTGTTCTGTTTTAAAATTCCACACTGATTTGAAACCTAGAAGTACAGGTCACTTTCCGTACTTCAAAGCTTTGTTAAAATGCAAACTTAAATGGACACAATCCTATACTTGAGTTACACTATAGGATTTGGCGGATGCCTTCTCTACCGGCAGAATGCCAGCTACCACCACCATTGCTCCTGACTATGGCCTTGGCCCTGATGATGGTCCAACTTCACTTCAGCCCTGGAGCTGGTATAAGGAACCCCTCCCTCCCAAATTTCAATAGGAGGAATTCTAAACAAATAGCCACCCTAGCATGAATGATTACCTGGCCACAATATTGAGACAGTGTAATTAAATACCCAATCACAGCCCGCTGCCATCAATATACAAACCCCACATAACACAGATGAAAGGGTGTGTGCTATGGGGCTATATCTCTCTGGATCCAGGTTATGCATACTTAGAGCATACAAGAAGGAACTCTGGCAATAGAAAACAGACTTTGATCAAATAGCTTGTCTCCAGAACACTCCTAGGAACTCAAGCACATTGCTAATACATTTTGGTTTAGAAACTCAACAGGTGCCTTGCCTTGGGATTTCATAATAACATAAGAAGAGGGATGCTGGATCAGACTAAGGGTCCATCTAGTCATGCACTCTGTTCACACAGTGTCCAGCAGGACATGGTGTAATAGCACCCTCCTACCCATGTTCCCCAGCAACTGGTGCACACAGGCTTATTGTCTCTGACATTGCAGATAGCACATCACGAAACATAAATATCCAGGCACAAACACCCAACGGAATCCAGACCCCACATGGGCAAGCAAAGGAAGGGGCAACACTTTCTATAATGAGTGACTGTTGTAACTTTCCCATGTCTTCCTCCTACCTCCTGCAGTGATCAAGGGGTTTTAATTGGTTTTATTGTAGTTTTTAATTTTTAACTGTGTTTTTATTTGATTTCATGTTACCTTTCAATTACATTATCTTCTAATTAAGATTTTATTTTTTTTATTATGCATTTTATTGTTAGCTGCATTTTATTTTGGCAGAAAGGTGGGATATCAATCAATGAAACAATCAATTGTGCCCACACACTTAGGTCCTCTGGGAAGAATTTACTACAGTCAGCCAAAACTAGGCTGACAACAGATACCCACAGGACCTTCTCTTCTGCTGCTCCCAGACTGTGGAGTGGCCTGCCGGGATAGATTTGTCAACTTACCCAGTTGAATTTTAAGATATTTGACTGTTATTTAAGGGCCTTGCTAGACCTACTGCCGAATCCGGCGGTGAGGAGGGGCCAGGCCACGCTAGAAGTAGCGCGGCCTGTCAACCCCATCTACACCTGAGGCGTGATGGGGCTGAGGGAAGCCCTGTCGTATCCTCCATTTTTCCCCCGCCTTAAAGCGGCCGCGTGCACAGGAGTGCACCAACGGCCAGGTAAGTATATATATATATATATATATATATATATATATATATATATATTAAAAAGCCCCCCCACTTCCCCTGGCATTCGATCCCCTCCTCTCCCCCCCATGTCCCCACCTACTATTTGCTGCCGATGTCCCCAGCCGCTGTGTGCCGCCGCCGCCGATGAAGACGATGTCCCCAGCCAGCGTTTTCTGCTGTCTGTCCCCCGGCCTGTGATGCCTGCAGGCCAGGGAACATGACGACAGCAGGAAACGCCGGCTGGGGACATCATCCTCATCATTGGCGGCAGCGGCGGCACACAGCAGCTGGGGACATCGGTGGCAAATAGGAGGTGGGGACATGGGGGAGAGAGGAGGGGATCAAAGGCCAGGGGAGGTGGGGGGAATCGGGGGATGGGGGGTAAGAGTGCTGTGGCCCATCTGCCGCTTTTCCCAGCTACTCGCACGTAAGTGCAGTAGCCAGGAAAAGTGGCGGAATGGTCCACACGCCTGCGGTTCCGGCCTCAGTCCGACCTAAGGCTGGGACCCCGGGAAAAACCGGCCCCAAAGTGGATCCAGTTATCCCGGGTCAAGGGAGGGTTTAGCCCGGCCTGACCCCGGGATCCCCTGTGCGTCATCTGCACACACAGCAGGGAGCCCGGGCCTCGCACCGGGCTAAATCCTCGTCTAGCAACAGCCTTAGTATTGTATTAGTTTTATATGTTTTAATCAGTTTTATGTTTTTTACAGTACTTGTATCTAATGTTGTTCCCTGCCTCAATCCAGAGGGAGAGGCAGGTAATAAATTATTATTATTATTATTATTATTATTATTATTATTATTATTATTATTATTATTATTATAACACCACCCAGTTCAATTATATAAAGGGAGTCAGGGGAAAATACCCTTTAAGATTGTGTGAATACTATTCCCACCACCACCACCATCTCAAGAGTTCAGATTGATAATCTGTTCATGGTTGCCCTTAATTTCAGGAAGGACATGGATTTTAATCCCAAGAAGGACAGATATGCAGAGTTGTTGTTGTTTGTTGTTGTTGTTGTTATACGTCAAGCCTCCAAGCAATTTGTCAATATCCTGAGACTGCTTTTGTTAAAAGCATCTTCTTATCCTATAATGAAACATCATGAGAATTCAAAAGTAATCACTCATAGAAACCAAGGCCACAGCTAGACCTAAGGTTTATCCTGGGATCATCCAGGGTTCACCCCTGCCTGAGCACTGGATCCCCTGTGTGTCACCTAGATGAACAGGTTTGACCCCTGGACGATCCAGGGATAAACCTTAGGTCTAGCTATGGCCCAAGACCATGATCCAACACACTGTTATGAGCAATGAAGCCACATAGATGCCAGGAGACACACAACGCTCATAAATGCACAGTAGATTGTGGCTCAAGAATTTTACTGATATTTTCCCCTGTGTTGCCCTGTCTGATCTGATTGATTTTCTACTTTCTGTGAGAAGGAAATAAGTTGACCCACAGTAATATTATACCTGAAAAATATAATCATATTAAAATAGCATTTCAATAACATGCAGGAAGGTTGGAATGATTGCTATCTTTTTAGCAATTTACCCATAGCCCTATCTTTACCACAAATCTTTTGCCTCCTCCTGTATATCCAGACTTCAGACTCCTGCACTTCAAATGTAATTCATGACTTTAGACTCAGATGCAGAAGTGAAATTATTTTGTATTACTTATTTTATTTTTTCCCCAATCTTCCTCCGAGGAGCTCAGCAGTGCAAAGTTGGTCTTCTCCACCTTGAAATTTGAGCCAAAGCTCTGTTGAGGCGATTCTCTGCCCTGATTTCAGAGTGACTCCCCTTACTCCACCCCATTGGATTACCTGTTGGAGAACCACCTGTTTACAGATAATTGCTCATCAATGGAAATTAATCAAATGCTTACAGCTCCCTCATCTTTAAAGCTAAAGAGATGAAAACTGGCACAGTGATAGCTCCTACGGAGGGCTTATGGTGTGCCATGTTTGTAGTAGATCCATTCATGTAGCAGATCCATTCAGATACAGACACACACACACACATCCACCCCTGCACATTTATAGAGGGAGCTTTTATCCTTTACTTTGCTGATGCAGAGCTCCACTGCTGGTGGTGGAAGTTTCTACTCCAGCCTTCTCCAACCTGGTGCCCTCCAGATCTGTTGGATGGATCCCCTACCCCGCCTGCACTGGAAGCCCAGTTAGCCAACAGGAGTAATAGTTTAACTGAAATAAAGAACATGTCTGTGCCTGTAGAAGCTTTCTCACTCACCATGCCAGCCAGCCCAGGAGCACTTTCACACTGTGGAAATGTGAATGATTGACTTCTATGAGTTTGAGCAGAAACACCCCTCCTCTCTCCCCCACCCCCTCAGCCAGAATCAGCAGTCAGTTAGTGTTTCCCACTCCCCTGAACACTGCAATTGGAGGAGAACATGGTCATGGACAGTGCTGTGGCAATTCCTGATTGGTTAGCCACAGGTGTCAATATCAAAGCTATCCCTCACCCCACTCAGCTTCTTCCAAATATGGAGACAATTCAGTCACACACACACCGCAGGATAATTTCAGAGACTTTAGAAGCTCCGATTGGGCACATCTCCACTCTGATATTAATCAATAGGTTTGGAAGCAGACAATCTCCACTCTGGAAGATTGAATGCTCTGCGGATGTTCATGGTTACCAGATAATTCCGGGGTGGAGTGCACACCCCTAGTAGACATCTGAATTAATTTCTGACGTTTGAGATTTTTCTTTGCTAAATCTCACCTTTCCATGAACTAAAACGTAAATGCCACAAAGCACTCCTAACTGCAATGCTGCTGCACTAATGCAAAGCCTACAAAACTATTAAAGCAAAGTGATTCCTATTCATAGCCATGGCTTGTTTATTAATGGCATATCAAATAAAGAAGCTTTATTCTAAAGAATGCTCTTGTTTAAACAGTCTCTTTGGGTATCACTTCTTGGTGAGAGCATTGAATTGGTGTATATTAAAGTGTGCTGGTTTGTGTAAGTACTGTTTGCTTCAGTCAGGAATCAAACAACATCAAATATATTCAGGCATCAAATGTATTACATCAAATACTAAAAGATCTATTGTAGAAACCCAAGCAGTCATGAAAAAAGCACATTATAAAAGACTACATAAAGGCTCAAAACCCAGACAAACACTTGCTGAAATAATAAAGCCTTCCCTCACAGCATAAATGTTCAGTGGGATAAAAGTATGGCCTGTAGTGTGTCTCTTTCCACAAGGCCCCCATTACAAATGTAAGCTATAATGAATATCAGCTTTTGCAAGGTCAGACCTAACGGAAAGAAGCTGAATAAGCTGCAAGAAAGGCCAGGTTCTGAAGCCATGCTGAGGAATTGGCCAGGATGGCGAATTCTCAGTAGACTCGATGAGAAAGTGTTTGCTAAGATGGCATTCAGCATTAATGTTAATTGTGCACTTGCAGAGCACAATTTTCAAAAGTCACTAAAATGCTCTCAAGTATTGTATTACTTTCATTTCCTCAGATAAGGTAATTGAATGGGGCAGGCTGTAGGTCAGGAAGTACAGGTGGCAGGTCAGGAAGCACAGTGGATCACACATCATCCATCTGCTGCCTACAGGCTTCCTCCTCCACCACCACCACTAAGGACCTTGCTAGATGAAGGGGTAGCCCGGTACGAGCCTAGGCCCGGCCCCTGTGTGTCCAGATGATGCACAGGGGATCCCAGGCTCAGGCAGGGCTGAAACCGCCTTCGGCCCAGGCTAACCAGAACCTCTTTTGGCTCGGTATTACCCGTGGCCTTGGGCTGAGCCCGAGACTGTGGGCGTCTAGCTGGTTCCGCTGCTTTTCCTACTGCACTTACTCATGAGTAGCCGGGACAAGCAGCAGAGCCCAGGGGAGGTGGGGGGGGAGATCGGAGGCAGGGGGAGGGGGGCTGGTGGGCGGGCAACGGAGCTGGTAGGGATGGGGGTGGGGAAACGAAGCTGGTGGGAGAGGGGGGGACTCATGGCCAGGGAGGGGAGCGGTGAGAAGGTTTTTTTTTAAAGGGCCTTACCTAAGCGCAGGAGCGTTCCTGAGTCCGGCCCCTTTAAAAAATAAAAAATGGCGGATGCGACAGGGCTTTGCTTTCCCTGTTGCAGCCACATCTAGCAAGGCCCTCAGTCTACATGCCTCTTGCTCCAACTCTGCTGTTAATACCACTGCCACTACCCACCAGTCTGCTGTGGAGCACTGTTGCTGCTGGGGTAAATACATTTATTTATTTATTTACAGTATTAGCAGGGGCCTCCAGGGAAGTGGCCAGTGGCACTCCTGTGGAGCTCGTCCATTCTGAGGAAGGGGTCCATCCTCAGAATGAACCAAGTGGCCTGAAGAGTATTTGCACCACTACCACTTTACTGCAATGGTGGTAAATGTTGTTTAAAGTTTAATAGAGTTTGCTACAGAAAACCTTAACATTTACATTTGCTGTGGCAAATACTGTTAATTTTAAACAGCATTTGCTGCCATCTCAGCCAAGTGGTGGCAGTACAGACACTCTCTAGGGTCACCTCACCCACAATGCCTTGTTGTGAGGAAGGACGCCTGCCCTGATCCTTAGCATCAACCTGGCGGCAGTGAATAATACCCTGAAAGATCTCCAGTCCTTCCATGAGCAACTATGCCATGTCTTTGAGCAAGTCAAAACCACATACAGAATCCATTTGGTTTGGAAAGATCAAGCTGGGCTACCCCTGTATGTAGGGGACCTTGTTTGGTTATCCACCAAATACTTGAAGACCACCGGATATCCAAAAAAATAGATTATAATTTTGTAGCACCATTCCCCATAACCAGGATTATAAATCTCGTCACCATTCACCTACAGCTACCCCCTCCACACACACACAGAGATCTCTTTTGATCTTGGTAACTAAAACCCCAAATCCTCACTGCCACCTCTTCTAATCTTGGTGGATGTGAAAGAGGAGTTTCAAGTACAGCACATTTTAGATTTTTAACTAAGATGGGGCCAAGCTAACTCCACTACCTTGTGAAATGGACCTGAGGAATATTCCTGGGAAACAGCTGGGCACATGCATGCACCTGAATTGGTGAAAGTATTTCATTCCTGATACCCCACAAAACCAGACCTCAGCAGGCCAATCAAAGAAGAGCCCATACATGGTCATAGCCCAGGACTGGGAGCTCTCAGAGACTCCAGTGAAAGTGACTCTGGTGAGGCATCACAACCAGTCCCTAGCCTATCTGAAGTGGGGCACAATGCCTCAGATCCCATGCCTTATCCATGCACCCCCCAGGAGGTCCCACTGCCCCCTGACTTGGAGAACTAGACCTCCAACTCCTCTAGTGAAAAGGTAGACTCTCAGGACCAGTTACCAACTGTCGCCTCCCTTCTCCAACTTTCATTCCCCAGGAGAAGCCAATGGCTAGTGAAAAAGGCTGCTGACCATTTAACAACCAGAGGTAATACTAGAGGGCCTGATTACAAAAGCCTGCCAGTTGTTTGCAGAAGCTTGTTACCTCTCTAGCTGCAGTATTGCTGCCCAGGTCCTGAAGCTAACCCTAGTTCCAGATTATTTATTTATTTATTTATTTATTTATTTAAGTATTTTTATGCCGCCATTCAGCCAAAAAAGGCTCTCACGGCGGCTTACAAAAGTATTTCTTGACAGTCCCTGCCCACAGGCTTACAATCTAAAAGACATGATACAAAAGGAAAGGGGATTGGGAGGGAGGAGGAGGAGGGGGAAAAGGAAAGCAAATTCAGGCACTACAATCTTAGTTGGAAAGTTCAGCAGTTACAGGGGACAGCAGGAGGGAGGGGGCTCTCAGCTGGAGCTGGACCCAGGCAAGGTGGAGAGGTGCCCGGCTGCTGCTTCCTCCCTCACTGGTGGCCTCTGCAGAGACAGTTGGTAGCAGGAGGGAGGGGGCTCTGAGCTGGAGCTGGACCCAGGCACAGTGGAGAGGTGCCTGGCTGCTGCTTCCTCCCTCACTGGTGGCCTCTGCAGTGACAGTTGGTAGCAGGAGGGAGGGGGCTCTCAGCTGGAGCTGGACCCAGGCATGGTGGAGAAATGCCTGGCTGCTGCTTCCTCCCTCACTGGTGGCCTCTGCAGAGACAGTTGGTATCAGCAGGGAGGGGGCTCTCAGCTGGAGCTGGACCCAGGCAAGGTGGAGAAATGCCTGGCTGCTGCTTCCTCCCTCATGGTGGCCTCTGCAGATTATGCCTCCTTGCCTGAGCTGTTGCCCAGGTCAGATTATGGATCTCCTTTTGAATGATGACACTAACCTCACTTTTGCTTACCCATCAACCAGGCCAGGTGTGCCCCAGTGTCATTACTATTCCTTTCTCAAACTGTGTCAGTTTGCAATCTTAACTTCTCCCAGCTATGACAAGCTTATAAAAACAACACATCCCGGTGATTTAACCCAAAGTGGTGAAAACACATTCCCCATATTAAAGAAAAAAACAGCAGAATTAGAAGAAACCAAGTAGGAAGCTTACAGAGCTTTAAGGTGAAATTGGTAAGTATTACAACTCTATCAAGTGTAATCCTCTCTCGTGGAATGAAAGTAACCTTTCCAAGGTAGCATTTACTTTAGGAACTACAAAGGAAGAGTAAACATTTACTTATACAAATAACACAGGAAAAATTACAAAGCTCTGGGTGCTCTCCCGCCCCCATTATACTCAGGAATATATATATTTGTGTTGGGCAAAATGTTCTTCTCACACATGAGGGGGAAACTTGTGAGACTCTGTAGTACAATGCTGAGCTCATGTGATGACTACTGCTTTTTTCTTTAAAACTGTAAAAAACTAAACTTAGCTACAAAACATTTGTCTCAGTACAACCGAATACTAGGTTAAGCACACTTTTCAAGATGAAAGAACATTTTCCCTCACAAATTAGTCAAAACAATGGTGTAAAATAGGGGTGGGCGACATGAGGCAATTGGGTGGGGACTGTCTCCATGTATTTGCCATGGTGGCAAAAAAGGCAGCAATTTTGGAAGAAAACAAAATCACAGGACGTAGGGCTGAACACAGACCACCCCTTCCAATTTGCTTTGAAGGCTAATTCAAAGGTTCAGAATCAGCCCTAATTTGACTCAGGGTGCTTCGGAGCTGGGCTGACCCCCAAAGTGGATTGGCTGGTATGGTTTCCCGGGTCCCCACTGAGCAATGGCCCTTTACGGCCACCATAGTTTGAGGCCTTAGACCTAGGAAACTGCAGAGCCTCCATCTTCCTTTAAAATGGAAGTTCTCTTCGAGGATGGGTAGCTGCCAGACATCTCAGTTAAGTCCTGCCAGGTGGGCAGGCGGGCGGGGGCAGCAGCGCATCATTGCCCTGAGTCAGCCTGAAGCAGCCTGAAGTGCTTTAGACTACCTTGACCCAATCTGGCCCGATCCAGATTCAGGCCAAAGCAGGCCGAATCGGCCTGCCTCGGCACAGGTTCAGGCCGAAATGGTGCACAGTCCTAACAGGAAGCATTCACATAGTTTGAAAAAGGATTGCACTCCAAGAAGTCTTCCAAGAGCACAATTCTGCTTGAAACAAGGTTTGTGCTTCCCGCACACCTTGCTTCCTTTTAAAAATCACTCAGGCCTTTGCTAGACCAGGCTATTTCCCGGGGTGATACTCGGGATTGTCCCTGTGCATCCACATGACGCACATGGGATCCCGGGCTCAGGGAGGGATCAACCCTTCCTGTCCCTGTGATATAACCTACCCCTTTGGGCCCGGTTTTTTCCACTGTCTCGGGCTCAGCCTGAGACCATGGCTCGTGTGGCCCATTTTCATGGCTTGACCCCGGCTCCATGCGATTACTCGCATGTAGCTGGGAGCCATGCATGGGGGCGGCGGGGGGGAGCGGGGAATATATATTTTTTTTAAAAAAAAAAAGCTTACCTGGGCGCACAAGCGTTCGTGCACATCATCCCTTTAAACAATTAAAAAATGGCAGGCGCAACGGCTCTCTTCGTGAGCTCGTCACGCCTGACGTATAGACTAGCGCAACAGCCCGCGATAGTTGCATCGTGGGCTCTCCCCTCCTCCGTCGTGCTTTTTAAGGTAGGTCTAGCAAAGGCCTCAGTTTTTTGCTGCCACAGCAAATTCAACAGCATTGGGGGCAATTTTGGCAGAGGAGGGGAGCAACTTCTGGTGCTTTCTCAGGGGTCAATGTGGACCCTGGATCCCAGAAATTGCCTAAACCTGGTTTAAATTAGAATGGCTTCACTTCTTTGTGTGGGATATAACAAATGCAAACTAAAAAATAATCAAAGGTGTGCTTAGGGTGACCATATGAAAAGGAGGACAGGGCTCCTGTAGCTTTAACAGTTGTAGAGAAAAAGGATTTTCAGCAGGTGTCATTTGTATGCAGACAGCATCTGGTGAAATTCCCTTTTCATAGCAATAGTTAAAGGTGCAGGTGCCCTCTTCTCTTTTGTATCTGGTCAAGAGGGCAGGACTCCTGCAGCTTTAACTCTTATGATGGAGACAAAATTTCACCAGCTGCTACATGCATTCAAATGACACTTGCTGAAATTCCCTTTTCTATACAACTTTAAAGATACAGGAGCCCTGTCCTCCTTTTCATATGGTCACCCTATTTTATGTACATTTTGTCCCACTGACCCCTGACCCTTGCAAGGCTTTTGAGCCTTTACTGAGTTTAGAATCCCTCCAGGGTAAGCTCTGAGACCTAAGCAAATTCTTTTCAGAGTGCCCCCCCCCATTTTTGACTCGAATGGTAACTTTACAGGAAATCTCCTCATACTGGCCATTGCCGCAGGGCCACTAGCTTGTTGGAATGGTTTTTTTCATTGTTTAGGATGCTTATTGAATTAAAAAGAAATAGGAACAAGGCAATGCACCTGTGTAGTAATATAAATTAATCACACTGACACTCTTATTTTGAGTCAAAGTGCGGGGAATTAAATTATCTGCAGAATACTGTCTGATTTCAGTCAGCTTTCTTCGGAGGAAAATGCATTTAATTCTGGAATTTTCCATACAGAGTCATGAAATGAAAGAAACTCACACACACACAAAATCCCCTGAAGCCCTCTGATTCAGCAGCCATGAACCATGTTTCTCCTCACAGCCATGAAATACTTTGTACTTCGGGTATGCTAGTCCCTTTTCAAAACCACAATAGAAGGGAGAGCTCTGATATTCCCAACCTTGACAGTTCATTTTCATCCAGTGAGTGGGCAGGACACAATACAATGACATGCTGTTCCCAGCTGTTGAAATTAGTACTCCAGAGTATAACATTCACTGCTACAAAGTTTTATAAATGAATGTATCCAAGGAACTGAACTATGAAACTGTGAAATAGCCCTCCTCATCCCTTTGCAATTTTTACATGAATAACAAAATGTCTACTGAGATAGAGTTCTTTTGCTTCAGGTGTCACTTGGAAATGTCTCCTGCACTGCAACAAATGATAATGCACTTTGGTTCCTCCTTTGATTAATTTATTGCTAGGACTACAACCCAACTGAGATGACCATAAAGGGATTAAAATCAATGTGTGAGGAGAATGAGTGCTCCAGCCCCAGCCCTCTTCCTTAGCACATTTGTCACCCTCAACTCATGGAGGGTCACAGTCTGAAAAGAAGAGCCCCCTGTAACCATGGAGGCTCTCCATATGAGTCAGATCATTGATTTTTCAACATTCTGGCTAGTATGAAGAGTCTCTATGGATACAGAAGGTTCTTCTCTTCAAACTGTTACCCTCCATGAGTTAAGGGTGACAAACATGATGAGGGAGAAAGGCAGGGCTGGAGTTCTTCTTCTCACGTGTTGATTCTAACCCTTTTAAGAATGTCTGAATAGGGCTTCTGTAGAAAGCATGCGGATAAATCAGCAAAGGAGACCAGGTGGTGGGCAGTGTGTGTGAAATAGGTGAGGTGGAAACAAAGGTAGCAGAGTGGTGTGTGCTCACCCACCTCTAAGGCTGCCTCTGCCTGAAACAATTGGACATGCTCATATCTGGATTGGGAGAGGTTGGCAGTGCTTCTTTATGTGAGCTCTGCTGACCTGACCTGTTTTGATGAAGAGGAAATTTCACCAGGTTCTCCATATGTACAAATGACAGCTGCTGAAATTCTGTCTGGAAGCATACTTCATCTAAGGCAAAGGTGGCTCCAGGAAACATCTGGCCAAGTTAGGAAGAGAAGAGGCTGACTTTGTGCAGGTTACAACTTCCACAAGCAGAAACTTCCCTATAATTTGTATGAAGGGCCCAAACCTAAACATATTGCAGGTTCACAGTATGGTGGAATGATGGTAGTTTCTTTGATCTAACCACTTCAGTTAGGACAGCACAAAATACTCAAGGGAGGAGCTCCTTAAAGCATGGTGTGCCCACATGTATGCACACACATATACATACAGTGGGTTGTGAACTGAATTAACCAGCCACGGAATTTGGGTAGTGCCAGCCACTCAGTTCTTCCTCTCCTGAACACAGCTATAAAGTGCCACCCCTGCGGAGTGCTATTGTGTATCCATATTATTGTGTGGGTGAAGGGAAAAGAAATACCTGTTCTTTTCACATATGATTGCTACCACAGGAAAAAAATCACCCCATTTTAGTTACGAACAATTTTGTAGCTGAAAACTCATTATGTTTTCAGCCTGTCTGTTGCTTGTCTTGGTAACAACTGGGGGATTATTTCCATATGTCTTTTTTGTGGTTGTTATTATCTTGATATTTCCAGATGCTAATCCTCACATTTTCAAAAAGTTGGCATAAAGATTTCCTCTGCTAACATACTCTCTGAAGCGGTTTAACATAACAGCACCACAAGCAATTAACCCACATGAGTGTCTACAGGGGAAAATTGATCTGAGAAGCAGGTACTACCAGCATTTTTATTGAATCTAATTTTTCTGCCACAATTTCTGTATAATGATAATAATGGGAATAATACACATGGAAATCCTTCTGAACTGTCACATTGAAATAAATAAGAACCATGCAAGAATAACACTCCTGTGTGCTTTCCGACTTCCTTGTGTGGATTGTGTCCATTAGGCAGACCAATCCTATAGGTGTGTGCATGTGTGTATTGATGTGAGCTCCTTTGAGAGACAATAGTTTGAAAGGGGGGAGAAAAACAGAATTTATTTATTTATTTATTTATTGCATTTCTATACTGCTCAATAGCTGAAGCTCTCCAGGGGGTTCACAAAAATTAAAACTATCAAATACAATTCACTGTATAAAACAAAACACAGTATAAAAAAGCATAATGCAAAAGTACAATATAGAAGCACAACCAGGAGAAAAGTGAGCAGCAATGCAGAGAGATATACAGATTTAAAATATAGATTTAAAACAGCAAAGTTAAAAGACTGTGGGCTCATCTACACCAAGTAGGATCTTTCACTATGAAAGCAGTATATAAAAGGCAGGAGACACACTACTGCTTTATAGCAGTACTGAAGTGCACCGAGAACTGTTGGGGCCCATTGACTCATACCATATATTGCTTTCATACCACTTTCATAGTGTTATATCCTGCTTGGTGTAGATGTGTCATGGGCCCCAACAGTTGTCAGTGCACTTCAGTAGCACTATAAAGAAGTAGTGTAGATCCTGTAGTGCACTTATTTATTTATTTATTTATTTATTTATTTATTTATTACATTTTAATACTGTCCAGTAGCCGAAGCTCTCTGGCCAGTTCACAAAAATTAAAACTATAAAAAACAACCAACTAATACTTCTATAAATTAGTATTTATAGAAGTATATTGATGGTGCTATATAAATAAATAAATAAATAAATAAATAAATAAATAATAGCAGTAGTGTGGCTCCTGCCTTTTATATACCGCGTTCATACTGCTTTCATAGTGGAATATCTTGCGTGGTGTAGATGAGCCCTAAGATGATAAACTGTTAAAATACTGGGAAAATAAGAAGATATCAAAAAGAGTAGGTCGTAGGTGCCAGTTGAACCTCTCTAGGGATCTCATTTCACACCCAGTGTGCCACAGCAGAGAAGGCCCTCCTCCTGGTAGCCACCTGCCTCACTTCCTTTGGCATGGGCCCACTAAGAAGGACTCCTGAAGATGATCTTAGGGTCTGCGCAGGTACATATGGGAGGAGGTGTTCCTTCAAATAACCTGGCCCCAAGCCGATTATTATTATTATTATTATTATTATTATTATTATTATTATTATTATTAATAATAATTAATTAATTAATTAATTAATTAATTTATATTCTGCCCCATAGCCAAAGCTCTCTGGGCAGTTTACAAAAGTTTAAAACAGTGAACATTAAAAAGTATACAAAATTTAAAACCATAAAAAATATAAAAACAGTATAAAACAACAGTATCCATTTAAACAACAGTTCTGGGGTCCATTAAAAAGCAAACAAACTTAACATATGTTATTAAATGCTGTTAAATGCCTGGGAGAAGAGAAAAGTCTTGACCTGGTGCCAAAAAGAAAACAATGTTGGTGCCAGACGAGCCTCATTGGGGAGATCTTTCCATAATTGCAGGGCCACCATTGAGAAGGCCTTCTCCCTTGTTGCCATCCTCTGAGCTTCCCTCGGAGTAGGCACTCGGACGAGGACCTTAGACGTTGAGTGCAGTGTATGGGTTCATGTTGGGAGAGGCATTCCATCAGATATTGTGGTCCCAAGCCGTATAAGGCTTTATAGGTTAAAACCAGCACCTTGAATTGGGCTATGAAACATATAAGCAGCCAATGCAAGCAGGCCGGAAATAGGTGTTATATGTTCGAAACTTCTGGTTCCAGTTATCAATCTGGCTGCTGCATTTTGCACAAGCTGAAGCTTCCGAACCATCTTCAAAGGCTGCCCCATGTAGAGGGCTCTGAGTGTTAATACCAGCACTTTGAATTGGGCCTGGACCCCGAGTGGCAGCCAGTGAAGCAGGAAAAGGACTGGCATAATGCACTCTCATTGACCAGTCCCTCAACAATCACGCTGCCCTGTTTTGTACCAGTTGAAGTTTCCAGACAGTTTTCAAAGGCAGCTGCTCATATAAATGTTTATATGGACATAAGTTTTGCTTGGTGTTGTTGGCAGCATTGCCATGGATGCTGCAGGAGTTCCTACATTATAATATCTTGGTAAGGTAGGTCACTATTTTTCCCAATGGGATCCTATTTCTTCAAAAACAGAACTACCTATAGCCAAATATTTTTTGTTCTAAGACAAGGGGCCAAACCCACATTGAATCGAGGTGGATCCCTTCTCATGGCTCATATGCCAGCAGTAATGGAAACAGTAACCTAAACTACACAGGAACCAAACAGCCCTGGTCTGAAATTGCAAATCAATTAGTTTTTTCAGACCTGGTCAGGACTTTCTTGTCAATTTTTTTTTTTAAAAAAAGAGACAAATAATTGGGGTTAAGTGGTTGGGATGAAGAACCATGTTACAAATTTGTACTGGACCAAGAGAAGTAATTCGTACTGGAACTAGCCACTGATTGTAAAGAAAGTAAAGCAATGATTGACATTAAATATGAATGTAAGGGTGAAAATTTCCTTATCAGTGAGTTATATGTCAGAGAAATCCACAACAGAATCAAATGAGTTCAGATTTCTATAAATCCAAAATGTGGATTCCACAGTGGACCAGCTTTTCCTGAATTGCATAGATTCCGTGGAGTTGCAGAGCATTTTTTTTTAACTTTCCAGAATTTTATCCAAATTTAGTCATACGAAAATAAAAATAAAAAAACACTGGTTGAAAACGTGCATTGAAAGTACACATTTTGGGGAGATTTGCAAATTTGGTGGGGATGTGTGCATTTTCGCAAGTCCAAATTCACGCAAAGGTAAATTTGCTCAATTTCGGGAAATTAGAAAAAAACAGATTCCACCAATGAGCGGATGATGGAACCAAAGGCACCTGACAATCCATGAAACACAGATGGGAGAGTTTTTGGCCTAAACTACACCAAGCAGGATATTGCACTATGCAAGTGGTATGAAAGCAGTGTATAACAGGCAGGAGCCGCACTAAGCAGGATATAGCACTATGAAAGCGGTATATGTGTCAATGGCCCCCAACAGTTCTCAGTGCACTTCAATACCGCTAAAAAGCAGTAGTGTGGCTCCTGCCTTTTATATACCACTTTCATAGTGTAATATTCTGCTTTGTGTAGATTAGGCCTTTGTTTACAAAATTCGTACATCCCTACTGTCACCTTATGAGCATTTCATGGTCCAGCTTTCAATGAATGCAATTTTAATAGTTTGGTGCTTATGCAACAATATAATATGCCACCATCTCCCTTTGCAAGGACTAAACTTCCCCACTACTTCTCCAGTGAACCATAATGCTGAAGCTTTGCTCATGTATTGAACTGATTAAAGGATTCTCCATTTCAGGTTGGATTCTGACTGTAGTTTCTAGGAAATGTTTTTAAGCAAGAACCACCCAATGACATTTACAGGAACTGTAAACTGTTTACAGGAACTTGCTGTGCAGTTGTTTGTCTTCTGGCTGACCTGAGCCCAGGCAAGCACTCCACTGGAAGAGGAAGATCTGGATATAACAGCAAACCCCACTCCCACAGGCTATGAGGTATAATCTGAGGAGCCTTGTCACAGGGAGTCTTGTCTGCCCTCATCCCTTTGACCCCATCCTGAGCCCTGCCTTGATTCCTGACTCTCCTCTTTTGTCCCGCAGCTCTCCAGAGCACAAGTCAGAGACTGGTGTTGTCAACAGAATACCTGCTCACCTTTCATCATCATCATCATCATCATCATCATCATCATCATCATCTATTTCTTACCCGCCTCTCTGTTTGGATCGAGGCGGGGCACAACAACTATAAAATACATACAACTGAATTAAAAACAATGCAGTATTAATGGCATCTCCTCAAAGATTTAAGCTAGAAGCCAAGATGAGCTGAACCATTTTACCAGTTGTTGTTTTTCCCAGCAAGTCAGGGGAAGATGTCCCCAAAGTTTGAGCAGGTTTCTGTCAAATTTTCCTGCCCCTGGAAACAATGGTTTGCCATTATGTAATGCCATTCCCGGGGTGGGGGACATTCTGTCTTTCTTAGGAACACAACTAGGAGATGGCAAACTGAGCCATGCTACTGCCAACAAGACTTTTTTAAAAAAATGCAAAAGAAAAAAAAGAAAAAGAAAGAAAGACTTTGGTCTCCTTGTATACGTGCTAAACTAAGATACACCCACACACCCAAAAAATTTCACAGAAATTCAGGCACCCTCTGAAATAAGCTGAATTTCCTGCTGCCTCCAAGACATCAGTATTTTTGTGTGGATGAATAATTCTGCAATTGTGGGGCAGGAATTCTGAGCCAAGGACTAGAAGTCTTCCCCTCTGATTGCTTCCAGATATTATAAAAATCTGTTTTCTAGTATAGTGGAGTAATCTTAAGAGCCATTCTAGACATTGAGGAAAAGAAAATGGTACTATCTTCTTGGAACTGTACAAACTTAGCATGCAGGTGGGGGATCGAATCTTTGAATTCTTTCCCATATCAAAAAGATTACATCCTATCCAAAGAATATAATGTTGAATCAATGTGTTAGATGATGTGTCAGAATATAATAATGGAAAATGATGCTTTGTAAGGCCTTTAGTTATCACCGAAGCATTTTGCCAGCTCTGAAGTGATAGCAATTGCTATTAGACTATTTTTTCTTTTCACAATACCAAGGAATATCAATTCTACCAAGATAAGATCTTTCAGTTCTGACATGCCATTTACTACAAGTGTACAGGCATTTATTTTTCATGAAGCTACCTTGCAGGATCTTTAGAGGATGAAAAAAATGGAGGATGAAAATTGAAATATGCATAAAAAATAAGTTATCCTTAAAAAGCATTCTTGATAAGAATAGCACAATCTGTCCCTTCATACTGACAGCAATGGCTACCCACTAAGGCAGGGATGGGGAACCTTGCTCATATGAAAAGAAGTTTGTTGATGGGCAAAGTCTATAGGGGGGCACTGCCAAAGAGGATAGTAGGTGGATTTTGCAGCATTGCAGGATTGCATTGCCTTGCCCCTCTCTGTGGTATCCCATCCCTTTGCTACATCATGCAGACAAATGAAACAGAAGAAGAAGGGATTCCCAGAGGTGCTGTCTGAAGAGCAAGAGTAGGCCCACAGTATCTGGAGAGCCAGATGTTTTGAGCTCCACAAATCCCCAATCCCAGCTTCACTTGGCTTTTGCCAATAGACAGTCAGCTGGTTGTCTGCACAAAATGGCAGCCATTCTCAGGGGAAATGCCAAAGCCTTGGATCAACGTGTATCCATGTTCCATTAGAACAGGAACAAAGAACATTTCCTTCATAGAAATCAGCAACGGTTGGTGGGAGATTCGTGAAAAAATTGGCGAAGGGGGAATGGAAGATCTTGCAATTGTGACCACTGGAACATTAAAAAATCTAAGGATATTATGTGTACCTACAAGGGAGGCTGTCTTTGCTCTTGAAGTGGGCTTGGACTGTATTTTAAATCTGAGAATATTTTTATTTTCTGGAAAATGACCTTTCCTAGGAAATACAACACTATTTGATGGAAGGAGAAGAGGAGAGAGGGATGATGTATTTGGAGATATAAATTGGATTATTTATTCTTTGTTGTTTTGTCATCTCTACCTATAAAGCAGAAAGTGTGTATGTCCTGAAATGTTTACCCACTTAATACTGTTCACCCAGACAGGTCTTCATGTACACAGGTCAGAAAAAATCTAAAAACATAAATTTGGGGGTTTTAAGTATTTTTAAAGAATTTAATAAAACCTAGGTTTATGCCTACAACTCCCAGCATGCCTTGGGTGGAACTCCCAGCATGCTTTGGGTGGTAGGCCAGACTTTCTGGCCTTTGGCTGCCATTGTGATTCCTAAAGTCAGTCAACCCAATTCCACATAAAAGGAAACAACCCACATAAATGGGCTGCATCCATTTGCGGTGCCTCTTGCCAGCTGCCATGTGTGGTTTTAAAATCATAACTAGATACAATAGCAGCATGTCTTTGAGAAGCCAAACTCTGGATATGCTCAAAGGCCCCCCATCCTGATATCACTATTTTCTCAGAAACTGAGGGAAGCACATGCACAGCCTTCACCCTTGAGAGGGAGGGAGGAAAGGGAAGCACATTGAACATGCCCAGAAACAAGCTTGACAAAGGGGGCAAGTGCCCAGCCCAGTCCCAGCCCTTCAGTACAGGCTCCTGATGGAGCGCATGGTGGGTGAGATGTGTGGGCTGAGGAAAGTCTCAGTGGGACTTGGCCAGAGTTGTGGGCATCCACTAAGATCTGAGGACATGGTCACCTGAGGGCTGCCTAGGGCATGCTGGGAGGTATAGTACTGGCATGTCACTATCTCTCAGTCCTATCTCAGCCCACACTTTCCTGACCTCTTCACTAACTGTCTTTGTTCTCCTTATAACTGACTTTCTCCAACTGCCACTAACCCTGCCCACTATTGCATTCTAGCCTCAGCTATCAGTCATTCCTCCATTCACTCTTCTATTTCAACAGTAAAGTCAGGCTTTTACATAAAAATCATGAAGTTTATTCAGTAATCCCTGTTAACTGTCTTGGAATGTTGTGGTTTAGTTATAACAATGGAGGAAAATGCAGCATAAAAAATCTCATCAAGTTAAGAGGCCTTGGAATTTTATTTTATTTTTATTTTTTTAGATAGGGGAATTTCTGCAGGTGTCATTTGTATGCATGCAGCACCTGATGAAATTCCGTCTTCATCACAACAGTTAAAGCTGCTGCAGGAGCTATACTAGAGTGACCAGATACAAAAAAGGGCAGGGCTCCTGCAGCTTTAACTGTTGGGATGAAGAGGGAATTTCACCAGGTGCTGCATGCATGCAAATGACACCTGCTAAAATTCCCTTTTCTATGCAACTGTTAAAGCTACAGGAGCCCTGTCCTCCTTTCCATATGGTCACCCTAGTTAAAGGCATCCTTCAGATGGGCAATTTTTCATGAAATCATGATGGTTTGGGCACCATTTCTCCCATGTGAGAAACGATGTCTCTCACCATCGTCTCCCCATGCAATCGTCTCATCGTGCTATGTCCTGCTTGACAGGGTGGGTGTTGGGCGGTGAAGTGTTGACATCAGCACTGATCAGTTGGGAGTGTCCCCTCCCGGCCCTCCACTCCTGCTCAGCTCCATATTTCAGGAATGCCTAAGCAGCTGGGCAATGGGGAAGAGGACATGAGCACACGCAACCCATTTCCATTTAATCCCCTCTCCTAGGGTACACTCAAAGGAGAAAAATTACGGATTGCTTTTACAGGGACAATACTGACTTGCATGTGGTAGTGGTGGTGGTGAGGCAAGCTTCTGAAGACACAGACTTCTGAACTTGCAAAGAATCAGCACTTAACAATGGAGCGGGGGTTGCTCTGCTCTGCATGTCCCGCCTGGAAAACGTTGAGCCCTTTCTATTCACTCTCCAGAGGAGAGAAGACATATTCCATTTCATGCTGAGAGAGGGGAGGGGCTACACCAGAGGGGTGGATATCTGATAACCTCATGCCAGGCTCCACCCACCCATGAAAATGACATATAGGATTATGCATAAAAAGAAAAACCATCTGTATAAAGACCCCATTTAAATCCTGAAAATAACCCTGAACTGGAAGAAGCAATAAATCGCAGCAGAAAAGCACTGTCTGAAGAAGCCCAAAGTCTGGTTGTTTACGATGTCTTGATTTCTTTGTGTGTACCACACCCTCTATATAACAATTGTATTGAGGATATGATACATCCTAAAAACTCAATTATTGTAGCCTAACAGAATACGAAGAAAAGAGACACATTCCTGGGGGGGGGTGAAGGATGAGCTTATGCTACTTCTTCTCCACACCAAACGCCTTCAGCTGTAGACTTAATTAGGCCTCGGGACACCAAGAACTCACATCTTACTGTAATATATGTCTGAACCAGACATCTCCTGTAACCATAGCCTTAGGCACATTCTTGTATCAGGTCTGTTCTTTTAGATGTCATCTACATATTGTGTGCAGATCTGAGGAAGCAGGGTGCAGGGCCTGGATATTTCAGCATTCCCAGCTTTTGTACACGTACTGTGGAAGAGCAACAGCAGACAGGGCCTCAGGCTGAACTGCTGCCATCCCACTGCAAATATCATTCTCTAGTCCATCCACTTCTCCTCCTGCTAGGGCCTAGAAGTCAGATCTGGACCTAATCCAAAATTTATACAAAGAACTCACCTGGAGTCAAGCTACGAGTTTCATTAAAGATGTGAAGCTCTGTTTCTGTTTTTATTTCATTCCACCACCACCCCCAAAAAAGGCATGGGGCCTGATCTGAATTTGACAACAGTGCATGGGGAGGGGAAGTTTAACTCTTCCCTCCCCAACCATGACCTTCCCGATCCACCCCCTCCAGAATAGCTGTTAGCAGTAGATAAAAAAGCCCCACAGGGCTTTTTACTACCACTAACTGCTGCACAGAGGGGCTGAAAGAAGACCAAGAAAGAATATAGTTGGGGGGAAGTTTAGTGATAAACTGAAGCTTTTCTACATGAAGCCTTTGTTGTGCACTCATGATTCCTCATGGTAGTTTACAGGTCCTTTACACAACGTCATCGTCCTTCAGGGCTTCTCCCATGCTTTGCAACCATTTAAATGGATTCTTTTCTAGTGAGGAAATGTGGGGATAAAGCCTAGTGTAATTGTGGCTTTATCCCACCATTCTAATTTATTAGGATGACCATGTGGAAAGAAGGACAGGGCTCCTGTATCTTTAACAATTGTATTGAAAAGGGAATTTCAGCAGGTGTCATTTGTATGCATGCAGCACCTGGTGAAATTCCCTCTTCTACACAACAGTTAAAGCTGCAGGAGCGCTGCCTTCTTTTGTATCTGGTCACTCTAGTATAGCTCCTGCAGCTTTAACTGTTGTGATGGTGAGGGAATTTCATCAGGTGCTGCATGCATACAAATGAGACCTGCTGAAATTCCCTTTTCTATACAACTGTTAAAGATATAGGAGCCCTGTCCTCCTTTTCATATGGTCACCCTAAATTTATGAATGGTGGCATAAAGCCTAATATAATTGTGCAACTCAGCAATACCACAGCACCACCTAGTGCTTCTGTAATGAAACAGAAGGAAAGGAAGAGAAAGAAAACCCCTGTGTGTGTAGGGGGGGGGGGGGAATATGTAAAGAAGTCAATCTTAATCCTGCAAAGAGTCCTGAAACAGAAACCATGGTAAAGTGGTGGGTTAAAAGCCTCACAAAAAAGCTTTTAATGATGTATCTAGATGGGTATTAGGAAAATGCTGCAAAAACAATAATCTTGTCGACAACCCTTTTGAATCTTGTGGGTCCCTCGCTTAGTTTGGTGTTTTCAGAATTGACCTAATGAGGAGAACCCAAACCCAGGCCTTTTGTGCCACAATGCTGCCCTTCAACAGACATTGGGACATCCTTCCCCGTTCTAACCCCCACCAGCTGCATTGCAACACAATTCCCACCATCCCCATGTGAATGGAGATGATGGGAGTTATAGTTCAACACAACTGGAGGGCACCAGGTTGGGAAAGTTGGTGTTGCGTAGCTTAGGCCTCATTGACAGGGATTCTTTGGAGGGGGCACATATATCACTGCACTCTCCTAGGTGTATTTGTAGTATACAAGCCCTAGATGCATATACATGAAGATGCACATGTACACACACACACACACACACACACTCTATCTGACATAATGATGAGCATTTTGCTAGTAAAGTATGAAAAAGACAATTCATGTGAAGATCCATCCCCTGCCTCCCTTGACATCTTAATATAACCAAGTGCAACAGCACCATCTACTTGCTGTGAAGTGTTCCAGCATAACAAGCCCATGTGCTGAGAAGACCGCGTTAACTCCCAAAGAGCAGGCAAATAAATGGCATGAAATGTGACCAACTTCAGATGGAAAAGGAAGGACTCACCCACTGCTTTTTAATTTAATTTTTGCTTTCTCTGCTTACTAGGGCTATTCACAACCACGATGCCCACCCAATTATTCCCACAGACAGATGTATATATTCCAGGTATTATTTCTGACGTTTTCTGGGGAGCTGAACAATAAACCATCACATTGCGGAAGAAGGAAAATATGCAGTTGAGCAAGAAAAGTGGTCTTTTCCTCTTTTCATTTAAATATCAGGTGTTTAAGAGAGGTGGGTAATGGCATTTAAGAAACAAACGCCTCTGGAGTGGAAATCTCAGCGGCTTTTGTATAGCGTTGGAGACTATAGCCCTCTGCTGGTTAAACCTATCATCAACCAACCCAAGGAAACATGATAACAGTCTTGTTTCTTTGAGAAATTGGAACTGCTTGCACGTTTCATTTGGTTGTTGCTTGTCTTGTGATTAATTCGGCCCTGCTGAACTTTTCCCAGAGAATTCTCCGGGGGAAAAACTTTGCTGAACTTTTTCAAAGAAAGTAAAAAACAACCACACACACAACCAGAAATAACCTTGGTGAGTTTCCTAGATGATCGTGTGTCCTCTTTGCAGCCCTTTATTTGCATGGCTGCTAAGTATTATTTATTTATTTATTTATTTATTTATTACCCACCTCTCCATTTTGATCAAGGCGGGGAACAACAATAAATGATAAAATACATAAAACTGAATTAAAACATAATATACATTGCTAAAAACATCCTAAAAACATTCTAAAAATATTCTTAAAAACATCTTCAAATGTTTAGAGGGCTACCAGAGGACTGCCCTCTATTTTGAAGGCATCCTGTATTTGAAGGGCTGTTGGGACCAAGTCCAGATTAAAGATAAAGAACCATCAGAAAGAAGAGCTGGGCTTGAAAATGCCCATCAACAGCACCTGGACAGCAGGGCTGAGCAGGGCTGACAGGTCACTTGGCCATTGTCTGCCACACTATAGTGGAATGAACGATAGTTCTACTTAAATTATAATAATGATTTCTAAATGTGCATTGATCCACACAAATTAGTATCTGCATGTTTTATACAAATAGGTGTCCTCTTTTAGAAATGCATGTCTTCTGTTTTGGCAATTCACAAATGGCCATCCTAAGTTCCTGCCAGCGGCAAAGCAAATTTCCTTGTGCAAAAGGCAGAGGGTGGGAGCTGATGGTGGAGTGTGATTATTATCGTCATTTCCTGCTGGTGTGCATAGGAATCAATTTTGGATATGGAGCCGTATATAAATATTGTAGATAAATAAAATAAAATAAACTGCAGTTTTCTATGCCTCTTGTTTTAGTACATTGGGCCAAAAGAGAGCGCTGGTGATAGGGTGACCATATGAAAAGGAGGACAGGGCTCCTGTATCTTCAACAGTTGCATACAAAAGGGAATTTCAGCACGTGTTATTTGTATATATGGGGAACCTGGTGAAATCCCTCTTCATCACAACAGTTAAAGCTGCAGGAGCTATACTAGAGTGACCAGACTTAAAAGAGGGCAGGGCACCTGCAGCTTTAACTGGTGTGATGAAGAGGAAATTTCACCAGGTTCTCCATATATACAAATGACACCTGCTAAAATACCCTTTTCAATACAACTGTTAAAAATACAGGAGCCCTGTGTCCTCCTTTTCATATGGTTACCCTAGCTGGTGACAAACTCAATAGCAGCTGAGCCTGAATTTTGGAGGCTCATATTTTGAAGCATGATTACAAAAAACCCAACCCAGTTCCAGATTTGCCTTTATTCCTGCTCACAACACATGGAAGGCAGGCAGTGTCCCAGTAAAAAAGGGTGGGTGGGATCATTCACCCTAAGCACGAGCACTACATATGGGAGTGCCTGTACCAACCATCCCCAACCCAGATGTGTTGTACTGCAATTCCCATCATTCCAAGTGTTGGGAGATTTTGGAAATCTTGCCCCCAAATATTTTGCACCTCTAAAATTCAGGCTCAGTGGCTTGGGAATGCTAGCAGTTGCAGTCCAAGATATCTGGGGAGCACCAGATTGGGGCTGGCCAGCCTATACAGTCATGTGACACAAGCCATTCAACAGGTCACAGGTCATGGCCCAAGTGTGTTTCTTGTAACCAGCAGAACTATTAGCAGCAATCTCCTCCAACCACCATGAACCATTGTTCGCAAGTGGCATTGAAAATTAGGCAATTAGACGAAATTAGTGTTATGAGCAGGCCAGAGATAAGTTCTGCCCTGCTTGTTACTCCTGTTTATTGGGGGAGGGGAAGAGAAGCAGTAGTCTTCATGATATAAGCTTGAGTAAGTGAGGAGTGCAAGGGGGGAGCAGCTTGTTACCATGGTGAAAGACAGGTGTGAAGCTGCATTCAGCAGAGGTCAGTTAATTTAGGACTACTTCAAATGAAGTTTCTGGGCTAACTATGAAGCTTTTATCTCTCCTAAGAATGAAAGGAAGTACTACAATATTGGGAACAGAAAGAGAGAGGGGGGCATGTCTGCACCATGCCTTATCCTGGGGATCGTCCCGGGATCATCCCTGTGCATCCACAGGATGCACAGGGGATCCCAGGGGCAGGGAGCCCAATTTTTCCTGTGGTCTCAGGATTGTCCCGAGACTGTGAGAGGTGTGGGCAGCCATCCCATTTTTGTCCTGGCTCCTCGTGAATAAATGTGAGGAGCTAGGAACCAGGCATGGGGCACGGAGCTCTTCAGGCACTCTGTGCCCCTCGGGGGTGGGATGGGGTGAGCGGGATCGGATTTTTTAAGAAAACTTACATTTCTGATGGAGCACACGAGCGCTCATCTTGTGTAAAAAAAGAAAGAAAATGGCGGGCGCAACATCCTTCGTTCCTCCTGGGATGTCACGTGTGCTGTCTTCGCAAAGGGGAGAATCTCGTGATAAGAAAATTGTGAGATCCTCCCCTCTCCCTTCTGGAACACTGGAAGGTGTACACATGCCCAGAGAGAGAGACAGAGAGAGAGAGAGAGAGAGATCATTTCCAATGTGGTGATGCTCATGCTGATTCATAATATTCTTCACAGTACTGAGATGAGTCCTTTATGTCAGGCGTAGACCAAAATTTAGCAACACACATTGATGTTCTCCAGGTGCCTCACTCACCTTTCTACTGAGTGAACTGCAAAGGAGAACTCGGACTGTTATGTTGTTGTTCCAACGGTAGGTGGCACTGTGTCCTGAATTTGACTACATAAGTGCTTCTTCTGTTTTAGGCTGATCTCAGTATTTGAGTTATTGTTGTGTTCAGCATCCCTTTTGGCCTCTGAAATACCCTGAAATGGACAGGCCACTTTAAGAGTTGGTGCTGCTCCCATAGAATGGTCACGAACGGTCTGAGGGGGGAATGGATAGAAGGAGAGAAAGCGAGAATGTGTTCGGTAACAAACGATGAAGTGTTTGTTGAAGTTGGTAACCGGCATACACTTCCGTAATTGCATTCATGTTGTAAAATTATTCTCATAATGGCAAAAAGCAGTGGGGTGTGCAGAGGTGGCCCTACTGGGGTTCTAACCCAGTCCTCTGGGGTTCCCCAAATGAACATGTCCCCCTTTCATGACTATCAATCATTTCAGGGTTTCCCTGCTTTTGTGCATTTTCACCCTTTGTAAGAGGTTGAAATCCCTCTCCTCCATCACACCAACAGTTTAATGCACTCTTGCCACACCTGGGATATCGTTTTGCAGCATGGAACTCACATGATGTCATCACTGTCCTGCACCCAATTTGCCTCTTTTCCTCAGTTTTGCATATTATTTTGGTACGGGGAAAATCTGGATTATTTTCCCCGAGCGACTTTAAAGTGCCCTTAAGCCTCAATGTAGTGCTGTCACCTCGCTTTTTCCTTTGCTGGGGGCATGTGCTTTGAATGGAGTCTTGCTGATGAAAGAGGAAGGTGGGTTGGTTCTCCTTCAGCACTCCCGGTCCAACATTTGAGAGAATGGACTTTTTACTGCTCCGATCCCAACCTCCTTGCCCACAGCTCCGTCATTTTTAAAGATAAAGAGATGAAATTTGGGAACTTAAGAGCTCTTAAATAGAGCTTTTGGCATGCCAAGTTTGAATCAGATTAGATCATCCCTTGAGTTTTTAGGAATTTTTAAATCCCCCCTTAAACTAATACCCGACAGAACGCCTCTCCCAACACAAACCTACACATACACTACACTCAACATCTAAGATCTTACACACATCTAAGTGGCCACCATGAGAGCTTCCACATAGATCCTTATTCATGCCCATTTTGAAGGAAATCAAATCATGCCCTGATTTTTGGGGAATATTTAACATTTTAACCCTCAACCATAACCCCAATAAACAAAACTGCATACATCTCTGTCACTTTTCAAGTTAGAAACATCAAAATGGGCACCATGAGAGCTTTCACATAGATCCTTACTCATGCCCATTTTGAAGGAAATCCAATCATGCCCTGAATTTTGGGGAATTTTTAAAGTTAAACCTAAATCAAAATCTTCCTCTCAGGTAACCACATCAAAAATGAACACAGGAAATGTCAAGATAGAAAATTATTAAACTGGGTGAGTGTATAGACCTTGCGTTGCCACGCTTGGGTGGCAATACTTCTAAAAACTTAATTTCTTTCGTGCCATCCACTCATTTCAAAGTGCTATAACGTGTTGGTTTTTCAAGATGCACACACACACACACACACCTCCGTCACAGTTCACACACTCCAGGGTATGCCCAGCCAATAACTGTAACAATAAAAACAGTAATAATCACAACAACAACAAGAATTAGAACAAAAATGCTGTCTGACTTTATTACTAGTAAGGGGACAGTGGACTGTGCCACCAGTCATTCGGCCGATCCTGTCTAGGTACTTGCCTTTGAGAAGCCATGTCACACATCAACTCATGCAAATCATTGGCTTCCTTCCACTGTTTCCTCTTTGGAGAGTTCTGATAACCCTCAAGGGCACTGGGCACGTCCACATGCCGTACAGCACATCATCCACTTGCACCACATCTATTCAGTTGTTCACCAAGGTTAGGGTGGTTACCTTGCAGTGCTGTGTTGCCTATCTGTTATTTTACTATGTATATTATTTAAGGTTGTGTGTGAGAGTTTGCTGGGGCTACTGCTTCACCAATGCACTCAAAAAGTGACAAAAGTCCTACAAAAGACAAAGAAAGAAAAGTTACTAAGTATCCTGCTTTGCTTATTCCCCCCCCCTCCAATATTGGGATTGGAGGGTGCTTCACATGGGCTGATCAGTTATTATGATTGGGAGATGAACCTGTCAATCAACACTGAAAAAAAGCAGGTTACCCCTCCCGCTTTACCCATTCAATAAAAAATAATTGCAAGCAAACCGCATGATGAAAAATTCTGAAAATTGACACAAATGACCCCCAATCATCAATGTCTAAGCACAGTAATTTTCAGTGATCTAGCTTTAAAAACAAAGAAGTTATAGGCGATTTTTTGCCCAATGCAATCCCATGGGGGGGGGGGAAATGACGGGCAGAGCCCCCAAAACACGTGGAGCGCTCCGCAAATGAGAGAACCGCTTTGCAACGCTCTGCCAGCCACCCGACCCAATTCGAATTTGCCTTGGGCGAAGGTGAAGCAGGCCGCTCCGTTATCGCTTCTGCGACCCAAAACAAAGCGGAGCGCAGCCCTCGTTATTATATTCGAGTTCCCCAAATCTGGGCAGGCTAATTATGTAAATCATGCAGTTGGCTGGAAAAACTTATACAATCTGCTATATCTCACACAAATCATGTCTTCTGCCCTCTGGTGCCAAACAACGTCACAGTGCCCCAATGGCATTTCCTGGGAGGGAGACGACGACTTGATAATGACACTGGACTATGCTGCAGGGTTGTCTTATGCTACTCTCTATCAGACCCCTTCCAGTAATATGGTTTTAAAATACTGGGCTACTTTGTAGGGATGACATAACAAGCCATGCTTTCTCAGCCACAGCACCCCTGCCCTTCAATATGGACACAACAAGTGTAGGCTTTATTCACATTGGCAGGGTATTTTTTTAACCTGCTGGGGGTGGAAGAAATTAGTGTGCGTTTGTGTGTGTGTGTGTGTGTGTGTGTGTGTGAAATAAGTTGTGAATTCAAAACAGCATAAATGAGCTCCTACTTTTGCTGCTACTTTTTGTTTTGTTACTTCGCAATCTAAACTACATTACATTCTGGATTGCTCCATTGTTTCCTATTGGGTGGCAATGACAGGAAGAAGAAGAACAAAATGGATTCTACATGAAGCAAGGAATCGTTTTCCAAACAGTGGGTGTGTCATTCTAAATGCTTGGTCTCTATGGTGCCCTAATGCCAATTATAGCTGTGACTTCACTCATTGGCTAAAAACACCAGAAGATGGTAACTAGCTCATTTCATCATTGGGCAGAATAGTGTCTTTGCATTTTGCCTTTTATCTCTGGTGCACCAAGAACTATAGGCTTTCTTTTGATAAGGAAGGAACGAAGGAACGAAGGAAGAAACCTGAATCTGTGTGAGCTAATGGTCCACGCTGCCAATGGCTAGAATCCTGGTAAAATCCAGCCATAAATATGTGGCTCTTATCTGCTCCCCACACCACTATCCTGCTCTTACATTTGCTTCCCTGTGTATCCAAATTATATTAACATAGCTTTGGTATCCTTCCTTTTCCAGCAAGAGAAGGGAAGGATACCAAAGCACTTAGTCTATATTCTTTAATTATTAAATGTCCTGTACAAGGGGGAACAATTCAAAGGCAATACTCATGTAGTTAACAATATCACAAGTTACGCTCGGTCCTTAGCCAAGATCGTCCGTGTCCCCAGACACATCTCACTGCTCCAGCCATAACTCCGCAATTAGGTTGGATATTTTATTTTTATTTTAGCCAAAAAGGTAGCTTGGGATCACCCAATTAAACTGATTGACAGTAGATTTGGAACAAAGAAAAGCAAGTACTTCTTCACATGATGCATAATTAATTTATGGAAGTCACTGTGCCAATAGGTTAGACAGCTTTAAAAGGAGATTAGGCAAATTCATAGAGGATAGATCTGTCAGTAGCTATTAAGTCATGACAGCTATATGGAACTGTCAGGTTCAGAAGCAGCATACTTATTTATTTTTATTATGTTTCTTTATTGTCCAATAGCTGAAACTCTCTGGGCAGCTCATAAAAGTTAGAACCATAAAATAAACCAATATGTAGACGATGCAATGCACATGACACAGCACTCCAAAACAAAACAAATGACCAACAATTGTGCATTCAGTCTATAAAAGATTAGCTCTCTCTCTCTCTCTCTCTCTCTCTCTCTCTCTCTCTCTCTCACACACACACACACACACACACACACACACACACACAGAGAGAGAGAGAGAGAGAGAGAGAGAGAGAGAGAGAGAGAGAGAGAGAGAGATTTCAAAAGGTGAAATGTTTTGGCATAAAACACCACCTTCAGTCAGAAATAAGAGGATGCTACAATACCATTTATAACTATGTTAACCTGTTAAATTGCGTCCCGGCTCATTTGCAAAACACCAAGCAATTATTAGATGAGTTAAATCAGATGGAGTTTGTGGACATACTGCGGGCCTAGCTAGACCTGCCGGATAAGCTGGCAGGGAGGAGGGGTGACGGCGCGCTAGAGGTAGCACGCGCCATCGCCGGCTTCTAGATGCATGACGCAACGGGGCAACGGGAAGCCCCGTAGCGTTGGCCATTTTTTTAAATGGACCATGTGCATCGGGGAGCCGCTGGAGAAGGTAAGTGCTTTTTAAAAAAACAATAAAGCCCCCCCCGCTCCCCCTGTCCCTGATTCCCCCCCAATGCCCAATGACCCCCTCCCCCTCACTCGCCTGTCCTCCCACCATTCCCGATGGCCAACGCCCATCCTTCTCCTCACCATCACCATCCCTGATGCCCAGCCTTCTCCCCCCGCGCCATCCCCGATGCCCGGCCTTCTCCCCCCATCCCCAATGCCCGGCCTTCTCCCCCCCACCATCCCCGATGCCCGGCCTTCTCCCCCCACCATCCCCGATGCCCGGCCTTCTCCCCCCACCATCCCCGATGCCCGGCCTTCTTCCCCCCCCCGCACCATCCCCTATGCCCTGTCCCCGGCTCTCCTTCCCTCGCCCCCATCCCCGATGCCCTGTCCCTGGCTCTCCTTCCCTCACCCCCGATGCCCGCTCTCCTTCCCTCGCCCCCATCCCTGATGCCCGGCCTTCTCCCCCCCTCTCTCCTGCCGGGTGCAGCCTTCCCCCCTCTCTCCTGCCGTGTCCGGCCTTCCCCCCGCCCCTCTCCCCCCCCGGGATCCCCCCCGGCCCGATGGGCACAGCGCTTGTATGAGTGCTGTGCCCAGTCCGTGGCTTTTCCCGGCTACTCGCGAGTAAGCGAGCAGCTGCAAAAAGCCACGGACCCTGCTAGACGTTCCACAGCCCTGGCCTGAGTCTGGGGCTGCGGAAAAGCCGGGCCATAAGCGAATTCGCTTATCCCGGCTTAAGGCAGGTTTTAGCACGGCCTGACCCCGGATTCCCCTGTGCGTCATCTGGATGCACAGGAGGGAAACCAGGCCTCACACCGCGCTAACGCCTGGTCTAGCAAGGCCCTGCGTATGGAGGGCTTTGATGCTGAAGCACTGTACACCAATGGGGAATAGTGAAGGACTAAGATCCAGTTTAATAGAACTTTTAAAAGAACTTATCATTTGATTCATTGTTATGGCTTTGGGGTTTTTGAGGACATCAGTGGATTGTTTGCTACATGTTTATACTGTAATATCTTTTGTTTCAATGGGGGATATTTTTCACAGAAATGTGGCTTAGCAATGGGAAATCAATTGGCACCTCTTTTGCATCTGGTCAAGCAAGCAGGGATCATGCAGCTTTAACTGTTGTGATGAATAGGGAATTTCACCAGGTGCTGCATGCATGCCAATGACACCTGCTGAAATTCCCTTTTCTATGCAACTGTTAAAGATTCAGGAGCCCTGTCCTCCTTTCCATATCATCACCATACATCAAGGCTAAATGTTGTATGTACTGCTGCCCCACTAACATTGAAACAACATCTTATGAACGTTGGCTGTATGATAATAAATGTTAGCCATGGGGCTGCCATATCAGTGTGAAAGGTAAGAGGGAGAGTGCAGTTAAGGGTGCTATTTACAGAATTAAGTGTTTGGGATGTTATCCTTTTACACTAGTGAAACTGGAAGACCTTTCCTAATGTTTTCCAACAATTCTACTTGAGAAATTTCAGCCTGCTCTTTTTGATACCCCTAACAGAGTATTGGGCCTCAGGTCCTGAGACTTACATGTGTGTCTTCCCTCAATCCTCTACAGCTTATTTCAGATGGGGGTAAGAGGGGATTGCAAGGGTGTGCTACAAATTTTAAGATCAAGGGGTGAGATACAGGCCGTGACTTAAACCCAAATGCAATTTCTAAAACACCTTTATTTAGATAAAATGCAGTTAATTTCAACCCATGTGCACTTTCCATGTTCACTCAAATAGTTACCCAAGTTGAAGCAACAGAACCAGGGGCCGATCTACACCAAGCAGGATATAACACTTTTAAAATGGTATGAAAACTGTATATGTAATGTGTCCTGGGCCTGAACAGTTGTCATAACCATTATAAACCGTTATAAGCAGTAGTGTAGATCCTGCCCTGGTGGCCAACCCAGGTGGTGTTCTCCAAAGCAGGAGGTCAGCTAGCACATTAGCAGCTTCTCCCTGGTATGCAGTTTACCCATAAAAGTTATCTTGGGTTTTTATGTATCTTATATACTCTTTCCCCGAAAGCTTTACACAATGCGGAAAAACGTGTCCTTTGCCTATGCATCCAAGCTGAACATTAATCGGGCTTGTCTTAATTCTTTCAGAAATTCCTCTTTCCAGTGTTAAAAATCATCACTTTTCCCTCAGAAGTCTGGGCTGTACAGTACAACCATCACCCCACCTGTTAGCAACATTTCTGAATTATACAACCATTGGCTCAGGTTTGGGGCTTATCTCATTTGATGTTCTTTCCAGCTGGTTTTTCCCAAACTCAATTAACCTCATCTTGCTGTTCATGTTCCAAAGCCAGTTGTGCAATTCTACATACAGCTGTGAACATCAGCACAGCCTCTTTTCTTCTGGTAACTTTGCACATTCCTTCTGGCAACTTTCCTTGCGTTCCAGAATCCTTTCACCCAAAAAGGGGCCTTTACATGATGGTGGTAGGAAATCCATTCTACCAGCAGTGTTCATTCTGCAGGTGAACAGACATAACTTGCACAGTGCAACCCTATTCATTTCTACTCAGACATAGGAATGCCGGAGAATTTCAAAATGGATTAAAATGAGTTTGGATTTCTAAAAAACTAACTTGCAGAATCCACTGCGGACTGGGACTAGATCTGCTGATATCCTGGGGATTGCCCTGGGACCATCTCTGTGCATTCACATGATGCACAAGGGATCCTGGGAGCAAGGAGGGATGATCCCTCTCTTGCCCTGGGATATCGGCCTACCCTTTTTTTGCAGTTTTTCCACAGTCTTGGGATGATCCTGAGACCATGGAACATGTGGGTGGGCGTTGCGGGTTGTCCCAGCTCCTCGTGAGTAACTGTGAGGAGCTGGGAGCCACGTACGGGGCACAGAGCTGCTCAGGAGCTCTGTACCTATCAGGGGTGGGCTGGGGGGAGTGAGTTTTTTTAAAAAAAATAATAATACCCACATTTAGCAATTGAGCGCTTGTGCGCTCCATCTCCTTTAAGAAAAAAAATGGCGGGCGCGACATTCTCTTCCTCCTACAACATTGCATGCCATGTGTAGACAGAGAGGGAGATCTTGCGATAACTATATTGCGAGATCCTCCCTCCATCGCGCCAGACCCGTAGGTCTAGCCATGACCAGAGTCTGTCAACTTTCAGAACTTTATTTCTTTTTCTTTTTTCTTTTTCTTTTTTCACACAAATTTATTTGTAGGACAATACATATGCTTCGGCTGAGATTGGAAAATATTTGCAGGGGAAAGTTAAAATGAATGGGGGGGGACAATACACTAAATATTACATACTATCATAAATTGCATAAATTGTTGTGAATCCTCTTACCGAATTAATTGCATATTTTTGCTCTTAATGAAAAAGAATCTCAATCCATCTGTGAATGGACTCCAGCAACGACAACACCACGCAATCCATGACACACCCAAAGGGTGGATTTCACAACATCCAGATATCCCTACTCAGAAGTAAGCCCCCATTGAGTACAATGGTATTTACTCCCAGGAAAAAAAGTGTTTAGGATTGCAGCCACTGTCTCCGTTTTGTTCCAAGTCCAAATGTGCTGGTAAGATTCCCAGACTGAAGCTGAAGATCCACCAGCAAATGCCCCTGTGCAGGTGTTTCTTGAAGGCAGCAGATGAGGAAGTCCAGATGTATCTGTGTGGCAGGGGCCAGGGGAAGGAAGTGTTTTGCTCTGTCTCTTCCCATTCCCCGTAGATGCCTGTGTTGGTAACACTTTCAGCTCTGCCTGTCTTCCTTTGTAGCTCTTTGTTCCCCATTCCATTCCTTCTAAGATTGTTCATGGTGTGTGCAGATGACACGATGACCCAGCACAACCAGGCAGCATCTCACAGGTGGGAAGTACAAAGCCAACCTCTGGTATGTGTTGTGCACATCCATTTATTTATTTATTTACAATATTTATGTACCGCTCCCCATTCAAAATTTGGGAGTGGTGTACAAGATAAAAGAAAACAAAAACAGAACAAGACACCTTAAAATAGATTTTTAAAAGAAGCAAAATGAAAATGAACCGTGAACCATGGCTGGTCATTAAGGAAAGTCTTCCTGGAAAAATGACTTTTTCAGGAGGCAGCGAATGGAATACAAAGTCGGCACCTGCCTGACTTCCAGAGGCAGGGAATTCCATAGGAGGGGGGCTACCACGCTGAAGGCTCTTCTTCCATTTGTGCTTTCACTTGAGGTTCAGAGTGACTTAGGTTATTTTCATACATGGCTCACACTTAATTTGTGATGTGAGGAGCCAAGAAACCCAGGGCAGTGGTATGTTTGGTTAGGCAATGAGTGGTTCATCTTGCTCCAGAGCAGAATGGAGTCAATGCAAATGACTCCCCTGAACTTTTAATTACAGACACAGCATTTTAAAGGAATGCTTAGTGCAATTTTGATGTTTGGGGGAAAGATTTCCCAATGCCAAAAATAATAATCTGCTAATTGAGGCCACCCAAAATTGGACTGATGCAATAAAGAAACATGCTTGGGCAAAGACTAATTGAGGTTTTAAGCAAGTTTTATTGCAGTACAACAAACTGTCAGTAAAATATTTAAAAACTGCAGAGTTGGAGCCTTGAGGCATCCTCAGTTCATTATTTGTTCCATTTCTTATTGTTTATCTGGCTGAGGTTCTGTCTGCAATGTTAATTGGTAGAACCGATGTCAGCTGGTCTTTCTTGAAGCAAAGGCTCAATTAGCTCATTGATTTGTTGTTTGCTTTGCTCCTAGCTGTTTATAGATATGAGCTGATGCAGAGATTTTATTATGAGAGAAATGCATGAAGTGTAGCCCATAGCACATTTCATTTCCCACTGCCGCCATCTCACTCAAGAGGCGGTTAGACAGATACGTTTCTCCATCACAATTTTCTGAAATATTGCTGCCATTATGATACTGAAATGAATGACACCAAACTTATCTGCTCGGCTCCTTAAAAGTTTTGCAATGTCCCTCTGCCCTATGTTGTTCATCAGTGTCAAGAATAACCTGAGTTTGCCTTCCCTGTAGTACTGTTCACACAGCTACCGTGGCTTGTCATTGTGATACCATTCCCACACTCACCTGAATGTTCACTGTACACTGATATGATATGTACATCTTAAGCAGGCTTAGATTGAAGTGTCCTCCTGAGCTCAATGGAATTTACTAGGGAGAAATGGGCTTAGGCCTACCACCTTTGATTCCCCATGTTCCTCACATGGGCCCCATTCAGAAGACATCTTATACCATGACTTTAAACCTTATTCACTGTGGTAAAAGCCATGGTTTAAGGTGTCTTCTGAACACGACCATGGAAGGTAAGAACATTGCACTAGCCAGATTTGGTCCATAAGGCCTACTATTTTTTTGAAAGCCTTTGGCTAAGTCCCTTCATTATCATTCTCTGCTGTTCCTGGTGTTCAGGAAAAACAACTATGTCAGGGCTCTGCCTTTACTGAATCTGCTCACTGAGGAAGAAAAGGAGGAGAGTAGTAGCCAACTGCCTGTTTCTGATTTAATAATAATAATAATAATAATAATAATAATAATAATATTTGTTTCTTACCTGCTTCTCTCTCTGGATTGAGGTGGGAAACAATATTAAATACAATATAATACATAAAACTAGTTAAAAGAGCAGAGAAAACCAATACAATATTAAAGTAACAATCACAACTTCTTAAAATTCTTAGGTTTAGAATTCATCTGGGTAGGCCTGCCGGAAGTGACTAGTTTTTACAGCTGTCTTAAACTCGGAGAGAGTGTTAAGTTGGGACATGGCTTGGGACCGCAATACCTGATGGAACGCCTCTCCCAACATGAACCTACCCATACATCTAAGGTTCTCCTCCGAGTGCTTACTCCGAGGGAAGCTCGGAGGATGGAAACAAGGGAGAGGGCCTTTACGGTGGTGGCCCCCTGACTGTGGAATGATCTCCCTGATGAGGCTCGCCTGGCGCCAACATTGTTATCTTTTCGGCACCAGGTTAAGACTTTTCTCTTCTCCCAGACATTTTAACAGCATTTAACAACGTTAAGTTTGTTTAATGGACCCCAGAATTGTTGTTTTAAAATGGATACTGTTGTTTTTATACTATTGTTTTTATGTTTTTGATGGTTTTTAAATTTTGTATACTTTTTAATGTTTACCATTTTTAACTGTTGTAAACCGCCCAGAGAGCTTTGGCTGTGGGGCGGTATACAAATGTAATAAATAAATAAATAAATAAGTTGATGAATCTCCTCCAGCAGGCCATTCCACAGTCTGGGGGCGGCAGAAGAAAGGGTCCTCTGGGTAACCATTGTCAGTTTAGTTGTGGCTGACTGGAGTAAACCCTTCCCAGAGGACCTGAGTATGTGGGGCAGATTGTATGGGAGAAGGCGATTCTGTAGGTAACCTGGACCCAAACCATGTAGGTCTTTAAAGGTAATAACCAACATTTTATACTTTGCCCAGAAACTAATTGGCTGCCAGTGAAGAGATTTTAAAGTTGGTGCGGGTACTTCTTGATGACCATTTCCTGCCTGAATTCCTCTGGCTGAGGGGAGGGGGGCAGCATATGCCCCATAAATGCTATTCATATGTGCAGAAGGACCCAACAGCCTGCCAAAGCAAGCAGAGAAGAAGAGAGCTCCTTTTGTGCATGCTCTGGAAAAGAATAATATGCCTAGAACAGTCACTCATCACTGGAGTGCAATGGTACAAAGAAGAAAGAGAGGTTTCTTTGTTTTTTAAAAAACAACAACATGTGTTTAGGGCCTGGCTGGGGGTGGGGTTGATGAGAGGATGATAATGGAGCTCTGCAAACCGCCCCCCCCTGCTCAAAATGTTGGTCCACCATTGTTTGTACCCATTAGGAGATCAGGGTTTCAGCAGGCCATTACATTCCACCCTTCCTCTCAGTTTTCAGTTTTTCCTTTCTAACCGATAGCCGAGATGTTGTGACTAGGGGTGTGCACGGACCCCCCGCTCCGCTTCACTTGCAGATCCGCCATTTTCCGGATCGGGCCGCTCTGCCCCGCCCCCGCTCCGCCCACTTCCGCTCCGCTCCGCCCGGAGCTCCGGATCCGGATCCGGAGCTCCGTTTCCCCCCCCCCATAGGCTTGCATTGAAAGCTAAAAAATTATACAACTTTTTTTCTGTTCAAGTTAGAAACCTCATGTTTGGCACCATGACACCTCATGGGGATATACACACGCACGCCAAGTTTCAAAGCAATCCCATCATCCCCTGATTTTTGGCGAATTTTTGAAAATCGGGCACCCCACACACAACATCCCTGCGAGGTGGGCAGGGGAGGAGGGAGGGAAGGCAGGCAGGCATGCAGCTGGCATTTCTGGGGGCATAAGGAAGTGAGCCAAGGATAAGCCAGTAATGCATATAAAATGGAATAAATCAATCAATAAACAAAGGAGGGGTGGAATTAAAAGCAGCAGTGTTGCTCAATAAACAGCAAGAAGAATTTTTTTAAAAAGGCTATATCTGTCTTTTACCAGCAATAGGGGGACGTGCCCGGGGGAGGGGGAAGTAGCTGCCAGTTCAAGACACTGACAGCCACCAACAGCTCTGAGAAGAAGTAAAACGCTCACTTCGACTCATAACAGGCATTGCTCCACCACTGAAAAGTGACCATTCACTTCAACTCATGATAGGCATTGCTCCACCGTTTTACTCTCTTTGGAAGGCTCTAATGGCCTTCCAGTGCAGGAGAGAGTGGGGGCACGTCCACGATGAGATGCCCTAGGGGAGCTCATCCCCTTGCACCACATCTATTCAGTTGTTCACCAAGGTTAGGGTGGGGAGCAGTGCTGTGTTTCTATCTCTTATTCTTGGCTTAGTATATGATTTCAGGTTGTGTTTGTGCATTTGGTGGGGCTACTGTGTTAAAAAACACGGGGAAAAGCCCGTTCAGATGAAGAAAGAGAAGTTTCCCAGAATCCCAAGTTACCTGTTTTGCCTATGCCCTCCTCCAACTTTGGGATCATCATGACCGGGAGCTGACTCTGCCCCTCAGCCCTTTGAAAAAGGTATTTTTCCCGCCGATTTTTTAAAAACTTCTAGCCCGCGACCCGTACGATGCAGAAAGTTGAGAGTGGTCTCAAAATGACCCCCATCCACGACTCTCTGTGCACAAGAATTTTCAGAATGATAGCTTAACCCCCCCCCCAGTTATCCCCGATTCTTTCCCTCAATGCAATCCTATGGGCGAAAAGCCGAAAACGCCGTTTGAGCCGCGCGGTTGACCCGATTTTCACAAAAATATAGCACGCGACCCAGACAATGCAGAGAGGTGAGAGTGGTCTCAAAATGACCCCCATCCACGACTCTCTGTGCACAAGAATTTTCAGAATGATAGCTTCAAAAACAACGTAGTTATGCGCGATTATTTGCCGCAATGCAATCCTATGGCGAAATGTTTTCAAGATGGCGACCGGAGCGCTCCGCCTGAACTAGGAGCTCCGAAAAATGGTTGCTTCTCTTCGCCTTGCTTCTAGGGGGTCCGCGGTCCGCTCCTACTCCGCCTCTGGGTAAGGCGGAGCAGGCCAATCCGCTACTGCTTCTACGCTCCTAATCGGAGCGGAGCACATCCGTAGTTGTGACCACTAAGCTTCTTCAGTCCTCACTGGGCTGGTTTTTTTTGGGTGTGTGTGGGTGTTGGCCACCCTTTAAAAGTTTTTTGTATTATTGCAAACTTCCAAGCATGCTGAAACCCACCCACCCCCACCGCATTTTTTTTTTAGTGGCTCTGTTTTGTCTACAGTCATGTTGACACTCACTACCTGGATTTGGTACTAGAAGGAATGATTGCCTCTGGGCATCTTTCTTTCTGCATCGACTTGATTCTCTGTTTCTAACATCATTCTGTCACTCATCTGATGTTGAGGGACATATCTCCCTTTAGTAAAATTTCCTTATCCTGCAATCCTATTCATGTTTACTCGGAAAAAAACCCAATGGGTTTTCCTCCCTACTACGTGCCATTAGAATTGCTGTCTGAACTTGAGCTGACGATGCTGTGTAAAAAAATAAGCATAAAATAGGTCCTGCTTCCATGCTACAATCTAGAACAGGGGTAGGCAATCTGGTTCTCTCCAGGTGCCTTGGACTACAACTTCCATCAGCCTCAGCCAGCATGACCAGTTGTCAGGAATTATAGTATTTTATTCCTAATCTTTACAAAAGGGCTGCATGTATTACTATTACAAGATGGACGCTCTAAACACGAGGATTAGGCAAGTGCAATACTGCAGTACAGCTTGCTACCTCTTTAAAATGGCCTCATGGTCCTTGGTCCAAAGACCAAACCTTCTGGATGGCACCAGCTTGTCTATACCTGAATTATGTACTGAATATTATTTTTTGTGTTTATGTGTTATTTGCTTTTTTACTTAAGTCGCTGTCCACTGTAAAAACTGTACATCTGAATAAAAATATCATCAATGAAATATATAAATAATAGAAGATAATATGAATTTTAGGATGCTTTTAGTATGTTTTAGTATTTTTTTTAGGAAGTTTTAATAATGTATACTATGTTTTTATTCAATATTTTATGTATTTTATACTTATCGTTGTTCCCCACCTCAATCAGGATGGAGAGGCAGGTAAGAAATAAAATTATTATTATTATATTATCATGTATAAATAATATACAACCTCTGTATTATTATTATTTTGCTATGTATTTCCCTCTCTTGACATATACGTTCCGTGTGTTTCCCAACATCCTGTCTTATTTCCCTGTGAGCATGTGTCTCTCTTCAAGCTCATCCATGTGATGCTTATTTAAAGGACTGGGTGGCCTTGTGTTCAAGCATGATCCACTTGTGCCAGGGACTTCAGCCTGAACTGGTTCCCCTCCTGCTCATGTATCTGATGGGAACTATTGTGGGACTAATATAATCTGTGAAATCTTCACAGCTGGGTTCCTAGTTATGATGTGGACACGTTTCCCGAGTCCAGGGCAGGAGCTGCCCAGCTTTTTGAGGAGATTCCCATGTTTTTCATTGTGCAGAGCATGGCTGAACCAAGAGTGTGGGCAGCTGCTGTGCAAATGAACCCTTAGGGAGGCCAGATGTCTCCTATTATAAGAGGTCATGACTTCTTCCAGAAGATCAAAATGCTTGGCAACCGCTGGTTTTTATGTTATGCAATGCATGTTTTCCGGCATAAAACAACAACAATGGCACGATCAACGCCAATGACTAAATTTAATTCCTGCGGTGTCACTCATAATCTGTTCTGCATCCTATTTAGATTAGCAATTTGTTCACATGAAGTTTACCTACCGAAGTAAAGCCATTTACCATACGATCCTAGACATGTGTACTAAGCACCACTGGCTTTAATGGGACTTACAATGCTAGCAAGGCAGACAACGCTAGCAACACACACAAGTGTAATAAGCCATCCCCTCAAAGCAATAAGACTGACTGATTTACCTGGGACAAGAAACAGGCAGTAGTAAGTAGTACCCAAAGTTTTATCATTCCATTTTTTGCATTTTGTGGGGCTGGGGGGGGGGGGGAATGAGAACTTTGGAAGAAGAGGCTGGGGGAGGAGGGAATTTTGGAGAATTTTCTCTTTGGGCAAGGGGATAGGGTTTTCACATACCTTTTAAAGTGTACTAGTTGTTGAGGGGTCATATCCCAGCACTTGCAGGAGCCCAGGAGTTTTTTCTGAATGCCCATTGGAGAGGGTGAGGTCACATGGTCTCCAATAGGCATTCATGAAGAACTGCCAGACTCCTCCATGTGCCAGGGGTGTTGTTGTTGTTGTTGTTGTTGTTGTTGTTGTTGTTTAAAATAATAATAGAAAGAAGTCCCCTAAACTCCCTGCCCCCGGGATCCCCTGTGCATCATGTGGGTGCCCAGGGATGTTCCCAGGGCACTCCCCAGGATAAACACTCATCTAGCCATGCCCTTAGTGTGACTTGTGTCAGAAGCATGGGAGCTGGATATGTCTGTGTGTATATGTGTAATTCTTATAAATATCTACATTGTCTCAAGTTTTGTACTGTCACTTTGAACTGCAGCATTACTTAAGCATTACAACAAAAGCTGTTTAATTTCAGGGCGAAGCAAGTGGTTATCTCCTCCTTTTATATGGTTAAGCCCACCACGGATGCAGGAAGGGCGGATACCCATGGCAACAAAATATTTAGGAATGAAAAGCAGTCAGTGAACTGTTTTGTTTGGGGGTTTACAGGTTGATAAAGGAGAAGTTTGTTTAAGGCCCGTGCACCTGTACTCGCGCCTGTGTTTCATTTTCCTGCATTAAAGTACCTCATCTCAACCATTCATTAATTGATTCTGTTACGCCCCATGATAAATGCCCCCGATTACGTAACTGCCTCGCATGATATGGGACTATTACAACCATGGCACTTCCATTGGTATGTCAAAAAATTAGAATAATAGGCATACTAAATGCAATTTCATGGATAAATTCTAGCAATCTCATAATCCTTCATTTAAAATGAATCATTCCTTGCCAATGCTATCATCCTTTTAAAGTGTAAAAAAAAAAAGAATAAGCTTACAGAACTTGGGTTAATTTCCCACAAAAGAACAGTGTGAGGAAGGCAGGCAGAGAAACTGGGCGTCTCCTTGTTTCCCACAGCAGTTTGGCTGTGGCTGCCTCAGGGCCTGCTACCAGGACTTCCCATTAGTGTGTATGACTTATGTTCATAAGTCAACATGGCTGGGCCAAGTTGCTGGGTGAACAAGTACCTGTCTGCCTGTGGCAGGGAACATGGGGTTGGGCTACCAGCACCACTGGTCAGAAGGTTGTGTCATACACCACAACTCCCCAGCATGTCTGTCTCAATTATGCTCATTGTGCCCTGAGGTATGTACACCAGGGTCAAGTCCAGCATAATTAGGATGACAGGGATTGTGAGTTTAGATACACAGTCCAGAACTCCAAGCTGTGCCACTGTCACCATCATTGTAGGCAGGCAGGCAGCATACCCACCAGCCAGTTAGCTAGGGGGAGCCACTGAGCACTGGTGTAGGGGAGACTCTCCTGTTGCTCCCCCAAGCCTAAGGTGACCAATTGTCAGGATTCCCCCGGATTTGTCCTGGTTTTTGTTCTTTCCATGGTGTCAGGGGGGATTTTCTATAATTTTCAATAATGTCCTGGAATGACACACCTTCCCCTTTAAGGCTGCCATTAGCATGGCAGGAGGGAATGACATGCTTTCTTGAGGCACATCATTCCCCCACCCCGAGCTCCAATTGAGGTCTTAAAGGGGAAAGTGGGTCATTCGTGGACATTATAGAAAAGGCCCCAGTTGGAGTGGATGGTGGTGGTGCAGAATGAAATCCTTTTCCCTCCTCCACTCCAATCGGGTTCTTTAAGGTGGCGGGGAAATAATGTACTTTATGCAGGACTCAGAAAGCTGCTTCCCCACACACACACTAGGTGTCCTCTTTTTTGGTTTCCCAAATATGGTCACCCTACCCAAGCCCTGAAACCAGAGCTATCAAATGCTTTGATCAAAGGGTATTGTGAGAGGTTGCGGTTGGGTGGAAATTTGGCTAATTTTACTATTCCACCTGAATGTCCATCACTGGGAAATGTGATGGGTTTTTTTTTTTTTTGGTTTTGTTTTACTTAACTGAGTTCTGTGGCAGTATGATTCAATTTGCATTTGTGAGCTGAGCTGTGGACTTTTCCCCAAACTCTGGGAATGTTTTTTTCTGAGTGATTTGCACATATTATTATTATTATATTATTATTTACATTTCTATACTGCCCCATAGCCGAAGCTCTCTGAATTACAAAATTCACCCACAATCTGCACGGATTGCACAGAAATTTGTACAAATTGCTCAGAAATTTGGGCAAATTGCAGAATCCGTAGGGGGAAAATACGCAAAATGCCTGGAAAACCCACAAAATGGTCCAACCTGCTGCAGACTTAATTGGCCGTCCAAGCAGAAACTGGAATGAAGTTCTGGGGGCAAAATCAAGGAAAACCCATTGAACTCCACCTTCCAAACAGATTTCTCTAATATCCCTACCTGAATGTAATTGCAGCATTGCGAAGGGAGGTGGGAGCCGACTGTCATGTGCAATGAATGAGAAATATGAACAGAGCCAAGATAATGCAAAGTGATGGAGGAAAAGGCAAGGAGATGTACAACAGACAGATGGGTTTTGTTTTGATAGACTGTAGGAGTTGCTAACAAGAAGAGATGGACTAATTGACCCTGGGACTATATATACATATATAGTCAGCCTCTATGATGAGCCAGCTATCCCTTGTTTAAGGCCAAGCTGGAAAATATTTAATTTTATCAACAAATGTAGACAGAGTAAATAAGTTTTGACAGATCTGATCTTTAATAGGCTATCCCATGTCTTCAGAGGCTTCCTTGTTTGTGTGGCTGGTCTCTCTAGAGTTCCCGCCTTCACTGTGGATTGGGTGGTGGCAGTGAGGTTGTTTGTATCCTCACAGTCCACAGCAGGCTTGTATACTCACAGGTGCAATCCTCAGCATAGAGCAGTTGCATTGTTTAGGCAGCCATTTTAAAAACAACAACAACAGAAAGGCAAATCCCAAAGCCTAGTAGCTAGTAGCTTGGTGTTAGGGCACATCCTTTCCATGCAGAAGATCCTATGTTCAATCCCTAGTGTGTCTTCAGGTAGGGCTAGGAAGAATACTGCTGGAATTCCCTGGTGAGGCACTGCTAGTCAGTGCTGACAATACTGGGTTAGATACACCCATCGTCTGACTCAGTATAGGGACACTTTCTCTATTTCTAGTAGGGCTATCACAGGAGTCCAGTTTCAGCTCAAGCTTCACAATTTCTCATCAGCTCCCCCTCTGGATGCTAGTCTGAGCATCCCCACACATGTCTACAAGCCGCCATTTTGCATAAAAGTGGCCTGCCCAGTGTTCCAAACAGGGGTGGGTAAATGGTCACAGTCTGGAGACCAGCAGGCAGGGTGAGTGCAAGGTGGTTCGTCCATCTCTAATTCCTAGTATGCTTTGGTTTTTCTTTTCACCCTACAATGATGTCTCCTCTCCCATCTTGCTTTTGTAAAGCGATGCAGCATCTCCATTTCCCTGCTTTAATTCCCATCAGTTATATTGTGCACAATGAGAAATGTAGACAGATACAAATCCCTTTGTATATAGAAGTCTTGGAAAGATGGTTCAAGATTCTCACCATTCTCCAAAGTGGGAATCACAGTGCTATTGAAGAAGAAGAGGAGGAGGAGGAGGAGGAGGAGGAGGAGGAGGAGGAGGTGGTGGTGGAGATATTCACTTACCAAAACTTATCCTGTGGCTAATTCTGTTAGCTGTAATCCTGTCACCTGTGGATAATTCTGTCAGCAGAAGCCGTGTGATGGTGACTGTTAACGTGCTTCCATCATCAGGGAGAAATTGGGATCAAACTGCTGGACATCAGTGATTTTACTTTTGCCTCTTGTAGAATTTTATTAATCCACCTTTCTGTGCCAGCCTGCTCTGTGGAATTAAATACTGTAATAAAAGGTACTTTTTAAAATTAACATTCTCATTTTCTTTGGGCCCTGAGGAAAAGTAAACTTATTAAATTTCTAGCTCCCCACTGCCTGTATATGGAAGAAATTCAGGAAAGCTTATTAGAAGCTATATAAGATTGATTTTGCCCTGATGAGGAAAATTCTATGAGCACAGCAGCTGTTTGAGAGGCAATTAGCTTCCCTAATGGTTGTGGTAGTTAAGTTATAGTTAAGTTTCACTATAATTATACGTGTAGATATAGATAGAGCAGCTAAACTTATATTTTAGGGAAAAGACTCTCTCTCTCTGAACCTCTTCAGATGATATGCTAAGCCACGGTGGTTGAGCATTTTGAGCTAAAAATTATGGTGCAGCGTGTTGTATAAACCGTGACTTAGTGTGTTATGTGAACTATTCCTGACCATGGTGGCTACATAACCATGGTTTAAACATGCTCACTAATAATTTGCTTCAATAGGGTTAGCAGCCTAACCATGGCTTAGCGTGTTGTCTGAACAGTCCCTCTCCCTCTATGTATGTGAGGGTTTGTGTGTGGGGAGGGTTGTGTGTGTGTGTGATCATGCATGCCCCTCACACCCAAGACAGCTTCATGTGTGGCCCTCAGGGCTGAAAAGGTTGTGCACCCCTCCATTAACTTTTTCAATTTTAAGTATATGCTTGATATTTTAGATCTACATTTTAAAATGTGACATGTGAAATTGTGAGAAACAAAGCAAACAAAATCATAGAAGACTGAAGAAGGATGTTTCAGGAAAGGATAGAATAGTTGGGCTGGATATGAACATTGAGCAGTGAGGCCCCATGACAAAATTTCGCACATAACCCTAGTGTGCATGTGATATCCCTGAACCTGTGGCTGAAAGGGTTGGAAAAAAAGAAGTTAGCATCAGAAGACAGTAGTCCATCCTCTAATTAGGATCTTAGTTCATATGCAAAATGTGTTTGTTTTTTCTCATTACTTCATCTTCGTTTAGTGGTTTCACATCAAGGGAGCAATCCCTTGATATCTGCTAGGGATGTCAGACCTTGTCCCAGTCTGCCAAACTCCAAAACCTATCTCTCCCCAAAGCTAATTCGCAAAACCAAAACCAGTTACTCCCCCCTGCCCCATAGAACTAAAATAGCCAATCACACACAAGCCTCATCCCCTTTACCTATACATACATTTCCTGCAAAACCAAACTCACTAGTATCAATACAACAAAACATATTAACATAACAGGCAGGTGATTGGGTCACAGCTACCTTATTCATGGATGGCAAAATGGGTCAGGGCAGTTTGTCAAATATTTTCCAGAAGAAGACTGAAATTCTCCAATAGTTCAGGAAGAGCTTGAAAAAAAAATCAATTATTTATCAGAAAAACCTTTTCTGAGAAATTTTAGCTCAGCCCTAGGTGAATTTTTTTTTAAAGCATTTGGAGCAGAGCATCAAAGGCAGATGTGAGGCATTAAGTGATGGGAGAAAATTTGAAAAGCATAGGCAGAAAATGAGTTAAGGGATTTAATGTACATCAGCAAAAATGCAAGGAAAACAGTAAGAAAAATGTTAAGGGCAGTCAGAAATACACAATTCCCATTATCATCTTTGAGTGCTTAAATGTAAACAGAGCTTGTTTTCTGCCTCATGGCAGCTGCTTGAAATGAATTATCCAATTCCGGTTTTCAGTTTTATAGGATCATACCAACTGTAAGCTCTGGGACAATCCATCCTGAGACCAAGAATTTATAAGGTCTTGACAAGTCCTACTTTTTTATTACAGAACATATGCTTTATTCTTGGTCATAATATCTTTTGTGTAATCTTCTTTAGTGCAATATGAAATTCTCCATCTTGAAAACTCCTACGTTTGTTGCCTTCTGAAGAGTCTAACCCCAGGAAGTTTGTTTGGTCCCAACACTTACTTTGTCATCAGCAAATTTCATCCATTTTAGGCCCCAGAACAAACTTTGGGGGCTCATAATGCTAGGGTGACCATATGAAAAGGAGGAATTTTTTGAAAAGGGAATTTCAGCAGGTGTCATATGTACATATGAAGAGCCTGGTGAAATTTCCTCTTCATCACCAGAGTTAAATCTGCAGGTGCCCTGCCCTCTTTTAAATCTGGTCACTCTAGTATAGCATCTGCAGCTTTAAGTGTTGTGATGCAGAGAGAATTTCCCCAGGTTCCCCATATTTACAAATGACAACTGCTGAAATTCCCTTTTCTATGCAACTGTTAAAGATACAGAAGCCGTGTCTTCCTTTTCATAAGGTCACCCTAATAATGCTCACCTCAATGAAGAGGAGTGTTCCCAAGTTCTTCTCTGGCTTGGATTAAAACCTGAGCTTCAGAGGAATTCCTGGCTCACAGTACAGCTGCACCAGTGTGCAGGGTGGGGGGAGTTAAAATTAAGAACCCCTTTAAGTGGTCTCCTGGGTGGCAGTCAAAAGTCCTGAGATATACAGAGCAAGCAAAGCAAGAGAATTGGTCTGCGACTGCAATACACCAACGTTTGAGAATTACTGTTATATTGTATCTTGGCAAGTGAAGGTTAGGAAATGCATATATTAAAAGTTCACTGCTACTGAACATTTCTCCAGAGAAAAAAACATTACACTCCCAGCAAGTAATGGATTAGGATGTTCAAGTCTGACCTTTTGAAGTTTACGTCCAAACTTTAAATCAATAACTAATATCTTAGATTTTACTGCAGCTCTGGGGAAGATTAATTGCCCTTCTGGATGAAGTAAGGTACAGCCTGTTACTGCAAGTAGAATTCCAAAGAGGACTTGACAGGCAAATTCACATTTACTTAACCATAAAATGGGTGTTCTTTCATTTATGATGATTGAAATGAGAGACCTCTTCCCATTTGACATTCATTCACTTTAAAAGCACAACTCGCAGAACCACGTGGATTCCATCTATCATACACGAACTGTACTGGTTCTTCAATTCCCCTATATGCTCATAAAGCTCTGTTAGTGGAGTGTTTAACTTAACACCTTGCTGCGGCAATTCATAAGAGATTTATTTTTATTTATTTATTTTACTACTCAGTTTTATATACCCCTTTCTTTTCACAGAGTTGTAAAAGTAGTGAGCATACAATGTCAGAGCAACAGGAAAGAATGGAAATAAAACTGTATAATAATAAGTATAAGCTGATCAGCAGCAAAATGCTACACTGTATTGTGCACTATAGACCATCACTGGCTGGGTTACCCTTCAGGGATGGGTCTTGAGAAGAACTCCAAATGTCAGACTGGTGGTGGTGGGGAGCTGTCTAATGTGTTCCAGGAGGTCAGTAGATAGTGTCTACCAATAGCTTCACCAATAGCTTTCCAGTAGTATTGCACCAGCAATGGAGAGAAATAATGCCAATGGTGGTTGTGTTTAGAACAAGAACATATGACTGTGCTTAAATCCATAGGCTTAAGGAGGACTAAATAGGCCGAGATCTCAATGTACCGACCTCCTTGTCCAGTACTAGTGCATCCTTCAACTTCATCAGACTCATCCACTTACTCATTTCTTACCTGGCCTTACCTCAGCTGGAAGTCTAATATAGACTGAGGCCTTAGCTAGACCTAATGTTTATCCCAGGATTGTCCCAGGGTCATCCCTGTTCATGTAAATGACACACAGGGGATCCCGGGAGCAGGCAGGGATGACCCTGGGACGATCCCGGGATAAACCTTAGGTCTAGCTAAGGCCTGTGTTTCATATACATCCCTTGTGACCAACAGGTGGTTTATGAGTTTTAGAAATAAATAAATATGTAGCATGCAGCTGTTCCTCACATCCTTCCTTCTCTCTCTCTCTTTTACCTGCAATTAAGTGCATGGAGCTCCAATCTGGACTGTGACCACTGTACACAAGTGGGAAGGTTCAAACATTCATCTACTTTTTCCCTTCACCATGGAGTCCCCCCATTGTTTTAATCCCCACAAGGGGGGAGTTTAAGGGGGAAGTGGTTGGGTAGGAATGTTTAAATTAGGGGTGTGCACAGCCCCCCCGCTCCACCCCACGGGCCGATCCGAAAATTTCAGATCGGCCCGCTCCGCTCTGTCCATAGTCCGCTCCTCTTCGCCGCAGAGCTCCGGCTCCGAATCGGAGCTCTGCAGTGGAGGGGAGTGGCGCCAGGTAAGGCCTCCCTCCCTCCTCTCCCTTACCTGCAGAGCCCGGTAAGGGACCAAGGGGGGGGCCTTACCTGTGTCCGTCCACGGTCTCTTGGCTTCTTCAATTGAGCCCGTGGCTCAACCAGGAAGTCTGGGCTGCGCCCTAGACTTCCTGGTTGAGCCACGGGCTCAATTGAAGAAGCCAAGGGACCGCGGATGGACGCAGGTAAGGGAGAGGAGGGAGGGGGTTTACCGGGCCCTGCTGCTGTCGCTGCATGGGTGACAGCGGCAGGGCCCGGTAAACCCCACTTACCTTTCTTGCGGAGCTCCGGATCGAGGCGAAGGATCCGCCTTCACCTCGATCCTCTTCGCAACGCTCCGCCGGCCCCCCAATCCTCTTCGCCTCCGCTTTAAGGGGAGGCAAAGCACCCCGCTCCGCTTCTAATTTGCCGGTCCGATTAGAAGCGGAGCACATCCCTAGTTTAAATGTCTTTTGTCTATCTACAAAGGTTCCAATCCAGATTGGGGCCTCACACACAATCTTAGGCAGTAAAAAAAGGAGCTAATATCCAGATCATAGGAAACAATAGTTCGACTCTATTCCGTTGCATCCAGTTCTGGGCACCACACTTTAAGAAGGACATTGACAACCTGTGGTATTTCCAGAGAATCGGCCCAAAATGGTTTGTCTGCTTCAGACCAACGCAGACCAATCTGGTCACAAACGGGATTCGAGCCAAGGCAGGCTGAATAGGCCCACTTTGACTTGGATTCAGGATTCGGGACTGAGGTGAAATATACTCCGAATGATAAACCACTGTTTGCGATTGTAGGAGCTCTGTAAGCATGTCCTGCTGAACACATTTACAGAGCACATTTCAGAATATCATGTTCATAAAGGTTTAATTTGCACCTGGATGTGCAGGGGCATTGGGGGTGCACCCATGTCCCCCTCCCCACTTTTGCTCTGTATGGAAGTGGGGAAATGCCTGCATAAGGCTTCTAAGATTCTTTGAAGCCAGAAAATTTTAGAGCTGCTATGGACAAAAGAGCTAAGTCCATTACCATGCTTTGTGCACTTACACATGTACATGCACACACATAGAAATTTCCAAGCCTGCACATGCAACTGTGAATGAAGACATTTACCCAGCTACTACAGCACGCTCTTCATCCAGGGCCAACCCTCCAAGTAAGTTGCCTAGGGTAGCTAATCGCAAGCAGCAAAATTCAGGCTAGAATTGTATATTTATTGTTTTAGAATTGTATATTTATTATTTTATTCTATATATGTATGATTTTATCTGCAGTGAGATCCTTGTGATATAGGGCAGAATATAAATGTTTTAATAAATAAATAGCATTAAAATGCAGCAAATTATTGATTTTTAAAATGTTATTTTACCATTAGCTGTAAGTGCCATTTGGATTTCTGCCTCAGGTACCAAAATGTCTTGGACCATCTCTGCAATATGGAAGATTCATAATTGCCTGGGGCGGGGGTGTCATCAAAGGGTTTCTTCTTGTTGTTTTCCGTAGCCTAAATTTGCTAATGTAGGTAAATATATCCCATGTTTTAAAATTTTCTTGGTAAACTGCTTAATTGATGATGTAACTCAATTCAACAACATTTAATTGTTCTGTTGTTTAGTTTTTTAAAGCTGTTTGATCTTCCTGCAAAATCTCAGAGATGCTCACCAAAGCAGTCTCTTGACAACAAAAATTACTGTGGAATCTTACCTCCTGTTCTTCTTTTTACTGATATACTGCTACTATTAAGGGATGAGTGGTTAATGCCTGCCTGATTACTCCCATTTCCTCCAGTGAAACAAAAGCACATGTGATTGCTCAGCTGGGAAATTACAAAGAACTTTGATCAAAACCTGATAAATGTTCCCCAAAATGAAAGGAACATCTAGAAAGCCACAGGAAATTAGATGAAAGGCATTTTAAAAATATGAAAGGAAGGTGTGAAGCATTATACGGTCCTCTGAGAGTATCTGAAAGACATGAATATAAAATGTAATTTTATTACGGCAGCAATTCCTACGCACTCTTGCTAGGATGTTAAATGCTAGGGGTTCCTACGCACTCTTGCTAGGATGTTAAATGCACGGACCCCCAATCCTCTTCGTGGCCCGATCCGGAAAATCCGGATCGGGCCCGGTCCTCTTCGTGCCGCTCTGCCAGTCTCCCGCTCCGCTCCGCGGAGCGAGATCCGGTTTCACCACTGTCACTATATGGATGGCGGTGGCGGCACAAGATAAGCCACCCGCCCCTGCCCCTGCTCCCTTACCTTCCTCCATCACGGGCTTCAATTGAGACCCCGGTTGAAGCCGGAAGAGGCCTTGGCCTTCACTTCCGGCTTCAACCTGGGCCTCAATTGAAGCCCGCAACAGAGGAAGGTAAGCGTCCCTCCTCCCTGCTCCCTTACCTGGCGCTGCCGCTGCCACCGCTACATGGATGGCAGTGCCAGCAGCACCAGATTAGTCCCCCCCCCACTTACCTGCAGGCGAAGCTCCGGATTGAGGCGATCCTCTTTGCCTCGATACACAGCCCCCCGACTCTCTTCGCCTCCGCCTTTTCCGGAGGCAAATTAGGCCGCCTTGCTCCTGCTTCTCTGAACCGAAGAGAAGCGGAGCACATCCCTATTAAATGCCATTGAAGGCAATGGTACTTACTTCTGAACAAATTGCATTCCCCTGTGAATGTTTTTTTCTGGCTTTAGCAAAGAAGGAATAAAGAAGAACATGGTGGACAAGTCACATATACAGGACCAGCTACAGGCTTTTGTGGGCCCTTAGTCAACAGAGAATCATCCCCCCCGCCCCACTTTGCCACTTCTCCTTCCTCGTCCTATAAACATACAGTGGGACTTGTAGCGATATGCAATATTTACTCAGTAAAACATTTATATTCCACCTTTTTTCCTCTTGCAAGGAACCCAAGGTGGCTTACATTTTTATCCTCACAACAACCCTGTGAGGTAGGTTAGGCTGAACTCTTGAGATGAACCTGAGGAGCATGCTGCACCATCAGAAGGATTCCTGCTGAGGACCACAAGGAGTGGGCAGGGACATACAGGGTGAAGGGATCTCTATGGTAGCCAGTCCCAAGTTGTTTTGGGCACTTGAACAGGTAGGGAGAGATTTCCCTGAACTCAAGGGGTACTGCTAGGTTTGTGGGGGACCTGGGCAAGTTGCCCCCCCCCCAATTGCCTACCACCCCTCTTTTTATTTATTCTTTACTATGGTGTGTGTGTGTGTGTCAATGGCTTATGTGATGCCTTGTCATTCTCTTGATTCACTACAAGCAGTGAGTCCCTGTAAGTCTCACCTGACTGCTTTTGGGGGAATGTGTCCAATGAGGGCCCAGGAGTGGTAAAAAGGGTGACTTTTCACCACTCCTGTATCCTCATTGGCCAAAGGTAGCATCTGATTGATTCACAATTAAGAGGTGGGGCTTTAAGAGGTGGTGCACCAGGGGGCTGCAGCCTTGACTGGCTGGCTCCCATGGCACTACCTTTTACTAGTAAGTTGTGAGGAAGAGGACCCACAACCTAAAAGGGGTCATTTGGGGGCCCTCCCCAGGCTGTGGGGTCCTGGATTTGGCCCTCATGGTCTGGCCTGAACTGTTTTTTATTTCTGTCTGAGCTGACAGTACCTAAAATTATTTCTTTTTACAGACACTATTCCATCCCCCTCACCACCACCACAGTAGCTGTGGTTGTTTTTCCTTACCACCACAAACCTATGGCTGGAAGGAGAATTGGCCACATCTTTTCCTTAGAATCGGTACGTTCCCCACATTTCATATCAGCCAAAGTACCATTACTATCTTGTTCATACGTCTATAAGCCCTGTCCCTCCTTCTTAACACCGGTTCTCAGATCAGCAGGAAGGAACCTGTGGTAAGCAAGGGATGCCTGTATCTTTCTTTCTAGGTAGTTGAGAAGGAAGTGTGTTAAGCTGCTGCCAGAAAGTTGTTGCTGCTGCATTCTAGTAAAAAGGGAACTGATGGGGGAGGGTCCCCTCCAGGGTAATTTCTTCCCCTTTCAAAATTTAAGGAATCCTGGAGAGAGATCACCAAGCAGGATATTGCACTATGAAAGCAGTATGAAAGCGGTATATAAAAGACAGGAGCCACACTACTGCTCTATAGCAGTACTGAAGTGCATTGAAAACTGTTGGGGCCCATGGACACATACCACATACTGCTTTCATACCACTTTATCCTGCTTGGTGTGGCTCCTGCCTTTTATATACCACTTTCATAGTGCAATATCCTGCTTGGTGTAGATTAAGCCTTACTCAGAACAAGCCTAGCTCTGCATCCATCACTTAATTAAATCAAGGCATGTGCTCCGCTCCGATTAGAAGCGCAGAAGCAGGAGCGAATTGGCCTGCTCCGCTTTGCCCAGAGGCAGAGTAGAAGCGGACCACGGACCCCTAGAAGCAAGGCGAAGAGAAGCGCCCATTTTCAGAGCGCTCCGGTTTCTGCGGTCCGGTCCGATCGCCATCTTGAAACATTTCGCCCATAGGATTGCATTGCAGAAAAGAAAGGGGGATAACTGTGTTGTTTTTGAAGCTATCTTTCTAAAAATTCTTGTGCTTGGAGAGTCGTGGATGGGGGTCATTTTGAGACTACTCTCAGCTCTCTGCGTGGTGCGGGTCGCGCGCTAGAATTTTTTAAAAAACCGGCGGGAAATACCTTTTTCGAAGGGCTGAGGGGCAGAGTCAACTCCTGGTCATGATCACATGATCCCAAAGTTGGAGGAGGAGATAGGCAAAACGGGTAACTTGGGATTCTGGGAAACTTCTCTTTCTTAGTCTGAATGGACTTTTCCCAGTGTTTTTTAAAACAGTAGCCCCACCAAATGCACAAACACAACCTGGAATCATATACAAAGCCAATAATAAGAGAGCACTGCTACCCACCCTAACTTTGGGGAACAACTGAAAACATGTGGTGCAAGGGGATGAGCTCCTCTAGGGCATGCCATGTGGACGTGCCCCCACTCTCTCCTGTACTTGGGGGGCTATCACAGCCCTCCAAAGAGAGTAACCCGGTGGAGCAATGCCTATCATGAGTTGAAGTGAGTGTTTTACTTCTTAGTGGTGGAGCAATGTCTTTCATGAGTTGAACTGACAGCGTTGCTTCTTAAAAGACTGGTCACTACTAGGACCAGTCAAATTGGCAGCTGCTTCCCCCTCCCCTGGGCACGTCCCCTATTACTGGTAAAAGACAGATATAGCCTTTTTTTTAAAGTTCTTCTTGTTGTTTATTCAGCAACACTGCTGCTTTTAATTCCACCCCTCCTTTGTTTGTTTATTTATTTATTTATTTATTCCATTTTATATGCATTACTGGCTTATCCTTGGCTCACTTCCTTATGCCCCCAGAAATGTCTGCTGCCTGCCTGCCTTCCCTCCCTCCTCCCCTGCCCGCCTCGCAGGGATGTTGTGTGTGTGTGGCTTTGACTCAGGGGAGAAGTCCTTCCTGCGCTCACTTGGAGTTTTGGAAGTTCCCAATCCATTTTTCAAGTGTGGAAGAAGATTCATAGCTTTATCTCTACTCTCCATTCATGGCATGTTGGGATTTCCTTTGAAATGGCCCCATTGAGATGTCTGTAGGTTTAAGCCCCGCCAAAAAACAGGGGATGATGGGATTGCCTTGTACCTTGGCATGATTGTGGGTCTAGATGGCATCTGTGAGTGTGCTCACTTCCCTTTTTTTAATCTGTCCAAATGTCAGAGAACAGTCCACGTCTGCAAATGGGGTGTTGGATTTTCATAAATTCCCCAAAAATCAGGGGATGATGGGACTGCCTTGAGTCTTGGCGTGCATGTGCACCCCTGGATAAGCTTTCATGATGGTGAGTTTGAGATTTTTAACATGCAAATTGACGGAGCTATGGAAAGGGGTGTGAATGGGATGTTGGATTTTCATAAATTCCCCCAAAATCAGGGGATGATGGGACTGCCTTGAGTCTTGGTGTGCCTGTGTATACCCCCATGAGGTGTCATGGTGCAAAACTTGAGGTTTCTAACTTTCACAGAAAAAAAGTTGTATACTTTTTTAGCTTAATGCAAGCCTATGGGGGGGGGAAACGGAGCTCCGATCCGGATCCGGAGCTCCGCAGTGGAGCGGAGCAGACATAGGCGGAGCGGGGGCAGGGCGGGCCGATCCGCAAATCACAGATCTGGAAGAGAAGCAGAGCGGGGGGTCCGTGCACACCCCTAATTAAATCTTGCAAGCCATATTTGAATTCTCCTCCTTACTCTAAACTGGAGATCCATTAAACCTCTCTTGGTCAATACTTAGAAGAGAGGGGCCATTGCAGGAAGATGAAAAAGAGAGAGAAAATGTGGAGCAATGTGTCAATTCATGTTCTTTCCAACCCCAGGAGAAGCAGATGGATAGCTGTACCCAGGGAACAATGGGTGGGAGCAACACTCCAAAGTTTGCAGAAAATATTAGGCTTAGGGTGCAATCCTATGTCGATAGTTGGCAGCCTCTGAACTCAGAGGCTGTGGAATATCCAATGCAGGGCGGCAGGAGCACAGAGGCAATCTTTGCTTCCATGTTCTGGCCACCCTGCATTCCTTCTAGATGGGCAATTACACCTATCTAGCAGGGACCCTTGGGAGGAGGCTGGAGCAGCCATAGAATTTAGCGAAGGCAGCTGCCCTATACCTCTTCCCTATACCTGTGAATGCCCCCTATCCCCCTTCTGTTCACTCCATTTACTGAACACGTAGAGGTATCTGGTGTGGTTCTTTCCAGGCTGACTACAAGGGGGAGGGGGTAGCCAGGAAAACAATAAATCCTATGCACACCCCACTCACCAATGCTGTCTAGGGACCATAGGATTGCTCTCTTAAGGTGCTCATTTATTGCCAATTGACTGATCAATTATAGGCCCTTTCTACACCTAAGGATTATCCCAGGAAAATGGAGGGATCATCCCTGCCTGCTCCCGGGATCCCCTGTGTGTCATTTGCATGCACAGGGATGATCCCAGAGGAAAAGGCAGGTGTAGAAATGGCCCTAGTCAGTTAACTGGCTATTATTTGCATCTAGAAAAATATCCTTTAAACAAAATCCCTGGAGGGAAGGACAAAGTGCTCCTAAACCCATTTAAAACAACAAGAAAAGGAGGCACTTAAAAACAGTTTGCCATTGAAATAATGTACATGTAACAATAGAGAATTGTTAAAAAAAAATCATAACACTCTGTAATACACAATTCAGCAAGTGAAATCTTGCAAGTACAATGCTGTATATGGCACAATGTTGTTCGCATACTAAAAAATAAAATAAAAAATTATATATATATATATGATATGTTTTGAACTAGATCTGTACACATCCATCCAGACTGATAAGTATCCTTATACTTACCCATGACACCTATTGCTCCGTAAGAGACAGCACATGAGCTAGGGAAATAGCCATATTAAATTTCTGTAAAATACTATTCTCCAATAGAAAGCAATATTCTCAATAGAACACAATGGATGTGAAAGGTGCTTTACTCCACCTGAGTCAACAAACTATTAGAAAACCCTTAGAGAAGCGATATCACTTTAAATTAAAAACACACAGAGAGACAAAACATAATTCTTTGTCTCCACCCATCTTGCTTAACAAGTAGCCAAAAACCGCCCAGAGGCACTGAGCATTCAGCAAATATAAAACTATGTGCTACATAATAAAACAAATTATTTCAGCAGCACAGGCACTTAAGAAGCAAAATTGTGCTATTACTACTGAGGATATATTCCTGTGGTGCATGATTATTCAGAGAGACCAAAAGATGGAGTTCCAGACGGTTACCCACACGACAAGTAAGTCTACAGATTTCACTACCTGAACAAAAAGTATATCTAGGTGTTCAAGTTCTCTAAAAAGAATAATCTGAATTAGGCGGGCTTCATAGATAAGAAAAAGTTGAAGCAATCTGGAACATAGTTCCCTTTCAGTGTTCATATCGGTGGTCGTGGGAAAACAACTCCTTCAAAGTGTTTCAGTGACAACTGTTGGATTCAGGAAGTTTGGAATTAGAGTCGTTAAATCTTTAATTAAGGGAAGTACAGGAAACACAGTTTCATCTCCCATTTCCAGAAAAAGTGTCATGCTCTCTAAGGATTTATCACAAAACACCACCTGCTCCTTCAACCAATTAATTTATGATATTTCAAAAGTGCCAGAACAGAAATTATGTCTTAAAAAATATTTCTTCCTTCCCTGATAGTTTCAGAAAAGACGATAAACATAGTAAGAAGGAAACAATATCAAATGAATCTCATTAGTAACTTGTTACAAAAACATTTTTTATTGGACATATGATATTATCTCTGTCTGTACACCAAATGTGTACTTGCTTACAAGATCCCCTCCCCCATGACACACACACTTTTGTTTTTTAGTAGTTAAGCCAACACTTTCCTAAGAAATCACTGGTGGTTTTCCTTTCCTGCTGATCTAGCTGCTGTTGCATTGCAGTACAGATGTAAAGGAAATGGGTAGCTGTGTCCTCTGGGAGCTAATTCAGATACTACATTTCTGCTGTGTATTCAGATGCAGACAGGAATCTGAAAAAGGAACAAGCGATGTGCTTCTAAGGCACAATTCAGGCAATAGTATTAGTCTGTAGAGGCTTCAATATTTGTGGTCCAACATACAGCCGTGAGATTTCCAGCTGGCCTGGATGACCTCCTGGAAAATGCTTCCACCCCTGTGATAGTGGACAAGGACAGGGTTAAAGGAAAGGTTGGACTGCTGGTGATTGCCTTGATGGCTCTGGCAAAATGACCATGTGCTTTTCTTTATTATTGAGAAAGGCAGATAGCTCTATATAGCAGGACTCTTTTTTGTGGTGGTGGTGAGGATTGGGGCTTACTTTGAAAGCGGTATATGGTAGGGTGACCATATTTGGGAAACCAAAAAAGAGGACACCTAGTGTGTGTGTGGGGAAGCAGCTTTCTGAGTCCTGCAGAAAGTACGTTATTCCCCCGCCACCTTAAAGAACCCGATTGGAGTGGAGGAGGGGAAAGGATTTCATTCTGTACCACCACCATCCACTCCAATTGGGGCCTTTTCTATAATGTCCACGAATGACCCACTTTCCCCTTTAAGACCTCAATTGGAGCTCGGGGTGGGGGAATGATGTGCCTCAAGAAAGCATGTCATTCCCTCTTGCCATGCTAATGGCAGCCTTAAAGGGGAAGGTGTGTCATTCCAGGACATTATTGAAAATTATAGAAAATCCCCCCTGACACCATGGAAAGAACAAAAACCAGGACAAATCCGGGGAAATCCTGACAATTGGTCACCCTAGTATATGGAATGTGGATTGTGTTCCAACAGTTATCAGTAGATCAAGCCTTTGTTTGAGTTAGGCCGTTTCTACACCTGCCTTTTCCCCCAGGATCATCCCTGTGCATGCAAATTACACACAGGGGATCCCGGGAGCAGACAGGGATGATCCTTCTATTTTTCTGGGATAATCCTTAGGTGTAGAAGGGGCCTTAGCTGGGACAGACTCAAACAATACCTTGCAATTGACCAGACATAATGGTCATAGACAAAAGAAAAAGAAAAACACACATACTTCATGGACATAGCAAAACATCTTAAGAAATAAAATAAAAATCAGGAAAGGCAGGGAGACTGTCAGGCTCCAAGAGAGCTCTTTATGGTCACATTGTTGGTCATGGGAAACATATTTGAGCCTGTAGAGCTAACCACTACACCACACTAGCTTGTAAAAAGGGAGTTTTGCCTTTTGTTAGTCAATTTCCTGTTTCCCCATTATGGGACAAGCCACCATCTCCTGTTTTGTGATTGAGCGCTCTTTCTTACTGAACTATCAGGCCACTGCCGCAATCCCAAAATCTTATGTGGCTGTGGAGGTGATGCATACACTGAGACTGCTTCATCGCCTACAATGGTAACTGTACTACAGTGGTAACTCTATTGGTTCACCACTTCTTCCTTAAATATTTTCCAGGTGAACATTTGAAAATAAGTAACATTCGAAGTAGGCATGCTGGTCTGCATTTTTAAGTGAACCACCATCCTAATTCACACTTCTTAGGCCAATTTGTGGATCAGTACACAGAAATACTTCACATTGCATAATTCTCTGAATATTGCAATCCAGTTCTGGACAGAGAAATTGTGTACAAAAATCTCAATATTAAGGAAAGCAGCGTACAAAGGGTTGTCTCTAATCTTGGGTGATGGCAACATTTTCTGCTTCAGTGATCGTCCCTCAAGGGGCACACACGATATAAGGAGACCCAGGCGAGTTTGCCCCCGATATAAGGAGACCCATTCTGGGGTGATTTTTTTAAAAAAACAACAACTCCTGACTCTTGTGCAAGAGTAGAGTTGCGATCCTGCATGAAGATTAGTTTTTTTAAGAAAAAACACACACACACGGTGCTGAAAGACCCTAAGACCCATCAAGAATGTGTTGACGATACTCTCCCCCTCACCCCCGATACCCATGGGCTTGCTCCGCACAGCTGGTTGCCTGTTCACTGAGCCCTGCTACTCATGAGGAACAGCAACAGCTTCATGAGGGAAGGTCATGAAGCCCACCTCAGGATTTATGTGACAGTGGGCGGGGGGAATCTGGGAGAAAAGCTGTCATCGATATCCTGAGAAAATTGAGGGGTCTTCCCTAGATCACCACGGGATCAGCTGTGCATCATATCGTGTGGTAGGGATGACCTCGATACTATTCGGGAATAAATGGCTGGTGTAGATTAGGCCTTAGTCTAATATAGAATCATAGAATAGTAGAGTTGGAAGGGGCCTAAAAGGCCATCGAGTCCAACCCCCTGCTCAATGCAGGAATGCCATTCATTTCAATGCAGAAGTGTCATTCATTTCAATTAGTGTGCTCTAAGTAGTACTAATGTTAGGTGCAACTCCAAAGATATGTGCCAGGGACAGTCATACAAGAAGGAGAAGGAGGAGGAGAAGGAGAAGGAGAAGAAGAAGAAGAAGAAGAAGAAGAAGAAGAAGAAGAAGAAGAAGAAGAAGAAGAGGAGTGAATTTTCATGCATTTTTAATTGAAAATAACCACAGAATGATGCTGAAATTGGACAGAACAGATTCATGATTGAGTGCATGTGAAAGTGACACAAACCTCATATAGACTGATTTTTTACATCCGTAATTCAAAGTACCAGTGCATCCAAATATGCTATAAATATGAAAAGGGGGTATGACAATGAGATATGGAAAGTAGTTCTGAAGTCATACAACTGCACATAGTAAAATTGCCCAATGGCAGGATTGATTTGCCACTTCTTATTTCTCTTTCTCTTCCTGCCCCTCCACCCCTGCATTCCCGTTAACAAGTTTTTTTGGCAAATGTTTAAAAGGAGTCAGCACTAGAAAAGATTATATCTTGTAATTACTTCACTGTCATTTTGCATAAATGAAAAAGTCAGTTTATAACTCTTGTGCTTCCTTTTAATATAAATGTACAAAAATGGATTCTGGGCAAAGTGAGAATAGATTTGCATTTTCAATACTGTATATTTTAATGACAAATCCAAATTGAAATATATGCCATAAAACATATAAAATGTACCAGATAAACCTGGGGATTGACACATATAATATGGACTTCCATTTGTAGCAGGTGCAATTTTGCACATTTAGAGAAATGTATGCAAATATCTTTGGAGGCACTTGCTTTTTGTAGGTAACATCAAGTAATTATGTTGTAAATATTATTTCTTTTACATGGAAAATGCCTCAGCAAAAATCAAATAGAGAAATACAAATATCAGACTTGTCTTGTGTTTCCCACACTGAGCTGAGTTCTGAGGAAATTCATCACAAAATGCAAATAATCTAAAACCCACAGCAAAATCCCTTTATTAGGACTACCCACAAGGTCACAAAATAGTGAGCAAGCTTTTAAGTTCTCTAGAAAGCTTCATCAGGCTGGATGTTCAATAAAAAAGGGGTGGTGAGACGAAAGGGCTAGATAACCTGAATTTTAAAAAGTCTGCGTTTAGTCATAGCCTTAAACTGAAAGGAAGGAGGAAATAGCAGATGTGCAATTCTGCCACGCCCGGCACAGCCGGGGCATGGGGAAGCCTTTGTGGGCAGGGGAGAGAAAAGAGACGTGCCCGCCAGGCATTGGCCCCTGCACTCTTTCTCGATTAAAAAAACAAAATGGCGGCTGCAACATCCTCTTCCTTCCTGGATGTCACGCACCATGTGTAGACTGAGGGGGGGGGGATCTCGCAATCATCATATCGTGAGATCCTCCCCCTCCACACCCCTCGTCTATCCATGCCCAAAGGGTAGGGCGATATCCCGGGCTAAGAGAGGGATCATCCCTTCCTGCTCCCGGGATGCCCTGTGCATAATGTGGACACATAGGGATGATCCTGAGATGATCCCCAGGATATCACCCCATCTAGACATGCCCCCCCTCTCTCACACACATCATAGAAGCCTTATTTTTAAGCCTTATGCTTTGTGTGTTTAACACAAGTCTAATCCCTACAACAAACATAAAATCATTGGGGCAGGACTTTACAGGGAACTAGTACTGGAAGGAGGCATGGATGGGAGAACTGCCTGGTAAGGCAGGAACAAAGCTGCAGCAGCATAGAAACTGGTCAAAAGCTATGGGGAGAGTTCAAAAAGTCCCTAGTAGGGCATGGTAAATTGGTGGTTAAATTCATGCTACAGGAAGGAAAAGTGAGCTGGGACATAAGACAAAACCCTGGGCTTGGCACAGCAGGGGTGAGAAAGACTGGCTAGGCCTGGAAAACCTCAATGCCTATTGAAATGGGGGAGAAGAGAAGGAAGTAAGGGGGTTATTTAAAATATTAGGCTTGGTTGACAAGTTCCCTAAGGTAGGGCTGGTCTTAATGTTGCTTCTTTGAACACTACTCTCAGCTTTTGTTTTGCAGAGAAAGGAAATTATATAACAAATTCCTCATAATAGCAAGAGAACATTGTATTGTGCTGTTCAGTAGTATTTGCCAAAGAACGTTTGTGTGTTTGTTGTGGTGGCAACTGATTAATGGACTGGTGTTTTAAATGCACAAAGTACAAAAGTAAAAGAAATGGTGAGATCATGGAACAGGTGAGACGGTGGGTGATGACTTAAGTCTTTTGCCTGAATGCCCTAAGAGAAAGGCGGACATTTTTTTTAAAAGCAAGAATACCCAACACCCACATAGGCCTTGTGTGAGTCTACCAGTTGTGTTTAAAGCTGAGAGTGGTTTGAAAGAGGGAATGTTTGTGCGTCAGCTGAAAGCAAAACTAAGGGTGCAACCTTCTGCATGCTTAGACATAAAATAGCCCTATAATTCCCAGCATAGGATTTCCCCCTCCTGTCTAAAGATGCAGAAGATTGTGCCCTAAAATGGAGGATAGAGAAACTGAGGGAATTGGCCCACTCAAGCCCCTTACAATTTAACTGGAATAGGGTGACCATATGAAAAGGAGGGCAGGGCTCCCGTGTCTTTAACAGTTGCATAGAAAAGGGAATTTCAGCAGGTGTCATTTGTATGCATCCAGCACCTGGTGAAATTCCCTCTTCATCACAACAGTTAAAGCTATGGGATCCTTTCCCTCTTTTGTATCTGGTCAAAAGGGCAGGGCTCCTGCTGCTTTAACTGTTGTGATGAAGAGGGACTTTCACAAGATGCTGCCTGCATACAAATGACACCTGCTGAAATTCCCTTTTTTATATACAACTGTTAAAGATACAGGAGCCCTGTCCTACTTTTCACATGGTCACCCTAAACTGGAGGAGGGATTAAGGAGGGTTTATTGCCTTCCCTATCTCCATGACAACAGCGTATCCCCCTCTCACTATGGCTATCAAATAATTAGGGCAGGCAGCCCTGTAGGGCTACAAAGCACAGCAAGATAAGGCCTTGAGGCAAAAGGGGGGGGGAGAGAATGAAAAAAATGCCCTTAATCCTGTCCCTACTCCTGAAACCTTCTCCTCATCTCCCACCTCCCCAAGAGGCCTGCTACAAGAGTTCTGTTTCAGGCTGTCTGGAGCTAGGAATGTTTCACTTAGGATGAGTAGGGATACACTGCAATGTTTTGTTGCGAGTCCTGCGTATGTTATTTAAATTGCCAAGCCAGTCTCTCACTGGACAATGAAAAGCCTGCTTCAGCGTCTACTGCCATGTTCTGGAAGCAAATGGGTTACAGCTGTGATCTGGCGTGACTACTTTTAATAGGTCTACTTATCCTTTGTATATTGACTTTTTTTAAATGACTCTAATGCTGCTTGCCTCAGATGAACAGGTCCAGACTGAACCTCAGCAGTGGAGACAAAAGCATCTTTCCAGCTTCCATGGAGAATGTGAGGAGACAGAAAAAGATTCAACCATTGAGAGCTTCGTAACAAATTTTTCAAATATCTATGAGTCAGGTAAGGGTAATATTTCATTTTCATAAACATACACACACACACACAGGCCATAGCTAGACCTAAGGCTTATCACTGGATTGTCCAGAGGTCAAACCTGTTCACCTAGGTGACACACAGGGGATCCAGTGCTCAGGCAGTGGCGAACCCTGGATGATCCCAGGATAAACCTTAGGTCTAGCTGTGGCCACACAGTTTTATTTATTTACAACATTTATATACCACTCCATATCTAGACAGATTCTGGAGTAGTAAAAAATAAAAGATACAAAGATAAGATACAAGAGTAAAACTCCATGATGATGATGATGATTGAATTCTGATAAAAACTAGCTGTTCAATCAAGGAAGGCTTTCTGAATGTTTTCAGGACTTGTCAGAAACAGCACAGTGTTGGCACCTGCTTGACCTACAGAGACAGGAAGTTCTGTAGAAAGGGAGCCACCACACTGAAGGCTCTTCTCTGGGTGGACTATATTTGGGGCATAAATGAACGTGGAACCACCAGAATCATGACCTCCAACAACCTCAGTGACCAGGCAGGTTGATAAGGGAGGAGGCACTTTCTCAGGTATCTCTGGTTCCAAGTTGTTTAGGGCTTTATACACTAGTACCAAAAACTTAAACTTGGCCCAGTCGCAAATAGGCAGCCAGTGTGTGTGCATGCATGTACAGAAGGGTAAGTTGTGGTAAGTTCAATTTGTACAGCTGATGAATCCTCCCCCATGTGAGCTCCCTATTGGACATGACAGTGGAAATGCAGAAAGTAGAGGGGTAAAGCACTTATCTGCTCATGTGGTTGTTTTGGGAGCAAGTATTTGAAGCAGCTGAGAGATTACAGAAGAGATGAGAGAGAGAGAGAAACTGGGTTCTCTATGATGAGATATTTGCTATATTACTTTGCTCTGTATAACCTCCTGTGTGCTAAGGTCATCGGGTTCCCCACTGTTTGGAAGTGAAATTGCTAATTACAGTCAAAAGGATGTTCTTGTGGAACAATCATTCTGGGGCAGGATCTACACTACTGCTTTATAGCGGTACTGAAGTGCACTGACAACTGTTGGGGTCCATGCCACGTCTAAGGTCCCTCTCTGAGTGCCTACTCCGAGGGAAGCTTGGAGGATGGCAACACGGGAGAGGGCTTTTTCAGTGGTGGCCCCGCAATTATGGAATGATCTCCCCGACGAGGCTTGCCTGGCGCCAGCATTGTTATCCTTTTGGCGGCACGTCAAGACTTTTCACTTCTCCCAGGCAGTTAACAACATATGCTGAGTCTTTTTTTTAACTGACCCCAGAATCGTTGTTTAAAATGGATATTGTTGTTTTTATGCTTTTGATGGCTTTTTCTTTTTTCTTTTGTAAATTTGTTTTTAATGTTCACTGTTTTTAACTTTTGTAAACTGCCCTGAGAACTTCGGCTATGGGGCGGTAAATAAATGTAATAAATAAATAAATTCCATATGCTGTTATCATACCACTTTCATTGTGCTATAACCTACTTGGTGTATATCTGGCTTTGGTCAAACTGCATAGTATGTTAATTATGTAGCTGAGTCCTCTCTTTTTACGCTAGAATAAAAGCACATAGCCCTGAGTTGGATTGGGACTATGCATCAGGATGAGAGAATGAAATCTTTCCCACCAGCTGTTTACTTCCCAAAATCCTCCTCAGGTGGGGTGAAAAAAAAGCCCCCATTGGCACAAGTGCAACCTTTCCTCTTTGTTTAATCCCCATTTATCCTCCCCTCCCCTGTATTGTGGTCCAGATCCAAATTAGGGTAATATACAGTAGAAAGAAAGGTGTTCAGGTACATGCTATTAAATTAATGTAATATGTTATTTTGACCATATTGGAACACCAGCACTTACTCTTGAATAAAGTAAGGTGTATGTTAGGATTAAAGTGTACTTTAGGTGTACTTTGGTTCTTAAGACGTTCAGGAAAATGGCTCAAGGCTTTTAATATCAGCACCCCTAATTGACACCCTCTTTTGTGTAAATTATGTAATAAGTTTTCCACTGGAAGATATCTCCACAGTTTTCATTTTCATTACAAAGACAGAGTGGTCTATGATGATATGGTACTTTTCTTTGATCATTAAAATACTGGAAAAGGAAGATTGCTGGTTTGAAACCTAGAGAATTCTTCTGTATCTTTTACAGCCTTGACCTGATCCACTCACATACCTGCTGTGTGGCATACCTGGACATCTTTGTATCCTGAGTGTAAATCTGTAAAACAAACACACTTTAAACCATGGCTTTAACCACAGTGGTTAAGCCAGAAAGCCAGGCTGTGTTCAGAAGACACCTTAAACCATGGCTTTAAAGATGGTGAATAAGGCCTTTTGGTTTATTCACCATGGTTAAAGCCATGGTTTAAGGTGTCTTCTGAACGGGGCCATAGTTAGATAGGTAGGACAGGGGTAAAATGTGTAAAAGAAGCTGAAGCAAAACTGCTCCCTATCCAGCTGCAAATTTAAAGATACAGGGGGGAAATTCCATGGCAATATGCCAATACTATGAAAAGTGCCTGGCTTTCTGGCTTAACATGGCCTGGCTTTCTGGCTTAACTACCGTGGTTAAAGCCATGGTTTAAAGTGTCTTCTGAACAGGGCCATAGTTAAATAGGTAGGACAGGGGTAAAATGTGTAAAAGAAGCTGAAGCAAAACTGCTCCCTATTCAGCTGCAAATTTAAAGATACAGGGGGAAAATTCCATGGCAATATGCCAATACTATGAAAAGTGCCACATTTCTTATTCTGAATCCTAAATTACATTAAAAGTAACTTCCTTGGGATTTTATTCTCCTAGACCTTTTGCCTGCTCGAAATGGTGAGGAATTGACAGAGCATTTCCTTCATGAAGTGGTAGATATTTTCTTGAATTATATAAAGAAGACCTATGATGGAAAGAGTAAAGTTTTGGATTTCCATCATCCTCATCAGCTTTTGGAAGGGCTGGAAGGCTTCAGTGTGGAACTCTCTGATCAACCAGAACCTTTGGAACAAATACTTGTGGATTGTAGGGATACCTTGAAATATGGAGTAAAAACAGGTAATGAACATAATATTGTGTGTATAGAGCATTGTGTAAAGAGATGTAATGTTGTTACAATGGCTACTAGTCATACTATATATAACCTCCAGATTCAGAGGCAGTATACCAGTCATTCTGAATACCAGTTGCTGGGGGGAAACCGGGCAAGAAGGCTCTTGACGACATGACCTGGTTTGGGACTTCCCAAGAGCCATCTCTTTGGCTATGGCAGGAAACAGGATACTGGACTAGATAGGCCATTGTGGTGATCTAGCAGGTCTGTTCTTAAGGGGGGTTGTACAGTATATACATACCATAATCCAGTGGTATTCAAACTTCCTACCTTCAGGGTAGATTTAAAGCAAGTTCATATACTGATCTTGTGTGGTAGAGGATAACATACACCCCTCCCCATCTCCATGCTCATAATGTGGGATGTGATAAGGGCTTTGTGCACAAACCACATGTGTTCTCTCCCTGCCACCAACCCCAGTTGAAGCTGGAATACTACAAAAAATAATTCCTATATGTGAATTTCCCATGTGTGGTAGAGAAGACGAACATTACACAGTGGCCAGATATACACAAAGCAGGATATAACACATTGAAAACATTTTGAAAACTGTATGTGGAGTGTGTCCTGATCCTCAGCAGTTGTCACTACTGTTATAAACTGTTTTAAAGCAGTAGTGCAGATCCTGCCAGTGTTTGAACCAGCACACAAACTCTATACTTTAGTGATGTAAACACAAATGGCCTTGTCCCCTCACTTTTTGTATTCATGGACTTGAGCTTCTCTATCTTCTGGAGTCATTAGAGGCAGGTGGCACAGTAGCAGAAGTAGATGGAGCAGGAAGCTGGGTTCCACAATATTTTTTGGCCCTGAGAGTTGTACGTGGTCCAGGTTCAGGGGCCACATCCACAACAGTAATCTCTATGAAGATAGCTGGGTGAGGGAGTGGAGAGTACAGGTGGTAGGGCATTCGGTGTCAATGGGAAGGTCAAGGCATCTTTGGGAGGTAAGGCCTTCAACGACTGTATGTGGTCTTCAGGACTCAGGATGTACACCCCTGATGTACTGGAAGCAGAAGAACCACAAGCTTGAGTCACCATGCTGAAAAATGTTGTTCCATACATTCTAACTCTCTGAAGGGACTGTTTGGTTCTGCTCATGTTTGCAACTTAATGAGAGATGTACACCTAGTTCTTCACAATGAGATAGGAAGCCTGCATCTGGACAGGACGAGATGCAGGCTTCCTACCTGCATCTGGTCCAGATGCAGGCTTAGACTGCAGGTGAGGGCTCACATGATTGATGGCTCCCTCATGGTCAATATTCAGACAACAATTCTGATCTAAGTTTAGTGAAGGCACACACATAGAAGAGTAGGATTACTGTACCTCACCCCATTCTGGTGGTGGCTTCATTAATGACAATCCTAAACCAGGAGGGGAATTTTCCTCTGTAGAAGAACTCCTCTCTTTTGCTATAGCCGTTTCTGATTTTGGGGTGTGCCTTTTTCTAAAGTGGACTATCCACACAACACAGCAGCATCCTTGTCCCACAGCAACTGATGCACCTCCCAGTACATACTCACACATACATACAAAATACCTTGCATGCCTTAGGGCACTGTCTAAGTATGTAGCAATCCTTTGATGCTTCAATTCTAGTTATGTAGGAGCCCTGTAAGGCTTGATGTCTAGACATTGCTTCCTTTTCCACAACATATTCTAAATTCCAATGGATAACTTATACCTAGGCATGTACGAAAATTTTGTTTCAGTCCACAAGTAATCAGAACTTGCTTGTTTGAAACTCTGAATGCGAACATGACCACATTTTGTCAGAAAAACATCATAGATTTTTAAAGGTGTAATGCATTCAGAAAATGTTCATTTTTCAAAAACTGCACATTTTCATGCTTTAGTAAATAGAGGGAAATGTGCACCTTTGAAAAAATTGCATGGGAATGTACACTTCCCCCTGTTCAAAATGTGCACTCGCCCAACTTGAAATAAAAACAAGTCACAAATGAAAATGGGTGTGAGGCGAACTGAGCTTTGAAATGAAGTATAGAGTATCTTGGTGAACTTGAGTATCCCTAGTTTTCTCTTCCCTCCTTGTACTTCCGTTTGGAAACTGTGTTGAATTGTAATGCTTTCCTTATTCCACCCCTGCAAACAATGATCTATTTTAAATTATTTGTATTTTTAAGGACACCCTCGTTATTTCAATCAACTCTCCAGTGGCCTTGACATCATAGGGCTTGCTGGGGAATGGCTGACAGCTACAGCGAATACAAACATGTATGTACTGTAACCTTAGTTTTATGAATGGTTAACTTGAGTTTTTAATACCAACAGCAAAACAAAACTACTTTTGATTGCTCTTTAAGAAAGGGCTTATTGAGATCCAGCAAACAGAGATGAAGCATGTTTGCAATAAACTGGGAAGATGGTCATATTGGTCTCAGAGACAGATTAACAAACAGAAAGGAGACAGGAGTTTTCTGCAAGTTAGGGCCAAACTATACATCATGTGTTTTGTTTTGTTTTCAAGACACAAAATTCAAAATAATTAAATAGCTAAAAACCATTTCAGTACACAATAAGTAACAATAAGTAATAATAAAATCAGGTTATAGAAAGAGTATGCAAATATTGTGTAATTCTTTACATAGTCCTTTTTCCTGTTTTCCTGCAAAAGGAGGGGGGGACATTAAGATTTTTTCAATTCTTTGAAGTCTCATTCATTTTAATCCTTCAGTCAAGGTATCTTCATTTCAGGTGAAACTTTCTAAGTTTTGGCAGATTTTGGCCCATCGATAGAGGCTTAACACTGCGAATAATCCAAGTCTTTGTTCCCATACTTTATTCATACATGTGCCATTATGAAGACCAGAGAGAAATTCTTAACAAAAGGAGATTTGTGTAAGAATTTTTACAAGTTGAGTTGGAAAGTGACTGTAGAATGTCAGTCTCTCAGGTTCAATGGGAATGTTGTTGACAATTTCAAATATGACGAAATGTATATCCATGCCAAGTTCATATGTCAACAAATGAATATCCAGTAATGAATGTGGAGCAAAAATAGCTTTTTAATTAAATTTGGACTGCAGAGCTTCATCTTCAGAAGCTTTCTAAAAGGCCTTTTTTGTTGTTCAGAGTTAAAGACATGGACCTCCATAACGTTTTATTTTCTTGTGCAGAATCTTTGATTTTATAGAGTACATAGAACCGTTTTCTTAAACTTCCTAGATGACCAGGCACTTAAAGGCAGCTCAGATTCAATCCTAGGGATGGACAAACCTGACTTGTCTGCTTTGTCTAATGTTAGTTCATTCCATCCTATTTCTGCATCAGCTTCTAAATGTGTTTTTTTTAATGTATGAATGGAGTTTTGAATGGAGAAATAATTTGCATGCAGTTTTTGTGTCCATTTTCTCTTAATATATTTATTTTCTGGAAGCAATTTCCCAGATATATGCATTTTTGTACCCAATGTTCCCCAGTTTGCATATTAATTCATAAAGTACAAATAGGTCAGTTTGTATTAAAATATGAAACAAATGAATTTCTACCCCCTTCCTATTCAAATCTGCAATCTACAAATGCATCCATTGACAAAAACTCCACGGATTTAAACCAAGCTTATTTCGTTTGTTTATGATAGCAGTTTGTTCCGCAGCTTTATATTTTGTACACAATTGTCACAGGGAAGGCATTGACCACCTCTCCACCTTTCTTCCCTTCTGGCCAAGACAAGCTCCTGTAGGCATAAGGAAAGTTGCAACACGCAGCAATTAAAATGGAGAAAGAGGAAGCCAATGAGTAAGCCAATGAGTAAAAATAGTGCTGCGCTGAAAATTTCTCCTTTGAAAATTTTGACCATTCTCATTCAATTTGATAGAAAAGAAATTGCTTTTGAAAAGAAATTCAAAGGAGAAGAAATTTTGGAGAAATTCTCATGGGCTTGGTTCAGGGTTCTTGTGCTTACCTTACTTATGAGATGACTGAGGAGTGTGTGTGAGTGTCCTGCCTTTCATTGTATAGTCACTTCTCTGACAGCCTGTAGCCTCCTTCACTTCCTGTACTTCCCCATCCAGGGGAAGACAACATAAAGTTATACCTCTCATACGGCCTTTTCAGATCAGGAAGGGCAGGCAACCTGGGAGAGCAATTGCAAATGGATGAGGGGAAAATAAAAAGATGAGACGTAGAAGAATGGTATCAATTTGGGCCACATTTATTCAATTAGAAGACTAACTGGGCGGGCCGCTAAACTCAGCCAGCAACTAGCTAGGCTGTTATTGGGCGAAAACACTCCATTCCTGTCAAGTGGAGTCTGCCAGATCGCCACTGACTGGACTGCCCCTTTTGTGGAGGAGAGGCCTTCCCATGTCACCCCCTCCCAGACTGTAAAACACCAGGTGGGTGAGGTGAGTGGATCTCATAGGTAACCCTTATTCCCCCTCGGGCTGTAAAACCCTCATCAGGAGGCCCTCGGGACTCACCTGTTACCATCACAGTGCCTCAAAATGCACACCATTCCTGAATTCCCTCATCGCCCCCGCCCCCACCGCTCTAATTGAAATTGTGACCAATTGACCTAACAAAATAACACATCTCAAAAAAAAACCTAAGACACTTCTGCCCTACTTACAGTGTGGAGTAGGTGAAAAGACCCCCAGCCAGCCAATGAATGAGAACAAAAATTCCTACTCAGCCCCCAAGAGGAAGACCAGCAGAAGCCCACACTGCATCCAGGGAGGGAGGGAACCACGATCCGAAGAGGCTGTGGGTAGGACCCCAATGACCAATATAACCTTTTGGACCCCTCCCACAGACGGTGGCACCACCTTGCCTCCACCAATGGGGGCAAGCAAAGTGTCCCGTTCTTCTCCCCACCAACGCAATGCCCCCCCCCCCGCAGCTAGGCAAACCAGACGCATGGGGTGGCACTGGTGAGATGTGTAATAGGAAGAAAATATAGGCAGTACCCACAACCACCTTACAGAGATTACTTAAGGTAAAAAAAACCCCACCAACTTCACACATTCAAAATAAATTATAAAATGTCCTGAGAATGAGGCAGAAAAATGGAAGCCCCTTTCATGGGGAAAGAAAACTTTCAGGAAATTCTTGAGAATTTTCTTTTCTTACCCCCTAGGAATAAAAGGATACTTTTCAGATTTCCCCCCTCACACACATTTTCTTCACCGTTATTTTTTTTATGATGGTTGTATTTACTCCTCTCAATTCCCTGGAGTGATGCTAGATATATGGGGCATTGTGGAGAATGCTAGATGGGAGCCAGGCTGCCAACATAGTCTTGAGAGTATTCTGGACAGAGGCCAAGATTCAAAGAACTATGGGACTAATTCTGCATGCCTGGAAGGCCTTTGAATTCATGTTTCTCAAACAGCACCCCACAATGCACAGCAAACTGTTTTGGAAGTTCTAGAGAACTTCAAAGGCAAAGCATGAAACAGACAGTCACACATATGACAACAGTTCAACAGAAGCAGTAATAATTGCTGCTAAAATGGCCCTTTTCCAAATTTTCTGATTAGCAATGGATCCCTGCCTGCATTCTATGGAGCTCTGCAACATTTCAGCTCTCTATTAATGCGACCTACTTGGTGTAGTTAGATATGTTCTTTGCAAGCCTAGCATTGCACTTTGGACTTGTGCAGTGTACTATAATATTTCTCTTTACTGTTGTGCATTAAAACATCTAATATATCTATGGTTAGTTAATGCTATTACTCCCTGAGCTTGAATTTTGGCTACAACTACTGTATGCAATTAACTCCAAGACAGCCTAAAAGGACAAAAGCACATGAACAAAGTGCAGAATGATCAAAAGGGAATTTTGATCAAAGGAAAGGGCCCTTAGTCTTGAATCCTGTTATGTACTTACTTATACACGATCTTTATTTCCTGACCAGCTGGTAAACACTCCTATCACTTTTCTGGGCAAAGTCTTCTATATTAACTTGCAGGGCAAATGAGCGTTGCCTGATTTTGGCGGTGGTGGTGTGTGTGGGGAGATTCCATTCTGGGTATTAGTTAGAACCAGCCGTAAATCTAAAGGGGCTATTCAAGGTGCTGGAGCCATTGTGGAGATAGGGTCCAGCACACTGGGAAACTGCTTTAGGCTTTTGGCTGGTTGTAACTAAAATCAAGAATGGAATTGCTGCCCCACTGAAATCAGACTCACCAGCCTTCTCTCTCTCTCTCTCTCTCTCTCTCTCTCTCTCTCTCTCTGTGTGTGTGTGTGTATTAGGGGTGTGCACGGACCCCCCGCTCCACCCCGCAGGCCGATCTGAAAATTTCGGATCGGCCCGCTCTGCTCCGCACCGCTCCGCCCATACTCCGCTCCTCTTCGCTGCGGAGCTCCGGCTCTGAATCGGAGCTCTGCAGTGGAGGGGAGTGGTGCCAGGTAAGGCCGGGAGAGGAGGGCGGGGGGGGGGGTTACTGGGCCCTGCTGCCGTCGCCGCCCGTGCGGCGACGGCGGCAGAGCCCGGTAAGGGTCCAAGGGGGAGGGGGGCCTTACCTGCCTCCGTCCGCGGTCCGTCGGCTTCTTCAGTTGAGCCCGCGGTTCAACCAGGTGCGGCCTAGACTTCCTGGTTGAACCGCGGGCTCAATTGAAGAAGCCGACGGACCGCGGACGGAGGCAGGTAAGGGAGAGGAGGGGGGGGTTACCGGGCCCTGCCGCTGTTGCCGCATGGGCGACAGCGACAGCGGCAGGGCCTGGTAAACCCCACTTACCTTTCCGGCGGAGCTCTGGATCGAGGCAAAGGATCCGCCTTCACCTCGATCCTCTTCGCCATGCTCCGCCGGCCCCCCAATCCTCTTCGCCTCCACCTTAAGGGGAGGCGAAGCACCCTGCTCCGCTTCTAATTCGCCGGTCCGATTAGAAGCGGAGCACATCCCTAGTGTGTATTCATATCTATATATCTTTAGGCTTTCCCCTCTTACTTCATTGCACTTGCAATACTGTAGTTCTATACAGTTTTACCATTTGATCTATGTCCTATGCCATCTTTGATGATGATCTTTGCAATCAAGTACCTAAAGTGTAGGGCATTCATAACCCTGCTCAGCCATGAAGGGAGTGAGGTTTGGAGTGAGTCACTATCCTTCAGTCTAACCTACCACACAGGCTTATTATTGTTAGGATAAAAATATCACTCTGAACATCTTGATCTACAAATATAGTAACAGTGATGGATGAGATACCATTATAAGACACACGTATGCAAACTTATGGAGGCAAGAAATCCCCACAGAGTTAAATGAGGCTTACACTGCAGATCGCAGCTAAAATAAATGAAGAATGGATGGAGCCCATGCAGATGGTGTCACTAAGCGGAGCTGTCCTTGAAGACGACTTGGGAACTTTAGTTGGTACAAGCCACAACAGCTAAGCTGCTGACTGGGGCTAATTATATGGAACATATTACCAGTGTTAAAGGATTTCCACTAGTTCCCTGTACATTTCCAAACATTGTTCTTTTCTCTCTTTTTTTTAAAGGCCCTTTTAAAAGCTTTACATGCTTCAACTGAAATTAATGCTCTTGACTGTAGATTGGTAAAGTAGTCATGCTTAGAGTAGACCCACTTAAATCAATGGGATAATTACCTGAAGTCCCATTTATTTTAATAGGTTTACTACAAGCATGACGACTAAGCCTGGATCCAATCCATATCATTCAGATTTGTTTTCATTAATTTTACTCTTTTGCTGTTCAGCAATTAATTCAAGTTTAGAAAATGGCTATTGTTAAAATCCAGCAGCTTTCCACACCATGGTGTCCTCCAGATTATGGGTGGGCCACACCCCACCATGGTGCCATTCCATAAACTCCAGCCAGCATGGCCACTTGTAACAGAATGGAAAACTCATGGTGCAGCAATCAATCAGTTGCTGTATTTTTTGGAAAATCCACTGGAATTTCTCTTATGAATTAACCACCATATCCTGGGGAAAAGGAAAAGCCCATCACCTTCAGTCCTGGTTGTAAGTGCCCAGAGGCATCTGGTTGGCTGCACTTGACCAGTTTATGGACAGACTGTTTGTGGTTTGATCCAATAAGCAGTGGTATCATCAGAGCAAGATTGGGGTGGGGGCAGAACCTCAAGGCCCTTCTCAGCAGAATGAGCAGAAGGGACCCTAACTTTTGCAGGGCTGGCTTACCGCATTAAGTAAGCAAAATAATACACAATTCCATCTATAGAGGCGAAGCACCATAAGACCATTAAGTCCAGAGTGCAAAATTACCTAACTGCTCTACTGGTTACAAACCACTGCCTGCCACCCACTAACCCACACGTATACACAAGCAGTCTTCTTGAAAACCTCTTTTGCAAAGTTTAGGAATTCATATTCACATTCACATTTTTAAAAAAGTTGATCAGGAACCACCATGCCAATTAGTGTGATCTAACTGTTAGCTCTTCAATTATAATAACATTATAAAATAATGTTGCAAGGAAAATAATCCTTTGAATTTCATATTGAATTTAATTAGCTTAAGTTTGCAATCCTATGGACGACACCCTTGTTGCTCAGATGCCTCTGAACACGGAGGCTTCTGAGATTCCTGTGCCCTGCTGAGCTGAAGCCAGAAGAGCAGTAGGAGAGGCAAAGGCTATGTTTTCCTTGCCATCCTCTGATCTCCTATATTTTGCTAGATGGGCTTTTTGCTCAATGAGCTCCTATATTTTTGCTAGATGGGCGTCCAAATATCCTGGCATCTCCAGCCTTCTCCCCTCCCTGTCCACTGGAATGCCGCCTTTCCTTCTTGCCAAGGTCGATTTTCTGACCTCAGAGTGGCAGCCATTGCAGCTCTCTCTGTGCTGGCTGCAAGTGGTCTATGGTCAGATCTCCAACTCTCCCTTCCAAAGTCAGAGTTCTGTATCTGACCTCAGAAGGTTTTTTTTCCTGAGCCATCTGTGGATCATGGGATATTCATCTGGGGACCATACAACCGCTTTCTAGGCTGGTATTTCAGATCATCTTGGAATCATGCCAGGTAAAGCATGGGGCCCGAATTCTTGTCTAGTTGCACCTAAGTAGTCAGCAACAACAAGTTGCTGACTGATGGAAACGGCCATTCGCATATGCATCCAAAGATGCGCCCGGCAAGCTCCTTTGGGTCAGGATGAGCCTTCCGATCCAGGAGCAGTTCTACACCAATCCAGATGTGCTTCTACAGCCACATCTGCATGCAAATCTCTTTTGCTTGATTGAGATGGAAATCTGTAGCAATTTTTCTTCATTTATTTTCTCTCTCTCAAGCACTTCATCTGAATTCCTTTTGGTGCCTGTTATATTTCTGACTATGGTGTATCACTTGCTTTAAAACATTTACTAGGTTTACTTATGAAATAGCACCAGTATTCATTGTAATGGAGGAAATCCTACTTAAGAAAATGCATGAAATTATTGGATGGGGAGAAAGTGAAGCAGATGGCGTATTTTCTCCTGGTAAGTTGATAAAACACTATTATTATTATTTTCAAAACCAGGAACCAATTTAGGACATTTGGTGACATTTGAAATCTAAAAATTAATGTGAACAAAGGCCATGGCTAGACCTTCCGATGTCCCAGGGATCGTCCCGGGATCATCCCTGTGTGTCCACATGATGCACAAGGGATCCCAGGAGCAGGGAGGAATGATCCCTCCCTTGCCCTGGGATATCAGCATAGCCTTTAATCCCATTTCTTCCATGCTCTCGGGATGATCCTGAGACCGCAGAACATGTGGGCAGGCATCGTGGGTTGTTCCAGCTCCTTGAGAGTAACTGTGAGGAGCCAGGAGCCAGGCAGGAGCTCTGTGCCCATCGGGGGTGGGGTGGGGTGGGGAGCTGGGAATTCTTTTTTTTTAAAAAAAATGAACGCTCATGCGCTCCATCTCCTTTAAGAAAAAAATATATTAATTTTATTTATTTATTTATTTATTAGATTTTTTTACCGCCCAATAGCTGAAGCTCTCTGGGCAGTATAAAATGGCGGGCTTGAAGTCCTCTTCCTCCTAGGATGTCACACATCATGTGTAAACAGAGGGGGACATCTTGCGATATCCATATCATGAGATCCTCCCTCCTCCATCGCACTAGACGCATAGGTCTAGCCATGGCCATAGTCTGAGTAAAGATAGAAAAATGTGTAAAAATATACTCCTGCAATATGTATTTTTTTAATCTGAAGGCAGGAAGTGGTATAATTAGATTGGCAAATCAAAATTTTGGCAAATCAAAGCCTAGAAATACTGATCTTGAAATGCTAGTTTTCTGTATGTATTTTATATTGGGAAATATTTAAACACCCGATGTCCTGCAACATATACAGGATGTGAGACCTGTTGATCCTATAGCTTAGCTCTTACTTGCAGATTACATCAATGCAAAAGGGTCCAGAGCTGCCAAAATGCTTTTAAAGTCATCCTCAGTCTTCCCACACTACTCCCTATTTTCAGTCATTGATGGTACCCACTTTCATTGTATTGATGTGTGGAACCACATTACTGGATTGGTACAATGAAGTGACACTGGAGTACTGCAGCAGGTTGCAAATGCTTGCAGGCAAAGTATGCATTATATCACCATGCTAAACACTGAAAGCTGTTGTACACATTATTGTTGCCTTGTTTATTGGAGCACTCCCCGCCCCCCAAATCTGCACATGGTAGATATGCCCATATAGCTTTCATGTGCAGTGCTGCCTGGATGGATTGGTCATTTTTCTGTGTATCACCACAAAAGAGTGGAGGGAATGGAGAAAATTGCCTGATCTATCTATCTATCTATCTATCTATCTATCTATCTATCTGTCTATCTATCTATCTATCTTTACAGGGACACAGCAGTGTGCCTGTAGTTAAGGTCAGAGAGTAGATAATGCATTCTACCATTATAAAGGGGGTAATTGTGTGTGTGAGTATGTGGGTCAACATTCAAAAAATCAAAAATGTTTCACCAATCTTCCTGAAATTTACATGTGCCATCTGCATATCATATTCTCCATCCTGTCCTCATGGGTTATCTGCTTTGGGAGAAGGAGAATTCACTTGCACTTCCTGCCTCCTTAGGATGTGGCATTAAGGCTTGTGAGCCTTAACTTCCAATTTTTCTGCTTTTTGGTGCTTGGTTGGAATCTGTAGAGCCTTAACATTGTTTTGTAAACCATAGGTTTTTTGTTTAGATTCTGCTCAGAAAATGTAATTATTTAAAGCTGGTAGCTCCAGTTGGTAGCTTAACTTGGGCACTGGGCCTGATACCTTGGGTTGGACCATTCATTCCCAATAAGACTGGATGATTCAAATGGAAGCATAATTTCCTTCTTTGTCTTTTAGGGGGAAGTATCTCAAACCTCTACAGTGTTTTGGTTGCACGCTATAAACGTTTCCCGGAGATTAAAACCAAAGGCATGGCAGCTCTTCCAGACATTGCACTGTTTGTTTCTGAACATGTGAGTATGCACCTGCAGTAAAGTCTATATAAAACAGCTTGTGATAGACAGTGTTGCCTTTTAATCATTAACAATTATGTAAAAACAGGTTACTACCTTTGTCGACTTCCCTATCCATTCTGTCTAATTTTAGCAGTCATTAGCTTGCTTTGGACAAAGGTTAGCCACTGGTTGACAAGGCTAGGAAGGGATTTTATTGGAATTTGCAATTGGTCTCAACAATAAGTGGGGTTGCTTTCCTTGTAGCAACATTGTTAGCTTGTCGTTTAATTGCATTGTTCTATATTTGTGACACAACTTCTCACTGGAGGCAGGGTGCCAGATCCAGATCAGGGCTAAGCAGGGTGGGCTTCCCAGGCTTCCCCAGGTACATCCATAAGGCATTTCCAATGTCCCTTCAAGGTTCCAGACCAGCTCAGGGGCTGGTATGTCTGATGCAAACCTAAGTCACCAGATCCATCTGCAATGTTGTCTTGCACTATCGTGGGCACAAGATTCCTGCCACTGCCATCAGTGCTATCCCAGCATGCAGCTGGTGGGATTAGTTAGCACATGGGCTGCCCAATGGCTGGATCCTTGCCCAATGCCACACCAAACTGTCTGAGCTGTAACAAATTAAAATTGTAGCTATTATGAACCCATTTCAGCATATGAGTAGTTACTGCTCTTGTGCTCCTACCCCACAAATCTTCATCCTAACTTAATCTCCATTGATTCCAATGGAGGTTAGTCATAACTCATGACCAGCTTGAACTGGTCTGTGCCCAATGTCAATTTCAAAATCTAAAATAAAAGAAAATAATGAATAATTATTTGAGGAGTGTCATCAGGATCATATGAACTGGTAGCTATAACTTTCTTCTGCATAACAAAATAGGATTTGAGATTATATATGTTAGAGAGAGGTTATTTTGATTCGTTTCACCAGCAGCCACAATGGTCAGTTTCACTGTACATCACTTTCAATTCGATCCTCAATATAATTATTTAATACAGCAACCCTATACATCTCTACTTGGAAGTTAGACCTACTAAGTTCAATGAGGTTTATGTACAGATGCCTATATTTTTTCTGACACACACACACACACGCACACACAGAGATACCCCTTATATATGCTGTATATTTTATTATTTTACTCTAACTGTCCCACAAGCATAACCATGATAATATCAATAATTATACTCTATGGATTTCGTTAGTGTATTGTTACATGTATTCTTTTTTGTTACCTATATGTTTAACTTTAGTTTGAAAGAAAATAAAACTCCTTTTGGGGAAGAATGGGGCATGCTCCCATAGAAATGATATAGGATTGCAATCTAAGTAGAATTTAAATTGAATTGCAGTCCCACTGATGTCAACAGAACAAAAATGGCTTAAAGCCCAGTGTCATCTTTCTACAGATTCCTTTCAGACAGAAGCAATTATGAAGCAGGCTTTTTGACTTTAATGCATGTTGTGAGCGTTTTCCACTCTTTAACCTTTTCATCCTTAAATATCTAAGAGCCATTATTCTGTAAAGAAAGCTGCAGCAGTTCTTGGGATCGGCATGGATAATGTTATTGCTGTCAAGTGTGATGAAAGGTAAGGTCCACAACTGCTTCCTGTGCATGCTTTTTATGTGCATCTCCCTTCATGCACTTTACTGGTGTGAATTTGTAGAGATGTATGAAACCCTTATCTCTTCAGATGGTTTCACCTTTTGGCCTCCTATATTTGGAACACATGCCTGTGAAAGCAAATATGCCATTTAAGCAATGCAGATTGGGGGGGAAATGTGTATTGTAGGCGTTTTATTTCCAGTCCACTTAATTACATGGTACATCTTTCAAATTCCCCACGCAATTAAAAGTACAGGGATCTCCATAAGCAACTGTTGGCTTAATTGTGCAACAGCTTGGGCATCCACTAGCCACCCTTTTCACAGGTTTCTCAAACCTTCTGCCACGTTGGGTAATCTGCTAAAAATATCTTTTAGTAGTGCAGGTGAGGGGAGGGTTACCTTCTCAAGAGGCAAAAAGCTGATTTCTGCCAGCTGCCATTTTATTTTCCCAGAATGCTCCTGGTGCTGCGGCATTCCAAGGCAGGAAAATAAAATGGTGGCCAACACAAAAATAATTGCAGCTATAAGCAAGAAAAACATAACAAATGAAAGTGAACTTAATGAATGTAAAATGAAATGAATGCAAATTTAGAAAATGAATAACAAAATGAATTAGATATATAATAAAGAACAGTTATGAACAAGAAAAAATGTACACACACCTAATGGAGTTCCAAGGGTCCTGTTCCTTTTCAAAGTAGTGCATGTAGGTTCATTTTACTGAGAGAGAGGGGGGGATGGGAAAGGGTCTCCACAGAAGCCTTATGCAAAAAATCCACCCTCACCCTCAGGTGAGTGGACAAGCAGAGACAGAGGAGCTCCGCCTCCTCTGTGGCATTTTCATTGCCTGTTCCCCATAGCTCTCCATACATTGAAGGGCTGCAGAGGGAGCCCTCTCTACTCGTGTAGGCTCACTGCATGATTTAGAACATAACTAGAGTTACAAATCAATTGGGGAGCCTTCTGCAGATGTTACCCTCCAACACGTGGTAGCTGCACTCTGACATAGGTGAGGATGCACTGGAGGGGGTGGGGCTAATGGACCCAACCCTGCTCTTCTCCTCATGTAATTCTAATTCTTTCTCTGTGTGTGTGTGTGTGTGTGTGTGTGTGTGTGTGTGTGTTCGGGAGTGGAACCACATCTGGCTAGGCCTTGAGTCTTATGGATATTCCTTCCAATGTGCAAAACCGTGACACACTTCTGTTTGAAGGAGAGAATGGCACCTGCCCTTAAATTTTACAAATTTGGAAGACTGCACCATTAGGGACATTTAAGCAACCACTGCTTCTCTTTTCTGAACACCCTAACAGGGGGAAGATGATTCCATCTGAACTGGAGGGAAACATTCTCAAAGTTAAAAGACAGGTTTGATTCCCAACCCCCCTCTTATTCTACCAGCATACATGCTTCTTATCTTCAGGACATCTTCCTGAGTTTTATGTAGTTTGCTCTTCCCTACAAAAACTCATACCCCAATCAATTTGTTAAACCCATTCTTCTTGAGTTTATGTCTTATTTCCAAGCTTGCAACGTTCAATATGAGCTAAATTTGACCTCAGTAGAATATTTGGAAATGGGATGGAAGGACCACCAGGCCTTTTCTTCAAGGAAAGGACAGTCAAGTGATCCGGAAGTTGAGGATAACTGCTGCTCCTCTTTCTTTTTCTTCTTTGCTGCTAGTTCATTCAACCACCAGAGGGAAAGGGCAGGTGAATGAAATGGTGGTGATGAAGGCGAAGGAGGGCGAGGAGTAATAGCAACTAGCCCTCAGCAAAAACCAATCACTGAAACCATTTGTTCACTATTCATTCCCTGAATTCCCACTTTTCTCACCCCACCTTTCCTAGTCTCCCTCTATTCTTGTCCCCCCACCACCACCAAGTCATAATGAGGAAGTAGGAAGTCAGCAGATCAGTCCCATTCTGCTGGCTTCCTGCTTTCTTGAGACGCCTTAGGTGGGGAGCTGAGGTAGGTGTGTGGGGAGAGTGCAAGGAGGACTGGTGGGCACTGTTTGGCTTCTTGGCAAGTGCCAGTGCACCTCTGGGTGACATGTTGCTGACCCCTGGCCTAGTTGCTGCACAAATTTATTTATTTATTTTTTACATTTATATACCGCCCCATAGCCGAAGCTCTCTGGGTGGTTCACAAAAGTCAAAAACAGCAAACACTAAAAAGTATACAAAATTTAAAAATCATCAGAAACATAAAAACAACAGTATCCATTGAAAAACAACAGTTCTGGTTTTAAGAAACCAGAAGGTTTTAAACCAGTTTAAGGTTTTAAGAAACATTAAAATCAATGGACCCAGCCTCAGGCTTGCCATCTAATAAATAGTCACACACGATGAAGAATAGGATATTGCCCACCCCCATAACATTCTAATTCAGTTTGACAGAATATAGCCAAAATGTCTTAGCTATATACCACTTGGCCACCATGTTCTATAATGGTGTTTGTTAGGAACCAGACTGAATTTTACCATTCGTTGTAGAAAGGGGTATGACAAAGGTACAATCCATTTTGCCTGTACATTAATACACACAGTATTCCTTTTCAGGGCAAAGTACCATTGTATGTTAGTGCCACAGCTGGGACAACAGTGTATGGAGCCTTTGATCCTCTCGCCAGCATTGCTGACATTTGTGAGAAGTACAGCCTCTGGATGCATGTAGATGTAAGATCCCTGTTGTTTTTAATTACATATTGCAGCTACCTAGTAGCAGAATGAAGTTAAAGATTTCACTTAGTTATTTTCTCTCTCTCTCTCTCTCTCACACACACACACACACATACACACACACACTGTTCAGATGACATGTTAAGCCATGGTAGTTAAGCATTTGAGCTAAACATTATGGCTTAGAATGTCATGTGAACCATGACTTAGCATGTTGTGTGAATCATTCATAACCATGATGGCTATATAACCATGGTTTAAACATGCTCACTAGCCATTTGCTTAGTGTGTTGCCTGAACAGGAACAAAGTATTCTTATGATGACCAAAAAAAGGAATGTATTAGTTGGTGCCTTGTAAATGCAATTTGTTGCCTTGGATGATGAACAGAGAAACATTAAGGGCGTATTCACTTTAAAACGGAGTGACGTTATCTGGATTTCTTAACATTATTCACTCAATACATGTGTAGCTTCAAAATGCAATCTCTGTCATATCAAAATAACGCCCAAGGTCAACTTAACCCTACTGGGATGGTGCAAAAGTTGACTGTTACACATCAGTGTTTTTCCTCCTCTGACTAATTGTTTATTCTAGGGTGACCATATGAAAAGAAGGACAGGGCTCCTGTGTCTTTAACAGTTGCACAGAAAAGGGAATTTCAGCAGCTGTCATTTGTATATATGGAGAACCTGGTGAAATTCCCTCTTCATCACAACAGTTAAAGTGCAGGAGCTATACTAGTGTGACCAGATTTAAAAGAGGGCAGGGCACCTGCAGCTTTAACTGTTGTGATGAAGAGGGAATTTCACCAGGGTCCCCATATATACAAATGACAGCTGCTGAAATTCCCTTTTCAATACAACTGTTAAAGATACAGGAGCCCTGTCCTCCTTTTCATATGGTCACCCTAAATTTATTCAATACACAACAGTTTTTAAAAGTAATACTTTATACTAGTAAGTATAGTTAAAAAATAGATGGTGTTTTTATAAAGTAAGCTAGGTCTTTTGTGCTGAATTAAAAATTAGTCCAAGAAGGAAAAATACTTAAGAGAAACCATAATCAACTGCACCTTCTCATTAGGAGTTACTGGTTATGCTATGCAGCTGTCAAGAGGAAGCTAGTTTATATTCTTATTGTTTTATTTCATTTTATCTCATCATTCTTCCAAGAAGTTCAAGGCATCTTTATGCTCATAAAAAGATCTGAAGTGGCACCAAAGGGTACTAAGGACCTTAGATCTTTCTAGGAAAGAATTCACCTACACTTCAATTGTCCTCTGGTGAAGGCAACTTTCAAACCTTGGTTTAGATAGCAGGAATCCGAGATTTAAAGTTAAATGGAAATGTCACATGAGTGACAAGGCTGGATCTATACAGCCACAGACAAAGTCAATAGAATATGTGAAAAATGTGAAGTGGTTGATATTGGTAATAGAAAAATGGAATGCAATAAATTAAAACAACAATACATCAGGAATGCATTTGAAAACGACGCACAGTGTAGCCAAAGAACACTATATAGGCTGAACCTATACAAATACAAATAAATCTGAAATGAAGTTAGAAAAGAATTCTTGTTGACAAAGTTTCTGGATTATATCTCATTCAGTACTTCATTAGAACTAATTTAGAAACAAAATAGTTTATTTGTCATGGAAGGCAGCCACACTGGCCTCTTGGTTAACTTTTTCAAAGCACATATTCTATTGAAAAAAGAATGTAAATATTAAAAATTCAAAAATCCTAATTCAAAGTAAGGAGTCAGTTGGTTATCTCTTTTTGACTGCCTTCCCATTGACCGATTCTCATGAAACACATTTCATTGGAAAGCTCTTGACATGCAAATTCCAGGAATAACAACATTCCCCACATAAATAAACAGCCGCAAAGTCCCAGTCTGTTCATGTTCAAGGTGCAAAGCTCAGTTTACTATCTGATGGGCACTTTGCAGTCAGATGAGAGTCCAAGCTATGGCCAGCTGAACATTCTTGACACCGATGAGGCCACAATGGCTTGCCTCAAGTGAGGAGAGAACAGCACACTGGACCACTCCTTGCTGGAGTCACTGACTAACCTGTTACTTAATGTTAAACCCTATGGTAATGAGTATTGGCATGTCAGTGAAATCCTTGAACATTAGAATTATGGTACACTTACTGCTGGATGTGCACCAAAGGACATATCCCTGTACTTCCCTCACAACCGCAGAATGATGAACACTATGGCTCACTCTGGATGCTATAATGTTTTCTAAAAATGTGTTACATCACATGGCTTTTCTCCAGCTGATCATTGTCTGATGGTATACTCTAAAGGTGGACAGTGCCTCAAGATCTCCTACATGGAGAGTCACTGGTCTCTATGGGATTGACTTTAGCGAGGCAGCTGTACATGCTAATGGAGGCAAGGGCATTCTGTGTTCCAAGAACGAGTACTGTGGCTGCAGCAGCCAGATAGAAGAGAAAGGAAGGATCTACGTGAGTGCAGATGACGTTATTGTTGATGATGTTATGATGGGCCATACCCTTCAAACACTCTCAACTCAAGTGGTTTCCCACCAAGCAAGTTGACTATGAAGAAGGACACTGTGATGATCCTGTTAAGGAACCTGGACATGACTTATCAATGACACAAGGTTCATCGTGCTTGCCATTCACAACAACTGTCTGCATCAGGAAGCCCTCACTGAACAGGCTAAGGCCAACAGACCTTCCTGCCAAGGATCAGCCTTGCACCTTCCAACTCATCTCTCCCTTCCAATTCAAGTGTCACCAGTTCCCCATTCATCTGGCCTTTGCCACTGCATCAACCAGAGCCAGGGACAGACTGTGGATCAAGTTGGCCTCACTATGCCTACAGCTGTCTTCTGCCATGGACAACTGTACATTGTCATGTGTCATACGCACTCATTGACAAACCTCAAGATTCAAGTTGTTGATGGACAAGAACAAGGAGGTTACAGTGTCTGCCCTGGAGTTTACACCAAGAACATTCATTTATTTATTTGTTACATTTATATACCACCCCATAGCTGAAGATTGGCGGTTTACAGCTCTCTGGGCAGTTTATATTGCATTTAAGGAAGTTAGGATGTAACACTTCCAATGTTTCAGTAAATGCAGTTAAGTTAAACATTTTGTTAGATTTGATTTTTCTCCATAAGCTGTGTTCACGGGTAATCAACTTGTTTAATTTAAACAGGAGAACATAAATTAAATTAAATTTGTATCAACTTCACATTTTAATGGGTTCCACCAACTTTGAGGCTTTTCTGTATTTTGGGGAACTCTCTTCTTTATGCATAGGGATGAACCTAATGGGGCTTTAGAACAAACCACAAGGGGACATTTTGGGAAAGTTTACGGAGCTCTCTGACATGCCATACAACCAATGTAAGCCAATTTCAATTCCATTACCAACTCTCTAAGAAAGAGTTTGCCCTCCCCACCAACTCAAGTTTACAACTGCCAGAATTCTGCAGGGGGAAGACAGGGCCAGTTCCAGAAGGTGTCAGAGTTGACCATTTGCTAGGGCCTCTAGGCCAGCAAAGGGCCCACTGCCCTAACAGTGCTACCATTTCCACTTCTGCAGAATATCCAAGAAGTTGAGTTGCATCCTAAAAGAACTATCAGTTTGCATTCCCCACCTCTTCCTGGTCAGTGAAGCCCACTGGGGGTGCTATGCCCAGGCAACCAGAACTGGAAGAAACTATGGCAATGAGACTGGAATAGAAGTGGTTTAGATATGTAGTGCAGATGTACTCGCACAAGTACAAGTTAGATCCATCTGGTCAAAAGATGGATTATCTTTATACAATCACCTTCCTCTCCCTGTCCCCAGAGCTTAACCTATTTGTTTATATAGTGTGAAATTAGGCCACATTTTCAAAATAATGTAACCAAGTTTGGTTGGTAACAATAACAACGTACAGAGATGGAGACAAATGCAGCAACTGTTTGAAACTTCCATTTTTAAAAATATAGTTGGGTTTTCTTATCTGACCATTGTGAGAGGCTCACATTAGGGAGCAATTCATTAAAAACACACCCCCAAAAATCCCCTTACAAGCAGTGTGATATGTAAATGTATCAAAACTTCATCTTGCCATTTAAGAGTGTGCAAGGTCTGCCACTTGAGGTGGTCATCTTACCTGCCTTCAGCTGTATGATAGCCTGGGGGTGTAATTGGAAATGATTTAATATATCCTTTTTTTCACCCTGTGTGGGAACTATTTTGTTTTTCTATTCGAGTTCCCAGAATATCTTGGGCCATACCTGTGTGGAGAAAAATGTGAGATTTGCAGACCTCCAAGCCATCATAAAAGAAACTTAGATCAGCTGCCAACATATCTAAACAGAAAATAGGTCTCTGATAACGCCCCCCCACATGCACACACTGCAAAATTGCATTTTCAAGGAGCCAAAAAGGACCCAGTAATTATGGGGAATCCAAAACACCTTTCCAAAGAAGCAAACCCCCACCACCACCTTTTAACTAGGGAATGCAATTGGGCCAGGTGGCTTGTAATGCGTCATTTCTGGAGAAAAATGCATTTGAGCCATTTCTAACGAAAAATGGCTACAAGCATACAATGCCTGCATAAAGAAAAGGAAAAGGAGGACATTTCTCCTAGATGATCACACCTACAGGAAGCACTCCGGCCCCAGGGGATGTCATCACTCTGGCACATAAAGTACCCCATAACCTAGTACATGCCTAAGTAGGCATATGCATAACTTTGAACAACCCCCCCTTCCTTTTAACAGCCAAAGCCATGTTAACTGAAAAGAGAAGAGACCCACCCACTTTTGGATGTGAACCAATTAGAGATGGCCATTGTAAATGGTTAATTGGATTATTGACCCATTTTGTAAAGTTACAGGTACATTTCTGAGTGAATGTTGGAATAAATAATGCCGACAAAAGGGGGAATACTCCAATTAATATAAATGTGTTTCATTTATGAAAGGCGGCCTGGGGAGGTGGTTTGTTGCTGTCAAGAAGGCATTCCCATAAACTGAGTGGCATTGAAAGGTAAGTGCATTGTCATGTGTTTTTTATTTGTATTGCAGTAAGATTAACATCTTTCAGTTATTCCTTTAGCTGCTGGCCCTTTTTCTGCAGCAGAACATAAAGAATATTGCTATAGTAATAGTATTAGGAAGTTTTAAAGTAAGTTGTCACACTGAGCTGTTGCACAGGGACAAGAACAAGAAATGTAGATTGGCAGCAATTTTAATATTATTTAAGACTGAAGCATTCCTTTTCACTCTGTTCTCTGTGTGCATACATTTCTTTTTTAAAAAAATTGCAGCAGTGAATGCTGCATTCCCTTTCTTTTAAAGTCCTTCAAAGGTCTATCACTTTATCCAGGTCCGGGCCCGATTCAAAGTGCTGATATTAACATTTAAAGCCCTAAACGGCTTGGGGCCAGGCTATCTGAAGGAACGGTTCCTCCCATATGTACCTGCCTGGACCCTAAGGTCATCCTCAGGGGTCCTTCTCTGTGAGCCCCTGCCAAAGGAAGTGAGGCAGGTGGCTACCAGGAGGAGGGCCTTCTCTGCTGTGGCACCCTGGCTGTGGAATGAGCTCCCTAAGGAGGTTCGCTTGGCACCTACATTATATGCTTTTAGATGCCAGGTGAAGACTTTTTTATTCTCCCAACATTTTAACAGTCTATAAATAAATTTTAACTTGGTGTTTTAAATTTGTAATTTTGCATTGCTGCTGTTTTTATCTGGTTGAGCTTTTATATTGTATTTTATATTATGGTTTTATACTGGTGTTTTATACTTTGAATGTTTTTAATTTTTGTGAACCGCCCAGAGAGCTCCGGCTATTGGGTGGTACAGAAATGTAATTAATAAATAATAATAAATAAATAATAAATAAATAAAATTATTTTCTCTCCCCACATTTTTCTGTTGCATCACTTTGATAAGAGGTTTCCGCCATTAAAGGCAGCCTAGAAATAATTTTAGACAGAGATAGGTATAAACTCTATTGATTGAAGTTGCTGATAATTAACTTATCTATAAAGCATTATTAGGTCTGCTTCTTCCTAATGATGCTTCCCACTCATATATACGTGTTCATTTATACACTTCAGATTATATGATTAAGCCTGACATATTCATTCTCTTTTAATTTTCTTCTTTCCGTAGGGCCAATTCTGTTACCTGGAATCCTCACAAATTGATGGCTGTTCCACTGCAGTGCTCAGCTTTCTTAATCCGAGAGAAGGTAACTTCCTTTCCTTTGCTACCATACCCAGACCTAAACATTTCATGGAAGCCACGGAATTCTTGCTTAACTGGTTTTAAACACCATCTCCTGAGCAATGACCTGCAGGTTAACTTTTATACAACCACAATTACGGCTTCCATCATGTGCACACTTATTTGGAAGCAAGTTCTATTGAACTCAGTGGGGCTTACTTTGGAGAAAATATTTATTCATTTATTTATTTATTACATTTTTATACAGCCCAATAGCTTAGTTCTGCACTTGGAGCAAAATAATAATAATAAATCATCTTGTGATTGATTTTTAATTTCAATTTTCTGATGGTGAATGTCTTTTGAAATGAGATGCTAGAGTATATACCTGCCCACTCTGCTGAATGCAAGTCATTAGCTATGTATTGTAGCCTGCTAGGTGCTTGCCATCCATGTGTCTGCGACTACAAAAACAAGGATGATCAAGCACCTAACAGACCATAATATATGGGTGTGGATTACAAACTGTGCCAGGACTGCATAGATGATTTCTGGGACCAGCATTACTATATGTTTAATTATTTGTTTTAGACATTTTATACCACTATTCGGACAAACCTTAGCAGTAAATCAGTAAAGTTATTATCAGTAAAATGGGCCAATGTGGTGTAGTGGTTAGAGTGCTGGACTAGGACCTAGGTTCTAGGCCCCACTTGGCCATGAAGTTCACAAGGTGACTTTGGGATGGTCATTGACTCTTAGCCTAATTTATCTCACAGAGTTGTTGCAAGGATAAAACAGTGAGGAGGACTATGGGAGCCAGCTTGGGTTCCTTGCAAGAGGAAAAAAAGTAGATACAAATGTAATAATAATGATGATGATGATGATGATGTTTACTCTCTTTAACTGAAAGCTTCTCCAAACGTGATCTTCAGTTCTCATCTGATACTCTATTCTAACCCCAATCGCCACACACGCCAAAATGGTCACTAGGAAAACCTGGTACCAGATGACAGCTATTGGGGACCCTTTATTGGTGGAGCATGTTTCCAAATGTAGCATAACGTGACAGTTCTGTCCCTCTGCTAGGGTCTTCTCCAAGCCTGTAATCAGCTCTGTGCTGAATATCTCTTCCAACCAGACAAACAGTATGACACAGCTTATGACACTGGAGACAAGACAATTCAGTGTGGTCGGCATGTTGACGTCTTCAAACTCTGGCTGATGTGGAGAGCTAAGGTAGGAAGCATCTTGGAGAGAGAATTCCCTGTTAGGTGAAATCTCTGAGATATAAGGCAGCAGTAAGTCACCTGGGGCTAAAAATGGAGGGTTTAATTTCAGGCATAAAAATAAAAAGATGCCAGTAAAGCTATGGGGATTTAGGAGGAGATGAGGGAGGGAGGGAGGGAGGGAGGGAGAAAGCAGGGGAACTGCAGGTGAAGGCTGCTCTCCGCTTGCCCAAAGCAAGCCCATGTAATCCTTCCACATCAACTCCTGCATATTATTTTTAATCCTTTGTAATTAGTACTTTGTAATATTAATTATTTAATAAAATGTAATTTCTTAAGATTATATTTTAGTGGTCTACATAAAATTTACTTACTCTAGGTAGTTTGTTTGAAGACTTGGCCTCTTTTATTGACAAAACTTGAACCAAAGTAACTGTAAGATGATAACTTAAGCAGCCTGGATGGAAAGCTGTAAGCTACTCTCAGTATGTCGCCGCCATCCCTAATATTTTACAGGGCACACAAGGGTTTGAAATTCTTATCAACAAACTTATGGAACTTGCAGAATACCTTTATAAGGAACTGAAGGCAAGAAAAAACTATGAGCTTGTATTTGATGCTGAGGTAAGTATTTAACAAGGATTGTGTTTCTGGATTAGGCATCTGTTCTGATGCTCGACCAGCAGGCTCCAGGTGCTCTGGAACTCCTGTTTCCAAAGGGGGATGTGGAAGAACTAAGGAGGCTGAGGCAATAAGTTGTCACAGAATGTACCTTTCCCAAATTCAGGTTTCCTTATGTCTTTGTTGTGTTGGAAAATGAAGCTGTGATTTGGAAAGTGAAGCTTCTACTCCCTTTTCCCCATAGCTATTTTCTTTTCCTAAGCAGTTCTAGGTCAGTATGCATATGGCTTTGTGTGTGAGGCAATTTGATTCAGTTAGTTAGTTATTAAATTTATCTCACACCTTTCCACTGCAAATAGTGCCCAAGGAAGTGAATGACAATAAAATACATAACATCCCAAACTATAAGCAAAAAATAGAGAGCCAGTGTAGTGGCTAAGGTGTTGGACTGGGAGTTGGGAGATTTGTCTTCTAGTCCCCATTCAGCCATGGAAACCCCCTGGGTGACTTTGGGCCAGGCACATACTCTCAGCCCAACCAACCTCACAGGGTGGTTGTTGTAGATTTGTAGTTGTAGATTTAGGAAGGATAAAGTTTAGAATGTCCCACGTGGACTGAATAAAGGAAAACATGTGTTGCAGACATACACAGATGTTTAAGATTTTATTTTACAATGATTTTTTTTAAAGCCTGAATTCACCAATGTATGTTTCTGGTACATCCCGCCAAGTCTTCGACAGATTCCAAAGGGACCAGAGAGAGGGAAAATACTTCATCAGGTAAATGTTCTCAAGCAAATCTTCTGTTGGTCAGACAAAGTGTACATGGAACTAGGACCCTATTATCTATGCACAGCAAGTGAAGTCTGCAATGGCAGATATTTTCAACGACATGTCAAAGATAGGGATGAGCAAACTTCTCCCATTTTTGGTCTGTGTCATTTTCACACACTTTCCTTAATTCCCTTTTCTCATTAATCTCTCTGTGTGTGTTTTTAAATCCTCTCAAAATATGCACTTAAATAATATTTTAAATACATGATTTAAGACATATTTAAATGCATATTGTTCTTAAAATGCATACTTCTATGTTTATTTTCTCTCAAAATACATATTCAGATACATATTTGATACAATTGAACAACCAAGAGCTGCACCACAACATTCAGACAAGTGCAGAATCTGGTAAATAATCAAGTTCCAATTGGTACATTAGTTTGAGAGAGGAGGATCAGATAATTTTGCATAGGAACCAGCGAGATTCAAATTCCATAAGCAGTCCTCACCAGAGAGCATTGGTGCATCCAAAGGCTTCTAGATTGTCTCCCTCGGGCTTATCTACACCAAGCAAGATTTTCCACTATGAAAGTGGTATGAAAGCAATATATAAAAGGCAGGAGCCTCACCAAGCAGGTTATAGTGGTATGAAAGTGGTACATGGTATGTGTCAATGGGCTCTAACAGTTGTCAGTGCACTTCAAGCAGTAGTGTGGCTCCTGCCTTTTATATACTGCTTTCATACCACGTTCATAGTGGAATATCCTGCTTGGTGTAGATGAACCCCTAGTTTTCAGTTCTTGGATGCTTGTATGAGCACATCTGGGCCAGAAATTTCCCCGATTCACTGTTTGAACCAAACCCTATTTTCGGAAATGTTCAGTATTGCCTCTTAGATTGTGTAAATTAGCTTCCCCCAGTTGAGTGAGCCCCCAAATGTTTTAGATTACAGATTCCATAACCCAGCCACCATGCTTGGTGGGGATGATTGGATCTGTATTCTAACACACCTGGGGCCACCAGGTTGGGAAAGGCCGGTGTACATAATCCAATCCAAGAGGAGCTTCACATGTTAGGTGGAAACACTGGACCAGGAAGTGTTGATGGGTTGTGCTTTCTCTTTCCCTAATTCTAGGCTAATGTGTGAAGAAAGGGAGTTGTGCATCTCCTGCATGGGTGAAATAGACAGCTTGTTCTATGTGTTTGCCCATGGAAGAGATGTGCAGTTTCCCACTTTACACAAAGTAGAAAGGAGAAGTGAGTGACTTGCAAATACTTTTCATTTTGAACATCAAAATCATGTGCTGAACAAACATGCCTGATCCCTGAAATAAAGACCCTCGTGAGGACAGGCCTCCCAGGAGTTGCCAGGGTGCAACTGCCATGTGTGGTAATCCATAGAATGGTAGAATGGTATTTATGCACAGTAAAGAATTTCCAAGCTCTGGCCTGGTCCAAACCTCACAGGTAGGACACTGGGCCCTTCTAGACATGGAAGGCTATATAAAAGGCTTCTAGTTTGGGCTGAGATTTGTCTGAGCATCAACAGTCTTTCTGGCTCTGATGGCTTTTGGTGTGTTCTTCAGCTCTGACTCCCTGGTACAACTTCTGGCTCTTGGAACCTGGCTCCCCTCTGACAGCTGCCTATGGCTGAGCTCTGACAGTAATCTAATGCTTGTTTTTATTACATCTTTGGTGATTTCAGTCAACCGTATGTTTCAGACCATGTGGTTGAAACTGTTGCCTCCACTGTTTTGCATCAGTGTGATCTAAGTCAACTAGATGTTCTTTTTAATGGGCCATGCATTATTGAAGAATGTCACAGTCCCATAGCAGGGCACCTCAGTTTATAATATAACATGATGGATGTCTCTTCTTCACATGCCACAACTCCACTGTGTTCTCTTCCTCTCTCTTTTTCTAAATTACAAACTACTGACTCTATCATATCTCTACTATGAACCCATGACTTCTGTCAAGATCTCCTGGGACTCTTATCCCGGAAAGTAATTGCAAGTTTCTTTCTTTTAAATATGTCCAGGTTGCTCCAAAGATCAAAGCAAGGATGATAGAAGAAGGCACTACACTGGTTAGCTATCAGCCTCATGGGGACAATGTGAATTTTTTCAGAATGGTCTTCTCTAACCCAGCAACCAAGAAATCGGATGTTAATTTCCTCTTGGAAGAAATTGAAAGACTTGGGAAGGATTTGTGATAGCTGACATTAAATCTTGAAAAAGGGGACCAATGTTACATTGGCATAATGGATTCTGTATTCATCATTATTTGTTCTGCATTGTGCTGTGCCGAACCTTTTTCTCCCTTTCCTTCCTAGCAATTAATGGTGGGTTTGGGGTGAAAAAAAGAGGCTTTACAAAAGAGGGAGAGAACTTTGATTAAATTTTACATTGGAGTACCGGAGCTTGTGCTCACCTTATTAAGTGTATGAGGTGGCCAAGAAGACTTTATCTTTTCTTAACTTTGGAAATGCACTCCACCCCTGTGCCCAGAGCAGCGGAGGGTTTTCTCTCTCTCACACACACACACATAGACTTGAACTCCAGATCTCTTCCTGGAATGCCCATTTGACCCTGCAGCATTTGGTGGTCACATGGACACTCTAAGAAGTGCTGCCAAGCTGAAAGTCTGGGTGATTTAAAAGTAAAAAAGATAAGGAGCCCTGCCCTATTTTATATCTGGTCACTCTAGTATAGCTCCTGCAGCTTTCATTGTTGTGATGAAGAGGAAATTTCACCAGGTGCTGCATGCATACAAATGACACCTGCTGAAATTCCCTTTTTTACACCACTGTTAAAAATACAGGAGCCCTGTCCTCCTTTTCATATGGTCACCCTAGGTAAGGTAAGTACCACTCTTTCAAAGAGGCAGAAAAAAACATTCTTCTTTCACAGAAAGCAACATTTCACTAAATTAGGAAGTGGGGTTCAGTACAGCTCTAAATCCACATACTCTGGGTGTGTTAGTGCTCTTCAGCAGGAAGAAACCATGTTTACAAGTAGTAGTTGTGAAAATGAATGTTCCTCTTTACAACTATTTTTTTTTATTATTATTAAATTTTTATTCATTTTCAACACTATATAAACATAGATAAACATTACCAAAATATAACTGAAACAAAACACAATAAGAAAAAAAAAACATCAAATATCTGCTGCATACATATTGAATGATTGTTGAGTACAAATATCAAAAACTATTACATATACCTTATCATACTACAACATCTTCGTTCTTAACATAAAAGTGCACCCCCCCACCTCGGGATCATTCTTGAGTCCAAAATCTAATCGTTTCTTCTGCTGGTGGTTTCCCACTTCCCTTAGTAAACACAAACACTAGGAACTGTTTCCAAATTCCTTCGAACTCATTTATTTTAGTTACGCCTTTTCTCCACTTAATATTACATGTCAGTTTATCATTAATGGCTATGTCCCATACTTCTTTGTACCATTCCTCAATAGAATATTCCCCTTGGACCTTCCAGTTCCTAGCTACCATCAGTCGTGCTGCAACCAACAAATTCGATATCAGCTCTATAGTTCCTTTTCCACACTTTATATCTTCAAATAGTGATAGCAATGCTATTTTTGGTGTTTGTTCTATTTTCATTCCCACTATTTCTTCAATTTCCGAGAACACCATCTTCCATAATCTTTGTACATATTTGCATTGCCACCACATATGTAAATACGTTCCTTTTTCCCCACAACCTCTCCAACAATTTGCTGAATGTTGATCACTTATCTTATTCAATCTTACCGGGGTTAGGTACCACCTCCATAGGATTTTAAAATAATTCTCCTTTATTCTTACTGATAAACTTCTCAACACTCTTTGTTTCCATAGTCCCTCCCAGCTCTGTCGCCCTATTTGTATCTTCAAATCTGATTCCCAAACCATTTTCTCTGTATTCTCTCTAAACTCCTTCTCTAACAATATTTTATATATTTCACTCATTAATCCTTTTGAAACTATACTCCCTCCTTTCCCTTCCTCCTTACTTACTACTAATTCTTCAAACCTCGTCATCTTTCTGCACATTCTATTATCTTTAATCCACTTTTTATTCCATTGCTCTAATTGACCATATTCTAGCCAAGATAGCTTCTTCTCCTTTAACAAATTTTCCATATCCTCTCTTGTTTTAATATCTCTTACCCAATCCTTTAATCTTATTTTATTTTTCTCTTTTAATATTTTACATAATCTACCCTTTAGATCCTCTGGGAAATTCTTTAACATTATTATCGGTGCTAAGGGAGAGTTGCTCGGAAGCAGCTTCCCTTTAAATTTACTCCAAATTTCCCATTGAGTCCTCAGGAGTGGATTATCTATACTTCCAACCCACTTTCTTCCTCCGTCTTTAAAAAAAACATTCTCCAAATTCATCTCTACCTTATTTATGGTTTCTTCTTCCATCCAATATAAATCTCCTACTCCCATAA